>NC_140773.1:15929294-17334294 GCF_044657685.1 Stegodyphus dumicola | reverse complement strand
ACCTTTGACTTTACCTTTTCTATATTTTCGGCTTCGGGTAAGCGCTGTGATTGCATCCTAATTGACTTAATTAGCGAAAATAGCCTTAGACATAAAACTGAACTATCTGATAAAAATTCTATGTATTCTATATGCCAGTATTGAAAGAAACAATCAATCTGAAAAGAAAAAGCTGCGACTTGTTTTGGAAATGATGCGTTAGGTTCCCAGCCAGAATATTCCGTTTGGCATCGGTTGTACCATTATTGGCGACTTTATCTCTTGCGCCGGCAAAACGGAAAAGTACCCAAAATTAATTCATAAGAATAAATAGTAAAGTTAACTTAACTTAAATTTAAATAATTATCTTGCGCCATTGCTGCAAGGAATGAAATTTGAATTTAACAAACATTCTCTATTCGTATAAAGCAAATTTAATGTTAATAAAATTTTAATTTTAAATTACGAAATTTTAATTGCATACAAATAAATGATTAATATTGCTGTGAACTAATTTACAATATCATTTAAATTCTGAGAGCATATGTAAATTAAGTGCAAGTAAAGAGGCATATATATATATCACTAAAATTTGCCATTTTTTTGGCCGCTTGCTGAGGGACACAGTCCGTCGCTTTCAAAATTAATAAATAGTTTTATGTCAACATATTTTAAGCCAACATATGGCCTTAATTCGCCCGCCTAATTTTACATTTTACACTGATATGTTTCTCTTATATACATAAAACTAGACCTTTTCTAAATATAATGAAAGATTTTTTTTTTCGGGGGGGGGAGATACTTTTTCCTTTATTTAAAATTTTTTGATTTACTTTTAACCTTTATAAGATTCGTTTAGTTCTTACTTTTAATTTTTTCACTTTTTACTTCCTTGTACGAAGTAAAAAGGAAGTATTGTAATCGCGAAAAGTTTCAGGCAGCATGTTTCAACGAAAATATCCATTTTGACCGCTATCGAATGCAATTTAACCATGATTTTGCGTGATATCTGTACGTAAGGACAGAATAAAGTACTCTTTTCTTTCAAAAAAATTATAAAACTGCTTTAAAATTAATTCTGAAGAGAATTTTTCGTGGCGTCTGTACGAACGTATGTACGTACATGCGTGCGTACGTACGTATCTCGCATAACTCAAAAACGAGTAGCCTCAGAACGTTGAAATTTTGTATATAGGACTTCTATAACATGTAGATGTGCACCTCGTATTTTGGTTGCAATCGGCCGCACCAAACGTATATAAATATATTTATATATATATCCACTCTGTTACCCGGCTCAGTGATCTCAGTTTCTTTACTCTTATATGTTGGTAAATTGTACATTTTTTGCTTTAAAAATGATTGAATTATGTTGTTTTTATCTTCCGGTTAAGGATTTTATGCCTTTAGTAAATCTGTGTGCAATATTTTTAGAATTATCAGCAATTTTAAAGTTGTTTAATTGCCGCTAAGCCTTTTTTAATGGCGGCCATTAATGTTTACATTTGAAACAGGAGACTAGTGGATTTGTTGCCAATCTAGAGAAACTTAGCTTCGCAACAACAAAGATGACGCCTTCATTTATTATTTAAATCATGCTTAATCCTTTCTGGAATTTTTTCGTGGAAATAAGCGTTTAAGATTTACTTCGTAATTTTTAATATAGATATTTTGAGTTTTTATGTATTTTTGCCTTCTCGCGAAGTGAGAACTGAATTAATTAAATGAGAAATACTCAATCGTCTGTGAAAAACTGTTTCTTTTTTGTTTTGTTTGCTTAATTTCTTTTATACATCATTCTAGCTTTATTATAGTATTTGAATACAACATGTGGCAACGATTAGATAATTCTATTCTTTAAATGATATGAATTTTGTGCATTGTGAGTTATAATATGAACGAAATATATAAGTTAACTGTTATGTAATTATTGGATTATATAACAGTTAGTTTCCGTTATAAAATTATCATATAAGTTAACTGTTATATAATTATTAATACTGTTAAGTGAATCTAGCGCCAGAGTGTCGCTATGGTAAAGAAATACTAGAGTGAATTTTAAAGAATACATTTATTCTCTTGTTGTTTATGCGCTGTAGGCGAAGTAGATTTAATTCAATCCAATAAGTTTAAATGAAATGCAAGAAAAAATGCGTATAATTTAATATTCCAATTTAATATTCCAATACAAGGAAGTCATGTGGTGTACACATCAGATTTTTTATTCACACCACAGTCACAAATGGCTTTAAATAAAAATACTTTTTGAAAATATTCATGATAGAAAACATAGAGACATCTCTTTTAGGAAGAAAATCATCATATGTTGAAGCTTATAATTTTTTTTTTTTTTTTTTTTTTGTTTATTTATTGAAAAAGATTTAGATGGAAAGAGAAAGAATGCCCTTAAATGCACTGTAATAGGGAAAATGAAGTATTTTAGACTGGAGACTGAAGATTCAACCATCGGTAGGTGTGAGAATAAGCAGAGATCGGCTGCGGGATTATCCCCTCTGTGGTATCACACCTTGCCCGTACCTGCCACTGTAAACCATCCATCTCACAGTCTATAAAAAAATTAAGTGATACGTTGCAACAACTGAGAATTTATCGCCCTTTTGGCGACATTATTTAATTTCTACTGGCAAATTCCAGTTCAGACAAAACTGTGGTATTTTATTGAATATCTCATTCTCAGTCAAAAAAGTATTAAATATTCCGGTATGTATGTTCCAGTTTTATTATAGTTTATATTAGTATGTTCCAGTTTTATTAAAGTTTAGTTTAGTTTATTTACAGTTTAGTTAATTCTAGTTTTTAAATCTTTCAACATTTGATATTGAGATTTTCGCGTATTTATTTCATAAATCTAATTAGTTTGCTAACACCATCTCTCCAATCAATCCATTTTTGTGATAAATATATTCCACCTTCCCTCTTGCAATTTTGTGAAATAATATAAAATATAATGAAATTGCGGATGAAAGTTAAAGAAATGTCGAGGAAAATTTTTAACCAAATGAAAACACACATGGGTATTAAAATTTATTTAAGAACCTAAGGAAGTCTTATAAATGAAGGTAGTGAATAAATTTCAGAAATATTTAAAATATATATTGATTGATCACGCCAAAGAAATATAATGCATCTGAATTTGCAACTAAGATTTTAGAAAAAATTAAATAATAAGTATAAGAAGAAGAAGAAGAAGAAAAAAAAAAAAAAAAAAAAATTCAAAATATAACACATTGTAAAATTACAAAAAAAAAAAAAAAAAAAAAAAAAAAAAAATTTCTATACCAGTTTAATAGGATTAGACATTTTAAACATCTCTTACAACAAAACTTCAAACATTCTTAAAAAACTAAAATATGGCTATATTACGAAATAAATGCATTTTAATTAACGTCAGCTATGGGCATTACTTAAAAAGAAAAGAGAAACAAATATTTAGATTATTAAGAAGCATATTTATTGCTTCGAAATTACTCACTTTCTTAAGTTTTTGGTTACAGTTCATTTTCAATTTCATAGATACGAAATATCTATGGATTTATTTTGCCAGGATTATTATTAGTATCTAAAGTGAAAACAATAAACAATACACTTCTTTCATTGCGTAAAAACGCCCACGAGCGGCCGAGCGGTAAAGTCGGTGAACACTGGTAGAGGTTCGAATCCTGCGAACGGGCTGGCTGCATGGGCGTTTTTGTGGTTTTTTCCCATGTGTAACGTGTATGCCACGTTACACAAATATGAGCCAGTTTCCCTTGGAAAGTCCTCCACGAAGGCATCCCTCCCCTTAAACAGGTAGCCCTCGAGGCTTTGCCATAATCACATACACATTGTGTGAAAAGAATAAATTATAGAAACAAACTTTAACTGCAGAATTTTCTTTTCTGAAAACTTAAAATAATGATAAGTATTTTACACTTTTAGAAATGTAAAATGCCTAGACTGCTAAAGACCTTATTGGTTTTAAATTGAAGTTCGTATTTTATATGTAATGCGCAATGTACATACATTTTATTACTCATAAAATATGATATCCATGGAACTTTTTGTCCAGAAGGGCTATTAACTTCGTCTTGGCATTTTGCCTCGATTCACTAATAAACGGTGAATAACTTTTCAAATTGTTGCCACCAAATATTAGAGTCCTGTATTACATTTAAAGAAATTAAACAATTATTGTTTTCGTTTTGCGATTTTACGTTGAATCACTATAAATGTCCGTTTCACTTTTCAAACTGCTGCCACCCAATGTTTGAGTCCTGCATCATATTTGAAGAAATTAAATAATGAAAAATCTGCATAAATGTATGTATCTTTCTTGCATTGTTATAAAACAACGGTACCTAGAGCCATCCAATTTTGAATAACGTAATGCTCCACCCGAATATGGGCATATTCCTAATTTGGAATTTGTTTTATTATCGATTTCATATTTTGTAAAGCATTTATGAGTTTTTGCTTAAGAAACTCAACTATTTCAAAACGAGCAACGGCAACACTGTACGAAGAAAAAAACCTTTTTATCTTCAGTGCACGAGACTGTGTATCGGAAATTCTAAAGGCATACTCTTTTAAAAAATTATTTTGTGATATTGCTGTTGAATTGAGTTTTATGCTTTAAGTGCGAAAAACATGATATTAATAAATAAAGGTAACACACAAAACGTAAAAGAAAAAAAAAAAAAAAAAGACTTTGGGCGTAGTATAAAATCTGAAAACTTTCAGATTTCAGATTTTTTTAGCTTTTAGTCCAAAGGGGCAATTTGCCCAGAAGAACTGTTAATTTCTCTTTAGCATTTTGTGTTGATTCACTTTCTGCGTTGTTTCACTTTTCAAATTGTTGCCACCAAATATTATGGCCCTGTATTACATTTAAAGAAATTAAATAATGAAGAATCTGCATAAATAAATACATGTATGTTTCTCGCGTTGTGGTAAAACAACGGTACCTAGAGCCATCCAATTTTGAATAACGTAATCTTGCACCGAATATGGGTATTTGGTAGCAATAATTTGGAATTTGTTTTATTATCTGTTTCATATGTTGTAAATCATTTATGAGTTTTTGATTAAGAAGGTCAACGATTTCAAAGCGACGAATGGCAACACTGTACGGGGGGGGGAATTAACTCCAGGCGAGCGAGACTGTGTATCGGAAATTCTAAAGGCATGCTCTTTTAAAATTATTTTATGATATTGCTGTAAAATTTAATTTTATGAAATCATACAAAACGTTAAAAAAAAGGCCCCTTTAGGCGTAATATGAAATCTGAAAACCTTCAGACATTTTTTGCTTTTTAATTAAGAATAGAATTTATGTACTTTGATTTGATTCGATAGAAACCAATTTTTGGATTGTGCCACTTAGTATGACGATATTTCTGAAGATGAATTTCTTGTCCTGAAGATAGTGGTTTTAATTCCATCTAATACTAGTGTAATTCCATTTGTCCTCATTGCCCAGATGACATCCCACTCTCTCGCCATCACATCTTCAGCTGCCCAGCAATCAAGGCCAGACAGTTTAACATCGGCATTGAAGACCCAGTGGACCTACTTTATACTGTTTAAGTTGCAAAAGGTTCGAAGTTATATAATTGCACTTTGTCGTAGACACGACATCATCACTAGTGTAATTCCTTGCACAGGAAAAAATAACTCGAGATAAATAGTATTAGTTCACTAAAAATTTTAGTCGCTTAAAATCTTTAGTCCATCCTTAGCATCTGGCGAAAATCCACAAACGTAGCGAAGATGGAAGTTTTGCGCAAGTTCCGAGTGTGAGAGAGAGAGTTGCATCCATCTCCCCCGGTAGAGCAACCCTAGATAGTGGGCGTCATCAAGAATTCCCCCTTCGCCTCCACACCTGGCCGGTTCTCGCCTTTGAAGGTGAGCGGAAAACTGGTCGGCAGAACCTCAAAAGATAATCTCATTGCAAAAGAACGGCCCGATAAAGATCTGAACAACCCTTTTTTCGCAGCTCTCGAAGGCGATGGAGAAAAAAAAAAAAAAGGGGGGGGATGTCAAGCATCATGGTTTATGCCACCCTTTCTTTGGCTGTCGGGTGAGTTGGGACGTTTAACTCGGATCTAGAGAAGTCAAGATGGTACTTGTTCTCTTTTCTATGGACGCTCTTTTCGTTGCATTGTGTCTCGCTGTTGCAGTGTTAAGCGTAGGTTTGTTTTCTTGTTCTCTCGGGGTAGCGGTGAATACACCTTCAAGCGGATTTCTTATATTTAAAGAGTAGTTATACCGCATCATTAGCAATCTTTGCGGGTTGCATTCAATGCGTGTTGAGAACGTTACCAACTAGGAAGCTGGATTCTTCTAATGTCCGAAGCACGTTCCGATTTAGGCTAAGCTAGTTTTATCAAGTGCACAGAAGAAAGCGTGAGATGCAGTACATGAAACCTGAAATGCCTGTCGCAAATAAATGAGATGTATAAAAAAGGCCGTGTTTTTTAACTGCAAATAGTGTGTTAGCCAAAATGGAGCAAATATCAAGCGAGAAAAAGTCCATCTGGTAAAATCCTAGTATACGGTGCAGCCTTGGCGCGATTTTGAAAATTATCGCCAACACCAAACATGATCCAAAGAACGTCTATATATATACTATACACTATAGTGTATATACATTGTATAGCATATGTATAACAATATATATTCTTTGAATGACTGTTTTCTATTCATCGTATATGTCCCGTTTTTACTGCTCATCATAAAGTTGCCAAAAGTAGCCAAATCCCGTGTGCACCGGATACTAGGATTAAACCGTCCATCTTTGAAGAAATTTGAAATTCAGATAGTGGGCATACGTTTAAATATTAATTACCTCATTAGAGATTTTACTTAATTGAGTCGCCGATAATTGTTTTCTACCCGATGAATTCAGTTTCTTTTACCGACCAAAAATTTATATGCGAATCCATGTAGTTTTTTGTTTGTTTACTTTTTTCCCAGAAGAAATTTTTACTTTATTAATAAAATGAAAGGGAAAGAACTATATACACACTACTAAAGATTTCGGTTAATCTTCGGATTATGGTAACTTGGCAATTTTTTGGAGAAAATTTGGCGACCAACCCTGCTACAGCAACCTGCTAGTTCTTTTTGTTGAACTCCATTTTGTTTTCACAAAGTAAAGGCTTTTTTTTTTTTTTTTTCCAACAATCTGCTAGCCGAATTACGCTTATGCTAGAACTTTTATGGAACAACAGTGCTTAATCATGACGAAGATTAGGTGCGAAATTGGAAGAAAGTGCAGAATCGCCCACTGCTTGCCGCGTTTTTAAGAATTGCACATCTACGGTATCCATGTACACGTTGACCTATTTACACTTTAAAAAACATCCCAGAATTGCACAAAAATGGCATTGCGCACACTCTTGACTTTATCCATGTACACTGCTAAAGTCCCAGCTAGTAACCTTTATCGCCTTACCAAAATGTCGCCAAACTATCTGTTACCATATTCCAAAGATTAGACAAGATTTCTAGTGATTTCAAAAGTTAAGATTTGGATCTTTCTTCACCGAAAATTCTGTAATCAAAACTTGAATTAATAAAATCGAAAAAATATTAGAAAAAAAAAAATGATAGAGTTTCTTTTTATGGCTATATTTTTTGTTAACGAATTTGCTGATGCGGTGACTTCGTGTACGGATTGCTAACTGGCTAGTTTGCGGTTTGCTTAGGTTGCGTATTGGTCGCAGCATATATAGAGCTAAAATATGTTCATCATGAATCTATGAGAAGTTCTATTTATTAACAATACATAACAGCATTGAAGAGATAGAAACAATTATTGTAAGTTCAGTTATTTTTTTCATTATGTGAGGATCTTGCGGCAAAAATCTCTCTATTCGGGAGTTTAAGAGCATTCTGACCTGTTGCTCTGACTGGAACAATCTGCAAACTGAATTAGTCTCCCTTCTTTTTAATCTTTCGGTTGTGTTTTACGTCCTCTGATTCGTTATCGTTGGAATGATATGAAAGGAGCAACGAGATCACTGGTTCGTCAACCTACTTGAAATAGAGAGGCTTTGATGACAGGTGCAGTGTAGATCGCTAAAATCTCTTGAAGCTGATCATGAAGTTATGACGCTTGTAATGTGAAGTGGAAGCATTGCTGAACGAATTATTTTTCTGCAATGTAAAAACATGCCGTCTCAAATCTCATAACAGCTAGAAAACTGCGACTTTTGGGTGACAGTACACATGAATTTCTTATCTTTGTGAGAAATTTCTTATCTTTGAAATCTGAATAATCTTATCTTTGTGTGGCCCACCTCATTGATTTCATCTGATATGCAGTGAATTGCGTTCAAAGACACACGCTTTGAAAAGTTAAAAGAAGAAAAAGTTCTAACTCAAATATGTTATTAAAGTCTTTAATTTTGGTTTTGAGGATTATGCAAATGTGATCATATTATGAATTACGGGAATATTTTGGTTTCCGACCTATAGTTTATGATATTTAAGTCCAAGCATTTCAATTTATGAAGTTTAAGTTATTGTTAAAATGGTAAACGCTGGTAGAAGTTTATAGACATTAATGCAATTAACCTTTTTCCCCCTTCCATATTGTATGTAAGTGCCTTTCAGAGTTACGAGTACATAGTTACAAATTACATATACAAATACAGAGTTACGACTATTTGAATAAAAATAAAACTGAATCACTGATATCATTTTAATTATTTGAAAAGAAAAATCCTTAAAAATATACAATATTATTAGAATTTTAATGTTTGATTTAAGTGCTAACCCTAAACCATCTAATTCTTATAAACTAAACAGCAGTGGCTAACATAACCAAAGCGGTGATAAATTCCTTTCAGCTTGCACGTGGACATTTACATATATGTGAATTTCCTACACGTGCCAATGAGAAAGATCTCATTCACATCACATGATAGCGAATAAAAACTACAAAACGAAAAAGAATAACTATGTAGAAACACTATTTTCATAATATGGGAATGGACATAATTTAAAGCTACAATCTCTCTTGCAGGAAAAAACTTAAAAAGTACTGTTTTAATTTGTTATTTTGGAGTAGTATATTTCATAGTTTCGTAAAAAATCTTTGTTTTCACAATTATCTGGATAATATACTTTATTTAAGGGATATTTTTCCAGTATAGGAGTTGAGGATCTTTGGTAAGGATGTGGCAAAAGTAGATAATAAGATGCAAGTGGGCAATGTAAAAGCACTTGAAAATGTGACTACTTTATCATTTTAAGACAAAAACACTTAGTAGTTCAAATATCAAGGGGATGTATGTTTGTAAGAATTATACTAAATCACATCTTTTGAGACTTCAAATATACAGCAGGTACCTAAAATTTCTCTTTTGCAAAGAAACTTGAAAAATGCAAATTGCAATGTATTATTCTAAAAATTTAAGACAACAGTTACTTGCAGTAATATTCAATACGTGTAAGTAACATGTTATGAGACGATCCATCTCATCAATAGTCGAGTGGGTAAGATTGTTGTACACTGGTAATTCGACCTAGGGTCATACCTCGGCGAATGGGCTAACTGAATGGAATTTGCGTGTTTTTTTCCCGCATGTGACGTGAATACCAGCAGTTTTCCTTAGGAAATCCTCCACAGGGGCATCTTTTCCCTTAGTCTTAATATGCTGTATAGTAATCCAAGAAAGCTAATCGTGTCTAGCAAGACATATACGTTTTAGCAAGCTCAGCACATATGCGGTGACAGGTGCAGGTAGAAGCTAGGCCAGCACCTCCGTAGTACCACAGGTAATTGAGGTATTGCTGAACCTAGCTAACTGTTCAACTTTCCACCCCAATTTTGAGGGAGAACACCCCGGGGGGTGGTCTGAGGTTCTCCCGCCCCTCTCCTTTTACCATCAACCACTTGAGAAGACTTTCTGAGATAAATGAGTTCTGGTATTAATAGTGTACACAAATCATATTGAGAAAAGACTGTCCTTGAAAAGTTCAACAACTGATGCTTCTAAAAGCAGAAATGTAAGAATAAATGTCTCTGAATCTTTTTTCGTGTATTTTCAAATTTATTGCCACAGTGCTCACCATTAAAATTGCTACGTCATGAAGGAAGTGTACAACAGGCCTGAAATAACATGAAAGAAAAATGATGCTACTATATGAAAATGAATAACATTTTACAGTGTTTGCGCATTACAGGCAAGAGTAATGATATCCTGAAGCTGTATAAAAAGGTGGATTGAAATGTGGATTTTTCATTCGGAAGTAGATAACCTGTAAGATAAACGAACTCATATCCTCAGAAATCGATCGCGGACAGATCAAATCGTAGCTTACAGATTATTGTGCAGCTCCTGCTGCTGCTCGCCTTGATCACGACTGTTATACGAATATACAGTCGATAGGTCCAGGAAGGCTACACGAAACAACGGATGGGATTTTTAACAACCAGTTTTTTAATGCCCAAGATGACAGATATCATACCCTCATCTCTGTTAAGGATTCTATAACTACCACGTATCCTTGGTTGTAGAGACATTGGGTTATTAGAGACAAGAGTGATGAAAAATGAGCAAGCCTTTCGCTGGGAATGGAACCACGGACCTCTGGAATATGCGCCCTGCGTGCAGACCACCACACCACGAAGGTATGCCAAGAAATATCTTATATACTCCTTATAGGCTCCTCTTTTAGCCTCTGGGCCTTTTTTTTTTTTTTTTTTTTTTGAGGCTATTTTGCTCAGTTGACGTGCTCTGCCTTGTTTTAGCCTATTGGCTTTTGCCCACTTTGGTAGTTAGCACACCTGTCTCTTCCTGCCTAATCCGGAGGGAGATAACAGAGTGGTTAGAAGCGTGGATTCAAGCCCACTTACTGGCAGCAATCGCTGCACTTTAACAATCGTTTTGTAACAATTAGAATCGTTACAAAACACCGCAGTTGCTTTCAGTAGCAGGACCGGTTATAAGAGTTTGTTGTTGTGCTGTTGTTATATACTCCCCTTCTAAAGGGCGACTGGGGTTTTAGAGCACCCAGCCGCCCAATCCTGGGTGTGGAGAATCATCACCCAACACCCTTTTAGTTCGGGCGCCGGTGTAGAGATATTAGGTATCTTTTGAAAGCAGGAGGTGATGAAAGCAACGCCTTCGCCGGGAATCAAACCTCGGACTTCCGGAATACGCGCCCAGCGTGCAGACCACCACACCACGAAGACATGCCAAGAAGGCGGAAGAAGGTTAGGTAACTGAGTGTTTGCACCGCGTCACGTATCCATACGCATGTCAGCAAAGCGACCCACTGTTTCGTCTTTTGACCTTACAGCACAAGAATCAACGCCTACGGTGACGTCTTCAACGAGGCACAAAGACGCATCATTGGCCTGACACCGTCTTTTCTGACGAATCCTGCTTTTGCTTGCAGCATCCTAATGGGCGTGAATAGGCACAGGCGGGACGAAAGTTGGAAGTTTGCATTTTTCATTATGATATTAGCTAGCATTTGGATTGATGATATGTGGGACCACTGGATGCGTATCCCATTCCTTCTTGCACACATATCCCATACTTTGATCAGCCACCGTTACGTTACCAAAGTTATGCCCGCGGCTGTACTATATCATCGACATAATACAGCCGCGGGCACAGGGCACATAGACAATAGGAGCCCGCATGTGCCTATGCTGGCCTATATTTTCTTAATACATAAGCATTCGACTCCTGCCTTGGCCAACGCTTGAAACATCTGGGCAGTAGTTGCAGAGAGAATAGTATGAAATTACCCGCGCCCGACAGTCGAACTGTGGTACAGAACTGAAATCCTATGGATCGCAATAACCGTAAATATTGTTACGAAATGTACAAGCGCGGTAAGATGGCTTCCCCGCAAAGCAGTTTTAGGGTTGCCATAACATGGCAAGGGAAGGTAGGGTTGCCACATTTGGCGAGAAATCGTCCATTTGGCGACAAAGTTGGCGATGTACCATGGACGGATGGAGAACCTTCTGAAATGAATTCTTACCGGTTTAGCCCAGAATGTTCTCGAACACCAGCCGAAAGCTGTATAAACTCTGCTGGTCCGCAGTCAGTTAGTGTGTGTGTGTGTGTCTCTCATCGAGTGTGTGCCTCGTCTAGAGTGCGAGTGCGAATTAGTTAGTATCGAGTTGGTGTCTCGTCTAGCGAGTCAATCCCTGCGGAGTCGATCGAGTTGACAGCCGGGCAGCGAGTGCCGAGTGGGTCGTCGAGTGCACCGAAAGAGTCTCGTAGTGTATCGCGGTTAGTGCATCGTCGAGAGAGTGTGTTGAGCTCCGGGAACGACTGAACCGAAGAGTCGGGAGCTGTGCACTGTGTGTCGTCGAGTGCATCGCGAGTTGTAACATGGAAAGTCTCGAGAGTACGTGGAGTTCCGAGAACGACCAAGCAGAGTCGAGAGCTGTATTCTAGTGCTTTGCCGTGAAGCTGTCTCCACCGTGATAGCCTGATAACCTGGAGGCTATGTCAGCGTGTTTATAGTAGATCTTTGACACCTGTAAAAGTATTTTGGAGCTGTCCTGGTTAACATTGGTAAATAAAGTGTGTTTCGATACTTCATCAAGTGTCGTCATTATTTATTGCAAATCTACGAACCCCGTACGAACGTGAAGGAAAGAAAAACGCAACAACTGGTGTCAGAAGAAAGAAAAACGTAATAATATCATTCAGAATCTTAGCGACTCCATAAGTAGTCTTATAATAGCTTTTGCTTTTGTGAGAGGCTGATTTCTTCATTTTCTTTACTTCAAAATTATACCTCAATTTTTTACTATTTCATCCTTTCTGTATAACGTATTTATAAAATAAATATGATTCTGCTAATTGTTTTCCTCGTTGTACAGCAGTTTTAACGGTCAGCAGTGTACATCCACACAATCGTATCTCGTATCCGCTGATTCAGAATCCACGGTTTCAGTTAACCTGTTACGTTTCTTTTGCCCACCTAATCGAGTGCCTTCGTGCAGTAACTGGTATCACGTCTGGCTAGCAATCGGGATATCCGGATTCGAATTTCAGGCCAAGGCATAGTTGATTGTCTCCTTTGCTGCTCCATAAAAATTTAAAATGATTCTAGAAAATATGATTCATATATTACCAAAAATGTGTGCTATGAAGGTTAAAAGTATGTGGTCAGTTGACAAACCGCCTACTCCTGCATAAGAAATACAACCATTAAAGCGAGCAAAGGGCTATATTTCCATATTGATCGCGACAATATATGCACATGGCGTATGCTTAAACTAATCATTAGAAAATGAAGGAGGAAAATGGTCAACTGCAGAACCTCACTCACTTCTCAGGTTATTCGTCAGTCCTCAGAATCGCACTTTTCTTAATTCATCTCTTCTTCCCCCCTATAGCCACAAAAATACATCTGATTTTCCCATCCCTCCCCTCTTCCTACTTAGACCCATTTTCCATTTAATTTCCATCTACTCTGCTTTTAGCAATCTCTCTGTTATTATTAACGTCCTTTTGTCGCAGCTTTCGTAGTTAATAATTCCCTACTAACATTGCAAGGGCTTCCAAATGTAAAAAGTAGCTTCTAAGCTTTGATACTGTCTTGGTCTTTTAGTGAGAAAGTAAAAATTTTGTATATGTTAAAAATATAGGAGAAATTATATGCGAAAATTGTCAGCTTTTATTCTAAGAGTAAATCTTCATTTCGTGAAGTGTTAAATAATAAGAGAAAAAAAAAAATGCGCTTCTTTTTTTTTTTTTTTTTTAAAGCTTACTTGTTTGTTTTTCGTTGTTTTTTGCACTGCAAACTGTAAAAGTTACTGCCATTGCATAAGAGAAAATGATAATCAAAACTCGAAATTTTTTATTGTTGATTTTCCTCCAGCGCGCGGAACTGTGTATCCGAAATTCTAAAGATATGCTCATTTTAAAATTATTTTGCGATATTGCTGGATAACTGAATTTTATAGTTTAAGTGCGAAGAACATAATATTTAATAAATAAAGGTAACACACAAAACGTTAAAAAAAACACCCCTTTGGGCGTAATATGAAATCTGAAAGCTTTCAAATTTTTTTTAATCTTTTCTCTTGGGGTGTAAATGGTTAACACAGTCAAATAGCGAGAGGAACATCTGTGGTTCGAATCCTTGCAGTAGCACATTTGATGTTTTATGCTTCTTACTCGAAAAACTTATTGATCAGTGTACAAAGAGCATGGGCAAAGTACTACTTCTTGGCGCGCACTATATGACCTCATGAAACGCATAAAACATCTAAATTGAATGGAAGACAATAATAACACTTTAAGTAAAATTAACTAATGTACAGAGGCTGTTCGCACATTTTTTAGACGATTTTGGTCAGCGGTAATAAGAAATCGTTTGCTGCAAAAGAAGTAATTGCAATTGTACTATGTTTTTAAAAGTCAAATTTATCGTCTGTGGCTTGAATGTTTTGTTTTTATTCAAAATGGCGAGTTTAACAAAACAGTGCTTCGAAGGCTACATTTACGCTCTTTCCGAAGAGTAATATGCATACTCCGTTATCCAAAAACGATGTGAGAGTCATGGTTTTGGGATATCTAAAGCGTCGGTAGGTAATATCATCAACAAGATAGGAAAAAAATGTCAAATGGGAGCCTCATGTGGGACAAAAATTCCAAACAAGTATCCAAAGAAAAAACGGACATCTTCGACTAGTGCAAAGGTACGTTGTTTAATGTTAAAAGAAAATCCCCCTAGTCAAAGGACAGTTGCAAAATCATTAAAATGCTCGGTGTCCACTGGAAACAAAATGATAAACGTTGATTTAAATATTAAGAAAGCGACGTGCATCGTCTTCTTCCAAAGCATATCGCTCAACGCAGGACACGCTGCAGAATTCTGTATGAGAAACACTCATCCAAAGAAAAATGGAAAACAATTGTCACAATAGATGATGCATGGGTGTATTATGGTGTTTAAATGATGATACATGGTATTTAAATGATAGTAACAAAAAAAAAAGAGCCATTTATTATCATAAAAGGGGAGGAAAAAATTTAAGTACATGGTTCAAAGAATCGAAAGAAAGTTTTTCTATTCAGGATTGTTGCTGGTTTTTCTTATAATGAGAACTTAAAAATAAGGAAAGTGCAAAAAAATGTCAAGATTAACTCCAAATACTATCAGGAACATAGTTTATCGCCAATTTTTCTGAATGAAATACCATCGCTTTACCCACAGTGCCATTCATCTGTGAGACTCCATCAGGACAAAGCTAGCAGTCACACATCAAAATCCACTGTAAATTTCCTAAAAGAAATGGAACAAAAACTGGTATCAAGGCCATACCCTTCACTGATATCCCTACTAAATCTCCCTATGTGTCACCTATGGATTTTTGTGCTTTCGAACTTTTAAAAACTGCATCATCCAAACGTTGTCCCAAAACCCTAACAGGACTCTGGAAAGCTGTTCGGGAGGAATGGGATAGAATATCTCTTCTGCCACTTCAAAAGGCATTATTATCCTGGAAATTGCGGTGTCGAGAGATAGTTCAGAATAAGGGATGTCAAATAGAACATTTAAAACACAAGAAATTTATGTAATTTAGTTTTGTGAATACAATATACATCGTCTAAAAAATGTGTGAACAGCCTCTGTACATTTTGACAGAAGTGTTTCAGTGGATTGAACATTACCTCTATCTCCAAACTACAAGTGAATGAAAGTCAAGTACCATAACCAACAGCCATTTAGTTTTCAATTTTGCTTAATTTTATGGACATAGCCTCACGTAAATCATCTTCACTACGACTATCAAAACACTGTATTTGAATGGTTGGCTGTAATTGCACAAGACAAAAGTGTGGGGGAAACTGGAACCCAAGGACAGGTAACTGCTCATATACTCTAAAACTTCCCAAGAATTGCTTTGCAAGTATGGAAAGGAAAGTGTATAATTGAATAAGATGAAAAGATTTTAGACTTAGGTTAATTTTTTAAAAATTTGAAAACTTTTTAGATTTTAAGAGTCGACCAAAAGAGTTTGTTAAAGTTTTTTATAATCTCGCAGTCTACCAGTCTGCTCTGATGTTACAATCACGCCTGCTAACTTTTTTTTGTCTTTTTAGCTTTATTATAAAGCATCGTTTTCTTCGCACTTAGGCCGTATACAATTCAACAGCAAATCACAAAAATTTTAAAAGCAGCATAGCAGCATATGTTTAGAATTCCCGACGCAGTATTAAGTGTTGCCACACGTTTTTCTTTTTATTTCAGTTTTTTCTCAGTTCATCATATGAATGTTCAGTTTTCTTAATAAGATGGCTCACAAAATTTTCTCTCTCTCTCTTTTTTTTTTTTTTAATTTTTTTTAATGTGATTGCAGTATTGACGTTTTATGTATTAACTTTACTTTTGAAGTATTAACGTTTTATGTATTAACTTTACTTTTGCAGTATTGACGTTTTATGTATTAACTTTACTTCTGCAGTATTAACGTTTTACGTATTACCTTTACTTTTGCAGTATTGACGTTTTATGTATTAACTTTACTTTTGCAGTATTGACGTTTTATGTATTAACTTTACTTTTGCAGTATTAACGTTTTACGTATTACCTTTACTTTTGCAGTATTGACGTTTTATGTATCGTCTTTACTTTTGCAGTATTGACGTTTTATGTATTAACTTTACTTCTGCAGTATTAACGTTTTACGTATTACCTTTACTTCTGCAGTATTGACGTTTTATGTATTAACTTTACTTTTGCAGTATTGACGTTTTATGTATTAACTTTACTTTTGCAGTATTAACGTTTTATGTATTAACTTTACTTTTGCAGTATTGACGTTTTATGTATTAACTTTACTTTTGCAGTATTGACGTTTTATGTTTTAACTTTACTTCTTAATTGTCGCGTTCTTCGCATTTACTTCACAAAAATTTCAATTCAACAGCAAAATTACAAAGTACTTAAAAACAGCATATCTTTAGAATATCCGATACACAGTCTCGTGTATCGGATATTCTAAAATTATATTAGGATAAATTTTAACTACTGGATAACTGGAGATAATTTTTTTTTTATTTCGTTCAATATTGCGACTACTCACTTTCAAATCATTGAGTTCGTTAACAAAAGTTCATTCAAGTTTTACAATGAAATAAATAATAAAAACTATCCAACGTCATTCTATGAAAATATTGAATACATTTAATTAGATAAATCATGAATTAAATGCATTTTTAATATTCGGATCACTCCGATTCAACAGTAAGAAACGAATATTCTTAAAAATTACATCTGTTGTTGTTTTGAAATAGCTTATTTTGTTAATCCATAACAGACAGATACAATTTGAAAGCTAAATATCTAACCTATCGCCGAATGACAACAGACTCGAAAGAAAAATGAAATGAGAGAAAATCTTGTTTCGAGACTAATCCTCTTTTGGACAGAAGAAAGAAGAATAAATAAATAAATAAATAAAAGACTTAAAACTTTCTTTCATAGATTAAAGTCCTCATGCGACCTCCCACATCTAAAGAACATTTCTGCAAATATTAGAAGAGCTGCCCTTTATACAAAGTATTGAATTATGAGAAGATGTAATGGAACCACGGTTAATTTCAAGCATGAATCATTTTATTTTTCGTAAGCTAGAAGACAGCGATGATCTCTCACCTGCCCTCCCCCCTTCTCTTTTAAGCACTGGCTTCAGCAACTTCCCTCTATCTGCAGTTTCACACTCTGTTGTGCTGACAACAATGATCAGAGCTGTCCCGTTTTGTAATGTGCCGGTGTAACAAAAAAACCTTCCATGTTTTTTTAACCTCTATATAGGTAGGTAGAAAGGAAAGTCGGTAAAAGAGCCTTTACTTTACCACGATTAAGATGACGTGGAGCCGACCACTTTGAATCACTGTAATTATTTCACACTCTGAAGCCAAAGGGGCTGCATCGTCATTGCGCACGTTGTATTTATGGGTCATAGTTCAAAATATGAACTGTCGGGAGCAGTTGGGCTTCGTTAAGGAAATCTTACCTCAAGGGATATTGCTTACATCTTTGGATGAGCAGAACAACTAAATTATTCCCTTCAGTTATTTACTCTACTTATAAAGATTTTATTTACGGAAGTATATGATACAAATATCACTTCTAGAAACCCAACACGAAAACTAGCTAATCTAGAAAACAAAGTAATAATCTACCTTGTAAATAATGCACAGTAAATTGCCGGTTATCCGAACTGATTTGAGTGGAAAAAAATTCGGATAATAACCAGAAAAATTCTGATTGCCCGAACTGATTTGAGTGAAGAAGTGCTGTATAACTCATAGTACAATCTTAATTGTCGAAATTGATTTGGTGAAGCGGTTTTGGATATTGTTATCCGAATTGATTTGAGTGGAGAAGTTTCGGATAATAACCAAAAAAATTCTGATTGCCGGAACTTATTTGAGTGAAGAAGTGCTATATAAGTCATAGTACAATCTTTAATTGTCGTAATTGATTTGGTGAAGCGGTTTTGGATATTGTTATCCGAATTGATTTGAGTGGAGAAGTTTCGGATAATAACCAAAAAAATTCTGATTGCCGGAACTTATTTGAGTGAAGAAGTGCTATATAAGTCATAGTACAATCTTTAATTGTCGTAATTGATTTGGTGAAGCGGTTTCGGAGATTGTTATCCGAATTGATTTGAGTGTAGCAATTTTTGGTAATGTACTGTAAAATTCTAGATATCCGAAATGATTTTGGAGAAGCTGTTTTGGATAATTCACAGTAAATTCCTGGTTATCAGATGCTAGGTAGTGTGGTTTCAATACCACATTTTTAGATAATCTGTGGTCAAACTATAAATGGCTACACCCCGCCACTGGGGAAAAAATATATTTGTTGTATCTATGCATATGGTTACATTTGTAAACATTATGGAGATTTTATTTTATGATAGAGATTTTACTTTTTGATTGTCTTTGCTTTCAGATCCCTTGGTGGCAAGATTTCTGCCTTGGCCTTCTGGAAATTACGTCACATCATACCACTCCTCTTTACAAAAGCTTCGGTTGTCAGGACGCTGGTTCTCGTGACTCTCGTGACGTTCTCGGACGCTGGTCTTCAAAACGTTTTCAGAGAAGCCAAAAACCACCAAGACGCTGATAAGGCATTGGGCCCATACTTGGGGGCCACCACTTAACATTGCATCGGGGAATTATAAACATATGCTGCTTTTAAATTTTTTTGTAATTTTACTGTTGAATTGTATATAACATAAGTGCGGAGAAAATGATGCTTAATAAAAAAAAAAAAGCTTAAAAAATAAGAAGAAATGTTTAGCAGAAGCCTAAAAAATACTTTTCCAAGCTACTTTTGGCTACGGTCAAAATTTGAACGCTTTCAGATTTTCTGAAATTTGTATTTCAAGTAGTAAATACAGTGCGCGTTCTTCTCTTTAGGTTAAAAGATAACGAAAGGATGCAGACAATATTGCTTTTGCTATGGTAGGCAATAAAAAAAAATTTTAGCTGATTACTGTGCAACTTCTTTTTTAGTCCAAAGGGGCAATTTACCCAGAAGGACTATGAAATTCGTTTTGGCATTTTGCGTCGATTCACGATAAGCGTTCTTTCACTTTTCAAATTGTTGCCACCAAATAGTATCGCCCTGTGTTATATTTAAAGAAATTGAATAATGAAGAATCTGCATGAATGTATGTGTGTTTCTCGCATTGTCATAAAACAACGGTACCTAGAGCCATCCAAATTTGAATAACTTAATCTTCCATGGAATATGGGCATGAGGAAGTCCTAATTTGAATGTGAAATTTGTTTTATTATCGATTTCTTATTTTGAAAAACTTCAACGAATTTTTGATTAACAAACTCAACGATTTCAAAGAGAGCAATGGCAACATTGTGCGGGGGTGGGGGAAGTTTCTCCAGCGTGCGATACCCTGTATCGGAAATTCTAAAGATATGCTCATTTTAAAATTATTTTGCGATATTGTTCTTGAACTGAATTTTATGGTTTAAGTGGAAACAACATGATATTTAATAAATGAAGGTAACAAGCAAAATCTTAAAAAAAAAAAAAAAAAAAAAAAAAAAAGAAAAAAAAGCCCCTTTGGGCGTTATTTAAAATCTGAAACCTTTCAGTTTATTTATTTATTTATTTTTTTACAGTATGTACACAAAATACGTGGTTTGTAATTGCCGTGTGATGGGAAAAGGTAAGTGTTTTGTGTAGATTTGAACTGTTAAATGGTACTCTCTACACTCTACTCAGTACACTCTAATGTAGTATATTATGGTATTGGTCAGTACTCATCCATTGTGTCTTTATTTCCACAACTGATTACTAAGGAAAATTAAATCCAGTGTTATGCTTCTAAAGTCTTTTATACTTTTTATCAGGAAAAAGAAAGTATTAAAATCTTTCTTTTCCTGTTGTTACTTCCTTGTACGCAGTAAAAAGGAAGTGTTGTAATCGCGAAAAGTTTCAGGCAGCATATTTCAACGAAAATATCCAATTTGACTGCTTTCGAATGCAATTTAACGATGTTTTTGCGTGATATCTGTACGTAAAGATAGAATAAAAGACTCTTTTCCTCAAAAAAAAAAAAAAAAAATATATATATATATATATATATATATATATAAAACTGCTTTAAAATGAATTCTGAAGAGAAATTTTCGTGGCTTCTGTACGAGTACGTACGTACGTACGTATCTCGCACAACTCAAAAACGAGGGGCCTCAGAACGTTGAAATTTTGTATATAGGACTGCTATAACATGTAGATGTGCACCTCGTATTTTGGTTGCAATCGGCCGCACCAAACGTATATAAATATATTTATATATATATCCACACTGTTACCCGGCTCAGTGATCTCAGTTTCTTTACTCTTATATGTATGTAAATTGTACATTTTTGGCTTTAAAAATGATTGAATTATGTTGTTCTTATCTCCCGGTTAAGGTTTTTATGCCTTTAGTAAATCTGTATGTAATATTTTTAGAATTATCAACAATTTTAAAGTTGTTTAAGTGCCGCTAAGCCTAATAATTTTTTTTGATGGCGGCCATTGCTTGTTTACATTTGAAACAGCAGAGTAGTGGATTTGTTGCCAATCTAGAGAAACGTAGCTTCGCAACAACAAAGACAACGCCTTCATTTATTATTGCGAATTAAATCACGCTTAATCCTTTCTGCAATTTTTTCGAGGAAATAAGTGTTTAAGATTTACTTCGTAATTTTTAATACAGATATTTTGAGTTTTTATGCATTTTTGCCTTGTCGCGAAGTGGGAACTGAATGAATTGAATAAGAAATACTCAATCGTCGATGCAAAACTGTTTCTTTTTTGTTTTGTTTGCTTAATTTCTTTTATACACCGTTGTAGCTTTATTATAGTATTTGAATAGAACATGTGGCAACGATTAGATAATTCTTTAAATGATATAAATTTTGTGCATTCTGTGTTATAATATGAACGAAATATAATACTGTTAAGTGAACCTATCGCCAGTGTGTCGCTATGGTAAACAAACAGAGTGAATTTTAAAGAACGCATATATTCTATTGTGGTTTATGCGCTGTCGGCGAAGTAGATTTAATTCATTCCAATAAGTTTAAACGAAATGCAAGAAAAAACGCGTATAATTTAATATTCCGAACAAGGAAGTCATGTAGTGTACACATCAGATTTTTTTTTAAATAATCATTATACAATATTTTTTGTAATGACATATGTTTGACGTACAGGAATTTTTTTTTTGAATGCGTACGTAAAATTTTAACGTTATTCAAACTCAAATTCCTTCTACCTTCATATTTTCGCATTCCAGTTTATACGAAATAAGTAAAGAAAATATCTCGTGGTGAGTTTAAGACACTGATGTATACTTTACTTAAGACAATGTAACTAAAAAATTTCGTTTAATATGCTATTTGAATAGTTCAAAAGCATTTCATTTGCACAGCATTTCTATGCAATTTAAGCTTTCATTTTTCCTTCCTTGCAGCGGTAATATCTGCGCTTTTCGGCATGGTTGCGGATAGCGATGTCAGAGACGGATCCATTGAAAAATCAGTGACCGTTCCTCCCTGGTTTTCTATAATGGGTCGGCAGCTGAGATAATGACAGCCAATGTCGGCAATGCCAGCCATTTACCACAGAACGTGCTAAGTCGAGCTAGCCTCTCGCGGTTACAGCAAAGCAAAAATTCGATATCCCCCCGGTGGCAATCCCTCTAAACGTCAATCTTCCAGAAGCATGTAGGGACCGTAACTAAATAGCTATTTTGGTATCGTTGCTTATGGAACAGAAAAGAATTGGAAATTTTTTGATGTGAGGTAAATGTTTTTGAAAGTAATTTGACCTCTGAATGTTTCCAGAGATAAGGGCGTAACCTGAATTGTCTTTAAAAAATTTACCTTCTTGACCTACTCTTTGAGTGCTGAATGTTGCGATCGTGTTACTTATGTTGACGAACCGTGATAAAAATGACACACATATCTATTTATACAAATATATATTTAAATTTAAATATACATATGTTACCGTGAAAGATAGAAATTGGAGAATGTCGACTTTCACCGGAGAATGTCAACATTCACCAAATACGTCGGTGAAAGATCGAATATTTCTTTACATTCTTATCATATCGGTATGGTTTGTGGCGAACTGGCTGTGAATCTCCGGTGTCGATACTGTGGTTAGTAACTTGAGTAAATCCTGGAATATCACTAAATAACGAAGCAAATTCACTTACCACTTGTCGAATTTTTTGTTGCTCTTCCTTAGGCAGGTGGTCAAGGTTTAACATTGGTGGTTCTGTTTTTTCTTCTCGAACTGGTTTCGTCGTCAGCTTAAGGGATGCTTCGTTAAAAATCCAGCGAATGTACATTCTTGTACATTCGGACCCTCACCGGTGTATGTCGACAATCACAGATATGCTCTGGTGTAGGTCGAAAAGAGAGAAGTATATGTACACGCTGCTATTCCAAAAGGAAGTGTTCCACAAATAAATGCAGTTGTAAAAGCAAGGGCCTCTTGTGCAATTCAAAGTGTCATAATAGTTTAAGTTCTTGCAATAAATAAGATTTGAATCACATAATTTGCTAAGTTTATAATTTCTATTATTTTCCTTTCTCATTTTGAATGTACTGTGTGTTTTAAGTTCTTATGTTCTTAAGTTCTTATTCTGAGTCTCAAGTGCGTTTTTTCGCGAATGAATTACGGAGAAGGAAATATAATATTCTTATATGTTCAACATTCACCATTAGTACATGGTGAATGTCGACATTCACCGGTGTAAGTCAGAAATAAGAGTATTTGGAAAATATTTCGGACATACACCAAGCGAGTATGTGAATTTTGACATTCACCGGTGAAAGTCGACATTCTCCAGATTTCGGTGTTTCACCGTAACACATAAATGCATACGTAAATTTCTAATTACAGATAAGGTCAATATAGTTTTAATTTGAAATTCCTTTCGTTTCCATAGTAATGAATGATGGGTAATAAATATGCAAGGAAAAATTATTTATGATTGGTGCACAGTCTACAGAATACTTCGCTTTTCATATCTTCGTAGCAAAATGATACTAGCGGCCCTTGAAGGATAAATTAAACGGTCATTGTACACAAGTAGAAGGTATATCGTCGCTATCTAATTTAAAACAAGTTAGGCAGCGACGATAGGAAATTACGTAAATGTGAAATAAGCGAAAATGCCTAAATTAGGCATATGTTTATAGGCAATTAACAAAGCATTTCAATAAACATCTTGTAGAGACATTAGGTATTTTTTTGAAAGCAGACAAGATGAAAAATATGCAACCGCCTTCGCCGGAAATCGAACCACGGACCTCTGGAATACCGGCCCAGCGTGCAGAACCACTACACCACGAAGGCACGCTAGGGAAGTGGGAGAAATACCTTATAGTCTCATATAGAAAAAATCTGATGTGTACACCACATGACTTCCTTGTACGGAATATTAAATTATACGCATTTTTTCCTGTCTTTTATTTAAACTTATTTCCTCGAATTTTATTAGAGTTATATGTCTCATTTAATTAATTCAGTTCTCACTTCACGACAAGGCAAAAATACATAAAAATCAAAACATCTTCATTCAATTTGTAAAATACAGATCAGCATAAAATACCAAATACAGTTGAAAACGGTTAAAAAAAATTTTACTATTAAAATTAGAGTTCTCAAAAACAAGCAGTTCGGCCAGCGGGAAGGAAGACAAGATTTTCGGTGTACAATGCTGTTAACTGCAAGTTAACTTTCGGTCCTTTACATATGTATACATGTGTATAATTAAATAGGCCGTGCAACAATTACTACAAATTCTAAAGGGAAATTTTACCTCTGCTTTTTTTTTCCCCGAAATTTTTAATTTCTCGAAATAATACCATTTCTTACTTCAAACATAACACCGAATATGTATTTGTATTTGTTTCTTTCGTAGAATGGGAAGATTTTTAAAAACTTTACATGGATCACACCGACTAGCGAAATAGAAATATGGTTAAATCTACTCTGCATCCTTTTTGATATAATATACATAAGCATTTAAACAAAAATCATTATTTTTCTGGAACTTACTTACTGTTTGGAATGCTTCTTAAATATATCAACTGATCAGTAGTCTATTTTTGTAATGAAATCGAAATCTATGCTTTAATTTCCTCTATTCTGAGAGTTGCGAATATGTCTTAATATGCATAACGTAAGGAATGCGGAAAAATATCGGAACTGTTCTCTTTTATACGAAGTAAGAGGTGTGGTTTCACAGCTATGTGATTTACTCTAAGATTCCCTAGAATTTATTCTCAACTTTCCTGTATCAGATATCTGCAACAAACAAATAAACAATTTAAATGCAAAATAGCTTAGAATTCAAACAGATTAATCCCGATTCTAAAATAGCAATTACTACATCAGTCATCCATCTTCGGAATCTTCTTTTAAAATAATTCAAAGTTTTACTTTGTTAAACACACAATTTTGAGCCAAAATAAATCTGAAACATATCAGCATTATAACGGCGGGTCTTCTGAGGTGTGTACTGTAAGACTGTAATGAGAAATTAAAAGTTCACAAGAAAATTCCAGATTGAAATAGAATTTACATCCTAAAGCAAATCTCACTGAAAATTAATTCTCAGGAGTATTTTTTTTTTTTTTAAATTACAGTACGGTCCTGATTATACGACGTAACGCAAAAGTCTGATTTGTGCCACATGTCATGTCATTTAAAAAATATTACATGTCATTTAAAAAGAATAATGCTGAGAAGAAATATCATTAAACAACTTTTTGCTTTCTTAATTTAATTAACTTTACATAGTGTACTTTATTATTACCGTATTTGACGGCTATAAGACGCACTTTTTCCCTAAATTTGGTCTCAAAAATGTTACTTGCGTCTTATACGTGAAGGTAATTGCATTTAATAATTGTTTATTTGGCTTTTACGAAACATGAGAACTAAAAGAAACCACGCTACTGAAACTTTTTTTTCCTTGTGTGTGGCCGTCTAAATAAGGGTGCGTCTTATATGACAGTGCGTCTTATGTGCCGTCAAATACGGTACTTTTAATATTTATAATAATATATTTCTTAGTCCAAAGGGGCTTTGTCTCTGAGGGACTATTGTTTTCGTTTTGCGATTTTGCGTCGAATCACTCTGAATGTCCATTTCATTTTTCAAACTGTTGCCAACAAATCTTATCGCCCTGTATTAAATTCGAAGAAATTAAATAATGAAGAATCTGCATAAATGTATGTACATTTCTCGCATTGTGATAAAACAACGGTACATAAAGCTATCGAATTTTGAATGACGTAATCCTCCTGTGAATATGGGCTTGAAATTTGGAATTTGTTTTATTGTCGATTTTATATTTTGTAAACCTTTTTTAAACTTTAACGAATTTTTGATTAACAAACTGAAGGATTTCAAAGCGAGCCATGGCAACGTTGTACAGAAAAAACATTTTTATCTCCAGCGCGTGAGTCTGTGTATCGGTAATTCTAAAGATATGCTCAATTTAAAATTATTTTGCGATGTTGTTCTTGAATTGAATTTTATGGTTTAAGTTCGAAGAGCATTATATTTAAAGTTAGTATTAGTTCGAAGAGCATGACATACAAAGATAATAAAAAAAAAAAAAAAAAAAAAAAAGAAAGAAAGAAAAGAAAAAAAGAAAAAAAGAAAAAAAAAACCCTCCCTTTAGATGTAATTTTTAAAATTGGAAACTTTTCAGATTTTCTTTTTTCTAGTTTATTTTTATACAGTGTTCTTGTGTTGATTATATGAAGTCTGTCTTTATTTTTCAGGAAAACGCTTTACTGTTGTAGGCAGAAAAAGATAAACTGCATAATAATTTCAGCGCCCTGTTACTGTATCTGTCTCGTATACTATCAAACTTGTTTTATAGATTTTTCTTCTTCTCAGTGGGTCTGTATTAATAATTTATATTCGGTATTTCCCTCTTATCCGACATTCACAGTGACAATGACTCTTTCAGATTCGTTGATACTACACTCATGTCCATAAATTAAGGATAATTCGGAGTCACGAGGAAATCGAACTCTAAAATAAATGGTTACAGCCGAAAACATCGCGGCAAAAACATCGCGGACGAAAACGTCGCGGAGAAAACAACGCAAGGCGAAAACGTCGTGCTACAAAACATCGTGGGAGAAAACATCGCAAAGAGAAAACATCGCAGTTCTAAAACATCGTGGTACAAAACATCGTCGTCGAAAATAAAGCCGTTCAAAAACTTCGCAGTTTAAAAACATCGCCGTCGAAAATATCGTGGTAAAAAATAAAGTATCTACAAATCATCGCATGACGATAACATCGCAGACATGCTTTTTTCAAGCTTTAATAACTGTTAATGGATATTCCCATAATGATTTGTGAGCGCAAGTGATGTAAGGAAGGATAATTTTTATTTTCACATTTTTTTTATTAACTAATAAATTTTTGCTGAAAAAATAAGAAACTTAAGCATAGAAAATTAAATGCAACTTAATAGATTATACTTTTTATGAAAAATTACCTGTAAAATCTTTATAAAAATTGATTTATTAATGGTCTTTGTTAGTTAACTATGTCGATTTAAAATTCTATTAAGTGCTATAAGTTGCATTAAATTTCTATGCTTAAGTTTTCTTCTTATTTTCTCAGAAAAAATTTAATATTTAATAAAAAATATGAAAGTAAAAATTACCCTTCTTTACATCTTGCGCTCACAAATCATTATGGGAATATCCATTTACAGTTATTAAAGCTTGAAAAAAGCATGTCTGCGATGTTATCGTCATGCGATGATTTGTAGATACTTTATTTTTTACCACGATATTTTCGACAACGATGTTTTTAAACTGCGAAGTTTTTGGACCGCTTTATTTTCGACGACGATGTTTAGTACCACGATGTTTTAGAACTGCGATGTTTTCTCTTTGCGACGTTTTCTCCCACGATGTTTTGTAGCACGACGTTTTCGCCTTGCGTTGTTTTCTCCGCGACGTTACCGTCCGCGATGTTTTTGCCGCGATGTTATCGGCGGACACCAAAATAAATATATCACCTGAAATCACTACACACATCTTCAAGAATCATATGCAAATTTCAGGAAGTAACCAGATGACACCGATGGTACGTCACAATGACGACAGTGTAAGAGAGTGATATATAAGGAATACAGGCAAAGAAGTAAAATTTTTCGCAGGCGCTTTATAAGCATTCCAGTGCAATAACCGAATAGTTATGACACAAAGGACGCATTTGGATGATTTTTTACGTGGTAAAATTATCAGCCGTCTGGAATGTGGGCGTACCCAACTGGAAGTATCAGACGAACTTGGAATTGCCCAGAGTGTCATCTCCAGGCTTTGGCAACGATTCCAAGATGATGGTAATGTGAGTAGACGTTACACCACAGGTCGTCCCAGAGTTACAACGCCGAATGAGGACCGGCATTTGACACTTAGTGCCAAAAGAAACAGGCGGAACACAGCCTCAGACCTGTCTCGTCAGCTGTCTTCAGCCACTGGTACGACAATTTCAAGGCAGACCGTGTACAGATGCTTAGGGTAGATTGGTCTATATGCTCGTAGACATGTCAGATGCGTTCCACTTACTGCAACTCACTGTCGCCTGCGGTTAGCCTGGAGTAGAGAGCGTGCATTGTGGACACCGCAACAGTGGGCTTGTGTGATGTTTTCCGACGAGTCCAGGTTTAGTTTGCAGTCTGATTTTCGCCGGACATTCATATGGAGAGCTCCAGGTACACGTTACTACCAAGAAAACATCATCGAACGACACCGTTACGGTGGTGCAGGAGTACTCGTTTGGTGTGGAATTGTTCTGGGTTCCAGAACTGACCTGCATGTGCAAATTGGAAACATGACAAGCCAAATCTATCGGGACGGCATTCTGGAACAACATGTACGTTTGTTTAGGGGCGCCATGGGCGCACAATTTGTGTTTATGGATGATAACGCCCGTCCTCACCGTGCAAACATCGTAAGAGAATGCCTTCAATCGGAGGATATCACCCGTATGGACTGGCCAGCATTCTCACCGGACATGAATCCAGTAGAGCATATGTGGGACATGCTTGGCCCACGAGTTGCAGCCCGTCAACCTCCTCCTACATGTCTACCGGAACTTCGGAGAGCATTGCTTTTTGAGTGGTGTAATATCCCCCAAGATCAGATCGATAATTTGATACTCAGCATGCCTAGGCGTTGTACGAACTGTATTGCATCGTCTGGGAGACATACAATGTATTAACAATCATACCAACCATGTAATATTGGTTTTTTATAAATAAGTTTTTTGTTGTAATTTGCTCCAGGGAGAAAATTCGCTAATTTTTTAAATAATATCAAACATATAGCATCTTTGTTTGCTCTTTACCTTTTGTTTAATAGATAAGCTTTACAAATAAGTCAAATTTGTTTTGCTTCTAACTCTTCCTTTGCATTATCCTTAATTTATGGACTTGAGTGTATATAACTGAGACTAATGATAACATAATGGTAAGCCAAATAACAATTAAATGACCTTACAAAATTTGATCTATAAATGAAATGAGGGATAAATACTATGGTATTTTATGCACACTTGAGAAAAACATTTTAGAAATAAAAACACTTTATTTTTTGTTTGTAAAATATTTCATCGCCTATGTCTGTCATTGCATTTTTAAGAACCTTTTATATGTACCCAAAGTTGGATACCCAATTATTCTAAAACAAAACAAAACTAATGCATTGAGTAAGGAAAATATTTCTTTCTATTCGTGATTTGTCCCAAAAATTTCGCTTATATTTTAAATATTTTTAAATTTCAGTTTAGAAACAATTTATCTTAATAGGATATTTCTACGGATCCATTCTATGCTTATATGCTCCTAATTTCATATGTTTAAGCTGCTCTTTATTTTAGCAAATGTTTTTTGGAACGTGTCATAATTATCGAATATTTTGATATTTTGCTTCTAAAGTGAATAATTAAGCGAATTATTTACCAGGAACAAAAGCATGTTAACAGAATTTCTTAACGTATTTTTAAAAACATTAATTATAGCTACCTGTTTCGAATCACGGTTAAAGTTCCTGAGTAACGAAAGGTAATAGGTTATAACAGGAGTTGCACACGCCCTAGTAACATTAAATGTTTTTAAACATATAATTATGTCTTCATGTATCGCATTTTTTTTTCTTTCTAACTTTATTACCGGGAGCACATCCAATCAAAAATCAAAACAGTGGTGAGAAAGCAAAGTTTCAAACGAGCGAACTCTACATGGTGTCAACCCCTAACCCTAAAATGTCCATCAAAGCCATAGAAACAAAAAGTGATAATTACACACAACAACAGCCTATGACATTATCTCGATCGATGAAGGTCGTTGAAATAAGCTTATAGCAGACATGATAAAGAGGAAAGAAATAACAATAAAATTTATAATGTAATGTGTAATTAGAGCAACGGATAAGTCCAGCTGGATTTCATTCGATTGTATGCGTATCTTTTGATGTCACAGAACGTGTAAATGGATCTAAGCACTTTCTGGATTGATATTACAAGTCTTACTTATTCTTTAAAATGTTTGTTGGGTTAACGCGGTCGAATTAAGGAAAATAAGCTTATTGATTCATCGCTGTTTTCAAATTTGTAGTTGCTGAATCATTTGGATGGAAATTAATGTACTGTTTTTAACATTACTTTACGTTATGCAGCAAAATTTGAGCAGCTATAAAAGAACAGATCCTCTGAGAAACACATTTTCACATACTGCAGTAAAAAGGGTTTAGAATCATTGATGCAAGAAATGCTTTAGCTACTATTACATTTTTATCAAGCAGGAGATTTGAAAAACAAGTTTTGTCGTCGTTGTGATTCGAACCACCAGTTGCTTACTGACGCAATCATCAGTTGGTAAATACTTAACTACGAGGGCCCACTTGGAAGAGTGGAAAACTCCTTACTGTCTGATTCAGAAGTCAAACAACAAAAATCAGCGTTAATTCACAAAATTTTCACAGGACTAGTTTCGATGGTTTTACCGAACCATCATCTTCAGCTGCAAAACCGCAAAGGTGCTTTATAGCGGTTTTCAGCTGCGGTTTTGCAGCTGAAGATGATGGTTCGGTAAAACCATCGAAACTAGTCCTGTGAAAATTTTGTGAATTAACGCTGATTTTTGTTGTTTGACTTCTGAATCAGTATTTATTCGGCGTATTATTGTGTCTTCCTTACTGTCTGTCTACGAGAACCACCCCGCCACAGTGTCTGGAGTGTGGCGGTCGCTATAGCAACAGGGCTAGTATATTTTAAATAGGGGCGAACCAATGGTTGCCAATTCATCGTTAACTACGGCAAGATGGCAAACTGAAAAGAAAATCTTCAAGGCACCCCTACGGAAAATGGGTCAAGGCTCGTTTCTACGGCAACAGACAGCTGCAGACTAACTGGCGAGAGCTTTCTTTATGATCTAACTTATCTTTATGATACTTAACTACGAGGGCCCACTTGGAAGAGTGGAAAACTCCTTATTGTCTGTCTACGAGAACAGCCCCGCCACAGTGTCTGGAGTGTGGCGGTCGCTATAGCAACAGGGCTAGTATATTTTAAATAGGGGCGAACCAATGGTTGCCAATTCATCGTTACCTACGGCAAGATGGCAAACTGAAAAGAAAATCTTCAAGGCACCCCTACAGAAAATGGGTCAAGGCTCGTTTCTACGGCAACAGACAGCTGCAGACTAACTGGCGAGAGCTTTCTTTATGATAAACAGGCTGCACACTTTCTTCCACTTAAAAGGTGAGTGAAGAGAGGAATAAGATTCAGCCGATTAATCTAGAAAGTGACGAATTATCTTCCACAATTTTTCAGTTCGGGGTGCAGCATGCAGACCCATCGGAAACAGGAAAGAAAAAAAATCTATTGTGCCTCGTTGGCATTCCAACTGTGGATCGTTTATTTGCGAGCTGGACATGCTAGCCGCTAACATGCACGGAACAATTCTATTATCCCTTGCATTGCTATAAAGTCTTTCTCAGTACTATTATAAAAAATTTCGGTTTCTAATTAACAATAATTAAAGATTTCATAGAAATTTAGATCAGCAACCAGCTTTCACCTGTCTATGAGGATTTAGTGTAAAAATATTTGTAAACATATCAGCAATTCATGACAACATAATAATCCCGCGAACGGGCTGGCTGCATGGGCGTTTTCGTGGTTTTCCCCATGTGTAACGTGTATACGAGCCAGTTTCCCTTAGAAAGTCATCCACGAAAGCATCCCTCCTCTTAGGCAGATAGCCCTCGAGGCTTTGCCATAATCACACACACACACACACACATGACAACATAATGTGACGATTATACTTAATTTCGTTCTGATAAGTTAAAATTATAAAATAAAACTATGTTTCTTATTTATGTTGAGATATGAAATCTCTTATTATAAGAAAGTTAATTTAGTCAAATTACTAATTCAGAAGTCAAACAACAAAAATCAGCGTTATACCTACAAAATTTTGTAGGTATAACGCTGATTTTTGTTGTTTGACTTCTGAATTAGTATTTATTCGGCGTGTTATTGTGTCTTAATTAGTCAAATTAGTTTTTGTGCAAGGGGAACGTATCAGGATTTCAAAATTGTATTTATCCGTTTATTGTTGAAAACATTATGCCCTTCAACAGATTCTACCCCATCATGGGTCGGATGGTTACTGCATAGTTGATTTTCATTATTTCTTCATACATAACACAAATACGAGCAGAGAGTTGTCCACGAAGGCATACCTCTCCTTAGGCAGATAAACCTTTGCTACGTTCAAATAACCTATAATTTATGAGTTGTATTTATTTGCTATATCTTTGGGTTGTATCAAAGGTAAGAAAAACTAACAAAAGGAAAGCATAGAGGGCGAAATAAAATAAAATTTAACGGATTATTAAAAATTATTACATTTAAAAAAATCTGTTACTTAATTTTTTAGTCATTAATGCAAAATCAAGAATGTGAAATTTTCTATATGAAATTGCATATTCTAAAACGTTTCGTGATTTCACACATACCGACACCATTTTGAATTTGATGATACTTAAAAGGAAGACTTAAAAATTTTTGTTTATGTTAACGAAATGAAAGTTTACAGAATTATCACCTGCAAGAAACATGAAGGTAAAAGTCAAATAAATAATCAAAATTCAGAAATAGATATATAAGCAAAGAAAAGTCAAGGTGTATATGTATATGTATACTTCCTAATATTATATTTTTTATCAAAAAGAAATCTTACCACTTAGGTTTTGTTACAGCGTAATTACTACAGCGGTTTGACAACTTTTCGCCTGCCAGACAACATATATTCCTGACATGAAGTAACATAACCTTTTCTTTGTTGTTAGTGACAACACGGCTAATTATTAGATGTACACGAAATAAGAACAGAATTGATTAATATAGAAATATATGTATCTCTAATGAAATTCGTAGAATTCAGTTTTAAATGAAGTGCAGAAAAATGTGTGTAATTTAATAGGCCGTACATATGCCACGTGGTGACACATCAAATCTTTTTAAAGAAAACATTAAACTCATTAAGCAAGTTCTAATCAGTGCCAACCGCTGAATGTTGGGAGTTCGATCGCAGGCGAATGGGCTGGCTGCATGCTTAGTTTTCCCCATGTGTAACACAAATACCAGTCAGTTCTTCTCGGAAAGTCCTGCACGAAGGCATCTCTTATCCTAGGTGGGTAGCCCTCGTGGGCTTTGCTGCATTCAAATAAACTAACCTATCCAATAAAATATGAAAAGAAGCTTAAAAACCTGATACTTCACCTCTATAAATTAATATTTTTTTTAAAAATATTTATAATTTTTAATCAAAAATGCCAGTGACCATTCGTTGTGTCCGAAGTAGCATCGGTCGGTATTACATAGGATAAACGGAACTACATTCGCAGGAAGGGAGTTCTATTTTATTCTGTAATAAAATGCTTTTTTTCCCTGGTTGACATAGATACTGTATTCTCGTTTGTGTTAACATATTGCATCACATACACCCTTATCTTCTTTTCACGTGTTCCCCCTTTCTAAAAAATCTCCGGTATTCGAAACACGTGTATATCGAACCGCAAATAAAGAACGATGAATCAACAATGTGTCAAGTCACTCCCTCGCAGGACAATGAAAATATATATATATATATATATATATATAATATTAAGTAAAAAAATCGCTAACATATCCTTCCCCCCTCTTCGAGACAAAAAAAAAAAAAAAAAAAAAAAAAAAAAGAGTGGTGTATATTATTGCAGCCTTTGAGCGATGGCTTTCCTTTATTGGGTAACTGTTAATCCTCGAGTTAATACCACGCGGCTGGCGTAAGAGAACAAAGATAATTGAACGATACTTCTTCCTGAACACGACACGTGGTGCAGGGAGAGTGGAGAACTGGGGATGAGCTTGGCATCCGACACATTTTTATTTTATTTCACCTTTCTTTTTTTTTTTTTGGGGGGGGGGGGGTGTTAAGCTAAGTTGTTTCTGCATAAAGTCGACTTACATTGACATGTACGATACAGTCGCACGAGCACGGGCATTAAAATAGGAAGGCAATGAAATATCTCGCTTTCAAATAAAGTAAAATATTTCCTTCGCAGGAAATCTTACGCATCAGGATGTCAAATTTTAAAATATTCATGGCTTTCTGTCTTCATTATTTTGCATATTTTTTTTTTTTTTTTTTTTTTTTTTTTTAAATATTTTTTCGTACTGTGGAGGGATTTCGACTCTAATGCCGGAATGAAATTTATGTTGCAATAAAACCTTTAAGGTAATTGGTGTATGGTATATTATTTTTAAATATAAAAACTAGTTTAACTCTCAAATTCTTTGACCTCTGCATAAATTTAGTATGACTGCTTTCAGATAAAAATTAAAATCCGAGGTAATACAAATAATTTTTTCGCATATGCATATTGTTACGTGCGTACGGGTTCGTAATGCCCCACCAGCGGCCGAGCGGTAAAGTCGCTGAACACTGGTAGTTCGGTCCGAGGTTCGAATCCCGCTAACGGGTTGGCTGCATGGGTGTTTTCGTGGTTTTCCCCATGTGTAACGTGTATACAAGCCAGTTTTCCTTAGAAAGTACTCCACGAAGGCATCCCTTCCCTTAGGCAGATAGCCCTAGTGTGCTTTGTCATAATTAAAATACACCAAAAAAATACACGGGTTCGTAATGGATTCAATGCACACAGAACTAATGATAGCTTGATAAAATTTATTTCCACCCTCCCCCAAAAATTATAGTTCTGGAACTTTCCAGAAAAAGACTCGTAGAGCTCTTTTCAGTAGGACAGATCACCATCAGTAGTTACCCGTACAAACTACTAATAAAGTCAAATTTAGGGAACAGGAACGGTTATTTAATTACAAAAACACAGTTATACAGGGACCGGACACAAATGTCGTCAGACGGTTGCCAAGTCCGAGACTGGTCGCGATTTCTTGATAAATTTGGTGATAAAAATTACGGTTCAAAACAATCGCCAGCTCGGCGATACCTTGCCAGTTGAGCGAGACAGCCGTTAACCTCAATTTTGACTAGACTTGTTCCTGTAATCTAATTTTTCCCGCAAAGCTTCACCTTTCTTGAAGCCGTTCGTGTAACATTTTACAAAATTTGTAACATTGTCCCCATCCCAAGGCCTGGAATTCTCGGACAGTACAATCCATGGACAGGAACATATACTTATGACTAAGGAAAAATAATAATTTCAATAAGTAACGGACTAAAATAATAATTTCAATGAGTAACGGACTAAAATAATAATTTCAATAAGTAACGGACTAAAATAATAATTTCAATAAGTAACGGACAACAGATCAAATACCAAATCAATAAATAAATGCATGAATTTACAAATTTATATACAAACAAGATCATAGTTTTAGTGGTGACTACGTACTGTGGCCATACTAAGAGGCTAACCATTTGTAATGAACGAATTTAGGTTTAGAATTCGATGACTTACGGATCCGAACTACAACGTCGTTCGGTCTGTTTAGAACTGTGAATGGACCATCCCATGGTGACTTTATTTTAGAAGGAAATTCTTTGTGTCGAATCGGATTCCATAATCTCATCTTGACACCTTCATTGAAACAATGTCCTGCAGCTCTCCTGTCATATCGGGTCTTCATTTTCCCCGTAGCCAAGTTAACTCGCCCTCGAGCAAAATTATGCATCACTTCAAATCGTGCCTGGAGGTCTTGAATGTAATTCTCATGCAATGAAGGAGCAGGGACAGGGGACAGGGAAAAGTGGACGGAGCACCAGAACTTCGTCAGTGACTTTTACAGGTGTTGCTCCGCCGCACTACTGTACCCCGCTGGGCTTTTAGTTGGCCCGCATCGGATGCTAGCCTACCAAGACATTTACATAGTAATTTTACATTAATATTAGACTTACGTATTGAATATACAATTACAAAGACATAGCATACAATTATTGCAAAGAAATTAACCTATCAACAAAAGTTGGATTATGGCAGATTGAAATAACATAATTATGGCAGATTGAAATAACAATTACTTCGAACATACATACAAACTTTCATTGTACATTGTACTTCATACAAACAATATATTTACATTAGTATATCTAGTTACATCGAATTAAAATAAACATCATTTTAAGGAGCTAATTGAAGATTTTTTTTTTTTTTTTTTTTTTTTTTTTTGTGCATTTTATCATACTTAGTTGAATTACTAAGGCGAATTCTCTTATTAATACATTTCCTTTCATTTTTTTAACTTGTTACACACAAATGCATCAGCACTGAAGTCTTACATTATTATTTTTGTAAATTAATGTATCATAAATACAGAAAATATACATTAGAAAATCACATAATACTTACATTTACACTAATATATCTAATAGAGTCGTATATTATTTACATTATTTTTTAATTAATGATTTAATTATTACACTAATACAGTCCAAATTCTTAATGTAACTATTTTATAAAAACTATTTATACCATATTTAGCCTGTTTCAGACACTTGCAATATTTCTGAAATCTTGCATTATTTTGCAAGTTGTAGAATAAGAGGTATTTATACAGATGCGATAGCATCTTGACATATGTCTTCTCTTTTATATGCAAAAAGTTTCTTCATAATCAAGGAAACCTTTTGTTGTAAATGAGGTATCGTTAGCATGCATTTAATGTACTCAGGCGTAATTTGTGACCCTCCTTTGCAGTGTAGCTCTTTTGTGAGCTGGCACTTGAAAATATAGTGCTCTGGATCTCCCTTTTCCCCACATACGCACTTGTCTGATTCGCTCAAATTTCGTGCAAAGTAGTACGTGGGGAAAGGACCATGTCCAGATAAGAATATGTTGATGAAGAAGTTATAAGAGATTGGATCATATGTGGGTTTCTTGTAGAAGTTGAAAAGCCTTCTACCTACTTCCGCATTTTCCCATTCAGTTTGCCATTTATTTAATGTAATTTTTTTCAACATATGTTTCACATACGATTTAGGGAATGGGACATTGATTGGAGGTAGAGATGGGTCTTGAGCTGCATTTTTAGCAAGCGCATCTGCCCTTTCATTTTGGGCTTGTCCAGCATGCGCTTTTACCCACTTTATTTTTATAGATGTTCTCTTGCGCTGTGATAATAAATCGTAGATATCTTGCACTATTGATGATTTGTTTCTTGCATCATTGACAGCTTTAATTGCCGCTTGGCTATCACTGTAGATGGTAACATATGTTAGATGCTTTTGATGAGACCATAGAATAGCGTGTTTTATGGCTGAAAGCTCAGCTTGGAAAACGCTGTTGTTGTTCCTTAGGTGTCCTTTCCATTCTGTTGTATCTTGTTCTGAGAGGAGTGCAAAGAACGCGCATCCTACTTCTTCGTTTAACTTTGACCCATCTGTGTACACGACTGGAAATAAAGGTACACTGAGGGTGTCTTCTTTTGTAGATATTCTGAGTTTTGCATGTACTGCAGGGTGTCTTAGGTAAGGATTTCGTGGCTGTTCAAAATCAAGGGGGCACAGGTTTTGATCTTCTACCTCTATGTTTTTCTTGAGGTGGAATAACATGGCTAAGTCTGCATCTTCTTTTGCTTTCAGGTGGAGGGGTGGGATTCCTGTTAATACACAGAGAGCTGCCGTTGAGGTAGTTCTGTATGCTTTTGCTATTTATAAGAGGAAGGGGCGTTGGATCGAAGCTAAGAGTCTTTTCTTTTTCACTGTCATAGGGTGAGTCCATGCTGATGCCCCGTAGAGGATTATATTTTCGATCACGGTATTATAGAGAATGTTTTGCATCCTCGACTTGAGGCCCCACGTTGTGTCTTGCATCCTTGCGAGGGCTCTAGAAATAGTTTGGGTCTTCTTCCGAATTTCCATGAGGTGTGGGATCCAAGAAAACTTTTGGTCAATTTTCAATCCGAGGAATTTGATTTCTTTTGATATCTTGATTCTTCTATTATTGATTTTAATGCAAGGTAGCCTTTGTAGCGATTTGCCCGGTTTTGGAAATAAAATAATATGTGATTTGGGCTCTGAAATTATTAGTTTTTGATTGACGCAGAGGGAATGGAATATGGAGAGAGTCTCGTTACTATTCTTTTCTAGTATGTCTCTTGAATGCCCATTTGTTACAAAGGCCACATCGTCGGCAAAGGCGATGAGCTTTGTATGGTCCGGCCACTTGTAGGAGGTGATATAATTGAAGGTGATGTTCCACAGGTCTGCACTTAGACAAGAGCCCTGTGGACAGCCCCTCGTTATTCTTCTTTCTACTATACAGTTGTTGCTGATGATTATCGTTGCTCTGTTTGTTAGGAAACTATTCATTAGCTTGAATATGTTCCGAGGGCATTTAATGTTGCGCAAGGCTTCGAGGATACCAGACCACCACACGGAATCAAACGCATTTTTGAGATCCATGCAGAGTACTGCTGTATGGAGAGCTGAAGATTTATTCCTACGGATCTGCTCTTGAAGTTCTACTATCGCATGTGATGTAGATTTGAGAGGTCTGAAGCCGTATTGGTTGGGGCTTATGGTTTCGTTTTTCTCTAAGTGGTGGCGTAATCTGCCCGCGATTGCACGTTCCAGAAGTTTACCTATTGCAGGTAAGAGGTTGATTGGTCTGAAGGCTTCCGGATCCGTAGGATCTTTATTATTTTTCTTGAATAGTATTGTTTGTCCCTGTTTGAGACAATTCGGGAAGACATAAAATTTGAGGCAGAGGTTTAGTAGTTTGTGGGACAGAAAAGGCATTGCGTGGTGAATTATCTTAATAATCCTGTTGTCTAATCCGTCAGGTCCCGGAGCTTTATTATGCAATGAAGGTCTTTATTATGCTTCCCGGAGCAATGAAGGAGCATTCGAAGGGCGACCAAACAACAGGTCATAACGCAAACGAAGATCGCAATCGAAGAGTATCTGGCCAGTAGCCAGTAGTCTCGTGGCCAGCACTGTGGTAGGCCAATAAGAAAAAAGGTAACTTCTTGTCCCAGGCAGAACTATAGATCGAAATGTCCTGCCTCAATGGATCTCGATCAGCTCATCCTGAAGTTGTAACATGATGTCCGATCTTATCAAACAGCTTCTATTTCGCTTCGACCCTGGAATAATAGCGGAACCCTTCATGACACCGTCTCCTTTAAAGAACGAGTGGAATCGTTACTCAACATGCTCCGATAAAAACTTTTCGGGTACGCGTTACAAATTAGCTTTGTTTATTCCTAAACAATGTCTGAAAATAAGGAAAAGAAGAACTTTTAGAAGAAAGTTTATTTGTTTGGAGATGCAAATACAAGTTAGGCATCTGAGGTGACAAAAAGTTTAAACTTAAATGAGAGAACAGTGAGAAACGATTAAAAAAAAAAATATTTTTAAAGTTCTCAGAACTCATTCCTCTATCTTGTATTTTTTTTTTAGTCTCGTATAACACGGTGTTACACTACATGGTATTTTCTAGGAACCTATCTACTGTGTTATAGGGGCATACAGGCAGTGCTCATTTTTATTTCCTTGTACAAAGTAAAGAAAGTATTGTAATCCTGAAAAATTTTGTGTATCATATTTTAACAGAGATATCCGTTTAGACGGTACACGAATCAATTTTGATTAGTTTTTTGCTTGACGTCTGTACGTAGAGACAGAAAAACGGATCATGAAAATGTATCAAAATGAAATTTTTTGTGACATCTGTACGTACGCACATACGTAGTATTAAAAACGATTAGGCATAGAACGTTAAAGTTTTGTATATGTATCTGATATAACATCTAGTTGTCGCCTCCCCATTTTTTGTAGTCCGCAATCTCAAAAGTACATACTGGCCTTCATTTTCACAGTCATTGGTTGAAGTCATATATACTTCGAATTACAGAAGTGTTTTAAATGACGAAAATAATCTTGTTTGGGCAATGTCAAATTTCTAATAATAATAATAATAATAATAATTTTGGACAAATAATGAAATATAACTATTAATGCTATCTTTTGGCTCCTATACTTATAATTGGAGAAGTTTTATAGTCATTATGAAAAAATAAAAATACCATAAATTTGATTCCCATACGACAAAATTTGGTCGAGATTTTTAATTTCAAAATTTGCAATTTTTTTATATATTTTTTCAAATTGCTTTGAAGGATCAGTTAATTAAGTTAAAATAATTGGAGGAAATGTGTTTAAATTAAATGCGGCCACAAAAAAAAAGTGTGTAATTTAATATTCCGTACCAGGAAATCATGGTGAAGTCCATATCAGACTTTTATTTTAATTTTCGATACTTTATGGAACACGATGTTTGTACTGTAATAACCATGAATGCACATTTACTCGTATTTTATTAGCCTTTAAAGGCAGTGATGCAGTAGGATTTGAAATCCCAGATTATTGAATTAAATGTTCGCAATACTTTCATCTCCAGGTGATCTCCTTCCATTCGAGATTCGACCACCCTTACCAATCCCTTCTGCGTCAGTGATTTGAGTCAGCGAAGTTAACCTTTCTAGAAGAAATAAATATGTAGACATTCCCTTATGGCAACAATCGGGAACGTTAAAGTCTGATTTCCAGTAACCAATCTTTAATAGGATTTAAATTTGTAGCTTTTTATGCATATTTTATACCTTAGCATCAGCAGGAAGCGTACATAGATCAAATAGTAGACAAGGTGGCACTTGGATATGATATTAACGATTTCGATTATATATAACTTGTAGCATATGTCGTTTTATTCTGAGACGAAATCGATATTTTCTCGAGTCAACTTTGACCCACTATGTTCTTTTTTCCGCTCAGAGTGTGCCGGATTAGATTTGTCAGAGTTTGATTTGTGGCGATTATTTTGAATTTATTTTTGAACTCAGTTTATTCTCTTTATGGAGGCTATTACTTTTATTGCATTTTATTTCTTTAATGTGAAGTTTTGCGACTTGCACATCACAGTAATAAAAAAATAAGATTTGTGTTTAACAGTTTACGGTCCCACATTTTGGATATATTTTTGTCTAATAGTGACATAGCTTACGTAAGAATTTCTGTTTTCCTTTTTATCTTTGGATTCTTATCTGTCTGACATTTATATTGGATACTTTCGATTGGAGAAAGAAAGAATTTGAACTATAAATATAAATATATTATTTTGAAATCTTGAGATATCACAGAAGAATGATTTATTTTTGATATTTCCCATAAACCTGCCGAATAGATGACTTTTCATTCGCATGTTTACGAAAATGTAAACTCTTAAGTAAACTTTGTATACTTAACTGCAGTGAGGGGCAGCTGTTTCTAAAATAAAAACAATATTATTGTTTTGCATTTTCTCCGTCTACATAAACCTTTCTCGTAATAGATATCTTACGATTAAAAGCGTGGTTAATTTGAATAACAGTTATCGAATTTAATAATGCAGTTGCTATCTAATAGATTTTGCAGAATAACAGTTATCGTTATTAAATGCTTATCATCAGTATCAATTGTTAGAAGTCAAAAAGATTTAAAATTAAATAAGAAAGAATTTTTAATCGATTAATCGATAAATTACCTCCATTCAAACATGGGTACCTGGAAGTCCGAATTTGAATTTCGAATTAATTTTATTACCTATTTCATATTTTGTAAAACTTTAAGGCATTTTTTATTTAAAAAAAACTCTATGATTTCAAAGCGAGCAGCGGTAATACTGCACAAAATAAAATATTGTTACGTTATTTTTTTTCCTTCAATTTCGTACGGGGTTCGTAGATTTGGAGTGAATAACGACGACACTTGATGAAGTATCGAAACACACTTTATTTACCAATATTAATCAGATAGCTCCAAAATCACTTTTACAGTCGTCGAACTGTTATAAACACGCTGACACGTTCAGCGACACAGCCTTTACACTGTCAGGCAATAACTGTGGAGACAGCTTCACTGCAAAGCACCCGAGTACAGCTCCCAAATCTGCTTGGTCGTTCTCGGAACTCCACGTACTCTCAAGACCCTCCACGCGATGCACTCGACGATACACAAGAGTATAACTCTCGACTCAGCACAGTCTGAGACAAAGCTCGACGACGCACTAATTCGCGACGCATTAAAAAACTCTCTCGATGCACTCGACGACCAACTCGGCGCTAGACTTCGAGACACTCGCTCAGTGACTGACTATCAGCTCGCTAGACGAGGCATACACACTAACTGACTGCGGACCAGCAGGGTTTATATAGCTTTCGGCTGGTGTTCGAGAACATTCTGGGCTAAACCGGTAAGAATTCGTTCCAGAAGGTTCTCCATCCGTCCATGGTATATCACCAATCTTCTCGCCAAATATGGCAACCCTGCCGTCCCTTGTCATTTTACGGCAACCCTAAAACTACTTTGCGGGGAAGCCATCTCACCGCGCCTGTACATTTCGTAACAATATTTTTATCCTCAGAGCGGGAGATTATGTATAGGAAATTCTGAGGATATGCTGTTTTTAAATACTTTTAACCCAAATGTTCTCAAAACGTGTATGTGTGGGCATAATATAAAAACTGAAAGCGTTCAGTTTTTTTTCTTTGGCTTTTAATCATAATCTGTAACAAAGTAGAGAAGTCCGGGATCCCTAAAGTTCTGCAGTTGAAAACCGCTGCTCCATATAACCTTTCACGACCTCCATATGAAGCTTCAGCTATTCCTTAGCAGAGGACAGCTTTCATAAAACTGCTTATCATGGAAAAGGTATAAACATAAATAATCTTTTGCAATGAATATGAAAGTAATATTTGAAAATTATTAAAATCTTAAATTGTAGGGACATTGGGTAATTTGATGCTGAGAAACGTGAAGAAACATGAGCAATACCCTCGCTGGGACTCGAACCACGGACCTCTCGAATACGCGCCGAGCGTGCTGACTACGAAGGCATGCTAAGAAGGCGGGAGAAATACCTTATACACTCCCCCTTTTAAAGGGCGACTGGGGATTAAGGGACCTAATCGCCAAATCCTGGCAGTAGAGAATCATCATCCACCACCTTTTTTTTTTTCTTTTTTTTTTTTTTTTTAGTTCGGGCGCCACTGTAGAGACGTAAGGCTATTTAGAAGCAGGAGAGATGAAAAATGAGCAATGCCCTCGCCGGGAATCGAACCAAGGACTTCTCGAATACCTTCTGAGTGTGCTGACCGCTACACCTCGAAGGCATGGTAAGAAGGTGGGAGAAATACCTTGTAAAATGACCGAAAACCAGAAAAGACGAATATGTAAGAATTAGAACTGAGAGGTCATTAACTAAATTTTACACTAAATAAATAAACTCTGCACAAATAATCCCTATCGTAATCATTATACATCAACACTACATTACTCATTCAAGACTCGTTAATCATATAGCCTTATTCGCTTCCGGTGAAAGGGGCTATCATAAAAGGGAAATCTTTTTGTATGCATAAATAAAAATAAATGTATGCAATTAGAGTTTCCGACTATGTTTGAGATAATCTATGCTCAAAATGTGAAAGCTTTAGAAAAATAAAAAATTTCAGCAAGGGAAATTTTAATAAAAATAATGAAGAAACAAACAGCATATGGTTCTTAAAAAAAATAGGTAACTTTTGCATACCATAAGTATAAATAAATAAGAATTCTTTCTCATCATTCAGTAGCACCCACGCTCCTAGCTATAAAATAGAAATGAAACGGGACCTCAAAACGTGAGCCGAGAAAAATACTCGTAGATAGCTTTCAGACCTTAAAGAGGGTTTTTGAAAAATGATATAAACTGCTTTTCAGAGAACGTAGTCTAAACGAAGAATGGAAAAGAGGAGTGTTTCATCTACAGTGCTGAAAGGTGTTTTTATGTGGCAAGTTTTATTTTCGTTAACAATGGAGCATTTATTTATGCTATATACATGTTAGTTTCAGAGTATGCTTCCGATTTTCTGGTCAGACTGTCATACACAAGGATGAAAGGAGCTTGAACGTTATTGTTATTGAGAAAGGCCAACGATAACTTGAACGTTTTGATTTCTAGCATTTTAATTTTTATTGATAACTAGCTGAAGTACCCAATAGCAGTTACGTTAGATTGAGAGTAATGCATCTAACAACAGAGAGAAACGATACCTCTGTATTCCTTCTCTAATAAAGATTTAAAAAAATACGATTCATAGTCAAACATTTTTCAGTCTGATGCGATATGGAACCCACATAAAAAATTTCGATAGAAAAATAAGCTTATTCTCTCTTATTACACTCATGTCCATAAATTAAGGCTAATGCAAAATCAGGCAAAGGAAGAGTTAGAAGCAAAACAAATTTGACTTATTTGTAAAGCTTATTTATTAAACAAAAGGTAAAGAGCAAAAAAAGATGCTATATGTTTGATATTATTAAACAAATTAGCGATTTTTTCTCCCTGGAGCAAATAACAAAAAAAAAAAAAAAAAAAAAAAAAAAAAAAAAAAAAAAAAAAACCCTATTTACAAAAAACCAATATTACATGGTTGGTATGATTGTTAATACATTGTATGTCTCCCAGACGATGCAATACAGTCCGTACAACGCCTACTAGGCATGCTGAGTATCAAATTATCGATCTGATCTTGGGGTATATTACACCACTCAAAAAGCAATGCTCACCGAAGTTCCGGTAGACATGTAGGAGGAGGTTGACGGGCTGCAACTCGTCGGCCAAGAATGTCCCACACGTGCTGTAATGGATTCAAGTCCGGTGAGAATGCTGGCCATTCCATACGGGTGATATTCTCCGATTGAAGGCATTCGCTTACGATGTTTGCACCGTGAGGATGGGCGTTATCATCCATAAACACAAACTGTGCGCCCATGGCTTCCCGAAACAAACGTACATGTTGTTCCAGAATGACGTTCCGATAGATTTGACTTGTCATGGTTCTAATTTGAACATGCAGGTCAGGTCTGAGGCTGTGCTCCGCCTGTTTCCTTTCGCAGTAACTGCCAAATACCGGTCCTCATTCGGCGTTGTAACTCTGGGGCGACCTGTGCTGTAACGTCTACTCACATTACCATCGTCTTGGAATCGTTGCCAAAGCCTGGAGATGACACTCTGGGCAATTCCAAGTTCGTCTGATGATACTTCCAGTTGGGTACGCCTACATTCCAGACGGCCGATACTTCTACCACGTAAAAAATCATCCAAATGCGTCCTTTGTGTCATAACTATTCGGTTATTGCACTGAAATGCTTATAAAGCGCCTGCGAACAATTTTACTTCTTTGCCTGTATTCCTTATATATCACTCTCTTACACTCTCGTCATTGTGACGTACTATCGGTGTCATCTGGTTATTTCCTGAAATTTGCATATGATTCTTGAAGATGTGTGTAGTGATTTTACAGGTGATATATTTATTTTAAGGCTCGATTTCCGAATTATTCTTAATTTATGGACATGAGTATATATCAGTAACAATGGCTTGCAGTTTTTAATGATTTTCGTCTTTCTAATGAAATGGTCGTAAAAGATCAAGTTCCATCCAATATTTCACCTATATTCAATTTTAGTCGATTAAATGTGGCAAAGAATTAACCATAGTTCATGAGAAATGAATAATCCGAACAAACAAACACACAAACAGACATTCTTCTTTATATACATAAATTTTGCAAAACTTACAAATTTTTGATTAACAAACTCTACGATTTGAATGCGAGCAGTACCAACCTATTTCGAAGTAAAGCATTTTTATCTCCAATGCGCAAGACTGTTGCCACTCGGAAAAAATGAATGCGAAAATTAGTGTTTTCGAAGTTTTTAATTAATATCTCCGCTGATTAAAGTCGTACGAAGATGGCAACAATCGAAATGGCTTCCGGCGAATTTTTGGAATCGGGAATACTATTTAATGTTTGGCAATGCTATTTTTATTTCATTGTAAAACTTAGATATTTTTTTATTAACAAACTCTAAGATTTGAAAGCAACCAGTGGCAACGCTTCTCGAGATAAAGCAGATTTTTATCTCCAGCTTGCGAGACTGTTGGCACTCGTAAAAATGAGTGCGAAAATTAGTGTTTTCGAAGTTTTTAATTAATATCTCCGCTGATTAAAGTAGTACGAAGATGGGAACTATCGGAATGACTTCCCGCGAATTTTTTAAATCGGGAATAATGTTTGGCAATGGATTTTTTATTTCATTGTAAAACTTAGATATTTTTTTTTTTTATTAACAAACTCTAAGGTTTCAAAGCAAGCAGTGGCAACGCTTCACGAAATAAAGCAAGGAGTTAGAATAGAGAATGAAATGCTTCGCTATTGTTAGCTTTTTGTTTTAAAGTTATAAAGATGATATCCGTAATTTATTACGTACGGAAAATCATTGAGAAATAGTTCGAAATCTAAATGCATGGGCATAACATTAAAGCCTTTAAAAATGATATTTCTGCATATTTCAAGAATTTGTTTAGGTTTTATTAGCAACCTGTTGGGTGTGCTTTCCAATTTTTACTTTAAGAAGTGATATTTCTTATTTATTCACAATATTATAATTTATTAAAGAAGCATTTAAAATAATTTTAACCTGAAATTAATAACAGATAATTATCTAAAAATCTAGTCACAGGTTGCATTTTTTTTTTTTTAAATGAAAGTTTTCATTAGATTCTTTTCACAACCAACAACCTTATAACAACAAGAAAATAAATATTAATAAAATAAATCAGATTTATGTGAATTCAGTGATTTCAGTTTATGCGCGTTTCATATTTATGAATCTCAAAGACATTGCCTTGAATTAAGCTGAATTACAGAAATATACCTATATAAATTCTTGTATACATCATTCCACATGTTCAGTTGTGTAAATATTTTACTTACTTTTACCGCTATACTGCCCACAAATTTGTAAGTTTATGCAAAAAACTTTTTGCAACGGAACAGTTAGTTTATCTTGATCAAATGCACAAATTATATTCCTAACAGTTAACAAAACTTTAAAATGAATAATAATTAATACATAAAGAAAAGCATTACTTTATTTAACACCTTTACAATTCATAAAAATAGTAACAATTGATTTCTTACTTTTAATGAAAATTATAAAACGTTACCTAAAACGTTCAAATTATAGAGTTTAAATCCTAGCATATATAATTGTATATTAAGGAACGAAGATGTTAGCTATAAACAGAAACATTAAAATGTATTTAAGGTACTTTGATTATTATTAAGTACTTTTTTTCACATCTGAAAAGAAAACAACATGACATTGTGATATTTTTTAACATATTTATCAAATTACATAGAAAAAAAAAAAAAAAAAAACAGTACTTACGAATGAAAAGTAATCTTAGGAATTTTTCGAAAATCTATTTGTGCATCCATATGCAACACAAGCTAATATACTTCAAAACGAAAAGAAAAAAAAAAAAGAAAAATATTGCTATTACAGACTTCTTGACTGTTGCCATTCGGAAAAATGAGGGAAAATATTATCGTTTTTCGGAGTTTTTAATTAATATCTCTGATTTTAGCAACTTTTTTTAGAAAAAAGTTAACGTCGACCTTTTCCAGTACCCAGAAAAGAATTGTAGGAAGTTTGGTGACGATAGCTGTAGTGAGTTATTAGCGGATAACCAAACACACAGACTTTCTTCTTTATATACTACATAGATTAATAGCGATCTTTGAATATTCCATGACATTAAAGAATTACGATTCTCTTCAATGAAAACAGGTGAATGCTTTCTGAAAATATGTTGAAGTTTGCATTTTTTAATAGCAAAAACTGATTTTATACGTTTTGTAAAAAATTAGCTGTATATATTAAAATTCTCGATGTTCGAATATTTAATTATTTTTTAAAAGAAACTTTGATAAAGAGAAACAAAACTTATTTTTACTTCCTTGTCCGAAGTAAAGGAAGTATCTATTTTGACCGCTCTAGAATCCATTTGAACAATTTATTTACGTGACATCTGTACGCACGGAATGAAGGACTCTTCTTGGACAGAATGAAGGACTCTTCTTGGACAGAATGAAGGACTCTTTTATCCAATACGGGTAATAAAATGGATTTAAAATGGACTCAGAATCGATTTTTCGTGACGTATGTACATATGTATATACGTATGTATATACGTATGTATTTTTCATAACACAAAAACAATTAGCCGTAAAACGTTGAAATTTCGTATATGGGTTTGTTATCACATCTAGTTTCGCCCCTCCTTTTTTTGTTGCCATCGGCAGCATATTTATTCACCCTCTTAGCCGGCTCGTCGAGCTCTTTTCTTTATTCTTATACGTTGGTAAATAGTACATTTTTTGCTTTAAAAGTGATTGAATTAGGTTGTTCAAAACCTGTAAATTCTTAGGCAACGTTGTGGTGCTCCATTCACTTTTCCCTGTCCCTGTTCCTATTAAGGTTTTTATGGCTTTATTTAATCTGCATGCAGTAGTTCAAGAATTATCAACAATTTTAAAAAAATGACGTTAGGCCTTAATGAGGCAGCTATTTGTTTACATTTGAAACTCTTCGTAGCATAGTGAACTAAATGAGCTGATGCACTAACTTGTCTTTTGTCCAGTGGAACCCGAAATTTAAACTTCGTGCATCGAAAATTTTGTCTTCTTGTTCGTTTGCCGAATTGGTTATTTTGGTGTACAAACTCTCATTTTAGATTGTTTTCTTAACTGTATTTGGTGTTTTAGATTTTTTAGCATTTACAATTTTTAATGAAGGTGTTTTGAGTTTTTATAAATTTTTGCTTTTCCGCGAAGTAAGAATTGAATTAGTTGAATGACAAGAGTATCTCTAATGACATTCGAGGAAATAAGTTTAAATGAAATACGGCAAAAAATCCGTAGAATTTCTAATATAATTTAGTGGAAACATCTACAGTAGAGCTCCAATTATCCGAATCAATTGGGACCGAACACTATTCGGATAATCAAAAATTCGGATAACTGAACTTTTTCCGAAGAAAGGGGCTACGTACACTTTAAATAATTACTGTACGTACTGTATATTGAAGATATTGGGAGGAAAAAAGTATTTTTAATAGTCTTAATTTTTTTTCTTGAATTCTGAAAGTGATTCGGATAATCACCGATTCGGATAGTCGGAGTTCGGATAATTGGAGTTGTACTGTATTATAATTAAATAGATCGTACAAGGAAGTCAAGTAGTGTCTAAATCATATTTTTTTGTTTCAGTGAAGAATTGTGTGTCATAAGTGTGGGTGTAAGGAGAGTTTCGTTAATTGAATTTTAGAATCAGGTAAAAATTTAACTTTATAATGCCTGGTTTTAAAATAAAACTCTATGCATTTTGAGAAAAATGATGAGTCTCAGTTCTTCAGGAAATAAGAAATTTCTGCCGCAGATAAGATCCAAAATCTAAAATGACATTCTTATTATTGGGGGAAGGAGGCAGAAAGTGTAAACATTATTTATTTTTGCATGTTATCTTCAACATTTGCTGCAAAATTAATGAGTTCTTTACATAAATTTTAAACTCATTGATTTATTAAAGAAGCATTTATTTCAGGAAATAAAGAAAGGAGAAAATTGCCATTAATTTCACAAGCAATCAATTATATTTTTAATATACAAACTAGATATTTATCTCAATCACTTTGACAACTATCAAATGCATAACATTTTCGAACAACGACATACTCATGTTTCATTAATATCAGTTGTAATCTCAAACGCAATTTTCCATTTCATTAATAACAACTGTAATCTTTAACTTAATCATTAATATCGGCTGTAATATCTAAAGTAATTTTTCGCAACTCTTGAGTGCTGTGAACAGCAGACGATTGTCGCAATTTTATCTCCTGGTACGATAAGACTTGTAACATGATTACGATAAAAAAAAGAAAAGAAAAGAAAAGAAAAATCATATATTAAAACCAATCAGAAGCTATCAATAACGGCAACGACCGGCTCAAAAAAAAAAAAAAAAAAAACCCAGAAGTGTTCAAGACCAGCAAATAAATCCCCTTCCCACTTTTCAGGTAGAAGAATTACTGAATAAGAATTAAAAATAGAAATAAATAAATAAATAAATAAATAAAAAAAAACAAAAAAAAAAACAAGAACCCTCAGTCATCCATATCCGTAAAATGAAGGCCGTGACCAAACGGATTAACAGTGAAAAACGGGTGGACTTTTCGGGATCTTTTGACCAATCACAGACTGTCTTTCCGTCCCGCCTTTTTAGAAGATCAGTGGCAGGAAATAACATTCTCAGACTACCAAGATCGAAAACATATCGCCACTTTCGGAGTTATGTCGTCATTTTTTGTATGCAATGCCATAAACGCAGAATTTTCCTCGCATAAATATATTTATTTGAATATTAGTTCATCAGTTTTCGAATTTTTAGCAACCGTGTACCTTTTGTTAAACATTCGATTAAATTATGCAAAATTTCCAGCAGTTTATTAAGCAATTTGAAATATTTAATGATTTAAGTATGGCGCCTTTCTTATAAAAACAAGCTAAATTTTTAGCAAAAAATTTAATAATTAAGTAAACAAAAACACAAAATTGCTCTGTATTGGAAACATGTTCTGCACGGTACTTGCAAAAAACCTTTTTTTATTTCATAAGTATCACAGCCATTCACAAAATTGCAGTATTTAATTATTCTCAAACATAATATTAAGAATTATGTGATTAAATTCCCTGCAAAATGTTTGCAAAGTTTTGTAAAGTGCATAAAAGTTGCTCATTCGATTAAAGATTAATGATAAGACTGATATTATTATTGATTAAAAATCTAAATAATGTGTAAATAACTTTAAACATCAAATGAATTAAATTCCATTTAATAAAATAAATATTATCAAATATATTTGGCAAGAATTACCGAATATATTTTAAATAAACCATATTTAACTATGCGTCATGAAAAATACAAGATTCTGAATGTGGTTTTAATATTATCTGTAATATAGATTTTATAACTTTACATCCAAAGGTAAAAAATATAGATATTAGCAAATAATTTTTATAAATAATTTTTTTATCCCCCCCAAATTTTTTTTTATTCCAAAAGAAGTTATTAGTCAAGAAATGGGATTTTGCGTCTAATTACTATTTTGCGTCATTAAGTTTTCATTCGAGTCTGTTGCTATTCGGCAAATGTAAGATATTTATGTTTCAAATTGAATCTGTGTGTCGTGGAGTAACGAATTAAGGTATGTGAAAGCAACTGAATTTTATATGGCGTATGAATGCAAAAAAAATGTAATATTTAAGGAATAAAGTTAACACACAAATCATTAATAATAATTTTTAAAAAAATTGTAAACCATCTTAAGAAAAGGGAACATTGAAACGATAAACTGAGAAAGACTGAAAAAAATAGAAAAGGTGTATGCCAACACACTGCATTTGGAGTTCTAAACATATGCGGCTTTAAAATAATGATAACTACAACCCTACATAAGCAAAACCATTATATATATAGAGGTAGTATTATCACCTTGCAACAATAGAGACATTAGAAGCCTTAAGTCGCAAATAACAAAGGGAATTAAGTTAGTTAAACTTGAAAAGACCATGGTCGAAAAACTTACGTCCATAGGATCGATTCAAGCTGAAACGACATTGCATAGCATCGCTGAGTAGTACAGACATTGCGAAAGGTCGACTCTAGGTAAAATCGACATTGCATAGGACTGACTGCGCGCAAAACCGATATTGCACAGGTTCGACGCTGCGTAGAATCGACATTGCATAAGACTGACAGTGCGCAGATCGACATTGCACGGGATCGATTCAGTAGAAAACTGATATTGCATAGCATCGACGCTACATAGGACCGACATTGCACAGGGGCGGTGTGCAGATCGATATTGCTTAGGATCGACTCTGCGCAGTACCGTCATTGCATAGGATCGACGCTGCGTAGAATCGACACCGCACAGGATCGACTCTAACTAGAACTAGCATAACATAGGATCGACAATGCTCAGAACCAACATTCCACAGGATTCACTCTGCACAAAATTGACATTGCGTTTAATCGGCGTTGCGTAGAACCGTTATTCAGCAGCATCGACACTATGCAGAAACTATACGGCACATAGTCGACACCGGCACAGGTTCACCATTGACAATGCAGCGAAATACGATCAACATGATAAAAAGAAATTTTGAGCATGATGTAATTAATAAGGAGTAAAGGGATTAATACACATTTTTCATATTCAGAAGACACGCCGAATAAATACTAATTCAGAAGACAAACAACAAAAATCAGCGTTATATTTACAAAATTTCCACAGGACTAGTTTCGATGGTTTTACCGAACCACCATCCTCAGCTGACCACCACAGCTGAGAATAGTGGTTCGGTAAAACCATCGAAACTAGTCCTGTGGAAATTTTGTAAATATAACTCTGATTTTTGTTGTTTGTCTTCTGAATTAGTATTTATTCGGCGTGTTATTGTGTCTTAACACATTTGTCATCTTTACAGAATCGTCAGAATCATACAATCGACACTGTATGGTCGAACCGGCTTAGCATCGACACGATACCTGCTGCAACAGACCCAAATACAAGCTAATGATTTAGCCAACGATTATGATTAGTAACAACGTATAAAAGGGAAATGATTTGCTTAAATCATTATTTTCTTAAGATACCTGCGTATGATTGACAAGGATATAGAACGAACACAAACATAGAGCTGAAACTCGCTTAGATTGATGCAGTTTTCGATCGAAATAATTTACAAAACTACTTCAAAACTCTTTTCATCGCTTAGACTGACTAATTTTTTCTAGTTCTTCGTAGACGATCAAAATACGAGTACTTTGCAAAACTGCCTTAAAACTTTATGCTGAAGTAGGCTTTTTAACATCAACATTGCATAGAATAAGTATCAAACGACCTTTCACTTTCTTTCTCACTCTGTCTCTCTCTCTCTCTCTCTTTTTTTTTTTCCTTCGTAAAACTTAAAAAATCTTCGGATTTCTTTCATGTGCATGTGTTGTTCGTTATAAAATAAATGTAACTTATATTAGTAACTTATTTATCTGTTGCAAAATCTCTTTTAACCAGTGCAGAAATGTTCATGTGTACCACAACTCTTCTGAAAAATGCTTTGGAGCTGTATTTCAAGCTGAATTAGTATTATAAATTTTCATAGTACTGTTTCGCACTTATATAATATATCAGCAGAATCGACTAATCATAGGTCTCCGATCCTTTTTAGTATTTTAGGAGCCTTACCTAAGTCAGCTGTCCCAAGAATAATAAAATATTTGCCGAAATATATGAGGCTTCGTGAGGCTCATACACCTACGAGTTTACAGCTGTTGTGGTTGCATGAGTCCTGTAATGCCCACAGAGCCCGAGTTAAGATGGCTTTATATGTACACAATATACATCCTATTTAATTGCAAAATGACTTGGGGAGGGCATAGACAAACAAATAAAAATGTGCAGCTGCAAGTCAATTTTATCGAAATGTTGTCTAATGTTGTCAAGATAATCTAATCTTCAAAATATATGTATAATTTTAGACTTGATAGGTAGAAGAAAGCACGCATGACTTAAATATATATATATCCTAAACAGTATTGATTAATTGATTATATTATCTCCTAAGTTTAATTAAAGTAGAATTATTTTAAAAGTGTGAATCCATACTGGTAAGTTATATTTTGAAAGATGTTTTGAAGTAATTTGAAAGCAAAATGTTAATAATGTTTTAACGGGGTCTGGAGTTAAATCATTATGAAGAATAAAATTTCAATTGTAAAAGGAAAAATTAAAACATGTAATCATTGTCATTGATCGGAAATTTTTTATTTTATAAATTTAATAATATTTTAAAAATATTAACATATTCTGAATCCGATTTTATTACTAAAGTAAATTAATTATTTTTAAAGTAATTTATACAAATGAGCGCAATCATGTTTCTGTGTACCTCCCAGCAACGGCATAGCAAGAAACATTATGCCTTGTTATACATTTATTATGAATTTCAAGAGTAACTTAACAGAGTCGAAATATCAAGATTTACAGAAAAATCTGCTTCTTCATGATACTGTTGTCACAACAGTAGTGTCACAATGCAGAATGCTCGATTCAAGTAAAACATCGTATTATTTTCAATTTTGATTTTCCTCTACTGACGTGAAATTCTGTTGAAATTTTTTTTGCCATTGTTGTTGTTGTTGCTAATGCTGACTTGTCTGACCTATAGTCAGCACAAGCCCACGAAATTCCTCGTGGCAAGAAGCGCAAGTTTACATCTGTCGCTGGCAACAGTCTTGAGCACCTTACAGGTGACAGTGCGATTTAGCTCAGTTCCACCCCCAATTTTCATAGAAAATACCCCAGAGGAGGAACGGTTCCGAGTGTCTCCCCCTTCTCCTCCTACCATCAACCTCTCGAGAGGACTTTCGGCTCACCGCATATTCTAAGTGCCACCATGCCGCACGCGCACTATTCATTTACAAACATGCATGCCTTCTTTGGGATTCGGAACGACAGTCAGCGACACTAATTACTATACCGTTTGGGCGGCGTTGAAATGTTTAAAACTGATTATAAAGTATTAAATTCAAATTTGAGACATTTTGTGAGAGTAATTCTCCATGTTGTATTCTCTGCCCTTTTTTTTACTAATTTAGTATAAATAATAAATCAGGATGAATCTGTACATTGACCAACCAGCGGCCGAGCGGTAACGTCGCTGAACATTGGTAGTTCGGTGCGAGGTTCGAATCCCGCAAACGGGCTGTTGCATGGGTGTTTTCGTGGTTTTCCCTATGTGTAACGTGTATACGAGCCAGTTTCCCTTAAAAGTCCTCCACGAAGGCATCCCTCCCTTAAGGCGGATAGCGCTCAAATGCTTTGCCGTAATCTAATAAACCAAACCTGAATCTATACATCGCGTGCAAATGTTTCAAGAAATTAACAAGACTATTTTAAGTCACTAATTATAATTTCCGTTCCAAATATTTATTTTTATGATGATCCAATTAACTACGAAATTATTACCCTTATTATTCTTCACATCGAAGTGTTAGGATTATGTTTAAATTTAGAAAATTGCATGCCTTGTAATAATCTAAAAAATATTCGATCTATCAACTATCACCTCTGTCAATTTTAATGTAAATTCACATCATATTTGCATGTATCACATAGATCGACGCCCTAAACAGTCTCCAACAGGAAAACTCTTCTAGCTTGCGTTCTATAAGCAAAAAAATTCAGAACTTCCTTTTAAGAATACGTCACCTGTAGCTCTAAATTTTCTAATTGCTAAAGTTTTCATAATTGTTATAACATTATCCCGTTTACTAATTCAGAAGTCAAACAACAAAAATCAGCGTTATACCTACAAAATTTTCACAGGACTAGTTTCGATAGTTTTACCGAACCATCATCTTCAGCTGCAAAACCGCAAATGAACAAGATAGGAAATAATGATTAGATAAGTTTAGAAAGCCTGGACAAGAATAAGCAAGTGGCGCCATCTGTTGGCGAAACCAGAACTAAAACATAATTTCTCTAAAAGCCGAAGGCAAATTTGGATTGGAATTAGGATCGTTAACTAGAACAGAAAGATTTTTATGAATGTGAAATCCTCTAGAAAATCCAGTTCTCCAATGGAAGATGTTTTTTGAATAATTTTGGCAGCAGAAAAATTGAAAGTGTGATTTTCGGACCAACAATGTTGAGCAACAGAAGACCTCTGTGTTTCCTTTTTTCTAACATATGCCTCATGTTCTTTGACGCGAAATTTTAAGGCTCTCTTAGTTTGGCCAATGTAAATTAAACCACACTGGCAAGGAATCCTATAAATACCCCAGGAATTCATATCCGGAATGGGGTCCTTGAGTATAGAAGTTGGAATTTTATTGATGGGAGAAAAAACAACCCGAAAGTTAAATTTCTGCAAAATATGTGCAACTTTATAGCTAATTGATGGAAAGAAGGGAATGACAACAGAATTTTTATAATCTCCTAAAATAAGAGTGTGGCTTTTAGTGTGTTGAGATGAGAATTTTTTAACTGCTTGATTAATAATGTTGGGTGAAAAGCCCCTGTCAATAGCTATTGCTTTTAAATAATTTAGTTCTTCATCAAGGGCTAGTTTGGAGGAGCAAACTTGAAGAGCACGGAAAACATAGGAATAAAATGAAGCTAACTTTTGTTTAGTCGGATGACATGATTTAAAGTGTGGTGGAAGGCAAACCGATGAAGGTTTACGGTAAACTGTAGTACTGAAGTTGGATATGTTACGTGTGACCAGAATGTCGAGAAACGGAAGAGAATTGCAAGTCTCAAGTTCAAAAGTGAACTGAATAGCAGGATCAATAGAATTCATTGTTGAAAGAACTTTATTCAAATCATCTTTATTACCTTCAAACAGGGTAAAAGTATCGTCTACGTAGCGGAACCATGCCGGGAATTTTAAAGTTTCAAACAATTTTGATTCATAATAATGCATGTAGATATCAGCCAGGATGGGACTGAGGGGGCTTCCCATGGCTAATCCCTCAGTTTGCTTGTAATATTTATTTTGGAAAACAAAATGTGTTTGTTTCAAGCAGAGTTGAGTGAGAGAAATTAGCTCATCAATTTCGATGCAAGAGAAATGAAATTCACGAAGTCTGGTTTCTAGACATCTTAATGCACCCTCCACTGGGACATTGATGAATAATGATTTTACATCAAAAGAAACCATGAGTAAATTACTAGGAGAAAAGTTTTTAACATTTTTTACAAACTCTATTGAATTTTTTATGGTGTAAATGTTATTCTCTAATAGAGTGGAAATCTAGAAACTAAATATTTAGCTAATGGATACGAGGCAGTACCTAAATTTGATACAATAGGGCGGAAAGGAATACCACTTTTATGAATTTTGGGAAGAGCATATAATCTGGCACAATTCGCAACAGATGGGATAAGAGAATGTTTTAAGTTGCTTGAAATGATTTGTGAAGATTTGATCGCAGTTTTTATTTTGGATAAGTCCGAAGGTGAAGGATCTTTAGGGATCGGATTATATGGTCCTTCGTTTAAGAGTTTAGTGACACCATCGATGTAAGTGTTCTTATCCATGACGACTATCTGGCCACCTTTGTCGGCCTTTGAAATGATAATATCCGGGTTAGAATGAATTTCGCGCATTGTAGCTCTTTCTCTCGCAGTTAGATTTGGTTTCAAAGGTTTATTATTGAATTTCACATTATGAGCGATAAGATGCCTAATCATTTCTTTCTGTGAATCTGAAACTTTACTGAACTTGAAAGCTTTTTCGATAGGAGCCAAAATCTTTGGAATCGAGGGTTTACAGGTTTGTGAGAAGTTAAAATTATATTTTAGAATTCTCTCTTGTTCTTCTGAAAGACTAACATTAGAAATATTAACTATTGGCTTGATGTTTACAATGGGAAGATTTTTTGAACTACTTGAACTGGAAGACTGTAAAAGAAGTTTTTCGAATTTAACTGCAAGGGTGTAACTGCAGCTGAAGATGATGGTTCGGTAAAACTATCGAAACTAGTCCTGTGAAAATTTTGTAGGTATAACGCTGATTTTTGTTGTTTGACTTCTGAATTAGTATTTATTCGGCGTGTTATTGTGTCTTAATTATCCCGTTTATTAAAAAAATTATTACTTTTCAAGTCTTAGTTTAGCCATAGAAAAGATAATGCGCATAATTTTTTTTAGTTAGTTTCGCCATAAAAAAGATAATGCGCATAATTTTTTTTAAGTTATTGCAACCAATTTTGAAATGGTTGCGAAACGAAACTAAAAGTAATGTAATAAACAATGCATTACATGCATTCTGGAGTTTTTTAAACATTATATCTTATTAAAGAATGCTAATCTCATTATGGAGTCAGTTTTTTTCCTTACTTTGTGTTTGTTTTATTGTTTTCCTGTATTCGTCTTTTTCTTATGCCTATTACAACTTAATTTTTGTAAATTTCTGCCATTCCTTTCTTTATTTGTAGAAGTGAAGGTTAGGTTAGGTTAGGTTATTTAATTACGGCAAAGCCTCGAGGGCTATCTGCCGAAGGAGGAGGGATGCCTTCGTGGAGGACTTTCTAAGGGAAACTGACTCGTAACACGTTACACATGGGGAAAACCACGAAAACGCCCATGTAGCCAGCTCATTCGCTGGGATTCGGACAGCGAAACGAACTACCAGTGTTCAGCTACTTTACCGCTCGGCCGCTGGCAGGCTCCAGTATGTGAAAGAAAAAATAAAGAGCACTAAGTGTTACTTAATTAAGTATCGTAATTTCTTCTGTATGTAATGATAGTTTTTGACACAAGACGTCAATAGCTTAGTATTGTAAGAAAGATTTTTATCGTCCAGTAAATATAAAATGAAGTATATGAAAAAATTATTACAGAGAGGAGATTGCATAAATAACTTTTTAATTTCCCACTGCGTTATTACAGGTAAACCAATTATTACAATACAAAATTTTTAAAATTGATCAAAGATGCAAAGTCTTCTGGAAAAAATAAGTGCTTCGGAAATAATCATAATGATGATTTAATGCTGAAACTTGGAAAATAATATTCTGATTCATAATGGAATTCTGGAACATGATGGAAGTGATATTGCATTTAAAAGTTTTATAAAAAAAATATAAAAATACCATGAATTATGGCTATAAAGTTAAGTATGTATGTAAGTATGTGCAATACATACTAAAGTGGTTAACAAATTAATGCGAAGAAATTCATATTCTTTATTTCCACCCTAAGATAAAAATATGCTCCTGCTATTTGTTGTACTAAAACTGCGCATAATAAATTTCAATTGGACAGAAATGTGAAATTAATAATGATATAAAAAGAAAAGTCATTTATATTATAATACTAACTGTAAGCTTGCATAATCAGATTGGCTTACGGACGTAAACAACTGTGCAGATATAACCAAGTAATTATGTGTAATTTATCTCATATGTCTCTTGGTGTCCGCCGATAACATCGCGGACGAAAACGTCGCGGAGAAAACAATGCAAGGCGAAAACATCGTGCTACAAAACATCGTGGGAGAAATCATCGCAAAGAGAAAACATCGCAGTCCTAAAACATCGTGATACAAAACATCGTCGTCGAAAATAAAGCGGTTCAAAAACTTCGCAGTTTAAAAACATCGTCGTCGAAAATATCGTGGTAAAAAATAAAGTATCTACAAATCATCGCATGACGATAACATCGCAGACATGCTTTTTCCATACATGTTTTAATAGTAAATGAATATTCCCATAAAGATTTGTGAGCGCAAAATGTAAAGAAGGATAATTTTTACTTTCACATTTTTTATTAACTAATAAATTTTTTCTGAAAAAGTAAGAAGGAAACTTAAGCATAGAAAATTAAATGCACCTAATAGATTATACTTTTCACGAAAAATTACCAGTAAAAACTTTATAAAAAATTATTTATTAATGGCCTTTGTTAGTTAACTATGTCGGTTTAAAATTCTATTATTTGCTATAAGTTGCATTAATTTGCTATGCTTAAGTTTCCTTCTTACTTTTTCAGAAAACATTTATTAGTTAATAAAAAAATGTGAGAGTAAAAATTATCCTTCTTTCCATTTTACGCTCACAAATCATTATGGGAATATCCATTTACAATTATTAACGCATGTTTGCGGAAAGCATGTATGAAAAAAGCATGTTTGCGATGTTATCGTCAAGCGATGATTTGTAGATACTTTATTTTTTACCACGATATTTTGGACGACGATGTTTTTAAATTGCGAAGTTTTTGAACCGCTTTATTTTCGACGACGTTGTTTTGTACCACGATGTTTTAGAACTGCGATGTTTTTCCCACGATGTTTTGTAGCACGACGTTTTCGCCTTGCGTTGTTTTCTCCGCGACGTTATCGTCCGCGATGTTTTTGCCGCGATGTTTTCGGCTGTAACCATGTCTCTTAGCGGGTTTATTGAAAATGACAAAACAATAGATACAAAATAGTACGCCAGAATTTCCATGCCTTCTGAGTGTATAGAAAAGTTGAATATAAAAAATAATTTCTAAGAATTACTCAAAATCGAAAAGATGTTTAGTGCCTGTTCTGACAGCTGAACCTGCATTAGTTTGGTTGGTTATTGAAATATATCAAAGTATACGAAGGTTATCTGTCTAACGGAAGTTATGCCTTAGAGGACGTTCTAGAGAAAACTTTCTCATATTCATGTTATACATGGGAAAACCAACCATGCAGCCAGACGGTTCAGCTTGATTTGAAGAGACGAAAAACCGGAATCCAGCAATCTTCAACCGCTCAGCCATTAACTGTGGCTTTATTCAGCAATTTAACAATGACTATGTTTGGGTTAGAAGCAAAACGGATATTGCTGTGCACTAGAAAGGAAAAATTCGACTCAGTGGCTGTCTCAAAAAGTTTCAATTTTAGCACCATTCATTCAAAAAAAAAAAAAACTTTTCAGAACAATGGTGGTATATGAAGTTAAATTCGAGCTTCAAATGGTAACAAACATTGATATTTCGAAACAAACATTAAATTAGTACTGTAAGTGAATATTTGAAGTTTATTGTGCAGTCCATCTTTGTTTTCAAAGAGGTGATAGCTGAAATATCTTTTGGGGAATTGATAAGATAAAACAGAATTAATAAATAAAAAAAGGAAATCTGGAATGTTTCAGATTTTAAGGTACGTTCAAAGGGGCGTATTTTTTTAACATTTTGTGTGTTACCTTTATTTATTAAATATCACGTTCTTCGCACTTAAACCATAAAATTCACTTCAAGAGCAATATCGCAAAATAATTTTAAATTGAGCATATCTTTAGAGTTTCTGATACACAGTCTCACGCGCTGGAGATAAAAATGTTCTTTCTGTATAACGTTGCGCTATCGCTTCGAAATCCTTGAGTTTGTTAATCAAAAATTCGTTAAAGTTTCGCAAAATGTGAAATCGATAATAAAACAAATTCCAAATTTCAAATTTTGTCTTCCATATTCGCAGAGCCATTCATTCAAAATTGGATGGCTCTAGGTACCGTTGTTTTATCACAATGCGAGAAACACACATACATTTATGTAGATTCTTCATTATTTAATTTCTTCATATATAACACAGGGGAATAATATTTGGTGGCAACAGTTGGAACGGACATTCAGAGTGATTCGACGCAAAATCGCAAAATGAAAACAATAGTCCCTCTGGGTGTGGTGGTGTGTGTGATTATGGCGAAGCCTCGGGGGCTATCTGCCTAAGAGGAGGGATGCCTTCGTGGAGGACTTTCTAAGGGAAACTGGCTCGTATACACGTTACACATGGGGAAAATCACGAAAACGCCCCTGCAGCCAGCCCGTTCGCGGGATTCGAACCTCGGACCGAACTACCAGTGTTCAGCGACTTTACCGCTCGGCCGCTGGTGGGCTAGTTCCTCTGGGACAAAACCCATTTGAACTAAGTTTCGCATTTATTTAATATGAAAATTATGCTATTAACAATTTTAAAAAGTAACAGAATGATTTTTTTGTAAATTTTTAAAATTAATTCTTTGCAGCTAATTGAATTTAAAAACAAACATTGTGATGCGATTTTAGTTTTTAACTTTTTACATATTTTGGTTACTTGATCTTATTCCACTGCCTACGTATCCAAATGAAAGCTTTTCAATAATACGCGAACTGACGTAAAGAGCGCAAATTGGCGGTGACTTGGCACGATTTGGCGAAAAGCTTTATAGTTTTGGGCTGCCGAGGCAACCATGGGCGCTGCTCAATATATATGCACGTAGTTAATCAGGCTTATACTTGATAAGCGACACTTCAGTGAAGCAACCCAAATTTTTTTATTGCTTTTTCGCAGTATTTTTTCCCTGTAAGCCGGTGTCACTTTTTCCACGGGGATGATAAATGTTACATGATATAAATATCAAAAATAAAAATATATGTGAAAACCTCGCTTTGTCGGCATTTGTTTGTTGAGGCAAATTATTATTTCTGCATCATTTTCTTCTTGTATTTTGTTCACGAAGCGAGTCGGACTTGTTTGCATACATCAAGGCATGAAACGCGATTCACTTTCAAGGTTAGAATCTTAGAGTAAATAGTAGTGAAAGGATTAAGTATTTTTGCCAATGACTTTTTTTGTAACCTTTCTTCCTTCCTCTTTCGTTTTTATATCGCTTCTTCTTTTTTATATGTTTTTATCTGTTATTTTTTTTTTCTTCCTTTTAATGCCCCCACACTCATATACTAACGCTTTTAAGTACGATTCAACCTTACCAGTTCTATCTTCTGTGGAATAAATGAGCTTGATTTTCGCTGTCATAATCTTCTTTTTCTTTCTCGCTGTCTTTCTTTTCTCTCTCTCTTTTTGTTTTGTTTTTTTGTGTGTATCGGTTGTATCATGGGAAGAAAACCAAACATTAATCATCCGCATGCAGCTTATTGGATTTTCATCACAATTTCAATTTTCCACAGTACATTTATTTTAACACTATTCTTACGAATTTCACATATGTGTAAATAATTTTAGTGAAATTATATGCGAAACTGTATCTTTTGCATAATGTTATACGAAATGCTTGAAAAAGCGAAACTTTGCCGGAAGGTTATAGGAGCAAGTCTTGTGGTAAATGCCTGTCTCGTTAAATTGGCGAGATATCGCCAAGCTGGTGATAGTTTTAGAGACTAATTTGTATCTCCAAATTTGGCAAAATATCGCCAAAACTCGCCAAACGGCTATAATTTGGCGACATTTGGGTCCGGTCCCTGTATAACTGTAACTAGTACTGTGATTGAATAACTGTAACCGTATCCGGTCCTTATATGTAACTTTAACCACATTAGCCTTCTAGAAATTTCGAGAAATGGAAGATAATGGGAATGCTTCAGCAGCCGTGGGAAAACTATGTAAGATCTTACAGAGCAACAGCTCTCAGTTTTTAGTTCAAAGCTGACTTCGGAGTATTCAGATATCTCCGTGCAAGCTTTTCTGTTTGTATGAGCTTTGCACTAAGTTGTGTTTAACGTCATTAGAAATTTACTTCTGTGAATAATTTCAGAACAATAATACACACACACACACACACACACATATATATATATATATCTAATTTCCAAAACACTTTCTCTAAATTAAAAAAAAATTTTGTAGCGAAAAAGTTTCAATTGTCTGTTTCGGCGAAACGCATAATGGGTTTAGCTTGATTCGACGTTCAAATAAATTAAATTTCCCTTGAAAAGCCAGTTTGGAAGTCGAGTTGGGCTAATTTACCATTTTCCGCTTACTTTTTTATCTGACTCTGTTTTTTTTTTTTAATGTTTTACATGTATAATGGTTTGATTTTCATGTGTATTAATTTTTTAAAACGTGTTGAACTTTTTGGAGCAGCAGCTCTTGGTAACTTTTAGGCGAGCTTACTACATTTTTTATATTTTACTTATTTTGCAGCATATTGCGCAAGATGTTTTCTAGACCAAAATTAGTTTTTCAAAATTGTAATTACTACCTTGCTTGATATATATATATATATATATATATATATATGATGTATCAGCTTTAGTCGCAGCTTAAATAATCAGACGATAAGTTTAAAAAACAGGATCCATTTATTATTATTCAGGAGAAATAGTTACAAAAATCAGATATCCGGAGTAAATAAAAAAGAATTACTAATAACTTTTTGTATGAAGTCTACTGCATCATGACATTTAAGAAAAAAGCCCCGATATTCCTTTTGCGAGTCCTTTTATAGCCTCTGGAAAGGCGGAGCTTTCAAGAAATGACGTCAACCTCGTCAGCCAATCCAGTTCGCTTTAAATATTTCCAGAACATTCTACAACTGTACGTGTAGAAAAGGCGGGAAAAACAACTTGACAACTTGATTTAATTCCACTTACTTTCAAATAAGAGAACGTCGCAATTAAAAATGAAAAGAACACACAGTTAGAATTTTAAGTGTATTCTTGACTATGGAATTTTATTATTACAAATATATATATATTTGTAAAAATAAATTTTATCAAGATATCATTGATTCTGTGTGCGTTTAATCCATTACGAACCCGTATCCGTGCAACATTATTATTATTATCATCTTTATTTTATCACTGGTACGACAATTTCAAGGCAGACCGTGTACAGACGCTAAGGCAGTTTGGTCTATATGCTCGTAGACCTGTCAGATGCGTTCCACGTACTGCAACTCGCTGTCGCCTGCGATTAGCCTGGAGTAGAGAGCATGCATTGTGGACACCGCAACAGGGGGCTTGTGTGATGTTTTCCGACGAGTCCAGGTTTAGCTTGCGGTCTCGCCGGACTTTCATATGGAGAGCTCTAGGTACCCGTTACCACCAAGGAAACATCATTGAACGACACCGTTAGTGTGGTGCAGGAGTGCTCGTTTAGGCTGGAATTATTCTGGGTTCCAGAACTGACCTGCATATTCAAATTGGAACCATGACAAGCCAAATCTATCGGGACTTCATTCTGGAACAACATGTACGATTGTTTCGGGGCGCCATGGGCGCACAATTTGTGTTTATGGATGACAACACCCGTCCTCACCGTGCAAACATCGTAAGCGAATGCCTTCAATCGGAGGATATCACCCGCATGGACTGGCCAGCATTCTCACCGGACTTGAATCCAGTATAGCACGTTTGGGACATGCTTGGCCGACGAGTTGCAGCCCATCAACCTCCTCCTACATGTCTACCGGAACTTCGGAGAGCATTGCTTATTGAGTGGTGTAATATCCCCCAAGATCAAATCGATAATTTGATACTCAGCATGCCTAGGCGTTGTACGGACTGTATTGCATCGTCTGGGAGACATACAATGTATTAACAATCATACCAACCATGTAATATTGTTTTTTTTTTATTTTATTTATTTATTTATTTATTTTTTTTGTTTGTAAATAGTTTTTTTTTTTTTTTTTTTTTTTTTTTTTTTTTTTTTGTTTGTTGTTGTATTTTGCTCCAGGGAGAAAAAATCGCTAATTTTTTTAATAATGTCAAACAGATAGCATCTTTTTTGCTCTTTACCTTTTGTTTAATAAATAAGCTTTACAAATAAGTCAAATTTGGTTTGCTTCTAACTCTTCTTTTGCCTGATTTTGCATTATCCTTAATTTATGGACATGAGTGTATTTGTTGAAAATGTAAAATGGAAACTTAAGTATAGAAAATTAATGCAATTTATAGCACTTAATAGAATTTTAAACTGACATAGCTAACTAACAAAGGTCATCAATAAAATATTTTTTATCAGTTTTACTGGTAATTTTCCATGAAAAGTATTATCTAAAAAAGAATAGAAATAGAAAGATAAGTAAAAAATTGCTAAGTTAATTATGAGATAATTTTCTTGACTTTTGTTAATCTGATACTCTTATAATGAAAATTACTTCTTATTTTATTTAAATTTGTTTTGCTTTTTAAAAATGTATTAATTAATAAAAATATGAATGTGAAAATTATCCTTCTTTCCATCTTGCGCACACAAATCCTTACGCGAATATCCATTTGCACTTATTAAAGCCTTAAAAATCATGTCTGCGATGTTATCATCATGCGATAATTTGTAGGTACTTTATTTTTTACCACACGATATTTTCGACGACGATATTTTGTACCACGATGTTTCAGAATTGCGATGTTTTCTTTTTGCTTTATTTTCTCCTACGATACTTCACGACGTTTTCGCCTTGCGTTGTTTTCTCCGCGACGTTTTCGTCCGCGATGTTTTCGGCTGTTACCGTTAAAAACACGCCCCTTTGGGTGTGCTTTAAAATCTGAAAGCTTTCAAATTTTTGTATATATATATATATATATATATATATTTCTTTATTTCACTCAAATTACGTAAGTGACATAATTTTCAAGTCAGCAGTTTATCTTTATTCTACCCTTAATCACACGGGCAGGGCAGTTTTACAACCCTGTGAAATTAAACCGAAGAAATGAAAGCGGATCGATTGTTTCCTTTACAATTAAATCAGCTTAATGCTTACAATAACAGCCAAGAATTTGCATGCAATACGTGAAAGTTGCGTGCGAACGCTTAATTGCGTAAGAATCTCCAAAGTTAGCCTTTGGTAGTAATCAGTTCAATGAGGTATGACATGCTATTTAACCTAATAGCAACATCAATCTCCTTGGCAAACAAAGCAACCAAAGATAGGGAACTTATTCATGCTTACAACACCGTTGAGGTAATATCTTATTCCGTCTTCAGCCATGCATATATAATTAGCAGGATGTACATGATTCTAATTCGAAGTGCATCTTTTGATGTTCCACTGCTGTTTTGTCATTGCTTACGAAAAGCATGAAATGTCACTGCATGTTTTCGCGCTTACTTATGTTACCAACTGCTTGTATATTCATTCCTCATTTCTTGATACTTATCATGTGATATGTGATTGTTACTAATGGATGCTCCTGTATCACTAAAATGCGTAAACGTGTTTTATTTGCAAAGCGATGGTACATGATAATGACTCTTTTAATCTGTGTTTTACATAGAAAATAAGCGTAAGAAATTCGATTTCTTCCTTTTTTTGTGTGTGTGTTTTGCGTTATAATTTATCACGCTCAACATGTGAAACGGCGAAGATCATTAATCATAATTTTGTCGCAATCACAGATAAATCGACAATGCAAATAATAAAGATATATCTCTTTTTATTGATGTTCGCAATCATAAAAATTGCATTTGAAATGCATCAGAGCTAACTTACCTTTTTAATAATTTTGTCTTGTATTTGCAACGAACATGCTGTAGCTGAAGATAAAGCAGGGTGAATTGCATTTTAAATTGCATGTGTAAAGATTGAATCAGAGAGTTCAGAATTAAATGATTCATCCAGACAACAAAAACAGTATTTTGTTTCAGATTAAATTAATTGTCAGAAAATTCTTCGTTTCCTCACCCTTCATTTTTTGGCTGTTCGTTAAGAATAACATTAATTGTGATGAGTGATGAGATTCAAACTTTGACTTCAAACTAAATTTTTTGCCAACTGTATATAGCTGTAACGGTTGAGGTAATTCAACATTCTTTGGCTTTTCTTTTCGAAACCAATGCCAAACATAAATTGAAAAATATCATTCAAATTCGGACTAGCTTGCATTTCTTGCCCTGATTTTTTTAGCATTGTAACAGATTATCTTGCCCCTGCTTGAAAGGAAATGATGCCATTTTGAACCAGTTTTCCTCAGAAAAGCCTCTACGAAGGCATTCCGTTTTGGGGACTAATCCAGATATTCTTGCGTGCTTTGTCATTTTCGAACAATCAAACAAGTCACGCCATTTGTCTGTTGAAGCACTTGGACCATTTAATTTGAATTCGATAGAAAATATGGATTGAATTCTGGCAATAACAGTACCAAATTCAAGGAATTTTGACTTTCCTTGAAAAGAACGCCTTCTAAGTTACAGCAGCATTTAAAAGATCCCAAGGGCATTTCTGAATTATTTAAGCAGTAATAATCCAAAATAAGATAGTTTTGCAGTGCTGCTATGGTAATCTAGACAGAGTCAGCCAAGCATTACACTAACCACCCTAAAATAGCTTTGCTGTCTTATTTTATTAGCGAGATATGATGGAAATGTAGTCCTCTAAGGCACTGGTCTCGAACTAGTGCCTCGACAGCCGAATGCGGCACTGGAAGCAAATTTTACACGGCCCGTGAATACATTACATATACGGCCCAGAAAGTAATTAACATCACTATGACATTAGTTTTTTATGATAAGGATTTGAAGACAAAGTTGTAATGTCCCTCGCTACTTTGTCTATGATAAAATGTCGAGGAACATAATGAACTGGATAACGCATTATCGCTGAGTTCAAACACCTAGAACGTAGACTTGAACACCAAGGTACGGCCCCTGCACTGGAAGGACTTAGCCTCCCTTTCAAGGTTTGAGAATCGCAACCTCAGGACCAATCTGAGAGGGTGCTAACCTCAGGACCAATCTGAGAGGGAGCCCTCTGGATCGCTGCAGAAGGAAAACTTCCCTCAAAGATTTATACGTCAGAGAAGAGACAGACAGGCGACCATCACTAAGAGATCCATAGGGCCGGTCTCAACTCCGACTACTGCACACGTTATACTGAACTTCAAAGAAAAATTCCCACGGTTGGGGCACCACTCCTTTTCGCGGTACTAGCTACAAGGAGGGTATGTTTAAAAACTCGATATCATACGTCCTTGCACACCGATTGAGAGGAGCCAATCCGTCCAATACGGGCCAACACCATCTACCATGTAACGTCCCCATCACCAAGGACACGGACAAGGCAGTATCAGTACGATCCCTGCCAAGCCTCAACATACTATCGAATAAACGATAGTTCTAATCCATACGAAGACTGATTATTTGCTTTGAAGGCCAGAGCTGTCTAGACACAAGTCTAGCCAGTGATCTGGAAGAACCCCGGGTCTCCTCCCATAAATGGTCAGTTGCGGAAATTCCGCCCAGCCGGACCACAGATTTGGTTGTCCAGCATCGTTAGCCTATGCCAGCCAGCCTATTTCTAGCCTTTGCTGACATAGTTACCAGCGGGCGCCAGAGGAGGCCGATGCTGAACTGAGGGAGACGTGGAGAACCACCTCCCTTCAGCACCCGCACCCTCAGATAAACCCCGGGTCTCCTACCGCCAGCAGTCGGTTCCGCAAATTTGTCCTTGGGTACGAGGCACTGCCCGCCTTACAAAGTAGACTCGAGAAAGGTTAAAATACCTTTTTATTCCCTCAAAGAAATAATACAGATGGTCCCTTCTCGGGCTTACAAGAAAGCCTCCACTCGGGCTTTTAAATCAGGATAGGAAAATAAGAAACTAAACTAATACTAACTAAAATAGATTTAGCCGAAGCTAGACACAAATGTCTAACGTAGTTGGCACTTAGTTTAAACTAGCCGGCGGTTATCAACAGTTACGTATAATGTGTCTGAGCGTAGCATAGTACGTTCATGAACGAAATAGCCAGAATTGACTAACTAATACTAACTGCTAATACTAACTCGCCACTAAAGACTCCTAAGCACTCTCTTTGGGAGTAAATTGAACTTCTTTTAAATACAAATTCTAACTCATTTGCATTGAACGGGATTCGAAAATCTCATTCTCCAAGGGAGTTGTAAGTGGGAAATAAAATTTGAAGGAAAGGGATACAAAATTAAAAATAACTGTTGTAAAATTAACATACACCTTTCAAAATTTAAGATTTTAATGTTTTGTGAGTCCAAGCTTACACTAATTTCATTACCATTAAAAATGAATGTGAGTAACACCTTAAAAAATCTATAAATAGAGTTAATTAATTTTCACTATTATATAAATCTTAATCAAGGATTTGATTCATTTCTTTTCGAAGTTGTCAAAACATAAATACCCTCAGTTATGAATTTTTGCAATAAAAATAGTCGCTCTGTTTGGGAGTACATTATATGTGAACATTTTTTTACATTGTTAATAATTTGTAAGCCCAGTGGCTCATGCCGCTGAGCACTGGTAGTTTGGTTCCCAATGAGCCCCGTTCCCAGCCCGTTGGAGTCTTAGTTCGAGCGGTAAAGTCGTTGAACACTGGTAGTTCGATCCGAGGTTCGAAGCCCCCGAACGGGCTGGCTGCATGGGCGTTTTCGTGGTTTTCCCCATGTGTAACGTGTATACGAGCCAGTTTCCTTTAGAAAGTCCTCCACGAAGGCATCCCTCCCCTTATGCAGACAGCCCTCGAGGCTTTGCCATAATCATACACACACGCACACCTAGTTCGAGACTTGCTGCACGGGCGCTTTCGTGATTTTTTCCATGTATAATGTGGATACGAGCCAGTTTTCCTTAAAAAGCCCGTCACGGGGGCATCCCACCCTTTCCGTGTAGTGCCTAATGGAGGAGCACGTTATGAATAATTAAACGTTAAAATAACGAGAAGTGATAGTCTTGGACAATCGGTGCTTCTTTTCAGAGTTTCCAGATTCAATGATTTTATGAGGAGAAACTAGGATTATGAGAAACTGTAGGCGACGGCCGAAATGAGGGTCGCAAATAACCTTAAATTTTCAGGACCCTTCGTCTTAAGAGTAGGGTACCTTTATATATTTATTATTTTTAAAAAATGAATTATTCACTTGAGAGTCCTTTTACGATTGCGACTTGCATGTCTCCGAAAAATCTGCTTCTGATTGTAAGATGATTTCGAGCCTTTAGCCCAAGTCTTGTGGACATAAGCGACATCAGATTTTATTGCTATTCTCTTTTGGGGCAGTTCAGAGTATTTCCATCAAAGGATAAGCACGAGTTTCCCTCAGATAGTCCTCCACCGTTGGCGGGTTAGCTCTCTAGTATTTGCCCGTAATTAAATCAACCAGCCCTCCAAGCGTTATTAATATAATTTTTTTTCTTTCGTTTCTTTTGCTTCTTTCTTTTTTAAAAAAATATAATATTTTTAGTTCATCTTTTGCCATTTTGCGTTGAAAACTATAAACGGCTAATCACTTTTCAAATTGTTGCCACCAAATCTTATCGCCATGTATTATATTTAAAGAAATTAAATAATGAAGAATCTGCATGGTATGTTTCTTGCACTGGGATAAATCAACGGTACCTAGAGCCATCAAAATTTGAATAATGTAATCTTCCATAGAATATGGGCATGTGGAAGCCCTAATTTGAACATGAAATGCGTTTTGTTATCGATTTCATATTTCGTAACACCTCAACGAATTTTTGATTAAAAAACTAAACGATTTCAAAGCAAGTAATGGCAACACTGTACGAAAAAAAAATATTTATCTCCAGCGCGCGACACTCTGTATCGGAAATTCTAAAGATATGCTCATTTTAAAATTATTTTGCTCTATTGCTCTTGAACTGAATTTTGTGGTTAGAGTATGTAGAACATGATATTTAATAAATAAAGGTAACACACAAAACGTTAAAAAAATGCCCCTTTAGACGTAATTTAAAATCTGAAACCTTTCAGATGTTTTTTAAAACTTTTTTTAAAGGTCGTTGCAAGTCGTTTGCGTGTAACTTAAAAAGATTCCTAATTGAGAATTTGGAGTACATTAAAGAATATTTCAAAAGCAGAAATAGCATTCTGATAAAAAGGTGATGTTGTGGAAGATAAATAAGTGGATAGTTACAGAACTGATGGCGTCGAAACACAAAATGTCGATCTATATTGAAAAGCAAACTTGGCAGACGAATGAGATTAAATATTTATCTTTATTTCAGTAAACATGTTGCGGAGTCCTACATTTTTCAGTCTGATGTGATATGGAACCCACATAAAATATTTTGACATAAAAATAAGCTAATTCTGTTTCATTATATCAGCAACAATGGCACACAGTTTTTAATGATTTTCGTCTTTCGAATCAAATAAAGGTGATAGCTCAAGCTCCATCCAATATTTCACTTATATTCAATTTTAGTCCATTAAATAGGGCAAAAAATTTATCATAATCGATCAGAAATCAATAACACGAACAAACAAACAAGCACACAAATAGATACTCTTCTTTATATGTATAAATTTTGTAAATCTCACAAATTTTTAATTAACAAACTCTACGATTCGAAAGCGAGCAGTAGCAACTTCGAAATAAAGCATTTTTATCTCCAACGCGCAAGACTGTTGCCACTCGGAAAAATGAGTGCGAAAATTAGTGTTTTCGAAGTTTTTAATTAATATCTCGGCTGATTAAAGTCGTACGAAGACGGGAACAATCGAAATGGCTTCTCGTGAATTTTCCGAATCGGGAATAATATTTAATGTTTGGAAATGCTATTTTTATTTCATTGTAAAACTTAGATACTTTTTTTATTAACAAACTCTAAGATTTGAAAGCAAGCAGTGGCAACGCTTTTCGAAACAAAGCAGATTTCATCTCCAGCTTGCAAAACTGTTGCCACGCGGAAAACTGATGGCGAAAATGATCGTTTTTCCGAGTTTTTAGTTAATATCTCTGATTTTGCTACTTTTTACTTCCTTGTACAAAGTAAAAAAGAAGTATTGTAATCGCGAAAAGTTTCAGCCAACATATTTTAACAAAAATATCCCTTTTGACCACTATCGAATGCAATTTAAAGATGTTTTTGCGAGATAACTGAGCGTAAGGACAGAATAAAAGACACCTTTCCTCCAAAAAAATTATAAAACTGCTTTAATTCTGAAGAGGATTTTTCGTGGCGTCTGTACGAACGTATATACATACGTGCGTATCTCGCATAACTCAAAAACGAGTAGCCTCAGAACGTTGAAATTTTGTATATAGGAGTGCTATAATATGTAGATGTGCGCCTCGTATTTTGGTTGCAATCGGCCGCACCAAACGTATATAAATATAATTATATATATATCCACTCTGTTACCCGGCTCAGTGATCTCAGTATCTTTACTCTTATATGTTTGTAAATTGTACATTTTTTGCTTTAACAATGATTGAATTATGTTGTTTTTATCTTCCGGTTACTGTTTTTATGCCTTTCGTAATTCTGGAAGCAATATTTGTACAATTATCAACAATTTAAAAGCTGTTTAAGTGCGGTTAAGTTTTAAATAACATGGCGGACATATTTGTTTACATTTGAAACAGCAGAATTGTAGATTTGTTGCCAATCTAGAGAGACTAAGCTTCGCAACACAAAAATAACGCCTTCATTTATTATTGCCAATTAAATCATGCTTAATCCTTTCTGGAATTTTTTCGAGGAAATAAGTGTTTAAGATTTACTTCGTAATTTTTAATGCAGATATTTTGAGTTTTTATGTATTTTTGCCTTGTCGCGAAGTGAGAGCTGAATTAGTTGAATGAGAAATACTAAATCGTTTGTGAAAAACTGTTTCTTTTCTGTTTTGTTTGCTTAATTTCTTTCACACATCGTTTTAGCTTTATTATAGTATTTGAATAGAACATGTGGCAACGATAATTCTTCAAATGATATAAATTTTGTGCATTCAGAGTGTCGTTATAGTAAACAAATATAGTGAATTTTAAGGAGTGCATTTATTCTATTGTGGTTTATGCGCTGTCGACGAAGTAGATTTAATTCAATCCAAACAATTTAAATGAAATTCAAGAAAAAATGAGTATAATTTATTATTCCGTACAAGGAAGTCATGTGGTGTACACATCAGTTTTTCCTTAATTTTTTTTAATTGGACTTTGACCTTTTTCAGAACCCAGAAAAGAATGGTAGAAAGTTTGGTGACGATAGCTGTAAAAGTGACTGAAGTATTACAGGACAAATACACAGACGAATACTCAAAATATAAAATATTTGCATTCTTTTGAAGTACTTAGCTTTACTCGCGTATAATTAGCAGTCATTTTCTTCGTGAAAAACAACAACAACAAAAATTCTTGCTTAAAAGTGAAAAATATCATCTGAGAACACACAAAAGAAACTTTTACATGAAGGAGAGGAATTTTTTTTTTTTTTTTTTTTTTTCAAAAGTTAAGCGTTAGAAAACTTTAATTTTGGTGATTCCACCGTGAGGCACAAAAATACTTACTACACCTTTTATTTTTTTGCAATTTTATCGTCGTCTTTGTTTTATAGCCGCAAGAAACTCTTGCCTTGCGATATTTATTTTTTTCCCCCTTTCCTAGCAACCCATTCCAGCCTCACTTTTTCTCTGCATTGAGCACCCTACCCTTGACAAATTGTAGCAATAGTGTTTGCACATAGCGACGACAAAGGTAAGACTGCAATTTTTTTTCGCTCACCTCTTCTTTTCTATTGCACTAGCTTTTAAGGCAAGATTTATGCATCGAATTAGGGCGCCGAAACGACACTTTTTAACCGAAGTGAAAAGCACCAGTTAAATTGCAAATAGAAATTCTATAGGGGTTGTTTTTCTCGTCTAGGGCCACGTTTGCAGACGTAATTTAAAAATTCCGCGCGTGCTTTTACTAACCCCCTCTCGAACGGTACCCTGACAAATCGCTTCCGGATTCTGGCTCTTCATCTCTCGCCGTTTGGGACTGGGTTGGAAAAGATATCCGCCTCCCGAAATGGCCTATTTCCGGGCTCCTTTATTTCCATACCTGGGGATTACGCAGCACTGCGGCCCGTTTAATGTTTTTTGCTTTACATTACAGCATTCTCTTCTTTTTAAACTGTTATTTCACGATACGTATACAAAGAGAATACATTCGCAAACGCCAGTAAATATTTCTTTAAACAGCAATATAAGTTGTATAAGGTATTTTAAAATGTTTCTCACTGCTTTGGTATTAGTATTTAAAATGTTCTCTGCCAAATGGTTCTTTCTTTTACGAATTATACCTAATGTATTAACTAAAATTGTAAATAGCTATTAAAAATTAGCTCAAAAGGAACTATTATCTTCGAAATAGGCTTTTGCGGTCGAATCACTATAAACGTGTCGTTTCATTTTTCATTCGAGTCTGTTGTCATTCGGCAAGGCGTAAGATATTTATCTTTCAAACTTTATCTTTGTCTTGTGGTTTAGCAAACTAGGTTATTTGAAATCAACAGATGCAGTTCTTAATATTTGTTTCCTACATTTGAATCGGATTGATTTAAATAATAAAAATGCATTTCATTCAGGACCTATCTAACTAAAAACATTCAATATTTTCATAGGATGACGTTATATTTTTACCCCAAAGCAGCCTTAGTCCAGAAGGGCAATAATAATCTATAATAATCTCGAAACGGCATTTTGCACTGAATCGCTAAAAACAAAAAATATTCAATATTTTCATAGAATGACGTTATATTTTTACCCCAAAGCAGCCTTAGTCCAGAAGGGCAATAATAATCTATAATAATCTCGAAACGGCATTTTGCACTGAATCGCTAAAAACTAAAAATATTCAATATTTTCATAGAATGACCTTATATTTTTACCCCAAAGCAGCCTTAGTCCAGAAGGGCAATAATAATCTATAATAATCTCGAAATGGCATTTTGCACTGAATCGCTAAAAACTAAAAATATTCAATATTTTCATAGAATGACGTTATATTTTTACCCCAAAGCAGCCTTAGTCCAGAAGGGCAATAATAATCTCGATAATAATCTCGAAACGGTATTTTGAACTGAATCGCTAAATCCGTTGTTTCACTTTTCATATTGTTGCCACCAAATATTATCGGCCTGTATTATATTTAAAGAAATTAATTAATGAAGAATATGCATGAATGTATGTATGTGTCTCGTACTGTGAAAAAACAACGGTACCTGGAGTGAGCAAATTTTGAATAACGTACTCCTCTACCCGAATATGAGCACCTGGAAGCCTGAATTTGGAATCTGGAATTTGTTTTGTTATCTATTTCATATTTTGTAAAACACTAACAAATTTTTAATTAGCAAATTCAACGATTTCAAAGCAAAAGGTAATAAATACTATACGGAGGAAAACATTTTTATCTCCAAAGGCATTTGGACGTAATATAAAATTTGAAAGCTTACAGATTTTCACTTTTTTTTAACTATTGATTTCATGACTTATAAAAATTTAATGAATTTTTTATTATTAAACTCAACTATTTTATTGTGAGCAGTAGCAATCTATGCGAAACAAAAAATTGTCCGTAGCCCGCCTGACTGTCTGCTGGAAAATCTAAAGAACGTGATAGTTAATAAATAAAGTTAACAAACAAAATTTTTTGTTAGCCACTTACTAGGACAATTCAATATTAATATAAGATGATAAGATGAACTAAAAAAATACTGAAAATAAATAAAAATTTATGCCAACAGTTAACAATTCATCGAGAATTCTAAACATATGCTGTTTTAAAAATTTTTTTGTGATTTTGCTGTTGAATTGTATATAGCGTAAGTACGAAGAAAACTATGTTTAATAAATATAACATAATAACAATTAAAAAAACTGAAAGGTTTCAGATTTTAAATTACTTTCAAAGGGGCGTTTTTTTAGTATTTTATGTGTTACCTTTGCTTATTAAATATCATTCTGTACGTACTTATTTAAACCATAAAATTCAGTTCAACAGCAATATCGCAAAATAATTTTAAAATGAGCATATCTTTAGAATTTCACGTACAAAGTCTCACGCGCTAGAGATAAAAAAGTTTTTTTTTTTTTTTTCGTACAGTGTTGCCAGTGGTCGTTTTGAAATTGTTCAGTTTTTTTAATCAAAAATTCTTTGAAGTGTTACAAAACATGAAATCGATAATCAAACAAATTTCGAATTCAAATTAGGGCTTCAACATGTCCGTCATTCTATGGAAGATTACGTTATTTAAATTTTGATGGCTCCAGATACCTTTGTTTTATCACTATACGAGAAACATACATACATTTATGCAGATTGTTCATTATTTAATTTCTTTAAATATAATACAGGTCTATAATATTTGGTGGCAACAATTTGAAAAGTGAAACAACTCTTACAGTGAATCAATGTAAAATGTCAAAACGAAATTAATAGTCTTTCTCTGCAAATTGCTCCTTTGGACTAAAAATATGTTATTAAAAAAACAACTGCGGTGCTTCTTTTGTTAATAACAGACAGTGTCCAACAGCTAGATTACTTCAATTTCTTGTTTTAACAGAAGCAGAGAGATACATATATGGCGTTCAGAATAGTAAATTATATAGACAGACTGATGTCATGATGAAGAAAGATGATTTGAAAAAATTAATTTTTTCTCCAGTGTCCATACACTGGTGTGCAAAAATTAAGGACGAAGTCCAAAAATTAGCATATTAGCTGAACGAAGAGGCAGAGCGGATAGAAAGACCAATCAGGAGATTAAGTAAGGTTATGTACGGTAGCACATGCGCAGATATGCAGGTAGACGTAATGGGGGAGGGTCTGTATAGTATAAAGCATGTTGTCGGTGTAAGATCAGTATTTCTGGCAAAGAGATTGCACGCCGTATAGCAGTTAAAATCACACCGAGTTGCTGCCTCAGCGAGAAATGGCGACTAATCAATCTGTTAGACGACATCTGGATGCTTTTACCCGAGGTCGAATCATTGGGAAGTTGGAGGAAGGCCGCAGTGTGACAAGTGTGGCTGCAGAGTTCGGAATGGCTCACAGCATCGTTTCACGACTTCGGAGACAATTTCAAACTACAGGAACAGCTATCCGGGGGTTTAGTAGTGGTCGTCCACGAGGAACCACACCCGCAGATGACCGGTATATTGCCTTACAGGCCAGAAAAAACAGGCGGCTGACAGCGGGAGAAATCGCTAGACACACGACACAGGCGACTGGACGACCGATATCGCGTTTTACCGTGGCCAGAAGACTGCACGGTGGTGGTCTGTTTGCACGACGCCCTGTACGGTGTGTACCTCTAACGCCTGCCCATCGGAGAAGGCGTTCTGTGTGGTGCCGGGAACACCGGAATTGGAGAGACAATGAATGGGGACGATTACTCTTTACAGATGAGAGCAGATTGTCTGAGTAGCGATTCTCATCGCATACTCATCTGGAGAGAGCGGGGAAGCCGCAATCATCCCTCGAACTTCATTGAAAGGGACAGGTATGGAGGTGGCGGTATTCTCGTTTGGGGAGGCATCACGCTTGGTAGTCGTACAGACCTTCACATCTTCGACGCAGGTTCAGTCAACGGGACCCGATATCGTAACGAGATTCTTCTTCCATATGTGCGTCTTTTTAGAGGCGCTCTGGGTACGCAGTTCCTTTTCATGGACGACAATGCACCATGTCATCGCACAGTAGCTGCCGAACAGCTCTTAGAGAGTGAGGATATTGAACGTATGGATTGGCCGGCACGATCTCTGGATCTCAATCCCATCGAGCATGTATGGGATTTTCTAGGCTGACGCTTGGCAGCTGGTACCTTACCACCAGTAACGATTCCGGAGCTTCGATTGGCGCTGCAAGACGAATGAGCAGCAATGCCTCAACAACTCATTGACACCCTCATTCTCAGCATGGGCAGACGCTGTGAAACCTGCCTAGCAGTCAGGGGAGATCATATCCCCTATTAAAGACCGGATGTTTCTTGCTGGACACCCAGCACAGGGATGTTTCGGCCTTCAGTCGCATTGCGCTCCTTTCTAGTTTTTCGATAAAGCTTCTTTTTATCCCTCTGATTTCTCTTTTAGTAAGTGTTGCTTACATTACTCATGTCCTTACGTATTGGGAATCTCACGATATTAAATGTGTTGATTTGGAAAGCTTTTGTACAAAGTTATATTGAAAAAACCGTCTCGTCCTTAATTTTTGCACACCAGTGTATATTTACCGTAGCAGATTTTTCATAAATTTTATTAATGCTTTATATTTTCAAAAAAATAGATATAATTTAAGAACAATGAAAATATGAAATTTTATTTACATTTTCTGGCTTAAAAATTAAAGTATTTTACAAATAGAAGATTAATAATGATGTAGATTAAGAATATTAAGAAATATCCGAAACCAACTCACTGATTGAGATATATATCAACCAGATCAATACAATAATTAATACAATATTGAGATATCCAATCAATATATATCATATTTGATATCAATATATATCAATATTGAGATATCCAATCAATATATTTCAATACAATAATCAATACAATACAATATTGAGATATAATATCACAGAATCGATACAATATTGAGATGTTAAGGATATTTAGAGTTTTGGCTTTTAATATTTTAAATTTTCTTTTCATTACGATCATAAATGTGGTTTTTTAACCCTAGTTATAATGTAGAATAGAAAATTTGTTTCTTCTTACTGTGGCAAAGCATATGATAGCTATACTTTGAGAAAGTTTCTGAGCACTCTTATTCATTCGATTTCTGTTGACTCATAGAATGGGAAGCATTCTAGACAAAAGCGATATATTCCGTAGTAATTTAGTAATATGTTGCATAGTGATTTATAATCGTTTGAGTAGTGATTCAGAGGTGACTTACTCAAATTATAGTAACTTACAAATTTGTTGTTGAAGAAATATACTATGGTTAATTAGCTAACTGACTGAAGCAATTCACACGAGGGCTAGCTGCTTAAGGAGAGGATGCTTTCGTGGAAGATACTGTGAGGAAAACTTGATTCCTTTACATGTTATACTTGGGTAATAGCATGAAAACACTTATATAGCAGCTCTTTTACTGGCGTTTGAACCATGCCAGCAGACTAGCAGTGTTTAGAGATCTTAGTTCAGCCACTAATGGGTAGAATTGAGAAGGAACGTATAATAGCAGGGGATGGGTTAATTTTGATCGTTTTCTTTCAAACCATTTTGCTTTAGTAAATGGTTTGAAATGTTTTAGCAAATGCTTTAGCAAATGCATTTTGCTAAGTTAATTAGAGAGCACATATGCATTGCAAATGATACAGAAATGAAGTTGGTAGCAACCAATTAACAATAAATTAGAAAAAAATAGTTTGCATTATTTGCGAATAAGGCAATACAGTCTTTATCAGGTATATACTAGCTTGAAAAAGTATAGCCTAAAAAAGTAAATAAATAAAAATTGTACTTCTGAAATTACAAAGTTACTATTTGCCTTCTGCTCAGTAATTTAGCAATATAATTCCCAACTTAAGTTTCATCGACGAATTTGTTTAATTCATATAAAGCTAATAAGCTTATTGAGCAAGTCAATAAAATATTTCGATTTACTCATCTCTTTGTGTTTAATCAATTGTTAAAGTAGTCAAAACTATGTTAATAAATTAAAATTAATTAATTAATGGGGCAGCATGTAAGGTATCTTCTTTCCGCATGCCTTCCTGGTGTAACTGGAAGCATGTTTCAAGCGTATACGGGAGATTATTTCAAGTGTACACGGGAGATAATTGATGTTAATAAATTAAAATGCTACAAAATGAGACACTAATTTAATCAGATATCACTACTAATATTTTTAGATTTAATAAAATACGCTTATATGACATAACTTGGAATCTAAGAATTTCATGTTCGCTTCAATAAAAATAAACTGACAGGAAAAAGGAATCAATGATGGTTAAGGCCGTATTTCATACTTCGAATACTTTTTCAATTCGAAAACTGTAATCCAACAAACAATTCAAAGTGGTCAACACAACAACACCGCATATGCCCTTTGGATTTCAATTAATTCTATAGAAGAGTAATGATCGTTCAGAATAACTCAACAAAAGGATTCGGTTTAGTCAACTTTTTGGATTTAAAATCAGATCTTGAATTAGATGTTAATCAATTTAAATACTACAAAATACGCACCGATTCAACCACACGTTACAGCAGTTTTTGAGCTTAATAAAAACGGATGTATGATGTCCTATGGAATCGACTTTGTGAACGATATGTTTTTAGTACATTCATCTACGTATGTTAGAGTACAATACGCCTCCCAACTGCTATAGCGGTTAGTGCCGCTGACAGCCGTGCCATAGGATCAGGGTCCGATTCCCTAAAAAGGTATGGATGTTTGTAAATGTATAGTATTCGTGTGGCATGGGGCACTTTAAATATGCAGCGAGCTGAAAGTCCTCTCGAGATGTTGATGGTAGGGGAAGAGGGATAGGAGACCCTCGGACTCGTTCCCCCCACGGGGTGCTGTCCATTAAAATTGGGGGCGGAATTGAGCTAAGTCGCACTGTTACCTGTAAAGTGCTCAATGCAGTTGCCAACGGCAACAAGAACAATAACAACAGAATACAATACATAATTCTCTTATTTAACCGGTGCTAGTAACAAACCATTCACAACGGTAAGTACAGCGACCTGCATATACTGTTTGGGTTCATCTCCAGCGGTGTGTTGAGAGTAAAGGAAGTATCAAGAAAGCTACTAAAGATTCATCGAATTATGTATCATCCATACACACTGGGGAGTGGCATTATCAAACTGAAACAATCTATCCCCTCAGTTCAACAAGAAAAAGAAGGAAGAAAGTAACTAAGAAGACAAAATGTCAGCATGTGGGAAAGGTGTACTAATTAATGAGGTAAAACCATCGAATGAATTCTCAAATACCTCATAAATCTTTCGTTTGGTCTACTTCTGATGATTATAAGGTTGTTTTATTTCATTCAATACTTTCAAAAGTATCTATTAAAAAAAATTCAACTCTCTGCTTAGACAAGTCCCTGATATTTTAATACTTAAGGATGTAATCCTTTTTAATCAAGTCTTGACATCTTGTTATTAGCATTGATTAGCATTGCCAAAGGGATAGTTTATGTGATACAAGTCGTTCAGTTTCAAAGAAGGAAAAAAAAAGTCTTTAACAAATTGCTTTTGGGGAGCTGTGAAGTTTTAATCAAAGTATCTTCATTGCATTTATCATCTCTGAGTAGTCTTTGGCTTTTTAAAATTTGTAGAAAAAGGAAAAAAAGATCACGGACTGTTCTGTTGCCAGCATATATCAGTATCCATACTGCATGAAAACATTTAAAAAAGATATTATTATTATTTGTATAGTCATTAGATTACACTGATACAAGAACGAGAAAAATGTGCAGTGTCCTCCCCGGGATTTTAACATCGGACTCTCCCGTATACGCTTGAAACATGCTTCCAGTTACACCAGGAAGGCATACGGAAAGAAGATACCTTACATGCTGCCCCATTCAAAGAACGACTAAAGAGTAGGGGACCCAATCGCCAAAATCTAGATGATAGCAAATTATCATCCAAATATTTGAATCAAATATTTGAAGAAAATAAGAAAGGGATTTTATCTGACCGAAATTGAACCTACACGGGTCTTCTTTGACTGAGGTACTTTTAGGTAAACTTTCAAACAGAAATACACTGGTTATCATAAATTAAGGAAAAATCACAATAATCACGATTACTGAAAAGGTTACATGTAGAATTTAATGAAACTTACTCACAATATACAACACATAGTAAGGTATCAAATCAAATAAAAAGAAATTACCAGACAGATATGATAGTATAGAAATTAGCACATGTATAAAATGAACAAATAGAAGGTGTCAGTTTGCTATAGGAAAAGTACCTTCAATATGGAATATGATCGCCTCTAGAAGCAATACAGCACATACAGCGATGTGTGATGCTTTCAATTATGCGGTCTATCAGTTCCATAGGAAGCGAGAGCCATTGCTCTTGCACCAGCAGTTGCAAGCGCGACAAGGGTTTGAGGGGGAGGATTCAGAGCAACTAGACGTCTCCCTAAAGCATCCCAAACGTGCTCGATAGGATTCAAGTCCGGGGATCGAGCTGGTCATTCCATGCGCATAATTGTTTCCTGTTGAAGATAATCATCTACGATGCGAGCCTGTGTGGTCTTATGTTGTCGTCCTATAACAGGAAAGCATCACCTATTGCCCCGACATATGGGCGCACATAAACATCAAGGATGTCATCTCTGTAAATCTGAGCATTCACGGTTCCCCTTGGAAAGACATGGAGGTCTGTGCGTCCACCCAAAGAGATGCCACCCCAAACACAGACACTGCCCTTTCCGTATGCATCTCTTTCACGGATGTTTGACGGATGATAACGGGTTCTAGGTTCTCTTCATATCAAATAAGGCCTACTATCGCTTTCTAGACTAAACCCGGACTCATCCGTAAAGAGAACCGCCCTCCACTGATCAGGCGTCCAGTGGACGTGTTGTCGTGCACACTGAAAACGGTCCCTCCTATGGCGTGACGTGAGCGGCACACAAATGGCTGGTCGCCTCGCATACAGACCACCTTCGTGAATCCTTCTACGCACGGTTGACGTTGACACGAACCTTCCTGTGGCTGCAGCAAGGGAGGATCTAAGAAGAGTCGGAGTAGCGGTTTTATTCCTTCGTGCACATAATGTCAAATATCAGCCATCGGCGCTCGACGTAGCAGTTGGCCGTCCTTGGCTGAACCTCCTAGATGCCGAATCTGTGGTTTGAAATCGCCTCCTAAGTCTATGAACCACAGGACTCCCATTTAGCCATCTGGCCACTTCTGTTTGACTTTATCCTGCCTCTAGTCTCCCAATGGCTGTCCATCGTAGTTTTTCAGGCAAATTATGGAGGTCATTGTTATCAATTGGCTATCTTATATTTCTGATGTCACTATCACAGTGAAATATGTGGGCTTGCTCTCAAACATGGACATTTATTCTCCTCGCAGATGACGTATTCCGAGTGCAGCGCCACTAATTTGCATATCGCAGTTTTACTCAGCTACTCTTACTTGGCAACGTATTAAAATTTTACACGGTTTGGCTTATTTTTTGAGGGAGTTATCGCTATTTTTGTGATTTTTCCTTAATTTATGATAACCAGGGATAAATTTCCTTCCTTCGTTCCGCAATTCAAAGGGGAAAAAAAAAAAAAAAAAAAAAAAAAAAAAAACTTACAATTTGCATTATTTAAAATTTCTTTTTAAAAATTTAACGTTCTGATCAGCATCACAAAACAACTACCGTACAATCACTTTAAAAAAGAAAAGGACAGAAATTTAAATTTATCTCCTCACAAATTGTAGTGGTAATTCAAACTCATTCTGTGCCATTACCGCGAAAGATTGAAGTATTATCTCATCCGCTATAGAAAAACAACGTTTGTACTGACCAAAAAGGTAAAAAAAAAAAAAAAAAAAACTACGCTAAGCCTAAAAAGGGCCATTATACTTAGCCGTGACAGGGGAAATTTGTCGCGGGGAAGCACCATCCGGAATGCAATAAGACAGTAAAAATACCCTCTTACCCTGACACCCTGGAACGCAGTGGGTAATTTGTGAACCTCAGGTTTAAGCGGGAAAAAACAATGAAAAAGCGAAAAAATAAGGAAGATAAAGAAAAATAGTGTTGAATTTACGATCTTGCGCCGTTCGAGAAAAGTTGGAATTTTTCAGAGGGGGGAAATACAAAAAGGGTAACTGTAGATGCTGCTTTTCTGGATCCGTTCGAATGAGTGCTTTTACAAGAAGGGGATTACTTGTCCTTTTCCTATTAAAAATGTTAGATTAAGTTTAATTATTAATAAGATTAAGTTTATTTATGCATTTAAGATTTTTAAGAAGATAGAAAACATACGATCAAACCTGAGAGGTAAATTCGTAATTTCCAGATCTGTAAATGTTACTGTAAATAGCCAATATCCATCACAATGCATCAATATCCTCATTAATAAAAATGCAACCTAATTTCCCTAACTTCGATTTCTTAGTAGCAGCTTCTAAAATATTACTAATGTGTTTTAAGAAACTGCCCCTCTCCCCCCCAAAAAAGTGTTGGGTATCCCCCCCCAAAAAACCAGGACGGTTTCAGATTTTAAATTACGTTTAAAGGGGCGTTTTTTTTTAAACATTTTGTATGTTTCCTTTATTTATTAAATAGCCTGTATTTATTAAATATCCTTAAACCATAAAATTCAGTCAAGAGCAATACCGTAAACTAACTTTAAAATGATCGTATCTTAAGAATTTCCGATACACAGTCTCGCACGCTGGAGATCAACGCCCTCGCCGGAAATCGAACCACGGACATTTGGAATACGCGCCCAGTGTGCAGGCCACCACACCACGAAGGCATGCTAAGAAGAGCGGGAGAAATACCTTATAAGTTTAATAAAATAGATAAAATGTGAGTATAATAACATATAAATTTTTTTCACTGCTGAAGTCATATACCTTGTTAACGAATAAAAAATGAAAGATTATTTTTGGCGTATTTGTGTTTATTGTATGGTATTAAACCAGAAAAGTAACCTAATATCTACTTAAATTTTATTCATTCATGTCGTACTGAACATTTTGTATTTTTTTCAGTATTTCTAGATCAGTGGTTTGTCTGTTTGAGCTCAAATGTATATGTGCTTCTACAGGTGATGTCAACAACAGATTAATATTCACTTAAACTCTACTATTTGAAATTTAAGTATGAAGAAATAGAATTCCATTTCGAAAACAAAGAAACGGTATACAAAATCTACACACACACACACAAAAAAAAAAAAAAAAAAAAAAAAAAAATCTGAAAGGTCTCAGATTTTAAATTATGTCCAAAGGGGCGTTTTTTTTTAACATTTTGTGTGTTACCTTTATTTATTAAATATCATGTTCTTCATACATAAACCATACAAAATTCAATTCAACAGCAATATCGCAAAATTATTTAAAAATGAGCATATCTTTAAAATTTCCGATATATAGTCTCGCGGCGCAGGAGATAATTTTTTTTTTTTTTTTCCTTACAGTGTTGCCATTCCTCGCTTTGAAATCGTTGAGTTTGTTAATCGAAAATTAGGTGAAGTGTTACAAAATACGAAATCGATAATAAAACAAATTTCAGAAACAAATTAGGACCTTCTACATGCCCATATTCTATGGAAGATTACGTTATTCAAATTTTGATGGGTGTAGGTACCGTTGTTTTATTACAATGCGAGAAACACACATACATTTACGCAGATTCTTCATTATTTAATTTCTTTAAATATAATACAGTTCGTTAGTATTTGGTGGTAACAATTTGAAAAGTGAAACAACGCTTATCGTGAATCGACGCAAAATGCCAAAACGAAATTAGTAGTTCTCCTGAGCAAATTGCCACTTTGGACTAATAATTTGCAACGATTTACATTTTGTCTTCAAGTTTTATTCAGAATTTCTGCAGACGAGTCCTCTTTTTCTTCAGAGTGAGCTTTTTAATATTCCTTTATGTGACATAAACAATCTTGTTGCATATATAGCAACTCAAAGTACCTCTTTCATTTCTCATTGTGTGGTCCTCGGGAAAATATTTTATATGTCTCTTTAAATGCCATTGTCATATGCAACAAACATTCACAGCTTATTCACAAACCTTGGCAAATGTTATTCTTCTCAAAGTACCACGAAAATTCAACAGTCATATTTCAAGACTTATCAGTCAGAATTTTTTCTGACTTGTCAAGATGAAAATTCAAAATTCTGAAGGGAATTTACACATCCGCATAAAGGAGACGGATGAAATTCATTGTGGTCAGATGATTGGTTTTTATACACGGTATTTCAACCATTGGTCTAATTCCATTACTGTTTTTCCTTCCAATTTTCATCCTTTGTCGTCTCGTCAATCTTTCCTGAATTCCTGCCTCCTTAAAAATTTTGATGGATTAGTTTTTGAGACTTCTCTGACCTCTCAAATCGTGACTTTCTCAGCGACAATTCAATTTGCTTTTGGCCTTTAACAACATTTCTTTGAACTTTCCACTACATAGTAGACTGCACGAATATGCACTCAATTGAGGTAAGTGGCCGATAAAAAAATGATTTTAATTTCTTTCCTTACCTATCTGTTCATTTTTTATTTTATCATGAAATTAATGTGTGCTATAACCGTTTCCCGCCTTCCGACAATAAAGTTTTTCGATTTTTTAAAATCACAACAAGTACTACTGCATTGGAAGTATGATCCTTGCTTACGATCTTCATGTTTGAAAATCTGTCAAACTCTTATTAATTTTGGTCAGCATTTAAACAACTGAGATGGTTAAAAGTGGTGAGCTAATAATGAATTTACAGTTTCATTATCATTGCACCATTTCTAATGTGAATATATTTAATTCATAGTTAACTTCTAAATTTTAAATCTTAAATTCTAAATCTTAAATGTTTGACTTCTAAATTAATTCATAGTTGTTTAATGTTATATTTATGGTTTATTCTGGTGTATAAGGCTGCGTTCAGACGGCGGCGTAAGGTGTAGTCATAAGGGCATAAAATACGGGAATTCCGTTCACATTTGCCAGAACAGGGTGTAAGCGGTGGCCAATGAGAGAAGCTAAGTTTGCGCATGTGCGGGTGTGGTTTCCCAAGCTGTTCTCCTGCTCGATTGATTTCTCGCGTTCGCTCTGCTTGTTTTGTGAGAGCGAAATCTTCTGTAGAACGCCGCTTCGTTTCATCTTCGCTCTGATTGGTCGACGCTTATCCCAAACTCGACGTAAAGCTTCCTTCAGACAGGGGCGTAAAGGGCATAAGTGGTTATAATCGAACTCCGTTTCCAAGGCAACCAGTCTGTGCTACGTCACAAAATCTGGTTTAGGGCTCATGGCATAGGGTTCAAAGTTTTCAACTTTACCCCGAGTTTGGGATAAGCGTCGACCAATCAGAGCGAAGCTAAAACGAAGCGGCTTTCTGCAGAAGATTTCGCTGTCACAAAACAAGCAGAGCGAACACAGGAAATCAATCGAACAGGAGAACTGCGCGGGAAAGTTGTAGACACATCCACGCATGCGCGAATTTAGCTTCTCTCACTGGCCACGGCTTACACGGCGTTCTCGCAGGTGTGAACGGAACTCCCGTATTTTATGCTCTAATGACTATGCCTCTATGCCCTTTACGCCGCCGTCTGAACGCAGCCTAACGCACATTTTTAATACAAAAAATTACGACCGAAATTTACGGTAGCGCTTTATACGCCAGATAAAAAAAATGATAGAATCAAAATAAGGAAAAAATCAGCATGCAAAAATTAAGTTTTTACATGCAACTAAATACTGTTTATTTAAAAGAAATGACATACCTCGTGAACTTAAAAATTTTCATTATCGGATAACATGAAAACTTTGTCATGTTCATCTTCCGTTATATCTTCAGGCACATCGAATTCTGTTTCATATTCGCCCTCATTGTTACTCTGATATATAAATAAATAATCATCATCCGTTCCATCTTTTACCAACATCAACCATCCTTGCTGCAAAACGATTTCCATTTTCTTTCGCAAGCTGAAAGACTTTGCATTTTAAACCCAGTTCAAAATCACGTCTTCAATAGATTACAGAAAAAGAAATTCTCTGGTTTCTGATTCCGCGAATTCGTCCGGGTCGGAACTGCATTCTTACCCCAAATTCTGTCCTTCCTTTCTCTAAACCTTTGAATAACATTCTTGTGCACTCCTTCATTTAAGGGAACTCATATACCTTAAAACCCGTAAGATCTTCGAATATGTGACTGTTGTAAGAATTGGGATTACTTACTTGTTTTAAAACCAATTACTTCCACCTCTTTATAGCTGACTACATAATATAGCTGCTTTCTGAAATAGTGATTAGAAAGTTTGTGTTGCCACAAATATTTTTATAATTTAATCCTTTGTGACAAAACTTTTCTTCGTGTTTCCACCTTGCGCGCACAGTTTGAAACATTCTGTTGCATAATTTAATTCCATATTTAATATGTAGCTTTTATAACATTTGGAAACTACTGTGAACCAAAAATTCTAAGAATTTCAACTTAAATTTTTATTTTATTTGGAGTTTAAAAATGTATTTTATTAAAAAAATCTGTATTGTTTTCGTCCATAAAATTTTTTAGTATTAAAATATTCATAGATTTTGGGTTCAGTTAGAAAATAGTGCCCGTATAAAGAATTCCATTCAATTTCAAGTATGTACCATTAGCTATTTTTAAAATATCATACGCGCAATCTGGAAACATGAGGAAAAATTTTGTCACAAAGAGGATTAAATCGCAAAACCATTTGTGACAACACAAACTTTCTGGTTACTCGTTTCCAAAGCAGCTATATTATGTAGTCAGCTGTAAAAAGTTGAAAGTAATTGCTTTTAAAATAAACAAAATATCCCAATTCTTGCAAAAGTATCATATAGGAAGATCATAAGGGGTTTAAGGTGTATGAGCCCCCTTAATGAAACCCAACCTCTTTGCAAAATTGCTTACTCCCTAAAGTATTTCCCACCACGCACTTATTGTTACCGTTGTTCAAATGCGTGGGAAAAGTCTTCGAATGAATAACTTCAAAAGATGAGAGCCTCGCACGCGTATCTTTCAGGTTTCTTCGTAAAGAAAAGGGTACACATTACACGGCGAATATAATAAAAATTAATAAATGCAGTTTGAAATTATACCTGCACCGTTGCTCTTTATACTCTGGAATATACGGTAATTTGAGTTACTGCAAAGAATTTATTCAACAAATCTTAAGAATACTAACACTTTAATATTTAATCTTCTGAAACTTAATCAACTATGACTCAAATATCAGTAATAATTATAATAATAATAACTGACTTCCTTATAATAATAAAAAATTATAATAATAAAAACGGGCTGAATAACAGCACAGTGGAGGACCAGCATGAGATGACTATTTCTATAATGTACTTGTTACTCTTCATTGACGAGTTCATGTTTACAAGAAATTCGTTCCAACTCTCGTGCAAGGTTCTGAAGATCCTTGCACGATCCTTGCATATATCAAATTCTTCTTTCAGTGTGCTCTCTCTTTCAACTAGCCTAATATGCAAAATTGTACACTGTTAAAACACTGTAAAACCTGTAAAACACTGTAAAACCAAGCTGGAAAAAGACTCTTACATGGATTTGTTGAGGTTTCTTTGGATTAATTATCTAAATTATTTCCACTCGAAAGCTAAGATTTTTATTTGCTTGTTGGAAATGTAATTATGCTATTTGGATGACCAATCAATTAAACATTGCCTGAGTATGACAGAGAACAGAGCTCTTTCATGCTTGTGCCAACGCACCCTTTTACTGTTACTTCCTTGAAGAAAAGCAAGGATTTTGGCAGAAGAGAGATTTCATTTGATTTCAATGTTCCTCCCCCCCTGACGCAGTGGCATTGAAGTTGATTGAATTTCTCTTCTGCTATGTTCATTTTTCTTTAAATTTCATTAATTTTTTTTTTGAAATGGGGTATTGCTTGTTTGAAAAGTTTTGGTTTTATCATTTTTTAAATAGCATATATAGGATTATTTGAAATTTATTAATTATGAATTTCAATTTTTGGTATTTGTAAAAAATGAGTTACAAATTTCTTACTTTATGTCTTTGCCGATAACTTTTTGGCAGCTTAATGCGCGAAAATAATAGGCATATTTATGTTTTGTTTTTTAAAAAATTGCTTTGTATATATATATATATGTGTGTGTGATGTACCAGCTTTTGTCAGGAATAAATAGATTGCTGAAGAATCATCAATGTAGTCGTAGCTTAAATTATCAAACGATAGTTTTAAAAAACAGGATCTATTTATTATATTTCAGGAGAAAATAGCAATTACAAAAATCTGATCTCCGGAGTAAATAAAAAAGAACTGCTAATAATATTTTGTATGAAGTTTATTGCATCGTGACATTTAAGAAAAAGCTCCGATATTCCTTTTGCGAGTCTTTTTATAGCCTCTGGAAAGGCGGAGCTTCCAAGAAATGACGTCAGCCTCGTCAGCCAATCCAGTTCGCTTTAAATATCTCGAGAACATTCTATAATTGTACGTGTAGAAAAGGTTGGAAAAACAACTTGACTACGGGGCTGTGGATTTAATTCCACGTACTTTCAAATAAGAGAACGTCGCCATTAAAAATGAAAAGAACATACAGTTAGAATTTTAATTGTATTCTTGACTATGGAATTTTATTATTACAAATATATATATATAAATCAAAGATCAAATTAAAGTAAATATATAATTATTAATCGTAAGAAATTGCCTAATACTTGCGCAATAGCTGCCAACTAAATACAATCTTATATATATATATATATTGTTACGAAATGTACAGGCGCGGAAGATGGCTTCCCCGCAAAGCAGTTTTAGGGTTGCCATAAAAGGGCAAGGGTAAGGCAGGGTTGCCACATTTGGCGAGAAATCGCCCATTTGGCTACAAAATCGGCGATATACCATGGACGGTTGGACAACCTTCTGGAACGAATTCTTACTGGTTTAGCCCAGAATGTTCTCGAACACAAGCCGAAAGCTATATAAACTCTGCTGGTCCGGAAGGTCGGCTGGTCAGTTAGTTTACCTCGTTGGGAGGGCGAGAGTGTGTGCCTCGCATAGAGTGCGAGAAGTTATTATCGAGCTATTCTGATTAATATTGGCTAAATAAAGTGTGTTTCGATACTTGATTAAGTGTAGTCGTTATAAACTCCAAATTTACGAGGAAGTGCGAATGTGAAGAAGAAACCAACGTAACAACTGGTGTCAGCAGAAAAGAAAAAATCGTAGCAATATACAACCTTAAATATGTAGGACAAACCGAAGTATTCTTAATTTTGAACAAAATTAGCAAATTTTTATGGGATTGGTCATTTCAGTTTTAACAAAAGGAATGTATATTGTATTATTTGCCTTCCAGGCAAAAGTATAGAGTTAAATCAAAAATTTGGTGTGCATGTCTAACAATAAAATTATTTAGAATGTTTTGCCTTTTATAATTCAGGAACCTCCCCCCCTTACCCAGGCTTAAATTACAGGATTTTCACAAAGAGGGGCTTTGAAAAAATGGTTTGCTCCTTAGAGGGGCAGCAGCTTTGAAAAGGTTGAGAATCACTGGTCTAGAATCATTATCTAAAAGTATAAAATCACTTAAAGAAATCAAGGAACTGAACCTATGCTTACTGAAATCTCCGCACAAATTGTATATTTATCAATATATTATTCATGATTTTATTCACAATTTTAGTTTAAATTTATAATTTAGACGAACAATTTAAAAAGCAGTGATCTTTGTTACTGATTTTATTATGCTTGTGCTTTTTTTACTCGGAGATTTTTTTTTTTTTTTTTTTTTTTTTTTTATTGTGTGCATGTGTGTGAGTGTGTGTGTACTAGTAAAACTCGCATCCCAAACAGAAAATGTATGCTCTAATATACTTAAAAGAGAGGGTTCATGATTCATAAAAACTTCTGTGGTCGAAATAGATTCAAATGTGTGGATATAAAAAAGTCATAAAATGTATTTATTACTGTATTTCATTGCTACCATATGTAAATACTGGAGTTAAGTCTGGTAATAAGGTGAGTAGTATGCGAAAAATTCGACAACACAATAGAATCAAATGCATGTTAAACGAATGTATGCTTTTTCTGTCCCCTTAATAGGAAGATAAAAGTCTAATGAATGTTTCTATACGATAGCGAATACCAACGCAAAGGAAATTTTTAAATACATCCTTTTGAGCTATTTGTCAGATGAAGAATTAAAGCTATGTTGTGATACTTTTATGATCGCCGTTCGTATTCGTTACCATTAATATACCAAACAAAATGAAACAAGGCAAAATCATAAAAATATCTGTAATGACCTTCTACTACACTCTGAGTTCCAGAATTTATTTATTTATACATTTCTCGGGAACGAACCAAAAGTAACCAGGAAACCAAAAGGCATAAAATTCTTCAGCGAGAACTCATATAAGTATCCGAAATTGGCGAAGATCGTTAGGGCAAACCGCAGAAGTTCTGAGACTCCTCGCCCCCTCTCGCATAACACCATTTCCCAGCGAGGTCAAATCCTTGATTGACTTGAGTCATAACTGAACATGAAAGGATCGCCGACAGTTTTTTTTTTTTTTTTTCTGTTTTCTTTTTGGCGGTGGTGGGGGAATCTGTTTCTTTAGGTTTCATGATTAACTGATAAAATCCTCAAGCTCATAACAATAGACAGCTAAAGAATGAGATGGACCCTTCTCATAAGAAGGGAGGAGGCAACTGGGATTACCCTCAAAATTCCCTCGCAAACAGAGCCAGGCAGTCTGCTATGCCCGTTATGCCCCCCCTGAAGCCTATGCGGAAAGAAGAAATATTGTTCATAAATTAAAGGAGGTGTGAACTTGCACTTCCATAGTCAGGAATGATTTTATTTACTTGGCTATTAACTCCGCGGTGTGGCTCTGGTTGTAAACAAGACTGTAAAACGATATTTAGTTTTGCGGACTTTCCAAGTGAAACTATATTAGTTATTGCCCGAATAAATTTGAATTTAGAACACTGTGCAAGCCAGTCACGCAAGTTTAGAATATTAACATACTTTTATGAACAGTTTTATAGTAACAGGAAAATTAAAGCAATAATTATGGATTAAATATAGAAAAAGCATTTTGGGTTTAACATGCCACTGGCATGTGCCAAAGAAAATTTTAAATAAAAATGGTTTAGCCTTTTCAAACTTGAGAGAAGGAACACCACAGAAAAGTTTAAAAACGAAGAAATCCTGTTACTTGCATATCTTCGACAGAAATCAACATGTTCTTAGTTTCTTTTCAAATAATCTCTTGACATCCACGACATAAATGAATGATATAATATTCTGGGATCGAATGAATCAGTATTGGACATCTTTCGAAAGACAGTACTTCTTTCAGCTTTGAAAAAGCAGTTCCACAGGTAGGGGGAATGTCATTATTCTTTTTACCCATAGTCATCTAAAAATTCTAAAATTAACCAATAGCAAACGGTACAGTGCCTCTTTTTTTCTTTTTTTTTTTTTTTTTTTGAGTAGAGATTTCTGTAATGGTGAATCGTAATGGCGAATCGGAATCTGATAAGTCTAGATGATATTTCAGTATTGAAAAATTTACAGAGTAAGGGTGCTTTTTTGCATTACATTTGCGAATTAAGACGTTTATAGATATTAATTTAATTTCCATTTGTGTAATTAAAAATGAATTGATTTAAAAGAAAAGGTAAATTTATTTTTAGTTGTACGAATATTCTTAAAAATCTGAGGCAGAGAAATTATTCTAGAACAGTTTTAAGTATACATTAGAAATTATCAAATAATATTTTTTTTAGTAAATAAACGTCCTAGCAAAAATTCGAAACGTAACGAAGCACAGTCATAAATTTAAGTTGTTTTCTTGGTTTTCTTAGATCCAACGGAGATATTCACCAATTTTACGAAGACATCCTTTTCTTTAGGTAAATAGTGTGTGTGTGATTATGGCAAAGCCTCGAGGGTTATCTGCCTAAGGGGAGGGATGCCTTTGTGAAGGACTTTCTAAGGCAAACTGGCTCGTATACACGTTACACATGGAGAAAACCACGAAAACGCCCATGCAGCCAGCCCGTTTGCGAAATTCGAACCTCGGACCGAACTACCAGTGTTCAGCGACTTTACCGCTCGGCCGCTGGTGGGCTTAGGTAAATAGAGCTCACTATCGACCGAGCGGTAAAATCGCTGAACACTTTTGTTCAGTCTGACGTTCGAATCCCGCGAACGGGCTGGCTGCATGGGCGATTTTCCCCATGTGTAACGTGTACACGAATCAGTTTCCCTTAGAAAGTTCCCCAAGAAAGCATCCCTCTCCTTATGCAGATAACCTTCGTCGTAATTAAATAAACCAAACCAAGCCTTTAGGCAAACAGTCCACATTGCTGCATTCAGTTAACCAAAAAATCCGAAAAGGACCGTCCAGAAATGAGTTGGCACATTAATAATACTCGAACGAAAGTAGAAAGCTATTAGTAAGAGAAATACAAAAGAATTTCAGCTTAAAAACACGAATCACAAAATTTCATAATTGCCTAAACTTGCAAGAGTTGAATAAATCGTAATTTGAATTTTTTTTCAAACTTCGTTGATTAAAAGTCAGAAAGTATTTTAATCCCCATCCAAAAGACCCTGCTTAGATTATCTCATTACCCAAAAGTTCCATTTAAGTTATTCCTTTGGGACGCACTTTTTTTTTAAGATACTGCTGGTATGAATGCTTCAGTTAGACAGTTCTAGTTGGAAATTAAAAGAAGTCTTTCTATTTCTATCATGAGATTTTGGCAATATTGCCTATTAAAAAATCCACCTGCACTTCAGTTTGAAAGGAAAATGATGAAACTAAAAGGCAATCCTGAAGGCAGAATGCAGCCAATTGCTTGTAAAATAAAATGAACCGCAGGGGTCGGAGTCGGAACTACTCAAACTGTGACTTCTTCTTCGGGGATGCCTTGAGGGGTTGTAGTAGGACCTTGCAGAAGAATTCCAAAAGATGTTGGAACCATGCAGTCTGGTGCAAACGAACGGAAAATGGGGATTCGCAAGGGGGAAGAGACATTCTTTAGAATTCCCGCCTTCTGTTTATCGCTCTCACAAAAGTGGCAAAATTGGCTCCGCGGTTGGTTTTTCTTTTCTTCCTTTCTACTTTCTTTATTTCTTTATTTTTCTTCCACCTCCCTCCCTCGGGTTGCTAGAAAGGAAGCAATGAAGTACCTGCCAACTTGACACACGCTTTATTCATCTTCCCTTTCGCAAGCCGGGAAGAGATTTTCTTGCCTTTTTCCAAACAATTCTTTGTATTTAGGAAGCGTAAATTAAACGTACTTAAGCTAGAAATAAATTAGGCTGCTATTCGAATTGAGTAATAGTAGTTACTTCGCAATTAATCTGAAATGATGGTAAAATAATTTAAAATGTTTTTACGATTATATTCACCTTTACGAGTAGAGGTTACATGAGTTTCCATGATCATGACGAGACCAATCTTTTTTCTTTCTTTCTTTCTTTTTTTTTTTTAACGAGGCAAATTTTTGTTCCGCATAAAATTAAAATCAAGTCAATTAAAAATTAACTTTTCAGCATTATTTTAATTTATGAGCTAACAACGTTGAATCTTTTAAGCGATTTTTTTTCGGTAGGCTACAGTAAGGTGTCCCATTTTGCACCGATTAGCAAATAACCATTATATTCAGTTGGGAATTTAATTTAAAATATATCCATTTCATTTCATTTTTACAGTGTTTTTCCAAATATTTTTACACCCAAATTTGTGAAAATCTGCGTTTTAAAGATATTATCTCATTACATAAGAAACCATAATTTGTTGTGTTTTTAGTTATTGAGTACTTTTCTCTTAAAATTTATATTGTTCTATAAATTAATGCGTTTTTTTCTATTATCTTTCACGAAGTATTTTTAATCTATACATGAAATAAAGCTTATTTTTTACTGGAAATTTTGCGTGATTATTTTTGGGTTGCTACTGGAATAGAAAGTCTATAAAGAGAAGAACAAAAAGGACATTAATGGTAATGAATTACAAATATTAGCGAGCAATAAAGAATAATTTTTCCCGTTTATGTTGAAATATTTTATTAAGGGTTTGTTTTGTTTTGTTTTGTTTTGTTTCTTACATTATCAGCCATTGATAAGTGTTTCACAAAACATTAAACATGTGTAATACGAAAGTTTGGATTATATTTTATTAAGTACGCAGTTTTATTTAGTATTTAGTATGTCAGGGTACATCATTAATCCGTTGTATTAATGGTCAGTTGGCTGTATACCAAACGAACTTTTCTAATTAGAAATAAAGGGAAAGTACATAATCCGTTCTTTTTAATATACATATATATTGCTTTCATATTGTTATAACTTTTTTATAACATTGTTACGAATTTTGTATATATGCAAATAACTTTAGTGAAACTGTAGTACATTTTGTATAATGTAACACGAAAAACTTGGAAAGATTGTCGTGTTACATTATACAAAAAAAAAAAAAAAAAAAAAAAAAAAAAAACTGTGAATTGGAAAAGTGAAACTGCCGGAAAAATACGACTACAGGTACAAGCCTATTTAACATTGAGGTAAATGGCTACAGACAAACCTATAGAAAGTGTGAAAACTGCATGGATACAGAACTGACAACTGCAGCCAGTTTTATTGTCCGGCCATCCTTGCTGAATTGTTAAAAATTGAGGTCTTGTTTAAGAGACCGAACCTCTACAATGATAGTATTTCGTTGCCATCTTCGTCCATGGCCCTATTTGAATAGGCTAAGACGAATATGTATTATGACCCACATGCAGAACTAATACATAGAAAAATATGTATTTTGACCTACTGCAACTACATTTTTGGTTATTGTTTTTAAGAGATATATTTTTCCAGACTTATCTCTGCAGCCAACCAGATGCGTAGACTCGTCTCACGCGACAAGGTGTCACTCCCTTTTCCAAGTACAGTAAGACCCCGCTTAACGCTGTTTCGTTTAGCGCTGTTTCGGTTTAGCGCTCTTTTATTTCAACCCGGGGATTCTCCGAAATTGTGCGCAGCGCTAGGTTTCCAAATAACATATCCGAAACAGTGTAGTTGTGTTTCTTGCTTTTTATCATTTGAAACAACATTTGTTGACATTATTGTAAATTTGATATATAATACTATAACGATTAATAATACAGTGACAAATAGTATGTATGATCTTTAGTTTTTATCATGGGTGATAATACGAGTAAAACACAAGAAAAGAAAGCAACCAGAAAAAGCATTTCACTGGAAACTCAAATGCAAGTGATTAGAAGATTAGATTCTGGTGAACGTCCATCTCAAATTAGTGCTGCATTGAATTTGGCAACTTCAACAATAAGGACGAATCTTAAGAATAAAGAAAAAATACTGTCATCGGCAACTGCAACTACGTCAAGCTCTGCAACTAGAATTACCCGTTCTAGAAATAACATTATAGAGGAAACGGAAAAACGACTGTCTATATGGATTGACGACGAAATTGAACGCAATATGCCATTAAGCCAATCTATCATAATGCCTTCTTGACTAAAAGGCAGAAAATTGGAAACCCAGAATAGACTGAATGATCTGACTGAGAATTTTATTTGTTTTTAAAAGTATATACGTTTATATTGTTTTTACTTTTGTAAGAAATAAATGTTTGATTTTATTTTTATTAAAAAAACATTATTAAATTTAATGCCTAACCATTTTTTATCCGTCTTCCCCTAACCTTATTATTTACATGTTAAGATAGCCTCGCTTAGCGCTGTTTCGCATTACGCTCTACTTGTATGGAACGTATCCCCCGCGTTAAGCGGGGTCTTACTGTACTATCCTGCCTACTGGACCAGATCATATACTTTTATCTTTGCAATCGTTATCAGCAGCACAATTCATTGGCGACAGAAAACTTGAATTTTCTGGAGTTAATTCCGGCTATAGTGGAACCTGGAAGACACCACTACAACGACAATAGCTAGTTTCCCCCTTTAACATAGTAACCACAAAACGATCTGCTGTGATTGGCTGTTTCATATTGTGTGACAAAGCAGAACAATTATCCTAAATAGTTTTTTATCCGAAATGTTTTGAATGTGTGATACGACCTTTCGAAAGGACAATGCAATTTTGATCGAGGAGCTCCCAGCAGACGAGATGCAAAAGTTTTACAGCTTTCTTCCCCTACCATCAAGCTCTCGAGAAGACTTCGTTTCGGTAGTTCTTTAAATGCTCTCCCGTCGCAGAGATATATACATATTTTTCTTTAATTTCTTATCTTTTAACACGACGATATGTGAAAAGCCGCATATGGCGGTTTTGGAGTTATAAAATAAAAAAGGAAAGCTTTGAGCAATCTGAATTATATCGTTATCAATTTACTACATTCATATCATTTTTATTATATGTGTACATGCACACACACACACACAAAAAAAAAAAAAAAAAAAAAAAAAAAAAAATGAATGAAGCCAGCAATGGAATCATTTACATTCTTTTTTTTTTTTTTTTTCCATTGCAGCTGATAGTTCTGTAATGTATTTTTAGACTGTTACAGACACGAACAACAGTTATTTTCTGTCTTACAGTATTCTTAAAACTGTGCTTTCTTAAAGCCAGAAATTACAGGGTATATATCCTTAAGCGTGCTATGTTATTTCAACTCTATTAACACCACAGAGAACCAGGTGCAGTGTTTCTCACATTCCGTCGCATGCGCTTATTGAAAAAGGGAAAGTGGAAATCCTTTTCTCTCTCTCTGCAAGCTTTTCCATCATCCAGACGCAGAGGAATAATTTACTTCTTTCGGGACCAGCTGTGGAAATAAGGGGGCGTGGCAAGTAGCCCCCTTTTCCATCAATGAGGAATCGAGAACAAAGGTACTTGTCCGGAGGAGGGGTTTCGGAAGTGTCTTGTTGACTGAAGCTTCTATAGAAACGGTTTAGAAACAAAAGGCTGGGAATCAATATAAGATTTACTGACTTTACGAGCAGCAAGGGTTGCTGTAGCTTGTAAAGTTCGCCAAAATTCTGGAACATTAATATGATGCTGCTGCGATAGGCTGAGAAACTTCCCTTATACTATGGATTCTTGATATTGCGACATCATATGGACTACAGAAAAAGTTCGCAAATTTTCGTAAAAGAATTACAAATTTCTCAGGCTCATACAAATGTGTATATCATAAATTGACGTTTATGAAAAGTAGGGATGGAACATTCGAATCATGGAATACTAAAAGTGTTGGCATATATAATGTGAATACCAACCATAGAAATTCCTACACATAAACATTCCATCCTTTAGGCACATACCTGCATGCTTTTCCATAAAAAAGACACCTATGAATTAAAAAATAAATTAAATTTAAAAAACCTGAAAATTTTCAGATTTTAAATTACGTCCAAAGGGACTTTTTTTAAACATTTTGTCTGCTACCTTTATTTATTAAATATCATGCTCTTCGCACTTAAACCATAAAATTCAGGTTAGGTTAGGTTAGGTTATTTAATTACGGCAAAGCCTCGAGGGCTATCTGCCTAAGAGGAGGGGTGCTTTCGTGGAGGACTTTCTAAGGGAAACTGGCTCGTATACACGTTACACATGAGGAAAACCACGAAAACACTCATGCAGCCAGCCCATTCGCGGGATTCGAACCTCGGACCGAACTACCAGTGTTCAGCGACTTTACCGCTCGGCCGCTGGTCCATAAAATTCAGATCAACAATATCGCAAAATAATTTTAAAATGAGCATGTCTTTAGAATTTCCGATACACAGTCTCACACGCTGGAGTTAAAAATGTCTTTTCTGTACAACGTTGCCATTGCTCGCTTTGAAATCCTGAGTTTGTTAATCAAAAATTCGTTAAAGTTTTATAAAATATGAAATCGATAATGAAACAAATTCCAGATGTCAAATTTGGGCTTTCAGATGCCCATATTCGCAGGAGGATTATGTTATTCAAATTTGGATGGCTCTAGGTACCGTTGTTTCATCACAATACGAGAAACATACATACATTCATGTAGATTCTTCATTATTTAATTTCTTTAAATATAACACAGGGAGATAATATTTGACGGCAACAATTGGGAAAATGAAACAACGCTTGTAGTGAATCAACGCAAAATGCCAAAGCGAAATTAATAGTCCTTCTGGGCTAATTGCCCCTTTGGACTAAAAACAGGAAACAAAGATTGGAAAACGTTGCGAACATTCTTGCTTTAGCAGAAGTGACGGATCGTTATCGAAATCTATAAATTTCATTTAAAATTTATGTCAGTTTAAAGGCTTTTATTTTTTTCCTTTTTTCACAGTTTTAAATTTTACATTGGTCTCTTTCTATTATTATTTAAAATTAAAATAAATCTAGTTAATGACAGATACATATTCACCGTTTATACAGGCCAGGTTTCCCGCTTACCGCCAACCGGCCTCATTCTCTTCCATTTAAAAACTAGGAATTTCGAAGAGAATTTGAGATTCAAAAACTCGAATCCCATGCTTTCATCATTTGAATCTTTTAATATAATGCAGAAGACCCGTTAAAAATTTAACTTTGAAAAGATTACTTTTATTGAAGTCTAGGAAGTAAGTGCTCCTCATAAAAGGAACATGAATATCACAATTTTAGTGGATAACTGATACCAGCCTTATGGCGACACTCACAGCCAAACTGCAGTGGGCTTTTAAACTCATAAAATAAAATAAATAAATAAATAATTGATTTTTCTTTAATTTTCTAGAGAGAATTTGATGTTTAATGTTCATATAGTTTAACTATAATAATTAACTATATAAATAATTCTGCCACATGTATATATGAATATATGAGAAATAATTTTATAACATACATAATTTCTCTCTGCTTCTGATGAAGAGGGACCTGTGTCTGATCGCTCTCGAAATCAGTAGAATTTTGTTTAAAATCTATGCCAAAATAAGGTTGCGTTTTACCTATATATTACAAATTATGTAGAAGAAATGAATTTCATGACTGTATACGCCTTATATACATCATTTTCCAAATCTGGTTTTTCTTCTTAATAAATATATTCTTAAAAATTGCATTTGTGAATTTGGTGCTCATTATATGCAGATTTCATTGTATGCGATATTTTCTAATTTTCCAAGCATTTTTTTCTCTCTTTGCCAGAAAAGAAAAGATGAGAAAAGCAAATCGCATTTTTGCTGCTGCAACATTTACTACATCATTAAAAACATCGAGATATTTATTGTCTTTGGAATTCGCGAATTCGTAAAATAGCACTCGAGCGAAGAGAAGAAAAGAGAAATACTTGCTGCAAGCCACTTGCACAAGAAATCCAGTGAAATAAATACGCAGTTATGTCCCAAATAATTAAGTTTTGCTTTATTAAATAAGTCTTCACTTGGCATTAATTTACATTGAATAATATGATAATATTTTTTTTTCCTTCCATTTGGCTTCGCTATTTTGATATGCTTAGTTTGAATACAAGATTTTATGTTCTACAGATTTAAATCGTAGCAGTTTTAGACCTTCTTAATTGTATAATTTTTATATTTTTAATTTTTTTAAATAATTTTTCTTAATATTTGATGTTACTAATTTTTTAATTTTTTTTAATATTTTGTAGAAATTTTAATATTTCTACAAAATGTTTGACTGTGATCAGAAACTTCTTACTACAGTTTAATTTTTTTTTTCTCTTTTATTTTTTCAATAAATTGCTGTTTTATTCTAGATTATTTTACTTATGAATTTTTAAGTTTCAAAATTATTTATTAAATTTTAAGCTCCAAATTTATTTGTGAATTTTTAAGCTCCAAGATAAGTTAACATCTTAATGCAACTTTATAAAAAAATAAAATATATTTATCTGAAATTATAAATTGATTTTTTTTTTTTTTTTTTTTTTGAAAACAAATATATTGCATAAATTTACATTAAATGTCTTGAATTCTTTCCACTGGTAAATAACTCCTAAAACTGCTGAGGAATATAATTAGATGTGAGAGACTATATCAGAAATATTTTATTAATATACTTCACTTTTTTTAACTTTAAAATTATGCCCAATTATTCTATTTCTAAAACTAATTTTAAAAACAAGAGAAATCAGAACTTTCATGTAAATGTTTGCTGAGCTGAGTCAAGTTAAAAACTTTGGTATTTTCACCGTGTTTATTGTTAATTGTATGTCGTGATTTTATTCCTTTATGTAAAAGCAATAAATTGGTATCTAAATTATTTTAAAATGTGGATTTATTTACTGGAGTCGAATTTACAGGCTCAACTTCATGAATACATAATGTACGATCAGGCAAGGAAATTAGAGTCATACAAATTTAGATAACTTTACCTGTAGTTATTTAATAAAATGTTCTAAAATAAGCTTTCAACTTTGCGATCATTGAATAAGTAAGCTAAAAGAGTTTGCCGAATTCTTCCCATTCTGACTTGAATCAACCATACTTATATTAATAATTTCCACTTTCACTTCAATTATTAAGGCTTTGTATTTTTCGCTTGAAATCATATTTTAAAGTATAAATTTCATAATGAACAACTGCAAAGGGGAAAATTCTGACATCCAGAAACTAATTATTATTATTATTACTATTATTAATGCTTAATGTAGTCATTTGTTATTCCATTTCCCAGGTTTGATGTAGTTATTGTTATTGTAATGAGGTTAATTAATGTTTTTAGTCTAAAGGAGCTTTGCCCCTGAGGGACTATTGTTTTCGTTTTTTTTTTTTTTTTTTTTTCGAGATTTTGTGTCGAATTACTCTGAATGTCCGTTTCATTTTTCAAACTGTTTCCACAGAATATTATCGCCCTATATTATATCTGAAGAAATTAAATAATGGAGAATCTGCATAAATGTATGTATGTTTCTCGCATTGTGATAAAACAACGGTATCTAGAGCCGTCAAATTTTTAATGACGTAATCCTACTGCGAATATGGGCATCTGGAAGCCCCAATTTGAAATTTATTTTATTATCTGTTTTATATTTTGTAACAATTTAACGAATTTTTGATTAACAAACTCAAAGGTTTAAAAGCGAGCAATGGCAACACTCTACGGGGACGGGGGAGAAATGACCTCTTAATCTCCAGTGCGCGGAACTGTGTATCGGAAATTCTAAAGATATGCTCATTTTAAAATTATTTTGCGATATTGTTGTTGAACTGAATTTTATGGCTTAAGTGCTAAGAACATAATATTTAATAAATAAAGGTAGCACACTAAACGTTAAAAAAAGTCCCATTACATGTAATTTAAAATCGGAAACTTTGCATTTTTTTTCTTTTGGCGTGATGTCTACATGGACAGAATAAAGGATTCCCTTTTCTAGAACGCATTGTAAAATACATTTAAAAAGGATTTAAAATGGATTTTTTTTTTTTCAATAGCGTCTGTATATAAATATATGTATATAAATATATTATATAAATATATTATATATGTCTGTATATAAATATATTATATATGTCGTATAACTCAAAAACAATTAGCCGTAGGAAGTTGAAATTTTGGACTTGAACTCTATAATATCCAGTTATGCACCTCCCTTTTTTTGTTGCAAATAGCAGTACCAAAAGTATACATTTATATTCATTTCCTTTATCTGGCTTAAAACTAGTTATCGGCATCTATTTTCGCAGTCGTTGGTACCAATATTTCCAACTACCGAAGTGTTTTAGATGGCGAAAATATTCAAGTCTTGCTAATGTCAAATTAGAAAAAAAAATTTATTTCGGACAAAAAAAGAAATCGAACTTTTAATTCGGCCTCTCGTTTCTTATACTTTTATTTGAGAAAATTTTATACTCGTTATGAAAAAATAAAATTGTAAGAAGTTTTATCCCCTTTGCACTACAAGTATTAGAAAGTGACATATCTTTTTATATTATTTATCCAAAATCATGACACAAATCGAATTAGCGAAATTTATAAATTTCTTTTTAACTGAAATCGTCGAGTATGAGGGATCATCCAGTTTCCCTGCTCTTGCTTTCTTAGTGTAAGTGGTAGTGTCTTCTTCAAAGAATTTTGGTATCATCTAGCTGGCAATTGCCAACTTCGATACTTGACACCCGATGAAGGTATGGTTGTTCTTTCACATTTCTTGCTCCAAAGTATGCAAGTATGCATGAATTAATCAATCGTAATTTAACACTTATTTTCTGTATTTTTTTTTTTTTTTTTTTTTTTTTTTTTTTAGCTTTCCATACAGTGAAAAATTAATTTCTCGCCACAAGTTTGCTTTATAAAACGTGGCTGATACTGCACTCAGAAGTAAACTGATTTTTTTTGGGGGGTGGGGGATTTACTTCCTTTCCTGTACCTCCCCTTCTCCTTAATTATAAGAACATTAAGACCCAGGCATCTTCCCAATTTGATCGTGGTAACCACCTAGTATTTTGCATAAGATGCATATTCATGCAGAAGGCTTTTAAACTATTCTTTCTGCGAAAGTATATGCATGCAACTGTTTTGAACAATATTCAGATGATTTGGAAAAAGATATGTAAGACACAAAGAAAGAAAAAATTAAAAAAAAAAATTCAAATATGAAAAATTAATAATAAATAAACGATAACACAACATCACTAGAAATCAATTTTCCCTTCCAGAGCGCTTTTCTGCCATTTCTAGATACCCACCCAAACATCCCGACTATAACCATGACGCGGAGGTTTAGTTTTGCGGGTTTTGGGAGGGAGAGAGAGGAATACAGAAATCCAGGTGTGCAGCAATAAATCTTTTGGCGGTACGACTTTTTTGAAACCCGAAGGGGGAGGGAATTACCACTTCTCGCCGACCAAGCCCTTTTTCTACACGTATCTTGGGGATAGCAGGAATAATTACGAAATATTCTTTGGCAAACATAACCGAAATTGGCTTGACTGGCCTAACGAGTTGTCTCATCTTCGACACAGCAATAAATTCTGGTGACTTCTTCTATACCTTTTTTTTTTTTTTTTTTTGCTTTATTAAAGCACCTGTGTGAATGGCACGTAGCATAACTTTGCATCCAATCTCTGTTTATTCATGTATGGTATGCTGAGTGTTTACGCAATCGAATTGATGGCCTTTCTGGAGAAAGTTGTTTAAGTTGGCAAATGGCGCCCAGAAACTGAAAAAGAAATAGATGCTTAAAAAATGCACAAGGAAAATGGCATGGGCGCAACACCTTTATTTATTAGTCATGTGATCAATCACTACATTAATAATCATGGTTTCAAATGATGATACTTCTTATTAATGTCAAAGCAAACTGTTTAATATTTATGCTGCATATTCACTATCGTTTCTTTTTTTGGTATGAAACTACATTCGCAGAATTTTTCTCCCACGGATTTTTAACTTGGTTTAAAATTTTCATGAGCATATTGATGGTATAAACTGTACAACAATTTTCAGTAAGCTTGTTCTAATAATTAAAGAAATTTAAACAAAATATTTTTTAAAAAAAATCTGAAAGGTTTCAGATTTTAAATTGCGTCCAAAGGGGCGGTTTTTTTTTAACGTTTTGTTTATTATTACTATTAACAGACTTTATTTATTAAATATCATGTTCTTTGCATTTAAACCATAAAATTCAGTTCAGTAGCAATGTCGCAAAATAATTTTAAAATATTTTGCGAAATCTTTAGAATCTATTTTTAGAATTTCGATACACAGTTCCGCGCCCGCTGGAGATAAAAAGGTTTTTTTCCCCCGCCGTAGAGTGTTGCCATTGCTCGCTTGAGTTTGTTACTCAAAAATTCGTTAAAGTTTTACAAAATATGAAATCGATCATAAAACAAATTCCAAATTTCAAATTTGGTCGTCCACATACACATATTCGTTAGAAGATTACGTGATTCAAAATTCGATGGCTCTATGTACCGTTGTTTTATCACAGTGCAAGAAATAGACATACAATTGTGCAGATTTTTCAATTATTTAATTAATCAAATATAATGCAAGACTCTAACATTCGGTGGCAACAGTTTGAAAAGTGAAACGAACATTTATAGCGATTCAACACAAAATCGCAAATTGAAAACAATAGTGCTTCAGGGAACAAAGCCCGTTTGGATTTAAAATTAACGTCCAAACTGGTACTTTTTTAACATTTTATGTATTATCTTTATTTATTAAATATCATGTTCTTCGCACTTAAACCATAGAATTCAGTTCAACAGCAATATTGCAAAGTAATTTTAAAATGAGCATTTCTTTAGAATTTCCGATATAGAGACTCACGGCGCTGGTGATAAAAATGTGTTTTTTCTCGTACAGTGTTGCCATTGCTTGCTTTGAAATCATTCAGTTTTTTAATCAAAAATTCGTTGAAGTATTAGAAAATATGAAATCGATAATAAAACAAATTTCAAATTCAAATTAGGACTTCCTCATGCCTGTATTCTATAGAAGATTATGATATTCAAATTTTGACGGCTCCATTGTTTTATCAAAATGCGAGAAACATACATATATTCACACAGCTTCTTCATTTTAATTTCTTGAAATGTAATACAGGGTGATAATATTTGGTGGCAACAATTTGAAAAGTGAAACAACACTTGTAGTGAATCGACTCAAAATGCCAAAACGAAAATAGTCCCTGTGGGCAAATTGCCTCTTTACACTAATAAAATTTAAATATGTAAAAAGGCTTTCTTAAAATTTTTCTTGATTTATAGAATTTTTTCGGGTATAAATTAAAAATAAAAGATTAAGTGAAGTCATTTATGAAAAATAGCCTTATTTTTTTTTATCATGATTATGAACTTGTCTGGTGAAACCCAACACATCCAGTTGAAATGGGTAGTAGTAATAGTAAAAGAATAAATAAATAGCAACATGAGTAGAAAACTTTATTTGTACTCCTGCAGAAAATACTTTATGTAATCAAAAATATTATACAAAACTAATGCATTTGTGAAAGACTATATATGTCTTCCTGTATATTCCTTCTACGTTCATAGTCTTTCACAAATATGTATTAGTTTTGTATAATATTTTGGATTACATAAAGTATTTTCTGCAGGAGTGAAAATAAAGTTTTCTACTCATGTTGCTATTTATTTATTCTTTTACTATTACTACTACCCATTTCAACCGGATATGTTGGGGTTCACCAGACAAGTTCATAACCATGTATATAGTTTGTAGAGGTATTAAGCATTGGAAGCCGGAGAGATGAAAAATTAGCAACGCCTTCGCAGGAATCGAACCACGGACCTCCGCAATACTGGCCCAGCGTGCAGAACTACTACACCACGAAGGCACGCTAGGAAAGTGGGAGAAATACCTTATATACTCCCCTTTTTAAAGGGCGACTGAGATTTTAAAGGGACCCAATCGCCAAATCCTGGATGTGGAGAATCCTCATCCAACACCCTTTTAGTTCGGGCGCCACTGTAGAGATATTAGGATTTGTTTGGGGGCCGGAGAGAAGAAAAATTAGCAATCGCCTTTGCCGGGAATCGAACCACGGACCTCCGGAATACCGGCCCAGCGTGCAGAACCACTACACCACGAAGGTACGCTAGGAAAGTGGGAGAAATACCTTATAAGATATATATATAGTACATATATACCTATATACAGAATATGTGCATACTGAAGGACGTTACAGATTCAAATTTTTTTTTTAATATGCAGACTACAAACATAATTTACAGAATATTTAATAAACTAAAAGCAATATATATATATAGCTTTGCATTCATTTCCTTGTTTCCTCCCCCCCCTTGATGGTATATTACAGTGGTATCAAACTGGCAACTTGAGGGCGGCATGCAGTCCCAAGCAATTTTATGCGCCACGCGAAGATATTTCAGCAATGAATTTGTTTGCAATACAGCGTTACAAAGATTTCAAGAGTTTAATTTTTTTTTATGTCCGAATTCACTTTATTTTCCTTACCATTAACAACTAACGTCAATAACGCATCCAAAAGTCTAATTAATTTACAATGTAATATAAATCTTAATTAATCCGAGCTAATTAATTTACAATGTAATATAACTCTTATTCGAGGATTTGAAAATTTTATTATCTTTATTCGTACCTGTTGAAAAAATAAATCATCTACGAATTTTTGCACTAAGAAAAATAGTTTTTGTTCAGGAATACATTTACACGGGAGAAGTTTTTCTTCCCAGGTGAAAATTAATAAGAAAAATACCCGACTGACTGACTGATGCACTTCTGTAATCCGTGGTAAGATATGTATTTCCAGCAAGTTCTCTTTAGAGCTACAAACTTTATCAAAATTGAGACTTCATCAAGTATTTGGTTGGAGTAAGATACAAAAGAAATTCGTAATTATTTACATGCAAATATATGAATTTTTATTTACACACAGAAGAAAAATTGAGAAATAAGAGAAAAGAGGCTAAGCTGTCATTACTATTATTATTATTTTTCAAGTTTTGCTCTACCTGGAAGGTTTTTTTCTGAAAAGTTAGCAGAGTTTTCATATTTTTCTTCAGTTTATATTAAAGTAAGTTACTTAATGTTTAATTAATCATGTTAGAATTATCTTAAATAAACTTCAGTTTAAAAACTTAATATTTAGCTGCCAATATATTTTTATTACAATGTGCAGCCAACAAAAATGTCTTGCAGGTGCCAAATTTCAGATTTCAGATAGAAATTAAATATAAGTTTTAATCATTCTTTAGGCCCACCAGCGGCCGAGCGGTAAAGTCGCTGAACACTGATAGTTCGGTCCGAGGTTCGAATCCTGCGAACGGGCTGGCTGCATGGGCGTTTTCGTGGTTTTCCACATGTGTAATGTGTATACGAGCCAGTTTTCCTTAGAAAATTCTCCATGAAGGCATATCTCCCTTTAGGCAGACAGAGCTAGTGTGTTTTCCCGTAATTAAATCAACCAACCAAACCAAACATTCTTTATTTGCTATATTACTATTATTGTTTTTGCATGTTTTGAAAAATTCTTAGCGAGAAAATTTAAAAATTTATTTAAAATATTATTTACTTTGTTAATAAAAAATTTTAACTATTCTGAAAAAAATGAAATTCTGTTCTTTTTCTTTCAGCTGTTTTCAGCTGCATGCGGCTCGCGGGCAATTTGAGTTTGAGATCGCTGATATATTGCATAGATTTGTTTCTTTAGAAACTTTTTGAATGGTATATTACATAAAACTCTTTCTGAAAAAAAAAAAAAAAAAAAAAAAAAAAAACTGAATCAAACATCTGAATTTCTATTGTTAGCAAAAACCATAATTTTTTCTTTCCCTTAAATTAATATCAGTTAATTTTTTGCAAAGAAACATAATGCAATAATTTTAATCAATCTTATAATATATGTTGTATCAAAAATTATAATACGACGTTTAGCTTAAGAGAGCTTCTCCTGACGCATGCGCCGTTCGCGTTTATCCGCGCGGTGATGAATGATGACGTAACTGTTTATTACGTATGTATGTATATGTATACCATTCTTACTTCTTCGCCTTTTTTCTCTGCTGTATGCAACTATGTTTAAGATAATCTCTGTCATTAAAAATGTTCATTGATATTACAATCTATTTAGGCTTATTTATTTCTTCAATGGTTATGGGCCCAGGAACGTTTCAACTGTGCTTAATTAACAAAATACCTATTTTAAAATGAACATTTTGAAGTTTTCGAGCATTGAACTCTTAAGCCTAATTCAGTGCAAGAACTGTTACGTCTAATCAACGGTACTGATCAGCGTTCAGTTAAGCCTATTTTTATATTGTTCAATCTTGTTTTTTGGCTGTGAGAGACTGTATTACATTATGTCGCATTTGACTACTATAGATAAGCTCGGAAAAGATAATTTTGACAGTTGGAAATTACAAATAGAAGCAGTATTGATTAAAAACGACCATTGGGATTATGTAACCGGTAAAGTGCTAAAACCTGCTGAAGGAACCGAAGACGAAAAGAAATGGCTCCAAGCTGATCAAAAAGCTCGCGCAGATATAATTCTTGCTATTAATCCTAGTGAACTGTGTCATATAAAGCATTGTGTGACATCAAATGCTGTGTGGAATAAACTCAAAGCCGTATATGAATCGAAAGGACCTGCGAAGAAGGCTACATTATTAAAACAGCTTTTATTTAGAAAAATGGTGGAAAGCGAAACGATGTCCGAACATTTGAATAATTTCTTCGAAATAGTTGATAAGCTTAAACAAATGGAAATTGACATAGCTGATGATTTATTATCGATTCTTCTGCTCTATAGTATTCCAGAAAATTTTGAAAATTTTAGATGCGCCATCGAATCAAGAGATCAGTTACCTAGTCCCGAATCTTTAAAAATCAAAATGTTAGAAGAATGGGAAGCAAGAAAAGGGAAAACATCTCAAGATTCACAGAATGCATACTATACTGATTATAAAAGAAGAAATCAAGAACAGAAGAAAAATGAAAAATGGAAGGTAAATTCAAACAAAAATTTTCCAGCTGAAAGAAATTTTCGAAACTTGAAGTGTAATTACTGCTCGAAAATTGGGCACAAGGCATCTGAATGCAGAAAGAAAATAGCTGATAGAAAATATGCGCAATCAAATAAGGGAAATCAAGGTTCTATGATGACTTCTCATTACGAAGAGCAGATTAGTTTAGCAGTAAACAATGCTTATCAGAAGACCTCCTCATGGTGCTTAGACAGTGGCTGTACATCTCACATGTGCAATGACAGAAGGTTATTTTCAGAATTTCACCCTCGAACGAATTCAACCATAAAGTTAGCAGTTAACAAAACAGCAAAAATTACAGGAATTGGAACTGTCCTTATAACAGTACCTAACGGAAATAAGACAATTAAACTTACGCTCAAAAATGTGTTATGTGTTCCGGAATTAAAATGTAATTTGCTGTCAACATCTAAAGCTACTGCAAATAATCGTTCAGTGATTTTTACAGAACGACATGCTAGAATAATAGAACCAAATGGATCTATACTAGTGCAGGCTATTCGTCATGGTGATCTTTATTATATACATCCAAGCACTGAAACAGCTGCAATAGCACAGGTAAGTGATTTTGTAAAGTGGCATCTTAAATTAGGTCATTTAAATGAGTCTGATTTGAAAAGACTTAAGTCTGATAACATGGTTAGAAATTTAAATTTTAATAACACTGAATCTCTAAAAGACTGCAAAGTCTGTATCAGAGGTAAACAAACTGTGCAACCTTTTCAAAAAGAATCAAAATTTCAAAGTGATGAATTACTGTACTTGATTCACTCAGATTTGTGTGGACCTATGAGAGTCCCATCCCATGCTGGTTCGCGTTATTTTGTTACTTTCATAGATGACAAATCGCGTTATGTCGAAGTCAGTTTTCTTAAAACTAAAGATGAAGTGAAAAATGCATTCATTAAATACAAAGCTGCGGTCGAAAATCGTCTAGGAAAGAAAATAAAAATCCTTCGGACTGATAACGGTCTCGAATATCGCGGAGAAGAATTTAATAAATATATTCAAGAATGCGGGATTAAACGAGAATTCTCTGCACCAATGACTCCTCAACAGAATTCGAGAGCTGAACGCATGAACCGCACTTTAACTGAAATGGCCAGATGTTTGTTACTACAAAGTAATCTTTCCGAATCCTTTTGGGCTGAAGCGTTGAACTGTGCTGTTTATATTCGTAATCGTTGCCCGAATCGAAGCCTGGGAGTAAACAAAACACCTTATGAATTATTTTTTGGCATCAAGCCAACTGTATCTCACTTCAAAGTATTCGGACAGAAATGTTTTGTACTTAATAAAAGGTCTAAGGGGAAATTCGATCCTCGATCAGAAGAACATATATTTGTAGGATACTCAAATGAATCGAAAGCATACAGGCTGTGGAATAAAAATTCCAGAAAAATCGTTATAAGCCGAGATGTTAGATTCATTGATGAATTTGAAAACTGTACAAATTATGATAAAGATTTAGAAGTTTTATTTCTCGAAAATATTCCTGATAAAAAGAAGGAAGAACCTCTGAATGTAAATCAAATACCGGCTGATGAAATAACAGAAGACCCCTCAAATATGGCAGAAGCATCTGCTGAATCATCTGATAAAGAAGATTCTGATTCCGAAGCACTACCTGAAATGCAGATTAAAAGGGGGCCAGGTCGTCCAAAGAAAGTCAAGACTGGGAAGCCAGGAAGACCAAGAAAGGAGTACCAAAATATAAACATAGAAAAGGAAGAAGCACAAATTGCTGAAGAAGATACAAATCCGACATTAGAAGAAGCATTAAATGGAAGTTATGCTGAAGAATGGCATAAGGCTATGCAAAGTGAGTATGAAGCACTTGTTAAAAATGGTGCATGGAAATTGGTAAAGCGACCACAGAACAAAAAGGTAATAGGATGTCGCTGGGTTCTTAGAACGAAATATAATGCAGATGGAACAGTTCAAAAGAGAAAAGCTCGATTGGTTGCTAAAGGATTTGCACAGGAACCCGGAATTGATTTTAATGAAACCTTTGCTCCAGTAGCCAGAGCAAGTTCTATAAGAACTGTGATTGCATACAGTGCTGAACAAGACCTTATGTTATATCAACTAGATTTTGTTATGGCTTATGTTAACGGAGATTTAAAAGAAGAAATTTTCATGGAACAAGCTAAAGGTTTTGAAGACCAAAATAATCCTGATTATGTTTATGCTTTGCAAAAGTCTCTTTATGGTTTGAAACAAAGTGGAAGACAGTGGTATGAAAAATTAGACAAAAAACTCAAAAACTTTGGATTACAACCATTACAATCAGATAAGTGTGTATACAGGATGAAAACATCTCAAGGTGAGTTAATTCTAATTTTATATGTTGATGACTTAATAATAGCAACAAATAGCTGTGATTTACATGCTGAACTTAAAAGTTATCTTTCTAAAGAATTTCATGTTAAAGATTTAGGCAAACTTCATTATTGTCTTGGAATAGAATTTAATCAAGATGTAAATAATAATTCTATTAGTTTATCTCAGCAGAAATATGTTGATAATATTCTACGAAGGTTTAATATGCAAGATGCAAAACCAGTAGCAACTCCTTTAGATCCTAGTGTAAAATTAAGTAAAGAAATGTGTCCTTCTGAAACTGAAAAGGAAGAAATGAACAACGCACCTTATCGCCGTCTAATTGGTTCGCTTATGTATCTTTCTGTGTTTACTAGGCCGGATATTGCATATGCCGTCAGTCACCTGAGCCAATTTAATAACAATCCTGGAAAATTACACTGGTTGGCTGCAAAGCGCGTTCTTCGATACTTAAAAGGAACTAAAAATTATTGTTTAAAATTTCGAAAGACTGGAAAAGCACTTATTGGATATACCGATGCCGACTGGGCGTCAGATGTTAATACTAGAAAATCATATACAGGATATTTATTCAAGCTAGCTGGAAATCCGATAACATGGGAATCACGAAAGCAACAAACTGTTGCATTATCAAGTACTGAAGCAGAGTACATCAGTCTTTCAGAAAGTGCCAAAGAAGCAGTTTATTTACGTCGTTTTCTTAAAGAATTAAATTTTACTGCTGATTATCCAACCGTTATATATTGTGATAATCAAGGTGCACAAAAGCTTATGAAAAATGCTGTTTATCACTCACGCACTAAACACATAGATATTAGACATCATTTCATTCGTGAAATTTATGAAAGAAATGAAATAGACGTTAAATATGTGCCATCAGAGAAAATGCCTGCTGATGTACTGACAAAAACATTGACTGCTTCGAAACATTCTAAGTGCTGTAAATTTATTGGAATAACTGTAAATGATTAATGTTTATTTTTTTTCAGCCGCCAAACGTCGAAAGGGGGATTGTTGTATCAAAAATTATAATACGACGTTTAGCTTAAGAGAGCTTCTCCTGACGCATGCGCCGTTCGCGTTTATCCGCGCGGTGATGAATGATGACGTAACTGTTTATTACGTATGTATGTATATGTATACCATTCTTACTTCTTCGCCTTTTTTCTCTGCTGTATGCAACTATGTTTAAGATAATCTCTGTCATTAAAAATGTTCATTGATATTACAATCTATTTAGGCTTATTTATTTCTTCAATATACTCCCATTCTTTCATTTATTCCATTTCTTATTTCCTTATGTCTTGGTGGAAGTGCTTGCCTTGCTCTGATCCTCAATTACTGTACCAAGATTTTATCGTAAAATGTCTAAGCATGAATTTTAAAAGTGAAATTTGATACTTACTGAGCAACCTAAAGTTCGGATTGTAGCCTACCCTCAAATGTGGCCACATATTCAATCATTCAATTCATATTCAATTCACGTATTACGACTCAAGTGTATTTTGCGTAGATAAACTTATTTGACATTTCTACCTCAGTATAGATTTTTGAAGCCATTTTGCCTGAGATGGTTCTTGCTATTAACTGAGCTTATATATTAAGTTCTTTAACGCAATCCGGACTTCTATTTCAGTTTTATTCATGACAAGTTAAAAGGTTTTTATCAAAGAATAAGTTTCTGGATGTCTTCTCCGAGGAATTTTTTTTTTTTTTTTTTTCTTCTGCTTAGTTTCTATAACAATGGCGGCCCACCAGCGGCCGAGCGGTAAAGGCGCTGAACACTGGTAGTTCGGTCTGAGGTTCGAATCCCGCGAACGGGCTGGCTGCATGGGCGTTTTCGTGGTTTTCCCCATGTGTAACGTGTATACGAGCCAGTTTCCCTTAGAAAGTCCTCCACGAAAGGCATCCCTCCCTTTAGGCAGATAGCCCTCGTGTGCTTTGCCATAATTAAATACACCACTACACCACACTATAACAATGCTCCTCAACCTCTTTTTGCAACATGCATCCCTTCCACCATGACTAGAAAAATATTGCTGTTCCATCTTTTCCAAGGCCCACCAGCGGCCGAGCGGTAAAGTCGCTGAACACTGGTAGTTCGGTCCAAGGTTCGAATCCCGCGAACGGGCTGACCGCATGGGTGTTTTTGTGGTTTTCCCCATGTGTAATGTGTATGTTACCGTGAAAGACCGAAATTGGAGAATGTCGACTTTCACCGGAGAATGTCAACATTCACCAAATACGTCGGAGAAAGATTGAATATTGCATTACATTCTTGGACATTCGGACCCTCACCGGTGTATGTCGACAATCACAGATATGCTCTGGTGTAGGGCGAAAAGAGAGGTCATAATAGTTTAAGTTGTTGCAATAAATGAGATTTGAATCACATAATTTAGTAAGTTTTTGATTACTATTATTTTATTTTCTCATTTAGAACGTACTGTATAATTAAGTAAGTTTTTAACTTCTATTAGTTTCCTTTCTCATTTTGAATGTACCGTGTGTTTTAAGTTCTTATGTTCTTAAGTTCTTATTTTAACTGTCAAGTGCGTTTTTTAGCGAATGAATTACGGAGAAGAAAATATAATATTCTTATATGTTGAACATTCACCATAAGTACATGGTGAATGTCGACATTTACCGGTGTAAGTCAGAAATAAGAGTATTTGGTTAGGTTAGGTTAGGTTATTTAATTACGGCAAAGCCTCGAAGGCTATCTGCCTAAAGGGAGGGATGCCTTTGTGGAGGACTTTCTAAGGGAAACTGGCTCGTATACACATTACACATGGGGAAAACCACGAAAACACCCATGCAGCCAGCCCGTTCGCGGGATTCGAACTTCGGACCGAACTACCAGTGTTCAGCGACTGTACCGCTCGGCCGCTGATGAGCCTCTATACACATACTCTCTTACACATGGGAAAAACCAGGAAAACACAAAAGTCCATGCAATAAAATTCAATGAATTCTTCAGAAAAGTTTGCAGTGATGCAGTTTCGGAATTGCAGTACTCAAAGAATTAGATTATTTTCGCTTTATATCGAAAACGACAGTTAAATTGAATTTAAAACTAAACGATACTTAAATTTCGAAAATGATAGCTAAATTATGGAGACGAGAGTTATATTGAAGGTAAAGGGTAACTAGTATTTTATGTTAGGCAGATCATAAAATTCTTCCCCAAGATAAAAAAAAGGGGGGGAACTAAGTTCATTAACAATGGTGACACCCAGAGACGTACCTATATATTTTTTCATTTGAGACAATCAAAATTTTAAACTGTAGTTTAAATTTTGGATCTTTTCCTAAAATTAGAATTTTGCTTTATAAATATGTGCGATTATATATATTAATAAAAATTACATGGTGTATGTATACTTTATAGTTTATTTTTCTTCTTAATTTACGAAATATTTTAGATGTGTATGTGAAATTTAGATTTTTGCATGTTGGTAAAAAAAGTGTTTTGGCGTAATTAATACTTTGAAATTCCAGCTAATGGCTATATAAACGTACCCAGCATTTCAGATTTTTTTTAGTCCAAAGGGCTTTCAGTTCCCGAAGGACTATTACTTTCGTTTTGGCATTTTGCGTCGGACTCCTAAAAATGTCGGTTCACTTTTCAAACTGTTGCCACCAAATGTTAGAGTCCTGCATTATATTTGAAGAAATTAAATAATGAAAAATCTGCATAAATGTACATATATTTCTGGCACTGTGATAAAACAATGATATCTAGAGCCATCCAATTTTGAACGACGTAATCCTCCTGCGAATATGGGCATCTGAAATCCCAAATTTGAAATTTAGAATTTATTTATCATCGATTTTATATTTTGTAAAACTTTAAGGAATTTTTGAGTAACAAACTCAACGATTTAAAAGCGAGCAATGGCAACACTCTACGAAAAAAAAAAAAAAAAAAAAAAAAAAAAACTTTTTATCTCCAGCGTGTCGAATTGTGTATCGGAAATTCTAAAGATATGCTCATTTTAAAATTATTTTGCGACATTACTATTGAACTAAATTTTATGGTTTAAGTGTAAAGAACATGATATTTAATAAGCAAAGGTAACACACAAAACGTTAAGAAAACGCCCCTTTGGACGTAATTTAAAATCTGAAACATTTCAGATTTTTTTTCTTCTTTTTTTAAATTTTAATGTGCGTTTATTTCGTTCACCATTTGCTCTAACTGATGTGTAACCTGTAGATTACCACTAAATTAATAAGCATACTAATTAACATGTTGTTATAAGCAATATTCTGGTACTATTTGAAATCACGTTCTGTTGCATGACAGGAGGTTTACCCAGACAAACGTTTTATAACAATTGCCGATTACAAATACAATAAGGAAAGGAAGATTTCAGGATTTTGAAAATAAGATTAATTCTACGTAAATTATGGTCTAGGATGTTTTGCCAATTCTAGCACATGCGAGGGAAGAAAAACCCATTCAGGTTAATGGTGTATGCTCATAACAAACGCTCAAAATAGTTTTTTGAAAGTTTTTCTTATAAAAGCGTGTGAATTAAAATACGAATAAGCAAAAGGTCAACCGGTTAGAATCCATAAATAATGTAAAGTTTATTTCGCAAAACCCGACGTGATTCGAAGAATTCTTGCAATTTAATTAGCTTCGGAGAAACCAACCTGCGAAAGTGAATTTATCGTTGTACAAATCCAAGAAGAATTTGCAAGACGAAAAAAGTATGAGATTTATCTTCTACCGAGGATTCAAGTTATGTAGGAAAAAAATTCCCCGATTCCAGTGCTGCGGCATATCAGAGAAATTGTTATCACCATAAAGGTGATGTTATTTGAGGTATATGTCAGTGGTTGATTGCAGTCTTGAAGTTCCCCTTTTCTTCTCCGTATTTTTTTTAGTGACGTCAGGAGGTAAGGGAAAGATCAATCACTTCTTGCACGCGATTTGTACTTTTCGCTTCTGTAGCGAAATTATCGTGTTATTTATACACCACGTGGTTTTTGTTTTGAGAATATCCGAAGCAATGCTAATTCATTTTGGCAATCCTTTTCAAGAAATGTTCGCACGTCTTTGGCCGTGTCATCGTCTTTCTTCCTGATAGACAAGAGAATAGATTTTACTTCCGTAGTTTTTTTGAAATTTTTTTTTTTACCGTTTCTGCTACTGCAAAAATACATATTGTGGAATGCATTCTTTTCGTCTAATGTTCACGTATTATTGATATTTAGCCCAAAGGGCTTCAGAAGGCGTCCAGAAGGGCTATTAATTTTGTTTTGGCATTTTGTGTCGATTCACTTTCTTCGTTGATTCACTTTTGAAACTGCTGCTACAAACTATTAGAGGCATGTATTATATTTAAAGAAATTAAATAATGAAGAATCTTCATAAATTCATGTATGTTTCTCGCATTGGGATAAAACAACAGTACCTAGAACCATCGAATTTTCAATAACGTAATCCTCCAGCGAATATGGGCATCTGAAAGCCCTAACTTGGAATTTGTTTTATTATCTATTTTATATTTTGCCAAATATTAGAGAATTTTTGGTTAAGAAACTCAACGATTTCCAAGCGAGAAATGGCAACACTGTACGGGAAAAAACACATTTTTATCACCAGCGCCGTGAGTCTCTATATAGGAAATTCTAAAGAAATGCTCATTTTAAAATTATTTTGCGAAATTGCTGTTGAACTGAATTCTATGGTTTAAGTGCGAAGAACATGATATTTAATAAATAAAGATAATACACAAAATGTTAAAAAAAGTACCAGTTTGGACGTAATTTAAGTCCAAACGGGCTTTGTTCCCTGAAGGACTATTGTTTTCACTTTGCGATGTGTTGAATCGCTATAAATGTCCGTTTCACTTTTCAAACTGTTGCCACCCAATGTCTTGCATTATATTTGAAGAATTAAATAATTGAAAAATCTGCACAAATGTATGTCTATTTTTTGCACTGTGATAAAACAACGGTACATAGAGCCATCGAATTTTGAATCACGTAATCTTCTATCGAATATGTGTATGTGGAAGACCAAATTTGAAATTTGGAATTTGTTTTATGATCGATTTCATATTTTGTAAAACTTTAACGAATTTTTGAGTAACAAACTCAAGCGAGCAATGGCAACACTCTATGGCGGGGGGGGGGAAACCTTTTTATCTCCAGCAGGCATGGATTGCTACTGAAATGAATTTTATGGTTTAAATGCAAAGAACATGATATTTGATAAATAAAGTCTATTAATAGTAAAAATAAACAAGTTAAAAAACCGCCCTTTTGGACGTAATTTAAAATCTAAATATTTTGTTTAATTTCTTTAATTATTAGAACAAGCTTACTGAAAATTGTTGTACAGTTTATACCATCAATATGCTTGTGAAAAGTTGAAACCAAGTCAAAAAACCTTTTTATCTCCAGCGCGCGAGACTGCGTATCGGAAATGCTAAAGATATGCTCATTTTAAAATTATTTTGCGACATTGCTGTTGAACTGAATTTCATGGTTTGATATTTAATAAGAACTTGATATTTAATAAATAAAGGTAACACACAAAATGTTAAAAAAAGCCCTTTTGGGAATAATGTAAAATCTGAAAGCATTCAGATTTTTTTTTTACTATTTTCAATGTGTGATATTTTTTCTCCTTCCATCGTTTCTAATGAAATGATTGTAAACATTTGAACACAATTTTTAACACCTCGTAGGAGTATTATTATATCTAACGCTTTAAAGAAGTATTAATATTGTTGCGTGCGCATACGGGTTCGTAATGAATTGAATGCACGCAGAACCGATGATGGCTTGATAAAATTTATTTTATCAAGCTTTATCACACTTTACTGTTCTGGAACTTCCCACAAAAATACTCGTACAGCTTTTCTCAGTGTCACAGAATATAATGAGTAGTTACACTTCAAATTATTAAGAAAACGATAAACACAACGTAATGCAAAGCGTATCTCAAAGGTGAAACTCGCAGGGATATCTCAATGCTCCGGATTCAGCTCTGAGCTAACAATCGAGAAATTGACGCCTTCTTCCGTCTTATACACTTTTTCCTCGGCCGCCGAGAAATCTCTAGCATCTTCCACTTCCCAACAATGTAATATCTACTTGTTTATCTTCTGACGTGACAGCTGAAGTACATGTAAGAACCACACAGGAGAGGGGTAAAGGAACCCTTTATCAACTCTTTAAAATTCACAGTGTGTCGACTTGACTTGACAACTGATTTTTGTCGATTTGACTGATTTTTTGTCGATTTGACGACTGACACTCTACGCCTCACTTGGGCGATAACTAAAATAACAAGAACTAAACTAAAATTTGGAAGATATTAACAATATTAAAATTAACAATAGCAGATATTAACAATAGTTACCAATACTCGATATTAACAATAATATACACTAGTAGATTAACAATAGTAGATTAATAATAGTAAAATTACTGTACAGGGGCTCAAATAATCCTGCTACCTAAAACCACGTCGAGATCTAGTGGCAACAAAGTAATAGCAATTACGCCACGTTAACCATCAATAAATACAAAATCAGAAGCTCACGCTACAAAAGTACAGCCCTTACCTGCATTTTCTAACTTTCCCTTCTGTAGAACTGGGTGCTTAAACCTTTTCTCCTCTAGGTAGAATTTGCATTCCTTCACGCGGTAAAGTCGCTGAACACTGGTAGTTCGGTCCGAGGTTCGAATCCTGCGAACGGGCTGGCTGCATGGGCGTTTTCGTGGGTTTCCCCATGTGTAACGTGTATACGAGCCAGTTTCCCTTAGAAAGTCTTCCACGAAGGCATCCCTCCCCTTAGACAGATAGCCCTAGTGTGCTTCGCCATAATTAAATACGCACACACACCATTCCTTCACGCGCGCTACCAAATTCAAATATTCTTGCATTGGCAATTAGTGGAATGAAGGCTTATGGGAAAACTTAAAATTAAACTTAACTTGTTAGTGAAAATAAATAGAAATCCCTACTGCATAAAAGAAATCTATTGCCGCAGGAAAGAGTTTTGATTTGCAAAGGATTTGATGAACTTTGTAATTGGCAATAGAACAATACCGGGAAATTTGATTTGATGTTTTTATCTGTGTTTTTGTTTTAATCTGTATTGGGTGTGTTGCGTTAAACATAAGACCGATTTTTATCAGCTAAGAGAGTTGCAGCACACTCGTATATTATATCATATTACATTACATTACATTATCTTCCACTTCTCGAAATTATTGGAAGACCTATGAGGGCCCCGATACGGTTATAGTTGCACAGAGTGATCAATTATAGTTATTCATTTACAATACCAATTACTTTTATATAAAAACACTGGGCCAAAATTTCGCCAAATGGTGCCAAGTTTAGCAACTTTTGGTGATTTCTCCCCAAATTCTGCTACAAAAATCAATCGCCAAAACCATTTCTCGATATCTCACCGATTTAGCAAGACAGCCATTTAACTCAATCTTTAAACAGACATCTCCTTTTAATCCGGCAAAGCTTCGTCTTATTTAAGCATTTAAGGTTAGATTATGTGAAAGATACTGCAATTTCGCATATAATTTCTCTAAAATTATATACATATATACAAAATTAGTAACAATATTATTAAAGTATTTTCACTTAACGGTTTTCGACTGCTACAAGCAGTTCTTAGTAAATGAAGTTTCAATAGCTTACATTTATCTTCCATGCTATAGAATAGCAAAACAGCGTCACTCACCAACATAAGAAAGTGGATATCTTAATAAATAATTTCATTTGTACGCTTCCAATAACATGTTGCAAAAAAAAAAAAAAAAAAAAAAAAAAAAAAAAAAAAAAAAAAAAAAAAGCTTATTTAAAACACTAATATATTAAATAATATGTTTCTATGTTTCTAACTCGCAATATAATATGCCGATTTCGAAATTTCTTACACTTGTGCTCACTATAATATTCACCAAAGATAACTTCTGAAAGAATAAAATGATGAAATCTTATAACATAATATTGGAATTCATTTCTTTCATTCTCTCTCTCTCTGTCTTTGCATATTCAAAGAAAATTGACGTTCAATATGTAGTGTATATTGATGAAAAAATGGTAAAACAGCATCATTTTTCATTCACGTTGATAAAAGAATTGGCACAAATGTTTAAAAAAACACTGTATCAATGAATTGTAAAAAGAGATAGTAGAAAATAGCCAACAAATTTTACATCTCTTGGCACATTTTTTTTTTCAGGTGTATGCAAGGAATTAAAAAAACTGATGTGTACACCCCATGACTTCCTTGTATTGGAATATTAAATTAGAGTATTAAATCATACGCATTTTTTTCTTGCATTTCATTTAAACTTATTGGATTGAATTAAATCTACTTCGCCGACAGCGCATAAACCACAATAGAATAAATGCATTCTTTAAAATTCACTCTAGTATTTGTTTACCATAACGACACTCTGGCGCTAGATTCACTTAACAGTATTAATAATTATATAACAGTTAACTTATATAATAATTATATAACGGAAACTAAATTAACTGTTATATAATCCAATAATTATATAACAATTAACTTATATATTTCGTTCATATTATAACTCATAATGCACAAAATTTATATAATTTAAAGAATAGAATTATTTAATCTTTGCCACATGTTCTATTCAAATGCTATAATAAAGCTAGAACGATGTATAAAAGAAATTAAACAAACAAAACAAAAAAGAAACAGTTTTTCACAGACGATTGAGTATTTCTCATTTAATTAATTCAGTTCTCACTTCGCGAGAAGGCAAAAATACATAAAAACTCAAAATATCTATATTAAAATTTACGAAGTAAATCTCAAACGCTTATTTCCTCGAAAAAATTCCAGAAAGAATTAAGCATGATTTAATTGGCAATAATAAGTGAATGCGTTACCTCTGTTTTTGCGAAGCTAAGTTTCTCTAGATTAGCAACAAATCCACTAGTCTCCTGTTTCAAATGTAAACATCAATGGCCGCCATTAAAAAAAGGCTTAGCGGCAATTAAACAACTTTAAAATTGCTGATAATTCTAAAAATATTGCACACAGATTTACTAAAGGCATAAAATCCTTAACCGGAAGATAAAAACAACATAATTCAATCATTTTTAAAGCAAAAAATGTGCAATTTACAAACATATAAGAGTAAAGAAACTGAGATCACTGAGCCGGGTAACAGAGTGGATATATAAATAAATATATATATACGTTTGGTGCGGCCGATTGCAACCAAAATACGAGGTGCACATCTACACGTTATAGCAATCCTATATACAAAATTTCAACGTTCTGAGGCTACTCGTTTTTGAGTTATGCGAGATACGTACGTACGTACGCACGTTCGTACATACGTTCGTACAGACGCGACGAAAAATTCTGTTCAGAATTAATTTTAAAGCAGCTTTATAATTTTTTTTGGAGGAAAAGAGTGTTTTATTCTGTATTTACGTACATATATCACGGAAATACATCGTTAAATTGCATTTGAGAGAGGTGAAAATGGGATATTTTCGTTGAAATATGCTGCCTGAAACTTTTCGCGATTACAATACTTCCTTTTTACTTCGTGCAAGGAAGTAAAAATAATGGGTTAGCACGAGTCAGTGTAACAGCAGACTTGCAGACTGCAAGGTCAGCGAGAGAACAAAAACTATATTATTATTATTGCTATATTATTATTATTATTACTATATTATTATTATTATTGGTGGTGGTGGTGCGACAAATTCAGATAAAATCAACTGTATTTCTTTAAAATATTTTTTTAAAATTTACTTATTATCAAGTTTTAATTAAGTAAAGTATTTCACGTGTACTGCACTATAACGCATTAATCGCATTGGTTAACTCTTTTCTTTTAAAGCCAAATTATACTTGAAATAATATAATAACTGTTTCAAAAATAGTTTAAATTATTTAATCATGATATCACCACTTAAGTCTCATAAATTCGCCGTCGGTGAAACAGATAGCAATCGACTCTTTTTTCTGTAGGGAGAGGAGTGAAAAAACTCTTGTTCATCCCCCCCCCCCAAAAAAAAAAAAAAATCTGAAATGTTTCAGATTTTAAATTACGTCCAAAGGGGCGTTTTTTTAACGTTTTGAGTGTTACCTTTATTTATTAAATATCATGTTCTTTGCACTTAAACCATAAAATTCAGTTCAAGAGCAATATCGCAAAATAATGTTAAATTAAGCATATCTTTAGAATTTCCGATATACACAGTCTCGCGAGCTGGAGATAAAAGTATTTTTTTTTCTATATAACGTTGCCATTTCTCGCTTTTAAAGCATTGAGTTTGTAAATAAAAAATTCGTTAAAGTTTTACAAAATATAAAATCTATAATAAAACAAATTCCAAATTTGGGATTTCAGATGCCCATATTCGCAGTAGGATTTCGTCATTCAAAATTCGATGGCTCTATGTACCATTGTTTTATCACAATGCGAGAAATAGACAATCATTTATGCAGATTTTTCATTATTTAATTTCTTCAAATATAATGCAGGACTCTAACATTTTGTGGCAACAGTTTGAAAAGTGAACCGACGTTTATGAGTCCGACTCAAAATGCCAAAACGAAAGCAATAGTCCTTCGGGATTGAAATCCCTTTGGACTAAAAATACGTATGTATAAAAGTAATAGTAAGATTGTCTTGATTTCAAAACAAAGGACAACGTACGTAAAGCTTCAGACACAAAAATAAACATATAAATTACATTTTATGATTCATAATAATGAATACTGGAATATAATTACACATTTTAGAGCATGCAATATAAGAAATGTTGAAATATGAGGCATTAGTAATAGAAGCAGAAAATGACAAATACTTTGTATCATTCAACATAGATAAACTTAAACGTAAGAGGATGGAAAGCACGAGCATAACAGTAATTAGAGATGTCAATAAGAATTCAAGAAGTACACCGACGTGAATTCGAGAATTAAGCGAAATTGAAGCTATTGAAATTAATTTTAAAAACAGAAAAAAAAACCTTGAAAGGTTTCAGATTTTAAATTAGGTCCAAAGGAGCGGTTTTTTTGTTTTGTTTTTGTTTTTTTGTTTTGTTTTGTTTCGCGCTGGAGATAAAAATGTTTTCTTTTCCGTACTGCGTTGCCATTGCTCGCTTTGAAATCGTTGAGTTTGCTAATTAAAAATTCCGTAAAGTGTTTCAAAATATGAAATCGATAATAAAACAAATTCTGAATTTCAAATTTGGGCTTCCAGATGCCCATATTCGAAAGAGGATTACGTTATTCAAAATTGGATAGCTCTAGGTACTGTTGTTTTATCACGATGCGAGAAACATACATACATTCATGCAGCTTCTTCATTAGTTAATTCCTTTAAATATACAGTAAGACCCCGCTTAACGCGGGGGATACGTTCCATCAAAGTAGAGCGTAATGCGAAACAGCGCTAAACGAGGCTATCTTTACATGTAAATATTGGGGTTAGGGGAAGATGGCTAGGAAATTGGTTAGGTATTAAATTTAAAAAGTATGTTTTTTTATAAAAATAAAACCAAACATTTATTTCTTAAAGCCCAAATTAATACCACATTATTATTTCTTGCAAAAATAAAAACAAAATATAAATAACAAAACGAATATTCTTAAAAAAAAAAAAAAAAAAAAAAAAAAAAAAAAAAAAAAAAAAATTCTAAGTCAGTCATATTTAGTTAGCCTTCCGCGTTTTCGGTGTTCTGCCTTTTTGTGACAAAACCATCTAATGTTGTTTGCCTTTTTCTTTTGCGCTGTTCTCTTAAAAGTTCTTCATAAACGGATAGAGCATCTCTAACACCACGCCTTACTTTTGAGCTCCTGTCAAAATTCGGATCATTTTCAATGAATTGATCCATTATTTCAATTATGGTAGACAAACTCCTTTTTACAAACGCCATCGAAAGTTCTTTTCGCTCTTCTTCTGAATCACTGCTGTCAACATTTTTGTTTTCTTCTTGTTCAGTTAATTCCTTGAGCTTATCATTAGAAAGACTAGCCGCTGCTTCTTGAATTATTTCTTCGACATCTTCCACATTTACCCCTTCAAAATATGTCTGTACAATACCGCACCAAACAAGAAATACAAGTACACTCTTTCGGATATGTATTTGAAACCTATCGCTGCATAATATTTCGGGGAATCCCCGTATGCTGCGAGCGATTTCGTGGAATCCCCGGGTTGAAATAAAAGAGCGCTAAACGAAACAGCGTTAAGCGGGGTCTTACTGTAATGCAGGGCGATAATATTTGGTGGCAACAATTTGAAAAGTGAAACAACGCTTATCGGGAATCGATGCAAAATGCCAAAACGAAATTAATAGTCCTTCTGGGCAATTTACCGCTTTGGACTAATAAATGTAAATAATTTTATATAAAAGAGATGCATATGAAACACTTTTTTTTTTTACACTGACGAAGTAGAAATATCTTTCATATTGCACAAATTAAATATCAACTTTGTTATTATTAGTAAGAATACTGAAAACGTTTTCTGGAAAGATTCAAATATAAAAAATTATTAAAAATTTCCGGGTTAATTTTCTTTAGTTCCAGTGCAATACGTAATCAATAGAACGTATAAGAACTCAATTTTTTTCAAACACATCGGTATTTAGCTCGTATGATTGTAAAGAGCAAAGAATCATAATGATACACATTTACATTATTACTTTGCATATTAATTTATGGCAACAGCTATGAGCATTGATGCTAAGAAAATTCATCAGTCTCATTATAATCGTGTTTCATTCCATTCTAAATATGTAAAAATGTTAGAATTTCAATACGGTCGTTACACCCAAGCATAATTTTAAATTTTTTTTTTTTTTTTTTTTTTTTTACTATGTAAATTTCTTCACGGATGTATATCCTTGTCATGCATTTCGTCAAATTCAATAAAAGCAAGAGGCTTACCACCTTTTATTCCCTTTAAATTTTACAGTACGTACCACCGCATGGCCAATGTCTTTGCTTTCATTCCTGCAAAGATGAATTATTTACACCTGCAATCAGAATAAAAGGCTATATAATAAAATCCTGCTTTGAAGAAATCTCCGAGTTCAAAAGTTTATATCATGCTTCTGAAATAAAAACCAAAATGCAGAACGCATCACGTGAAAGCAATCAAATCCTATTAATCCACCTTCCCGGCCACAAAGCAAAAGGCATAATAGTAAATTAGGAATTCCTCTCACAGCCCGACGGTGAGATGAATTCTTTATTTACAAACCGTCGCCCTGCGTCATGTTATCCTTTGTGAGTTAATAAAAACCGCCCGTGCCGGGGCGTAACTCGGGGGCCTTCATTGCCTCCAGTGTTTGACCGAAATGACCGTCCGTTCTTTAACTGCTGTTGTTTATTTATTAATGTATTGTATGGCCTGCTCGTGTCGAATTCTGTGCTGAGATTTATTCGCTTCAAATGGTAAATTAAAATAACATTATATTTGTGGGTTTGTAATTAATATTTGATGCAAATTAAAGAAATGTACGTTTGTAAATCCCAATGTATAGGCACGAACAGTAACTTTATAGGATTTATATAGTACAAGAGAGCGGTGACAACAGTGACTTTTATAGAAAATTGTTCTGAGGCAACTCGTTTTTGAGATTACAATACTTCCTTTTTATTTCGTACAAGGAAGTAAAAATACTCATTTTTGAGTTATGCGAGATACTTACGTACATACGTTCGTACAGACGCCACGAAAAATTCTGTTCAGAATTCATTTTAAAGCAGTTTTATAATTTTTTTGAAGGAAAAGAGTATTTTATTCTGTCCTTACGTACAGATATCGCGCAAAAACATCGTTAAATTGCATTCGATAGCTGTCAAAATGTATATTTTCGTTGAAATATGCTGCCTGAAGCTTTTCGCGATTATAATACTACCTTTTTACTTCGTACAAGGAAGTAAAAATACGCATTTTTGATGAGAAACCACATTTCTCGTGTTTTTCATACTATCTGGAAAAAGACATGTATGAGTAGTAAATGTGTATGTATATGTGTATCTATATGAGTACAAAGTATTTGATCACACTACGTATCATACTTTAAAATGATGTATTAACCAAGATAATTTGCCAGTTTCACGACAGCCACAATTTAGCGATGATTTTCAATAATTCCTTGATCACCATTATTATCTGAGCTTGGCTATGTGTGAATTACTCTAAAACTAAATCAGAGTAGTTACAAATACTTACATAATTCGGAAGAGCAGTTAAATAAAACATGGCTTATAGAATTTTTCTTCTCGATTTTCAGTTATTTTTACTTCCTTGTACGAAGTAAAAAGGAAGTATTGTAATCGCGAAAAGTTTCAGGCAGCATATTTCAACGAAAATATCCATTTTAACCGCTATCGAATGCAATTTAACGATGTTTTTGCGTGATATCTGTACGTAAGGACAGAATAAAATACTCTTTTCCTTCAAAAAAATTATAAAACTGCTTTAAAATTAATTCTGAAGAGAATTTTTCGTGGCGTCTGTACGAACGTATGTACGTATCTGGCATAACTCAAAAACGAGTAGACTCAGGACGTTGAAATTTTGTATATAGGACTGCTATAACATGTAGATGTGCACCTCGTATTTTGGTTGCAATCGGCCGCACTAAACGTATATAAATATATTTATATATATATCCACTCTATTACCCGGCTCAGTGATCTCAGTTTCTTTACTCTTATATGTTTGTAAATTGTACATTTTTTGCTTTAAAAATGATTGAATTATATTGTTTTTATCTTCCGGTTAAGGATTTTATGCCTTTAGTAAATCTGTGTGCAATATTTTTAGAATTATCAGCAATTTTAAAGTTGTTTAATTGCCGCTAAGCCTGTTTTTAATGGCGGCCATTGATGTTTACATTTGAAACAGGAGACTAGTGGATTTGTTGCCAATCTAGAGAAACTTAGCTTCGCAACAACAAAGATAACGCATTTATTTATTATTGCCAATTAAATCATGCTTAATTATTTCTGGAATTTTTTCGAGGAAATAAGCGTTTGAGATTTACTTCGTAATTTTTAATATAGATATTTTGAGTTTTTATGTATTTTTGCCTTCTCGCGAATTGATAACTGAATTAATTTAAATGAGAAATACTCAATCGTCTGTGAAAAACTGTTTCTTTTTTGTTTTGTTTGCTTAATTTCTTTTATACACAGTTCTAGCTTTATTATAGTATTTGAATAGAAAATGTGGCAATGATTAGATAATTCTTTAAATGATATACATTTTGTGCATTCTGAGTTATAATATGAATGAAATATAATACTGTTAATTAAACCTAGCGCCAGAGTGTCGCTATGGTAAACAAAGTGAATTTTAATGAATGCATTTATTCTATTGTGGTTTATGCGCTGTCGGCGAAGTAGGTCTAATTCAATCTAATAAGTTTAAATAAAATGCAAGAAAAAATGCGTATAATTTAATATTCCGTACAAGGAAGTCATGTGGTGTACACATCAGATTTTTTAAATTATATTACGCTGAAAAGGAATAATGCAAATAAAAATAGGCATATATAGAAGTGATTATTCGTTGTTGGTAAAAAGCAAATGCCAGTCAAACTTTTACGCGTAATTTTAAACAAAATTGTAATTTTGGCGAAATATTAGTGGCTTTGATTGCGGTTCCAACGAATAATCATTCAGATTTCTCGAATGTAAAATATGATTCAATGATGTTTCTTAATCCTCGTAATGTTTGGAAAAGTACTGAGAATTATTATTATTTCAGTTCTTTGTCATAAGCAGGAAAACAGACCAGTTATTTAAAATTAGCAGTTGTATTCGTAGTTTAAAAAAATTAATGGATTAATTCGGGTGAAGGTAAAATTAGATATCATCTTATCACTGCTAAATTATTACTTTTTGCATTAAATAACCTGCAACCTTTTGGACAATTTATTAAACAAATTTCTTTTCAATGGTTCATATATTTTACGAATTTATTTTTTATGTATGTAATAATAAAATTCGATAGTCAAGAATACACTTAAAATTCTAACTGTATGTTCTTTTCATTTTTTAATGGCGACGGTCTCTTATTTGAAAGTACGTGGAATTAAATCCACAGCCCCGTAGTCAAGTTGTTTTTCCCGCCTTTTCTACATGTACAGTTATAGAATGTTCTAGAAATATCTAAAGCGAAATGGAATGGCTGACGAGGCTGACGTCATTTCTTGGAAGCTCCGATTTTCCAGAGGCTATAAAAGGACTCGCAAAGGAAGATCGGTGTCATTTTCTTTAATGTAACGATGCAGTAAACTTCATACAAAAAGTTATTAGTAATTCTTTTTTTATTTACTCCGGATATCTGATTTTGTAACTGCTATTTCTAGTGACCAATAATAAATGGAGCCTGTTTTTTAAACTTATCGTCTGATAATTTAAGCTACGACGACATGTATGATTCTTCACCAATCTATTTATTCCCGACAAAAGCTGGGTACATCACAAGGATATGTATCTACATTCGAATATTAGTGCCGAAACACTACGGTAAGTTTCAATAAACGCAGGTTTTGATAAACTCATAAAAACTGAGTTTGAAACAGACATACCGTAAATATCAAAAGACAAATTCAGGCTGGCTGCATAAGCCATTTTCTGGTACTCACCATGTAAGAGCTAGTTTCCCTTTAAAAGTCCTCCATGAGGGCATCCTTCTACTCAGACAGATAGCCCTTGCATGTTTTGCTATAATCAAGTAAATCAAATTCATCTACAAATTATAATTAAATTTTCATTATCTGACTTAAAGGGTCATAAAAATATGCGCATAAAAATTTTCACTTTTTCTGTGATAAGGCGTTAGTATCAAAACAGAAATTTTAGGAAAATACAGTTGGAATGTAATTTCTATTTAAAGAATAAAAAGTAATTTCTACCCACTGATGATTGTTCAGATATACAGTGAATGCGAGCATAAAAATTAGTCAAATAATTTAATAGTCGATTGTAAATAACCAACTGTGATAAATGAATATTGTATAGCAAATGACGTTATGTTAACTGTCATTAATCCGCAGTTTTAAAGAAGCCAATAGAAGTATCTATTCTATTACAGTAGCAGCGAATGATTATATTCTAGCTTTGCCTTTCTTTCAAAAGATAATAACTTTCTGTGCATTTGAAAGCAGTAAGATTTATTTGGCTTCGTGTTATGCTGCTGACGTTTAACTTTGATTAGAATTTTGAGCCTAATTTGAAATTGACTGTTATTTTAGTTGTATCGCCACATTTTGTGGTTATTCTCTTAGCGCGAGAGAATCTGCATTTATATTCAGGGTTTGTGTTTAAATAAAAAGTTTGTTGAAAATCTTTCCAAGAAGTTGTAGATAATTTCAGATATAGCGATAGTTCGCTGTATGTCCGTTATGTGTTTCGAACCAATTTATGCTCTTAAAGCAAGCCAAACTTTATGAAGTATTTGTAGTAAATTTTAATTTAAATTACATACATTATTTTAAAATACTGCGTTAGCAACTTAAGCATACATAATTAAATTACAACCCGGTATAGTAATTAGCTGTACTTGATAAATATACTACATTAATGTTAAGAGAAATTTGCTACTGATTTTAACAGACTGGAAACATACATTTTAAGGATTTTAATTTCATCAGTTGTTCATAATTTCTTATTGAAAGTGAATCGACATTTTTAATACCCGAATGTCCTAACTCTACAAAACACAAAAGTCACTTGAAATATTCAAGCTTTTGAATAAAATACCGTGTTCTACAAATATACTTTACGTTCTAAAAATTCTACCTTATGGGTAAAGTATGTTTTCTTTACAACAAAATCTAATATAGATTGTGTGGAAGTAAATTAAACTGATTAATGCTTATTAGGTAAAAATATATTCAGAGACAGGAGAAGATTCTGAATGAGTTCTTTTATTCGGGAAAGGAAATGGTCCGGTTTTCAGACAATTAAATTTCAAGACCTAAGAGAACAGTTAATGTTTTAACGAATATTTTTACTAGAAATATCCAGAAAATCATGAAAACGTATCATGTTGAAATTTTGATGGAAACATTAAGTCTAGACTACATTTAAATTCATTTTTTCAATATATGATATGATAAATACTAAAGCAATTTTTTATACGCTTACATTACACATATACATTCTAACGCATGAAATTAATAAAAAGGATGAAACTGTCAGGTATTATATTTTTGCTTAATATTGTTTAACTATAGAGAAAATTTAGAATTTTTTTTCGAATTTAATCAGCTTCTTGAAATAAAGGTTTGGTTTATGAACAAAGGCACGGTTAAAGAAACGGTTTGGAATGGAACTTAAAATTATTCCTTTTAAATTCCATCTCAAACAGTTGCTAATTACACAGTCTAAAATAACGTTTGTCAACTAGAAATCCCGAAAAAGAATCTTTAAGAAACGAAATCTATCCTAGTTTGTTTTTAAGAGTTAACACATTTCGAAAATAATTACGGATTTTACATTAAAATTTTCTGTATTTACAAATGAAAAATTATTCATAGAGACAACATTCTAATCACATCAAATTTTGATTTTGCTTTTCATTTAAAATATTGCAAGTAGGAAAATTTATTAATTATCTTGGAAATCATATATTATATAATGATAGCATTTATAATCTTAAAATATAATATGGATCTTATCCTCAAACTTGCAAAATTTGTGAATAATTTTGTATATAATAAATAAAAAACTGATAAAAGACATAATATTCTAACCATATCAGATTTTACTTTTCAGTTTAAATTTTACAGGCATAGAAAAATCTCCATATTGCTCTAAATAAATTAGCATCAAGATTATGCAATCAATTAATACGGTTATATATTTGAAATAAATTAATGAATTTTGCACCTAAACTTACAGTATTTACAAATAATAAACTGATAACAGAAATAATACTCTAATCATATCAGATATTGTTTTTCACTTATTATATATTGAATATTACATAAAAAGAAACTTAACATTATTCTGTATATCTTTAGGCACTGAGGCATAATGATGTAATTTGTAAAACGGTGGGACAGAGAGCGTGTTGTGCTTTATGTTAAATAGCCCTGAAGATGATAAATCGTTAAAGATGAGGTTTTTAATTAATTCATATCGTGTGGTTTTACTTTTAGTAGATTTCATCTTCATTAAGCCAGCCTTATTGCATCTTAATTCGCACCTGCAGACGTGGGTTGTGGACGTTATATATAAAAATTAACGCTCCTTAATTTTTTTTCTTCTTCCTCAGAATGTCAGAGATCATCTACGGCCTTTTAAAGACTTCTAACAAGCCGCCTTCGCACATGCGCAGAAAAGACGGCTATGCGGATTTATAACAAGCTATCACGCCTCGATGAGAAATTCTGGGCATGCAGTTACCGTTAGAGTAGAAGTAGCACAAGTCAGTCGCTAAATGGCTCAATAAATTATCTGAACATCTTTTAAAATTGAAGTAAATATCTGTAATATCTCTTATGTTTTATAGTTATTTCCCACGCTTAATAATAACCTAAGATTTGAATGGGTTCTACAAGTTGTTCACATTTATCTTTACCTTGGTCTCCTCATTATAAGAACAAAGTTAAAGATTTTCTGTGTTATGAAAAATAAATAAATATTCACTGACACTACATATCACTATCAAATTATTAGTGTTCAAGGGTTTTTTAAACCCCCGCTTTTCTTAGGCCCGTGTTATTATGTGCTCCCACTTTAAGTTTCTTTTCTTTTTTACCAGTGTTTCTGCTAAAACAAAACTGGCGCTAAATAATGCAATTTTACCTGAACACAATAAAAAACATTAAGTTTAAAAATTCGCTTCACAAACAAGTATTAATAAATCATGCGATTTGAATTACTTTATCTTTTTTCTTTCCTTTCGTAAAGTGGTCAGTATCCTAAGTAGCTTCATCAGTGTCTTGTTCTTTAAATATATATACAGTAAGACCCCGCTTAACGCTGTTTCGTTTAGCGCTGTTTCGGTTTAGCGCTCTTTTATTTCAACCCGGGGATTCCACGAAATCGCTCGCAGCATACGGGGATTCCCCGAAATATTATGCAGCGATAGGTTTCAAATACATATCCGAAAGAGTGTACTTGTATTTCTTGTTCGGTGCGGTATTGTACAGACATATTTTGAAGGGGTAAATGTGGAAGATGTCGAAGAAATAATTCAAGAAGCAGCGGCTAGTCTTTCTAATGATGAGCTCAAGGAATTAACTGAACAAGAAGAAAACAAAAATGTTGACAGCAGTGATTCAGAAGAAGAGCAAAAAGAACTTTCGATGGCGTTTGTAAAAAGGAGTTTGTCTACCATAACTGAAATAATGGATCAATTCATTGAAAATGATCCGAATTTTGACACGAGCTCAAAAGTAAGGCGTGGTGTTAGAGATGCTCTATCCGTTTATGAAGAACTTTTAAGAGAACAACGCAAAAGAAAAAGGCAAACAACATTAGATGCTTTTGTCACAAAAAGGCAGAACACTGAAAACGCGGAAGGCTAACTAAATATGACTGACTGAGAAATTTTTTTTTTTTTTTTTTAAGAATATTCGTTTTGTTATTTATATTTTGTTTTTATTTTTGCAAGAAATAATAAAGTGGTATTAATTTGGGCTTTAAGAAATAAATGTTTGATTTTATTTTTATTAAAAAAACATACTTTTTAAATTTAATACCTAACCAATTTCCTAGCCATCTTCCCCTAATCCCTAACCCCAATATTTACATGTAAAGATAGCCTCGTTTAGCGCTGTTTCGCATTACGCTCTACTTTGATGGAACGTATCCCCCGCGTTAAGCGGGGTCTTACTGTACATATATAATATGTATAAAGTAAGAAATTTAGAACTACTTGGCATAGTAGGCATGTTTATTAGGCCTGTTTATATTTTGTTTTCAAAAGTATTGTTTTGTAATTATATATATATACAGATACATAGGAATTTAGCGAATACTCTCTAGTTCGTATAAAGCTAAAAAATTAAAAATTTAATTAAGAAATTTTAATTGCAAAAAAAATTAATTGTTGCTGCCAACTAAATTACATCATTTAAATTCTAAGAGCATATGTAAATTAAGTGCACCTATCTAAAACCATGAAAAAATATATAATTCCAAAAACTTAATCTCAAAAATTTTTTAAAGGAATTTTTAAGACTAAATTAATTTGCATAAGTGAATAATTATCAAGGGGAAATTGCCTCCAAACTTAACTCTTCAATTACTCAATTCGTGTTTCGTCATCCATATAGGAAAGGGTATAGTAAAATTCAAAACCAAAATTAAAACCAAATGTTGTGAATACTAAAAAAGAAATTTAAACTAGTAGGAATTTTGAAAAATTTAGCAAGTAAAATGACTAATTCAAATATTTATTAAATGTCAATATAATTAATAAGAGTATAAAACCAAATTTTTTAGAAAACCAAAGTAATTTAGAAACTTTTGCCTATTGAACCCCCCCCCCCTACACGAATTATGCATGTAAACCTAAAATAAATTATATACAATCTATCAAATTATAAAAATCTATCAAATTATACAATCTATCAAATTATGTCTGTTGCGTCCTTTTGGATAGCTTGTTAACCCAATAACGACAAGAGAAATCAACAGTGAAATGATGAAAAATCTGGTAAATAAAATTATTGTAGCACAATAAAAATTTGTTTCTCCGAAACACATCGCGGACGAAAACGTCGAGGAGAAAATAACGCAAACAACGAAGACATTTTTAAAGTGCGAAGTTTTTGAACCGCTTTTTATTTTCGACTACGATATATTGTACCACGATGGTTTAGAACTGCGATGTTTTCTCTTTGCTTTAATTTCTCCCACGATGTTTTCTCCGCGACGTTTTAGTCCGTGATGTTTTCGGTTGTAACAATTTCTGATTACAGAAAACAAAGATTGTTTTCTCAAATGCTGTTTGCTCAAATATATCGATATCTTGCTGAGTGGCCGAAATACGTTTTAAGCCCTTTAGCATCACAATACGGTTTCCTTTTGTTTATGATGATTAAGAGATAGTCTTTTACAGTTCACAATTTATTCAAAAATTGTTAAGAAACACAGAACATTTGAGAAAAAGGTTTTTTGATGTAATATTGCCCAAAACAGAGTTCTGGTTTTCTTAAAGCAGACAAAAATGTTATGGATCTGTGTGTATAAAAAGTAAAAATTCTTTAATAATTGTAAATTCTGATTCCAAAAATGTTACATTTTCTTTCCATTTCTGAATTTTTATTGATAAAAAGTATATTTCAATTTTGTAATTATGTCTGTATTTGCTTTTCTCCCAAACGAAACAAAGTAAAACCAGCAAGCTGAAAGATGTAGATGCTTGATAAAAAAGGTAACATAAATTGCCTAAATTCTGTTAATAATATAAATTGCGTTAATGTGCGCTTGCGGACACATAAGCACAATTTGGAAAAGAGAAACCTAGGAGATATTAACACATTAGCACAATCTGGAAAAGAGGAACATTGGAAAAGAAACTATTATGAAAAGAGAAAACTTTACCTGACTTAAAAATTAAATTTTAATTGAATGATTAAGTATAAAATTAAGAATGGGAAACGAATTATTCTTGACGATACATATAGTTGCTAAAAAGTAACTTACGAATATCATATTTTTATTTATTTATTTATTTTATGTTATGAATCATGTTTTGTGAAAATACTCGTAGTAGATATTTGATTTTTAAAATTAGTTGCAATTTATTTATAAATGTTAATTAAAATTATTTGTATAAAATTTTAATAACGACAGTTCCTAAAAGAACTTCTTTTTTTCAAATACAGTAAAAATGTGTTTACATATAAACTTTCCAAATGCGATATATCTGTTCAAAATATATCTGGATTTGCTTTAAATTAAGAAAAAAAGTGTATCCAGATTAATTTAGGGACGATGTTTCTTATTTTTTCTTATTACTTCCTTGTACGAAGTAAAAAGGAAGTATTGTAATCGCGAAAAGTTTCAGGCAGCATATTTCAACGAAAATATCCATTTAAAAATAAATAAATAAATATAAATATAATCCGTCCAAAAAATTTGACCGCTGTCGAATGCAATTTAAAGATGTTTTTGCGTGGTATCTGTACGTAAGAACAGAATAAAAGACTCTTTTCCTCCAAAAAAATTATAAAACTGCTTTAAAATGAATTCTGAAGAGAATTTTTCGTGGCGTCTATACGAACGTACGTACGTACGTATCTCGCATAACTCAAAAACGAGTAGCCTCAGAACGTTGAAATTTTGTATATAGGACTGCTATAACATGTAGATGTGCACCTCGTATTTTGGTTGCAATCGGCCGCACCAAACGTATATAAATATATTTATATATGTATCCACTCTGCTACCCGGCTCAGTGATCTCTTCTTTACTCTTATATGTTTGTAAATTGTAAATTTTTTGCTTTAAAAATGATTTAATTATGTTGTTCTTATCTTACAATTAAAATTTTTATGCTTTTACTAAATCTGTATGCAATATTTTTAGAATTATCAACAAAATTAAAGTTGTTTAAGTGCCGGTAAGCCTAATACTTTTTTTGATGGCGGCCATTGCTTGTTTACATTTGAAACAGTAGAATAGTGGATTTGTTGCCAATCTAGAGAAACTTAGCTTCGCAACAACAAAGATAACACCTTCATTTATTATTGCGAATTAAATCATGCTTTATCCTTTCTGGAATTTTTTCCTGGAAATAAGTGTTTAAGATATACTTCGTAATTTTTAATACAGATATTTTGAGTTTTTCATGTATTTTTGGCCTTGTCGCGAAGCGAGAACTGAATTAATTGAATGAGAAATACTCAGTCGTCTGTAAAAAACTGTTTCTTTTTTGTTTTGTTTGTTTAATTTCTTTTATGCATCGTTGTAGCTTTATTATAGTATTTGAATAGAACATGTGGCAACGATTAGATAATTCTTTAAATGATATAAATTTTGTGCATTCTGAGTTATAATATGATTTGGTAAAGGCCGTTAATGGTCGATTCCCTCTTTTTAAATGATAAGACATAGACATAGTTATAATATGAACGAAATATAATATTGTTAAGTGAACCTAGCGCCAGAGTGTCGCTATGGTTAACAAATAGAGTGAATTTTAAAGAATGCATTTATTTCATTGTAGTTTATGCGCTGTCGGCAAAGTAGATTTAATTCAATCCAATAAGTTTAAATTAAATACAAGAAACAATGCGTATAATTTAATATTCCGTACAAGGAAATCATGTGGTGTACACATCAGATTTTTTTAAAATTTATATTTTCTAATTTTCAGTTAAATATTCCTGATTGCGTCGGAAACTATATCAGATATTTGTAACGTGCTTCATATTGAAAATGAGATAAAGTTTCTAAAATGGTAAGCCAGAAATGAAGATATTAGGAGAAACTGAGTTTTGATTGCCTTTTAAACAACTAACTAAATGACTGAAAACCCAATAGCGTAAATCTCTTAGCGTAGATTCTCTCCTCATTTTTAGTATTATAACAAAAACGGAGATAATACTTTTTAAAACTTGGTGTAATAAAGTTCACTGACCAACATCATCGGCTTAAAACGCTACTAACAAAGCCTTTTGAGTTCTTTACTAAGAACATATAATTTGACTTACACCTCTCTTCTTCTTCTCGACTGACGTCCAGCTTGTCCGGCTGTAAAAATCTCCTCCCTCCCCCGAACGTGATATTAGCTTAAAAAATAAGCAAAAGTTTATCCAATTCAATGCATTTTCACGCTTCCATTTTTTTTATATATCTAAAAGCGAACCCGGTAATTAGCGTTGTTTTAGTGGACTTAGGTAATAGACTTACTTGACCTCGTGACTCTAACGTGTTCGTCACTCCCTGCGTACTGCGCAAAGTCTCATTCCCAGGTGAGAATTCAGGCCCCCTACTCACTTCTAACTGACTTATGAACTCCCGTGATGGAGTGGCAAAGGGGGTGCGAAACGCTTTTATCCCCTCTCAAAGCGGGCGCTTTGTTATGTGGTCGCTTTACGATTGGACTTACAAGATTCAATCAGCGTAAGCTGTAGCCAAGACGATCCTTGGATGACGAGGAAAAGAAAAAATTTACGAAAAGAAAATCCGAAAGGTTTGAGATTTTAAATTACGTCCAAAGGGGCTTCTTTTAACATTTTGTGTGTTACCCTCATTTATTAAATATCATGTTCTTCGCACTTAAACCATAAAATTCAGTTCAACAGCAATATCGTAAAATAATTTTAAATTGGGCACGTCTCCCGCGCTGGAGATAAAAAGGTTTTTTTTCTGCACAACGTTGCCATTCCTCACTTTAAAATACTTGGGCTTGTTAATCAAAAATTCGTGTAAGTTTTACAAAATAAATTATGAAATCGACAATAAAACAAATTCCAAATTTCAAATTTGGGCTTCCAGATGCCCATATTCGAAGTAGGATTGCGTCATTCAAAATTGAATGGCTGTGGGTACCGTTGTTTTATCACAATGCGAGAAACATACGTACATACATTTATGCAGATTCTCCATTATTTAATTTATTCAAATATAATACAGGGCGATAATATTTGGTGGCAACAATTTGAAAAGGGAAACGGATATCCAGAGTGTTTCGACGCAAAATCGCAAAACGAAAACAATAGTCCCTCAGGGACAAAGCCCTTTTGGACTAAAAAAAAAGCTATATTTCCTTGACGAGACATTACTCATTACAAACATTTAAATCACTTTTTAAATCTTTTTCCTGTACACACAGGGTTTCTAAGAAGCTTTAATTGCGTTTATATTGGTTTTAACTTAAGTTTCATTAAAGTTAAAACTTAAGAAGTTAAAACTTAGTTCTGTGAGAAACAAAGTTTTAGATGAAATATTTATATTTGATTCACATACGAATTCTGTCGGATAGGGTATGGAGAAAGGGAGATTCCTTCTGAATGCAAATCATGATAATTGCAATTATAAATAAGTGTTAAATAATAAAGAATTTATATGTATGTTTATTCCTTGTATGATGAAAAAAATTATTAAATTTTGAATACGCATAATCTTTCTTCTGGGCCTAACATGTGCACCTAGGAGCTTTGAATTTCTACTCTGATTTGTTCTTTATTTATTTTATAATTTGTGAAAATTTAGAGAATTTTTTCGTTAAAAAACTCAGCGATTTATATAGCAATATACAGAGGCTGTTCACACATTTTTAAGACGATGTATATTGCATTCACAAAACTAAATTACATAAAATTCTTGTGTTTTAAATGTTCTACTTGACATCCCTTATTCTGAACTACCTTTCGACACCGCAATTTTCAGGATAATAATGCCTTTTGAAGTGGCAGAAGAGGTATTCTATCCCGTTTCTCCCGAACAGCTTTCCAGAGTCCTGTTAGGATTTTGGGACAACGTTTAGATAATGCAGTTTTTAAAAGTTCGAAAGATAAAAATCCATAGGTGACACATCGGGAGATTTAGTAGGGATATCAGTGAAGGGTATGGTCTTGATACCAGTTTTTTGTTCCATTTCTTTTAGGAAATTTACAGTGGATTTTGATGATGTGTGACTGCTAGCTTTGTCCTCATGGAGTCTCACAGATTGATGGCACTGTGGGTAAAGCGATGGTATTTCATTCAGAAAAATTGGCGATAAAATATGTTCCTGATAGTATTTGGAGTTAATCTTGATATTTTTTTGCACTCTCTTTATTTTTAACTTGCCATTATAAGAAAAACCAGGAACAATCATGAATCCCTTAGAAAAACTTTCTTTCGATTCTTTAAACCATGTACTTAAATTTTTTCCTCCCTTTTTATGATAATAAATGGCTCTTTTTTTGGTACAGTCATTTAAATACACCCATGCTTCATCTATTGTGACAACTGTTTTCCATTTTTCTTTGGATAAGTGTTTCTCATATAGAATTCTGCAGCGTGTTCTGCTTTGAGCGATATGCAAACGATTTTTTATTACCGCTTACCAAAATCGTCTAAAAAAATGTGCGAACAGCCTCTGTATAGCCACTTCTAGAAATTAAAAAATTGCTTAATGCCAATGTGTTGGAGTGTTGGCATTCCACAAAGTATAAAATATTTATCTTTCATTATCTTTCAGATTTAATCAAAAAACTCGGTTGTTGCGAAGAAATGTATTGCTATTGTTTTAAATAAAATATTTTTATCTTCCCCAAGTCAGTGTGTTGCCATTCGGTAAAGCGTAAAAATTTAACTTTTAAACTTCATCTATCTGATATTGCTTAACAAACTAAGCTCTTTAAAAGCGGTAAATGCAGCTCGTGAGATTATTTCTTTTTAACTTTTCTTGGGTTTGATTTTGAATAAAGTATATTTAAATAATCAAAAATGCATATCTAATTAACAATGTTCATGAATATTTGTAAGATTTTTTTAGCTTATAAAAATGAATGCATAATTAACTTATAAATGCATATAAATGGCTAATTATCACTTGAAAATAAATATAAATTTTAGGATTTAAGCAGGGGGGAAAGATCTCAATGATTGTTGCCGCTTTTTTAATCGATTATGGTAAATAACACAAGGACTATCTGCCTAAGGAAAGGACTACTTTCGTGGAGACTTTCTGAGAAAAACGGATGTATATTTAAGTTACATCTGGGAAAGGTCATGAGCACGCCTATGCGGCTAGCACATTCTCTATGATTCGGGCACTGGTCGAATTACCAGTATTCATCTTCTTACGCAGTGTTTTAGTATTGGTAATTCTGAATATATAACAAATGAAACATTACTTAATTGCTTTAGTAGAATTTATAACAGTGATTTATGCTTATAGTACAGTAATAATAATACAGTATTAATTACTTTGTGTTTATAATAGTGCAATATTTCTTGACCAGTAGTAGAATACAAATAAAAAAAGGGCCATGAAAACTTTATACATTGCTAGACGTATTTATTTTACGTGAAATTCAAGTGTTAAAAGATTTTTTCTCAAAACTTGTTTCTTGGGTTTTAAACAATCCACAGCTGTGCTGAGACCTTTAATAAGATAAATATTTTCAATAAAATAAATAAGGAAAAAAAAAATAGCGTTTCTGATAAAATCAACTATCAACGGACTTAAGTATGGCTCGTGAAGTCCGTGAAATTGGAGTGAAAAATTACTGCTTTAATACCGAAGTTTAAGATAATATTAATATTTGGTGGCAACAATTTAAAAAGTGATTCGCCATTTTTAGTGAATCAACGCAAAAGGTCAAAACGAAATTAGTAACCCTTCTTGGCAAATTGTCCCTCTGGGCTAAAAATATGAAAGCTTACAGATATTATATTAATCCCAATAGGGTGTTTTTTTCATTTACACACATATACATGTTTTGAGACCATTTGGTCTAATGTCCCTTTGAGATAAACAACTTATCTTTAGAATTTCTGATAGGCAATCTCGCACTGGAATTTTTTTTCCCCCCGTACAATGTTGCAATTGCTCGTTTTGAATCGTTAAGTTTGTTGACCAAAAATTTGTTAAAATTTACAAAATAGGAAATCGACGTCAAAAATATATCGAAATTCAAAATTTAGGCTTCCAGGTGCCCATGTGCGAGTGTAGAACTACTTTATTCAAAATTTGATGTCTCTATGCACCGTTGTTTTCTCACAGTGCGAAAAACATACATACATTCATGCAGATTCTTCGTTATTTAATTCTTTAACTATAATACAGGACAATGATATTTGGTGTCAACAATTTGAAAGGTGAAAGTACATTTATAGTGAATCGACTGTAAAATGCCCTGTCGAGACTAATAGACCCTCTCGGCTAATGCCCATTTGGGCTAAAAAGTGTTTGTTATTAAATTAAAAAATCTGATGTATACACCACATGACTTCCCTGTACGGAATATTAAATTATACGCCTTTTTTTCTTGCATTTCGTTTAAACTTATTAGACTGAATTAAACCTACTTCTCTGGCAGCACATAAACCACAATAGAATAAATGCATTCTTTAAAATTCACTTTGTTAACCATAGCGACACTCTGACGCTAGGTTTACTTAACAGTATTATATTTCGTTCATATTATAACTCAGAATGCACAAAATTTATATCATTTAAAGAATTATCTAATCGTTTCCACATGTTCTATTCAAATACTATAATAAAGCTAGAACGATGTATAAAAGAAATTAAGCAAACAAAACAAAAAAGAAACAGTTTTTTACAGACGATTGAGTATTTCTCATTCAATTAATTCAGTTTTCACTTCGCAACAAGGCAAAAATACATAAAAACTCAAAATATCTGTATTAAAATTTACGAAGTAAATCTTAAACGCTTATTTCCTCGAAAAAAAATTTCAGAAAGGATTAAGCATGATTTAAATAATAAATGAAGGCGTTATCTTTGTTGTTGCGAAGCTCAGTTTCTCTAGATTGGCAACAAATCCACTATCCTGCTGTTTGAAATGTAAACAAGAGCAATGGCCGCCATCAAAAACATTATTAGGCTTAGCAGCACTTAAACAATTTTAAAATTGTTGATAATTCTAAAAATATTGCATACAGATTTACTAAAGGCATAAAAACCTTAACCGGAAGATACGAACAACATAATTGAATCATTTTTAAAGCAAAAAATGTACATATAAGAGTAAAGCAACTGAGATCACTGAGCCGGGTAACATAGTGGATTTTTTCCAGATAAATTTTTTTAAAAAAATTTCTTCTTAGTTCATATTTTAGTAATACAGCGTTGAACTATTTCGTGGAGCTATAGCTCCTGGTAACTTTTTAGCAAGATCGCTGCAATATTTCTACCTACTATTATTTTATATAAATATATTTATATATGTTTGGTACGGCCGATTGCAACCAAAATACGAGGTGCACATCTACATGTTATAGCAGTCCTATATACAAAATTTCATATACAATTCCTATATACAAAATTTCTGAGGTTACTCGTTTTTGAGTTATGCGAGATACGTACGTACGCACGTACGTACTATAATCCACTATGTACATACGTTCGTACAGACGCCACGAAAAATTCTCTTCAAAATTCATTTTAAAGCAGTTTTATAATTTTTTTGGAGGAAAAGAGTGTTTTATTCTGTCCTTAAGTAGAGATATCACAGAAATACATCGTTAAATTGCATTTGAAAGAGGTCAAAATGGGATATTTTCGTTGAAATATGCTGCTTGAAACTTTTCGCGATTACAATACTTTCTTTTTACTTCGTACAAGGGAGTAAAAATGTTAAATATTTTAAAAAAATACTGTGGAATGAAACTTAGTATTGGCTTTCTTTAGTGAATATGAAAAACAAAGCTAGGAAACCATACTGGGAATTAAATAGAATATTTTTTAGGGTAGTTACAGCAGCGTGTTTGTGGGTATCTTACAAGTTTTACAAGTGTGAACGTAATTACAAATTAATTCAAACTAAGCCTTTTCTTAGAATATGGTCCTGCACTCCTGAAAAGAAAATTACCACTGGCACTATAATTTTTGAAAAATGATGATTAATTTTGGTCTTCAGAGATTAATATAAATACTACCGTATAGGGCGCAAAGCTTAAAATAAATAGTAAAAGTATTATTTCCTTGCATCTTTTAATATGAGTTAAAAACATTCAGCTAAAAATAATTTTTATAATTAAAATAGCTTTAATCAAAATTCCAGTTGTATTACTAATCTTAAAAAAGTACAAACTTCTTTTTAGACCTTTATTGCAGACATATCCTATTTGTTATAATGAGTTGTTGCGTTTGCTTAATTACAGCTTTCTTATTCTTTCTTCTCAAATTTCTACCTCTGTTTATAATAGGATACGCTAGACTAACTTTGATTAAGGAAAACATATAATTACCTTAACTCGAGGTACAAGCATTTCTTTGCTTTTTGAGCATGTCAAGGTTTATAAGACAAAAAAATTTGTATTGTTTCATTTGCACAGATGCAGAGAAAGGAGCTACCTAAAAAAGCAAGCAAACTTTCTTATTAAACACAAAAGCGAAAAAATTCTATTTGGTGGTTGACTAACTTCCTGTGTCGGCATATAAAACAAGCGTAGAAAACACACCTACCAATACCAATAATTTGAACAACAAAACCACACACGTATGCATGGGAAACGAAGAATATCAATAATAAGGAAATAAAAAGGCAGCCCATCCAATGAGTTTCCTCTTTTCTGCAATTAGAATAATATTGCAATAAAAAGGGGACTGCAATCACATTTAAAGGACAGCAGTTATCCAGTAGAATCGACATAAAATGGAAACCCTTTTTTAGGGCCTCTTACTACTACTGTGTATGGTAAGCCTTACGCTGATTGGCTGGAGGATGTTTCTCTGTCCTTTTCATGAAATAAAATTCATAGCAAGAACATACAGTGTCTCACAAAAGTGATGGGACACTTGTGCTTTACAAAAGTAAACTGTAGTAAAATAAATTAAAAAAACATGCAAAAGTTTTTTGTGGGTGTGTTTCATATTTAAATTTAGTAAAAATTATTACATAACATACATTTTCTCAAAATATTAAAATATTAATAGTAAAATAAATTAGTAAAATAAATTAAAAAGTAATTTAGTAGTAAAATAAATTAAAAAAACATGCAAAAATTTTTTGTGGGTGTGTTTCATATTTAAATTTAGTAAAAATTATTACATAACATACATTTTCTCAAAATATTAAAATATTAATTCAATAAAAATATAATTGTTTAGAACGGAGCAAAAAATGGCTCACATAAGTGATGGGGCACTTACTTTTCCATCAAATATTTATCCAAAAATTTTACTTTTTAAAAGGTTTTAATATTTTGTTGGATTTCCTTTTACTTTTAAAACATGATTTAATCTTCTTGGGATGGATTCGACTAATTTTTTTGTGATTTCTGGAGGATTTTACCCCATTCTTCTTGAAGCACCGATTTTAATTGTTTTTTGAAGAAATGGTGTGTTTGCAAATTCTTGATTCCAATTCTTGCCAAATATTCTGTATGGGATTTAAGTCTGGAGATTGTGGTGGTGTTTTTATTATTTCAGGACAGTTATACAGCAGCCAGAGTCTAGTGTTCAAAGCAATGTACGTGGAATCATTGTCGTGGTAGAATTTAAAATCGTTATGAAGATTCAATTTTCGTGCTGAAGATTTCAAATTTTGATTTAAAATGTCAATTTATTTGTACTGATCCATTATACTGTCAATAAAAACAAGAATACCAACTCCAGCGGACGACATACACCCCCATACAATAACTCCTCCTCCATCAACTGTTGGCGCCAAGTTCTGTTTTCAAAATTCTTCCCTGGGTATTCTCCACACCAAGATTCTACCGTTAGAACCAAATATATTAAATTTACTCTCATCAGCAAATATAACTTCATTCCAGTAATCAGAATTCTTATTTATGTTGGATTTTGCGAAAGCCAGTCTGAGTTTTCTATTCTTTTCACTTACGAAGAATTTTTTCCTGGCTGCTCTACTGTGATATCCAGCAGATCGAATTACTCTTCTAATAGTCTCAGGTTTAACAATTACTCCATATAATGCTTGTAAATCAGCAGCAACTTTAGGAGCACTCATTCTTGGATTTTTTTTTAATATTTCGAACGATAATTCGCTTTATTCCATTGGATAGCTTTGATGGTCGGCCAGGTCTTCTTTTATCCTGAATCATATGATTCTTTTTATATCGTTTAATGATACTGTAAACTGTTGAATGACTCAAGTTAACTGTTTCAGGAGTTTCTCTAATAGATTTTCCACGTTCAATATGCAAATTAATAACTAATTTTCGAATTTCAGGCAAAGTTTCTTTTCGTTTAGCATTCATGGCTGCACAGAGCTAAAAAACACAAAAATTCCGAAACAAACTGGAGAGAAATACTGCAAACGATTTTAAAAATTATTGCCAATTGCTTTTGATTAAATAAAAACCCCAAAAAATATTTTTATTGTAGTACGTAGTAGTATCTAATGGTGTCCCGTCACTTATGTGAGCCATTTTTTGCTCCGTTTTAAACAATTGTATTTTTATTAAATTAATATTTTAATATTTTGAGAAAATGCATGTTATGTAATAATTGTTACTAAATTTAAGTATGAAACACACCCACAAAAAATTTTTACATGTTTTTTTAATTTATTTTACTACAGTTTCCTTTTGTAAAGCAGAAGTGTCCCATCACTTTTGTGAGACACTGTATATCTGTAAAATTCTTTCACGCCTTTGGAAAAAATTTGAAATTAAAATAGCGGGCTGCAGCCAAAGCAAAATTTATAAGTTCTATATACGCCTGAAAAGCAAATGTATAAAAATATTTCAGTATGAATAAAATAATCATTCTTTCTAAGCAACAACCAAGTCGTAAATAATTTTTTATTGCCAAAACAGGAAGCAAAAACTTTTGACACTTCATGTTAATACGTATGACGTTATGATTTAAATTTAATGTAATATAACATTTCCCCAATATCAATAAAGGAATTAACGTGGCATTGATATATCGTTTCAATTATAGTTACCCGAAACAAAAAAGTTGCCACCAGCAGCTATTTATTTAAAATGCTGCCAGTAACGAAAAATGTTCGACATACATTGATATCACATGCAATCGCATGCTTTTTTCAATGTCAGAATGAGATATTATATAATAATCATATTATGTTAAAAGGTTGGCAATGCTATTTTTAGTTCAAAGGGGCAAATTCCCCAAAAGGACTATTAATTTCGTTTTGGCATTTCGCGTTGATTTACTACAACCGTTCTTTCACTTTTCAAATTGTTACCACCCAATATTATCGCCATGTTTTACATTTAAAGAAATTAAATAATGAAGAATCTGCATAAATGTATGTATGTTTCTCGCCTTGTGTTAAAACAACGGTACCTGGAGGCATCCAGGTTTGAATAATGTAATCCTCCTGCAAATATGGGCATCTGGAAGCTCAAATTTGAAATTTGGAATTTGCTTTATTATCTATTTCATATTTTGTAAAATTTTAACGAATTTTTTATTAACAAACTGAAGGATTTCAAAGCGAGCAACAGTCAGATTGTATAGAAAAAAACACCTTTATCTGCAGCTCACGAGACTCTGTATCAGAAATTCTAAAGATATGCTCATTTAAAAATTATTTTACGATAATATATTTACGATTATTTTATGGTTAAAGTGCGAAGAACATGATACTATTTGATAAATAAAGGCAACACATATAATGTTAAAAAAAACGCCCTTTTAAACGTAATTTAAAATCTGAAACCTTTCAGATTTTTTTTTTTAATTTTATATTTTGTAAAACTTACAAAATTTTTTTAACAAAGTCTACTATTTGAAAGCGAGAAGTGGCAACACTTCGAAATAAAGCAGATTTTTATCTCCAGTGTGCGAGACTGTTGCCACTCGAAAAAATGAGGGTAAAAATTAGCGTTTTCTGAATTTTTAATTAATATCTCCATGAATTATACTCGTAAGAAGATGAGAATGGTTGAAATGGCTTCCCACGAATTTTTCGAATCCAGGGGTACCCCTCTCGAAATTCCGTTCTTGCGGAGATAATGCCACAAGCAAACAAACAGACCAGACGTGGATATTTGTATGGTGGTGCTGCTTTTAAACGGCATGCACGCTATGCGATTTCAAAACGGTTCTACTAGCTCTTAAGTATTCAAAACTGTCCTCACAAAAATCTTGTACTGTAGCGAAATCCAGAATAGGAATAAAGAGGAAAGTATCTTAATTCCAGAAAACAAAACTCTGTGTATTGGCCAAGGTAGTTGAAGCCGAACATAATAATATCTTTGAAGCTGGAGATGGGACTTTCCATTCTTCCAATCTCATAAAACTTACGAAAGATTCGAGATTCGAAAACTGGAAACTTAGAAGTTTTTCTGTCATTTGAATCTTTCGTAACCTAACGTAAAATTCTTTAAATGTTTGAACTCGAAATTTGGAAAAAAATTCGTTTTATCAATGTCCAATAAAAATGTGTGTGTGATTATGGCAAAGCCTCGAGGGATATCTGCCTCAGGGGAGGAATGCCTTCGTGGAGGACTTTCTAAGGGGAACTGGCTCGTATACACGTTAAAAATGGGGGAAACCACAAAAACGCCCATGCAGCCAGCCCATTCGAGGGATTCGAATCTCGGACCGAACTACCAGTGTTCAGCGACTTTACCGCTCGGCCGCTGGTGGGCTGTCCAATAAAAGAATAAAGTTGCTTATAAAAAAGTGCAATTTTAATGAAATTTGATTACCAATATCACCTTGTCGAGGTCTTGAATGTTTACTCCTTAATTTCCTGGAATGAATTTAGCGTTATATGTTTATTCTTATGTATTCTTGCATGTTAACTTTTGAAATAATGATAAAAAAATTCTAGTAAATGAAAAAAAAAAATTAATTGTTATTTTGAAATTTGATTTGTTATGGAACAAATGTCGTAGAAAATTTTAATTATTGTGAATGTATGTGTGAGTACAAAAAATCTTGAGTTAATTTGTTGCGTTATGAATCAAATATCGAAATAGTTTGAATTATTCGAATCAAAACTTACGAATAGTTAGTTATATTGATGTTTAATAGTTACGAATAGTCAGTTATATTGTGTTTATTTAAAGAGAAGTGAATAAACACGATTCTTGCGACTTTATCAGCTGGATGATCAATACCAGCTTTCAATGTCACGCTTTTAACTGTCTGGTGAAAACTTAATGTTAGATTCTTATTGTCATCTACGTTAAATCTTGCATAAAATTTCACTTCTCTCTAAACCTGCTTTGATTTATAAAGATTCTAGAAAGATGCAAAGAAAATTTGAATTTTTACGCAAATACCTTTTGTCAAATTATGTAGAAAAAAAATTAACCTCAAAATTCAAGTCTTGTAATTGTGTAATAAATTTACTAAATTTGATTTGTATATTTTTAATAAATATAGATCTATTTTTAAAAACTAAATTCTGAGATTTGTTTCTCATGAAACGAAGATTCTAAGATTGTCTTTAATTAAAAGCTTTTAACATTCTCTTAAACTATTCTACAACTATTAATGAAATTAATAATATAAATTTAATTAATCAATTATTCTATAACTATTAATAATTATTATTCTTATACTCAAGTCAAGGCTTCGAGCGATTCAAAAAAAATTAGGGTTTAAATTCGGCTCATATTTGACACAAATCGGATTTCAAGAATCCTAATTAATAAAGATCAAAAGTTTAATTCAGAAGTCAAACAACAAAAATCAGCGTTATATTTTTGTTGTTTGACTTCTGAATTAGTATTTATTCGGCGTGTTATTGTGTCTTAATTATCAAAAGTTTAATTTAAAAAGAAGAAAAGAAATAGTAAAGACTGGTAACTGCAGAAATACTTTAAAAATGCAAACTTTATATGCATATTTTGCTCTTATTTAACGAACATATGATTAAAAATTCAACGATTCAAAAGTTTTGTGTTGACATTTTGCAAAGCATAAGATATTTGTGTTTGAAATTTAATCAGAAAACGATTCTATATGAAAATAGTATGTTGAAAATTTGAAAAAAAATAATACCTTTATTTGTCGTTCAAGTTTAATAAACGAGTTCAGCGATTTAAAAAAAAAGCATTGCATTTCCCAAATTAAAATATTTTTATCTAGTAAGGAAAAATTTATTCATTTTCTTGTTGCTGTTTAGAAAGCTCAAGATACTTAATTTTTCTTTCAGATTTATGCTGTTAATAATAAACAAACTAAGAAATTTAAAAATAATAACTGCAGATTCATTTGGACCCGTGAAATAACCCATTACCCATTACCTGTATTATAAAAACCCCTTACCTGTATTCAATAAAATAATCTATCTCTCTATATAAAGACTATATATAATATAGTCCATATGTAATGTATGAATGTATGACTCTCTTTTCCAAAATGTATTCTGAAATGGATTTTAATGCAAAAGGGATTTTTAGGACATCTGCATGTACGTAAGTACCTCGCATAACTCAAAAACGATTTGCTGTAGGACGTTGAAATTTTGTATGGAATTGCTATAACATCTAGTTGTGCATCTTCCTTTTTTATTGCAATCGCAGCATCAAATGTATATATAGCATTCCGTTACCCGGCTCGGCCTTCATTTTCCCAATCTTTGGTTGTAGTCATATATTTCCAGTTAAACAAGTGTTTTAAATGACGGGAATATTCATGTTTCGGAAGTGCCAAATTAAAAAAAAATAATTTTGGACAAAAACCAAATTTACCTTTTAAGTGGTCTCACGGTTCACATACTTATATTTGCAAAAGTTAAATATTCATTATGAAAAAAAAAATTAATAAATAAGTAAAATCAGAAGAAAATTGACTCGCGTACAACAAAATTTAACCGGCATATTTAATTTCAAAATTTTCAATTTTTGATGTCATTTTCAACTTGCCTTGAGGAATCGGTTATTTAAGTTAGAGCAGATTCGAAGAAATAATTTGAAATGAAATTTAAATGAAGTGCAGCAGAAAATATATATAATTTAATAGGCTGTACAAAGAAGCCATGTGGTGTCCACATCAGAGGTTCCCTTCCCCGTAGTATCAAAATTTTTATGCTCCAAGCCATTTCCCTTTTTACTTCCTTGTACGAAGTAAAAAGGAAGTATTGTAATCGCGAAAAGTTTCAGGCAGCATATTTCAACGAAAATATCCATTTTAACCGCTATCGAATGCAATTTAACGATGTTTTTGCGTGATATCTGTACGTAAGGACAGAATAAAATACTCTTTTCCTTCAAAAAAAATTATAAAACTGCTTTAAAATTAATTCTGAAGGGAATTTTTCGTGGCGTCTGTACGAACGTATGTATATGTAGGTGCGTACGTACGTATCTCGCATAACTCAAAAACGAGTAGCCTCAGAACGTTGAAATTTTGTATATAGGACTGCTATAACATGTAGATGTGCACCTCGTATTTTGGTTGCAATCGGCCGCACCAAACGTATATAAATATATTTATATATATATCCACTCTATTACCCGGCTCAGTGATCTCAGTTTCTTTACTCTTATATGTTTGTAAATTGTACATTTTTTGCTTTAAAAATGATTGAATTATGTTGTTTTTATCTTCCGGTTAAGGATTTTATGCCTTTAGTAAATCTGTGTGCAATATTTTTAGAATTATCAACAAATTTAAAGTTGTCTAAGTGCCGCTAAGCCTTTTTTAAATGGCGGCCATTGATGTTTACATTTGAAACAGGAGACTAGTGGATTTGTTGCCAATCTAGAGAAACTTAGCTTCGCAACAACAAAGATAACGCATTCATTTATTATTGCCAATTAAATCATGCTTAATTCTTTCTGGAATTTTTTCGAGGAAAAAAGTGTTTGAGATTTACTTCGTAACTTTTAATATAGATATTTTGAGTTTTTATGTATTTTTGCCTTCTCGCGAAGTGACAACTGAATTAATTAAATGAGAAATACTCAATCGTCTGTGAAAAACTGTTTGTTTTTTGTTTTGTTTGCTTAATTTCTTTTATACATCGTTCTAGCTTTATTATAGTATTTGAATAGAACATGTGGCAACGATTAGATAATTCTATTTTTTGAATGATATAAATTTTGTGCATTATGAGTTATAGTATGAACGAAATATATGCTTTAACTAACTTAGTTTCCGTTACATAATTATTATATAAGTTAACTGTTATATAATTATTAATACTGTTAAGTGAATCTAGCGTCAGAGTGTCGCTATGGTAAACAAATACTAGAGTGAATTTTAAAGAATGCATTTATTCTATTGTGGTTTATCCGCTGTCGGCGAAGTAGATTTAATTCAATCCAATAAGTTTAAATGAAATCCAAGAAAAAATGCGTATAATTTAATATTCCATTACAAGAAAGTCATGTGGTGTACACATCAGATTTTTTCTCCTCTGTTCGTGATGTATGTGATGTGGAAATAATAACAATAGATGCTAGAATAATTGATAATGATAAAACAAAATTATACTTGTCGTGGATTAAAAATTACTTCGCTGATTAATTTTTTTCATCTTTTGCCCTTTCCCATACGCAATATTTTAAATTACTATAACAATCATCACAACATTTGCGTTAAGGAGATTCTACATTTATCTGAAAATCGGTGACTTCTAAGCTAAACACGTATGCAACCCTAAATATTTACGTTTTTGTGGTTTGTGTTATCTGCCAGGTTAGCCACCAGTACTGGAGATCTTATTCCCAAAACCGCTGTCAAGCATCATTATCTCGTTATTATGCGAAAGGAATTTGAAGTTAATGATCAGCTTGGAGGATATATTATGTGTTATTTGAAACACTTTTAAGTTAGTAATGGGGCACACATTTAGCTTCAGCATTTATGTTGTGTGCCCCGTCACGATTAAAAGTAGAATTTTGTTTTAATGAAGAGCTCCGCAGTGTGAAATTGGAAGTTGTTACGATCTTCCTATCGTATATATGACCTTCTTTATGCTTCTTCCGAAATGTAATGAAAGTGGTGAAACTTTTATTTTTATCACGTCGGGGTTTTAATTTTGTTTGACGTGCAAGTTCAAAGTGCGCGATAGTAGCCAGTGAACGTTTTAAAAAGTGGCAGTAAAAGATTTTCCAGATATTTATAATGACAACTCTACACGAAAATGTGACTACTATAACTTTTTCATGTTTGCTAGATTCTTTTTACCAGTTGCTTCTAAAATACAGGGTGTTTATAAAGTCCAGGAACCATTTTGATGTTTAATAACTCATAAAATAATGAAGATATAAGCAAACTTATGGCATTTATTGATGGAATTACTTATATATTTTCCTTTTCAGGTTTGAATATCTTTACTTTGTAAATATCGTCTGCGCGTGTGGTTAATTTCAGATAATTTCATTTTCCAGTCTAAATATCTGTACTTTTCTAAATATCGTCTGCTTATTAATTGCATTTTTCTCTCTTTTAATGTGCCATAATCTGCGCATAGTGGGATCTGAAAACCCCCATGAATACCGTGGGGCACAAAGGGATTCCCCAAAGGTTAATGTGTGGTGTGAACTAGTGCACGACCGAGTCATTGGGCCTTTCTTTTTTACAGAAAACATGGTCTCATCAGTCGTATACTTAGACATGTTGGCAAACTTCGTATTTCCACAACTAGAAGAGCTTCAGCCACATGTCTTTTTGCAATAAGATGGTGCACCACCTCATTGGGGTACCATCGTTCGTAGTTCTTTGAATGACCATTTTACAGGAAGATGGATTGGGCGAGGAGGTCCATTTCCTTGGCCACTCAGATCACCTGATATAACGCCGCTGGACTTTTTCCTTTGGGGATTTGTAAAGGACAACGTTTACAGGAGGAGAGTGTCGAACATCGATGACCTAAAAGCCAGAAGTACAACCGCAATAGCCTCTGTGGATGCCGACATGCTTGCCGGTACCTGGCGTGAAATTGAATATCGACTTGATATTCTCCGTGCGACGAAGGGGGCACACGTGGAAGTTCAATGACAAGGGTCATGAACCTTTTTGAGTCTATCTAACCATTTATGTTATTAATTTTAATCTATCTTTATTATTTTATGAGTTATTAAACATCAAAATGGGTCCGGGACTTTATAAACACCCTGTATAATTTTCTTGAGTGACAAATCTGGTATATAAGATTATTACCAGACTTTAATTAATTTATACTTTATGTTATGAAAGTACAGTAGGACTTATGTACTGTATATTCAAAATGAGAGAAAAAAGCTATTTTTTTTAAAAAAAGAGGTTTTAATTAATAAAAATGAAATGGCAACACTTTTACATACATTTTATATAGCGTATTGTGCAGTACTTACAAGTGCTGAAAGTCATTGCTTGCTGACCATCTTGGTCAAAGTAGGCTGTTTGACCGTCTTCGTCTCTTTTAGGGCAGCCAAGTCGCACATCCGCCAAGTCTAATCTGACAATGAGAAGTTGCATGAGGTCACACCGTCACCATCGAGATAGATCTCCATGGTGACAGTCACACTCGGCCTGACGCTCCTTCCCCCCCCCCGGGGGTCGACGTAGAGAACTCTGCGAAGTTACTGGCTAGGATCTGTACCTAGGCAGTCTCGGCCACGGGGGATAAAATTTATGAACTTGGTGGTTCTGAAGCCCCATGGGAAAGGTCACTTATTGGCCGGCCTCGGGGACTGGCATGTCCTGAGCGGTGTGGAACCGTAGCCGGAGGGCTTGGTTCCCCCCGGTTTGCTGGGTAACAGCCCACTGCGACGGGCTCGCCCATGGTACTGGTAGGAGCATTAGACGACCGGTGCTGCCTGTTGAATTCCAGGTGGTGCGCTGCTCCTCTGGAGGGTAATAGTGGAGGTTGAAACTCCACGACGTGCCCAAAGGGGGAGTAGACCTGTAGTGTGATTTATTTCACGGGGCAGGGAAGCCTAAATTGTTGACGATCCAACCACTTCGACGCAGTTTCAAGATCGGCAAATGCTTCACTGGCTGATGGTTCCGTGTCTGCTTCAACTTCGATATTAAGGTAATCTTCTTCTCTCACACTTTCAATAAATTCATCATCATTTAGATTTTAAAACCCAGGGTCTGACGAATCGCGCACCATCCATTCTGCTGTATCCTCAGCACTAACTTCTGAACATCTAGGAATTTTCAAAAGATGTTTCTTAATTCCTCAAGTGACACGTCATCCTTATCTTTTCTTGTCTCTTCCCTCTTTTTCTTAAATTCTGAAAGCAATTCGGATAATCAGCGATTCGGATAATTGGATTTAGGATAATTGGAGTTGTACTGTATTTAATTAATTTTGAAACGATAGTTAACTTTTATATTAAATTGAATTTTTGGAACACCACAGATATCATCGTCAGAATCAGCATGATTTTGGCTACATCTAAAGAATCGAAAATTTCTTTCGCTATTTGGTAGAATTCATTTTTTTTAAAACTCTTTTAAAATATTGCTACGAATTTTGTATATATGTAAATAATTGTAGTGAATTTATATGCAAATTGTAGTATCGTTTGTAACATAAAAGGGCTCAGAATACGAAGCATCGTCGGAAAAATAAGGTCCAACTTGATCAACGGCCCATTAAACATTGAGGTAAATGCTTGTTTCGCCAAACCGCTAAGATAACGCAAAGTTAGCAATGGTTTTTGGGGGCTAATTGTTGTCGCCAAATTTGGTGAAATACCACCAAACGTGTCCAAATTTGGCTATTATTCGGTGACACTTTGGTCCAATCCCTACGTAACTGCAACTAATGTAAGCCCTATGTAAGTGTAACTGTATCCGGCCCTATGTAATTATAACTGTATATGCCTTTCAGCAATTTAATCGATAAATCGAAAGTACTGGAAATTTCTTGGCAAATTGAAGAAAACTATATAGGACAGGAGAGAGTATGGTTAAGAGTTTAGCTCAGAGTATTGAGGGATCACTGTGCCAGCCTGCATTTGAGGAGTTTTTTTACTGGCTTGTGGTTAACGCTCATAGTAGTTTGAATTGGTAACTACTAATTGTGCTCTGATATACTGAAAATAGCTGTTCGAGTACTTTTATGTGAAAAGTTCCAGAAATGTTTTGGGAAAAATAAATTTCATCAAGGTATTGTCGGTAATGTGTGCATTCAATCCATTATGAACACTCGTAACAATATTGCTTCTTTGATACATTTGATCTTAGGGTGTCCGCCGATAACATCGCGGCAAAAACATCGCGGACGAAAACGTCGCGGAGAAAACAACGCAAGGCGAAAACGTCGTGCTACAAAACATCGTGGGAGAAAACATCGCAAAGAGAAAACATCGCAGTTCTAAAACATCGCGGTACAAAATATCGTCGTCGAAAATAAAGCGGTTCAAAAACTTCGCAGTTTAAAAACATCGTCGTCGAAAATATCGTGGTAAAAAATAAAGTATCTACTAATCATCGCATGACGATAACATCGCAGACATGCTTTTTTCAGGTTTTAATAATTGTAAATGGATATTCCCATAATAATTTGTGAGCGCAAGATGGAAAGAAGGATAATTTTTACTTTCACATTTTTTTATTAACTAATAAATGTTTTGCTGAAAACGTAAGAAGGAAACTTAAGCATAGAAAATTAAATGCAACTTATAGATTATACCTTTCATGAAAATTACCAATAAAAACTTTATAAAAAATGGGCCTTTGTTAGTTAACTATGTCGGTTTAAAATTTTATTAAGTGCTATAAGTTGCATTAATTTTCTATGCTTAAGTTTCCTTTTTGTTTTCTCAGCAAAAATTTATTGATTAACAAAAAATATGAAAGTAAAAATTATCCTTCTTTCCATCTTGCGCTCACAAATCATTACGGGAATATCCATTTATAGTTATTAAAGCTGAAAAATGCACGTGTGCGATGTTATCGTCATGCGATGATTTGTAGATACTTTATTTTTTACCGCGATATTTTCGACGACGATGTTTTTAAACTGCGAAGTGTTTGAACCGCTTTATTTTCGACGACGATATTTTGTACCGCGATGTTTTAGAACTGCGATGTTTTCTCTTTGCGATGTTTTCTCCCACGATGTTTTGTAGCACGACGTTTTCGTCTTGCGTTGTTTTCTCCGCGACGTTTTCGTCTGCGATGTTTTCGGCTGTAACCGATCTTAGAAATTTCGAAAGTAATTTAAGGAATATAAAATCTTGGTTTCTTCTTTTGTCTTATTTCCTTTTTTTTAAGGCCGAAAAGACCTACTGTAATAGTCGCGTAATAGTCGCTCTCGCATAAAAGTCGTACCCCCGTTTTAAAGCAGAAAATATCTTCAAACGTGTATGGTATTGTGCAGTAGATTTACCCCGCATAATAGTCGCACCTAGACTTTCACCATAAAAAATTGGCAAAATAAATGTGCGACTATGACGGGAATAAATACGGTAGTCTCAAAACACGACTTTGTGTTGATTCACTCTAAATGCCTTCCACTGTCGATGCGCTGTTTCACTGTTCATTTGAGTCTATTTGACATTTGCAAAATGGGAGATATTTATTCTGCCTGTTCTTGATTGACAAACTAAGCTATTTAAAAACGATAGATGCAGCTCTTAAAAATATCTTTTTTTTTAAATTTTTAATCTGTTTGATTTACATAAAAACGCATCTATTTCACGATATATATAATTAAAAACAGTAAATATTTTTATAGAATTATATTACATATTTTTTTTTCACTTTCCAGATTACAGGAGATGTATAATGTTCACATGTTAATCTAAATGTAGATATCTTCATCTACAATGCTATAAAATGTTCCTATGTTTCTTTTGGATGTTCTATTGTTAATCTCTAGAGAAAAACCATATTAAAGTATAAAACAGCCTTTTAGGCGATAATTAGAACCTGAACACATTCAGATTTTTTTTGGGGGGGAGGGGGTAAGCTTTTTATAGTACTTATTTTTTTCCCGTCTTTGATTTCACTTTATATTTCTTACATGTACTTTATCTTACATTCATTGCTATTATTATTCATTAATTATCCTTTTTTGGGCTTACCCGTTCTCACAAGCTGTTTGGAATAAAATAAAATAAAATGTCTTATTTTATCCAAAACAGCTTGCGATGAATGTAACGCTTTCAATTAATTCCATTTACTTGTTTGGTAAACTGAATTAAATGAAGAGGACTGATATACGGAGAGATAAAATAGTCTAAATGAAAGTAGTTCAAAACTCTGAAAATAAATACAGAATCTGCCCTAGTGATTGCCGAAAACATCGTGCCAAACACATCGCGGATGAAAACATTGTCGAAAAAACAGTGCAGGGCGAAAACGTCGTAGTACAAAATACTGTGGGAAAAAATAAAGGAGAAAATTTCGCAGTTCTTAAGCATCTTCATCAAAAATAAAGTGTTTGAAAATCTTCACAGTTTAAAAACATCGTCGTCGAAAACCTTGCAGTAAAAAATAAAGCATCTACAAATCATCGCATGCCGATAATATCGCAAATATGTGTTTTTTAAATTATAAAAGTGTTAATTACATATTCACATAATGATTTATAAGCTCAATAAGTAATAACAAATAAGAAATATTTTTACTTTTATATTTCATGTTTTTGTTTTTTTTAATTAACGCATAAATTTTTGCTGAAAAAATAAGAACCAAGCTAGAAATCTAAAAATGAGCAGAAAAATAATAATAAGTATATCAGCTAATAGAATCTTATACAGTTAACTAAAGGTTATTAATTAATTAATTTTTATAGCCTTTTATTGGTAATTTTTCATGCAAAATATAGTCTAAAAAGGATTAGAGAAAGGAAGATGAGGAACTGCATGTAGTTATCTCTATTAAAATTGCTTAATTAAGTATCAAATTATGAAACTCATTCAACTGTTATGAGTAATATTAGTTTCCTACTCAATTTCAGTATTTGAATGCTTAAGTTTCCTTCTTGATGTTTCAGCAAAAATTTATTAATTATTTAAAAAAAAATAAAAAAAAAATATTCCTTATTCCTTCTTGCACTCACAAACCACTATAAAAATACGCGTTTACAACTTTCAATGCCTGGAAAAGGCATATCTGCGATGTTATCGTCATGCGATGATTTGTAGGTATTTTATTTTTTTTACCACGGTATTTTCGTCGATGATGTTTATTAAACTACGAAGTTTTTGAATAGCTTTATTTTCGATGACGATGTTTTAGAACTGCATTCTCCTTGCTTTGTTTACCCCCCACGATACTTTGTATGGCGAAGTTTTCGACTTGCTTTTTTTCTCTGCGACGTTTTCATTAGCGATGTTTGTACCACTATGTTTCGCCTGTATCCACTGCTTTAAATGGAAATCTCTGACTTCTTGAAGCCAACCAGGAGACTCATTGTCTCGTTCTAATCTTTCAGTAAAATATTTATAGCTCAGAAGAAGTTTAAAACAAAATTTTTTATTAGTTCTTCAACCTAATACAGCTTATTTAATACCAGAAAAAATCAGATGCCTGTGAGATGGATAGAAATTAGAAGTCAAACTTAAATATTTAAAATGTTGCATTAATAAGACAACAGCTGCTTTGTAAGTTTTAGCCCAGGTATTTGATTCACCCAAGCAATCACGATTAGCGAAGAATAAGGCTGATTCAAACAATTCCATAAGCTGGGAGACAACCATATCTAGAAGGTCAGCGATCATTACTAAAAGCTCTGTATCAAATTCAAGGACGCTATTCTTATATACATCAAACTAATTTGTATTCTGGTGAAAGCCGTTGAAAGCAGAAGTTATAGTACAGGCAAAATAACAAAATAACTAATTAATAAACATAGAACCTTACGAATAAGGAATGAAGATGTATATTCTTCCTCAACTTTTTAATATAGGTGATTACTAATACAAACAAGCTTAAAGTTATTAAAAAATTGTAGCAATAAGTTGATTATAAGTTTCCTGATAAAGACCAAAATCTTTTTGGTAAGAAAGAATATATAGATCAATTTATATTATATTCAAGTTAATAACTCAACCTATATTACTATAATTGCCTTTTCAGAGAAAGCATTGACTTCTAATTACAAAGACAATCATTGATTCTTTTTTATTTACGAAAATATTTTATTCAAATAAAACGTAACGAAGTTGTATATGAAGCTTAGTAAAAAGAATAGTTTTGCTGGTTAAATGTAACTTATTCAAAATAGCTTTACTACAAATGTTTCATGATTTTTGAAAATGCTACTTAATTAGAAAGTAACGAAACCTAATTTATTTGATAAATTAGTTTCCTTTAATTTTCATACATATGCGATTAAAAGAAAAAAAAAAAAAAAAAAAAAAAAAAAAACACTTTCTTAGGTGTATAATTATCTCCCCTACTGCTTCTTACATTCGCTATACTCTTGAATACGGAAGTATTATATTCAATCAAACAGGACTAACTGTTGCATTGATTAAGTTATCATTATCTAAGTATGACTCACGCATAAAGAAAAGTAAATTATTTATATCCCTTATCTGTCGTAAGAAAACTTTATGAATTTTGTTGAAAGGTAGAAAAACAGAAAAAGTCGATCTTGCATTTAATAGTGGCGTCTACATTTTGCTCTTGAAAATTTAATAGTATTAAAGTTTTTAAACTCTTATTAAAATGGGAAATTTCGATATTTACAGATGCTTCAAAATATGTAACTTACTAGCTGCATCATTAAAGGTATTTGTTACTACCATTTCTGACCCTTCCGTGCTCATATTATTTTACATTTTATACACGCATAACCTTGTAGAAACATTAGGTATTTTGGAAGCAAGAGAGATTGAAAAATTAGCAATTGCCTTCGCCGGGAATCGAACCACGGACCTCTGAAATACCGGCTCAGTGTGCAGAACCATTACACCACAAAGGCACGCTAGGGAGGCGGGAGAAATACCTTATATAATCCCCCTTTTAAAGGGCGATGGGGTTTTTAAGGGACCCACTCGCCAAATCCTGGGTGTGGAGAATCCTCATCCAACACCCTTTTAGTTCTGGCGCCATTGTAGAGAGAGAGACATAGAAAAAATTGTAAAAGTAATTTAAAATGAATTCTGAAGAGAATTTTTCGTGACGTCTGTGCGTACGTATCTCGCATAACTCAAAAACGAGTAGCCTCAGAATGTTAAAATTTTGTATATAGGACTGCTACAACATGTAGATGTGCACCTCGTATTTTGGTTGCAATCGACCGCACCAAAAATGTTTTTATTTCATTTTTATTATTACCTTCATTTTTTATTACACATGTATTTACTATCGAAATATTACGAAATACTAACTGTCTGAGCGTTTAAAGTAAGTTTAGAACAAAATGCATTCAGTTTCCCAACCCTTTAAAATAAATTTTGCATTTGTCACACCCCTCCGGCACACATGTTTCGAAATTATAAAGCACAGCTTTACGATAAAAGCCTTGAGTTTCGTCACATTTGGAGGCTTCCTTGCGAATACCTTATCTTTCAAAATATTCCACAAAGAAGATATGACATGGATTAATATCCGGACTATGCGAATGCCACTGTTTTCCAGCACCATAACGTTCAGGAGACAGGTATGACATTACAGTCACATTAAACATGTCATACAGGAGAATTTAAGAACAACATTTGCAGTTTATGTGGCCGGACTCCGTCTTACATGAATTAATGCCTGTATAAAGGGAAACAGTTGACATTTTGGAGTGTGCGGACACGATGAGCGCCACTATTTGTTCTCCAACACAGAGGCAGTGGCTTCCAATTGCTGACACAATCTTTGAATGGTCTCTCTGCAACGAAACAATCTTGTACCAGCCGCCCAGACGAGATAGTCGTTAGTAACGCGGACTGCTGTACCAAAGGTCCCAGAGATCCCGGAAAAAGGCATGGATTTTTGTAGCGTGTATTATATGTGCGGCAAACGTATATTTGAAAAACGTGGCGAGCTGAAGTCCTCACAAGAGTTCTGTGGAAGGGAAAGAGGGGCAGTCACCCGAACCGCACCCTGGGGCATTTTCCTTCAGAATTCCGTCCGAAACGGAAATTTAACATGTATCAAGGCCCTGCTATACCTAATGTGCTTACTCGGATGTATAAGTGCCGGCCTTGCTACAACCTGTACCGGTGCCAAAGTGCTGATGAAAACGTTTTTGAGTCGCTACAAAACTCTCTCTCTTTTTTTTTTTTTTTTTTTAAAGAGACAAGTTTCACTCTTTTTTTTTTTTTTTTTTAAAGTGAAAAAGTTTTAAAAAAAGTTTTTAAAAAAAGTTTTTTAAAAAAAGTTTTTTCAAAAAAAAAAAAAAAAAAAAAGACAAGTTTTACTTTTTGTTCAAAACAGCACATTCCTGACATCAGTATTGTTATATAATCTATCTATTATAAAATTATCAATAATTTCCCTTAATTCTGAGTAAATCAGCATGCTTTCTATTTTGAGTTGGTATTAAAGATTGATTTTCTGCTGTTTCGGGGAAAATTAAGAGTCCAGTACTGACATCTACCGGATTTTCCATGAAAGTATCCGAATACGCTTTTTAAGCCTTTAATATATGTATAATATCAAAAAACTTATGTGGTTGTCAATCGAATGGTATGGAATTTCGTTCGTCATCCTGTATATGATTCAAAGCTTCAGAATTGCTGCGTTCTCTTTTGATGATATTTCACAAGCTTAAATTAGCTTACAAGCTTAAAATTTTCTAGATATCCTTCAAGTAATATTAAGAATGAATTTATGAATACCTCCTTTGACATATTTACGCTTTTCAGTCCGGTTTAATTATATTTTGGTGATTTTTTTAAGAATATTTTTTTATTCAAAAATATGCAGCTAGCTCTAACACAAAGGAGTCTTCTCATCTGCTTGGAATGCGAAGCAACTTTGCTAAGCTTATTTTAAAAACAGAGGTACATAAATTTTAAGGGTTCTCAACTAATACAAATTCCCAGGTGTTTCATTATCCTGCTTAGTTTCGGGTAACGAAATTTCTTCGTGATACATTTAGAACACAAAAAAAATCTGATGTGTACACCACATGACTTCCTTGTACGGAATATTAAATTATACACATTTTTTCTTGCATTTAATTTAAACTTATTGGATTGAATTAAATCTACTTCGCCGACAGCGCATAAACCACAATAGAATAAATTCACTCTATTTGTTTACCATAGCGACACTCTGGCGCTAGGCTCACTTAACAGCGTTACATTTCGTTCATATTATAATTTAGAATGCACAAAATTTATATCATTTGAAGAATTATCTAATAGTTGTCGCATGTTCTATTCAAATACTAGAATAAAGCTAGAACGATGTATAAAAGAAATTAAGCAAACAAAACAAAAAAGAAACAGTTTTTCACCGACGATTGAGTATTTCTCATTCAATTAATTCAGTTCTCACTTCGCGACAAGGCAAAAATACATAAAAACTCAAAATATCTGTATTAAAAATTACGAAGTAAATCTTAAACATTTATTTCCTCGAAAAAATTCCAAAAAGGATTAAGCATGATTTTATTCGCAATAATAAATGAAGGCGTTATCTTTGTTGTTGCGAAGCTAAGTTTCTCCAGATTGGCAACAAATCCACTAGTCTGCTATTTGAAATGTAAACAAGCAATTACCGCCATGAAAAAAATTATTAGACATAGCGGCACTTAAACAACTTTAAAATTGTTGATAATTCTAAAAATATTGCATACAGTTTTACTAAAGGCATAAAATCTTTAACCGGAAGATAAGAACAACATAATTCAATCATTTTTAAAGCAAAAAATGTACAATTTACAAACATATAAGAGTAAAGAAACTGAGATCACTGAGCCGGGTAACAGAGTGGAGATAAATATAAATATATTTATATGCGTTTAGTGCGGCCGATTGCAACCAAAATACGAGGTGCACATCTACATGTTATAGCAGTCCTATACACAAAATTTCAACGTTCTGAGGCTACTCGTCTTTGAGTTAGGCGAGATACGTACGTACGTACAGACGCCACAAAAAATTCTCTTCAGAATTCATTTTAAAGCAGTTTTATAATTTTTTTGGAGGAAAAGAGTGTTTTATTCTGTCCTTACGTACAGATATCACGCCAAAACATCGTTAAATTGCATTCGATAGCGGTCAAAATGGATATTTTCGTTGAAATATACTGCCTGAAACTTTTCGCGATTACAATACTTCCTTTTTACTTCGTACAAGGAAGTGAAAACCTTCAGTTGCATTTCATCTTCAGGAACCTGAAGTGTATTTAGGGTGAGTTTTTGAGATTTTATTAAATTTGAACAGCTTAATCATCATCTCCAGGTAGTTGTTCCTTCAAAAGGCTTGAACCATTTTGCAATGACGATCACTAACCATATTCCACTAGAATACATACATTACACAAAGTAAAATCAAAATGTTTACAGTAAAGATCTTAACGTTGCCTGTTAAACAAGCTTGCAATGAAAACAGAATATCTGATGAACAAGAATCATCTTGTAATTAGAAGTTTGCAATGACGACAAGATGCAGTACACAAGCGGACAAGCAGTTTAGCACTCAGATAAAGGGCTTTCTTTTTTTTCCATGTTAATATTTTTGATGCACTGTCTATTACAATTAGGATGAAGACTATAAACAATTTCTTTCACTAGACACTGCACCTGAGTCATTTTCCCCGAGCAACTTAAGCCTCTTTCCAATGTAGCAAAATGGCAATACTTTTAACAAACTCTTAATGGCCACGAAATAAAGCCTTCTAATGGAACTATTTGAAAGACTGATGCTCCTCTCAATAAAATCCATCCCCCTTTCTGTATCGATTTATTTCGTATAACCTCAAGTCTCTTTCAGGGATGAAGAAGAGAAGATATAAATGAAAAAAGTAAAAGTAAAAAAATATCCCGGCACGCACGCACTCTCAAAAGAGCAATGAAGGAGACGGGGCGGGGCCCGTAGCCTTAGGCCTTCGTCGGTACTGATAGGGATGGTTATCTGAGGCGTGAAAATCAACAGTATCGGCAAGCAAATGAAAAGGCCCGCACTGACGGCGCCATCTGTTAGAGTCCAGATTAAATTTTATCGGGGCCCTCACTAACAATTTGCCAAAGCACATCACTTTCCCCCCCCATCATGGAAGAGAATCTCCCTCCCCTGTATTTCCTCATCGGCATCTTGCCCTTGGCAAGAAAGGCTACAGTGAGAATGTATATATTTATATTTATAGAATGATGGAAGGCAAAATGATTATTGCACTTTTTCACTACTCTTTTTTTCTGTGCACCCATTTGTTCGTGTGCTAACAGATCCAATTGTCAACGGTGGATGGAGAGAAGGGTAATATTTAACCGGTACAGCAAATAGCGGTAAAAATAGTTGATTGATTTTTTTTTTTTTTTTGCTTTAAAAGTTTTCTTTTATTGTTCTTAATTAAAGCATAATGCTATAAAAGAAAGTACTTCATTTCTGCTATCTTTACTTCGCTGCGAAAGCAGACGTTATCATTTCTGAGCTTCAGAAATCTATGAAATTTTGTTTTACTAACACATGCAGGTTAATTTTCGTTATTTTAAATTCTTACCTTGACAAATAAGTCAGATACTCTATCGTTTCGCCGGCGCAAATCTCGCCAAGCAGACTTTGTTGGCGATAGCATACAATATACACATAAAAAATTTTAGTTCTAAGAATTTTTTATTTTGAGGACATAAACATATTAATATGATTTAAAATTTTGTAAAAAGCCAATAAATAAAGGCAATAAATTTGTAAAAAGACATTAATTTAAGAATTTACTATGTTTTCATGGATCAACATCCTGATTCGCTGGTTCGTATCACGTGACCCGAAGTGATCTCATCTCACGTAAACTACGCTACAAAAATATAATTATCTACATTAATTTCAAGTTAAATCTTAATTTGGAATACAAGTTTAAATGCAAGAATTATTTCAATTCGTACCGATAGCTTCCTCAGAAATTATGTAAAACCGCAGTGCTTTACTTCGATAGTGCATTCTCATGATGAATTTAACACTTGATTTTGCCTTTTCTTTATTTTCGGCTTCGGGTGAATGGTGGGATAGCACTCTAATTCACTTAACTACCGCGAATGTTCTTAGGGCACAAAATTTAACTATCTTGTAAAAATTCTATGTAATTGTATGCCAGTATTGAAAGAAACAATCAATCTGATAAGAAATGGCTGTGACTTGTTTTGAAAATGAGGCATAAAAGGTTACCAGCGAAGATATTTCGTTTGGCATCATTTGTACCATTGTTGGCGACTGTATCGTTTGCGCCGGCAAAAGGGAAAAGTCGTTGTCAATCGGCGAGGACATAAGATTTTTCACTGCTCTCCCTACTGTAAAAGTGTGATGCAAAAATTAAAAAGAACATATCAATATTTATAGTAAATAACAAATTAATAAAAAATGTATTTAAAACTATGTAACATCTATATACATTCTAAAACTTGTATACAATTGTCTGCTTAATGACAATGATAAAATTCTGTAGCAGTTTTCAGTTTTCTCTTTACATATATTTTAGCATTATTCATTACGACATCATTCAATCAAAAAATGTGATTCTGCCGACTATTTTAAAAATATACTTATGATGCAACAAATAACTTTCTTAAATGAATATAAAACTTCCTTAATACATCCTTATAAGATGTACCATGTTACATGGAAATTCTTAAATTTACCATAAGTCCTAGAACCGAGACAGGTAAATCTAATTAAAATATATCACAATTAAAAAAATAAACAAATAAACTTTCCTTGTTATAAAATGTTCTAAGCCAAGTTCTTGGTCAATTAGTTAACTAAGGAATCATATATTACTCTTTGCTAACAAATGGTCAGTTAGTTGTGTGTAATGTTATCAATGTGTGTAATGTTAAAATTTAATCTGCACTTAAAAAAATCTGATGTGGACATCACATGACCTTTCTGGTATAAATTATACTATTTTTTGCTGCATTTCATTCAAACTTATTTCCTAGAATTTCATGATATATATATACTTGGCCGATTACAACCAAAAACGGAAGTGCACAACTACATGTTACAGCAGTCCCATGTACAAAATTTCAACGTTCTGAGGCTACTCGTTTTTATGTGAGATACATACTTACGTATATACGCACGTACAAACGCCACGAAAAAAGTCTCTTCTGAATCCCTTTTAAACCCATTTTTTAATCCGTTTTGGGTAAAAGATACTTTTATTTTCTCTGCGTGCATTTTCTGTGCGTGTTATTGTTCAGATACACTCATGTCCATAAATTAAGGATAATTCGGAGTCACGCGGAAATCGAACTCTAAAATAAATATATCACCTGTAAAATCACTACACACATCTTCAAGAATCATATGCGAATTTCAGGAAGTAACCAGATGACACCGATGGTACGTCACAATGACCAGAGTGTAAGAGAGTGATATATAAGGAATACAGGCAAAGAAGTAAAATTGTTCGCAGGCGTTTTATAAGCATTTCAGTGCAATAACCGAATAGTTATGACACAAAGGACGCATTTGGATGATTTTTTACGTGGTAGAATTATCGGCCGTCTGGAATGTAGGCGTACCCAACTGGAAGTATCAGACGAACTTGGAATTGAACAGTGTCATCTCCAGGCTTTGGCAACGATTCCAAGATTATGGTAATGTGAGAAGACGTTACAGCACAGGTCGCCCCAGAGTTACAACGTCGAATGAGAACCGGTATTTGGCAGTTACTGCCAAAAGAAACAGGCGGAGCACAGCCTCAGACCTGTCTAGTCAGCTCTCTTCAGCCACTGGTACGACAATTTTAAGGCAGACCGTGTACAGACGCTTAGGGCGGATGGGTCTATATGCTCGTAGACCTGTCAGATGCGTTCCACTTACTGCAACTCACTGTCGCCTGCGGTTAGCCTGGAGTAGAGAGCATGCATTGTGGACACCGCCACAGTGAGCTTGTGTGATGTTTTCAGACGAGTGCAGATTTAGCTTGCAGTCTGATTCTCGCCGGACTTTCATATGGGGAGCTCCAGGTACCTGTTCCCACCAAGAAATCATCATTGAACGACACCGTTACGGTGGTGCAGGAGTGCCCGTTTGGGGTGGAATTATTCTGGGTTCCAGAACTGACCTGCATGTTCAAATTGGAACCATGACAAGACAAATCTATCGGGACGTCATTCTGGAACAACATGTACGTTTGTTTCGGGACGCCATGGGCACACAATTTGTGTTTATGGATGACAACGCCCGTCCTCACCGTGCAAACATAGTAAGCGAATGCCTTCAATCAGAGGATATCACCCGTATGGACTGGCCAGCATTCTCACTGGACTAGAATCCAGTAGAGCGCGTGTGGGACATGCTTGGCCGACGAGTTGCAGCCCGTCAACCTCCTTCTACATGTCTACCAGAACTTCAGAGAGCATTGCTTTTTGAGTGGTGTAATATCCCTCAAGATCAGATCGATAATGTGACACTCAGCATGCCTAGGCGTTGTACGGGCTGTATTGCATCATCTGGGAGACATACAATGTATTAACAATCATACCAACCATGTAATATCGTTTTTTTTTTTTTTTTTTTTTTTTTTTTTGTAAATAGGTTTTTTTTTTTTTTTTTTTTTTTTTTTTTTTTGTAATTTGCTCCAGGGAGAAAAAATCGCTAATTTTTTTGATAATATCAAACATATAGCATCTTTTTTTGGTCTTTACCTTTCGTTTAATAAATAAGCTTTACAAATAAGTCAAATTTGTTTTGCTTCTAACTCTTCCTTTGCCTGATTTTGCATTATCCTTAATTTATGGACATGAGTGTAGATACCAAGCAAAAACATTGTTCAGATGGATTCAAGAGAGGTAAAAATGGAAATTTCGTTGAAATATAATATCCGAAATTTTTCGTGATTACAATACTTCCTTCACTTCGTACAAGTAAAAAACAGAGTTGTAAGCATTTGGTGCAATAGTAAGAAAAGTAAATAATGTATATAGTATATTTACCTGAATGCTTTTGCTTTGAGCTTGAGAAATCTGTTGTGTTTAAAATGTATAATAACAAAACTTATTTTATAATGTATGATAACAAAACTTGCTGATCTTATTATATGCAGAAAATCTTATCAAAGCAAGATCTGTGTGTCATAATAGTAACTGAAAAGTAGGGAGTTTTGTAGCTCATCCAGTTGTGAAACGGCATAAAATACTAGTTATCAACCTTCACAGAGTAGTTAATATCTTCAAATAGGAAGTGCTGCCAACACACGTGCCATAATTTTTTACTTACAATTTTCTAACTGGCAGCTCGTATATATTAAAAAATAAATTCTTCTTCTCGTTAAAAAAGATCTTTATTTTTTAAATCACGCAATTTTCACTGCAAAGATAAAAAATCATAGATTCAAGGTCCCATGTCAGGTCTCATGTGATCTTAAATCTATGATTCTGAAACTTCGACGACATTTTTTTTTTTTTTTTTGCTTCTTTGTAATGAACAAACACTAAGTATTTTTGGTGCTGGTGCATTTAATTATGGCAAAGCACACTAGGGCTATCTGCCTAAGGGGAGAGATGCCTTCGTGGAGGACTTTCTAAGGGAAACTGGCTCGTATACACGTTACACATGGGGAAAACCACGAAAACACCCATGCAGCCAGCCCGTTCGCGGGATTCGAACCTCGGATCGAACTACCAGCGTTCAGCGACTTTACCGCTCGGCCGTTGGTGGGCCTAAAGGTTGGTGGGCTTTTTCACCTTGAAAAATTAGCAACGCCTTCTCCGGGAATCGACATCTATGCTCCGGCGGAGTGACATCTATGCTGCGTAAGGACAAAATAAAGGACTGTTATTAACCCTTTGCGGCACTGTGTGTCCGATTTGGACACACCTAAAAATTTCCTTCTGTACGCACAGAAAAACTGAATGAAAAAGGCTTTATAGGTTACTATAGGTTACTCTGAAGTTTCTTTATTTATAGTAGATGGCAGCTCAACGCAAACCAGTCCCTATGTTTTAGCCATGTTTAGTTTTTTAAGACCCTCATTTTTCAAAGAAATCTTCCAGATTTTTTTAGGGTATAAAAGGAATTGTTTGAAAAGAAATTTCTATGTTATTTTTTTGGCTGTATGCTAATCTCCTTATTCTAGATTAGTTTTAAATTTTTACCTTGAAATCTTGCCTAAAATCAAACGGCGAACCCTAGGTGTGCCCAGACCGGGCTCACCGATAATCTAGGACAACTGAGAGTCTGTATTCTTTGTTTCTCCGCATCTCATCGGTCAGTTCATTGACAACGATGCTCGTTTCAGCATTCTTTTCGAAGCTTTGTTCAATTAGTGTGCCCACTTTGGGCACACCCACAGCATTAAACGGTAAGGGCTATCTTCACAAAATTTTACTTGTGTACTCCTCTAGGCCTAATTAGACAGCTACCTTTTTTTTTTTTTTTTTTTTTTTAATAAAAACTCCAACTTTTAAAGGTAGCGTGCCGGAAAGGGTTAAAGGACTCTTCTTATTTCCAAATCGGATTGTAAAATGGATTTAAAATAAGTGCGAAAATCGTGATATTTAATAAAGTTAACACAAAAAGCCCTAAAAATAAAAATGAAAAAAAAAAAAAATTATATAGCGTCTTAATAAGAAAACTGAATATTGATGTGATGAACTGTGAAAAGACTGAAAAAAACAGAAAAATATATGCCAATACTTCACATTGCATCGAGAATTCTAAACGTATACTATTATGCTGGTTTTAAAGGTTTGTAGTTTTGCTGTTGAATCGTTTGGCGTAAGTGCTAAGAAAATGATACTTAATAATAAAGCTGAAAGAAAAAAAAAAAAAAAAAAAAGAAAGAATGCGTTAGAAGGAGTGAGCGTAATAGCAAACTGATAGAGTGTGAGCTCAGCAAGAGTGGGAAAAAACTTAACAAAACTTTTTGAGCGGCAGCTAAAATCTGAAACCTTTCAGATTTTCTTTTTTTTTAATTATTATTATTCTATTTTGGAAGAATCCGTAACATATCAAACGCGTAGAATCAATAACAGGGGAGGGGAATGAACAGTTTTCAGATTGCCTCCGTTACGCTTTACGTGTTAGACGTGGCACTTTTGTCTTGAATTTTGTGAAAATCCACAAGTTCGAATATGTAGGTGGTTGATGTGATTAGTTACATATGAAGGAACTGGAATTTTATTTTAAACTTTAGAAGAAATTATCAAAACACTTTAAATGTTACGATATGAGAATAGTAACGAAACATTTAACGGTGGTTCAAGACAAGATAGCGCCACTTGAAGGCGGAAATACGCGCATAATCAAAAAAGCACATTTTTGCAAGTTGTTAAGCAGGGTTCCAGATGTCAACATATAAGGTATTTTCCTCCTCCTTCAAAGCATGCCTTCGTGCTGTAACGGTAGCAAACTCAGCACGTATTGGAGAGGTGCAGGTTCGAGTCCCAGCGAGGATCCTTGGGCAGAAGAGAGCGAACGGTGACTTTAACCCTTTGCGATCGTATGTCCACTCTCAGCCACCAAAGCCTTTTTATCTTTCCAGTCGCATGTCTGCTCTCAGCAACCACAGCCTTTTTACCGTTCTGGTCGTACGTCTGCTCTCAGTCACCACAGCAAGGAACTATACGAATCATATACTCATTCATTAGCCTAGTGGCGGGCTCCACTGTGCACAATTACGTGTATATTAGGATTAGTGCCCAACCACTAGAAACCTATCGGCGATGTAGCGCTTCACCACATCCCGGTTCTAGACTTGGCAGCACCAGTACGGTCCCTGCCGAGCCTGAACGGACCTGAGGATGGACCTCAGGTTCTAGTCCTGTGAAGCTTACTAATATACCCGGAGAATCGAAGCTGTCAGGACACAAGTCCAGCCAGTGAGCTGGTAGAACCCCGGGTCTCCTCCCATAAATGGTCGGTTCCGGAAATCCACACCAGTCGATCCCCCGGCGATGGGTTGCCCAGCGTCATTAGCCTATGCGGACCTAGGAGCAGGCCACGGAACCGCATAGTTTCCAGCGGGGCCACGAGGAGGCTGACGCTGAGCTGTGGGAGACGCAAGCAGGTTGGCAGCCTGATGCCATTCCCACAGTCCCTGCCCATCGATCAAACGCCGGGTCTCCTACCTTCCACCGCTGCGCGCGAACTACGGACATGAACGCACCAGCGGCTTTCAGTCGGTTCCGGACATCCGACCCCCGGGTCAGGAACCGGCCGTTCGTTCCTTGGATCTAAAGCCGGGTCTCCTCCTGCTGTAGCGCAGTCGGTTCCGGACATTAGTCCTTGGGGGCGAACGCCTCCCGCCACGAATCATATACTGTATGCATTCATGTTTTGTTTTGTTAGGGCGTAGCCCGGTCCACCTTGCAAAACAAAGTTTGCCCTATGACCATATACGGGCTACGCCAGTATGTATACGTTCATGTATCAGTTTACACTTTTCCTATACGAACCTCAATGCCTAAAGAACTTATTCACGAACCAATGCGGTGCTCCATCGATTGGAGATAACGTAATCTAATCTAAACAGAAGATGTGACCCAACGCTCGCCATGCAAGACGCAGTGGCGAGTTAGTCGTCTTTTGAACGTAATGAAATCGACAACATTCGACGATACCTTGTAGAATTCCAAAGAATATTTTATAAATTGTATTTAACAGTAATTAGACATTCTCTCTTCTTAAAATATTCCAAAATAATTCCCCAAAATGGCAAAAAGAAAGTTACCGCAAGAAGTGTTCGGTGAAACTGACAATAGCGATGAAGAGTTTTATTTTTTGGCCTCTTGAATACTGACTCTGACAGAGAAAGTGATAACGATTGCAGTGACTCTGATATAGTTCCCGTGAAGCGACGAGTAAGGCAGTTAACAATATCCAGCGACAGTGAAACAGAAGAAAATAATGAAAATGAGAATAGTAAAATATAAACGAATTTACTACTTTGAGAGACGTTACGTACCATCAGCCACAATCAAAAACTAATTTTTCGACGGGATCGAAGACTATTGGACAGATGGTACCCTTGAATTGCACCTATGCCACATTTACAGGACACCCATGCCACATTTTATGTTCGCCCGAAAATTGGTGTCACAACTGGTAGGTGATTTTCGTGACGGAGCAGATTCAAAACCAGGAAGACCATCGACCTCCGATGAGGAAGAAAGACTTGATGGAAAACTGCATATATTGCGGCATCGTGAAAATGTAAAAAGTAAAGATTGTGGTGTATGTTCAAAGAGAAAGATCAAGGGTGGAAGACACCAATTATTTTTGCGATACATGCACTCGAAAACCTGGCCTGCATGTTGGAGAGTCTTTTGAAAAATATCATACGAAGGAGAATTTAATTTTTATACAAAAACATATCATTAGATGAGTGTATTGAATAAAGATATATCTAAAGTTCAGGAAAGAATTACTAAATCTTGTTTATCCATCGTAAACTTGCGTGTTATGTATCCCTGCTCTATAGACGGAAATTAATTCCGACCAGTACGATACCCATCTCCAAATTTAATCCGACCGCAAAGGGTTAAATATCTGTGAAAAGCAATTTACGTGAAGAGGTCGGATTTGCTCAAAAAGCATCGGTTTTTCTCCAAAATAACCCCCGGATGTATATTACTGGAGACAATGGCGGCATTGTCCGAAATCAACCGAAGAATTCCCTCCAGCCTAGGCTTAGTCACATGTGATATCTAAGTGTTCTCAACTTCGAAAAAGCAATTATGCGGAAAGATGTTCCCTTCAGATGAAGAGCCGTAAAACGCCGACCCCTCTAGTGCTAAAGAGGATGTCACAAAACAATCTAATTCATGTTTTTGAGTCCCTTACAAAACGCTAAACGGATAATGCAATATGGAAGAGCCAAATTTAAAGAAAAGAAAAGAAAAATACACAGTCCAATGAATCATCTAATTCTGAAATAAAAGAATCAGTCTCAGAACTTTTCAATCTGCCTACACATGTATGAATTAGAAAAGTGCAGACAACAAAGACACTCGGCACAATAGCTTAGTCGGTTTAAAACAGGTACTGCACGTTGAAAAGAACCAAAAATTAGACTGATGAGGGTCTGAACTCCTTTCATCCATAGTTTGTTTTTGCTAGCCACATAGCAAGACATCATTTACCAACGAACCTCAGTCGGCTGCCAGAAACATCTTTTTCACATTCAGCGTTCGTAATGTAAGGGTGTGCTTTACCATTTATTTGGATACCTGATTAGTCAGGGCGAGCGGTCCAGCCTTCAATTATAGGCTGCGAGGCGAAGAAAGGCAAACAGGACAGACGCAAAACTCGTGTTCTCCTGCGCCTTCGGGCCGCACCTTTACAGATTTGTTTTTAATGTTTTTGTTACTTTTCTTCTTTACCCCCCCTTTAAGCTCTCGAATTAGCTTCGGTATTCTTTTTTTGCTTAGTTTTTCTTGTTCATCTCAGTATTTTTCTTCTGCTTTATAGGAATAAAATTTATCAAGTATTAAACTACTGGAGTAGTATAATATTTTTGAAGTCAAATACAGACTTACTATTTCAAGATAGGTAAAGAGGAATCAGACTAAAATTTGGTTGTAATGAATTAATTAGCTTAAATACAGCAATATAAGTCGGGGTATCGTTAAAATAACATTAAGTTTTATAAAGTGCTTTAAATCAGGCTGCTGTTATTTTTTTATTGGTACTAATACTTTGTTATTTTTCGTTTTGCTACAATTATTTGTTTATTTATTAATTTATTGTCCAATTTGATCTGTAAAGGACGTGATTTCCCCCCTTTTTTTGTCTTCCTCCTATTTTTTTCATTTTTATTGGGGGGGGGGAGGGGTCCAATCAGTGCTTTTTAGGAATAGGATTTTGGACAAATCAAATTGCAGGAGTACTATCATATCATTCAAGTTAAAGACAGACCTAGCTGCTGTTTTGAAGGAATTTTTTAAAGAATATTATTACCTTTGAGTGCCTCACAATGTATAACATAAGGAACCCAAAAGCAGGTAACTCTAGAACAATATATATATATACATATAAGTCAAGACAAGGTCATGAAAAAACTTCCCCGATATATGAATCTTAGCGGCCTGTCGGCTTAGCCAATCGAAATGAAATTTCAAATACTGTTATTTGAAGGTATGCGCTGGAGACTGTGATGTTTACAACAACAGAACTCTTCCAGCTATAGTTACAGTGAAAAAATTTCGAAATTTTTCATTGGCAACATTCACTTTTTTCGTTCGAAAATTGATCAGTGCATTGAAAAAACCAAAATGTCATTGGAATGATACACGTATGACAAAAATTGCTGACGTAAAATCTTTGCAAATAAGAGTCTTTTAAAGGATCAATAACAACATGAGACAGCAGACGAAAGATGTAAAAAAAATATATTGGAATTACAAGTTAGCATTTCGGGATAAGTATCGTCGTCCCTAACTTTACAGTTTCGTGGTCACCAAGACCCCCCCCATCTCTGATGGATTTCTGGTCCTGGGGTTATCTGAATTCTAAGGTGAACACATCATAATCACGAGATTTGTCAGAACTGAAAGATGCCATAAAATATGAAGTTATACAGATTCCTCCTGGGATGTTACATTCGTCAATCTGGTGAACAATCTCTAACATTCAATGCGTTACCATCTGCGAAAGTGGGCACTTTGAGAATTTGTAATTTCAATAATTTGTAATTCCCCCCCCCCTTCTCTCCTGTCGTGCTTTGTTATCAGTCCTCCCCAATGCTTTTCTTTGCAAAAGATTTACACCTTCAGTTTTCGTCGTACAAGTATCGTTCCAACGCCATTTATGGTTTTTCAATGCGCTGACAGTTTGGGCAGGGGGAAAAAATTGTGTTGCCTTTCGAGAATTTGGAAATTTTTTCACTGTAACCGTAGTCGTAAGAGTTCTATTGTTTTAATAACCACGATCGCAAGCACATATCTTCAAATAACAATACCTAATATTTCATTTCGATTGGTGGAGCGGATAGGCCGAAAGGCTTCCATGTGTTTTTAATGACTCCCTCCCATATATAAGATCGCTTTCAAAGTAAGGTGCATCAATGATAAAGAGTAAAACTGCAACTGCCACCAGTGACCATTATCTAAGGATCCTGAAAAACGTCTTTCTTTCCCAATTGTACATGCAGTGCGTGTTGGGCCAGTTGAGGTTCCAAGAAGAATATTGTAAACCATTTGTGATTCTAATAAGTCTAGGACTTAAGTCTAAAAAAAGGAATTCAATTAGGATTGTATGAACCATTGGTGTTTCAAAAAGAATATGGACCATTTATGGATCCAAGACTTAGGACCGTAGCTGGTATAGAGGTATTTCCACAGACATTAATTTATCTTTATAGTGACATTTCCCAATCGCCCTAGATCCCCTAATCTAACATATGCTTATTTGTTCTTGCAGTAGGAATAACCTCAAGTAAGAAGTTTCCTAAATCTGTTGAGTCAGAACACTAGAAATGAAGGACTACATCAGATTTACCGTCACAAGTATCCCTAACGATATGTCATGAATAGTAATGGATAATTTTCAAAGTTTCTTAGAAGAATTTGTGCTACAGAAGGATAATTATTTAGCAAATGCGTTATTTAAGTGGAATTACTGCAACTGTAGTGTAGAATAATAAATAAAAGGCAGTTGTTCGCTCAGGATATGTTTTATTAATATGTTTATGATATATTTTATAAATTATGCCACATTATATATGTGAAATAACCAGTTTGTTAATTTTAAATCAAAGTTAAATGTAGGTGGCTCATTTAATGTTAAGTTAAATGCAAGTGGATTTGAACGAATCATAAGAAAAGTCAATTAATCAAAAAAGGGTGAATCTTTACATTATGGTAACTAGGTGATTTTTTGGCGAAAATTTGGCGACCAAACCTTTTACAGCAACCTGCTAGTTTTGTTTTGGACGCCATTTTGTTTTCACGAAGTAAAGGCATGTTTTTTTTTTTTTTTCTCAACATTTTTTCCAACAATCTATTAGCCAAATTACGTTTATACTAGAACTTTTATGGAACAAAAAGGCTTAATCATGACGAAGATTAGGTGCGAAATTGGGAGAAAGTGCAGAATCGCAAACTGCTTGCCGCGTTTTTAAGAATTGCACATACACGGTATCCATGTACACGTCGACCTATTTTCACTTAAGAAACATCCTAGAATTGCACAAAAATGGCATTGCGCACACTCTTGACTTTATCTATGTACACATCGACCTATTTTCACTTAAAAAGTCAAAGAAAATTGACAAAAAGCGCCAAACAAATAAGTGGACGATTCTGCACTTTAGCAGCGAAATTGTTTCTAAGTGCTTATTAGCTAAAATCACGATCGGAATTTTCTGGAAAATGTCACATGACATGTCTCATAATCTCTCACTTCTCTGAGACAAAATAATCTGTGATTCAAACTGTGTACTTCTCAGATTATTGCTAAAGTCCTAGCTAGTAAGCTTTACCGCCTTACCAAAATGTCGCCAAATTACTTGTTACCATATTCTAAAGATTAGCCCAAAAAAGTTTTCAAAAAATGGTTTATAAGAAATTGCTTTTCAATGGATAGGAGAACAGGTCTTAGTAATATAAAAAGAAGTATCCTTGAAAAACATTAAATTTCAACGGTTCAATCAAGCTTTGGTTAATCTAAAAAGCAAAGATGCCTAATTAAAACAGAATAAATAAAGGTTGACAGGCGAGCGAGTCCACAGCTTCGCAGATTACCACATAACAGCCGCAAATTATTGCTATGAAGATCCTTGTGGAAGGGGAGCGGGAAGAGACGGATCAAATTCCTCCCCAGCCCTATGCGTGAATGACTTTTACCACTTCTTTCTTTTTTAAATTCCCGATTTCACGGAAAACATTAATTAGTCTGCGTAATGTGGCCGTTTAAATGGATAATGGGAGTAATGGCCGAAGCAGACAATTAACAAAGAGAGCGCAAACAGAAAACGCTTCCTATAATGAAGCTATCCATCACATCACGAACCTCTTCGCATTCTTTTTTCCCGCTTTCGGGGATTTTGTTTTGAAGTATTAACGCAACTGAATCTTTCCTTGAACGAAAGCGGAATTTCTTACGAAAAGGAAGCAAAAAAGTGTGTATAAAAAAATAGCATAAGATAAAATGTCATCGATAACGTTTTAGGAAAATGATATATAACTACTAGAACTTGATGTGAAATTATTTATTAAGCAATTCATTAAAATTAATTTTAATCCAGAATTCATATTGCGTTAGATTATTCTATTACTTCTGCATTCTTTGCTTCAGTGTAGAAAAGATTGGGACAGTAAACTTTCTGATCCAGCCTCGCTTTAATCAGCCATCTTTTTACCATTGGAGGTAAGAAAGGAAGGAGTGGCCAAACCGGCAATAGAAGTGAAGCACTGCTCCGAAGCTTCGGTCACCAGATGGGGTGTTTTTTGTTTACAATCAGAAGCTCGCTTGACATGCTGATATGAATATGTATTACTGAAATTAAGGGTAAAAAAAAATCCAAGTATAATTAAAAGAATTATTCCCCTTACATTTTATAATAACTCACTTACAAGTTTTAAATACTATTTAAAATAAAATTCCTTATTTTATTCCCTTTCAGAAATATTCAGATAAAGTTAAGTACTATTTAAAGTATTTCGCTATTAAAATAAAAGGTGCTCTAATTTGAAATGGACCAAATAGAGCATTAATTATAAATTGACTTATATTGTTCGATTTAAAAGATGCCTCAGAAGCTAAAAAATCATGTCATATTTGAGAAAGTATTTTAGGAAGAAGCTCTATAAATAGAAAAGAAATAATGCATAATTTTAATATTAATAATACAATAAACTTTGATCTTAATTTTTGTAATCCTTAACCGAACAAAATCGAATTACCTTAAAATTTCTTTCTAATGTAATTAACGAAAACTTGTGAAAATATTTCATTCAAATTAAACCATTCTGAGCAAACTGTTCTGTGAAAAGTATAGCATTTAATTCAGTTCAGAATGAAATGTTGTTTAAAAATGTATTCTTTTCATATACTTAGGACTCTGAAGTATTGCAGAAAAATAAAATATATACATTTATATGAATATTTACGACATAATTACAAAATATTTACATCCGATCGTGTCAAAAACACATTGAACTCGATGGTAAATTACCCAATGTTTTGTTCACCAAAGAAGGGATCGCCAGTGCTTCAAAGCAGGGTATGGGGAACCGGTTTAGGGCCACTCCATCTCACTTCCTATCTCCATGCTTTTTACCAAGATTTTTTTTGGGGGGGTGGGGGTGAAGCTTTACAAGTCAAATTTCTGCTGCCTGTAAAAGGAAAACGTTTAGAGAGATCTTCCACAAAATGAAGTGAAATCAAACTGTACTGTTATTACTAATGGTATATGCTCTCTGGAAGAGTTTAATCTACTGGTTGGGATGTGTATCCTGAACAGTCTCGTCTCTGAGGGCGGCTGAACAATAACGCCAGGATTTGTAAAATAAGTAATATTACGTCAGATTGGCTCTTCATGTCATAAGCCAACAGGGCAGGCGGACCGTTTTCCCGAACGCTAATCATATAATTTCAAAGTTCTTGAAATTATGCTATAGTTATTAGTTGTTATCTGTGATGCAAATTTGATTCAAAGCAAGAACTGAGGAAGAGGAAAAATATGCAATCTGAAAAATTCGGATTACAGCTGGGCTGGGCAAACGCCAACCATCAGGCCAAATGCTGCTTTTTTAATTGCTTTTCGGCCCATCGTAAAACCTTGTACAACGACACATTCATCTCTCTCTTCCTCGATTTTGAAAGAAATCAGTTACAGTGTTACAGTGTATGTGAAATTGTTACAGTGTATGTGTACGTATGATTATAATGTACGTATGCAAATGTACTTACGATTAATAACTAGCTGTCAACCTAAGCTGAAAGCACTAGATATGCTAGAAAGCATACTCAGCTGCTAAAGAGTACAGTTCTATCGTTTCTAGCACCTTTAATTTAGAAATTAAACTATGAACTACGAATGTATACAAAGCATAAACTCATAAAAATGTTTGATTAATTATCGATATATTTTTCACTTCATATACCTTGAAATTTAAAAGTACATCTTATATTTCATTCACTGACCTACATGTAGGGCTGTCATGACCTCACATTCTTACTCTGCGCCTTATTTAAAGTAAAAAATATGAAATTAAATGCATAAACTGCTATTTTTTTGTAATTTTCGATTCCTTATGCGAAGTAAAGGAAGTATTGTGTTTGGAGAAGATATCGGTTATCATATATCATCGGAAATATCTGTTTTGACCGTTCCTGTATCCATCTGGATCTTTTTATTTGCTTTACGTCTGGACGTACGGATAGAATAGAGGACTCTTTTTTTTTTTTTTTTTCCAAAGCGGATTGTAAAATGGATTTAAAATGTATTCAATAGAGATTTTATTGAGACGAATATACATACGTACTTACGTATGTTTGTATATATCTCGTAAAGCTCAAAACGATAAATTGACTTATATTAATTATAAATATTAATTATAAATTGACTTATATTGTTCGATTTAAAAGATGCCTCAGAAGCTAAAAAATCATGTCATATTTGAGAAAGTATTTTAGGAAGAAGCTCTATAAATAGAAAAGAAATAATGCATAATTTTAATATTAATAATACAATAAACTTTGATCTTAATTTTTGTAATCCTTAACCGAACAAAATCGAATTACCTTAAAATTTCTTTCTAATGTAATTAACGAAAACTTGTGAAAATATTTCATTCAAATTAAACCATTCTGAGCAAACTGTTCTGTGAAAAGTATAGCATTTAATTCAGTTCAGAATGACGTTGACACAAAACGTTGAAATTTTGTATATGGCACTTCTATAACATCTAGGAGTGCATTGCAATCAGCAGCAATATATATATATATATCCTTGTGATGTATGAGTAGTAGCTTAAATAATCAGACGATAAGTTTAAAAAACAGAATCCATTTATTATTATTCAGGACAATAGCAGTTACAAAAATTGGATATCCGGAGTAAATAAAAAGAATTACTAATAACTTTTTGTATGAAGTTTACTGCATCGTGACATTTAAGAAAAAGCCCCGATATTCCTTTTGCGAGTTTTTTTTATAGCTTCTGGAAAGGCAGCGCTTCCAAGAAATGACGTCAGCTTCGTCAGCCAATCCAGTTCGCTTTAAATACTTCCAGAACATTCTATAACTGTACGTGTAGAAAAGGCGGGAAAAGCAACTTGACTACGGGGCTGTGGATTTAATTCCACGTACTTTCAAATACGAGAACGTCGCCATTAAAAATGAAAAGAACATGCAGTTAGAATTTTAAGTGTATTCTTGACTATGAAATTTTATTATTACATATATATATATATATATATTATTTCATAAGAAACTAACACGTATAATATATATATATATATATATGTGTGTGTAGGTATATATTAGAAAGATGCACTACTAGATTTATATGTATTATATAAATCTAGTAGTATGTATTATATAAATCTAGTAGTGCGTCTTCCTTGTTTATTGCAATCAGCAGCAATATATTGTATATTGTTTCATAACAAACTAACACGTATATATTTATATATACATGTTATATTTATACGTATATATATACATTTATATATAATTAAAGAAAGGAGAACAAACTAAAAAAGACCTTTGTGGTCAAGAAGTTTTGCGCATTGAGCTGCAAAAATTAGAAAACAAGGTAAAAAGAATATTCTTAGTGCTTCCGCTAAAAAGTTGCTTTGATATTGTGGTTCCGGTGAAAAATTTTTTAACATAAGTAAAATAAAGTGCAATGAAAAGTGTAAACACTAAATAGACAATATTATCACTAGAATATTTACAAGTAAAATTCATAGCTTCATAGAAATCGATTAATATGTTTCGAAAACGTGTTTCGTTCTCCTGATTCATTTGAGATCAAAAACCGAAAAAGAATTTCTTAAATTTTCATTTAAGACATTAAAATTCATATAAAACCGAAAACTCGAATCTCAAATGTACCAGGATTTTCTCTACACGCCTTCGAAACACTTGGAAAAACGAATAAAATATAACATTGTCCTAAACTGACTACTAGAAAACGAAAAAACTTTACGTTATGTAAAAAGATCATTAAAAAAATCCAATTGGTCTAAAATCATTATATGCAAAAGCAAATAAATACAAAGAGCAAAACAAGCATAAAAATTGGGTGGTCTCCGATTATACTAAACTTTTAATACCAAGAAAACGAAAAACTTTTTATAAAGATTCTTTAAATAATAAAATCAAATCCGAGCCTTTTTATCAGCTAAAAACTGTAAACCAATTAGATGCAAAAATTGGGGGAAAAAAAATAGTAAAATAAAAAAATCTGAAATGTTTCAGATTTTAAATTACGTCCAAAGGGGCGTTTTTTAACATTTTGTGTGTTACCTTTCTTTATTAAATATCATGTTCCTCGCACTTAAACCATAAGATCCAGTGCAACAGCAATATCGCAAAATAGTTTTAAAACGAGCATATCTTTAGAATTTCCGATACAGAGATTCACGCGCTGGAGATAAAAATGTTTTTTCTGCACAACGTTGCCATTGCTCGCTTTGAAATCCTTGAGTTTGTTAATCAAAAATTCGTCAAAGTTTTAAAAAATAAGAAATCGATCATAAAACAAATTTCAAATTTCAAATTTGGTCTTCCACATGCTCATATTCGTTGGAGGATTACGTTATTCAAAATTCGATGACTCTATGTACCGTTGTTTTATCACAATACGAGAAATATACATACATTTATGCAGATTTTTCATTATTTAATTTCTTCAAATATAATGCAGGACTCTAACATTTTGTGGCAACAGTCTGAAAAGTGAACCGACATTTATGAGTCCGACGCAAAATGCCAAAACGAAACTAATAGTCCTTCGTTATTCAAATCCCTTTGGACTAAAAAAACCCGCAAACTGACTGAAATCTTAAGACGACCTTCTAAACGAAAATATACTTAATTCTTCAGACGACCAAACTGTGTTCTTTGTAGAATACAAAGCTGCTCTGGAGAAACAAAAAATTGTATATATGTGTATATATATAAGAAAAAAAAGAAACACAATAAGAGGCAAAATCAAAAGCAAATTTTTATACCCGTCCTGCGCTATACCTGCAAGTTTGAATTATCATTTGATATCATTTGATATCTTTCTACATCGTAATTTTCAAGACAATAAAGCTTTTTTTTAGTAGCGGAAGATGTATTTTATCCTATTTCACTTGAACAGTTTCACTTGAAAGGTTCAAAGAGGCTTGTAGGTTGAAGTCTGGACAATTCGTCTTTTAAAAGTTCAAAAGCACAAAAATCCACGGATTTCTGTGCTTTTGAGCTTTGTATCAGGAGATTTAGAAGGGATATGAGTGAAGGTTTCGGTTTGGATACCCGTTTTTTGTTCTATTTTTTCCAGGAACGTAACAGTGTATTTTGATGTGTGGCTGCTTTCTTCATCTTGATGCGGTTCTACTGATTCATGGCACTGTGAGTAGAGAGAAGCTATTTCATATTTGAAAATTGAGTATAAAATACACTCTTAGGTTGCTATCACACGTCGGTTTGTTTCGGAAGAACAACTGTTTGGAACAATTTTTCTGCTTTGTCACAACAGCCCAACAACACAGACCGCTTTGGGGTTAACGCAGGTGAAACTGGTTCGACATTACAAACAAGCTGATAGCATTCGAAGCTGATAGCTGATTGGTTGAAAACGAACAACCTGCAATTTTTTTGGAAAGGAAGGCAAAAGTCGCGCGTCTTTCTTTCAATAGTAAACCAGGTAGAAAAATTATCCGAAACAGTTGTTCGTGTGAAACAACGCCGTGTGATATGGGCCTTAGACACACACACACACACACACAAAAAAAAAAAAAAAAAAAAAAAAAAAAAAACGACGGACCAAGAAGGAGTAATCCAAATGGGACGAAAATTGGTAGAAGTAATGTACATGTACAGAAAAGCAAATGATTACAGTTTCAGAAAAATTGGATAATTCATTGAAGTGATAGAGTTTCACAAAGTGAAAGAGTGAGTAACGTGTTTGTTCACCTCTGGCCCTTATGCAAGCAGTTATTCGGCTTGGCATCGATTGAATGGCGTTGCGGATGTCCTCCTGAGGGATATCGTGCCAAATTCTGTTCAACTGGCGAGTTAAATCGTCAACATCCCGAGCTGGTTGGAGGGCCCTGACCATAATGCTCCAAACTTGCTCAATAGGAGAGAAATCTGGCGACCTTTCTGGCCAAGGTAATGTTCGGCAAGTACTAAGGCAAGCAGTAGAAACATGTGCGGTATGGGGGCGGGCATTATCTTGCTGAAATGTAAGGGCAACACAACGGGCCTTAGAACTTCGTCGACGAACCGCTGTGCTGTAAGGTTGCGACGGATGACAACCAAAGGGGGTCCTACTATGAAATGAAATGGCACCCCAGACCTGGTTGTCGGCCTGTCTGTCGGAAGACAGTCAGGCTGGTATCACATCGCTGTCCGGGGCGTCTCCAGACTCGCCTTCGCTGATCATCGGGACTCAGTTCAAAGCGGGACTCATCACTGAAGAGCATTCCACTCCAGTCAGTGACATTCCAGTGCGAATGAGCCCGACACCACTGCAAACGGGCTTGATGTTGTACAGCGATCAATGGTAGTCGGCGCAAGGTGCGCCGTGACCTCAGCTCCCTTTCTGTGAGCCGTCTATGAATGGTCCTTGCGGTCACTGAAGCAGTAGTTGCACGTACAGTCGATGATAATGATGCATCTGGGGCAGTGGCGTAGCTAGGGTGTGGCAAGGGCGTACATCTGTCCCCGGGCGCAGCATCTAAGGGGAGCCAAACTGATGCTATGAAAATTTTTAATGAAATGTTTTCCATTCTTGGCACACAGAAAGGGGCGCAAATCCTTCAATTGTCCCTGGGCGCTGGAAACTCTAGCTACGCCCCTGATCTGGGGCTGTCAGTGCCGCTCTGATGATTGCTCGGTCTTCACGTTCTGTCGTTTCTCTAGGCCTAACGCTTCCTTCTTGACGCTGTATGCCGCCATGGTTCACACATTCCTGCCAATATCGTACGAGAGTACACGGAATGAAATTCGTGAAGAATTTGTGACCTGGAATCGTAATTTCTTCTCTTAAATATCCTGCCAGCTGCGCAGATCAGATGTTCTGTAGCGACAGTCGTTCATTCATTGGCAGCCAAAATGTAAAATTTTGCAGTTTCCGTCGAAACCTGTATGCATATCAATTTGTATCCAATTTGCTTTATATCTTCTCGGTGCGTCGTTTTTTTTTTTTTTTTTTTTTTTTTTTTTTTTTTTTTTTTGTCTAAGAGTATATATTCCTGATCATATGTGCAGTTGAAGTTAACAGTTTTTCTGCTCTGTCTTTAATTTTTATTTGTCGTTATATCAAAAACAAACACCAATCAAAAATTCCTTTGTAAAACTTTCGTTAGATTCTTTGAACTATGTTCTAAATTTTTGACGTTATTTTCCTTTCTTATTGACAGTATTATCTATTGCTGCTTTAGATGCCGAAAAATCTTGCCTGTTACAACATATTTTAATAATTAAATACGAATAATTTTCTTCGGAAAGAGCAGACATAGCCTTCCGTCCATTGCTTCTTTAAAAGCGCCATTTTGCATCAAAACAAAATTGCTAGATAACAAGACAATATTTTACCTTTCAAAAATATAGCTGCAGCCGACTTAAGTAAAGCAAAGACGTCTGAAAAATGTGCGAACAGCCTAACTTGGTAACGTTACGTAGATTATTTGCAGTGAACTTCTTAAAAGTGTTCATAATTATGAACAACCTCGGGCAAATAATCACTGTAAAGTATTAAATATTATATATTTATAAATTAGGAGTTGAAAACCTGAAGCTACGTTAGAGTTTCCATAAAAAGCACGCGTATGCATTTTTTGACCTGAGCAAGACTTTTGGAATATTTAAAAAAGAATTATGAGTGTTAGGCATGCGGAAATCAAAGGTAGATAACATCTCTTTCACTGCAGATTGGCCTCTTCACGATTATTAAAAAAAGATACGGCGAACGTGATTGTAAGAATAACGTTTTATCAACTTATCAAGTGTTAAAAAAGAACTAAATTTAGCTAACAGAATTTATGAAAAAATATTTAAGCGATTAAAGTGACAAATTGTTTTCGTACACTTAACTTCTTTGATAAAATTACAGATAACGAGAGTAAAAATCCGAGTGACTTCAATTTAATCTGAATACAATAATTCTGTATATTAAGTTTATGTCCATTTCATTTTTGAGTCATTATAAATTCAAATATAGAGGTTTAGGTCTTAAAAGTTTTCAGACTTCCGTAACATATGTGCACAACTGAACTATAACGTAAAATCACTAAGGTTCACTGTTACGTAATTACTCAAAAAAATTAACATAAACTACGGCTAGAGAAAGAGAATCATATTAAGCATGAAGTGTTAACAATGTTTTAGAATTCCATGAGACACAGACGCCATTTATTTTCACGGATATGTGGTGTGTATCGTGAGCTTTTGTCTGAATTTGCTTTGGATTTTCGATACAACGACGTAACCTTTGCGTCAATCATAGCGAACAGCTCTTGAATCATTCACGATGTACACTCATGTCCATAAATGAAGGAAAATTCGGAGTCACGCGGAAATCGAACTCTAAAATAAATATATCACCTGTAAAATCCCTACACACATCTTCAAGAATCATATGCAAATTTCAGGAAGTAACCAGATGACACCTATAGTACGTCACAATGACGAGAGTGTAAGAGAGTTATATATAAGGAATACAGGCAAAGAAGTAAAATTGTTCGCAGGCGTTTTATAAGCATTTCAGTGCAATAACCGAATAGTTATGACACAAAGGACGCATTTGGATGATTTTTTACGTGGTAGAATTATCGGCCGTCTGGAATGTAGGCGCACCCAACTGGAAGTATCAGACGAACTTAGAATTGACCAGAGTGTCATCTCCAGGCTTTGGCAACGATTCCAAGATGATAGTAATGTGAGTAGACGTTACAGCACAGGTCGCCCCAGAGTTACAACGCCGAATGAGGACCGGTATTTGGCAGTTTCTACCAAAAGAAACTGGCGGAGCACAGCCTCAGACCTGTCTCGTCAGCTCTCTTCAATCACTGGTACGACAATTTCAAGGCAGACCGTGTACAGACGCTTAGGGCAGATTGGTCTATATGCTCGTAGACCTGTCAGATGCGTTCCACGTACTGCAACTCACTGTCGCCTGCGGTTAGCCTGGAGTAGAGAGCATGCATTGTGGACACCGCAACAGGGGGCTTGTGTGATGTTTTCCGACGAGTCCAGGTTTAGCTTGCGGTCTCGCCGGACTTTCATATGGAGAGCTCTAGGTACCCGTTACCACCAAGGAAACATCATTGAACGTCACCGTTACGGTGGTGCAGGAGTGCCCGTTTGGGGTGGAATTATTCTGGGTTCCAGAACTGACCTGCATGTTCAAATTGGAACCATGACAAGACAAATCTATCGGGACGTCATTCTGGAACAACATGTACATTTGTTTCGGGGCGCCATGGGACGTATCAATTTGTGTTTATGGATGACAACGCCCGTCCTCACCGTGCAAACATCGTAAGCGAATTCCTTCAATCGGAGGATATCACCCGTATGGACTGGCCAGCATTCTCACCGGACTTGAACCCAGTAGAGCACGTGTGGGACATGCTTGGCCGACGAGATGCAGCCCGTCAACCTCCTCCTACATGTCTACCGGAACTTCAGAGAGCATTGCTTTTTGAGTGGTGTAATATCCCCCAAGATCAGATCGATAATTTGATACTCAGCATGCCTAGGCGTTGTACGGACTGTATTGCATCTTTTGGGAAACATACAATGTATTAACACTCATACCAACCATGTAATATCGGTTTTTTGTAAATAGGGTTTTTTTTTTTTTGTAATTTGCTCCAGGGAGAAAATTCGCTAATTTTTTTAATAATATCAAACATATAGCATCTTTTTTTGCTCTTTACCTTTTGTTTAATAAATAAGCTTTACAAATAAGTCAAATTTGTTTTGCTTCTAACTCTTCCTTTGCCTGATTTTGCATTATCCTTAATTTATGGACATGAGTGTATTTTTACATCCTGGCATTAATGAGATAAAGAATGGAACAGAAATAGTAAAGGAAGTCGGATTGTTCACATACAAGTTGATGACATGAACAATTTCCTTAAGAGCTGTGGTGAAGAGCTTTCGGCAGAAGATTTCTTACAGCTTGCTCAACAACTGCTGTCTAAAATGGCACAGAGGAAAACGATGCTACGTCTGTAATGGACGCTATCAACGAAATCGCTGCAAAAGGAATGTTGTTCTTATCGATCAGGGAAGTGAGACCAGTAGTAACAACCCACATGGAGCGGAGTTCTGTCATTCAGAAGTGTATTGAGACATTTTTGCACACACATAAAAAATTATAATTTGCTGTCAAGAAAGGAGAAAACCAGGTTGTGAACAGTTTGTTACATTTTCTTCCTTTCCCCCAAGCCATTAAATACTTTAAAAATATATTTCAGTACATAGATAAAATATTTGTTGATTACTGTGTAACGTTGCGCGCTTCCAACCTGCACGCAACAATAGTGGTGACTGCTAAGAACTGGAAAGTAGACCCAAAGTCTTGAGAAGGCTTTAAATCCCTTTTTATTCAACTTTAGAAATTACAAATGCGTGCTCTTGACGCTCACAAACTACGCCGACCCGGCGGTAAAATAAAAATAAGAAACTGAAAAGAGATAATAACAAGTGACTAACTACGAGGCTCTCTAAACGTAACTAACCTCACCGCCTTCTAAAATACCGCTGATAATTCAGCAAACTTCTGAATATTACGTTGAAAGATTAACAAACTGCCGAGGCAAGCACACAGGCCGAAACGCGTGGTTCTTCAATTTCTAACTAGCCACCTCCACGCTCGTGAAGTAAGAAAGCACACTTTCGAACTCGTTTCCTTTGTATTTAACTCGGATTACTTCCGCTGACAATTTGAATCCTTGCGCGTTCTACTAAAATTTACATACTCTGGCATTGGCAATTCCAGGGAAAAGTAAGGCTTGACAGGAAAGATAGTTTAAACTTAAAATAAATGTTAGTTAAAATAAATATAAACCCTACAACTGAATGGTTTGAACGTAATGGATACCTTCAATCTGCTCGGTTTGAGCTTAATACATGCTTTAACCCAATGAATTTTAGTTTGGATTTAATGTACATTTCAAAGTAATAAAACTTCGACCTGAACTTAATATAGACAGTCAATCCCGTCCCTGCATAAGTGATAGAATCTAAATTAAATCCGGAGGAAAAAAGTTTTCTTAGATAAAACAGTGAATAATACCAAGAAATACATGTTTCTGATACGTGATGTGAGAGGAATCGGACAAATTATAACGTATATACACTGTGTCCACAAAAGTAGTTAGCTGATCATTATTTTTGTAACCATTGATCTTATAATGCTTTTGTATACTTAAAAGATCTCTATCTTGTACACGTTGCAGAAAAAAAAAAATAAGAAGGGAGACAGTTCTATATCTCTCGTTCTAATGAGTCGACTAACAAAATTTAGTTTGTATTTTTCGTGTCTTAAAAGCTCGACTTATATATATATATATATTAGATTTATATATAGCATTATAACAAAATGAATGCCATTGTCAAAAAAAATGAATTCCATTGAAGGAAAAAAAGGTCAATTCGAATTATTCTAATTTATTTATTAACCGACCTAAATTGAATATAAAACCTAAAATTGCAATTTTCGAAAGTAGATATCTAGGCCAATTTTCGTCATTCTTTCGAGTCAAACGTTTTCAGTTTAATTTTTCATACAAAATTTCCTAAATACAAGGCCAGAAACCAGAAAAAACGTATAAAATGTTAGATTTCTTAATGTTTACAAAAAGAAATCTCTTTAAATTAAAAAATATCAAAGTATGAATATTTGTGGCTTTTTTTGTGGTTAGAAATATGTGTCTACGACTGCCAAAATAAAGGCCAAATAAGGGCTTTTGTGGAGACAGTATATAGGCCTGAAAGGACACAAAAACAAATTTTCGCTGACCATTTGAGTATGAAAAGGTAAAATTGCATTTACTGAGAAGCTTTTATTTTAGTACATTTTTTTCTTTCTTTTCTTATTCGAATGTAACCTTGAAAAAAATTAGTCAGATCTTCTAGAGCATAACTTTTATGAATACTTCTGCAAATTACTTCTGTAAATTCGCTACGAACATTTCAGGTTAAAATCCTTTTAATGAAATTAAAAATATAAATTATTTGACATAGTTTATAAACGTGTAGCTTGAGACATTTTCTATTATTTTATATTAAAAATGAATATAAAAACGGGACATGTCAATCTGACTGATAAAATATGAGAAATATGATTTTAGGTTTCTAACTGTGCTGCTTAAAGTTTCATATTTCAATTGTAAAACGCTTAACTCACAAGGGACTCCCGTGTGCACCAGATTATATATAGCCTGTCCAGAAAATTCGCAGATTGAGATTATTTCTCTTCATCTGGCATTATAGTCAAAACAGAATTTTAATGGAATTATTATTCGAGATTTCAAACGTTTAATTAAAAAGCGTTTTCTCACATAATTTAATTTAATCTGTATCTGAGATGGAATATGCAACCAATGTGTGTGTGTGATTATGGCAAAGCCTCGAGGGCTATCTGCCTAAGAAGAGGGATGCCTTCGTGGAGGACTTTCTAAGGGAAACTGGATCGTATACACTATGCACATGGGGAAAACCACGAAAACGCCCATGCAGCCAGGCCGTTCGCAAGTTCGAACCTCGAACCGAACTGCCAGTGTTCAGCGACTTTACTGCTCGGTCGCTAGTGGGCCCATATGCAACCAATGAGAAGTAATTATACCTATTAAAATATGAGTCCGTCTGTCTCTTTGTTTATTAAATCATCTCCTCCGAACGATGGGAAGATGAGATTCGAAAGAGGTACCCCAAATTGCAAAAATTCTTAGGAAGCCATTTCGACCATTCTCATCTTCGTACGACTTTCGTACCCGCTGAAGATAAAAATTCCTAAACGATTCGAAACTTTTCGATATGAAACGAATAAAATAGCGTTGCCAAACATATAATATGTTATTAAATAAGGTCATGTTCTGAAGTTGAAGAAAGTACGCGATTTCATGTGATGTCATTGTATGTCAAAAAGTTTTGGCTAATAATATCAGCATTTTAAATAAAAAGCTGCTGTTGGAAACTTTTTAGTTTCAAGTTAGCATAATTGACACGAAATGTTATTGCCACCGTTTATTCTTTTATTGATTATTATGTTAGACGTACACTTATATTAACTTAAAGCGTCAAAAGTTTTGGTTTCCTGGTTTGGCAACAAAACAAATTATTCGCGAATTGGTTTTTGTTTGCAAAGAATGAACTGATTTCATTCATACTAAAATGTTTTTAAATAGACGTACACTTATTAACCTGAAGTTTCAAAAGTTTTTGTTTCCTGGTTTGGCAACAAAAAAAAAATTATTCACGATTTGGTTTTTGCTTGCAAAGAATGAACTGATTTAATTCATACTAAAATGTTTTTACATAGACGTACACTTATTAACCTGAAGTTTCAAAAGTTTTTGTTTTCTGGTTTGGCAACAAAAAAAATATTCACGATTTGGTTTTTGCTTGCAAAGAATGAACTGATTTCATTCATACTAAAATGTTTTTACATAGAAGTACACTTATTAACCTGAAGTTAAAAAAGTTTTTTTTTTTCTGGTTTGGCAACAAAAAAAATTATTCACGAATTTTTTTTTTTTTTTTTTTTTTCAAAGAATGAACTGATTTCATTCATACTGAAATGTTTTTACATATTTTCTTTTCTGGTGTACTTACAACTTAAACATTTTGCTTTGCATTTTGCTAATTTTTCACAATATTCTTAGCTAAAAACAAATAATATAGTTTGAGCGATGTGTGTATAGTCACTATAATGACCATACATTGAAGAGTTTATTTCATTACAACGACTGGTGCAAAAGGTCAGCAGTTGACAAAACTGGTTTTATTAATTGCATTTTAATTATAGCAATTATTCGTTATAATGGTTTTTTTCTTTTTACGACACGAGGGGGCGTTGTAAGGAGCGCTGACTGCATGTTCCATTGTAATACCTCGTTTCACATCATTCCTTACTTTCTTGCCTTAAGTCTTCCATCTTATTTAATTCTTTTTTATATTTAAAAAATATAAAAATGAGCTAAGTAAGATGGACGTCTAAAGAAAGAAAGAAAGGAAAGATACGAAACGAGGTATTACGATTGAATACACAGGGGTAAATTTTTAGGGGTAGTAATGTTACTCACGTCCGTAGCATACTTTAAGCTACACGTGCTCCCTGGATAGATACAGCTAAATGAGTAACAGCGCTTGCTAGACTGGAGTTTTCAGATACGGAAGTAATTATAATTGCAGCTGAACAAATTATTGTTAAAATAATCCTGTTTTCGTTTTGCGATTTTGCGTTGGTTCACTGTAAATTGTCCCTTTCACTTTTCAAACTGTTGCCACCAAATGTTAGAGTCCTGCATTATGTTTGAAGAAATTAAAAAAATGAAAAATCTGCATAAATGTATGTATATTTTTCACATTGTGATAAAACAACGGTGCATAGAGCCAACGAATTTTGAATAACGTAATCCTACTGCGAATATAGCATGTGGAAGCCCGAATTTGAAATTTGGAATTTATTTTATTATCGATTTCATATATTGTAACTCTTTTACGAATTTTTATTAACAAACTCGAGGATTTCAAAGCGAGCCATGGCAACGTGGAACAGAAAAAACATTTTTATCTCCAGCGTATGAGACTGTGTATCGGAAATTCTAAAGATAGGCTCAATTTAAAATTATTTTGAGATATTGCTGTTGAACTGAATTTCATGGTTTAAGTACGAAGAACATGATATTTAATTAATAAAGGTACCACACAAAATATTAAAAAAACACTCCTTTGGACGTAATTTAAAATCTGATACCTTTCAGATTTTTTTTTTCCTTTCTGTATTCTGTATTTCTTCTTTTGTATTTTTTTCATGCTCAACTCTCAAACATCTTTAATGCATGGGGTCCAATGATGTATAATCAAGTGCCTTTACGATAAAAAAAAAAGTTTTTTTCGATATATTCTTGCATGTTCTTTGAGATTTCCATTCCCTGAAGAAAAAATTAATTGATTAAATATTCATTTTTTTCTTATTTTCATAATTTTTCATTATATCTATAATTTTAAACACATTCGTAAGTATAATCGAGATTTCAAGCGTAAACATCTTCATTTTTTAAAGATATATGACTGGAATTTATAAATATGTTTATTGATATAAACTAAGATGCCTTGATGCATTTTAGATTAATGGGCGATATGAGTTAAGGGATTATATATATGTATATAAAACAAGGATATCCAAAGAAAAAATGAACAAAAAAATTGCCAGAGATAAAGGAGGGGCTGTACAGCAAAAAGGCGGCAAACATCAAACGACCAACGGTTGCCCATCGTCTATAGAAGCGTGATCTGCCAGGAGGGCGGGATTTGATGGTTTTTATCGTTAACGAACATCTACTTGAAGATGATGTCAGATACTCTTCACCAAAGGGAAAGTTCGAAATCGAGCGTATTGTTCTTCCCCCCTGTCTGTTTTATTTTTCATGATTAAGAGAGTTATTATTATTTTTTTCTTTTGAAAATTTCATGTTACATGGGCGGAAGCTATGAAATATGTATTCACAAAATCTGATGTTTCTGTCTTGCATACCTTTGCTAAGTTTTGCTTGTAGCATTTAAATTAGCTATATCAGATAAGCATTGCAAATCGGGGAGAGTTATGGGATTTGTTTTAAGAAATGCTAAGTAGAAAGTGATTTATTATTCCGTGAAGTGTTCACATAACCAAACTTTAGAAGTTTGAATTATAGCAATCTTTCCACTGCCAAAGGAATCTTCCAGCATTCTAATGATGTAAGCATTCATTATTAAAATATAGCTGCTTTATAAAATAAAAGTACATTATATACATGTGGAATTTTACTTAGATATGACTGAAAGAGAGAAGGTACCAGTTGTTTCGGAGTAGCGGCCGAGATGTAGAGAATGTTGCTGGTATACAAATAGGATGCGTAATAGATGGACGGAATTCGGAAATTCACAAATAGCTGGATATTTACCACATTATCTTATTGAAGATGAATTTGTTAGGACATATATTCTTGGTTTACACATTGCTATGGGTACGGCAAGCACCCTATGTTCTATATTTAAATTATCATATGTTGAGACAATAGACAACACAGAGAAGCAGTGAGACACGTACTGGCAGGCAATAGCAAGTAAAAACTGACTGCGCACGGTAGTCTGAAGTATTCGGCCTATAGGCCTTTACTCGAAAAATTAGTATCCCTACTGGGCAGTCTTAGTGAAAATCTTAAATAGTATAATTTGTACGGCAATAGATGACGGCGAGACTTAGCAAGATTAAATACAACACCTAGTGCATTCTGATTGATTGAACATGCAGAGTAGTCAAGTGATGAATAATGACTTCCAATATCATTAAAAATTGTTCGAGTAATAACGTTTTTGCATTTTTAAAAATACAAAAAGTAAGATAAATGTCCAAAGATAAATTCGTAAGATAAATGTAAGATAAATTCGTAAGATAAATGTAAGATAAATTCACAAGATAAATGTTCAAAGACAAATTCGTAAGATATTGTAAGATAAATTCGTAAGATAAATGTTCAAAGTAAAATAAATCCGTAAGATAAATGTTTAAATTTTCGTAAGATAAATGTTCAAAGTTCATGGAAAAATACCAAAATTTTAAAAAAAGATGAAGTAGAATTAATGAAAAATGAAAAAACATAAATTTGTGGGCGGGACTTAGCCTTGATCAATGCTGTGATGTCCAATAGTCATCTGACGAAAACACATTCTGAGTAACTTGAGCAAAGATTATTTTGCAGCAAATTATTTACAACACGATACTATTTCAATAAAACTTGAACTTCTGGGATGGATAAATTAGCAATTTGAGCTAAAAAGATTTAGCAAAGATTATTGACAACACGTTACGAGTTCTAATTAAACTTGATCTTCAGGAATAGATAACAGGATAAATAACGAAATTTCTTGAGTAAATATATACAAATGCGTACATAGATGTTTGACTACTTTCAATTATTATTATAGAAAATTGTCCTAGGACGTTTGAAGGGCTGGTTAATGCGGTGATCATAACTTCCTAAATATCTAATGACATTGTGCTGATGATTATCACATTGGGAGTGAACATTTTTAGATAATTTGAGAATTTCTTCGTTGATGGTGTTAATCTTGAAACTTTTTCTTATGATGGTGTTCCTGACGAACCATTGAGAGTCTGACATAATTCGTAAGGGAATATTTTGTTGGCTTTGTAATTTGGATCTGTGGGTGTTGGTGGTAGCAGCCCAAGCCGGAACGGCATATAGAACTATTGGACGAATGCATTACAACTAAATGATTCTTTTGGTAGCATATTGGAGTTGCGATTTTCTCCCTAATAGAGGATAAAGCGTCATAAATGATTTTTGACCTTTTTCTTTCACGTAGTCTGTATGTTGACGGAAGGTTAATTTCTTATCAAGGAAAACTCTTAGATATTTAACATGAGGTTCTCTTCTAATGATGTCGTTATTGATTTTGATATCCTCGAAATTTCCTCTGAGAGTTTTCTTGCTGAAAAGAACGACTGTTGATTTTTCAGTATTGATTTTTATTTTCCATTTGTAAAACAGCTTAATAATTTGTCTGGGGATTCTTGCGATTTAATTAAGGCCATAGTTCTGAACGGCGATTGGACAAGATCTTGCGGCAATGCAGATAACAAAATGCGGGTTATTTTTCCAGTGACAGAGTTTAGATTCCAGGAAGGGAACGTATCCACATGAAAGTTAGTAATTTTGAGTTTATTATTTTTTATCTGTATATATATATATTATTATTATTATTAGGAATGGCATTTATTGCGCGTAAATCGTTTAGTTTATTCATTAATAACATACGGATTAAATTTGAAAGATAAATGAACACATTCGCTTCTTGTGTCTAATCGCAACACACTGGCTCGTGGAAGAAAGAAATGTTATATTTTGGCAATGCACTGCCTTTAAATAGCCGTGTGTATTGATTTAATTTAAAGGATTCTCCATTATTTAATAATCGAGGTGACACAATGCAAAATTGTTCCCTTTACTAATGCAGTTCCTGATACTGCCTAGATTTATTCTCAGATATTTCTAAGTGTTACATCACAAATTATTTTTTCTTAAAAACTCACCAATTTTTCTAATAACAACTTTTTATTCGCATTGCCTTAGTGACTCATTTTAGGCATCGAAAGAGTAACCAAGCTGAAAACTTCGAAAAAAATTCGATTATCTGATTTCTTATCTGAATTAAAATTAGTAACAACTTATACGTACAATGACTCACATTTTTTCCGGATACTTGTGTTTTTCAATTTTATTGAAAATATTAGTTATTAAATAATAGGGAAAGAACTTGATTTTTCTTTCACATGTACTTTTGTTCATCTTTTTTTCTAAAATCTGCTTTTTTTTGAAAAATGCTCTTCAAAACGTTTTTGGTAAAAAAAAAGGTAATCTATTCAAAACTTTCCGAAAATGATCTCACATAAGTATTCGAACAGTTTATATTTAACAAAAATATGAAAATAATGGGGCATTCAGTATTTCTGTAGGTATTATTCAGCTAAAATATACTTTCATGCGCTTTGGCATAGATAATCAATAACAATTTTTTCGTCTAAGAATGTTCCATTTTGTTCTGTTCCTTTGTAAGAATTGCTTTTTAGAGAAATTTCATGATTCCTTATTCTTTTCTGAATCTCACTCTATACATGTTTGACACGATTTGAGTCCAGAGAATATGAAAAATTTTGGTAACTTCAGGACAGACATATATCAGCCACAAATAAACATTTAGGGCTGCATGTTTAGTAATGTTACCATGGTAGAACTCGAACGCATTTTGCATTCTAAGTTTTCTTGCAGATGCTTTCAGTTTTTCATGAAGCATATTTATATATTTATATATTTATCATGATAAGTAATATTTTCTCTAAAAATGAAGCTTTCCACCCCAGAGACAGTGAAATATTCTCAAATCATTATGTCTGCACCTCAGTGCTTTACAGTGGGGCAATAAATGATTCGTATTCCATTCTTCATTTGGCTTTCGCCACATTGCAATTCGTCCGTCGGATCCAAATACAGTGTCTCACAAAAGTGATGGGACACTTGTGCTTTACAAAAGGAAACTGTAATAAAATAAATTAAAAAAACATGTAAAATTTTTTTGTGGGTGTGTTTCATACTTAAATTTAGTAACAATTATTACATAACATACATTTTCTCAAAATATTAAAATATTAATTTAATAAAAATACAATTGTTTAAAACGGAGCAAAAAATGCCTCACATAAGTGATGGGACGCCATTAGATACTACAACGTACTACAATAAAAATATTTTTTGGGGTTTTATTTTTACTCAAAAGCAATTGGCAATAATTAATAAAATCGTCTGCAGTATTTCTCTCCAGTTTGTTTCGGAATTTTTGTGTTTTTTTAGCTCTGTGCAGCCATGAATGCTAAACGAAAAGAAACTTTGCCTGAAATTCGAAAATTAGTTATTAATTTGCATATTGAACTTGGGAAATCTATTAGAGAAACTCCTGAAACAGTTAACTTGAGTCATTCAACAGTTTACAATATCATTAAACGATATAAAAAGAATCATATGGTTCAGGATAAAAGAAGACCTGGCCGACCATCAAAGCTATCCAATGGAATAAAGCGAATTATCGTTCGAAATATTAAAAAAAATCCAAGAATCAGTGCTCCTAAATTTGCTGCTGATTTACAAGCATTATATTGAGTAAGTGTTAAACCTGAGACTATTAGAAGAGTAATTCGATCTGCTGGATATCATGGTAGAGCAGCCAGGAAAAAATTCTTCGTAAGTGAAAAGCATAGAAAACTCAGACTGGTTTTTTGAAAAATCCAACATAAATAAGAATTCTGATTACTGGAATGAAGTTATATTTGCCTATGAGAGTAAATTTAATATATTTGGTTCTGACGGTAGAATCTTGGTGTGGAGAAAACCCAGGGAAGAATTTCAAAAATAGAACTTGGTGCTAACAGTAAAACATGGTGGTGGAGTAGTTATTGTATGGGGGTGTATGTCGTCCGCTGGAGTTGGTACTCTTGTTTTTATTGACAGTATAATGGACCAGTACAAGTATATTGACATTTTAAATCAAAATTTGAAATCTTCAGCGCGAAAATTGAACCTTCATAACGATTTTAAATTCTACCAGGACCATGACCCCACGCACACTGCTTTGAACATTAGACTCTGGCTGCTGTATAACTGTCCTGAAATAATAAAAACACCACCACAATCTCCAGACTTAAATCCCATACAGAATATTTGGCAAGAATTGGAATCAAGAATTCGCAAACACACCATTTCTTCAAAACAACAATTAAAATCAGTGCTTCAAGAAGAATGGGGTCAAATCACTCCAGAAATCACAAAAAAAAAACTAGTCGAATCCATCCCAAGAAGATTAAATCATGTTTTAAAAGTAAAAGGAAATCCAACAAAATATTAAAACCTTTTAAAAAGTAAAATTTTTTTATAAATATTTGATGGCAAAGTAAGTGTCCCATCACTTATGTGAGCCATTTTTTGCTCCGTTCTAAACAATTGTATTTTTATTAAATTAATATTTTAATATTTTGAGAAAATGTATGTTATGTAATAATTGTTACTAAATTTAAGTATGAAACACACCCACAAAAAATTTTACATGTTTTTTTAATTTATTTTAATACAGTTTCCTTTTGTAAAGAACAAGTGTCCCATCACTTTTGTGAGACACTGTATATTAAACTTTGACTTGCATGCAAAGATAACATTTTTCACCCAAAGCGCTATACATTTCCAAGCAATTACCATTGTTTTATAGCATCAAAGGTGAGCAAACATTCGTCTTCTTAATCCGTATTCTATACAGAAATGTATTGCTTTCCGCTCTTTCTTAAAACTTAGTAATGGTTCTTAAAATACAGAAACAATAATTTCTTCAAAATAAATATATTTTTTGACAATATCAACAATTTTAGTTCGACTTTTAAAATTACAGATTATTAGATACTCTAGCTTAAACATTCTACCAGTACAAGTTTTTTACGAAATCTTTAGAATATTATTCTAACGTTGCCATTCCAGCAAAGTACAATTCTTTGCTTCCAGCAAAGTAATTCGCGCTTTGCGGTCTTTATTTTTTCAATCGTCTGCAAAAGTCACTTCATTGTAAATTTCACAAAACTGTACAGTCGGGCTCTAATTATTAGTTTATCATTGCAATTCTGTACATGAAAATTTCTTAATTGGGTTTATCTTGTTTAATGCAAAAGGCAAAATTACTTAGAAAAATAATGAACAGAGATATTCTGTTTCTTACTTTATCGTTTTATTTTTGAAAATGCATATTACGGTACGTTTATTTATTTTTTTTTTTTTTTTGTCCAATCTTTTATGAAATCGTTATAAAAGTGTTAATGTAATTACTCAGTCTAATACTTGATATAGTTTACGTAATTTCTTGCTTAGGATTCAAATTAAAGCACTTTATTGCTTTCTTTTAAATGCACTTCCGCGTAGTGTTCGTGAGCACTATCCGATACCTCCCATAATACAGCAAAAGCTGCAATTCAGCTGCCGTATTCTTTGTTGAGACCAGTAATTACTACGATAGGGGACTATTATCTACATTTTGTACTTAAATACAGACTTGGAAAATTGGTAGATCCGATTTGTTTTGAAGTTGGTAATTGTTTGCTCTGAGAACACAGCTTGAATGCGAAATACACTGCGATTTGCCTTGGAGGGTCTATCAGTAGCCATCTGTTGTTCGTATGCCTGTCCATTCACAAATTCCGGCTCGGTTAGAGTGCCAAAAAACCTTATTACTATTTTTAGTTTCCTTTCATGAAGTATTCACATTTGTCTCTGACAACTTCAATAGAGCTTTGAATATCAATTACTTAATTAGCAAAATTCAGAAAAAAAAAATAATTGTAGTAATCGTAGTTAAAATAATCGTAGTTAAAAGAAATATTAATGACATAGCATTTATTTCATTACAGCTAATATATTCGTAATGTAAAACACACATTTAGACTTTTTGTTTTTTCAACAGCTTAGAGACATATGTTGCAGATTATGTTAAGCAAAGTTCAAATATATATTAACGTTGGTTTTATAGGAAATCTGTATGAATTTCGAGGAAGACTGGCACAGAATCTTCCAAGAAGTTAAAATATTCTGAATCGCAGACATTTTCTCGCCCAAGTTTCATATTTAGCAATCATTCTTTACTTGCGAAAGTTGTTACTGTTACTAAGGTATGTTCTTCTATTAGTGATAAAGCCTTTATCCTTTGAAAGGAAAGCATGCTCCATTTAAAAACTGACTGACTGACTGATAACTTATAGCCAGAATACCACTGAGATCAGTAGTTTATCTGGCTCAATAAAATTTATGCCAGATGGGCACAATAACACAGAACTTAATGTAACTTCACATAATGTCCGCCGTAAGGAGGAGCAAAGACGGATAAAGAATAGGAAGACCAGCAACGCAAGAGCTCACTAGCAAGTAACCGGCCCGGTAAAGGCGTGACTAAGTAGGAGTCATAAAATGAGGGTAGAATGTGAATAAAACCAGTGAATTTAAGAAATACACAGTACAATAAATGAGTAAGATACAAAATTAAGAATGCTAATAAACACATTAGGTACATTATTTACAGGTGGGCACTAGGTGGGAAAGTTCTGGTCCCTGATAAGGTGGGCCGCAATCATTTAAAAACTGTAATACATTCGTAGTATCCTAGTTCTTTCTTTTATTAGTTTACTAGTTACAAAACTGCTCGTATTTTTACTTTTTTTAACGAAGTAAAGGAAGTTTTGTAATCTCGAAAAATTCCAGGTATCATATAGCAACGAAAATATCCATTCTGATCCTTATTGAATGAAATTTAACGATGCTTTTGCATGACATGTGTACGTAAGAACAGAATAAAGGACTCTTTTTTTTTTTTTCCAAACGAATTATAAAACTGATTCAAAATGGTTTCAGTAGAGATTTTTTCGTGGCTTCTGCATGTACCTACGTATGTGTGTATGTATCTCGCCTAACTCAAAAACGAGTAGCCTCAGAACATTGGAAACATTGAATATAGGACTGGTATAACATCTAGTTGTGCACCTCCCTTTTTGGTTGCAATTGGCAGCACCAAAAGTATATATATATATATATATATACCCACTCTGTTACTTGATTCAGTAAGCTCACATTTTTTTTCTCCTTATAAGTTGATAAATTGTGCACTTTTTCTTTAAAAAAATGATTGAATTATATTATTCTTATCTTCCGGTTAAGGTTTGCATGCCTTTATTTAATCTACACGCAATAGTTGTAGAATTATTAATAGTAATAGAATAGTGCTGCTAAGCGTAATTTTTTTTTTGCTGTAGCAGCCATATTTGTTTACATTTGAAACTTAGAAGAACAATGAATTAAGTCTTTCTGTATCTTTAGCGTCGTTTTGCCGAGTAAGTCCAAAAGGAAACTTTTAGCACCGAAAATTCTGCCTTCTTGTCTGCTGGCCGAAGCTTGACTTTGCGTAGAAACTGTAACTTTAATTGTAAAAATTGTTTTTTTAATTGTTTTAATTGTATTTGGTGTTTTCTGTTTTTCTGTATCTTTCAAATTTTAATGAAGATATTTTAAGTATTTTTGTTTTACCGCGAAGCAAGAACTGAATTAATTGAATGAGAATTATAGCTCTAATGAAATTCGAGGAAATAAGTGTAAATGAAATGCAGGAAAAAATGCGTATAATTTAGTATTCCGTAAATAGAGAGGTCACGTTGTGTAAACATCAGATTCTTTTTTAACAGTTTCCAAGATATTTTCTCTCCTATTAATAACATTCATTTTTAGACCTTTAAGAATCTATTTCAGGTTTCAAGTCTTGGAAAATTCGTATTATTGTTTATGACAATATCCAGAGCACCCACATATTTTTTTGACGATATCCACAATTGTACGCAGTTTTTGAAAATCACAAATTATAAGTTAATCTAGCTTAAACATTCTAGTAGTACAACTTTTATACCAAATTAAATAACGGTTATATAATCGTAAATAATTGTTATAATTATAGCATCAGATTCTTTTTTAAGAAACGTAAGTCCAAATAGGTTAAGAATATGAGTGAAAAGATAGAAAATCCTGAATTAATGCTTAGAATTTGATTTTTTTTTTAAAGAGAATTTTGTGATTTCGATCATTTTTTCTTAATTAATGTATAGCTTCGATTAATAAATTTGTACCTAACTTTTTGGAAATTTTTACAAATTTGCGATATATTTGAGAATTTTGAATGCGCAAGTAAGATTTGAACGCACACGTAAGCATTTTATTTTTATCTAGTTAAAGTAAAATGGATATTTTAAAGAATGGTATATTTGCTTTACAAAGATTTTCGGAGGAAGGACTACGTTATTCAAAATTTGATGGCTCTAAGTATCTCGTTTATAGGGATTTGACGGCAAATGCCGTTTTGTTGATAACCCTTCTGGGCTAACGCCCTGATAATTTACACCAGTTGAAAGATTGAAATTCTCCGTCAGATTTAACGACGAATGCTTTACCGAAAGAATAGTTTCAGTAAGCAAAAATAAAATCATATTAAGATGCTTAAAAAGCATTATATTTCTTTTACTAACTTCTTTTTTCACGGTCAAAACTCTTAACCACCGTCATTATAGGATCTCAGGCAGTGAAAGGAATAAAAAAGAAACATGTAACACAAAGAAACAAAACTCCAAATGGTGTTTGAAAGCTTCAAAAATCAGACGTAGACTGCGCCTCAATTAATTATCTCCAAAGTTAATGCCAAAAAGGGGATATTGACACAATAATTTAGTTCTCCTATTAACAGCGATTCCACTGACACTAATTTCCCCGGGATAATAAGAGTAGGGTGGGTAAACAAGAATCTTATTTGATCGTTGTAACCCGTCACAAAACTTCAGCCAAGTCGTTCATCAGGTTGATGATATTTAATCAACCCGTTCATCGCGACGTAATGATTTGTAATTAGTAGCTTTAAGTGATCGTCTGTGAATGATGGCCAGCGGTTGCTTTAAGTTGGCCGTTTAGGAGTGTTATTTGGTTTCTGCGGGATGGTACCACCGTTATTTATTTATTTATTAATTATAAGAATTGTTTTTCATTCACAGCGCTGTTTCAATGTCAGAAGCCACAGAATTTTTACACGTAGAATGTGAACGCAGCTTCAAAAACTAACGGAGCTGGAAAATTAAAATAATTCTTAATAAAAAAAGACTCCTTCAATGAAATTTTTTGTGGTGTATTTTTTCAAATTTACTGTAGCATTTAAAAAATTTCCGATTTCGCGGTTCCGAAATATTACTTTCTTAATTGAAAGCTTTGATGACGTTTTTAAAAGAACATAACTATGTTTTTTTTTCTATGTTGCCGATATAAATTGCCATTTTAAAACTCTTTTCTGATTTCAATATTTTGATTTGAATATTATCTACATAAATTTTTCAAAATTAAAATAAGTATCACTTACCTTTATTTAATTTGTATGGTTATAAGATATTTTTCCCGCCTTCTTAGCATGCCTTCGTGGTGTAATGTTCAGCAAACTCGGCGCGTAATCGAGAGGTCCAAGGCATTGCTAATTTTTCAAGTCTCTTGCTTCCAAATAACCTAATGTATCTACAGTGGCGCCCGAACAGAGACGGGCGGTGGAGGAGGATTCTCCACCACCAGGATTTGGCGAATGGGTACCCTAATCACCAGTGGCCTTTTAAGAGGGGGAGTATATCAGGTATTACGCCCCCTTCTTAGCATGCCTTCGTGGTGTAGTGGTAAGCACATTCGGCGCAAATCGAGAGATCCGTGGTTCGAGTCCCTCCCGTGTTCATTTATCATCTCTCCTGCTTTCAAAAAATACCTAATGTTTCTATAGGGTCATTAAGTTTTTTTTTTTTTTTTTTTTGAAAGCAGGAAATGTGAAAAATGTGCAATGTCCTCGCTCGAACTTGAACCTGGACCTCTCTCACGCCAGTTCGAGAATGTAACCGTTATACCATGAAGACAATCCGGAAGGAGATAGAAAATACTTTATAAATAAATAAATAATAACTAACTAACAAATAGTCATTATTCGCTGTAATAATTAAAAAGCGTGAGTGTCTTTCGGATGTTTAAGTATCATGAGAATTGGTTGGTTTGCTTTATGCGATTACGGCTGAGCCTCGAAGGCTATCTGCCTAAGGAAAGGGATGCCTTCGTGGTGGACTTCCTAAGCGAAAACGCCCATGCAGCCAACCCGTTCGCGGGATTCGAATCTCGGACCGAATTACCACAGTTCAGCGATTTGATCGCTCAGCCACTGCTGAGCCTCTCATGAGGTCTCATCATTATCTTACAACAAAATAAATCATCATATTCTTCATCGACATTATTTGATCCATCTGATTCATCCACATTGATCATCTGGTATTTTAATTTCTTTCTTCTTTTTATTCTTACCTGGAAGACTGTCGAAGCTCTGAAATTTCTTCTTATACATGTTTGGATATTTTTTTTTATTATTTATTTTACAATGTGTGCCATCATTTTCAGAATATTCATTACTTATAAAAATATTATATTTCTAATTTGTAAGACACTGGGAGTGCTAAAAGCTTCCTCCCCAATTTAAGACAATTTTAGACAATAGTTGCTTTTCTAGCTAAAAGTTAGCTTAAATTGCTATTATATATATATATATAAAGATATATATATATATATAATTATAAGTAAGGTTGTAAGAACAAACGAAAAAATACCAATTTTGGTCAAAATTTTGCGCATTGTGCTGCAAAATTAAGGAAATTAGAAGATAAATTTTAATACGCAAGCCAAAAAGTTACCAAAAACTGTGGCTCCGTGAAAACTCCAACATTAGCATATTTGGTTGCTATGAAATGTGTGAAAGAGGAGAATATTTACAAGTTAAATTAAAAAAACTATATGCTAAACAAATTAGGTAATTTTTAATACAGTAAAAAAAAAAACAAATCAATTGAACGAGGTAAAATAAAGATAGTAGGCTATATGCTAAACGAAAAAAGTAGATTATAGAACACAGTAAAATACTAATCAATTGATCAAGGTAAAATATAAAAAATATATCAAAATTAAGAAGCATAAAATGGTTAAATATATGTATATATATATATATATATATATATGTATATATATATATATATATATATATATATATACATGTATCGCGCGGTCCACACTCCTGGCAAGCCCATGCTCGCCTTATGGCTTTTATAAACCGGCTACATGCGCACATATATATATTATGTTAAGATCAGTTTCTGAAGCTGTACTGGATGATATAATTAATGACGTATTTCCATGATGCTGAGTCGAATCTTGCTATGCGGCTGTAATGTCTTTACAGCCTGGAGGCACTTAATATTTCCAAATGGAATGTTTTCTTTAAAATATTAATAAGTAAACAGCGGTTCGAGATTGTTAGATTGCAATCTGTAGGAGATCTTCGGTCAAGAGTGATTAAAATAATAATAATCATCATCATAATAATAAAATATGAAAGCTTTCAGATTTTACATTACGCCCAAAGAGGCGTTTTTTTAACGTTTTGTGTGTTACCTTTATTTATTAAATATTATGTTCTTCGTACTTAAACCATAAAACTCAATTTAACAGCAATATCACAAAATAATTTTAAAATGAGCATATCTTTAGAATTTCCGATACACAATCTCGCGCACTGGAGAAATTTTTTTTTCTCCCGTACCGTGTTGCCATTGCTCGCTTTGAAATCGTTGAGTTCGTTAATCAAAAATTCATTAAAGTGTTACAAATATGAAATGGATAATAAAACAATTTTCGAATTCCAAATATAGGGCTTTCATATGCCCATATTCGGATCTAGACGTACGTTATTCAAAATTCGATGGCTCTAGGTACCATTGTTTTATCACAATACGAGAAACACATACATTTATGAAGATTCTTCCTTATTTAATTTCTTTAAATATAACACAGGGCGATAATATTTGGTGGCAACAATTTAAAAAGTGATACAACGGTTTTAGCGATTCAGTGCAAAATGCCGTTTCGAGATTATTATCGAGATTATTATTGCCAAAACGCTAAAACGAAACTAATAGCGTTTCTGGTCTATAACGCCCTTTGGGCTCTTAAAAAAAAAAAAAAAAAAAAAAAAAAAAAAAAGTGCTATTCCGCAAAAACGTGTAAGATAATGCAACTCCATTTAAAAAATAAAAAATAAATAAAAGTCAGGAATCTATTTGATTTTATCGATAAGTGATTTTAGATATATTTGACTTGATTTATTCGATTGATATTTTTGATTTGGTTTGCATTTATTAGAATCCCGGAGAATAGATTAACTGAGATTTTCAGGCTTTTACCCAGAACGTAAATGGGAACCAATTTCCCTTAAAAAATGCCATCTGAATGCATCCAACAAGTCCAACCATTTTAAGCAAATAATACTGATATGTTTCGCCGTATTTATTTAAACAAATAAACTGTCTGAGGATAACGAGAAACAACTCTCTTTACTACTGTTAATTCCATTTAATTTACTATTGTGACACATTAGTTTATTCTTCCATTCAGAAACCTGAAGTAATATACATGTTTTATAAATAAGTATATATGAATATTAGAAATATAAAATAGTGTTTGCCTTTAAAAAAATCATTTTATATTTCATGTTATTTGAATTTACTTCAGTTTCTATCTTTTTTAACTTTGAAAACAAATGTACCATTTAGCTCTTCCAATGGTCTCCAGAGTTTTCACTTATTTACACAGGCTTTGAGTATTAAGTGGTGATTATCTTTATTTACGAGACGCTCTTCCCAAATAGTTTGTAGAGACATTAGGATTTTTGGAAGCAGAAGAGATAAAAAATGAGCAATGCCCTCCCGGGACTCGAACCACGGACCTCTCGAATTTGCGTCGAGCGTGCTGACCACTACACCACGAAGGCATGCTAAGAAGGCGGGAGAAATTCCTTGTACATTTTAAAAATGTGTGTAATATTTAAAATTTCATAATTTTTGCTTTTATAAATAATGCAGTAAATATTTACATCCTAAAATTATGCACTATATGCATAAGGATAATATCCTATCATAAAATTATTATAAAAATACTATTGTCATTTAAAACGAAACAAAACAAAGCTAAGACAAACAAAAATATATTCTTTTGGTGCAATACGTTCGTAACATTTTGTTACAGATAGGCGATACTACTTTTCCAGGAGCTTATTCGCTCTTTATTCACTTGTGGAAACACAGTCACACATTTTGTTTGTTTTAGAAAAATTGTCTGTAAAGTGTACAAAGCTGAACTTTCAGCTGTTCTAGACATTCTACTCTTCCGGTTTAATTGATATTAAACTTTAACCGGTGAAATAAATTTTAAACAGTGTTGCTTGCAAGATTAGTATTACGGTCCTTGCGATAATTAAAAGCTCTTTCGAATTTTGATTTTGATTTGAGGAACTCACTTACTTGAAACTTCATGATTCTGCGGAACGCAGTCTAAAGATAGTTAATCTAAAACATCTGAACTACTAAAATATATGCACATTTGTCTGTCTGTTTGTTTATTTGCAAAATCATCTCCTTCGGAAGGCGGAAATTTGAGTTTCGAGAAAGATGCATCTAGATTACAAAAATTCGTCGGAAGCCATTTCGACCATTCTCATCTTCGTACGATTTTAATCAGCCTAGATATTAATTAAAAACTCTGAAAACATTAATTTTCGCACTCATTTTTCCGAATGGCAACAGTCTCGCTCACTGGAGATAAAAATTCTTTATTTTGAAAAGTGTTGCCACTGCCCGCTTTTAAATCGTAGAGTTTGTTAATCAAAAGTTAGTAATTTTTACAAATTATGAAACAAAAATAGCATTACCAAGCCTTAAACGTATTATTATTATTATTATAAGGTCATATTTTGACACTGAAGAAACTATGTGATTGCATGTGGCGTCATTGAACGTCGAAAATATTTCGTTAATGTTGGCATTTTAAATAAATAGCTGCTATTGGCAACTTTTATGTTTCAAGTTAGGAATAATTGACACGATATGTTATTGTCGCGTTAATTCTTTAATTCATATTGAGAAAAAGTTGTTATATTATATTAAATTTTAATCATGACTTCATACGTACATGTATTAACCCGAAGTGTCCAAATTTACGTTTCCTGGTTTGGCAACAAAAAATTATTAGTCCAAAGAAGCAATTTGCCCAGAAGGACTATTAATTTCATTTTTGGCATTTTGCGTTGATTCACTACAAACGTAGTTTCCCTTTTTAAATTGTTACCACCAAATATTATCGCCCTGTATTATATTTAAATAAATTAAATAATAAAGAATCTGCATAAATGTATGTATGTTTCTCGTAATGTGATAAAACAACGGCGCCTAGAGCCATCCAATTTTGAATAACGTAATCCTTCTGGGAATATGGGCATCTGGAAGCCCAAATTTGAAATTTGGAATTCGATTTATTATCAATTAGCAGCTACGCAGCCAGCCTTCGTCTGGCTTTTAAATGTACCGGGAAAATGCCTGAAGGGAACACCAAACGTTAAATTTGAAAAGCAGCGCAGAATTTTACTCTGCGGAATTTTGCGCAGTTTTTAAATTACGAAAAATTACAAATTAAAATACAAATTAACTCTGCAGAACAACATCATAAAAAAAACACAAATTTTAAAAAAATGTATTACATATATAAAAAATTACAATGAAATAAGCAATATCCCTTAATACAAATATTAATTATCCTAATAAATAAATTAATCAACTCCCCGTTGTCTTCTCTCAACAAACGTCCAGTATCCAAGAGAAACATTACATTTAAAAACTCCACAGAATTTATCGCCCTCATTTTTCCAAGTGGCAACAGTGCTGATTTCAACAGTCAGCAGTCCAGTGTACAATTGAATGAAAAACTGTTGCCAAAACCACATTTCTAAAAGAGTGAAACTATTCAAAATGATGCGACAAAAATTGAAAAAAAAAAAAAAAAAAAAAAAAAAAAATCAACAAAATCTGAAATGTTTCAGATTTTAAATTACGTCCAAAGGGGCGTTTTTTAACATTTTGTGTGTTACCTTTCTTTATTAAATATCATGTTCCTCGCACTTAAACCATAAGATCCAGCGCAACAGCAATATCGCAAAATAGTTTTAAAACGAGCATATCTTTAGAATTTCCGATACAGAGACTCACGCGCTGGAGATAAAAATGTTTTTTCTGCACAACGTTGCCATTGCTCGCTTTGAAATCCTTGAGTTTGTTAATCAAAAATTCGTCAAAGTTTTAAAAAATAGGAAATCGATCATAAAACAAATTTCAAATTTCAAATTTGGTCTTCCACATGCTCATATTCGTTGGAGGATTACGTTATTCAAAATTCGATGACTCTATGTACCGTTGTTTTATCACAATACGAGAAATATACATACATTTATGCAGATTTTTCATTATTTAATTTCTTCAAATATAATGCAGGACTCTAACATTTTGTGGCAACAGTTTGAAAAGTGAACCGACGTTTATGAGTCCGACGCAAAATGCCAAAACGAAACTAATAGTCCTTCGGGATTCAAATCCCTTTGGACTAAAAATCTGATTCGATTTTTTAAAAAATCGGTTCGAGGTGCACTGGCTCTTGTCTAGATGCACTTATATACCAAATTTCGTAGCCCTGTGTCTATTAGCTTACGCGCAGCACGAATGAAAGACACACAGACTCTTTCTTTTATTATATGTAGAGATTTCATATTTTGTAAAACTTTAAGGAATTTTTTATTAAGAAACTCAAGGATTTCAAAGCGAGCAATGGCAACGTTGTACAGAGAAACATTTTTATCTCCGGCGCGAGAGTGTGTATCAGAAATTCTAAAGATACGCTCATTATAAAATTATTTTGCAATATTGCTCTTGAACTGAATTTTATGGTTTAAGTGCAAAAAACATATTAATAAAATAAAGGTAACACAAAAAATGTTAAAAAACGCCTCTTTGGACGTAATTTAAAACCTAAAGCCTTTCAGATTTTTTATTAGTCCAAAGGGATTTCAGTCCCGAAGGACTATTGCTTTCGTTTTGGCATTTTGCGTCGGACTCATAAACGTCGGTTCACTTTTCAAACTGTTGCCACAAAATGTTAGAGTCCTGCATTATATTTGAAGAAATTAAATAATGAAAAATCTGCATAAATGATTGTCTATTTCTCGCATTGTGATAAAACAATGGTACATAGAGCCATCGAATTTTGAATGACGAAATCCTACTGCGAATATGGGCATCTGAAATCCCAAATTTGGAATTTGTTTTATTATAGATTTTATATTTTGTAAAACTGTAAAGAATTTTTGATTTACAAACTCAATGCTTTAAAAGCGAGAAATGGCAACGTTATATAGAAAAAAAAATTCTTTTATCTCCAGCTCGCGAGACTGTGTATATCGGAAATTCTAAAGATATGCTTAATTTAACATTATTTTGCAATATTGCTCTTGAACTGAATTTTTTGGTTTAAGTGCAAAGAACATGATATTTAATAAATAAAGGTAACACTCAAAACGTTAAAAAAACGTCCCTTTGGACGTAATTTAAAATCTGAAAAATTTCAGATTTTTTTTTTTAAATTTTATTATTTTTACTAATTGATTTTTACTCGGAAAGAATAAACTGATTTCATTCATACTGAAAGGCTTTTACACATTTCCCGTGTACATAGAACTTATAAATTTTGCTTTGGCTGCAACTTGCTCATCTGGCGGGTTTGTGCGCTGGTATTAAAATAAATTATAAGCTTGTGAATGAAAATTGAACAATAAAAATATGATAACCTTCTATTTATTTAATTTAAAGCCAGATCTAAATCACACAGTTAACTTCCTGTCACAAGCTATACAGATGTCGTTGAACCGTCTTCAAGGTGAGAAGACTGATGTCAAGACAGGTTCATTTTCTGAGCTGTTTTACACGGTCACTGCATACATACCTTACTCAACAATGCAAGAAAAGCTTGCTGTACACCTATAAAAACAGATCTTGTAAATATTTACTATCGATGCTTATCCTCCACAAACCCCACTTTCCCTGTGTGAGCTGGAAGAGATCCTGAAATCACACAAAAGAGAATCCGTGCACGTGCGTCATACAAAAAGCAGGTTCGCTACATTCTTTGAAATCTTTCATACCGAAGATGGAGGGTGGGCGAAGTTGTCACAAAGAGACTAACAAGCACGTACCTGGCATAAATACGGAGTTATCGAAGGGGATTTTTCAACCCCCCCATGCTTCTGCAATGACAAAAGATTCGCAAAGTATATCTAAAGCACCTGAAACGCAATTCAATAGTTGATGGTTGGGGGAGGCGGAATAAAAAGATTGAAAGAGATCCATTTTTTAGGTCAGTTCTTAATGACAAGTCCTTCGGTCAATGCCTGTTAGTGGTTGAAATTAATATCGCAATTTGAATTTATGAAATTAACTTACCTTTACAAAAGCATTTTAAAAAATGTGATTAAATATATACTGAGTTCTAATGAAAATCCAAATATTGGTAAATTGAAGCTTGAAAACCAAACAAGCAGCATTTTTCTGTTTCAAGACATACACGAATTCCACAATGCCGACGATGCAACAGGATAGTATATACATTATTTAGGAGAAGAGTGAGAAGAAAAAAAGAAAGTAAGAAAGAAAAACATTTTGAATTTTGTCTGGATTTTCCCAGTCTTTTTATAAATCTTTTACTTGCCCCCCTTTTAAGTTGTTTTACACATAACTGCAGATGAAAGTCCAGTATTAATGTCCCGGACTTTAATGATTTGGGGATCAGTCTGTGGTATTATTTTCACATCCTGCCTCTACACTCTACAAGATAAAACACTGGAAATGGAAATTGAATGTCACTTTTTAAGGTACTAAATGTAAATCTGTAGGCCTTGCATATCGGAAGTAATTATCTGAAAATTACTTATGTTGCATTTGCAGCGCCAATCCCATTTTGCGAAAATTTTTTTCTTTGTGATATAGGATCACTTAAAGACAAAGTTGCCTCAGGTTGAGATAAGGAAAGGTTAAGGCACAAGAATCTTGGCTTCTGACTTCCGAGGTCTTTCTGTTACTGAGATAGGAGAAGCCATTGGCAGATAGGAAGCTATAAACAGGCGTACAAAATATTACAACAAAATACAATCAAAAAACTGAAGGGTTTCAGATTTTAAATTACGTCCAAAGAGCCATTTTTTTTAAATTTGTGTGTTACCTTTATTTATTAAATATCTTGTTCTTCGCACTTAAACCATAAAATTCAGTTCAACAGCAACATCGCAAAATAATTTTAAATTGAGCATATCTTTAGAATTTCTGATACACACTCTCGCCCTGGAGATAAAAATGTTTCTCTGTATAACGTTGCCATTGCTCGCTTTGAAATCCTTGAGTTTGTTAATCCAAAATTCGTTAAAGTTTCACAAGATATGAAATCGATAATAAAACAAATTCCAAATTTCAAATTTGGAATTTGCTACCAGATGATTCGCAGGAGGATTACGTTATTCAAAATTGGATGGCTATAGGTACCGTTATTTTATCACCATGAGAGAATCAGACATACATTTACGCAGATTCTTCATTGTTTAATTTCTTTAAATATAATACAGGGCGACAACATTTGGTGGCAACAATGTGAAAAGTGAAACTCCGTTTATAGTGAACCAATGCAAAGCGCCAAAACGAAATTAATAGTCCTTCTGGGCAAATTGCGCCTTTGGATTAACAAATTTTTAATAGAATTAATTAAACATGTCTGTTACATCGAAGCAAAGCCATTCATTAATAAAACAAACTATTGAACTATTTCTAATAAATTGAATTATTACAGAGATTAAAATGTACGCAAAAGTAATATGTTCGTATATTGAAAATGGATTTAACCATTCAAATAATTTAAATAATGTAAGATTCTGAATTCAAGAACAAGAGGATTTAAGATTAAAACTTACCATGAGCCCAGTGTTGTAAGTAATCTTGCACATTAAAAATAAATTTTAATTGAATAAAAAGTGTTATGTTACTCGATTAACTGTAAACGCTTTTTATAAAACAGTTCATTTTACTTTAACATGGTTATTTATATATAGAAACTTTCAGGGAAGCAGTATTTATAAACTAAATTTCACTGGAATTCAGTTTCTAAAAACTATTATTGCTCCAACCAAGAGGTCAATGAGAGGGAAAGTTCTGTGCTTAATGTATTAAATGCTTTAAAACATACAGGGTGATCAAAAAGTCAGTATAAATTTGAAAATTTAATAAATCATGGAATAATGTAGATAGAGAGGTAAAAATTGACACACATACTTAGAATGACATGGGGTTTTATTAGAACCAAAAAAAAAAAAAAAAGTTCAAAAAATTTTATGATTTTTATGCAGGATGGCGCTCTACCCCATATTGCTAGACGCGTGAAATATCTCTTGCGTGCGTCGTTTGGTGATGATCGTGTGCTCAGCCGCCACTTTCATCATGCTTGGCCTCCCAGGTCCCCAGGCCTCAGTCCGTGCTATTATTGGCTTTGGGGTTACATGAAGTCGCAAGTGTATCGTGATCGGCCGACATCTCTAGGGATGCTGAAAGACAACATCCGACGCCAATGCCTCACCATAACTCCGGACATGCTTTACAGTGCTGTTCACAACATTATTCCTCGACTACAGCTATTGTTGAGGAATGATGGTGAACATATTGAGCATTTCCTGTAAAGAACATCATCTTTGCTTTGTCTTAATTTGTTATGCTAATTATTGCTTTTCTGATCAGATTATTGCTTTTCTAATAAAACCCCGTGTCATTCTAAGTATGTGTGTCAATTTTTACCTCTCTATCTACATTATTCCGTGATTTATTAAGTTTTCAAATTTATACTGACTTTTTGATCACCCGGTAGAATAAAGATGCAAAATGGAAAACAACTTATTTTTGGTTTATTCCAAAGGGGATGTATTTATAAAATTAATTTTCTTTCTTTATATGCATTTTTAATCTCCAGAAGAAACCACACTTTTTTTCCTAGATCACCCAAAAGGTCAGGATGAACAAATTGTTTCATATTTCAAAATTTCGCCAAGAACATAGAATAAGGATATTGCCTAATTTCAACTTGTATCAGTATCTTTCGCAGTTGATCAAAAGCTAGCTTGGTCGTGCTATAGCTGATAAAGTTATATAACTAGAACAAAAAACAAATTTCTAAGATACCGCATAGGCTCCTTGTACGGCCTATTAAATTACACACATCTTATGCTGCACTTCATTTAAATTTATTTCTCGAATTAATCCAACTTAATTAATTGATCCCTCAAAGCAGATTTAAAATCACTTCAAAAACTGCAAAATTTGCGTTAAATATTCCGGTTAATTTTTGTAATATGGGAGACAAACTTCTAATTTTCATTTACATAAAACTTTCCCTAATATAACTACCGAAACCGACAGATACCATTAAAATTTAGATTTGTTATTTGTGGAAAATTATTATTCTTTTAAAATTTGAAAAACATAAAAAATTTAAACACTAATATTTAAACTAATATTTAAAATTTAATAAAAAAAATTTAAAATTTTGCCAGAACATATTTTCGCCATTTAATACGCTTCTGAAGGAAGTGTATGACTACGACCAACGATTCCGAAAATAAAGGCCGGATACCCCAATTCTCCTTACTTGACCTATATGTTTTTATATAAAATTATTAAAAGAATAAGAAATAATCAGAACTTAAATGCAAGTTTATATATATATATATATATATATATATATATATTCTTTTTTGCAGCATTATGCGCAAAAAATTTTTAAGACCAAATAGGTCTTACATCTCATTACTTGTTAGCTTTAAAATTTCTATTTCTCTCTCTCTCTCTCTATATATATATATGTAATAATAAAATTCCATATAACATATAACATATAACAATAGGGCGCTTCCTTCTTATGAAAAGAAGGAAAGGAGTTTAGGCAAAATTGCCCATTACTCTTCCGCCATTTGATCATTTAAATCAAGGGATTTAAATGGTAACTCCCGTAAAAGGTAAATAATAAATAGATAAGATCTCAAACTGACACCAAATCTATAGTATCAGCAAAAGATCCCATCTCTAAGTTCAAGGTGTCGGCTGGATCGTAAAAACTTGCCTATTGGATGGAAAACCGATTCAATCCCTCCCAAACCACCAAACGCAAATTCTTGACCAAACAAGAGTGCGATGGAGAGTCAAATAAATAAATAAATAAATAAGGAGGGCAGAGGTGCATTCTCAAGCCAAATGGCCAGGTAGTGTATAAAGATTTGATATCAATATATTCCAAAACACAGCTATGAGAGGGAAATCCCTGCATAGTTTCTTTTCAAAAAAAAAAAAAAAAAAAAAAAAAAAAAAAAGAGCTCATAGGGCGTCTCAATGCTTGTTTCTTGTGGTTCCATATTCACCTTACCTGTAGGTGTTTAGTATACATCAGAAACCCTATTATGCCAGAGAGACCTTTGTATAAAAGGGCTTGATCAAAGGTAATATAGGGAAACCCAAGGAATTTGTTTCTAGGGACAGAGAACACCGGACATCGTCCCAGAAAGTGAAAAGGTGTTTCCTCTTCTTCTCCACAAGCTGGGCAGAGAGGAGATTCGACAAGACCACATTTGTGGAGACGCTTAGCTAGATAAGCATGTCCAGTAACAATTTGAATTACCTGACGTAAGTTAGTTCTACTGAGGTGTATGAGTTTACCTGAAAAGTTAAGTGTACTGAGCACCAATTTAGAATGAGCACAGTCTGGAAGTTTAGACCATATATCATCATGTTTGTTCTTTATCCAGCTTCTTACTTCTTTTTTAACCGTTTGATATGAAACTGGGTAAAATGGTTCTGGGCCAGACGTGGGTAGTTGCGAAGCATCTTTAGCTACTTTATCAGCTAGTTCATTTCCAGCAAAATCACAATGACCTGGGACCCAGACTAAACTAATGGTATTATGGGCCTGAGCCAGAGAATTGAGATCTTGAGTACAGTTCAAAACACAGTTTTGTAACTTGACACGATTAGCCAGGGCAAGGATGGCTGATTGGCTGTCAGAGAGAATATATATATACTTATCAACTGTATTTTTAGCTAAGAGCTCCCTGGCGACCATATTGATCGCCAGAACCTCGGCTTGGAAAACAGTTGTAAATTTACCAAGGTATAGATGAAATCTAATGAAATCTTCTTCAGATCCCTTGGCCCTTATAATAGCTCCAGCTCCAGTGAAGTTGGATTTTGATCCATCTGTGTAACATTCAATTGAGCCTGTTGGAATTAGGTCAATTAGAGATTCTATCTCATTCCTTTTTGGTATATGAGTTGAGAATAGTTTATCTGGAACTATTGTTTTAGTAATTGCATCTTTGGGCATATAGATTATAGGGATCTCATTGCCCAAGTCCAGACATATGTCAATGTGGCTTTTCAGGTGGCTTTTATGACCAAAACCTGTCCTTTGGCACCATGTGCCATTTTTATTCAATCTACACATGGCTTTAATTGCTTCTCCGCTCAAGAATAATTTCAAGGGTGGAATTTGCAGTAAAAATTCTAATGCAGCAGTAGGGGTACTATTTAAAGCCCCACTAATGCTTAGGCAAGCAAGTCTTTGCACCTTTTGTAAAATGTTTAAATACGTGCTTTTGTTAATAACATTAATCCAGACCACGCATCCGTAAGAAAATAAAATTCCATAGTCAAGAATAGAATTAAAATTCTAACTGTATGTTCTTTTCATTTTTAATGGCGACACTCTCTTATTTGAAAGTACGTGGAATTAAATCCACAGCCCCGTAGTAAAGTTGTTTTTCCCGCCTTTTCTACACGTACAGTTTTAGAATGTTCTGGAAATATTTCAAACGAACTGGATTGGCTGACGAGGTTGACGTCATTTCTTGGAAGCTCCGCCTTTCCAGAGGCTATAAAATGACTCGCAAAAGGAATATCGGTCCTTTTTCTTAAATGTCACGATGCAGTAAACCTTCATACAAAATATTATTAGTAGTTCTTTTTTATTTACTCCGGAGATCAGATTTTTGTAATTGCTATTTTCTCCTGAAATATAATAAATGGGTCCTGTTTTTTAAAACTATCTTCTGATGATTTAATCTACGACTACATTGATGATTCTTCAACAATCTATTTATTCCTGACAAAAGCTGGTACATCATATATATATATATATATAAATTACATGGAAATTAATATATATGTTACCGTGAAATACCGAAATTGGAGAATGTCGACTTTCACCGAAGAATGTCAACATTCACCAAATACGTCGGTGAAAGATCGAATATTGCATTACATTCTTGTACATTCGGACCCTCACCGGTGTATATCGACAATCACAGATATGCTCTGGTGTGGGTCCAAAAGAGAGGGTCATAAAGTATCATAATAGTTTAAATTGTTGCAATAAATAAGATTTGAATCACATAATTTAGTAAATTTTTTATTACTGTTATTTTATTTTCTCATTTAGAAGGTACTGTATAATTAAGTAAGTTTTTAACTTCTATTATTTTCCTTTCTCATTTTGAATGTACCGTGGGTTTTAAGTTCTTATATTCTTAAGTTCTTATTTTAACTTTTAAGTGCGTTTTTTCGCGACTGAATTGCGGAGAAGAAAATATAATATTCTTATATGTTGAACATTCACCATTAGTACATGGTGAATGTCGACATTGACCGGTGTAAGTCAGAAATATTTAGAAATATATAGAGTATTTGGAAATATTTCGGACATACACCAAGCGACTAGGTGATTGATGACATTCACCGGTGAAAGTCGACACTCTCTGGATTTCGGTGTTTCACCGTAACATATACATGGATAACGAAACATGAATTGAATGACTGAAGAGTTAGGTTTGGAGGCAACTTTCCCTTGATAAGTCTGTCTCCTGTCTGCTCAACAATCATTCACTTATGCATTTTTATAAATAAATTTTTTAGGATTAAATTGTTTTTGGAATTTTATATTTATTCATGGATTTTGATACTTGCACTTGATTTACATATGCTCTTAGAATTTAAATGATATTGTGTATTAGTTCGCAACAATAATTAATCATTTATTTGTTTGCATTAAATTTCATTAAAATTTATTAACTTAAAATTTGCTTTTTACGAATAGAGAATGTTTGTTAAATTTAAATAAATATATATATGATATACCAGCTTTTGTCCGGAATAAATAGATTGGTGAAGAATCATAGATGTAGTCGTAGCTTAAATTATCAGACGATAAGTTTAAAAAACAGGATCCATTTATTATATTTCAGGAGAAATTAGCAGTTACAAAAATAAGATCTCCGGAGTAAATAAAAAAGAACTACTAATAATATTTTGTATGAAAGTTTACTACATCGTGACATTTAAGAAAAAGGACCGATATTCCTTTTGCGAGTCATTTTATAGCCTCTGGAAAGGCGGAGCTTCCAAGAAATGACGTCAGCCTCGTCAGCCAATCCAGTTCGCTTTAAATATTTCCAGAACATTCTATAACTGCACGTGTAGAAAAGGCGGGAAAAACAACTTGACTACGGGGCTGTGGATTTAATTCCACGTACTTTCAAATAAGAGACCGTCGCCATTAAAAATGAAAAGAACAGACGGTTAGAATTTTAAGTGTATTCTTAACTATGGAAAATTTTATTATTACATATATATATATATATATATATATATATATATATATATTTGGTATTGCCGATTAAAATAAAAATTTGAGGTGCACAACTAGATGTTATAGAGTCCTATATGCAAAACTTCGATATTCTACGACGAATAAAAATGGCCAAAATGAATTTGGGAATGGGCAAAATGAATATTTCCTTTGAAGTATGTATGATACCCGAAACTTTGTTTATTTCATACAAGGTAGTAAAAATGTTTAAAATACGTTTCAGCTCGCGGCAGTTGTTATTTCATATTAGAAGGAACTGCATATTAGAAAAATAAAAAAAAATCTTCACAGTATACATGAATTTTGATGCAATTTGTTTTTTCTAATTTTCCCATGAAAATTTTTATCATGAAATTAAATCTTGCGTGGATTATCTTATCAAAAGAGAAGTTGATATAATATAAAATATTGTGTGTTACTGGAATTTTCAATTATCCGAGGCGAATACAATCCTATATATTTCGGATAATCGAGGTTCTACGGTAATTCAGTTAAATGGACGAAGTATTCCCTTATCCAGACGGTGTAATTCCTTTGCGTATTTTAGAGGGAAAACAAATTACAGATTCGGAAAATCTTCTTCCTCCAATGCCGAAAATTCCTAAATAATGCAATGCTAATAAATATATAATCTGAAGACTTCAGGTTGCAGTACAGCACTTCAAAGAAGAATTTATTTTTATAAATTTTAAAAATGTAAAGATTAAGAGAAAAAATTAAAAAATTGGAAATATTATAAAAAAATTTTTTAAATGTTATTCATTACTCGTTACCTGACACATTATCTTAGATATAGCTTCCTATGAATTACTACAAGCTACAAATATTCATAAAAATTATTAGTTGGATATATCGTAAATTAATTGTCTTCTAATTTATGCACACGTAATTACATAATTTAAAAATCTAAAATATTTAAATCATTAAGCAAATTTAAATAAGCGTGTATTATTTTAAAATATCTCAGTTTATTAATCAGTAACAACAGAATTACTAAATTTAATATTTAAATATAACAGTAACAGAATGACTAAATTTGAAAGACAAAAATCTTAATTTTGCCAAAAAACAGCTCTTTGGAAACCTGCTATACGGGAGAAAGCGTAAAAGAAAAATTAAATTGCTTATGTCTGATGCAGCGGCAAATTAACAAAAAGAGCTTCTAGATTCTTCCCATTCTTCTCTCTACTAATATTCGAGGCATGATCGTAGCTACATATTTTATATTGTCACGAGTTTTTACATTAAATGGAAACTTCATATTTCTTTTGAGGTAGAAAATTTTTCCACATTCCAGATTTTGTCGTACTTCTCAAGATTTCTTTCAAGGGGGTTTTCGACCATAACTGCTAATCGAGAGTTTCACATCGTTAATGCAAGATTCTCACAAACTATATGTGGTTTTGCGAACTATTTGATAAACTACTTGTGGTTTTGCAAACTATTTGACAAACTAGTTGTGATTCAATAATGTTTTTAACATTTTTTAGTAGCTTACAAATTCATTCCTAATACGTGCCAAGGAATTATATTCTGCAGCTATGGAAAAGAAGCACCTGAAGAACGTAACAGCCATTAAGTGGGACAGAATGAAAAGGGCAGTTATTGCAGATCGCCGCTAGCAATGTCTTCTAAGTCGATTTCAAGAGAAAATATTTGCACAGTCCCTTGCTTTGGAGGATTGAAGATCTTATTCTTCTGACCACAGGCAACATCGAAGAGGAAGGCCATACCACGAACGGTGCAACAACACATAGTACTCCGTCAGACTATCAATTACGACTAAGTTAATTACTAACTTCACACATTCGCGAAGCGGCTGCGAGTTTGGATGGCCTAACCCCCTTTGTTAAAGGGAAGGGTGTGGGGGAGCTTATAGAAGGCTTAGTGACATTCTTTCGGAGTGTATGTTGCAGATGTTTGACTCTTGGATGTCAATGGTTTTATTTCTTTTACTGCTTTCACTCTTCTTTTTCTTTATTGTGGTCTTTTCTTCCCTTCTGATGGGAGTGAAAAGACTGTTGAAGCATTTTTGATGATCTTGTTGGTAGAACCAGGTGCAGAAGCTGTGCAGGGCTCTTCACTTTTTCTTGTGTTGAAAGTTTACGACGTAGCAGTAGGATAAAGCTATGTGTTTCTCTTAGAAATTGTTGCTTTAATGTTCTTAGAGTTCGATTAAGAGTTCAGGGCTTAGTACCCTCTGAAGTATACTCTCGGCTTTTAGTAACTCGTCATCTTTTAGTTTAAAAAATAATTCTATTACCTATATTAAAAAAATAAATAAAAATCCAAAACCTTTACGCCCAAAGGGACATTTTTCAATGTTTTGCGTGTTACCTTCATTTATTAAATATCATGTTCTTCGCACTTAAACCGCATAAAATTCAGCTCAACAGCAATATCACGAAATGTTTAAAAAACAGCCTACTTTACAATTTCCGAATACCGCGCTGGAGGTAAAAATGTTTTATTTCGTACAGTGTTGTCATTGTTCGCTTTAAAATCGTTGAGTTTGTTAATCAAAAATTCGTTAAAGTTTTACAAAATATGAACTGGGTAATAAAGAATTCTAAATTTAAAATTCGAACTTTCATGTGCCTATGTTCGAGTGGAGGATTATGTTATTTACAGTTGGATGGCTTTAGGTACCATGGTTTTTTCACAATGAGAGGAACATACATGCATTCATGCTTTAATGCACGGCTAATATTTGGTGGCAACAATTTAAAATGTGTTTCGCGATTTCTAGTGAAACGCCACAAAGTGACGTTTTTACACTAACAGCCCTTCTGGGCTACCGCCTCTTTGAGTTATATATATATATTAAAAAAAAAAAAAAAAAAAAAAAAAAAAAAAAAAAAAAAAAATAAGAAGAAAGGTTTCAGATTTTAAATTACGCTCAAAGGGCGTTTTTTTAACATTTTGTGTGTTACCTTTATTTATTAAATATCTTGTTCTTCGCATTTAAACCATAAAATTCAGTTCAAGAGCAATATTGCAAAATACTTTTAAAATGAGCATATCCTTAGAATTCCCGATACAAATGTTTTTTGCTGTACAACGTTGCCATTGCTCGCTTTGAAATTTGAGTTTGTTAATCAAAAATTCGTTGAAGATTTACAAAATAGGAAATCGATAATAAAACAAATTCCCAATTTCAAATTTGAGCTTCCAGATGCTCATATTCCCAGAGGGATTACGTTATTCAAAATTGGATGGCTCTAAGAGCCGTTGTTTTATCACATTGCGAGAAACATACATACATTTATGCAGATTTTTCATTATTTAATTTTTTTAAATATAATACAGGGCTCTAATATTGGGTGGCAACAATATGAAAAGTGAAACAACGTTTGTAGTGAATCAACAAAAACAAAATGCCAAAACGAAATTAATAGTCCTTCTCGGCAAATCGCCCGTTTGGACAAATAAGAACATTTTTGTATCAAAGCTTTTTAACCATCACCTGGACCACCATTTTACATCGCATAACACGATTCGTTTTTAAAGACTGAAAATATCGCATTTGTTAGGTCTGCTTTTTTCTCTTCTTGTTGTAAAGAAAAAAAATTTCTATTACACAATTTTAAACTTGCGATTGTATTCTATTACAACTCTTTTGCAAAAACCATTTAATCTACAAAACTAATTGGATTGTTCATCCTGTAGGTCACAAAAAACTTTTAAGATAATCATTATTTGTATACTCTTTTCGTCTCTCTTTCGGCACGCAATCTAGTCCGCATTCTAACCAACTTTGATAGAAGAACTGCATTTTACAAAATGAAACTTTTGCTTTTCGTATCGAAGTATTGGCTAAAGCTATTTCTTTTTGACTATATTAACTATTATATAATAAAATAGCTTTTAGATTTCATAAATATAATAAGAACTTATATTTTGTCTTCGAATAAAAGAATAAACTTTACTCACACCTACAATAAAACTAAAATGAAAACGTATAAAAAAGAGTCTGTTATAGTATGTAAACAAATTCGAATCGACAGCAATTTTGAAACGATATACACTTTGCACACAAAAAAATGGGACCGTTCTATATCTCCCGCTCTACTAGACCGATTGTATAAACTTAACTTGCGTTTTTCATGTCTTGAAAGGGCGACTTAGAATATATATTAGATTTATACATAGCATTATCTTAACATGGGTATTTTGACACAAAATTGGACCTTTTTCTGAAATATCATATCAGGTTTTTTTTTTTTTTTTCATATTTCGATTCTAGACTCAAATTATGCCTAGATATTAAATTTTGTAATTTTTGGTGAGAAATTTAAAATTTTATATTAGCGCAGTATTTTCAGTTTCTTTCAAGGATAATTTACGTGCGAAATTCTTTATTTGCAGTCACTTACTTCTTTCCTTTCTTTTTACTTCCTTGTACGAAGTAAAAAGGAAGTATTGTAATCGCGAAATGTTTCAGGCAGCATATTTCAACGAAAATATCCATTTTGATCGCTATCGAATGCAATTTAACGATGTTTTTGCGTGATATCAGTACGTAAGGACAGAATAAAAGACTCATTTCCCCCCAAAAATTTATAAAACTGCTTTAAAATTAATTTTGAAGAGAATTTTTCGTGGCGAACTTGTACGAACGTATGTACGTACGTGCGTATGTATCTCGCATAACTCAAAAACGAGTAGCCTCAGAACGTTGAAATTTTGTATATAGGACTGCTATAACATGCAGATGTGCACCTCGTATTTTGGTTGCAATCGGCTGCACCAAACGTATATAAATACTATATTTATATATATATCCACTCTGTTACCAGGCTCAGTGATCTCAGTTTCTTTACTCTTACATGTTTGTAAATTGTACATTTTTTGCTTTAAAAATGATTAAATTATGTTGTTCTTATCTTCCGGTTAAGGTTTTTATGCCTTTGGTAAATCTCTATGCAATATTTTTAGAATTATCAACAATTTTAAAGTTGTTTAAGTGCCGCTAAGCCTAATCCTTTTCTTGATGGCGGCAATTGATTGTTTACATTAGAAACAGCAGACTAGTGGATTTGTTGCTAATCTAGAGAAACTTAGCTTCGCAACAACAAAGATAACGCCTTCATTTATTATTGCCAATTAAATCATGCTTAATCCTTTCTGGAAATTTTTTGAGGAAATAAGTGTTTAAGATTATTTCGTAATTTTTAATATACATATTTTGAGTTTTTATTTATTTTACATCGTTCTAGCTTTATTATAGTATTTGAATAGAACATGTGGCAACGATTAGATAATTCTATTCTTTAAATGATATAAATTTTGTGCATTATGAGTTATAATATGAACGAAATATAATACTGTTAAGTGAATCTAGCGCCAGAGTGTCGCTATAGTAAACAAATACTAGAGTGAATTTTAAACAATGCATTTATTCTATTGTGGTTTATGCGCGGTCGGCGAAAAGTAGATTTAATTAAATCCAACAAGTTTAAATGAAATGCAAGAAAAAATGCGTATAATTTAATATTCCGTACAAGGAAGTCATGTGGTATACACATCAGATATTTTTATTGATGCACAAGCGGAAAAAATCATCCATTCTTTCAAATAATTTTAACAAAGTGCGTAAACCACGTTTTCGTTATGATCGCTTATAATATGTACGCCAAACTTCAAAACGCACCAAAATGTAAATTAAAGTATATCTTAGGAAATTTGAATAAAAACTCTAATTTGTTGCAGGTATGCTTAGAAATACATCTACTTAAAGATGATGGCAAAAATTTTATAGGTTATAATTCAAAATTTTTTTCGAAAAATTTATAAAAATTATTTTTAAATCAAATTTTAAAAAAGTCATAAAAAATAGGTTAATTTTACTTGGAATGAACATAAATTTCGAAATGTGAAAGGAAGAATCTAATAAGTTTAATAAAAAAAGGGATATTAATAAATATATATCAAATTCAATTAGCATTGAAGGGCCCACCAGCGGCCGAGCGGTAAAGTCGCTGAACACTGGTAGTTCGGTCCGAGGTTCGAATCCCGCGAACATCCCGCGTTTTCGTGGTTTTCCCCATGTGTAACGTATATACGAGCCAGTTTCCCTTAGAAAGTCCTCCACGAAGGCATCCCTCACCTTAGGCAGATAGCCCTCGAGGCTTTGCCATAATCCCACACACAATTAACATTGAAGAGCTAAAATTTTGAGAGCTCATTTTTTAAAAACTACTTGTGTTATTTTTACAAAGGAGTTATAGCAGTTTGACATAATTTGAGCAGTAGATTCGTCAGTCGAATGAATTTCGTCGACCCAGTAGAACGGGAGATATAGTAGAACTGTCCTTTTTTTTTTTTCCCTTTTTTCTTTTTTCCGCAGTGCACGAAACAGTGGTTCTTTTGGAAATGAAAAATTATTAAAATTGTTGAAATGCCTTCTACATTAGTTCAACATGTTATACTACATTTCTGTTTGAAAATTTCATCAGTTTTATGAACATGAAAATACCAAATTTACTTGGAAAACGTATGATGACGGTAAAACTTCTTAAAAGCATTTAACTAGCGCATTTTACTAATTCAGAAGTCAAACAACAAAAATCAGCGTTATATTTACAAAATTTTCACAGGACTAGTTTCGATGGTTTTACCGAACCACCATCTTTAGCTGCAAAACCACAAATTGTTTGACTTCTGAATTAGTATTTATTCGGCGTGTTATTGTGTCTTAATTAGCGCATTTTACTTGAAATAATTCCTATTTCTAGCATTGAAAAAGGATCTGTTCAAGACTTGAATTTTTTTTAAAGAATTTTTTTTTGTCATCTATGCTAAAACGGGATAGTTTTCTAGATTCTAAATATACATAAAATAAATTAGTTTATTACCTGGAGAGAAGAAACAATGAGACTGCATTGTATACAAAGGCAAAATTAAAATATTTAATTAATTTAAATAATATAGACATCTTAATCTCTATGACATTATAATTATTAATTACTCAATAAAATTAATAAATGATTGATGAATTTTTTACCTAATTATTGTTTGCTGAAATAATGGTAAAAAGGTACTTATTTTAAAGTTGTAAATAACAATTTTGGCTTTGAGAAAATTTTAAATTCGAAAAATGTAACAGTTTTCGTTCGTAAAGCGAAATTTAGTAAAATATCTCTGAGATTGCTTATTACTGTGATATCCTTAAATTGTATCTCTGAGACATTTTCTTCATAAATAAAATTTCTGAAACATTTTTTATTTAACAATATTTTCTTCTTTTTTTAAATAATATTCGAACTTCTTTTACGGTTTCCTCACAAATTTCTTTAGCTCCCCATCCCAAGACTCTTCTTTAGTTTCGAAAGGGGAAATAATGTTCTTTCTCCAAGTAGCTTTCTTCAGCACTGTTAAAGTTATTAACTATCTCTAAAGCGAATCAACTCCTATATGTCTGAAAAAGAGGCAGTGTGGTAAGTTCTGTGATCACGTGAAACCATCTGAAGTTTCACATTAGAGTTAAAATATGAACATTTTATGAAATTCTATTCAAGAACTGAAAATCAATTTTTCGACATTAGTTTATTTCAAAAACTGAAAGAGATTTATACTTTAATTTGTTAACTCAATAAGGGGGAAAAAATTGAAAGCTGTCTATATTACGTCTAAAAGGACTTTTTTTTTTTTTTTTCCTTAATATTTTGTGTGTTACTTTTATTTATTAAATATCATGTTCTTCGCACTTAAACCATAAAATTCAATTCTACAACAATATCGCAAAATCATTTTAAAATGAGCATATCATTAGAATTTCCGATACACAGTCTCGCGCGAGTGTTGCCATTGCTCGCTTTGAAATCGTCGAGTTTCTGAATCAAAAACTCATTAATGCTTTACAAAATATGAAATAGGTAATAAAACAAATTCCAAATTAAATTTGGGCTTCCAGATGCCAATATTCGAGTGGAGGACTTCGTTATTCAAAATTTCATGTCTGTAGGTACCGTTGTTTTTTCACAGTGCGAGAAAAATACATGCATTCCTGAAGATTCTTCATTATTTTGTAGAGATATTAGGTTAGTTGGAAGCCGGAGAGATGAAATATTAGCAATCGCCATCGCCGGGAATCGAACCACGGACCTCTGGAATACCGGCCCAGTGTGCAGAACCACTACACCACGAAGGCACGCTAGGGAATCGGGAGATATACCTTATAATTTAATTTTTTTAAGTATAATACAGGGCTCTAATATTTGATGACAACAAAGTGAAAGTGATTCAGACTTTTATAGTGAACCAATGCAAAATGCCAAAATGCCTTCTGGGTAACTTGCCCCTTTGGGCTAATAATGTTCTGTTCGTGTATGGAAATAAAAGCAGAAGATAAAGAATATACCTTCGTAAAAGAAATAAGAATAAATAGTTTGCTGCAAAATTTGCAGTTTAAACAGATGGGTGTTTTATATTTAAAGAGATACTAGCGCAAGTACCCGATGCCAGTTAAGTTAGTTTGAGAATAATGCATCTAACAACAAAGAGAACGATATCTGTGATTCTTCTTTAATAACGACGCAAAACATACGATTCATAGTCATACATTTTTCAATCTGATACGATATGGAACCCACATAAAAAATTACTATAGAGCTAAATTCTCTCTCATCATATCAGCAACAATAATATGCAGTTTTTAATGATTTTATCTTTCTAATCAAATGTTAGTAGAATCTCAAGTTCCATCCAATATTTCGCATATATTCAATTTTAGTCGATTAAATGTCGCAAAGAATTTATCATTGTTCATCAGAAATTAATAATCCGAACAAACAAACACGCAAACAGAAATTCTTCTTTATGTAGATAAATTTTGTAAAACTTAAAAATTTTTGATTAACAAACTCTACGATTTGAAAGCGAGCAGTAGCAACCTATTTCGAAATAAAGCATTTTTATCTCCAACGAGCGAGACCGTTGCCACTCGGAAAAATGAGTGGAAAATTAGTGTTTTCGAAGTTTTTAATTAATATCTCGGCTGATTAAAGTCGTACGAAGATGGCAACAATCAAAATGGCTTCCGGCGAATTTTTGGAATCGGGAATAATGTTTGCCAGTGCTATTTTTATTGCATTGTAAAACTTAGATATTTTTTTATTAACAACCTCTAAGATTTGAAAGCAAGCAGTGGCAACGCTTCTCGAGATAAAGCAGATTTTCATCTCCAGCTTGCGAGACTGTTGCCACTCGGAACGAGGGTGAAAATGATCGTGTTTCCGGGTTTTTAATTAATATCTCGGATTTTAGCTTCTTTTTTTTTTTTTTTTTTTGAAAAAAAGGACGTCGACCATTTTGAGGACCCAGAAAAGAATCGCGGAAAGTTTGGCAACGATAGCTATAGTAGTGATGACAAACACACAGACTTCCTTCTTTATATATATGTAGATAAATGTTTGAATTTTTTACAATTTAAAGACCTAGCATGTGACAGAAATTTTATCCGAGAAAAGAAGAAAGAAATGAAGCCTGTTTTAATGCCACACCCGTCTTTCCAATAAATTTCAACAAAGGCTCTTTAAATCAGACTAAATTTTAACAAGGAACTCAAAAGTGCTCCATCCCTCCCAGTCATTCCTCCCTGCTTGTAATTCTTTCGAAGAAATAACGCTGCATAGCCTGTGATTATTACCAATTGGTTAGCATATTTAATGGGTCTTCAACAAGACTGCGCATCACAAACTTTTTTAAGGCTGTGTTAGGTGTGCCGGTACTTTTTTTTTAAATCTTCTTCACCTAATTGTTAATACTGTGTTTCTTCTAATCGCGAAAAAAGAAACTACCAACAAAAGAAGCTCCAGCAGAGGATGAATTAAAGTTTGCTGCTCAAGGACCTGGTTGCGGGCTCTTCCAGGTGTCTGGCCGCAAACAGTGGCGTGGTCTAGAAGCACCAAAGATCAACATTGTTAAGGAGTTTTGCTAGTCTCAAGTACCCTGTTTAGAGAAGCAACACACCTTCCGATTCCCGTAAAACCAAATCTTCGAGCAGTACTAGTTGGGGTTGTAGCATTTTCATTATTATCACTATTTTTGGCGCTTTGATGATCTCCGTTTTTCCAAATAGCTATGCTATTTCAGCATAAGAATAAGCTATCTTATTTTAACCCTTTTACTGCCGAACGACGATATATCGTCGTTCGCAACACTTGCAAAGAGTGCCAACGATGATATATTGCTGCGTATTCGAAGGTGCCTTATTATTTGTATTGCAAGAGAACTCTTGTCTCAAAATAAATTTATAAAACGTTATGAGTGGTCTAATTTCATTGCAAAACAAATTTACTAAATTTACGTTTTAAAAATTTTGTAACTTTGTCTAGATTAGATGTGGCTAAGGGAGGGAAAAAAAAAAAAAAAAAAAAAGATGCTTAATAATAAAGCTATAAAGACAAAAAAAAAAAAAAAAAAAAAAAAAAAAATGGATTAATAGAAGTGAGAGCAAGAGTAACCTGGTAGTCTACGAGCTCAGCGAGAGCATTAGAAACTTTAGCAAACTATTTTGGGCAGCAACTAAAATCTGAAATCTTTCAGAATTTTTTTTAATTAACTTTTTCTGGCACTTTCTTTATATATATATATATATGTAATAATAAAATTCCATAGTCAAGAATTACACTTAAAATTCTAACTGTATGTTCTTTTCATTTTTAATGGCGACGTTCTCTTATTTGAAAGTACGTGGAATTAAATCCACAGCCCCGTAGTCAAGTTGTTTTTCCCGCTTTTTCTACACGTATAGTTATAGAATGTTCTCGAAATATTTAAAGCGAACTGGAATGGCTGACGAGACTGACGTCATTTCTTGGAAGCTCCGCCTTTCCAGAGGCTATAAAAAGACTCGCAAAGGAATTTCGGAGGCTTTTTCTTTAATGTCACGATGCAGTAAACTTCATACAAAAAGTTATTAGTAATTCTTTTTTATTTACTCCGGAGATATGAATTTTGTAACTGCTATTTCTCCTGAATAATAATAAATGGTTACTGTTTTTTAAACTTTACCGTCTGATTATTTAAGCTACGACTAAAGCTGATACATCACACACACACACACACACACACATATATATATATATATTTAGTCCAAAGGGACTTTGTCCCTGAAGGACTATTGATTTCGTTTTGCGATTTTACATTGAATCACTATAAATGTCCGCTTCACTTTTCAAACTGTTGCCACCCAATGTTAGAGTCCTGCATTATATTTGAAGAAATTAAATAATTAAAAATATGCATAAATGTATGTACATTTCTCGCATGGTGATGAAACGACGGTACATAGAGCTATCGAATTTTGAATGACGTAATCCTCCTGCGAATATGGGCATCTGGGAAACGAAATTTGAAATTTGGAATTTGTTTTATGATCGATTTCATTTTTTGTAAGACTTTAACGAATTTTTGAGTAACAAACTCATCTATTTAAAGCCGAGCAATGGCAACACTCTACGGGGGGGGGGAACCTTTTTTTTCTCCAGTGCGTAAGACTCTGTATCGGAAATTCTAAAGATAGGCTCATTTTAAAATTATTTTGCGACATTGCTATTGATCTGAATTTTATGGCTTAAGTGTAAAGAACATGATATTTCATAAATAAAGATAGCACCCCCAAAACGCTAAAAATAATGCCCCAGTGGGCATAATTTAAAATCTGAAACCTGTCAGATTTTTATTTTATTTATTTTTTATTAGTCCAAAGGGATTTGAATCCCGAAGGACTATTAGTTTCGTTTTGGCATTTTGCGTCGGACTCATAAATGTCGGTTCACTTTTCAAACTGTTGCCACAAAATGTTAGAGTCCTGCATTATATTTGAAGAAATTAAATAATGAAAAATCTGCATAAATGTATGTATATTTCTCGTATTGTGATAAAACAACGGTACATAGAGTCATCGAATTTTGAATAACGTAATCCTCCAACGTATATGAGCATGTGGAAGACCGAATTTGAAATTTGAAATTTGTTTTATGATCGCTTTCCTATTTTTTAAAACTTTGACGAATTTTTGATTAACAAACTCAAGGATTTCAAAGCGAGCAATGGCAACGTTGTGCAGAAAAAAACATTTTTATCTCCAGCGCGTGAGTCTCTGTATCGGAAATTCTAAAGATATGCTCGTTTTAAAACTATTTTGCGATATTGCTGTTGCACTGGATCTTATGGTTTAAGTGCGAGGAACATGATATTTAATAAAGAAAGGTAACACACAAAATGTTAAAAAACGCCCCTTTGGACGTAATTTAAAATCTGAAACATTTCAGAATTTATAGTTTTTAATTTATTTTTTATTTATTATTTATTTTTTATGTGTATGATTTATCCTAAGTTTTAAACAGTCAATTTTTTGTTAAAGCCACTTTCCTATCTTTCTTAATTTCAGCTTACAATTTCCTGCCAGAACGTGTTTTCAGAATCGCGGTTAAATGCAAATGAAGGAGGAGAAAGTATTGAAAGTTGAAGTTCTACTAACTTCGTTAGAGAGCCAGAGATTCTGACCAGCGCGCGTTCGCGTTTTAAGCTACACTCTCTCTAAGTGATTTCTACCGCTCGGCCGTATTTCAGGCCCTTGATATCTTCGCCGTTCAGTTAGCGCTAAGGCGCCAACTCCTGTACAATTTTGATAGCTTCGGCTATATCTTTTTAGTTACGTTTTATTTCTTAGCATTCTTAAGTTCAAGCCCAAGTAGAAGATTTTCTGTACGTCCTGAGAGAGGACCGCCTGTTAACTTTATTTTGAACAATAAAGGGCAATTAATACTTCTTGAGTATCCGTTCTCTATCTATTGAACTAAAACGATTATTCGCTTACCAGTTCTCAAGGTTCCACACATTTAGTTGTAAATTCTAGGTTGGAACATTACAGATTAATTTTTATCTTTGACCCAAGATGTGTGCTTCTTTTTTTTTAAAATTTGTTTTTACAATTAATTTTTGTTTTGTAGTTTGTTATGTTTAGATATTTTGTCCGGTTTAAACATTATTTTACGTTATTAAAATATGTGTATTTCGCGAAATATTTCTTTATAATAAATCATTGAAAGTTGATTGGATCGCTCTACGTTTTGAACAGCTGTCGCCTTCATTCCCGTGGGAAATGAAAAATGCAACAGATCTCTGCGACGAATAAGCGTTTTGCTTTTTTTTTTTTTTTTTTTTTTAGTTTCTTGTACGAAATAGAAAAAGGATTGTAACGGAGAAAAATTTCAGGTATCATATTTCAACGAAAATATTTATTTTGACCCCTCTCGAGTCCATCTGGGCGAAATTTATGCTTGACGTCTGTACTTTGGGACAGAATAAAGGTCTCTTTTCCCAAAACCGATTGTAAAATGGATTAAAAATTGATTCGGAAGAGATTTTTTCGTGGCGTCTGTCCGTACGCATCTCAAACTTAACTCAAAAACGAGTAGTCTCAGAACGTTGAAATTTTGTACATGGGACTGCTATAACATGTAGTTGTGCACCTCCCTTTTTGGTTGCAATTGGTAGCACAAAAATGTATATAATATAAATTGTTTCGTGCGTACGGATTCGTAATAGATTGAATGCACAAGTCCGATAAAAAGTTAATAAAATTTATTCTTATCTCAAGAAATATAACAAAAAGCTGATTTTTCCTCAAACATATCGGAATACAATATCGCAATATCACGCAATATAATCAGTAGCTATATATTACACTACTAAAACATTAAATAGAACGCAATCCAAAGCGCAGAGAAAGCTAAATCGATCTCACTGCGAATTCTCTACAGTCAACAACAATAGATATCTAAACAACAGCTAAGTAAACAACTGAACTGAGATGTTTCTCTCCGGCTTTTTAAAGCTTTTTAATCGGTCACGAGAAGGTTCTGATATTTTCTGTTTTCTCGGAGTTTCTGGAAAGCAAAGGAGTAGTATTACGGTTACAGCTAATACACATTTACTCAATTTAAATATAAAGGCCCACCAGCGGCCGAGCGGTAAAATTGCTGAACACTGGTAGTTCGGTCTGAGGTTCGAATCCCGCGAACGGGCTGGCTGCATGGGCGTTTTCGTGGTTTTCCCCATGTATAACGTGTATACGAGCCAGTTTCCCTTAGAAAGTCCTCCACGAAGGCATCCCTCCTCCCCTTAGGCAGATAGCCCTAGTGTGCTTTGCCGTATTCACAATACACACAATTTAAATATAAATTACGGGATATCTGTTTATTAAATCTTAAATGCACGTGCTCCTGTATATTTAGTTTTCCGGCGTAGCTGTGGTGCATTGCATGGGAATATAAAACAATTTTAATTATAATTCTAATAAAAATCGCTAACTGAATAGCAAGTCCGTGATAATATACTCACTTTTTTACCGGCTCGGTGAGGTCAGTTTTTTCTTTTTATATGCTGGCAAATTATGCATTTTTTCCTTTAAAAGTGATCCGGTTAAGGTTTTTATGCTTCAGTTAATCTGCACGCAATAGTTGTGGAATTATGAACAATTTAAAAGTTGTTTATGTGCTACTAAGCCTAAAGTAGCCGCTATTTGTTTACATTTGAAACTCTTCACTAGACTAGTAAATTATATGAATTTTTAACCTTCAGTGTCTCTTTGTTGAGTGAAACCAAAAGTAAAATTTCAGTTTTGTGCATCGAAAAATCTGTCTTCACGCACGCTGGCCGAATTGGTAGTTTCTACATAGAAATTCTAATTTTAATTGTAAAACATTTGTTTAACTATTTCAACTGTATTTGGTGTTTTATGTTTTTATGTATTTTACAATTTTTAATAATGATATTTTGAGATTTATATGTTTTTGCCTTACCGCGAAGTGTGAATTGAATGAATTGAATGAGAAATCTATTTCTAATGAAATTCGAAGAAATAAATTTAAATGGAAGGTAGTAAAAAATGTGTGTAATTTAATCGGCTATACAAGGAAGTCATGTGGTGTCCGCACCAAATTTTTCCAAGACACACTTAAATTATTAAATGGTTACTTGCATTGGTAAATTTAGGAGTTCCACTTCACAGATTCATTTTTATTTTACAAAAATAAAGGTATGTTACATTAATGTCTATCACATTAATTTGTTCAGAAAGTTTCTGTGTATATATAAATTTTACGATCATTACGATATTAGTCGAACTTTGGTAACGTATGATTACTAACTCTTGCTTAGTTTACATTAATAAGTTGAGCTTTTTAACGTAACAGTTCACATGAAGTAACTGAACTGGTGTCGAAAAAAATTTATGAACCCATTCACGCGAGATTATATACGCAGTTTTCGTGATTTCAACTTAGAGCGTGACTTAACTACATAAATGAGAAACAAGACAAGATTAGCATTTCAGAAAAGTAAAGATAACTATATATTTGTGCATACAAATTAAGAATACATGTGTTAGTTGTTAACTGTATAACATGCTGTCTTGTTCGTCGTTAGGGTTGATGTTGGCGACGAAACTCACATTTTTGGCGATTGCAAAGAAGGAAAGGTGTGACAAAGGGAGGTGTGTTTTTATTGGATAAATAAACTTACCTTGTTTTACCACTTCCACTCTTTAACAGTTTAGTGTTGATTTGGGCAACATTAAGTAAACACTTTGGAAACATCCTACTTGCTTACTTAAATTCTTAAAGAAGTTGACACAAACGCTCCTTTAGGAGTTGTTTTTGTTGGTTTTCTCTGCCCTTCATAGTTTACTTAACTGAAAGAATTTGCCAAGGGGAAGAAGAAGTGTAATCTGAGAGAAGCAAACCTCCTCCACATAGAACTGGTTTAAATATGAGAGATATTTTAAGTGGTTTTCGGGGGTTGAATATGAAGCCATTCCACAAAAATGTCGTTTTTTCGTTCATGTTATAGGAGTGGCTTTCGTCATGATAGAGCCTTGTTTAAGAAGTTGCTCGCTATGCAGAAGTGCGAACGGAGGAAAATATTAATTTTTGTTCAGTAATTACTCTGCATTTATTAATTTTATTTGAAATTTACATAAATTAGAAGAATTTTCCATTAAAATTTTGATAAAACTCCCTCTATCGCTATTTGCCAAAATAATTAAAATAATCGGACAGATTTTATTAATGCGACATTTTCTAAAGGGTGGGAGTGCGATGTATTGGTGACGTCAACTGTGCAGATGCGTAGAGGACGTGAAGTCTCAGTCTGTGAAGCGCCAAAAATTCACTTTTCTGGAGAGACCTAGAGAGAGGTCAAAAAGAGAAAGGCTCGTGGGAGTCATTAGGGGAAAAGAAATTACCCTGTAATAATTAATCTACATATTTTAGTTATTAGTAATATAGATTTAGTGATGTATTGGGTAGTGACAATAAACCGTGACGTAATAAACCGTGACGTAATAAACAGAGTCGTAGCTAGGGTTTTCAGCGCCCAAGGGACAACTGAAGATTTCGCGCCCCCTACTGCTTGTCAAGGATGGAAAACTTTTAGTTCTAAAATGTCGTAACATCAGTTTGGCGCCCCTTGGATTCTTCGCCCGGGGACAGATGCCCCCTCTAGCTACGCCCTGGTAATAAACATTTAAAAATATGAAGAAAATGATTTCTTTGGCGAGGCGAGAAGACTGAGTGACATTACGGGAAGGGAGAAAGCTTATAAGGTATTTCTCCCGCCTTCTTATCATGCCTTCGTAGTATAGTGGTCAGCACGCTTGGCGCATATTCGAGAGATCCGTGGTTCGAATCCCGGTGATGGCATTGCTCATTTTACATCTGTTCTTCTTCCAAAAAATCCTTATGTCTCTACAAACCCTATATTCTTATCAAATATAAAAAAAGTGCCATATATGTTATTGTCAATAAAAAATTAAGTATATTATTATGAGTTCAGAATTACAAAACGATTTTTTTAAAACAAAATATAATCTTTATTGCATTTATTGGACTTTTTGAAAATTGTTACTTATGAATTTCAATTTTTGGTCTTTGCGAAAAATTGGTTCTGAATTTCTTACTTTATGTCTTTATTATAAGTTCAGAAGTACTTTTACGAAAATTAAATGAGGAAAAATAAAATTGTTTTTGGTGATTTAAATTAGGTCTCAGACAATTTAAAAAGTGAAGCACAGTAGGCAAAGAAAGTCGAAGGAAGGTTAATTGAACATACGTTTCAAGACACAATTTAAAATGTCTTTGATAAACTCTTATTTACTATCCAAATTTCATTCTATTTAGATGAATTATCACTTATTCAGTGGTCTGGAACTTCAATTATAATTTAAGTAAAATATTCATTACATCCCGTAAGCTTTTCAGAATTGAAAACTCAAAACTAACAAAATAATATCCTCCTCTACGTGCTGGGAGTAACATCAAAATAAATGCTTAAACTAAATAAGAATACAAAATCAGGGCCTGATTTCTTCTTAAAACTAAGAGGCTCGAGCCTAAGTTCCCAAATTTTATGGAAGGGGAAAAAACATCTTGTAATTTGCCATAAACTTTTCTTTCTAACGACGCATAGAAAATGAGCATTGGAAATACAATCTAATTTTTGGCTTAAATCGCCCAGATCTCATCGACTTAACACGAACTTTAATAATAATGATAGTAAATCACTCACTGAAGCTTCAACAGCAACTCGCAGCACAGGTATATGACAACTTGAGACACCGAGGTTTGGTTTTTTGTGATAAAATTATAAGAAAAAAATTTAAATAAAAATTATTTGTCATTTTATAGGAATAAGAGTCAAATTAAACACTTTCAATCAGTAACTTTGTAATGTTGCGCGCTTCCAACCTGCACGCAACAATAGTGGTGACTGCTAAGAACTGGAAGGTAGACAAAGTCTTGAGAAGGGTATAAATCCCTTTTTATTCAACTTTAGAAATTACAACGCCGGCCCGGCGGTAAAATAAAAATAAGAAAGTGAAAAGAGATAATAACAAGTGACTAACTACGAGGCTCTCTAAACGTAACTAACCTCACCGCGTTCTAAAATACCGTTGATAATTCAGCAAACTTCTGAATATTACGTTGAAAGATTAACAACTGCCGAGGCAAGCACACAGGCCGAAACGCGTGGTTCTTCAATTTCTAACTAGCCACCTCCACGCTCGTGAAGCAAGAAAAGCACACTTTCGAACTCGTTTCCTTTCTATTTAACTCAGATTACTTCCGTTGACAATTTGAATCCTTGCGCGTTCTACTAAAATTTACATACTCTGGCATTGGCAATTCCAGGGGAAAGTAAGGCTTGACAGAAAAGATAGTTTAAACTTTAAAAAAAAAAAAAAAAAAAAAAAAAAAAAAAAAAAAAAATCTGAAATGTTTCAGATTTTAAATTACGTCCAAAGGGGCGTTTTTTAACATTTTGTGTGTTACCTTTCTTTATTAAATACCATGTTCCTCGCACTTAAACCATAAGATCCAGTGCAACAGCAATATCGCAAAATAGTTTTAAAACGAGCATATCTTTAGAATTTCCGATACAGAGACTCACGCGCTGGAGATAAAAATGTTTTTTCTGCACAACGTTGCCATTGCTCGCTTTGAAATCCTTGAGTTTGTTAATCAAAAATTCGTCAAAGTTTTAAAAAATAGGAAATCGATCATAAAACAAATTTCAAATTTCAAATTGGGTCTTCCACATGCTCATATTCGTTGGAGGATTACGTTATTTAAAATTCGATGACTCTATGTACCGTTGTTTTATCACAATACGAGAAATATACATACATTTATGCAGATTTTGCATTATTTAATTTCTTCAAATATAATGCAGGACTCTAACATTTTGTGGCAACAGTTTGAAAAGTGAACCGACATTTATGAGTCCGACGCAAAATGCCAAAACGAAACTAATAGTCCTTCGGGATTCCAATCCCTTTGGACTAATAAATGTTAGTTAAAATAAATATAAACCCTACACTTATTAGAAATGAATTGATATCCAATCCTCAAAGGCTCATTTTTTGTGGAATTTTCAGATATTCTTTGTCTGTAAAATTAAGAAAAACTAAATAATTTAAAACATGGAACAGATAGATAAGTTCTGATACAGAAATCCAGTAGAAATTTTATTTAATGAATTGATGGGTATTATTTGATGAAATTTTGTACAAAATAATAGGAAGATGACAAAAAGTTCTTGTCACATGGTCTGGCTCAAAGGATGCACGATTTCATTTAACATTACTAAAAGTATGATAATCAGTATTTATCAAAATAGCAACAGAACTCGTGTGGAGAAAGTAAAGAAGTAACTGCAAAAGGCCTAAAGCGAAACAATTCGCATTCGGAAATTGACTTCACTAAGCTATAAAAGGATGAGTGGCATCAATAAAAAGGAAGAGATTAGTTGTTTCTTTACTTGTCATTCAAAATAAATAACTATACCCTTATATTTCGTATTTAATACATAGTGCACTGACGAACCAAAGATTACAAAATTTTACGACTTTTTGTATTCGTAATAATACCGGCTCAACAAAGCCTAAGCTGGCCACTCCTCCCGAGCAAAGTGCGTGAAAGTTGAAAAACAATTCCCATCGCAAAGATAAAATAGTCATTTTTTGATTGCTACTACATTCACGTAAGGAAAAGCCAACAAGGCGCTAAGATTCTCTTAGTGACATTGTGATGGTTCCGGGTCACTTCTTTCGTGGATCACCGAACCTATCAAAACGAGTACTTGATCGTTGTGGATACATATAAGACCAATAGTCCTTATGTTACGAGATTTCCAAAAACAGATTGCAATAACCAGTTATAAAGAGATATGTGTATTTATGCTTCAATAAGCACAGTATTGATATAATAAAACGGCTTGTCTTAGGGGTCCAGAAAAACAAAGTACTTACTTTACTTTTCCATTTAGTTCTGGAAATTCGCTGGTATAAATTATCGTCCGGAAACTGAATTCTAGTGAAACACAAATTTTATGATATATCGATAAAAGATTTATTGCGATAGAAAAAAATCAATGATGTCTGTTTTATATGGATTATTTACCTTTACATGTGAGAGAGTTACTTTTACTACTTAGGCATAACGCTTTTACGTAGCGCTTTACTTTCTAGTGCAAGTATTTTTCTATTTTTTTTTCAGATGGAAGAATTTGCTCACTGAAATTAGCTTTTACTCTCATTTGATTGTTTTTATCTCTCCATTCCATGTGAAATTCTTAAAACACAATTTTGATATACTACAGTCCTTTATTTCTTCTTTTCCTTCATTGGCTCCGTATATCAGGGTAAGCCATGGCTTTATCCAGAAATCTCCAGGCATCTCTGCTTTTGGCAACTGTTTTACCTTTTCCAGGACCTAGAAAAGAACTATAGAATGTTTGGTGACGATAACTATAGCAGTGAATGAGTTATTAGAGGACAAACACACAGACTTTCTTCTTTATATACATAGATAATATTAATATTGAATCGCTGCTACTTTCTTATAGGTGTTCTATTGAATTTAGACCAAATGATTTCACAAAAATGGTCTAAGAATTTTGTGTCTAATATTTTAGTGTTTATTATGTAAGTCTTCAAAGCCCGTTAACATTAGACAGAATTATTCTCCCAAAACGTCTCCCAAATTTTGCTTCTAAAATATATTCATGTCCATAAATTAAGGATAATTCGGAGTCACGCGGAAATTGAACTCTAAAATAAATATATCACCTGTAAAATCTCTACACACATCTTCAAGAATCATATGCAAATTTCAGGAAGTAACCAGATGACACCGATGGTACGTCAAAATGACGAGAGTGTAAGAGAATGATATATAAGGAATACAGGCAAAGAAGTAAAATTGTTTGCAGGCGCTTCATAAGCATTTCAGTGCAATAACCGAATAGTTATGACACAAAGGACGCATTTGGATGATTTTTTACGTGGTAGAATTATCGGCCGTTTGGAATGTGGGCGTACCCAACTGGAAGTATCAGACGAACTTGGAAATGCCCAGAGGGTCATCTCCAGGCTTTAGCAACGATTCCAAGATGATGGTAATGTGAGTAGACGTTACAGCACAGGTCGGCCCAGAGTTACAACGCCGAATGAGGACCGGTATTTGGCAGTTACAGCCAAAAGAAACAGGCGGAGCACAGCCTCAGACCTGTCTCGTCAGCTCTCTTCAGCCACTGGTACGACAATTTCAAGGCAGACCGTGCACAGACGCTTAGGGCAGATTGGTCTATATGCTCGTAGACCTGTCAGATGCGTTCCACTTACTGCAACTAACTGTCGCCTGCGGTGAGCCTGGACTAGAGAGCATGCATTGTGGACACCGCAACAGTGGGTTTGTGTGATGTTTTCCTACGAGTCCAGGTTTAGCTTGCAGTCTGATTCTCGCCGGACTTCCATATGGAGAACTCCAGGTACCCGTTACCACCAAGAAAACATCATTGAACGACACCGTTACGGTGGCGCAGGAGTGCTCGTTTGGGGTGGAATTATTCTGGGTTCCAGAACTAACCTGCATGTTCAAATTGGAACTATGACAAGCCAAATCTATCGGGACGTCATTCTGGAACAACATGTACGTTTGTTTCGGGGCGCCATTGCCGCACAATTTGTGTTTATGGATGACAACGCCCGTCCTCACCGTGCAAACATAGTAAGCGAATGCCTTCAGTCGAAGAATATCACCCGTATGGACTGGCCAGCATTCTCACCGGACTTGAATCCAGTAGAGCACGTGTGGGACATGCTTGGCCGACGAGTTGCAGCCCGTCAGCCTCCTCCTACATATCTACTGGAACTTCGGAGAGCATTGCTTATTGAGTGGTGTAATATCCCCCAAGATCGGATCGATAATTTGAAACTCAGCAAGCCTAGGCGTTGTACAGACTGTATTGCGTCGTCTGGGAGACAAACAACGTATTAACAATCATACTAACCATGTAATATTGTTTTTTTGTAAATAGTTTTTTTTTTTTTTTTTTTTTTTTTTTTTTTTTTTTTTGTAATTTGCTCCAGGGAGAAAAATTGCTAATTTTTTTAATAATATCATACATATAGCATCTTTTTTTGCTCTTTACCTTTTGTTTAATAAATAAGCTTTACAAATAAGTCAAATTTGTTTTGCTTCTAACTTTTCTTTTGCCTGATTTTGCATTATCCTTAATTTATGGACATGAGTGTAACTTACAGTATGAATGCCTTACACTGATTGTTAATTCTCGCACTATCTGAAATTGTTTGGGTAATGTTAAGTAAAGATTAGTACTTCTTACAATGGTTTAATTGCTTCAAGTGAATGAAGGAATCACACATTTCTCATTTTATAGTAACAATTCAAATTTAAATAAAAACCTGTCGGTTGCTAAGTGAGACAAGCATGATGTCGTTAGTTGATCTCTAAATACAAAGGAAACGCTGTTCTTTAACCCTTTCCAGCACACTACCTTTTAGAGTCGGAGTTTTGATAAAAAGAAAAAGGTAGGCAGTCTAATTAGGCCTTACATAAGTAAAATTCTGTGAAGATAGCACTTATCGTTTTAATTCTGTTGGTGTGCCCAAAGTGGCACACTGATTGAATAGAGCATCGAAAAGAGTGCTGAAACGAGCATTGTTGTCAATGAACTGACCGAAGAGATGCGGAGAAATAAAGAATACAGACTCTCAGTTGTCCTAAATTATCGGTGAGCCCGGTCGGGGCACACTTAGGGTTCGCCGTTTGATTTTAAGCAAGATTTCAAGATAAAAATTTAAAACTAATATAGAATAAGGAGATTAGCATACAGACAAAAAAATAACATAGAAATTTCTTTTCAAACAATTCCTTTTATACCCTAAAAGAAATTTGGAAAATTTCTCTGAAAAATGAAGGTCTTAAAAAACCAAACATGGCTAAAATATATGGACTGGTTTGTGTTGAGCTGCCATCTACTATAAATAAAGAAGGTTCAGAGTAATCTATAGTAACCTATAAATCCTTTTTCATTCAATTCTTCCGTGCTTACAGAACGAAATTTTTAGGTGTGTCCAGACCGGACACACTGTGCCGCAAAGGGTTAAGAAATAAAAAAAAATAATGACTTGACACCACATGAAGGCCTATTAAATTATGAACATTTTCTTCTGCATATCATTTAAACTTATTTTCTTGAATGATTCTAACTTAGTTAACCGATCCCTCAAGGCAAGTTTAAAATGATATCAAAAACTGCAAATTTTGAAATTAAATACCTAGGCGTATAAGAATCAAACTTCTTATTATTTTATTTTTACTTCCTGGTACGAAATATAAAGGAAGTATTGTAATCGCTAAAAGTTTCAGGCAGCATATTTCAACGAAAATATCCATTTTGACCGCTATCGAATGCAATTTAACGATGTTCTTGCATGATATCTGTACGTAAGGACAGAATAAAATACTCTTTTCCTTCAAAAAAATTATAAAACTGCTTTAAAATGAATTCTGAAGAGAATTTTTCGTGGCGTCTGTACGAACGTATGTACGTACGTGCGTACGTACGTATCTTGCATAACTCAAAAACGAGTAGACTCAGAAAGTTGAAATTTTGTATACAGGACTGCTATAACATCTAGATGTGCACCTCGTATTTTGGTTGCAATCGGCCGCACCAAACGTATATAAATATATTTATATATATATATCCACTCCGTTACCCGGCTCAGTGATCTCAGTTTCTTTACTCTTATATGTTTGTAAATTGTACATTTTTTGCTTTAAAAATGATTCTATTATGTTGTTTTTAATCTTCCAGTTAAGGTTTTTATGCCTTTAGTAAACCTCTATGCAATATTTTTAGAATTATCAACAATTTTAAAGTTGTCTAAGTGCCGCTAAGCCTTTTTTTTATGGCGGCCATTGATGTTTACATTTGAAACATGAGATTAGTGGATTTGTTGCCAAGCTAGAGAAACTTAGCTTCGCAACAACAAAGTTAACGCATTCATGTATTATTGCCAATTAAATCATGCTTAATTCTTTCTGGAATTTTTTCGAGGAAATAACTGTTTAAGAATTACTTCGTAATTTTTAATATACATATTTTGAGTTTTTATGTACAGTAAGACCCCGCTTAACGCTGTTTCGTTTAGCGCTGTTTTGGTTTAGCGCTCTTTTATTTCAACCCGGGGATTCTCCGAAATTGTGCGCAGCGCTAGGTTTCCAAATAACATATCCGAAACAGTGTAGTTGTGTTTCTTGCTTTTTATCATTTGAAACAACATTTGTTGACATTATTGTAAATTTGATATATAATACTATAACGATTAATAATACAGTGACAAATAGTATGTATGATCTTTAGTTTTTATCATGGGTGATAATACGAGTAAAACAAAAGAAAAGAAAGCAACCAGAAAAAGCATTTCACTGGAAACTCAAACGCAAGTGATTAGAAGATTAGATTCTGGTGAACGTCAATCTCAAATTAGCGCTGCATTGATTTTGGCAACTTCAACAATAAGGACAATTCTTAAGAATAAAGAAAAAATACTGTCATCGGCAACTGCAACTACGTCAAGCTCTGCAACTAGAATTACCCGTTCTAGAAATAACATTATAGAGAAAATGGAAAAACGACTGTCTATATGGATTGACGACGAAATTGAACGCAATATGCCATTAAGCCAATCTATCATAATGCCTTCTTGACTAAAAGGCAGAAAATTGGAAACCCAGAATAGACTGAATGATCTGACTAAGAATTTTATTTGTTTTTAAAAGTATATACGTTTATATTGTTTTTATTTTTGTAAGAAATAAATGTTTGATTTTATTTTTATTAAAAAAACATTATTAAATTTAATGCCTAACCATTTTTTATCGTCTTCCCCTAACCCTATTATTTACATGTTAAGATAGCCTCGCTTAGCGCTGTTTCGCATTACGCTCTACTTCGATGGAACGTATCCCCCGCGTTAAACGGGGTCTTACTGTATTTTTGTCTTCTCGCGAAGTGAGAACTGAATTAATTAAATGAGAAATACTCAATCGTCTGTGAAAACTGTTTCTTTTTTGTTTTGTTTCCTTAATTTCTTTTATACATCATTCTAGCTTTATTATAGCATTTGAATAGAACATGTGGCAAAGATTAGATAATTCTATTCTTTAAATGATATAAATTTTGTGCATTATGAGTTATAATATTAACGAAATATATAAGTTAACTGTTATATAATTATTGGATTATATAACAGTTAACTTAGTTTCCGTTATATAATTATTATATAAGTTAACTGTTATATAATTATTAATACTGTTAAGTGAATCTAGCGCCAGAGTGTCTCTATGGTAAACAAATACTAGAGTGAATTTTAAAGAATGCATTTATTCTATTGTGGTTTATGCGCAGTCGGAGGAGTAGATTTAAATCAATGCAATAAGTTTAAATGAAATGCAAGAAAAAATGCGTATAATTTAATATTCCGTACAAGGAAGTTATGTGGTGTACACATCAGATTTCTTTTCTTAACGAGTATGAAGCTTGCCTAAATGAAAATACAGGAACTGGGAGACCGTATTAAAAGTTAGATTTCGATAGTTTGTTATGCATTGAATATCTAAGCAAGAAACAAAAATCATTCAGAGATTTAGTGCATAGCCTCTACAACAATACTTCCTGCAAAATTGAATTTTATGACTTCGAACAAGCAGTTCTCTTTCAGCGTAGTATCGATGCTTCATCATACAATGCGCTATTTTAAGGATTTTAAACATAGACTTTTACAAGATGAAATTACCTAAAAGTAAATTTTCAACGTTTCGCGAATATACTTTATTCATGGTTCTCGCTTGGTTTCAGGCTTCTGGTATTTAAGTTACATCTATTCGTTGCCCTGCGTTGGCAACATGCTTTCAAGTTGTCTTCCATAGAATTCGGTCGCTGAAATGTAGCTGACATATAATTGTTTTAATACATATTTTTATTTAAACTATATTATCAGATTATCATTAGGTGCTAATGTGTGCATATTTAATTATTGTATGTTTTCAATTTGATTTGCAGAAACTGGAAGTAGTTGAATTTATTAAAGAAATGTCAAGAAAACGAAACTCCTCATTCAGCTTCAGCGCCATTTGATTAACGGCCAATAAACAGTTCTCTTTTGGGAACAGTTCAGGAAAAAAGGAATGCAATTTTTAAATGAATTCTTTAAACACTTCTCTGAAAGTTAAAAGTAGTATTTTGGTCTCATTTTGCACTAAATATTCCATTAAATTATAAATAGTATCATAGACGTAGCTTATCGATTTTATACTGTATCATATGTCTTTATTGCATATTGCATAGAATTATTACCAATTACTTGACAATATGTATTTTTCTACATTGCATTTGTCTATATACTGTCGCATACTCTATTTATTTACTCTTAGTATTGTATTGTACCTATTGTTTTTGTGTCTTGTATATTAAGTATTGTATTGATGTTAAAAGCATTGCCCTGTAAGCATGTTAATTTACCTATTGTATCACATATCTTACGTATTTGCAGTACATCATATTATATCGTATAACCGTATTGTATAATATATATATTAAATTGTGAGCTTCGTATGGATATGTATCATCTTATATGAAATTGCAATGTTGTGAGCATCGTCGTATACATAATAAAATTGCACTATAAGTCCCCTGCAATACAGGAAATGTATAGTTGATACCGTAATATAAATAATGTATCATTAATTTTGCATTAACTTTTGTAATTGAATGATATAGCATCCATTATCTTACGTATTAGTTGTACATCATATTGTACTGTATACTGTATTATATAATATATACATTAAATTGTGAGCATAGTATAGATATGTATCATCTTGTATAAAATTGAATTATAAGTTCCCTGCAATACAGTACTGTGTAATATATACTAAATTGTGAACATCGTATAGATATGCGTCATCTTGTATAAAATTGCACTAATATAGGAAATATACAGTTGATATAGTAATATAAATAGTGTTTTATTAACTTTGCATTAACTATTGTATTGAACAATATGGCTTATTGATCTTATATTGAATTATCTATCTTGTCTTGCATCTCGTACAGAATCATTAGTATCGTTTTACCTTGTATTGGTATATATATATATACATATATATATATATATATATATAGTTGTATAATGTATCCTTTTTACCTTGTATTGGTATCTATATAGTTGCATAATGTATTCATGTATTGTATCCTTGCTTTGTACACTAACTATTGTATTGAACTTTGAGTTTGTAGTACTGTTTGTAAGTAGTCTAGTAGTAGTTTTGTAGTTATTGTAGTATGTAGCAGTAGCAGTTTTGTAGTGGTGTTTACTCCTTTGGTTTTCTATTGTTATCGCTATGTATGTGTTTTGTTCTAATTATGTCTATGTGATTCTAGTATTTATTCAAAACCGGCACTTGCATCTTTGTAATCTTATGCTTTGTCAAAACTTCAAATGTACCCTTTATTTATCTATTTATTTTATTTTTTGAGCCCTTGTCTGGCCATGTATTTGTTGAACTTAACTCAATAAATACTAGGCCCGGGCGGTTGGTGTGAACATGCTTCTGGGGGCTTCTTTGGTCTTTTGGACTGCCACCTGGATGGCCCGGTCGCTGGGTTTCGGTGTATGGTGTGAGGCGCCTGTGTGGCCCATGTTACTCAAGATAGAGGTGGACGTGTTGCATATGCCAATTAACCATTACGGTAAAGGAATGGTGCACACGTCCCCCCGTCAACTATCAACTATCAACTCTTATTTCAATCACTAGTACAGCTTTCAAGTCACGCAAAGAATGCAATGATATTAAAATAATTGAATCAATATTTATATTAAAAATGCTATATTTATAAATCTTTTTCTTTTTAATAGATATCATCTGGAATAAAAACTGAATAAAAAATATCAGACGCAATAAGTAAAGTAAGTTTTATGTGGTTATTAGCAAAAATTCTATATGTAGTTCATAGTAATTTGATAAAGCAACAGCTTGATTTCTCTACATCTTATTATCTTCGATTTATTCTAATCTCATCTTTTCGTTAATTCCTTTAACAAAAGCTAGTTTTCTTTTATTACTTTTACGATGTAATGGAAAAAGTCAACACACTTTTTTTCCTTTAGTTTTAAGCATTTATTTATTTATTATTCTTTTTTCATACGTACTTGGAAATCCGGAATTCTATTTCTGACACGTTCATTACAGTTCTTCTTTACCTCCGAAACAGATAAGACATATAAAAGCAAAATAAACAAAACCTCTTATTGCTTGCACAAGCGAAAGGCATACAGGCGGTATGAAAAAGACTCGGCACGTTTTGAATCTAGCAGGAAGAGAATTTATAAACAAGTGCATAGACGAACGTATATTTTTTACGAGATTCCAATCACTAGATCTCCATTCATTCAACAACCTCTCACTTAATATTTGCCATATCACAGATCCCGATCAAAGATTAGCTGTACCTGGATATGTTGTTAACTTGAGGGGATTACAAAAGCTGATAATGAGTAGGAATACTTTTTAAGTTCTGACCGGTTGTTCTCTAAAAAAGGTTCGGTATCTTTACATCTGGTTAGAAACTGGCATGGGATGATTTTTAGGTTACTTTATTGTTATTTGGTTAGTGCAAGGGAGGGAAAGTTTTTTTTCATAATTTTTTTTACATATGTCTATTGAATGCGCCTCCTATTAATTTATCGTTACTTTTGCTTGTAGTTTTGTATAATAAGCAGCAAGCTGTGCAAAGTGGGCCAAGTACTATTCAAAGAATACGGATTAGAGATGGTAATCAAACTAAATGTGAGTTTTAAGGCTTGCGGATTTTCATGAAGGTTGTTAAAGTATGTTGAAAGGTTAGAAAATTAAGCATCTATTAGAGAAAATTAGCCTTGGATGATAAAAGTTGAAAATTGCAGACATAAATTTCGTAATTTCTAAATTATTTTTGGCATAGATCAAGGATTCGTAATCGGAAATTGTTATTCAAAACTTGATTTGCAAAAGCATATAGAGCTTCAATAAAATCATGGGTCAAGGATCACAATCCCTTTAGCCATTGTAACTATACATTAAATCTCATTATCCAAATAAGAAAGAAAAGTGTAAAAATGCTAAGGAGAAAATGTGGTAATAATAGTAACTCCTGCAAAAGAGAGGAATATCAATTACATCTTTATGAAAGCATATTTAAGAACTTAAAATATTGTTACGAATTTTGCTTACATGTAAATAATTATAGTGAAATTGTAATATATTTTGTATAATGTAACATGAAAAGTCTGAGGATACGAAGCTCTGCCGGAAAAATACGATTGCAGGGGTAAGTCTATTTAACACTGACGTAAATGGCTATCTTGCTAAATTGGCGAGATACTTATTTCATGGACGATAACATGACATATCATCGAACAGTCGCTGTCTAGAAGTGTCTAGAGAGAGATGATATACAATTCCTTTAAGTGGTAGTATATTCTCCAGATCTGAATCCCATTGAAAATGTTTGGGATGCCTTGATGATGATGTCGTGTCTATGACAAAGTGCAATTATATAGTTTCGAAGCTGTCAAAGACAGCTTTTGCAACCTCGGCAGCTCTATCAGTATAAAGTAGGTCCACTGGGTCTTCAATGTCGATGTTAAACAGTCTGGCCTGGATTGCTGGGCAGCCGAAGATGTGATGGCGAGACAGTGGGATGTCATCTGGGCAATGAGGACAAATGTTGGTGTAACTACGCTGTCCGTCTGCAGAAATCCCCATCCCTTTTAAATGATTTGTCCTAAGTCTGGTTATGGTAGTCGATATGGCTCTGTCACTGTTCAATTCCGGGATGGAATTTCCTTTAACTTGACTGATTAGTCTTTGGCTGGCAACTGCATTGGCATCAACGAGGTTGGGATGCCTTTGGAAGGAGAATTGCTGGTCAGCAGTGCCCCCCAATAAACAAGGACACCCTCATCCATGTGCTGACAGAGGAATGGGAAAAATTATCCCAACAGCTGCTGGGTAATATTATGTAAAGCATGGCATGACATGTGGGATCTTGCATAGCCCACGGTGACCATGACCAGTATTGACATCTTACGCCAGAATACGTAAGATGTCAAAATGCGGGTGGTGATCTTTTTTTTTTTTTTTTTTTTTCACTTTTACGTATTCAGCACAAAATGACCATTTTGTCCCTTGAGCACAAGTCTTATGGATTTCAGAGCGCTATAAATTACTTATACTGTTATGTGTCCAACAGTATATAGTCCACCAGTGTGTCCTCTCCAAACCTGATTTAGAGCAATTTATACTCATTTGACAAGTTAAGCAGGCATTTTGTGCATTGCATTAGTGACAAAGAATTTCAGTTGATAAAAAGGATATCTGATATTGTGAAAACATTAAGCACCCTCGTAAGAGACGAATTTTCTGTCGAAAGTTCATGTATTACAAATTTATTAAATCCACTTTTTTTCAACAAAGCTGGACGATATTTCCATAATAAATTGTAACTTAATAAAATGTAGACTAAGTCATGAAATTAAACTGCATAATGAATAAAAATAAAACTACTTATTTAGCTGTTGCTTATTCGGCTGATAAGGCTGCTTCTAATTTTGTTTCAATATAGCATTTGGATTTATCGACCTCCTTCTGCTGCATTTGCTACATATTCATTGGTCATTCTTATTGAATAAAATAAATCTCTTTGGATTTTTTTTTTAATTTATCAAGTGCTGTTTCTACTTTAATATTGCGCTAAAGTATATCTGAACACTCTGTTTGTAAATACCCAAACAAAGGGACGGTAATGTTAAAAAGGCTCAAAAATACATGCATTCAAAACTGGTTAATAGTTCGTGAAATTCTACAGATAGAGCGATTTTGAATCAAACAAAACAAAACAATTAATACTCTTTACTCTTAAGCGTCAAGTCTTCAAAAAAGTGCAGGGAAAAGTTACTGATCACCATATATATGTATATATATCATACACACACACACACATACCTATCGGGCAATTATGTTGTCAGGCACACGTATGTGTCCGGCAACGGACGTACCAGACTCCTCTTGACTGTGGTTTCTGTTTTAATTTTAGATAAATAATTAAATATTTAAAAAAAAAACACACTTTTTAAAAAAAATAAAAGCTTTTTTTTCCCACTTTTTTTGCAAATAAAAACTAAACGATGAACAAAATTTATTACTGGTTTGAATTTGGGCAATATACAGCATTCAGATAACTGTATACATTACGTTAACAGCATAGATAAATTTACTTCTTGAGAGATAATTGGCTCACTCGCATTTCACTTTAATTATCTAAAATGAGTAAGCTATAAAAATAATTTCTTAACCACAGCCAATTTCATCAAGCTCCAGGTGAACTAATCGGTTTTCCGAGTAACTGAGTTTAATATTCTACCTACATTTTATTATTTTATCACTGTCTCTGCTAGCAGTAGGGAAGCAGATCAAATTCGAAGGTCGCAATTAATCAGAATGAAGACAATCAATCAATCATACTCGTGTTCTCCTTAGTAATTAATTATGCATTTATGGACGAATAGAAAAGTCAAAGCTTAATAAAGCAAACTTAAGATTTAAATGGTTAGCAGAACGATCGTTTAATAGACGGTTAGCAGAAGATAGTTGTGCGTATCCAAACTATGCTAAATGCTCATTCCTTGAACAATTAAAATACAGTCAGATGATTATCTTCTCGTCTTAAACTTGAAAACAAAATATCTCCCAATCAAAAGCTAGTTTAAAATAAAACATTTTCATTTAATTGTTAGACTGACGGTTCCTTGGCCTGTGTAATATCAGAAAATAAACCTCCACCACTAGTGGGAGATTCAGAAACAAATATTAAAATAAAATTAAGGTAGTAAATTGCAGTGTAAAGCACTTCTACCAGCTTTGACTCAAGCCTTCAGACTTTCGCTAATAATTACGGCTAGCAAAGCTAAACCAGATTTAAGTTGTAAAGTATCTTATCTTAATTAACTTGCTATTATGATTTAAGATTTTACTATAACTTCTCCTTTCCGCATTTCTCACCAGAATACAGATTAGCTTTGCGTGTTTTAAGCTGATAGTTTTGAATCTTTGGTTAAGAGCTTCTGGCAATCTCGCTTTGCTGTTAATATTTACGCCAGCTCTGTTTAAGAATAATATTCCGGCTTTAGCATTCTCGTAAGCTGATGTTTTCCCACATAACACAAAAACATCCTTGGGATATCCCGATGATGTTGCTGGCGGGATATGCGCACATCCTCAGGACATCCCGGAATATCCTGCGAACCTCCTTAACACCTCCTCCCGAGTGCTTAATGTCACATCCCAGTATATCCTCAGGACATCCTAACTAAGTCCCATCGACAGCGTACGGATGTTATTAGGATATGAACTCTATTTACTAAATCCTCAGGACATCCTGGAATATCTCACTAACCTCCTAAACACGTCCCATTATATCCTAAGAACATCCTATCTATTTTCCATGGACAGCGTATGGGATGTTATTAGGATTTAAAGTCCTACTTACTACATCCTCAGGACATCCCGTAATATCCCAATTTCCTCCTAAACTCATCCTCCTGAGTGCTTAATGTCACATCCCAGTATGTCCTTAGGACATCCTATCTAGGTCCCACCGGCAGCGTATGGGATGCTATCAGGATTTGAAATACTAATTACAATATCCCTTTAACCTCTTATACACACCGGTAAAATAAATGAACCAGCTTTTTTGGGTCTTTTTAATCTGTAGTCTTAGACTACGTTATCAACGTTTAAACTGAAGTGCCTGGTTAGGTTAAATTAAAGATCCACAAGAAAGTGGAAATAGAACTTTTGTTAAGATGCTGTTTAAGATGTAGCGATAACTGACTATCTATAGGGTCTGCAAGACCATCTGTAGCTTTCTTAGATCTCCTGACTGTAAGCTTTCAGTTATAATAGCAACTCTCAAAGTAATACAAGAAGAAGTACTAGCGTAACTGTCAGCAATAGCTGACAAAAGTTCTCTTTCGAAACTCGAGAATTCTGAAATTGTGGAAACATTAGGTTATTTTGATGCTGGACAAGTGAAAAATAAGTCCTCGCCGGGACTCAAGCCTGGACCGCGGAGTGTGCTACTGTTACAACTACGAAGGCATGCAGAAAGGAGGGAGAAAATACCTTACATACTCCCCCCTTTTATAAAAGGGCGACTGGGAATTAGGGGACCGAGTCGCCAAATCCTGGCGGTGAAGAATAAATCATCATCTTCCACCTTTTAGTTCGGGCGCCAGTGTAGAATCATAAGGCGTTTTTTTTTTTTTTTTTTTTTTTTTTTTTTTTTTTTTTTTTTTTTTAATGTTGGAGAAGTGAAAAATGAGCAATGCCCTACCCGGGACTCGAACCTGGACCTCTCGAAATACACGCGGAGTGTGTTGACCGTTACACCACGAAGGCGTACAAAAAGAAGGAAGAAAATACCTTATAAACTAATTTGCATCCTAGAGGGAGCCAACGAAATTAGAAGGGAAAATATGATCAAGATAATAAGGTAGCTTGTTAATTTACATAAAAATCAAATAAATCTTAATCAATCAAATAAATGATTAATTAACAACTGGTTAATTAACTTAAAACCGTAGCATAAACAGTTGGTTAATAACTGGTTTCTGCACAGTTAGAAAGAGTTATAAGGTATTTTTCCTCCTTCTGAGCATGCCTTTGTAGTGTAGTGGTCAGCACGCTCGACGCTTAGTCTAGCAGTCCGTGATTCGAGTCCAGACGACGGCATTGCTCATTTTTTACATCTCCTGTTTCCAAATAACCTAATATCTCTACAGAGTTACGTAATAATTTGTTTAATTCTATTAAAAAATAAAGCGATGTATGCCCCCCTCACCACCACAGAAATGACGGCTTAATTCCCATACACCTTAGCATCAAACATTAGGAAACATTTCTATAACGCTGTGCTGACTTGATTGAATTGATGTGTAATTGTGCTGAGTCTTAGACTCATAATTCAGTTCTGGAGATCTTCCATGCGTTTCATCGTCATTGCGCGTGACTGGTCAGATTGTTACCGATCTCCTACTTTTCATTCTCCCCGACGATTGACGAATAACGAGTCTGGGATAAACAGCGAGGTGGTAATTGATTTATCATGCATTCCCTCAGTTTAAAACACTGCTTTCAGAAACGAAGGGACAGAATCCTTTCTTCTTTAAGCGGACGGAAATCAAGTCATCAAATGGTAGAATGAGAAGAAAGACAGTCAGACCAACTTCCTCCCCGATTCGTCATTATTTATTCCGTTCATTATTACCAACTAGGGTCCCTTGTTTCACGCCTTTTATAATCTGATTGGATTACGGCGGTGCTTTTGATGTTCGAGAGAAATATAAACGAAATAAATAAAAAAGGAAACCCTACGTAGGCTTTGGTTTTCAAGTTCGTTGGTTTAAGTAATTAGAATTGCCGATCTCAAGGTATCCTTGTTTTCTCGGAAACCATTGGCATGCTACAGTGATAAAGATTTTTTCAAAGGTGAAAAAAAAAGTATACTTTCCCAATTAAAAAGTGAATAATGCGTTTCAATAGCTGTTTTCGTACACAATAAATTAAATATCAATCAGCAGACATAATTACAGCGTTGCAGAATAGCCCATTATTGTAATGAAAGCGTTTAAAAGAGGAAAAAACATGTGATAACTTTCAGGTGTCATTTACCTAAAATATATTAAAATTCCGTATTGGCTCGGATAGCAAAGCCACGTATAAACAAACGTATAAGGTATAAACCATATTAAATACCAAACCTTGCGCTGAAACGAAAGCAGCACGCTTTCTTGTGATGTAGACTTCGCAGAATAATTAATAAATTATATGGATATATTCTTAAATACTGTAATGTACGTGTAATGGATGGTTTGAGACATATTAAGCGGATTCAGCTTTTCTGAAAGGCGTATTAAGAGGATTTCGTTTTCTCAAAGGCATGTTAAACGGGAGAGAGAAAATCGCTTTATATTCGGACTAAGACAAGATTTCGTAAATGAAAGTTAATTCAATCTCAATTTTTATGTTCTCTTAATTAAGATTTTAATTATGATCTATTAAACTATAAGGTATTTTCTCCCCCCCTTTCTGGATGCCTTCGTGGTGTAATGGTAGCACACTCGGCACGTATTCGAGAGATCCAGGCTCGAATCCCGGAGAGAGAGCGTTGCTCATTTTTCATGTACTCCTACTTCAAAGAAACATAATTACTCTACAGTGGCGCCCGAACTAAAAGGTGGTAAAGGATGATTCTTCACCACCTGTATCTGGCGACTGAATCCCCTAATCCCTAGTCGCCTTTTAAAAGGAGGAGTATATAAGATATTTTCTCTCTCCCTTCCGCATGCATTCGTAGTGTAACGTTAGTACACTCGACGCGTAATCAGGAAGTCCAGACTCAAGTCCCGGTGACGACACTGTTCATTTCTTCAGGTTTCTGACATCGAAAAGATCCTAATGACTCTACAAAACATTCAAATGTTTAATTTAATTTTTTTTCACAGTTGCCTATATATATATATATATATATATATATATATATATATATATTTTAAATATATGTTTGCATACCTAACGCTCATGATCTTTATCTTCCAGTTAAGTCTCAGAAATTTTAATTACACCTTAACTCTCTGAGCGGTAATGCCGTATATATACGGCCTAGAATATTTTTTGTGACATCTGTAAGAACGTATATATACGTACATATTAAAATATGCCAAAGAAATTAAGGCAATATATCAAAAGTGCACAAATCCAGGAATGAAATAACAGGAGAGTGTTTACATTAAAATCAAAAAAAAAAAAAAAAAAAAAAAATTGTTCTCATAGTAGTTTTGGGAAATTTGTGCTTTCTTGCCGAAAACCCTGGCCGTTCAGAGTGACACACAATGCGTTTTTGTATAGCTCCATTCCATTTTTGATGTAGAAGCGCCAAGAAATGGAATCCAAGGGTCACTTTACCATCAACACCTAAGGGTACTTTCAGATGAAAGGTATTTTAAGTAACCCCATGTCGGAAAGACACTATACATTTAAAAATATCCATGCCTTCTTCAGGATTTGAAGCTAAGTACGACGATATAGTAACCAGCATCGCTAAGTAACGTACCACTCAGGATTTATATTTTTACTTAAACATATTTGTCATATCGAAGTTCCTAGTATATAATATTAATGCAAAGTACCTTGAATCAAATCAATATGCATTGATTTAGTATATTCTTACTTTTAGTTCTTCACTGAACTCACGTTTTGTGTCCCCCCCCCCCAATACAGTGAACCCGAATTGTTGCTTGCAGCGTTTTAAATGCATTTTTACAGCAGCAAACCTTTATTTTTCCTTTGTATCAAGTTGTGTGAAGTAAAGACTACAACAAATGTTAGATTGAGACTATTCCATACAAAAACAAAATAACATTTAAATTACTATGTTGAATTAAAGCTAAGTAAAACATCGAATTCTAAAAGAAATTAGAAGTTGAAAATTAAACGCAAGATCCTTAAACAAGAAGTACTAAATTTTGAGTTCAATATCGGCAAATTCGGAACTTTTGCATTAGAAAAAATCTGATGTGTACACCACAAGACTTCCTTGTACGGAATATTAAATTATACGCATTTTTTCTTGCATTTTATTTAAACTTATTAGATTGAATTAAACCTACTTCACCGACAGCGCATAAACCACAATAGAATAAAGACATTCTTTAAAATTCACTTTGTTTACCATAGCGACACTCTGGCGCTAGGTTTAATTAACAGTATTATATTTCGTTCAAATTATAACTCATAATACACAAAATTTATATCATTTAAAGAACAGAATTATCTAATCGTTGCCACATGTTCTATTCAAATACTATAATAAAGCTAGAATGATGTATAAAAGAAATTAAGCAAACAAAGCAAAAAAGAAACAGTTTTTCACAGACGATTGAGTACTTCTCATTCAATTAATTCAGTTCTCCCTTCGCGAGAAGGCAAAAATACATAAAAACTCAAAATATCTATATTAAAAATTACGATGTAAATCTTAAACACTTATTTCCTCGAAAAAATTCCAAAATATATTAAGCATGATTTAATTCGCAATAATAAATGAAGGCGTTATTTTTGTGTTGCGAATCTTAGTCTCTCTAGATTGGCAACAAATCTACAATTCTGCTGTTTCGAATGTAAAAAAATATGTCCGCCATGTTATTTAAAACTTAACCGCACTTAAACAGCTTTTAAATTGTCGATAATTGTACAAATATTGCTTCCAGAATTACGAAAGGCATAAAAACTTTAACCGGAAGATAAAAACAACATAATTCAATCATTTTTAAAGCAAAAAATGTACAATTTACGAACATATGAGTAAAGAAACTGAGATCACTGACCCGGGTAACAGAGTGGATATATATATAAATATAGTATTTATATACGTTTGGTGCGGCCGATTGCAACCCAAATACGAGAGGCACATCTACACGTTATAGCAGTCCTATATACAAAATTTCAAGGTTCTGAGGTTACTCATTTTTGAGTTATGCGAGATACGTACGTACGTGCATACGTTCGTACAGACGCCACTAAAAATTCTCTTCAGAATTCATTGGAAGTAAAAACGCATCAAAAAGGAACTAAATTCTTCTTTCACCTAATAATTTGTTTCAGAATCATTGCCTAACTCTTTAAACCTTCTAAACGGTGTTTTGCGATATTTCGTTCTAATTGATATTTTAATCATGCTCTGCAATTTGACACCAAGGCCTTCCTGAGATTTACAGGTATCATTTACCAAAAATATATTAAACTCCTAATGAGAAAATACCGAATTTTTCTAGTACTTCTGCTCACAAAATATATGCTATCGACATTGAAAGATATATAGTTAAGGCTTTAGTCAAATAACTGGTAATGTGATTTTGATCGCCTGTTGAATTCTGATTTCAAAATTTCTCATAACCATCTAGAATAAAATGATTTTCATAAACTAATTATCATTATAAATTAATACTCTTAAAGAAATCGAAAGTATTTTTGCAGATAAAGGTAAATCACCTTTCACTCAGAATTGAAAACTATATTCGTGTCATCTCGATTCAGGTCACACTGCTGCTTCTCATTTGGACTGTGGCGACGCCATGAAAGGGTATCCGCTAAAGGAAAAGGCATGTCTTCGTGAAGGACTTTTTAAGAGAAACTGTCTACTATGGATGTTATACACTGAAGTGACAAAAGTCATGGAATAGCAATATGCAAATATACAGATGGCAGTAGTATCGCATAGAAAATGTATAAATGCGAAGTGCTTTGGCAGGGCTTTCATTTGTGTTCAAGTTATTCATGTGAAGAGGTTTTGACGTGATTATGGCAGCACCACAAGAATTAACAGTTTTTGAACGCGGAATGGTAGTTGGAGTTAGACGCATGCGTCATTCCATTTCGGATATCGTTAGGGAATTCAACATTCCGAGATCCATAGTGTCAAGAGTGTGCCGAGAGTATCTAATTTCAGGCATAACATCCCACCATGGACAGCGCAGTGGCCGACCATCTGCACTTAACGATCGAGACCAGCGACGTCTGCGTAGAGTTGTCAATGGTCACAAACAAGCAACACTGCGTCAAATAACCTCAGAAATCAATGAGGGACGTGTCCGATAGGACAGTGCGATGAAATTTGTCTTTCTTGGGCTATGCTAGCAGAAGACCGACTCGAGTGCCTTTACTGACAGCACGACATCGCCTCCAGCGACTCTCGTGGGCTCGTGAGCATGTAGGTTGGTCCCTAAACGAATGGAAAACCGTGGCTTGGTCAGATGAGTCACGATTTCAGTTTGTAAGAGCTGATGGTAGGGTTCGAGTGTGGTGCAGACCCCACGAAGCCATGGACCCAAGTTGTCAACAAGGTACTGTTCAAGCTAGTGGTGGTTCCATAATGGTCTGGGCTGTTTTTACATGGCATGGACTCCGTCCTCTGGTGCAACTGAACCGATTATTGACTGGAAATGGATACCTTCAGCTACTTGGAGATCACTTACAGCCATTAATGGACTTCACGTACTCAAAAAACGATGGGATTTTTATGGATGACAATGCGCCATGTCACCGGGCCACAATTGGTTGCGATTGGTTAGAAGAACATTCTGGACAATTCCAGCGAATGATCTGGCCACATAGATCGCCCGACATGAATCCCGTCGAACATTGATGGGACATCATCGAGAGGTCAGTTCGTGCCCAAAACCCTGCACCGTCAACACTTTCACAATTATGGACGTCTATAGAGGCAGCATGGCTCAATATTCCTGCAGGGGACTTCCAACGACTTGTTGAGTCCATGCCCCGTCGAGTTTCTACACTTCGCCGGGCAAAAGGAGGACCGATAAAATATTAGGAGGTATCCCATGACTTTTGTCACTTCCGTGTATACAGGAAAAAATCCATGAAAACTATTATCTATTTAGTCTGTTCGTCGGGATTTGAATCTGGATCGAACTACCAGTATTCAGCGATTTTACTGTATAAGGTATTTCTCCCACCTTCTTAGCAGGCCTTCGTGGTGTAATGGCTAGCACACTCGGCGCGTATTCGATAGGTCCGTGGTTCGAATCTCGGCGAGGGCATTGCTCATTTTTCACGTACATCAGCATCAAAATCCTAATGTCTGTCTCTACAACTGCTCGGCTTGCTTTTGGACCAAGTACTTTAATTGTTTCCCGCTTTAGTAATCTGTTTATTAATGCTCTGCATTTGTTTTTGCCATTATCTGCGATTCTGATTTTATTTTAAATTAATATATTGTGCGCTTGACATGACTCAACTCTCGGTCTGGCTCAAGTTTACTATCTTACATCGTGTTACTCTTTATGGCTTCTTGAACAATATGGTAACAGGTATTTATCGATAGATACCTCATGGTGTGAATGTTCTCATTATTTTAATGTATTCGGGTTTTATCCTTATTTAAGTGCACTAGATACCTATGAAATGCCTGATATTATATGCAAATCTTGTTTTAATTTTTTGAACGTTTACAAGCACGAAAATAATGAAAAGTTTTGAGATTCGTTATTTATTCTTCAGAATAATGTTCTTCGGAACAATACTGACATATATGGCTTAATAGCATATATGGCTAAATAATTACTTCTTTGTAGGAAGTATTGTAATCGCGAAAAGTTTCAGGCAGCATATTTCAACAAAAATATCCATTTTGCCCGCTATCGAATACAATTTAACGATGTTTCTGCTTGACATCTGTACGTAAGAACAGAATAAAGGACTCTTTTCCCCTCAAAAAAAATTATAAAACTGATTTAAAATGAATTCTGAAGAGAATTTTTCGTGGCGTACGTACGTATGTATCTCACATAACTCGAAAACGATTAGCCTCAGAACGTTGGAATTTTGTATATAAGACTACTATAACATGTAGATGTGCACCTCGTATGTTGGTTGCAATCGGCCGCACCAAACGTATATAAATATATTTATATATATATCCACTCTGTTACCCGGGTCAGTGATCTTAATTTCTTTACTCTTATTAGTTTGTAAATTTTACATTTTTTGCTTTAAAAATGATTGAATTGTGTTTTTCTTATCTTCCGGTTAAGGTTTTTATGCCTTTAGGAAATCTGCAAGCAATATTTGTACAAATATCAACAATTTAAAAGCTGTTTAAGTGTGGTTAAGCCTAATTTTTAAATAACGTGGCCGACATATTTGTTTACATTAGAAACAGCAGAATAGTAGATTTGTTGTCAATCTAGAGAGACTAAGCTTCGGAACAACAAAGATAACACCTTCATTTATTATTGCGAATTAAATCATGTTTAATACTTTCTGTAATTATTTCGAGGAAATAAGTGTTTAAGATTTACATCGTAATTTTTAATATAGATATTTTGAGTTTTTATGTATTTTTGCCTTGTCGCGAAGTGAGAACTGAATTATTTGAATGAAAAATCTCAATCTTCTGTGAAAAACTGTTTCTTTTTTGTTTTGTTTGCTTAATTTCTTTTATACATCGTGCTAGATTTATTGTAATATTTGAATAGAACATGTGGCAACGATTAGATAATTCATCAAATAATATAAATTTTGTGCATTCTGAGTTAGAATATGAACGAAATATAACGCTGTTAAGTGAACCTAGCGCCAGAGTGTCGCTAAAATGCGTATAATTTAATATTCCGTACGAGGAAATCATGGTGTACACATCAGATTTGTTTTAAATGTAGTCAAAATTAGAAGACTTATTGCAAAGCGAAAGAAAGCTGATCACATTGTTGTGCATTGTGCACTAGAAGGACCGTTGCTTCTCACATGAAAAAAGGGATAGAATTCGTTTATGTATAAACCTAATTTTTCTCAATTCTAAGCTCAGAACAAAATCCAAAGAATAGGTCATTATACACTTACAAATAGCTTTTGTATTATTTATTACTACGACCTGTTTCGGATGGAAGAAATTCCTGTATGAAAATCAAAGAATGTAGTTGATATATCAAAGAATGTAGTTGATACCTATGAAGTACATCCTTATTATGTTCTTTTTTAACTTGACAAAACATTTTACATCTTTGTTACTATGGTGCTGATGTTACTACGCTTGTTATGTATAACATTAAACAATAGAATTATATCAGGCATTTTTAAAGTAATTTTTATTTCGTGCTTGAACTTTATGAGTCTGCTCCTACGCGGCATACAGTTGTAAGACTCATGTCTGTTTCACGATTTAGATTTTCAAAAGAAATTCAGGAAATCATTTTTGAATGACTCGACCAATGAAGCAAATGCAGTGGGATGAACTAGATATTTCTTGCATTGTTCTGCTAATGGAAATGTACTTTAAAGGTTTTTTTCGTGATCAGAAGTAAATGGTATTCTTACATTTATTATTTGGAACAGGAAAATGAGAAAGAAACATTAAAATGGCTTTATTTTTCTAGCAAATTTGACGTTAGGCGAAGACAAAATATGCATGTCATTTCTGAACTACAAAAAATTATGGTATCTGCAAGAACTAACTACTTAGCTTCAAGCTTTTATAATTAGAAATTCCTCTCCCTAAGTAATTAAGAAGGAGCTAGATGACTTAATTTTTAATTCGTTTCAAAATCTGAGTGGCATTGGGCGGAAGTTGCAGTCTGAAGCCTCACAGTCAGATATTAGTCGCATTATTTCTTTATAATAAATTAGATACCGATAGTGGTGTGACTTTTATCTTAAAGTTACTTTTATCTTAATTTTTATCCAAAAAGGGCTTATTCTGTATCAATAATTTAATTCATGACTATTTTTCTGAAATTTTATTATATTGAGTGCTTCAGTTTATACAGCAAAGTTGCATAGACATTTAAGGAAAGCTGCTTTATTATTGCAGTTAAAGGAATTTTAACTGGATATTATCTTTAATATAGAAGGAAAAATTAAGAAGAGTTTAGGACGCATTTAATTTTTCTCCTCGCGAAGTGTTAAATAATTGATATACAAGTTCTTATCATACCTACCTAAACTGCTTCTTTCGTTTTATGCCCTAAGAAAAAATAAGTATGTTTTTAAATACGTTTCAATTTTTATCAATATATGTGCTATGTATTATCGGCTTCTATATGGCTAACTACAGTAGTGCGAATAAAATTAAATTAACCGAAGAAACAAGAAAAAAACATATTTAAAATTCTTTATTATTTTTTCGATTGCCAGCTTCGATCATTTTAACTCTTAAAATCTTTAAAAACTAAAATCATATTTCAAAATGTTGTAGCATTTGAATTACAAGGTAATTTTAAATGTACAACTTACATTTTATTGCCTAAGTATTATGAATTGTGTCAAATATTATATCTGTTGCTCATTTACACAATAGCACTGCTCCGAAATAAATGTAAAGAACCTGCAGCATATGCTGTTATTATTAAAATTTTATGAATATATACCATAGTATTGCTGGAACGAAACTGAAGTTCTAATTTCTTCGTGGTCTGTTTCTTTAATGAAACTACTACCTGTAGTAGGCTGGTAAACATCCTTGTATGTCTAACACCGGAACAGGGAACAGTTCCTGTAGCGTTCTATCTCATATACCAAGGCAGACTGCTCACGATTTATCTTATTAAAAAAGGTAATAGACTTGTAAACCAGTAAAAATTTCAAGGAGACAACACAGCACACTGAAGCAGTCTAATAAAGACAAAAAAGAGGTATCTAAAATCATGTAATATGGCCAAATGAGACAATAAACTATAATGCACCATAAACTTACTGTATAAACGATGATGAAGTTTCATACTGTGTGTGTGATTATGGCAAAACCTCGAGGGCTATCTGCCTAAGAGGAGGGATGCCTTCGTGGAGGACTTCCTAAGGGAAACTGGCTCGTATACACGTTACACATTGGAAAAACCACGAAAACGCCCATGCAGCCAGCCCGTTCGCGGGATTCGAACCTCGGACCGAACTACCAGTGTTCAGCGATTTCACCGCTCGGCCGCTGGTGGGCCTGAAGATTTATACAAAGGCGCAGTTAACACGGAATCGTTAAGTTGTTATGAATTCCAAAGTATGTCCAAATCGAGAAATATCTTAAGCATAAACCTTTGTTTCATGTATTCTTATAATGTACCCTGAATTTTTTTTAAAATTTCTGTTGGGAGAGAGTTGAGTTGAGAGCAGAATCTGGACACCCGTGCGGCTTACTAAGACTATTCGGGTCTAGTCCAGGTTCCGCAACTATCCGGGGCAACACCTCATGGGGACTATAAGGGCATACGTTGGTCCTGTATACATGCTTACATAGTTCATAATATATGCTTACATAGTTACATAGTTCATAGTACATGCTTATATACAAGTAGTTCATAATACATAGATCTTGCTTACATAATACTTGCTTACATAGTTCATACATATACATGCTTACATACGTAGTTCATACATATACATGCTTACATAGTACATAATATATTGAGCCTGCTACATAATACATACATAGTAGTTCATAATAATTTTCATTGGTCATAGTACATACATGTTTCAGAATATATACAGTGGGCCGTAATACATACATGTTTCATACTATATACAATAAAAATAAAAATAATAATAATAATAAATAAATAAATAAATAAAAAATATAGAAGAGAGAGAAAAGAGAGATTGACAGGGAACTACTCCACACTGCACAAATCTGTTCCCAATTCCTCCAGTTTCTGCATTATCTTGCATATTTTGATGCGAAATGCTGGCTGTTTGATCAGATAACGCTTATGAGAAGTTGCCTGTTCCGAAAGCTGCACATGCCACTGTGCGGTTAGAGGGCATTAGGTCAAGTAATGGTCTGGTTTACCAATGCCTCCACAGACACAACTTTCGGTATTTGCAATTCCTCTCTCATAGTAATAGGAGGGGAAAGGCCCGTGGCCCGTCACAAATCTCGTTATTTGTGGGGATGACTCGAGACGATCGAGCGAAACTTTATGGAAATATTCATAGGTCTTCCTGCTTTGTTCGGTAGAGTCCCATTCCCATTGCCACTGGTGCTGAGCTGCTGTCCTTGTCACTTTTTTAAGGTGAGACCACGGGAGTTTGGTAATTACGCTTTGTGCATCTATATTGTGAGCTGCTTCTTTTGCTAGCCTGTCGGCTTCCTCATTACCTTGAATGCCGGCATGTGCCTTTATCCAAGATATGTTGGGAGAGAGTAAGACAAACATTATACTAACAGAATAAATAGAACTCTGTGAGCATGTAACGTAAAATGTCAGTATCTCATCATTTGGCCTCTAGCGTTCCAATATCTCTTCACCTCACAGGCTCCACACAGCACTGGACACCTTCCAATGTGAAATCTATCCATTTCTTCATTTGGGTGGGCTGTTTGGATTGATAAGAATACCAACACGATACAGATGGTTTTCCAAGGAGTTGTGATCAATTTCAATCCTAAAATTGGCCACAGCTATTTCCCGTGGTTTGTCTGGTAATTTCCTTTCCAAGATGTCTCTCCAGCTTTTGGCTGAGACGCGCGCCATAAGTTCACATCTCCATTTTTGGTTAAAAAAAAATTACGAATGCATAGTTTTTCAGAATGGTAAATACAATTTGTAGGTATCTTTTGAACAATTCTTTTATCTTTTTTTTTTTCAAATTTATCGGCCTGAGCGTTACCATAAAGGCCACAATGACAAGAAATCCATAGTAGTACAGTCTCTTTTTCTCCTAGTCTCAGTTTCTCCAAAAGAATTTGGCATTCAAGGATTTCCTTGGAGATTGGATAGTCCCTGATCAGATAGTTTGCAGTGCCATTCTGGAGTCCGAGAGGATGACCACTGTGCCATAGACAAGCCCAGATTTACGTATAAGCTAAACAAGCTATAGTTCAGGGCCCAAATTTTCTTGGAAGCCCCCCAAAATTAAAATATAGTGAGTGAGTGAGTGCCACCAAGGAAGACCACTGACCTGGCCTTAGCCTCACAGTGTGATATCTTCCTAGCAGAAACATTTAAAATATAGTATAAATAGTATTAAAATACATTAAAACAGATTTATAAAAGGCCCCCAAATCTCAAATAGCTTAGGGATTTATCAAGTCTAAATCTGGCTCTGGTTATAGATGAAATTTGGGGCATTAATCTATCTTAAGGTCATCCAAACAGCCATTACCTCGCAATCGAAAGCAAATCTCTGCGTCTCTACGAGTATGCAGAACGGAAATGTCCTCAACTCTGAAATGTACCCTGAATGCTGTACGTATCCTGAAATGTACTTACGTAAATATTTATCTCCTTCTTTCTAATATAGCGATTATTAGACACATTTCTTAATTTATAATACAGTTTACGTGTCCTACTTACATTTGCCTTCCCTACCAGTTTGCCTTGCAATATCTTAATACAGTACAACACAGTAACAGAATTATATCAGTATCATTAATGGTAAAATTCTAGTGTCCTGTCCATGTACTCATATTCTTTCCTGACCAAATTTCCAAGGCTAAATTTCGAAGGAGTCCATCTGGTGGTGTCGGTTACAGCCGAAAACATCGCGGCAAAAACATCGCGGACGAAAACGTCGCGGAGAAAACAACGCAAGGCAAAAACGTCGTGCTACAAAACATCGTGGGAGAAAACATCGCAACGAGAAAACATCGCAGTTCTAAAACATCGGGGTACAAAACCTCGTCGTCGAAAATAAAGCGGTTCAAAAACTTCGCAGTTTAAAGACATCGTCGTCGAAAATATCGTGGTAAAAAATAAAGTATCTACAAATCATCGCATGACGATAACATCGCAGACATGCTTCTTTCAGGCTTTAATAACTGTAAATGGATATTCTCATATTGATTTGTGATCGCAAGATGGAAAGAAGGATAATTTTTACTTTCATACTTTTTATTAACTAATAAATTTTTGCTGAGAAAATAAGAACGAAACTTAAGCATAGAAAATTAATGCAACTTATAGCACTTAATAGAATTTTAAACCGACATAGTTAACTAATAAAGGCCATTAATAAATCCTTTTTATAAAGTTTTTACTGGTAATTTTTCATGAAAAGTATAATCTATAATTTGCATTTAATTTTTTATGCTTAAGTTTCCTTCTTACTTTTTCAGCAAACATTTATTAGTTAATAAAATATGTGAAAATAAAAATTATCCTTCTTTACATACTGCACTCACAATCATTATGGGAATATCCATTTACAATAATTAAAACCTGAAAAAAGCATGTCTGCGAAGTTATCGTCATGCGATGATTTGTAGATACTTTATTTTTTACCACGATATTTTCGATGACTATGTTTTTAAACTGCGAAGTTTTTGAACCGCTTTATTTTCGACGACGATGTTTTGTAACACGTTTTAGAACTGCGATGTTTTCTCTTTGCGATGTTTTCTCCCACGATGTTTTGTAGCACGACGTTTTCGTCTTGCGTTGTTTACTCCGCGACGTTTTCGTCCGCGATGTTTTTGCCGCGATGTTATCGGCGGACGCCGGTGATGTCTGCATGATTAAGCAATAACGGTCTAAACAAATTTTAAAATTATTATGTTATTAAAAGTAAGATTTCATGAACTGAGTTCTTTAAAAATTTCGGAACCCTTAGTTTGCATGTATAGCACAGTGTCAAGTTTTCACCAATGAAGGCTGTCTTTCGAATGTGACTGCTACCTTAGCATAGATGGAAAACAAACATGCCGGCGAATTTGTAAACCTTTGTAACCCCCCGGCTCTTGTCATTAGATTTCCATGGTAATCTTCCTTGTTTCATATGCTTAGCGTGTCTCTCGATGTTTATTCTAAACGACACAGGGTTGTTATTCATTGATAGAAGAAAAAGTCTTCGACAAGTTTCTTGTAATTCGTCATGTAACCAAATTCTATACATTTTCTTTAATTTATACGTATCCGGATCCTATTCGTTTGAACCCCTATTGAATATAAAATCTACATGTGTCCCACCTGGAAGACTAATTACGACTCTTCAGTTGCGTACAGAACGAAATCTTCCGAAACTTATGCCCTTGAGCTGTATAATCAAGGAATCGTTAGCGTCCGATTTCCCATCGTTTAAATAGGTGTATAAACCCTGTTATTATCACGCTCCGAAGTGTACAAAGTGCTCAATCTGTTGCATTTAGGAATCACTATATGTGACGATGCCTTGTTATCAATGGATGTGCCGGCTTTTGTCTTATGCTTTACAGAATCACATTTTGAAATGACTCGTATATAATTAGAAGAGTCGTACGTCCTGAAGTCAGATGGGACAGCTCTACACACCCGCTTTTTGGTCAGATTTATGTCCACTTAGAATGTTGGAATTTATTTATAAATTAGCTATGACATATATCTTCCTCAACTCAAGTGAAACTGAATGTGGTTTTCATTGAGAGTTCATTTCTTTTTGAAGTACATTAGCGTGCATTAATTAACGTGAGAAATTTTCTTTATGTTCTGAAATGATTTATAACTGATTATCAAAAATTCAACTTTAATATATTTTTTCAGAAGTTGCAATATTTTTTTTTCTTTTTTTGTGCTGAATTCTTCTTTTTTTTTGTTCTTTTTGTTCTTTCTTTTTTTTTCTTTTTTTTTGAATTCTTTCTTTTTTTGTTCTGAATGGTTGCAATCTTGTATTTTTATATTAATCACAGTTATTATAATGTAATGAGGGATTTACGTTGATTTTTATTTTAACATTTAGAAAAACATATTTCCACATGCTTGATTGGACATATTTAAAAAAAAATCTGAAATGTTTCAGATTTTAAATTACGTCCAAAGGGGCGTTTTTTTTAACGTTTTGTGTGTTACCTTCATGCATTAAATATCATGTTCTTTGCACTTAAACCATAAAATTTACTTCAATAGCAATGTCGCAAAATAATTTTAAAATGAGCCTATTTTTAGAATTTCCGATACACAGTTCGACGCGCTGGAGATAAAAAGGATTACGTCATTCAAAATTCGATGGCTCTATGTACCGTTGTTTGATCACAATGCGAGAAATATGCATACATTTATGCAGATTTTTCATTATTTAATTTCTTTAAATATAATACAGGGCTGTAATATTTGGTGGCAACAGTTTGGAAAATGAACCGGGATTTAAAGTTTTCAACGCAAAATGCCAAAACGAAATTAATAGCCCATCTGGGCAAAAAAGAAAAATAACTATTGGTTCACAACTGGTTTGGTTCTTTTGGGTGCACTTTCTTATGTCCTCAGCTAAGCATAATCACATAAAATCTCACAAATGGATCTCCTGGCATTCCAAAGGTTACTAATTAAAGATCAGTAACCGAAGTCCAAAATTATATTGTCCAAAACGTTTAACTGGTAATTCATTACGATGCTGACTTATGGATCAGTAAGTCTAAGAAAAACTTAAAGACTAGTACGAAGCCAACTAATTTAAGAATAAAGAGCTCAAATTACACCCAAAGTTGGAGGAATATACGTTTAGCCGTGCAGCATTAAGCAAGAAATTGATTACGACTTAATGAACTGCTCCACTTAGTGTAACACTTATTGCAGCTATTTATTTCTTGAATGGTTTGATTAATATTTTATTTTATCAAACTCTTCCTTTTATGTACGCCTAGCTGTCAATATCATCACTGGTATTTCCAGTAAGTAAACAAGAACAGTTGCACCAACCAGTTCTTGCCATCGCATGATACATTTCATCAAGCTAACATATACTATATACAGTGTCTCACAAAAGTGATGGGACACTTGTACTTTGCAAAAGGAAACTGTAGTAAAAAAAATTTAAAAAACACGTAAAAATTTTTTGTGGGTGTGTTTCATACTTAAATGTAGTAACAATTATTACATAACATACATTTTCTCAAAATATTAAAATATTAATTTAATAAAAATACAATTGTTTAGAACGGAGCAAAAAATGGCTCACATAAGTGATGGGACACTTACTTTTCCATCAAATATTTATCCCAAAATTTTACTTTTTTAAAAGGTTTTAATATTTTGTTGGATATCCTTTTACTTTTAAAACATGATTTAATCTTCTTGGGATGGATTCGACTAGTTTTTTTGTGATTTCTGGAGTGATTTGACCCCATTCTTCTTGAAGCACTGATTTTAATTGTTGTTTTGAAGAAATGGTGTGTTTGCGAATTCTTGATTCCAATTCTTGCCAAATATTCTGTATGGGATTTAAGTCTGGAGATTGTGGTGGTGTTTTTATTATTTCAGGACAGTTATACTGCAGCCAGAGTCTAACGTTCAAAGCAGTGTGCTTGGGGTCATTGTCGTGGTAGAATTTAAAATCGTTATGAAGATTCAATTTTCGTGCTGAAGATTTCAAATTTTGATTTAAAATGTCAATTTATTTGTACTGGTCCATTATACTGTCAATAAAAACAAGAGTACCGACTCCAGCGGACGACATACACCACCATACAATAACTCCTCCTCCACCATGTTTTACTGTTGGCACTAAGTTCTGTTTTCGAAATTCTTCCCTACGTTTTCTCCACACCAAGATTCTACCGTCAGAACCAAATATATTAAATTTACTCTCATCCGCAAATATAACTTCAAGAAATATTCCAGTAATCAGAATTCTTATTTATGTTGGATCTTGCGAAAGCCAGTCTGAGTTTTCTATTCTTTTCACTTACGAAGAATTTTTTCCTGGCTGCTCTACCGTGATATCCAGCAGATCAAATTACTCTTCTAATAGTCTCAGCTTTAACAATTACTCCATATAATGCTTGTAAATCAGCAGCAACTTTGGGAGCACTCATTCTTGGATTTTTTTTTTAATATTTCGAACGATAATTCGCTTTATTCCATTGGATAGCTTTGATGGTCGGCCAGTTCTTCTTTTATCCTGAACCATATGATTCTTTTTATATCGTTTAATGATATTGTAAACTGTTGAATGACTCAAGTTAACTGTTTCAGGAGTTTCTCTAAAGATTTTCCACGTTCAATATGCAAATTGATAACTAATTTTCGAATTTCAGGCAAAGTTTCTTTTTGTTTAGCATTCATGGCTGCACAGAGCTAAAAAACACAAAAATTCCAAAACAAACTTGAGAGAAATACTGCAGACGATTTTATAAATTATTGCCAATTGCTTTTGAGTAAAAATAAAAACCCCCAAAAAATATTTTTATTGTAGTACGTAGTAGTATCTAATGGTGTCCCATTACTTATGTGAGCCATTTTTTGCTCCGTTTTAAACAATTGTATTTTTATTAAATTAATATTTTAATATTTTGAGAAAATGTACGTTATATAATAATTGTTACTAAATTTAAGTATGAAACACACCCACAAAAAATTTTTACATGTTTTTTTAATTAATTTTATTATAGTTTCCTTTTGTAAAGCACAAGTGTCCCATCACTTTTGTGAGACACTGTACGTAAGTTAGAAAGAATAAATAAGCTATCAACACACGAACATGGCATACAAAAAAATCCCATTTACCCGTCGAATGCCCTTCACGCATCCGAATGATCTTCCAAATCCGCCTGGACAATCTGATTGCACCTCTTCGGATTGACTATTTACTCTCTTAAAACTCTTATCATTCTAGAAAGAATCTCAGCTTCTGTATGATCTGCTTGCTGCAGTTGCTTTCATTTAGCTCTCCACTTGTTCCGGGCCGTCTCCTTTGATAGATGGCCGCTAATTTAAGGAAAGGGGGGCTGCGGGGAGAGGCGTGACTACTGTGTGGCTCGCCGATCTGCAGGATACGCGTTGCCTCTTTTAGGGAGAAATTAAATGTTTTAAAGTTATAAGTTGAGTAATGCTTGCAGCTCAGCCTTTAACGTGAAGATGGAATGATCCACAGATACAATATAATTAATTGTATATCTGTTATAAGCAAGCCACTTCTCCCATTCTGATTTTAAACCACTTAGGGTTGGTTACAAAACCATATTTAAGTAGACTTATCATTGCCGTTGACTTTGATAACTAAATCATATATACTAAAACCACGTTAGTTATTTCACTTTCGGCTTGGGGAAGTGAATAAGAACAAGATTTTATTATTATGTTCGGGGAAGGAGGGCACTTGTATTGCTCCCTTCCTTGACGTAAGCATAGCCATTAATCTTACTTCAATAGGATCGACAATGGCATACGATTGACACAATGAAAAAGAAATTTTGATAATAGGATAGCATTAAAGAAGATTATTTAAATTTGCCACCTACATAGAGTCAGCATAAGCATACGACTATTGCGTTAGATCGCTCCTTAGAATGGTCAAAAGCGTAAGATCGGCACATTGCTAGAATCGACACCCGCATACAATAGATAAGGCATACAATCGACATTGCCATACACCATAATCAAGAAAGAAAGAATTTCAATAAATGTCGTTTTTATTATCCCTACATAGAGTCAACCCGAGTACAGAATCGACATAGGTATAGGATCAAAACAGATTTTTTGAGTCGTTGTTTTTACTTATGCTGACTTGTTTGACATCAGTCCAAGCACACGAATTCATCTTGGCAAGAAGCACAAGATTACGCCTGTCGTTGGCAACAGCCTTGAGCACCATACAGGTGGCAGTGCGATCCAGGGGGGAGGGACAGACGTTGTCCCACCCCTCCCCACTTCCGCCAAACCACACTAGAGGACTTTAGTCTCGCCGCATATTTAGAATGTTGTTGCCATGCCGCACCGATAATATACATTTACAAACATTCATGCCTTCTACGGGATTCGAACCCAGACTCCTGATCCTACGCAGTCGGTCTTGAACGTATTCCCACTTACTGGTATGTAAATAAAGGGGGGGATGAAAGTTTTCAGATTTTTAAATTACGTCCAAAGGGGCGTATTTTTAACATCTTGTGTGTTACATTTATTTATTAAATAAATCTGTTTGCACTTAAGGCGACTCGTTTACCTTAAACCCCTTATGATCTTCGAATATGTGACTGTTGCAAAAATTGGGTTATTTTATTTATTTGAAAAGCAATTACTTCCAACTTTTTACAGCTGACTACATATTATAGCTGCTTTGGGAACTAGTAACCAGACAGTTTGTGTTGCCATAAATATTTTTGTTATTTAGTCCGGTTTGTGACAAAAATTTTTCGTCATGTTTCCACCTTGCGCGCATGATATTTTAAAAATGACTAATGGTACATATTTGAAATTTGATGGAATTCTTTATATGGACACTATATTCTAACTGAACTAAAAATCTGATGAATATTTTAATATTAAAAAATTTTATGCACGAAAACATAACAGATTTTTTTAACAAAGTGCATTTTATAAACTCAACTCCAAATAAAATAAAAATTTAACATGAAATTCTTAGAATTTTTGGTTCAGAGTAGTTTCCAAATGTTATAAAAGCTATATATTAGATATGTAATTAAATTATGCAACAGAATGTTTTAAAAAGTGCGCGCAAGGTGGAAACATGCCGAAACATTTTGTCACAAAGCGGATTAAATTATAAAAAATATTTGTGGCAGCACAAAATGTCTGATTACTATTTCCGAAAGCAGCTATATTATGTAGTCAACAGTAAAAAGATGGAAGTAATTGCTTTTAAAATAAATAAGTTACTCCAACTCTCGCAACAGTCACATATTCGAAGATCTTATGGGTTTTAAGGTGCATGAGTCCCCTTAAAGCATGAAATTCACTTCACAAAATGTCGCAAAATAATTTTAAAATGAGCATATTTTTAGAATTTCCGATACAGAATTTCGCACGCTGGAGATAAAAATGCTTCTTTATTTTTTCCGTAGAGTGTTGCCATTGCTCGCTATGAAATCGTTTAGTTTGTTAATCAAAAATTTGTTGAAGTATTAGAAAATATGCAGTCGATAATAAAAGAAATTTCAAATTCAAATTAGGCCTTCCACATGCCCATATTCTATAAAAGATTATGTTATTCAAATTTGGATGGCTCTAGGTACCGTTGTTTTATCATAATGCGAGAAAAATACATACATTCATGCAGATTCTTTGCAATTTAATTTCCTTAAATATAATAGAGGGGGATAATATTTGGGGCCAGCAATTTGAAAAGTGAAACAACGCTTATCGTGAATCGACGCAAAATGCCAAAACGAAAGTAATAGTCCTTCTGGGCAAATTGCCCTTTTGGACTAAAAAAAAGTAGAAAATCTGAAAACTTTCAGATTTTACATTCCGCCCAAATGGGCGTTTTTTTTAACGTTTTGTTGTTACATTTATTTATTAAATATTATGTTACCTTAAACCATAAAATTGAGTTCATGAGCAATATCACAAAATAATTTTAAAATGAGCATATCTTTAGAATTTCGGATACACACTCTCAAGCACTGGAGAAAAAAATGCTTTTTTCTACCATACAGTGTTGCCATTGCTAGCTTTGAAATCGTTGAGTTTGTTAATCAAAAATTCTTTAAAGTTTTACAAAATATGAAATCGATAATAAAACAAATTCCAAGCTTCAAATTTGGGGATTTCAAATGCCCATATTCGCAGTAGGATTAAGTCATTCAAAATTCGATGGCTCTATGTACCGTTGTTTGATTACAATGCGAGAAATATGCATACATTTATGCAGATTCTTTATTATTTAATTTCTTTAAATATAATACAGGGCTGTAACGTTTGGTGGCAACAGTTTTGAAAGTGAATCGGCATTTAACGTTTTCAACGCAAAATGCCAAAACGAAACTAATAGCCCATCTGGGCAAAAACGAACACATTCTGGTTTGATTCTTTTGAGTGCACTTTCTTATGTCCTCAGCTAAGCATAATCACATAAATTCCCACAAAAGGATCTCCTGGCATTCCAAAGGTTACTAATTAAAGATCAGTAACTGAAGTTTCAAAAAATTATGCAACAACTCTCTTCCTACGGTCTACATGTTTGGCAAGTCTAAGTTCCTCATGCTGCATAAATTTGATGAACTTTTACATCCTGTGAATGTGTTCGAAAGGATTCCACTTGTGAAATTTATAAACTGTAATAAATTGGTATTGGTATAAACTGGTAACTGTCCTAACTGGTATTTACAGATGGATAAAAATAACTCATGTAAGCGAGTTGCACTTAAAAGATTAATATCTCCCTAAAGTTACTACTTTTTCTCCTTGCCCTGTGTACACAAGAAGAATGCGGTAATTTTTTACATTCTCCTATTGGGAGAATGTAAGAAATTACATTATCCCAAGGGGGGGAACTAATTCACACAGAAAGACACAGAACTCAGTTAAGTAAGGGAACTAATTCACACAGAAAGACACAGAACTCAGTTAAGTAAGGGGACTAATTCACACAGAAAGACACAAAACTCAATTGACCTAATTCATGTAGAAAAAAATTATCACCCACTGCGTTGCGTTTGAATTCGGGCGCATAGATATTAGAAGGTTTTTCGCAACGACAAAGGAAAATTAAACTGCACTCTCGCAGGGATTTGAAATATTGGCACATCTTAGCTGTCTGCTGGACCTAGTAACCATTTACACCATGAAAGCACTCATGGGGGAATGCCATAATTTCTTACAGCATAAGTATAGATTTCTTGTGCTTATGCTGTAAATACTCGAGCTAAACTTTTACAAACGCACAACATTTAAGGTTTTGCATAATTACGCGAGCTCAATTGAAATCGATGCTCAAAGAATTGTATTTTGGTTTTGTAAACTATTTGCATTCTGTTGGGATGTTTCCTGCTAATATTTTTGTAAAATAATTTCGTTATTCCTTTCAAAATGAAAAAATAATCTTCGAATATTAAACAACATTTTTTAAAAAAATAATACTTAATAAGTTAAACTTAACGTACATTTTGCAAAATGTAATAAAATTTGATTTCCTTTGGCAGAACAGAATGGATACTTCCGTTTAAAGATGATACCGAAAATTTTTCGCTATAGCAATACTTCTTACAAGGAAGCAAGAAATCAGGAACATTTTCTTTATTACAGATATTTCAAATTTCTGAATTTTGAATAGAGAACTCTGTGCTTATGTTGATTTTATGCATCTTATAACTTAAAAAATTATTTAGTACCTTTAAATTGATATGCTTCACGAATTTCATTATAAAAATTTTACGAAATTTATGGGTTTATGCTTTTTAGATAGAAAAATTTGATTAAGACAATTAAATTTCATTTGATTGATTGATTAAATTTACGTTTCTTTTGAAAAAATTTCTAGCTCATAATTTTCTTGTATTCTGTTGTTCTCTGAATGAATTCGATCGATCAAAATAAATTCATCAGGAATTGTTAGCTTTAATTCTTTACATTAGAGCAAAATTATGTTTTTTCACGTATGTGCAATGCAATGATTTCCTTAATTATGCTATACATGTATTGTGTTATTTAGGAATCATGTGTTAGTTTTTCGTTTGATGGCGTATGATTTAAATGAACTGTAATTATGCATACGTGCCTTATGATTACATTAATGATAACATTATGATAACAGATTAGATGTATATGTTACCGTGAAAGACCGAAATTGGAGAATGTCGACTTTCACCGGAGAATGTCAACATTCACCAAATACGTCGGTGAAAGATCGAATATTTCTTTACATTCTTGTACATTTGGACCCTCACCGGTGTATGTCGACAATCACAGATATGCTCTGGTGTAGGTCGAAAAGAGGGGACTCTATGTACACGCTGCCATTCCAAAAGGAAGTGTTCCACAAATAAATGCAGTTGTAAAAGCAAGGGCCTCTTGCGCAATTCAAAGTGTCATAATAGTTTAAGTTGTTGCAATAAATAAGATTTGAATAACATAATTTGGTAAGTTTATAACTTTTTATTATTTTCCTTTCTCATTTTGAATGTACTGTGTGTTTTAAGTTCTTATATTCTTAAGTTCTTATTCTGAGTCTCAAGTGCGTTTTTTCGCGAATGAATTACGGAGAAGGAAATATAATATTGTTATATGTTCAACATTCACCATTAGTACATGGTGAATGTCGACATTCACCGGTGTAAGTCAGAAATAAGAGTATTTGGAAAATATTTCGGACATACACCAAGCGACTATGTGAATGTTGACATTCACCGGTGAAAGTCGACATTCTCCAGATTTCGGTGTTTCACCGTAACATATATATATTTTTTTTCTTTTGCAATTTTTTTTGTTATAATGCATGCCTAAACTATTTCTTTTTCTATGTACTGATTCCATAATTTTGCGGTATTCTTATATGTTCAACATTCACCATTAGTACATGGTGAATGTCGACATTCACCGGTGTAAGTCAGAAATAAGAGTATTTGGAAAATATTTCGGACATACACCAAGCGACTATGTGAATGTTGACATTCACCGGTGAAAGTCGACATTCTCCAGATTTCGGTGTTTCACCGTAACATATATATATATATTTTCTTTTGCAATTTTTTTTGTTATAATGCGTGCCTAAACTATTTCTTTTTCTATGTACTGATTCCATAATTTTGCGGTATTCTTATATGTTCAACATTCACCATTAGTACATGGTGAATGTCGACATTCACCGGTGTAAGTCAGAAATAAGAGTATTTGGAAAATATTTCGGACATACACCAAGCGACTATGTGAATGTTGACATTCACCGGTGAAAGTCGACATTCTCCAGATTTCGGTGTCTCACCGTAACATATATATATATTTTTTCTTTTGCAATTTTTTTTGTTATAATGCGTGCCTAAACTATTTCTTTTTCTATGTACTGATTCCATAATTTTGCGGTATTTATTACTTTCTTGGACTTCAAAGGTGAAGCAAACGCACGAAATTTCAAGAAAATTCATTATCGTGACTTCGGCTCAGCTCGAGAGAAGAGTCACGAGCAGAAATTGCTGTTCGTGTGTCCAGCTGTCCCAAATATAACTCATATTAACGGAGAAATGGATGACTAGTGGATGAAAAAAGGGAGATCCTTTAACTCACACTAATACTCTACTAATTCTTCTTTGAACAAGATTGCTTCTTTTGAATAAATGATTTCGGGCGTTCAGCTGTTTAAACTGAACACCCTGTAATTTTCACGAAAGCTGCACTTAGCTCCTTATTAAAGGATTACCACTTGAAAGAGTGATTCGAATGTCTGAATTTAAAGACGCGGGTGTTAACTGATGCGGCTTCAGCGCTTGTGTGTCAAGACTGCTAATTCAGAGCAGTCCTCATTACGATATTTTCGTTCGTGTTAGCTGAAACGCGATTTAAATTTCAAAGGAATATTATACTACAAAATACTTCGTATTTTTTTAATGAAACGCCAGTTATTATTCACGTTCTTACTAATATATAAATATCAAACAGTAAACGTATTTCTTTCACTCAATAACTGCAGAAATCAGATGAAATAGGCTAGATTAAGATATGGATCATCAAACGCGGTTAAAATAAAATCTCTGGTTATCGACAGTGATGGCGCAAAAGTACCTGAATCTTCTAGACAAGAAAGCCTTGGGAACCCTAAATGTTATATAATAATAGTTCTTAAGCAATGCTATTTTTGGCATTAAAAAGGTTATACAAACGTGAAAAATGTAAAAAAACTATTGTAACTGGAAAATATTTATTAAGTAAATAGAAAGTAATTAAGATTAAGCAATTTTAAATAAAACTGCAACATTTTATTCCATACATTCTTAAATCAAAGTTATGTTTTTTTAAAAAGTTTCTAAACAATTTATGATGTGTGCGTGTGTGTGATTATGGCAAAGCCTCGAGGGCTATCTGCCTGAGGGGACGGATGCCTTCGTGGATGACTTAAGGGAAACTGGCCCGTATACATGTTACACATGGGAAAAACTACGAAAACGCCCATGCTGCCAGCCCTTTCGCGGGATTCGAACCTTGGACCGAACTACCACTGTTCAGCGACGTTACCGCTCGGCCGTTGATGGGCCCTAAACAAATTATGACAAACTGCAATTAATTATCCATAGGATAATGCTTTAAACAGACTCATAAGGGATTATTACTTAAAATATTAAACCAGAACTAAGGAGTTCTGGAAACGCGTTTCATCCTTCTTGAATATTAGAGTAAAAAAAAAAAACTAAAATTAAAATTAAATACACTATAAAATTTTTACAAAATTCTTTACTTCTCATTCTAAAATATACTTTATAAATTGTTGCTACTTTGAATACGAATAGCCTCCATATTTATTAATACATAATTTTATTAATAAATCGGAACTACTCTGATATGCGCCCAAAGTCACCAAATTTCTCGCCAAACATTTTTGGCGAGAAACTCTCCGCTGCCATATTACTGTCTAAATTTTTTGTCTACATTTCTAACTTTAAGCCTGAAATGTCTCCAAAAACGCGGTTTCCGCACATGCAAAACCTACGTTTTAAACACACAATTTAAGCTAAAAATCCGAAAAAAAAAAACAAAAAATTTAGATAGCAAAAACGTAAAGTTTCTAACCAAAAATATTTGACAAGAAACCATGTACACAGCGATATGTTTTAACTTTATAAAACATCTACGAATGTCACAATCTATGCAACGAACGAATCTAGGAACTACGCACACCTGGCTTTAATAAATTAACATAACAACAAGAAATTTCAAAGAATAACCATGCACACAGCATCCTGTTTAAACTTAAAAAAAATCATCTACGAATTGCACAATTTAGGCAACGAACGAATCTACGAACTACGCACACCTCGCTTTAATAAATTAACATAATAACAATAAATTTCAAAGAATACCATGTGCACAGCGTTCTGTTTCAACTTTAAAAAACATCTACGAATTGCACAATCTAGACACTAAGCACTAATCAACAAAATAAACTAAAATAAATTTCAAACAATTAAAAAAACAACAATAACGACAGAAATTCATACTAAAAAAATTGAACATAACATTCTACAAAATAAGAACAAGAATAAAATAAAATGCACTTACCATGAATTAATGCTTTTTCGAACAACAGAAATACCAATTTCATACCGCCTTTAACATGCCTCCACGTAATCACTATCGTATTTATATGACAGCCAGACACACTATCCAGAAAATTCATACTATGGTTCACAAATAGATAAAATCACAAATCCCTATTTCTATCATGCACAGCCACTAAAAAATAATTTCCTAGACCCTCTTTCCACACCTCCAAATATCCACTCCCCTCAACAGGATAGCCACAATGATATTTCCTTTTGCCGAACTTCAGTTCAACAACTTCCACCATTTTATCTTTCCCCCTATCTTCTGAGACACAAACGCGAACCAACAAACCAACGAGCTCCAGCGAAAGATTTTTCAACGTCAACAGGGTTGCCATACAACACGTAATCGCGCCACGAAACCAGCGCAGAACATATATCGCCACATTTGGTGAAATTAGGGCGTATATCAGAGTTGTACCAATAAATCTATATACATACTTACACATCACTATTTTCTTTTACCTAATGAAGTAATGAATAGCAGATACAAGTATAAGTAGGTGGGATACAAGAATTTTACCATGAGATGTACAGGTACAGTCCCATATTTCCAATTTTCAGGGGGGAACATCTCGAGGAGTCTCCGAGAGTTGCCCACTTCTCATCTCTTATTACCAAGCACTCGTCAGGGCTTTCGGCTCGCCTTTAATTTTGAGTGCCCCTTTGCTGCACAGATATTATACATTTACAACATTAATGCTATCTCCAGGATTCGAAACCAGGCCCAGTGGTATGGCAATTAGCGTCACTAACCACTATACTGTCTGGGGGGGAAGCAGTGAATAGCATAAAGTTATTATGTAAATCAATAACCTTTATTCCTATATCTAAAATCTCATCATCATCATCTCTGAGACGATGCACTGTCCACCAGCGGTCGAGCGGTGCAGTCGGCGAACACTGGTGGTTCGACTTGTGTTTGATTCCAGGCGAGCGGGCTGGATGCATGGGCGATTAAGGTTTTCCTCTTGGATAACGTAGATACAAGTCAGATTCTCTTAGAATGTCCTCCCCAAATGCAACTTGCCTTTAAGCAGATAGTTGAGGCAAGCTTTGCCATAATCCTCCCCCCCCCGCCACCGAAAACAGTACGGGAGACTAAACTCGTCTGAGCTTTGGGTAGTTATCTAAGAGAGGGCCTGCCCTTAGGCAGATAGCCTTAGCTTGCTTTTCCATAATCCCCTCCCCAGCGAAAAATGTACATGTGATACCTGATCATGACCTGAACATGGTGATATAGTTACAGTTTTTTATACTCATCTAAGAATCCAACGTAGGTCGAAAGTTGGCTCTATAGCATGAGTATCTAAACTATGACTGTTTGCTCTACAGCATGAGTATCTAAACTATGACTGCATTGCAAAGAAAAAAATTTGCGGATCCATACATACAATATTTTTTAATAAATAAATATGTTGTTTTATTAAAATAAATTAACTTCTTTATTAGTCCAAAGGGATTTCAGTCCCAAAGGACTATTGCTTTCGTTTTGGCATTTTGCGTCGGACTCATAAACGTCGGTTCACTTTTCAAACTGTTGCCACAAAATGTTAGAGTCCTGCATTATATTTGAAGAAATTAAATAATGAAAAATCTGCATAAATGTATGTATATTTCTCGTATTGTGATAAAACAATGGTACATAGAGCCATCGAATTTTGAATGACGAAATCCTACTGCGAATATGGGCATCTGAAATCCCAAATTTGGAATTTGTTTTATTATAGATTTTATATTTTGTAAAACTTTAACGAATTTTTGATTTACAAACTCAATGCTTTAAAGGCGAGAAATGGCAACGTTATATAGAAAAAAAATACTTTTATCTCCAGCTCGCGAGACTGTGTATATCGGAAATTCTAAAGATATGCTTAATTTAACATTATTTTGCGATATTGCTCTTGAACTGAATTTTATGGTTTAAGTGCAAAAAACATATTAATAAAATAAAGGTAACACAAAAAATGTTAAAAAACGCCTCTTTGGACGTAATTTAAAACCTAAAGCCTTTCAGATTTTTTATTAGTCCAAAGGGATTTCAGTCCCGAAGGACTATTGCTTTCGTTTTGGCATTTTGCGTCGGACTCATAAACGTCGGTTCACTTTTCAAACTGTTGCCACAAAATGTTAGAGTCCTGCATTATATTTGAAGAAATTAAATAATGAAAAATCTGCATAAATGATTGTCTATTTCTCGCATTGTGATAAAACAATGGTACATAGAGCCATCGAATTTTGAATGACGAAATCCTACTGCGAATATGGGCATCTGAAATCCCAAATTTGGAATTTGTTTTATTATAGATTTTATATTTTGTAAAACTGTAAAGAATTTTTGATTTACAAACTCAATGCTTTAAAAGCGAGAAATGGCAACGTTATATAGAAAAAAAAATTCTTTTATCTCCAGCTCGCGAGACTGTGTATATCGGAAATTCTAAAGATATGCTTAATTTAACATTATTTTGCGATATTGCTCTTGAACTGAATTTTATGGTTTAAGTGCAAAGAACATGATATTTAATAAATAAAGGTAAGACTCAAAACGGTAAAAAAAAACCCCTTTGGACGTAATTTAAAATCTGAAAAATTTCAGATTTTTTTATTATTATTTTTAATTAGAATTAGATATGTATAGGTACATATTTATTATTAATTTGTAAAAGTTTCGTTTCATTTAGTTTGGATTTCATAAAGATGGAAAAAATTCAAATTAATGGTATGGATGAATTTGCTTTCGATGAACAAGCAAATCGATATCGGGTTCAATAGACGAGGCTGCAATTCTTAATGCATTTTCAAGATGTTTGTCAGTGATCTTTGGATCTATTTTTGTTTATATAGGTACTGCCAAATGCTGAAGACGTTTGTAATAAAGAATGATTGCGAAAATTAGGATATTTATCGTGGGGTAAGTAATCTTTATAAAACTCCAGTAAAGAAGCATTCTCAAAATTTTTCTTTCAGTTGAATGCCACTTTGCAGTTAATACATCATGACATAGTAAGATGTTTTTATTTAAATTTTTATTTTAAAACAAATGCCAACGAATCGATTATATATGAATCAAATCCAAACATTTATTTTTTAAATAAAAATGTGTAAATTTAAATACTTTCATGTTTTGCGTTTGGGTCACATTTTAAAGACTTTTGGGCAGCATGCGACTCGTGGACCGAACTTTAGACATGCTCTGTAGCATGCCGGAAAAACATAAAATCATTTTGGTGAAAAATATTTTGAAGCATAAGCATGCTTCAAAAATTTTTCTTGAAGTTACAAGGTAAAGTCAAAATAAAATATCAAAATCTCTGTTATTATGCTGATAAAAATTGTCCAATATTTCACACGGAGCTCACTCCCTAGTGACTGAAAAGGACCACCGAACACTGGTCCATCAACCCAAGTTCCATGTTAGGAGAATGAGCTGGGTGTAAAAAATTTCCGGGTCTTAAACATATTGTTAAGAAATGTAAAGGCGCGGTAAGATGACTTCCCCGCAAAGCAGTTTTAGGGTTGCCATGAAATGGCAAGTGAAAACAGGGTTGCCACATTTGGCGAGAAATGGCCCACTTGGCGACAAAACTGGTGATGTACCATGGACGGATGGAGAACTTTCTGGAACGAATTCTCACCGGTTTAGCGCAGAATGTTCTCGAACACAAGTCGAAAGCTATATAAACCCTGCTGGTCCGCAGTCAGTTAGTGTATGTCTCTCGAAAGTGTGTCTCGTCTAGCGAGTCATGCCCTGCGGAGTCGATCGAGTTGACAGCCGGGCAGCGAGTGCCGAGTGGGTCGTCGAGTGCACCGAAGCTGTCTGTTAGTGTAGCGCGGTTAGTGCATCGTCGAGAGCTCGTGCTGAGCTCTGGAACGACTGAACCGAAGAGTCGGGAGCTGTGCTCGTGTGTCGTCGAGTGCATCATGAGTTGTAGCGTGGAGAGTCTCGAGAGTACGTGGAGTTCCGAGAACGACCAAGCAGAGTCGGGTGCTTTGCAGGAAGCTGTCTCCACCGTTATTGCCTGACAGTGTGAAGGCTGTGTCGCTGAGTGTTCCAGCGTGTTTATGGTAGATCTTCGACGACTGTAAAAAGTGTTATTGGAGGCTGTCCTGATTAATACCGGCTAATAAAGTGTGTTTCGATACTTCATCAAGTGTCGTCGTTATTCACTCCAAATCTACGAACACCGTACGAACGTGAAGGAAGAAAATAAAGTAACAACTGGTGTCAGAAGAAGAGAAAAACGCAACAATATGTAATGTGCATACAAACCAGTTGCTGTTTGATAGCCAATTCTAATAAACGAGTGATTAAGAACGCTGGCCACTGATAGTTAACCCCAGTCCACTGATAGTTGACCCAGTCCCAGCCTCAAACATAGCAAAGTGGCTTGGCTGCATGACCGTTTTCGTGCTTTACCCCCATGTCTAACAGGAATTCAAGTCAGCTTCATATTGCAAGAAAAACACGCCAATGTAAAGTTTAAAACTAAGCAGATCAGAAGCCTCCTTTTGGCGTGGATTTGAAAAAAAACTCTAGCAATTTTCAGGGCGATCATACACAGTTCCCTCTTCTTCAGTAGCAAAAAATGTCTGCCATTCCTTCTGTGGCATCCCTCTCTTTAGGTAGAAAGCTTCGAGCACTTTGCCGTGATCTAGAAAATAAACTCTTAGGAAACCTTTTCACATACGCATCTTTTTAATCCCTCATGTGCTTTGCTATCACTAGATAAATATATGAATATTTCACGAAAGCAATAAATTTTAAAAGCTTACGTAATTAGATTGGAATGGAAATCTTCTAATTTATGATTTTGTTTAGTAAAAATATTACTAATTTTATTAAATCAAAGGGGCAATTTGCACAGGACTATTAACCTCGTTTTGGCATTTTGCGTCGATTCACTATAAACGTTGATTCACTTTTCAAATTATTGCCACCAAATATTAGAGCCCTGTGTTATATACAAAGACATTAAATAACAAAGAACCTGCCTAAATGTATGTATATTTGATGTATGATAAAAAAACAGTACCTAGAGCCATCCAATTTTGAATATTGACCATTTTCGCCTGAATATGGGCAACTGGAAGCCCATATTTGGAATTTCGATTTTGTTTTATTATCTATTTCATATTTTGTAAAACTCTAACGACTTTTTGATTAACAAACTCAACGATTTCAAAGCGAGCAATGGCAACACTTTACGTAAACAACGTTTTTATCTCTAGAGCGCGAGACTATGTATCAGATATCCTAAAGCTATGTTCATTTTAAAATTATTTTTCGATATTGCTGTTGAAATGAATTTTATGAACATGATATTTAATAAGTAAAGGTAGCACACAAAACGTTACAGAAACGCCCCTTTGGGCGTAATGTAAAATCTGAAAGCTTGCAGATTTTTTTTTTATTATTATTATTTATTTACCTGAATTTTATCATCGGATAATTTATTTTCAAACCAGAGACATTGTAACATGGCAAAGTTTTATTAAAAATGTGTAGGTAGCGGATATCTAGCAGCCGTCAGATGGGCTTTTAATGTTATTAATCAATATTTTGAATTCGAATTAAAAAATATTCTTCGAAACTCAGCTCAGCTTATAATTGTGAGCACATATAAACATAATTTTTCTTTGGGTGGGTATGACAGAGAAAGTAGGAAAGCCGGATGATGAGGAGAGATTATGAGCAATCGAGTTGGCTGTCAGCAAATTGATTTGGATTGGGCCCCCCTTTCCGAGAGGCCTGCATTTGCGCGAGGCGTTATTAGCAGAACGTGGGCTGGACCTTAACACCACAGCGGCTGATGGTATCTGCAAAAGAATCCATTGCTCAGCCTCAGTCTCATCGCTCGATTTTTTGCTTCGCATCGCTATAAAAAAATAGCGATTGCCTGGCCCTGATTGAAGCTGAGAAAAAAAAAAAAAAAAAAAAAAAATCTTTCGGATTAGATACGAGTTAATTCGGTTTCATCATGAGGAAATTCCGCAGGTTTTAATTTAGAGCGTATTTACCCATTTGAAATTATGTATTCCGTATTTTCTGATTACTATACATAAATTTCTAAACAGGTTGCGTCGTTTACAACTTTAACAGTTTCAGTACATTTCATAGCTAAACAGAGGCTTTGATTAATTCCACATAACCCTAAATATAATCATTTTATCAATTGTGTGATTGTGATTGCTTTAAGCTTAAAGGCTGATTGTAAAGGTTTGGTTTTTAGTTTTAAAATTATTTTAAAATCATTCACAATCATCTTTTTTAAGCGTTTTTAAAAAATTTAATTTCTCAGATCTTCCTTGATTTTATTTTTCAAAACTTAATGGATTTTCCAAATATTCTTAGAATCATTTCTTCCTTAAATTTATATAATATTGCTGTTAATCTTTCTTTTCAAATTTATAAAATTGCATTTTTAACGAAGTATTTTTAATAGAATTCTGAGTCGCCCAGACGGTATAGTGGTTAGGGGAGTAAACCGCTGAGTTGGCTTCCGACCCAGGTATAGACAGATATATCCATGCAGAATTAGTTACCAACTCAGCGGGAATTAACCACTAGCTGCCAGGCCGCAGCCCTGGGCAGCCCCGGCTGAGCAAACGACATTTATAAAATGCAAAAAAGAAATATACATGTGCATACAAGGCACTTGAAGAAGAGTAAAATCAAAACATATGTAGATGTTACGATGAAACACCGAAATCTGGAGAATGTCGACTTTCACCGGTGAATGTCAACATTCACATAGTCGCTTAGTGTATGTCCGAAATATTTTCCGTATACTCTTATTTCTGACTTACACCGGTGAATGTCGACATTCATCATGTACTAATGGTGAATGTTGAACATATAAGAATATTATATTTCCTTCTCCGTAATTCATTCGCGAAAAAACGCACTTGAGACTCAGAATAAGAACTTAAGAATATAAGAACTTAAAACACACAGTACATTCAAAATGAGAAAGGAAAATAATAGAAGTTATAAATTACCAAATTATGCGATTCAAATCTTATTTATTGCAACAACTTAAACTATTATGACACTTTGAATTGCACAAGAGGCCCTTGCTTTTACGACTGCATTTATTTGTGGAACACTTCCTTTTGGAATGGCAGCGTGTACATAGACTCCTCTCTTTTCGACCTACAGCAGAGCATATCTGTGATTGTCGACATACACCGGTGAGGGTCCGAATGTACAAGAATGTAAAGAAATATTCGATCTTTCACCGACGTATTTGGTGAATGTTGACATTCTCCGGTGAAAGTCGACATTCTCCAATTTCGGTCTTTCACGGTAACACATATACATATAAATACCAACTCAGATACAGATATATACACACATACATACATATATATTCCGAAACAAATAAAAGTATACATACTCTTATTCCTATTCATATATACATTTATACAATATACGTTATCATGATAGTTAAAGTTTACATGAAGCATGCCATTGAGGTACACGTGATTCTCCTTAGTATATATTAGGTATCATTAATAAAAGATATAAACACGTACATATTATAGTACAGCATTCAGATACAGTACAAGTTTTGTGTATGAAAACCTGGCACAGTACAAATACAAAATTACATATTGAGCATACATATCACATACTTTGTTGCTGACATATTGAACTAGCTTATATAGTTCTAACGTGCATACTGATATGCTTTGCAGAGCAAGTAATCTGTCTTCAGGTTAATAAATGTGCCAGTTCAAGAAGAGTTAATGCCATACTGAAGGTGCAATGTCTATTTCTAAGAGAACTGTGCTTAGAAATGGCATTCTTAGAACCTAATGTGTGTTAGACACGACTCAAGTTTGTACATTATGGCTACTATCTTCCAGCGTCAGAAGAGTAGTTAAAGTGTGGAACGCTTCACGATTTTGCGTGTCATCTTTGCGCAGGGGCCATGCTAAGCTTCTCTGTATCGTTCCAATTTTAGTATATGTACTGCAGAAGCAAGTACGGTGGTTAGGGGAGCCTACTACGGTGCCGAAGGGCCCATGTTCGAATCCGGAGAAGACACAGTGTCGGTGCTGCATGACGGAACTCTAAATATGCGGCGAGTCAAAAGTTCTCTCGCGTGGATTTGTCATGGAGGTAGAAAGTAAGATGGAGTCGCCCTAAACAAGTTTCTCCGTACCCTGCTCTGAAGCACCGGCGATCCCTACGTGGTGACCAAAACATTGGGTCATTTACCATTGGGTCATTTACCATACTATGGGATACTATGGGGTCATTTACCATACTATGGGATTTGACGCGTTCGGGTGTAAATATTTTGTAATTACGTCGCAAATATACATATAAATGTATATATTTTCTTTTTCTACAACACTTCAGAGTCCTAAGTATGTGAAAACAACATATTTTTAAACAACATTTCATTCTGAACGGAATTAAATGCTATACTTTTCACAGGACAGTTTTCTCAGAATGGTTTAATTTGAATGAAACATTTTCACAAGTTTTCGTTAATTACATTAGAAAAAAAAATTAAGGTAATTCGATTTTATTCGGTTTAGGTACAAAAATTAAGATCAAAGTTTATTGTATTATTAATATTAAAATTATGCACTTTTTCTTTTCTATTTATAGAGCTTCTTCCTAAAATACTTTCTTAAATATGACATGATTTTTTGGCTTCTTTTAAATCGAAAAATGTAAGTCAATTTATAATTAATGCTCTATTCGGTTCATTTTAAATTAGAGCTCTACTAAAAATGCCCCATAGAAACCAGTAAAACTTTTTATGGGTACCCATAAGATTTTAGGGTTTTTATTGACTTTTACTGGTTTCTGTTGGTCTCTGTGGGTTTTTTTTACTGGTTTCAAAATGACCCATAGAAACCAGTAAAACTTTCTACTGGTACCTATAGAATTTTTGATGGTCTCTATTGACTTTTACTGGTTTCTATTGATCTCTGTGGGTTTTTCTTACTGGTCTCAATTGACACCCATACAACCAACATTCAATGGCAGAACTTTGTACTGGTTTGTATAGGTTTATATTGACTTTTGCTTGTTTTCTTACTGGTATCAATATAATAATAAATCTTCTGTTGGTTTATATGGGTTTGTGCTATTTTTTTATCTGACGTTAATATACTTCTTGTAAACAATTAAATTATGAAAATATGATCTCTTTAAGACCACCAGAGTAACCTGTAAACGCAGGTGGTCGTTTTAGAGAGGGTTTTTACTAAATATGCTATTTTGTTATTTAAATTTTTTTTTCGAAAACAATAACAGTAATCATATACACCACACACAACGAGGTCTCTCCAAGGCGACCAGCCGCAAATAAAAATTCATCTTTGCAAGTGGTCGCCTTAGAGAGGTGATGCTCAATACCAATAGATACTCACGTTCTCAGAGATACGTTTATCTTTTAGAGGTTGGTCGTCTTAGGGAGATTGCATCTACGGAATGAATCTCTCTAAGGCGACCAGACACACTTGCAGAATTTTCTTTGTGAATGGTCGCTTTACAGAGGGAATATTCAATAACAAAGTATACTTATGTTTTCAGAAATACTGGTTTCTTTCAGAGGCGGTCGTCTTAGGGACGTGGTTTTTGCTACGAGTTGGTTCTCTGAATACACACACATAAGCACTTACATTTCTGATATTACAAATAAACACCGGTATCAACCAACATCTCTTTAACGCGAACAAGTTCATTCACAATCGCAAAACTTTTCTTCCTGTTAACGCTGACGTGAAAAAAATTCCCCCTCCCTCTCCCACTCTCAGAAGTTTCCCAAACAACCAATATGGCGCCGCTCTAGTTATTGTTGTGTGATGTTGGTGTTATTTTCTTCGTGGTTGTAGTAATGCAATATATTATTTACTAGGATTTACTGTATTACAAATTTTACTATGTTTTACTGTTTAGAAATTAGTAATAAATAATAAAATACCAGCACTGACTATGAATATACCACTAAAGCCATGCACGTGTAATCGTGTCTAATGTTTGAGAGAACGTTGCTGATAACTGACTAGTTGTGAAATGGAGTTTCTGAGCATGAAATTGATTTTCCATATTTACTTTTATTCTGAAAAACAATGTGCTTAAAGACTGAAAAGTGATAATTTCAGGCTTGATAATTTGTTTCAGTGTGCAGATGCAGAAATGTATTTTTTGCATTCTACTGAAACTGTATTTTGGAAAATTTATTTTTTTGATTACAGTTTAGAAATACTTTTTTAAAGCTTGTTCATGTAGATGCTTTATCATTTGAATATTATGTACTAATAAATTTGAGCATACCTTACTTAAAAATGATCTTGCATGATTCAATTTTTCAACTAATGTGATGTGGCCGAGCAAAAAGAATGTTTTTTTATGTTTTAAAAAATGTACTAATTATATTTCGCGAGCAAAAAAGGTAAGTTTTATTAGAAAATAAACATTGAAGTATTTAATGTGTTTATTACTTACTGAATGGGGTAGACAAGACATACAAGCTTAAGGAATCTTTTTTCCACTACTAAAATTATGTGAAAATTTAGATGATCATAGTAGCTTACATTGTTTTTTCTTTTTGGTCTATTTTTCTTTACAAGTATGAGACTAGAACCACATTTTTACATTAAATATTTTGTGCTATTTTGTTAAAACACATAAAATCATTTTTATGCATACTTTAATTTTCATTATTATTAGTTTGATGAAGAAAATTTCAAATGTGTTTTTCATAAATTGCTTTTGAAATAGAAATAGATTTGTGAATAAGATTTATGTAATATTAAATGTACTAGTCTTGGGAGTATAAAAAGTGAATTATTTATTTGAAAAAAATTACAATTATTTGAAACCTCATATAGTGGTTATTTTCTTAAATGACCACCTCTGATAATGGCACATTTGTCAGGACAATAATTAAATAACAGGACTTAAAAATCATTCATAGTTTTGTCAGGCTACAGGAAACTCGCATTATCTCGAATTGTGGAGTTGATTGTTTTAGGAACGTTTTGCTGTATAATCAATGCACTTCGGTGTAGTAATTTTTACGTGGGTATGTGAATTTTGCAGAAGTAATTTAAAGTTTTTACGAGACATTTAAAACCAAAGCTTTTCGGATCATGAGTCTTATAAGGGCACTGTTATAGCATTGCTTTCAAATATAGTTAGAGTAATATTTAAACATTTATTTTCGGAATCACTTCTACAGGGAATCCGGTTGTTCTCTGCGGATGAAAACCCATATGAATAAATCTTCTGTACAGCCTTATACAAATGCAGTTAAAATTACTGTCATTACAATTAAGCGAATATAGCCACATTTGTTTACAAAAAGTTATTGCTAAATACTGCACTATATCAATTTCATTTAGCATTATAATTTCAGAAAATGCTCAGCATGAGGTATTTTTATATTATATAATCTACTGTCAAAAACAATAGCTACCTTTTCAGTACTTTAAATTTTACTATTGAGAATTTTTATGGTTAAAAATAATATTTCTATACATTATTTCAAGTATTCTTTCTACAATAGAAATCTAAATAACTTGCACCTAAAACACTGACTCAAATTTATTCCAATAATGCATCGCTTTAATTAAATTTATGTTCCCTTGAGATGATATATGAAAAACCTTGTGTAATAATAAATTATTAATATATATAGGTAAATAGTATTTTTATATATTTTTTCGGGTAAAGTTCAGAATCGCCCACTTATTTATTTGGCACTTTGTACAAAAGTAAAAGGAATTGGATTTTTGTCAATTTTCTTTTGACTTTTTAAGTGAAAATAGGTTGATGTGTACATGAATAAAGTCAAAGGAGTGCACAATGGCATTTTTGTGCAATTCTGAGATGTTTTTTTAAGTGAAAATAGGTCGATGTGTACATGGATACCGAGTATGTGCAATTCTTAAAAACACGCCAAGCAGTGGGCGATTCTACACTTTCCCCATTTTTCTATAGGAATTTAATTTCATTAAATTAGTTATTTAGTATAATTATGTGTATATGAGTATATTCATACTTATTCACATAGATGGAATTTTTACAGTACGAAAGTTTATCTTTTTTACATCAAGAACTACATATACTATAGTACCCATTATGTTATAGATTTTATTTATATAAAATCTGTGGAAGATTATATAGCTCTAAAAGTGAAATACGGAATGAAACATTATACGCTATGAGATATTTTCTTAATTCCCGAACTGTGCGTTGAGAATTGGTATTTGTTGAAACTTGTAAATTTTTTTAAATTCATTTTGTTACAATATAATTTATTGTATTTTGGGTACTATTAAGTTTATTATATGTTATCTTCATGTTTCATTTATCTTTTGAGAGATACAGGTAACATTCAAAGTATTGTAATAAGGGGTCGACACAGTGTTTGTATATTATTATTTCTTCACTACATTATATTCTTGGATTCATCCTTTCTTCCACGCAAAACATCTATGTGTATGCATGTCATAATAAGCTGCAGGGTGTTACTATCATCGGTAAGCGAGCTTTAAGGGGATAGCAAGTATGCTAAATTTGAACTCTATGTTAAGTTTCTAATTTGCAAGTCCCCTATTCTTTTTGCTTGCTTGTTAATAATGTTTCTCTTCCTGAAAAATTGGGTTTCTTCTAGTTTTGTTTTTTAATTTGGTTTAGTGCATTGTAGGTAACTTAAAATTTAAGCAGATGCTAGAAAGTACCATCCTTTGGCAATACATTTCTCATTAGGTATCAAATTGTTAAACAAGCTGATGTGATTAAATACAATTGTTTAATTTCCCAATTAAAGAACTGAAATACAAATATATGCAGTGAGGTACAGTACTATATGTATATATTTATAATGAAATCAATAATATATATACAGTCAAAGTAATGATTCGCAACCATCAAATGAAATGATATTATATATATATGTAATAGATTCTGTAGTCGAATACAAGCAGCTGAATCCATAATGAACAGCAAGAATTTTGATGGCTTAGAGATGTTGAAACTCCAATCCACAATGAATAAGAAATTTGGCAGTCGAGGTAGATTTAATTCAACTTTTCTTTCAGCAAATATGTTGCAGCCACACACAAGTTGGCACATTATTTATGCCTATTCCAAAAATTAACATTTTTGATAAATGTGTAGTAAGAAACAAGGAGCAGACAGACTGCAATCCAGCTAATACAAAGCGTAAAAAGCAAATGCGTTACGTTAAGGGTGAAATCTTAATTCAGACCGAGTTAATTTTGGTTCTCGATGCATTTTTACTCGTCTTTGATAGTTAATACTGCTGTAAAATTACTATTGGCTGTTTGAGTTTTAGTTTCTTTTACAACATCAAATTATGTAAGATATGACATGAATTAATGATGCAGATGCAGATGCAGATCCAAATGATGCAGTGCAGAAAGATTACTGTTTTTAGAATAGAGAAGGAAAATTAATTTTACGCTGCTAATTTAATCTTTTGCATATTCCTTATTTTTCTTACATATATATATGTACATATATCATTCGATGGTTGTGAATCATGACTTTGGTTATTATCTTTCTATTCATTTTATTTTCAGAATTATATAAAGGTAGTTTAAAATTTTGTAAAGAGAATTTATACAAATATTTTGTAATATGTTTATAGATATTGACTTGCATTAAGAAGGACAGGCTCATAGGCTTCTAGATATTTTAAAATTTTTATTTATTCGCATTGAGTTTTATTTAAAATTACTTTACATGCTTTCTCCGCAATTTAGTTCTGTACATTTCATCAGTGCTAATTATGTACTTCTGCTGGTTTATGTTTTTATGGAAATTTGATTTACAGTTCTATTTTTGTGTATTGTTTTTTATAGGGATTCTGTATATGGATACCCGTTCTATGTACGATTCTATGTATGGATACTCCTATGATATAATGCTATTGGTTCTGTTTGTGGGTTTTTGTTTACTGTTTTGTGCAGCGATTTTTCCAAGAAGTACCTTTATTGGTCTGTGGATTTTTGTGTAGTGGTTTTTACAGGATTTGGCATATGGGTGCCTGTATAGGTGTACATGCTTTTGTTTACTGGTTTTTACAAGGCATAGACCTACGGAATATCCATTTTTTTAATGGAAATTTGGCCAATGGATATGCATATAAAGTTTTGATTTTTGGCTATGGGTTTTTACTGGGATTTTGTTTATGGTGCCTACAGTTCTACAGAGATTTGGCCTACTCGTAACCGTACAGTCGTACGGGTTTCCGTTTACAGGTTTTTTATGGTTATTTCGCCTACAGGTACCTTATACAGCCGTGCAGGTTTCTTTCTATGGGTTTTTACGGGTATTCGGCCTATGGGTACCCGTACAAATGTACAGGTTTCTTTCTATGGGTTTTTACGGGGATTTGGCCTACGGGTACCCGTACAACCGTACGGGTTTCTTTCTATGGGTTTTTACGGGGATTTGGCCTACGGGTACCCGTACAACCGTACGGCTTTCTTTCTATGGGTTTTTACGGGGATTTGGCCTACGGGTACCCGTACAACCGTACGGGTTTCTTTCTATGGGTTTTTACGGGGATTTGGACTACGGGTACCCGTACAACCGTACGGGTTTTTTTCTATGGGTTTTTACGGGGATTTGGCCTACGGGTACCCACAGAGCTGTACGGGTACCCGTAGGCCAATTCCCCGTAAAAAAATTTTATGGGTTTCTACGGGGCATTTTTAGCAGGGAGAATTATTAGGAATTAGCGAAATACTTTAAATAAGTATTTCGCTAATTCCTAATAATTAAATAGGTATTAAATAGTATTTGACTTTCTCTGAACATTTCTGATAGGGAATAAAATAAGTTTTTTTTTAAGTATTATTTAAAACTTGTTATTATAAAATGTAAAGGGAATAATTCTTTTAATTATACTTATCAGATTTTTTTTTACCCTTCATTTCAACAATACATATTCCAAAACTCTTTATTACGTTCTTAAGTGTGCATCTCATAGCATTTGCTTTACAATACCTTTTAACAGATTGCTTTCCAATACGAACAATTCTTGCTTAAATAGTTTTATAACGTATTTGTCAACAGGATTTCAATTTATGTTTACAATTCAATATTAAGGTTATTATATATTTAGATAACATTTATAATCATTATAAATTAGATACATTTAATCATTAGATTTCTTCACAGTACTTTCACAGTTGTTTATAAGTGAATAAATTCTTCATTTCAAATACATTTATAAATAATTTAATGAATATTTAATTATTTTGTCAAAGGCAGATACATGCTTTTTGCAAGCACATGCATAAATACCCATACATATTTCCTATTTATCATTTCCGGCATGTGCAAATCTTTAATTTCTGTGCATTCACTATATTTTTCGTGTAAAGTAATTTACACTAATTTAGCACACACGCGAAAGTTTTACATAAAAAATATAAATGAATATAATTTGAATGAAAATTATAAGTATTATTTTTAATACCCACTCAAAGGTCAGTTTTTCTTCAAAATTCCTCCACGATGACATCTCTCTCTTTAGGCAGATAGCCCTTGCATGCGTTACTCTATTTAATAAAAACTTAATCTGACCTATTTGCCTAATTACAAATATTTTAACATACATAATTTTATATTTACATTTAGCCATCAAGTTTCAAACTTTTCAAATCTTCTAGAAAATAAATTTTGGCTTTTAGCAATTTTCTTAAAATCTATATTTTTGTAGTGCAACAGCTTAGAATTTTATAAAACAAATTCATAATCAAAATTGCTGTTGTTAGTTATCGAAAAATAACCAAGATGTGATTTTTGCGTAAATGTCAGTAAACTATACAAACTGCTATTATCCATTACACTATGAATGTTTCTTTCATGCGAGAGTGTTCCTTTTTCGATTTCTATGGAACTGTCGTGTGTCGAAATACTATCAGAATCTTGTTAAGCGAGCTTCTGAATGTAAACAAAGAACACCCCGTTTGGTGACCCAAGCTTCAAAGCAGTGCTTCACTTCTAGCGCGGAATGGTCCCTCCTCCCTTTCCTACCTCCATGGGATTTGTGGAAGGGAAGAGGGGTGGGAGACTCCCGGATCCCCCCAGGGATCCGGGATTCTCCCTCAAAATTGGGGATGGAAAATAGAAGTCCAACCTCTCTTCGGAATAGACTCTGGCAACAATTGTTCCATGTAATATGGACAAGGCAACAACAGCAATAGAATTCTGAACTTCTTGTTTGTATTTCATCCAGAATTAAAAAAAATTCACTCATATTTTATACTCATATTTTCTGTTCCTTAATAAGAGCCATCACAAAGTTTCTTACACTGCATGCCTCGCTTAACGAAGGTTATATCTTGCCATGATCGTAGTTTCTGTGTGCTTCGTTTTCTACAGGTTGTTCTAATGGTTTACAGTCTGAACATATCTAATATTTCTTTATCCTGCAAGATCTCGTGGTGGGTTATGAAAATTGTGAAACTGCATGACACAGACGAGAAAAGTTTGGATATAATGGAGTTAGAGATCTGATCGAATTTTCTAAAACATACTGTGAATTTATGGAGTCGCACCAAGAAGTTAATTTACCTATTTGAGACAATGGAATTCAGACCTGATCGTTATATAAAGGAGCTGCGGAATACCAAGAAATCGATTAGCTATTGGCGAAAGATTTGCTTCAAATCGGACAAAAGAGCTCAGCTAACAACTTTAGCTGCTAGTCCATCAGTGAGTAAATAGACGCTGACAGTGTAGATGATTAGTCTTTAAACATAATATACTATACGCAAAGTAAGAAATTTAAACGTCAATAGCTTAAAATTAAAATAATGAGTTCTTAGCACTTTCTCGCTGACCAAGAAAGTTGGTGGAGATCTTGCAAAACTTGTGCCAATCATTCCGGCGGAAGTTTGAAGAAACAGATAGTTCTTTATTTACTTAAGTAAGTAGGTAGTAGAAGTGAGTGTGGCACCGCAGACTTCACTGTAGATCGAACAGGTAACGCCCCAGTACATTAATAATCAACTACGCAACTTACAAATTATGAAAACGTATAAAAACTGAACTGAAATAAACATAAGCTCAAATGTGAGCCAGTCATTTTAGGGAAGGTTTGGAAGGATCGGTCAGGATATCGTTAATTCTGAAAATGCTTATACTGCCTGCTTTTCTTGTAGTTTCTTGTTTCTTTATACTACCTGCATTTCTCAGGCTCCAAATTTTCTCATTTTCTCAAAACGCGAAGAAAAAAACAGAGAAACAATAAATTAACTTCTGCACTTTACAGATATGGTTTATTGAAGATTACATACATGTTACAAAAACAAAAGCAAAGGTCTCATTAATTAATAATGCAACAGTTATCCAATATTGGCATTATATCATATTGTTTGGCAATATTTTTTGTTTGACGAGAATCATCAACGGGAAAGAACGTAAGTACTTGGTGATGGTACATGTAAATGCGGCGAAAAATTATAATTATCGGGTCAGTCCATAAGTTCGTGCTCATTAAGAGTATGCGTGGAATTCACTATGACGCATTTACTAAAACAATACAATTTTGAACCTGTTGAAACTTGTCATCGTTTGACTAGCATATTATTCATTTCATCACCAACTTTCGCAAATATCGAATGCATTTTAGTACCCATAGAAGATAAATATACACTCATGTCCATAAATTAAGGATAATGCAAAATCAGGCAAAGGAAGAGTTAGAGGCAAAACAAATTTGACTTATTTGTAAAGCTTATTTATTAAACAAAAGGTAAAGAGCAAAAAACGATGCTATACGTTTGATATTATAAAAAAAATTAGCGATTTTTTCTCCCTGGAGCAAATTACAAAAAAAACCTCTTTACAGAAAACCAATATTACATGGTTGGTATGATTGTTAATACATTGTATGTCTCCCAGACGATGCAATACAGTCCGTACAACGCCTAGGCATGCTGAGTATCAAATTATCGATCTGATCTTGGGGGATATTACACCACTCAAAAAGCAATGCTCTCCGAAGTTCCGGTAGACATGTAGGAGGAGGTTGACGGGCTGCAACTCGCCGGCCAAGCATGTTCTACGCGTGCTCTACTGGATTCAAGTCCGGTGAGAATGCTGTGGCCAGTCCATACGGGTGATATCCTCCGATTGAACAATTTTACTTCTTTGCCTGTATTTCTTATATATCACTCTCTTACACTCTCGTCATTGTGACGTACCATCGGTGTCATCTGGTTACTTCCTGAAATTTGCATATGATTCTTGAAGATGCGTGTAGTGATTTTACAGGTGATATATTTACTCGTATTTTAGAGTTTTCCGCGTGAATCCGAATTATCCTTAATTTATGAACATGAATAATCAGTACAAACGTGCTGTGCTACATTTTTTATTTTCGTGCGGTGAATTTGCCAGGTTTGCAGCGATAGAAATTAATTGTGTACATGGTGAACACACTATTAGTGTAAGAACTGCCCAGAAATGGTTTAAAAATTTTAAAGTTAGAAAAAGCAGCATGGATGATGAACCCCGCTCAGGACGTTTTGAACTGTTAGAACCAAATCAAACGATTCATTCAGAAGTTTATAGTGAATAACTTTGCCGTGTAAACTCAGATTTGATCAAAAAAACGCTCACGAGAGGTGAATATAAAAAAAGTGTTGTTTTATCGTGATAACGCTAGACCGCATACAACGCTGCAAAAATTTAGTGAATTTAATTGGGAGCTTTTGCCACATCCTGCTTACTCCCCAGATATTACCCCAAGTGATTTTCACTTATTTCGTGCCTTACAAAATTTTTTACCGGGAAAAAATTTAAATTCTAAACTGGATGTACACAATGAACATTCAAGTTTTTTGCATCAAAACCAGAAACTTTCTACAGCAATGGCATAAAAAAACTGCCTGTAAGATGACGAGACATTGTAGATAATGGAGGAAAATATATAATTGATTAAAATGTTAAATTGCGTTTTTTTATATTATTTAAAATTTACCAAAAAAATGCGCACGAATTTATGGACTGACCCAATACTTAATTATTCAGAAAACTAAGTTTTCAAATGGTTTTGCAATCCTCGTTTCTTTTACACAAATTTCCTTGTTTGCAAAACCTTGAATTCAATGCAGGGAAACAGACATATATTTTCAAGCTAATAACGACTCTGAATACAATCAATACAAGGCTGTTTTGTTTTCACGGTCTATAATCTCTGATACGTTTAACTGAATTAGCCTTTCTTACACTCAATAACAAATTAGCAAAGTCAAATAAAAAAGCTTAAAGTGTTTCTCAAATAAGCAAAATCAAACTATCGCCGAACAAATTCAACAAAGGCTGAACTTTTATTTTATTTTATTTTTCGAAGTTCTGAAAATATTTATTATTTATACTCTTAATTTTGAAAAAGGAAAAAAAAATATTTTGTGACATATTCATTAAACTGAAGAAAGCAATTCACTGTATTTTGTTAATATTTGAAACTGTCATAAAAAAATCTGAAAGCTTTCAGATTTTATACTTACGCCCAAAGGAGCGTTTTTTTAACCTTTTGTGTGTTACCTTTATTTATTAAATATCATGTTCTTCGCCCTTAAACCATAAAATTCAATTCAACAGCAATATCGCAAAATAATTTTATAAGGTATTTCTCCCCATTTCCTAGCGTGCCTTCGTGGGGTAGTGGTTCTGCACCCTGGGCCGGTATTAAAGAGGTCCGTGGTTCGATTCCCGGCGAAGGCGGTTGCATATTTTTCATCTTTTCTGCTTCCAATTAACCTAATGACTTTACAAGTGGCGCCCGAACTAAAAGGATGTTGGATGAGGTTTCTCCACACCCAGAATTTGGCGATTGGGTCCCCTGAAAACCCCAGTCGCCCTTTAAAAAGGGGAGTATATAAGGTATTTCTCCCGCTTTCCTAGCGTGCCTTCGTGGTGTAGTGGTTCTGCACGCTGGGCCGGTATTCTAGAGGTCCGTGGTTCGATTCCCAGCGAAGGCAGTAGCATATTGTTCATCTTTTCTGCTTCCAATTAACCTAATGACTCTATAATTTAAAAAGAGCATATCTTTAGAATTTCCGATACAAAGTCACGCGTTCTAGAGATAAAAAATTTTTCCCCCGTATAGTGTTGCCATTGCTCGCTTTGAAATCGTTGAGTTTGTTATTCAAAATCTCATAAATGATTTACAAAATATGAAATAGATAATAAAACGAAATTTCCTAATTCTAAATTTGGACTTCCAGTTTCCCATATTCGGGTGTAGAGGTACGTTATTCAAAATTGGATGGCTCTAGGTACCGTTGTTTTATCATAATGCGAGAAACATACATACATTTATGCAGATTCTTCATTATTTAATTTTTTTAAATAAAATACATGGGGACAATATTTGGTGGCAACAATTTGAAAAGCGATTCAGACTTTTAAAGTTTTCGACGCAAAATGCCCAAACAAAATTAATAGTCCTTCTGGGCTCACGTCCTTTGGGCTAATATTAAAATATCTATGAAACATCTATGTATAATTAATATGCCCTACTTCAGGATTTCCCAGATGAAGTGTTTTCCAAAATCGCCTCAATTCAGTCTGTCTGGATGGGATAAATAATAGACGTTTCTATTTCAACCTTTCCATTCAATGTTAAATAAGAGGTGTTGGGCATCAGAATTTAGGAGTGTTAACTATTGCACCAGGCCTAAAAAAAGTATAGTGTCAACCCTGTTTCCGCTGATTTACCATAGTTGATAATATAAACGAAGCCTCATCATTTTTTAATTTTGATAACAGAATGAAAGCCTAGAAAAAGTTTTGTTTGATCAATAGAATTAGTTTTACAGCCACTAGGAAATAGTTATTATTCTACTGGGGCGCCTAACTGATAATTTGATTAATTAAGACACAATAACACGCCGAATAAATACTAATTCAGAAGTCAAACAACAAAAATCAGCATAATCATTATTTCCTATCTGGTTCATTTGCGGTTTTGCAGCTGAAGATGGTGGTTCGGTAAAACCATCGAAACTAGTCCTGTGAAAATTTTGTAACTTTTGTATTCTTTTTATGTAAATTTTGTAAACGCTGATTTTTGTTGTTTGACTTCTGAATTAGTGATAATTTGATTGTCAATAACTATAAATCTAACTAAACCATTTTCATAACTAACTAGGAAATGAGCAACAGAACTGTGTTACAACGTCACATTATTTCCACATAAAAAAATGATAAGATTTTATTTCATGCTTTGCTACAATGAGTTAAGATATTTTTAATAATGATAAGCTTGATGATGCACTGTGTTTCATTACGCTCATAGGTTTTTAATATTTTCATCCTCAAAAAAAGTTTTTTTCGATATTCAAAGCACTTTTCTGTTCAAACCGCGATACATAATTCCTATGCATTTTACTGAAACATAGAGATATTTCCTTTCAATTAGCTTTGAACTTTCGAAGGTTAATGATATTTTTGGCACGCTTGACTACGTACCTTTACTTAATCTTCATAGGAATGGAATTTCTAAGCCTCAAACAGCTGAAAATTACAATATTTTCTGAGAAAAGGGGATATAATAATACTTAGCCGGTAGTCAAATAACAAATGTTTACACTAGCATACTGTTCAGTACGTTCACTGTAAAGCTTCTGAATTCCCGCAGGTGAAGTTTACTGGTTTGGAACACTAAAATACAGGGTTGCTGTTGAAATGATTTTAAAAGTATATCAAGGATTAGTTTTAGGGATTTTAAAACAAAACTCATATGATCAACATTTCTAAAATTTTTTAACTGTCTAATATATAATTTTTGACCGACCGCCGGCCCCGGAGTGCGAAAGCATATGCCCTGAACAAGTGGCCAGCTTGTCGTAGGACCCCCAGTGTTTAGTCCCCAAGCGAACTCGGTACTCATTTTATCAACTCAAGTGATGGAAATCCAGGGATGAAAGGATGAGTCGACTTTCATCAAGCCCGGACAAGAAAGCAGATTTCGGGCACTGCAGGCCTTGGCCCATTAGGGCTGTTACGTCACTGAATTTAGTTCAATATATAATTTTAAAGCTATTATTTAAAATTTTGTTATTCTTTTTCAATTGAATTCGTGTAATTTAAAGAAATCCTTACTTTTGAAGTAAAAGTTATGAATCTTGTCATGTCTTGAGTCGACATTAGAGTCACCATTCCCATAGAGACATGTGTTAATGCAAGGGTAAAATGATATGCCTCTTGTACATCTGTTACTTTAATTACATTAGAAAAATACATTATCTTAGCCCATATGCAAAAAATAACAAAGATAAACATCACATTCATGTCATTCAACACAGTCAAAGAAGAATTATTGGCGGAATCCCACAATGGTAGCTGGCATGTTAGTTGGAAAATCAGCCAGTATCACGTGACATGAGCGAGGTCACTTCGATGCTTCATCGATGGCTGCAAGCGCAGGAGAACCTTATCTAGCCAAAAATTCATTCCTACAAAAAACATCTGATGTGTACACCACATGACTTTCTTGTACGGAATTTTAAATTATATGCATTTTTTCTTGTATTTCATTTAAACTTATTGGATTGAATTAAATCTACTTCGCCGATAGTGCATAAACCACAATAGAATAAATGCATTCTTTAAAATTCACTCTATTTGTTTACCATAGCGACACTCTGGCGCTAGGCTCACTTAACTGTATTATATTTCGTTCATATTATAACTCAGAATGCACAAAATTGATATCATTTAAAGAATTATCTAATCGTTGCCACATGTTCTATTCAAATACTATAATAAAGCTAGAACGATGCATAAAAGAAATTAAGCAAACAAAAAAGAAAAGAAACAGTTTTTCACAGACGATTGAGTATTTCTCATTCAATTAATTCAGTTCTCACTTCGCGACAAGGCAAAAATACATAAAAACTCAAAATATCTGTTAAAAATTACGAAGTAAATCTTAAACACTTATTTTCTCGAAAAAATTCCAGAAAGGATTAAGCATGATTTAATTCGCAATAATAAAAGCAATAATAAATGAAGGCGTTATCTTTGTTGTTGCGAAGCTAAGTTTCTCTAGATTGGCTACAAATCCACTATCCTGCTGTTTCAATGGCCGCCATCAAAAAAATTATTATTCTTAGCGGCACTTAAACAACTTTAAAATTGTCGATACTTTTAAAAATATTGCATACAGATTTACTAAAGGCATAAAATCCTTAACCGGAAGATAAAAACAACATAATTCAATCATTTTTAAAGCAAAAAATGTACAATTTACAAACATATAAGAGTAAAGAAACTGAGATTACTGAGCCGGATAACAGAGTGGATTTGGTGCTGCCGATTGTAAGTACGAGGTGCACATCTACATGTTATAGTAGTCTTATATACAAGATTTCAACGTTCTGAGGCTACTCGTTTTTGAGTTATGCGAGATACGTAATTACGTATGTACGTACAGACGCCACGAAAAATTCTCTTCAGAATTCATTTTAAAGCAGTTTTATAATTTTTTTGGAGGAAAAGAGTATTTTATTCTTTCCTTACGTACAGATATCACGCAAAAGTATCGTAAAATTGCATTCCATAGAGGTCAAAATGGATATTTTCGTTGAAATATGCTGCCTGAAACTTTTCGCGATTAGAATGCTTCTTTTATACTTCGTACAAGGAAGTAAAAAGAACTAGAAATGAAAGCTGGTAGCGTCATTTTTTTGTATTTTTCTCCTGTCTAAGAGATCTCCACAATATTAAAAATTTGTATGGTGATATAAATTTCTGAACATACAGATATAAATTTCTATAATGATATAGATCAGGTATAGAATAAAAACATGGTTTAATTTTTCAAACACAATTACACTTTCAAGAGTATACTGCCGTGCTGTGTCATGCATTTTTTAACAACCAATAATTTTAAATTGCATTATGCATCTAATAATTTCAGAGTAATTTCAAAAGGTGCGGCCTGCTCTAATCCTCAGAGAAAGAAACAAAAGATAAATAATTCCATAATTCCTCTTCTACGGTTGAATCCTGGTCCACTAAGAGCTGGACGTCGAAGAAGAGTCAATAGACTAGCGACAGTGGCGTGTGGTCAGTGAACTAGTAAACCTTCAGGCTAGTCTCTGTCCATTTTGGGTAACAATACTTTCCAGTTTCTTTTAATGCAACTTTAAAATATAACATCGAAAAAAAATATTTTCGAGTATTCACACGCGATTTCGACGAGCTTGGATTACATAGTGTCTGCATGATTCTGGATAATGTACACAGGTAGGTTTCAACAGAACTGTAAATCATAGCTTGTTGTAAATATTAGCATAAATGTTAGCTATAGCTTGTTGAGCAGCGTTGAGAAAAAATAGCATTCTGACATATAATACAGGGAAGAGATAGTACATGAAATCTTAGATAACTGAGGTATCCAAAATGTTCGTTCAAATATTCTTTCTAAGAAGAAAGGTGAATAATTCTTGGAAGTTCCGCTCTTCAGAAATGCATTGTGGAGTTCATGATTTACCAGAAATGATCCTTTAAGACGAAATTACTTAGTTTAAATTAAACCCAATCACATTTTTCGAAAGAATTGACAATTATAACACTAAATATCCACTCGCTTTAAGTTTTTAAATTTAAATTTAGTAAAGGTTGATCTTGAAACTTCTTTCATGTACAGAAATGTCATTACGTAATTATTTAAGGGTTTACTAAATTATTTAGTAGACCAAAAAGAAGATTTTCAGCACGTAATTCTTAAATTGAATTCGTTTAGTTTGATTAAATTGAATGATGACTTAAATTGAATTCGTTCCGTTGAGTTTCTTATCATTTCAAAAGTAAATTTAGTTGCAAGAACGATCTTCTCACTAAAAAATCTGATGTATACACCACATGACGTCCTTGTACGGAATATTAAATTATATGCATTTTTTCTTGCATTTCATTTAAACTTATTGGATTGAATTAAATCTATTTCGTCGACAGCGCATAAACCACAATAGAATAAATGCATTCTTTAAAATTCATTCTAATATTTGTTTACCCTAGTGACACTCTGGCGCTAGATTCACTTAACAGTATTATATTTCATATTCATATTATAACTCATAATACACAAAATTTATATCATTTAAAGAACAGAATTATCTAATCGTTGCCACATGTTCTATTCAAATACTATAATAAAGCTAGAATGATGTATAAAAGAAATTAAGCAAACAAAGCAAAAAAGAAACAGTTTTTCACAGACGATTGAGTACTTCTCATTCAATTAATTCAGTTCTCCCTTCGCGAGAAGGCAAAAATACATAAAAACTCAAAATATCTATATTAAAAATTACGAAGAAAATCTTAAACACTTATTTCCTCGAAAAAATTCCAGAATAGATTAAGCATGATTTAATTGGCAATAATAAATAAAGGCGTTATTTTTGTTGTTGCGAAGCTAAGTTTCTCTAGATTCTCAACAAATCCACTAGTCTGCTGTTTCAAATGTAAACAATCAATGGCTGCCATTAAAAAAAAGGCTTTGCGGCACTTAAACAACTTTAAAATTGTTGATTATTCTATAAATATTGCAGACAGATTTACTAAAGACATAAAAGCCTTAACCGGAAAATAAAAACAACATAATTCAATCATTTTTAAAGCAAAAAAATGTACAATTTACAAACATATATAAGAGTAAAGAAACTGAGATCACTGAGCCGGGTAACAGAGTGGATATATATATAAATATATTTATATACGTTTGGTGCGGCCGATTGCAACCAAAATACGAGGTGCACATCTACATGTTATAGCAGTCCTATATACAAAATTTCAACGTTCTGAGGCTACTCGTTTTTGAGTTATGTGAGATACGTACGTACATACGCTCGTACAGACGCCACGAAAAATTCTCTTCAGAATTCATTTTAAAGCAGTTTTATAATTTTTTTGGAGGCAACGAGTCTTCCTTACGTATTCTGTCCTTACGTACAGATATCACGCAAAAACATCGTTAAATTGCATTCGATAGCTTTCAAAATGGATATTTTCGTTGAAATATGCTGCCTGAAACTTTTCGCGATTACAATATTTCCTTTTTACTTCGTACAAGGAAGTAAAAAAGTATAAGGAAGTATTTAAGAATAATTTTATCCCATATCTAATAACTATTGTAAAATAATTAAAAATGTTACAGAAATTTAATTTATTTCTCTTAATCAATGAGATAAATAGCTTCTCTCGATGATTTTATTATTATCATGGCTAGTATCTCAAAAAAGATGCCCAAAAATTACAAGGCATTGCTCAAAACTGGCTCAAAAAATCCATTAAAAGGCAATTGTTGCAAGTGCTGTCGAATGAATGAAGGCGACATTAATAGTACATGGTCCTCCCTCTGAATGGTAATACGCATATGTTAGGGATATTTGGATTTTCCTGCATGTTTCATCATGTCTAATGCATGGCTGAACTCAGTTCTTCTTTCCTTCTCATGTTTAATAACTTAGTGATAAAATAAAAATATGAAAAAAATTATAATTAATATTGTATATAGATTATCTTCGCAACCTCTTTCTCATTTAGGAAAGCGACATAAATATTGCAAACTATAGCTAATACTAGCTTCAGTGCTTGCGACTGAGAATTTAGCTGGAGCTAATTTAAAGTAATGGGAAGTCCTGTGCATTGACTTGTGGAAGGCGAGATGGTTAAGAGCTAAAGTTAATTAATTAGTGCAATTTTGCGGCTCTTCGTACCTAAATATTGTTAGAAAAATACTTTTGATATTTTTTGTTAATTATAGTAAGATAATTATTACTTATTACAGATGTATTGGTAAAGTAATCATTGATTTACTTTATTTTTCCGAAGTCATAGAGCTTTTTACTTTCTTGTACGAAGTAAAAAGGAAGTATTGTAATCGCGAAAAGTTTCATGCAGCACATTTCAACGAAAATATCCATTTTGACCGCTATCGAATGCGATTTAACAATGTTTTTGCGTGATATCTGTACGTAAGGACAGAATAAAAGATTCGTTTCCTAAATAAATAAATAAATAAATAAATAAAATAAAATAAAAAAATAAAAAAAATAAAACTGCTTTAAAATTAATTCTGAAGAGAGTTTTTCGTGGCGTCTGTACGAACGTATACGTACGTACGTATCTCGCATAACTCAAAAACGAGTAGCAACAGAACGTTGAAATTTTCTATATAGGACTGTAATAACAAGTAGATGTGCACCTCGTATTCTGGTTGCAATCGGCCGCACCAAACGTGTATATATTTATATATATATATCTACTCTGTTACCCGGCTCAGTGATCTCAGTTTCTTTACTCTTATATGTTTGTAAATTGTACATTTTTTGCTTTAAAAATGATTGAATTATGTTGTTTTTATCTTCCGGTTAAGGTTTTTATGCCTTTAGTAAATCTGTATGCAATATTTTTAGAATTATCAACAATTTTAAAGTTGTGCAAGTGCCGCTAAGCCTTTTTTTTTTTTTTTTTAATGGCGGCCATTGATTTAAAACAGCAGACTAGTGGATTTGTTGCCAATCTAGAGAAACTTAGCTTCGCTACAACAAAGATAACGCCTTCATTTATTCTTGTCAATTAAATCATGCTTAATCCTTTCTGCAATTTTTTCGAGGAAATAAGTGTTTAAGATTTACTTCGTAATTTTTAATATAGATATTTTGAGTTTTTATGTATTTTTGTCTTGTCCCGAAGTGAGAACTGAATTAATTGAATGAGAAGTACTCAATCGTCTGTGAAAAACTGTTTCTTTTTTGTTTTGTTTGTTTAATTTCTTTTATACATCGTTCTAGCTTTATCATAGTATTTGAATAGAACATGTGGCAACGATTAGATAATTCTATTCTTTAAATGATATAAATTTTGTGCATTATGAGTTATAATATGAACGAAATATAATACTGTGAAGTGAATCTAGTGCCAGAGTGTCGCTATGGTAAACAAATACTAGAGTGAATTTTAAAGAATGCATTTATTCTATTATGGTTTATGCGTTGTCGGCGAAGTAGATTTAATTCAATCCAATAAGTTTAAATGAAATGCAAGAAAAAAACGCGTATGATTTAATATTCCTTACAAGGAAGTCATGTGGTGTACACATCAGATTTTTTTTTGTAGGTATTGATGTGCTACTTATTATAATAAATGTGTAAATAAAATTAATGTAATTTTGTGCTACGTAATAACTCTACACCGTTGTTACGTAGTACAAATGGCAAAGCAATTACATTGTTGTGAAAAGAAATAAAGATATCAGAAACTATATTTTTCATATTTAATTTTAAAAAACTTATTCAACATCAATAATAAAAATTATAAAGAGATTATTATAAGTTACCTACAGGTATTATTGAACAGGCAGATAACAACTTTTTATTAGATTTTTCTAGTGAACTATATAATTGTTGAGACAGAAATTAAATTAAAATTAAAAACCGAAAATTTTCCATTAGTCATTTACAATTTACTAAGTTATTTAGATTCGCAGAGTCTTGAATAAATGTTTAGTTTCTTTAAAAAATAGATATTTTAAGAGAAAACAAGGTTATTTCCGTGTCCATAAAACAGATATTTTAGGTTTTAAGGTTTATCCTAAGTTTTTTACAGTTTAGTTAAAGCTACTTTCCTGTCTATCCTAATTTCAAAATCATATTTAGCTTCTTGTCTTTGACTATGATGCATGTAGCTTTATTTAAATAACTTATTGTTTTATATAAAAATAACGAAAGCTGTTAACGATACCAACATACTCTGGATGTAAAAATGTGCAATAGGTTTTTAATTTCTTCGCTCAACTTGACTCGAATAGTTCATAGTTTATGTGCATACAATTGTGTTATGTTCCTGAAGCATGACACAGTGTCCATAGAAATAAATGTTCAGTAGAACAGTGCTCGTTATAAATGCCCGAAGAGCATTTTAAAATTCATTGAGAAATAAACATGCTTGAATGTGAATCAAAAATAAATTGAAATCCTTTACGTGAACTAATAATCTTAATACTAATACTAATATTCGTAACATTATCAAAGAACGGAAGTGGAAATTTATTTAGCAATGAAGATGTTTGCATCATTTCTGATCGTATGTTACATTCTGCACATATTTTGAAAAAAAAAAAAAATCTGTTGTGGCCACCACATGACCTTTTTGTAAGGCTTATTAAATTATGTATATTTTTTCCTGCACTTCATTTAAACTTATTCGAACATAATCAACCGATACCTGGAAGCAAGTTGAAAATGACATAAAAAATTGCAAATTTTGAAATTAAATATGCGAATCAATTTTTCTTTTGCGGGAGTCAAATTTCCTAAAATTTTATTTTTTCATAACGAGTATCAATTTTTTCTATATATAAGTATAGGAACCGGAGACCGCATTAAAAGTTATATTTTGCTATTTGTCCAATTTTTTTTTAATTTGACATTGCCAAAACACTTCTGTAATTGGAAGTATATAACTATGACCAATTGCAAAAACCAAGGCCAGGTAAGGACTTTTAATCCGGGTAAGGCGAGTGGGCATAAATATAAACAGGGTGATTCGCTACCAGACCGACAAACTTGCAGGGTGTGTAAGGGTTACAGAGACGACTTGAAATGACATAGGAATGCAGGATCTCAAATGCTGTAGTTGTAAGCTATGGTGCAGAGAAGCAGAGAAAAAAAATACAGAAACAGCAGACAGAAACATTTAATCAGACAGAAAACATTTATCATTTATTTAAAATGAGACAGAAAACATTTTATCGAAAGGTTGTACTACAACAGGTGGTCGAAATTACGACCAGAAGTTATCTGGTAAGCCTGAGAGCGGCGCTGTATGGAATTCCTAATATTCTGGAAGGTTCCTGGCATGCCACGTATCCTCCTGACAACTACAGATATTCGAGCGACGAGGTCTTCAACTGGAGGAACGGGAATCTCGTTCACCAAACTCTTCATGTGATTCCAGACGAAGAAGTCCATGCATGATAGGTCCGGTGATATAGCAGACTAATGAACTGGGACACCCAAGACATATCCACCGCTGTCCAAAGGTTACGTCGAGGTGTCGGCGGACGTCAATCGTGTAATGTGAGAAGCCCCGTCATGTTGGTACCACATGGACCTACACCGGACTTCTCATGCATAGACTTCTTCTTCTGAAGTCACATGAAGAGCTTGGTGTACGAGACGCCCGTTCTTTTCAGTTGAAGACCTCGTCGCTCGAATATCTGTAGCAGCTGGGAGGATACGTGACATCCTAGGAATCTTCCAGAATGTAAGGAATTCCATGCAGTGCAACTCTCAAGCCTGCCAGACGACTTTTGGTCGTAGTTTGGAACACCAGCTGTAGTATAACCTTTCAATAAAATGTTTTCTGTTCAATCAATGTATTGCTGCTTCTGTTCTTTTCCTCTGCTTCTTTGCACCATAGCTCGGAACTACGGCATTTGCGACCGTGCATTCGTATGAGATTCCGAGTCGTCCTTGTACCCCCTACACACCCTGAAAGTTTGTCGGTCCGGTAGCGAATCACCCTGTTTATATATGCACACTCGCCTTACCCGGATTAAAAGTCCTTACCCGACTGTCCTTACTTTGATACTGCTGATTGCTATAAAAGTCCTATATACGAAATTTTAGCGTTCTACGGTTAATCGTTTTTGAGTTATGCGAGATATATACATACGTACACATGTAACGATAAAATCCCTTTTGAATTCATTTTAAATCCGTTTTGCAGTCTGTTTTGGAAAAAAGAGATTTTCCTCATGTCCGATCGTACTGGCGTTACGCAAAAAATAGTCAGGATTCGGGAATGGCCAAATGGAATTGTTGGAATTTCTGTTGAAATATGAGACTGCGATTACAGTAATTCCTTTTCTTCGTACAGGTAAAAACAATGCAGTTCGCTTTCATATTATCACAGTAGCCAGTTTACTCTGAATCAGCCGATACGGTGTTTCCAATACAAGTTCCAAATTGCGATATACAGTGTTGGCCAAAATTGTGGACACTTTTGGAAATTTTTATGTTTTTGAACTTTGTATGCTTATAAAAAACGTTACGTTTCACAAAATGCAAACTTGTATATATCATTTTAAAGATAATTTATTACTTAATTCATTACAAAACACAAAATTCAATTATTTGCAATACAAAAAAAGTTAAACGATAATAGTTATCGATATACATTAGATAGTGATGATTGCAGTGAGTTATCAGTACTTAGTAGGGTACCCTTTATTTTTGATTAAAGCTTCACATCGACGTTTCATTGAGCTGACAAGAGTTTTAAGCTCTTCTTTCGTTATTACATGATGCCAGGAAACAATTATAGCCTCAATTAGTTCCCTTTTGTTTGATGGGTGCCTCATTCGGACAAGAGTTTTCAAACGGTGCCACAAATTTTCGATAGGATGGAGGTCAGGACTGTTTCCTGGCCATGACAACAATTTAATGCTCTTTGTACGAAACCACTCTTTCGTTATTTTGGCCGTGTGGCAAGGAGCAGAATCCTGCTGAAAAATAAACGAAGCATTGTTGGGAAAGAGATCTCTGATGGAAGGTAGAAGTTTTGGTTCTAGAATAGTGTCAATATATTTTCTGGCATTCAGTGTCCCATCGATGACATGAAGGCGACCAATACCATCTGCTGACATGCATGACCAAATCATAACACTACCCGGGTTCTTCACAGTTGCTTGAATGCAGTCAGGATGTAGCTCTTCTCCTATTCTACGTCTTACATATTTTCGCCCATCACTACCGAATAACGATATCTTAGTTTCATCACTCCATATAATTTGTGACCACTGATCATCTGTCCAATTAATGTGTTCCTTTGCCCACTGTAGTCTTTTTCTTCGTTGCTGAAAATTAAGATAAGGCCTTTTTCGTGGAATTCTACCTCTCAGTCCAACATCTGTTAATCTTCTCCTGATTGTTCTTGAACTGACAGAAACATCAGCATTATCCAGATCACTTCTGATGGCCGCTGATGACATTTTTCTATCTTGAAGACATAGTCTTTTTATTCTTCTGTCATCAATAGATGTGGTGCACCTTTTTTCGGCCTTTTCCTTCTTTGTTTTTTATTGAATTTGTCTCCTGATATCGTAAACAAACTTTCGGACTCCAAATGTAGTCACTGAATTACCCACCTGTCTTGCAATTTCAGCATAGGAAAGACCACTTTCTAGTAACACAATAGCTATTACATCTCTTTCTAGGTGTCCAATCTACTCTTTTATTTGATGTCATTGCTTCTTGACTAAATATTAAAAATTTTTACAAAACTTCCTACTTGTAATTGCAGTGCATAAGAAACAGTTCCTCCTTCTACAGAACAAAGTAAAATAATGAATTGTTTCAAGTGTAAACATGATGTCAGCTTCTACTGGCAGTTACTAATATTTGATTGGTTCTCAGAACAAGAACAGTGATTGGGCAGGGAAGCTAGACATTACAAACCACTTCATAACTGTGTTTTTTATTTATATTAAAGTACATATAACTTTTTTGTTTTGCAAATAATTGAATTTTGTGTTTTGTATTGAATTCAGTAATGAATTCTCTTTAAAATGATATATACAAGTTTGCATTTTGTGAAACGTAACGTTTTCTGTAAGCATACAAAATTCAAAAACATAAAAATTTCCAAAAGTCTCCTATTTAAAATTAACTGATGACTATAAATAAGTTCGCAGTAAGAGGTAAACATATATAATTACAAAGTAGCATGAAGAGTAGTTCACAATTTTTCGTGATGTACGAAAATCTGTGTTCTGAACCACGCTCTGTGGGAGGCATTGCATTCAAAAACTTTATTTATTCTGAGTCTTCCAGTAGTTTCCGTTGGTTTAAAGAAGATACAAGGTATTTCTGCCGCCTTCTTAGCATGCCTTCGTGGTGGGTCAGCACACTCGGCGCATATACGAGAGGTGCGTGGTTCGGGATATTGCTCGTTTTTCATCTCTCCTGCCTCGAAATAACCCAATATCTCTACAAAGGGCTAAATATGATTAGTAACGTCCGAATATCTAAGAGCGTTATCAAATAATATAATGCTGGAGATTTTCACAAATAATGTTTATCTTGTTTCAAGATGGACTCTTTTCAAATCTACTCTATTCCATCTATTTGAATTAAAACTAAGTCATTGTTTCTAAACATAAATTTTTGTCATTATTTTTTCAATTTATAGCTGTCTGTCCATAAGGCATTGTGTGTATGTCTACGATTAATCTTACTTTAGTATTTCAGCCGATTTATTAAAAGTCGTATGAACACAATGTTTGCTGCATTTCATTTAACGAATTTCATTAAAGATAGATATCTCACTACAGATAGATTCAATTAATTCAGTTATCACTTCGCGGCAAGGCAAAAATACATAAAACTTCATAATATCTTCATTAAAAATTGTAAAATATATAAAAATATTAAATGCCAAATACAGTTAAAACAGTTTTAAAAAATTACAATTAAAATTAGAGTTTCTGCGCAAAATCAAGGGGCAGAAACTTGCCTTGAAGAATCTGCCTTCTTGAACTGAAAGTTTTCTTTTGATCCACTGGGCAAAAAGACACTGAAGGTGCAAATATTACTTCACTATTCTGCTATGTTTCAAATGTAAACTTGAAGACATAAATTCTTAACCAGAACTTAACTAATTCAATAATTTTTAAAGCAAAAAATACACAATTTAACAAGATATAAGAATACAAAAACTAAGTTCACGGAGCCGAGTAACAGAGTTTATGTACTTTTGGTGTAGCCGATTGTAACAAAAAAGGGAAGTGCACAGCAACATGATATAGCAGTCCTATATACAAAATTTCAACGTTCTGAGGCTACTCGTTTTTGAATTATGTGAGATACATATATACATACCTACGTAAGTACGTACAGATTTCACGAAAAAAATCTCTTTTGAATGCATTTTAAATCAATTTCATAATCCGTTTGGGAAGAAAAAAGAGTCCTTTATTGTGTCCTTACGTACAGATGTCACGGGAAAACATCGTTAAATTACATTCAATAACGGTCAAAATGGGTATTTTCCTTGAAAAATGATACCCGGAATTTTTCGTGATTACAATACTTCCTTTACTTCCTACAAGGAAGTAAAAAGATAAATTATTATGAAATGCGTTTATTTCTTTTTAAGCTATCAGATTTCTAAGTAATTTCATACTGATTAAATATCAAAATGAATTAAAGATCTTATGCTTTGACGAAAGGCATCTTTGTGGAATTTGCTATTTCTGGATCCGGATTTCTAGCAACAAAATTTACTTTCGTGTAACATCTTATATCATTTCTCTGAGAGGAACTGCCTAATGACTTTTTATAAGCTTTGAATATATGACTTGCTAAATATATCTCTTTACGACGGTGCCAAAGAGAAGCCAGTAAGTATAAATTCAGCTTTAGAATCTTCTTAAAAAAGCACGAGTAAAACAACTAGACATCATATCCCCTTCAAAACGAAAAAAATCTTTACATCATATGCACCAATACACCTAAAAATGATATGATGCGAATATTTTACGAATATTATGAAGGACATCACCGGACAAGATGAAAAAAAAAAGGAGTCAAATGAATAATAATAAAAGAAAAATCAGAAAACTAGGGAAAAAATCGTTTGTGCTATGTGACAAGAATTTTAATCCAAGGAATGGAAGCACGATTTCAGATGATTTTTCACCGCCTCTTCCGTGACACCTGAGACAGGAGGTTGGAGGGAGGGGGGGGAAGAGAAAGATATTGCATTTGTGTGTTATGCTTTTATTTAAGATCTGTTTGATCTGCTGAAGATGGCGTCACTTTTGATCTTTATCGAATGTTTTTCTGTTATTTGGTACATATTCCAAAATATTATAGCTTTATTTATTTATTCAGAAAAATAAATGTTTATGATTTCCTTCAAAACGACGTCGTAGATAAGATTGTTATCTTCGCAAGCAAGAATGGGGAATATCACAAATTAAAAATTCTAAATGCGCACATCTGCAATTTATTATATGAAATAAGTATTTTTGTTGAAGATAAGTTTCCTCTTATCAGGCATGACTACACTTATTTCCATAATTTAGTCATTTTTATTGTGCAGCTAACTAAGAATAAAACCTCTTTCGTGTGCCCCGACAAAAGCATATCCCTTTTCAAATTCGGAGATAAAAAGAAGCCGATGTCAAATGCAGTGTCTAAAACTAACACGGGATAAATATGAGGCTTAAGAAGTAGCAAGGGAAATTATTCAATAAACTGTTAAATTACAAATTTTACAAAAAATAAATAGTGTAGAAAAAAGAAAAGTAAAATTTTAATAAAGAAGTTAACTTTCCGTGAAATAAAAACAGCGGTGTTCTAAAAAGAAATATACAAAAATTAAATTTCTTGATCACTGAGATTTTATGCTTTGAATTTCAATTTTTTAATTTTTTTTTATCATTACATGAGCGCTTACTTTCGAATAGAGTGTGGGCTGATTATAAATATCTTTATAGGGTTTTAGAGGACCTAGTCGCCAAATCCTGGGTGCTAAATCCTGGCTAGTGGAATCATCATCCACAACCCTTTTAGTTCGGGCGCCACTTGTAGTGACATTAAGTATTTTTTTTAGAGGCAGAAAAGAGGAAATATATGCAACCGCCTTCGTCGGGAATCGAACCACAAACCTCTGGAATACCGGCCGAGCGTGCTACCGTTACACCACGAAGGCACGCTAGGGAAGTGGGAGAAATACCTTATAACTATACATTTATGGTTAATGTACATTTAATGTTTATTTGTGAATAACAAAATCAGGATCTTCATACAAAAAATCGGCAAAGACCTTTTATTGTTGTCTAACAATATTAAAATCAAGATCTTAACAGCAATAGTTCAGCAAAAATTAAGGCAGAATAAAAACTGGACTTTTTTTCTATTACTACTAAAATATCTGATGTGGACACATCAGATTTTTATGTCATGCTTGTACATTATACCCTTGTCCATATCATCCTTATTAAATTATACGCATTTTTTGCTGCATTTCATTTAAACTTATTTCTTTGAACTTCAAACAGAGATATGTTTCTCATTCAATTAATTCAATTCTCGCTTCGCGGCACGGCAAAAATGCACAAAAACCCAAAATATCTTCGATAAAAATTGAAAAATATAGATAAAATATAAAACACCAAATGCAGTTAAAACACTTAAAAAAATTTTACAATTAAAATTACAGTTTCTACGCAAAAAACAAGCAGTACGGTTAGCAGGAAAAGAAAGCAGACTTTTCGCCTAGAAAACCAAGTTAACTTTTGATCCCACTCGGCAAAAAGGCACTGAAACAAAGCAATTGACTTAATTCACTACTCTGCAAAGTTTCAAATGTAACCAAATTGGCTGCTCCATTAGGCTTAGTCCCACTTAAACAACTTTTAATTGTTGACAATTCTACAGCTATTGAATGCAGATTAACCAAAAGCATAAAAATCTTAACTGGAAGATAAGGACAACATAATTCAGTGATTTAAAAGCAAAAAATGCACAATTTACCAACATATAAGAATAAAAAAATAATCGGGGGGAAAAAATTGAGCTGGCCAAGCCAAGCAGCAGAGGGTATATACATGTAGAGGTATATACATGTACATATATATACTTCATAATTATAATTATATACTTTTGGTGCAACTGATTGCAACCAAAAAAGAGACGTTCACGACTACATGTCATAGTTGTCCCATATACAAAATTTCAACGTTCTAAAGCTAGTGTTTTTGAGTTATAGGAGATAATTACATACGTACAGATGTCACGAAGAAATCTCTTCTGAATCCATTTTACAATCCATTTTGAGAAAAAGAGTCCTTTACTCTGTTCTTACGTACGGATGTCACGGAAAAACATCGTTAAATTGCATTCGAATTGAGTGAAATGAAAATGGGTATTGCAGTTGAAATATGATACCCAAAATTTTTCATGATTACACTATTTCCTTTACTTCGTACAAGGAAGTAAAAAGAAGAATATGTACGTTTGTTCGTTCGTTTATAGACAAACGGTGGAAACTAGAACCACGAAATTTTGAACACACGTACTCTCCCGCTCAAACAGTCGCTCCTCGAAGCCCGAATTATTAAACTTATAATAACTTTTTAGTTATATCATATTTTATATTAGTTTCATGTATTTTTATTAACAAATTTTCTGATTTAAATGTAACATGTATTGCTACTGCTCAAAGTAAAACGATTTTACCTTTCGCATGCTAGTGTGTTGCCATTTGGCAAAGTGTAAGATATTTACCCTTCAAATTTAGTCAACAAATTTCGGTTATTTAAAATAAATATATTGTCACTGCATGAAAAAAATATCTTCCATGCACTAGTGAGTTACAATTTGGCAAAACCTAAATTCTTAACTTTCAAGTTTAATCTGTCTGTTACTAACTGAGATTCGCAAGAGAAAGAAGAGGAAGAATGACCCTGTTTGTTTACGTTAGCTATAAGTCACGTGATCTCTGAGGTGATCTACATTGTTTGCAATAGTTGCACATAAGCCACGTGATCTCTAAGGTCATCGGTCCAGTAGAACGGGAGATATAAAACTGTCCTCCTCTTTTTTTTTGCGCATTTTTTGTGTGTGTTTTTTTGTTACGTCATGAAAAAGATCTCTTCTGAATGCATGTGAAATCCCTTTCACAGTCCGTTTTGGGGGAAAAAGTTCTTTATTCTGTTTGTGCGTACAGATGTAAAACAAAAACATTGTTCAAATGGAATCGAGAACGGTCAAAATGGGTATTTTCGTTGAAATACTATACCCGAAATTTTTCGCGATTACAATACTTCTTTTACTTAGTACAAGAAAGTAAAAGTAAAAAGTAAAATCTTACACACGTTACCATTCACGAACTTAGTAAAACGCCGCTAGGAAAAGGAAATTGTTAAAACAAAAAGTTAAAACGTATATGTGACGTATAACCACTTCGATGAAAACAAAGTATTAAATTCATTACCATGTAATATTGTGAAGTAACGGATATTATGTATTTTTTCAATTTTTAAGAATTTATTTCTATAGCCTTATGAGTGTAAATGGTTTCTGAAATTAATTAATTTTTAAATGGAATTAGCTACTTTGATTCATTCGGGCTTATTTAATTACTTCTCAGAGTAATTAAATAAGACAGAATGAATTTTAAATGAATTGTTAAGAACAGATTTAACTGTCTCGGTGAATTTAAGAGGTGTGATTTATGGTGTGATATTCTGGCTTACTTCACAGAAAAGTTTCTCATCCTTATTGTTATACCATCAAATTTGTGTAAAGATTATATTATATAAAATCATTAATTACAAGATTTGGAAAGGAGGTAATGTATGAATTTTGTTGAGAAACGAAAACGCTTGGAAACTATTCAGTAATTTCTCAAACATTTTTGGTTCAGCGTATTCTTAAAGTAATATGATGTCTGGGGTTTAAAATTTTACCCTTGCACACATAATCAAAATTTAAGTCTATACAGTAACTGCCGTGTGAAACTGATACTTAAATTTGATAAATGAAAAAAGAAAAGAAAATTTTAAAGGTGTCAAATTTTAAATTACGTTCAAAGGGGCGTTCTTTTTAACATTTTGTCTGTTACCTTTATTTATTAAATATCACGTTCTTCGCACTTAAACCATAAAATTCAGTTCAAGAGCAATATCGCAGAATAGTTTTAGATTGAGCATATCTTTAGAATTTCCGATAGACAGTCTCAGGCGCTGGAGATAAAAATGTGTTTTCTGTACAACGTTGTCATTGCTCGCTTGGAAATCCTTGCGTTTGTTAACCAAAAATTCGTTAAAGGTTTACAAAATATTAAATCGATAATAAAACAAATTCCTGATGTCAAATTTGTGCTTCTACATGCCCATAATCGCTGTAGGATTACGTCGTTCAAAATTCGATGGCTCTATGTACCGTTGTTTTATCACAATGCGAGAAATATACATACATTTATGCAGATTTTTTATTATTTAATTTCTTCAAATATAATGCAGGACTCTTAACAGTTGGTGGCAACAGTTTGAAAAGTGAAACGGATATTTATAATGAACCAGCGAAAAATCGCAAAACGAAAGCAATAGTCCTTCAGGGACAAAGCCCCTTTGGACTAATTAATACGTATTTTAAATTCAGAAATAATTTATATGCCAAGCATTAAACAGATACGAATTTTGAACTGTCGTGTAACAGACTAAATTAATCGTAACCAGCGATTAGGACGAGGTTTCACTGTTTTGTCTTTTAAAATTTATTGGTAACAGTAAGCCTTAATTCTGTTTCACCTTGATTTTCGCAGGCTATCTGTTTTCTTAAACACAGCGATTGCAAAAGTACTCGTATAACATCGCAGATGGAACTGAGAATTCTTTGAGGTTTAGCATTTAAATGGATTATTTGATGACAGCCAATCATACCAGGGCTATTTGCCTAAAAGGAATGATGCCTTTCTGATGAACTTTCATAGAAACCATATGGGCAAAGTATCACATTGTAAAATATTATAATATATCACAGTGTCTCTGTGAATCAGTCACTGTGACTTCTGCATTAAGCAGTTTGACTGAAAGTAAAAATTAAATTATTAATTGGAATTATCATCATTATGTAAAAATAAGATAATAACTACACTCACGTTTGTGAAAATTGCAACACCATGAAGGACTTACGCGAGTGAGCTGAAAGTTTCAGGAAATGCAAAGTAGCGCATGATATGCAAATTATTAGAATTGCAAATCCGTAGCGCATGCGTATGCTGAGCAGCGCCCTCTGAACGGCTGATGGATCCGAATAAATAGACGGCTGTAGCGAGGCGTGTATGGTTATCGGTGGTTATCTGCTAGTGGTAAACGTTAACTCAATCTGTACTTATGCCTCGTCGACGAAAGAGAGCGAGATTTGAACAACTTACAGAGTTTGAACGAGGGAGAATCATCGGCCTTCGTGAAGCTGGATTGTCGTATCGTGCAGTAGCCTCTCGTGTGCAGCGTAACAGCAGCACAGTGATGCGCGTTTGGAAGCAGTGGACGGACGAGTGTCGGACAACTCGGAAATCCGGGAGTGGACCCCGAAATGTGACGTCAGCTCGCGATGATAGACACCTGGTCCGCATGGCGCGGACGGACCGTACAGCTTCCTCTAGACAATTGGCAGCACTGTGGTCAATAGATACAGGTGTTTCATTGTGTGCTTCATCAATTCGTAGACGTCTGTTGCAGTGTGGACTACGCGCACGGACTCCTTTATACAGGATCCCCCTAACGCACGACCATCGCCGCCTGCGGCTACAATGGGCCAATCAGCATAGAGACTGGCGTGCTGACTGGCAGCATGTCGTGTTTTCTGACGAATCCCGCTTTAATTTGTGGTACCATGATGGTCGCATTCGTGTCAGACGCTATGCCGGTGAACGCCGCCTTCCGGAGTGCATTATCGAACGCCACAGTGGACGAACACCCGGAGTTATGGTCTGGGGCGCCATAGCATATCATAGACGATCTCAATTCCTACGAATTGTGGGCAATCTGAACAGCAACCGGTATATCCGTGAAGTTCTACAGCCCGAAGCTGTTCCCTTCCTTCAAAGCTTGCCAGGCGCTGTATTTCAACAGGACAATGCCCGCCCTCATACTGCTCGGACTGTTAAATCCTTCTTTGCAGCGCAGCAGGTACAGCTTCTTCCTTGGCCTGCGTGTTCCCCGGATATGTCGCCAATTGAACATGTGTGGGATGTCATTGGTCGGCGTCTTGCTCGTGATCCTCGCCCTGTTGCGTCTGCAGACGAACTTTGGGTACGCGTACAAACGATATGGAATGCTCTTCCTCGGTCAGACATTCAAACTTTGTTTGACTCCATGCCACGTCGTGTAGCAGCACTTATTGCGGCGAGTGGTGGCCACACAAAATACTGATTCTGATCTCTTGTTCTTGTGTGTTTGCTTTGAACATTTAATCATTTATTTGTACCACTACCACTCAACTGTGTATTAAATTGCATTCAATTATGACGATTCCTTCTTGGTGTTGCAATTTTCACAAACGTGAGTGTATTTCGTACCTTTTACCTTCTATTTCATTGTTTTTAAAAGTTCAAAACGTATTTTCTTCCTCGTGGTGTAACCGTAGTACATTCGGCGGTTATTCGGGAGGTCCAGTCCAGGCGAGTGTATTGCACATTTTTAACATCTTTTGCTTAAAATAACCTGATGTCTCTACAAGTTTCTATTTCCTGTCTTTATGAACAGGTAAAATTAGCATCTTTAGTGGTTTTCCATATACGAAAGAAGGCTTTTTTTGGCCAAATTGCTAAAGTTATAACCGACAGAGTAATACACTGACTACCAATAAGTATTTGGACACCTGTGATAGAAAAGAAAAACTAACTTTATTTAAAATCAATAGTTGGTAGAGCCTCCACGAGAGGTATTTACAGCGTGGACCCTCCGGGGCATACTTTCCACAAGTCTTTGTATGACAGCTAGTGGTATTTTCTTCCACTCGGCTTGGAGAAGACATAGAAGTTCCTTCCCCGGTTTTGCAAGGGTAGTGTACCCCTGAATTCGGCGATGCAACTCGTCCCAGATGTTCTCAATAGGGTTCAGGTCTGGACTCTGGGCAAGCCAGTACATTCGATGAACTCCATTGGCACTATAACAAGCCTTGGTTAACGCCGAAACATGACAACTGGCATTGTCGTCCTGAAAGTAACAGGGGTCCAACCCGTAAAACTGCCACAACGTAGGAAGCACATTGTCATCCAAAATAGTGCAGTAGGCATCGGAGTTGAGCTTACTATGAATGGGGACCAAGGGTCCCAGCCCATACCAGGAGATACACCCCCAGACCATAATTCCACCTTCGCCGAACTTGACAATCTTCTGGCAGAAGACGTTCTCCAGGTAGACGCCAGACCCAGACCCTGCCATCCGAACGGTAAAGGGCGAACCTTGATTCGTCACTCCAAAGAACCCGTTTCCACTGATCTACGGTCCAATTTCGATGTGCTTTGCACCACATTAACCGAGCAGCGCGGTTGGACTTTGTGATCAAAGTCTTATGGGCAGCAGCACGACCATGAAAACCAAGCAGATGTGCTTCCTTACGGATGGTATTCATTGAAACAATACTCCCGGATGCCTGTTGAAACTCCTTGCGGATGAGGGCTATCGGTTGGGTGCTGTTATTCCGAATTTCTCTGAACAGCACTCGTCGGTCTTCTCTATACCCCAGTTTTGTTGGTCTGCCGACTCGGAGCACATTCCGACAATCACCCCTCGCCTTTAACTTCTTAATCACGTAGGCCACTGTCGATATTGGGTACTTCAGATCGCTAGATATGTCCCTTAAGGATCGGTCACATTTGTGATACCCGATAATTATACCTTTCTCGAAATCAGAGAGCTCCGAACTGCGAGGCATCTTGCATGCGACTAAAGCCGATGCTGTTTCCTACACGATATATACCGGCGGAGTCCGTGGCGTACCTTGGGACCACAGATATCGTCATTTGCATAGGTGTCCAAATACTTATTGGTAGTCAGTGTACGTATTTGGAAAGCATATTGGTTACAGTAAAGAAAGCTTTGATGATTTGTACATTTGCTACTGTTATCTTACACCACACAATAATTTACAGCAAACAGTCATTAAAAATGATATTGATCCTCTTATTCATTCCTTATATCAGGAGTGGCCTACCTGCGGCTTGCGAGCCACATGCGGCTCTTAGAAGGATTATTTGTGGCTCTTGATAAACGTACTCCAGTTCTCTTTTCATTTTTATGTTATTATATTTTCAAAAGTTAATATCGTTCCGTATGTGTTTCAAAATGGCTTTTAAATTACAGACAACAAATATATGAAAGACTCTGTGCAACGTTGTAACAAATTTCATTTCCGTCCATCGTCTCTTGATTTTTTCTGAATCCATTTGAAATTAACATAATTCAAGGTGAGCTTTTCCATTTCCAATCTATTTATGACCCAAAAATAATCTGGAGAATTAAAATTAATAGAGATGCAAGAAGATCAAGGTCTACAATTAAAATAAAAATCGACACCGATTACTAAATTTTGGAAATTTGTGCCAGAATCGAAATGTTTTTTAAATTACAGACAACAAATATATGAAAGACTCAGTGCAACGTTGTAACAAATTTCACTTCCGTCCATCGTCTCTTGATTTTTTTCTGAATCCATTTGAAATTAACATAATTCAAGGTGAGCTTTACCATTTCCAATATAGTTATGACCCAAAATGAATCTGGAGAATTAGAATTAATAGAGATGCAAGAAGATGAAGGTCTACAATTAAAATAAAAATCGACACCGATTACTAAATTTTGGAAATTTGTACCAGAATCGAAATGTTTTTTAAATTACAGACAACAAATATATGAAAGACTCAGTGCAACGTTGTAACAAATTTCATTTCCGTCCATCGTCTCTTGATTTTTTTCTGAATCCATTTGAAATTAACATAATTCAAGGTGAGCTTTTCCAATGTTATGACCCAAAAAGAATCTGGAGAATTAGAATTAATAGAGATGCAAGAAAATCAAGGTCTACAATTAAAATAAAAATCGACACCGATTACTAAATTTTGGAAATTTGTACCAGAATCGAAATGTTTTTTAAATTACAGACAACAAATATATGAAAGACTCAGGGCAACGTTGTAACAAATTTCATTTCCGTCCATCGTCTCTTGATTTTTTTTCTGAATCCATTTGAAATTAAACATAATTCCATTTCCAATATAGTTATGACCCAAAAAGAATCTGGAGAATTAGAATTAATAGAGATGCAAGAAGATCAAGGTCTACAATTAAAATATAAATCGACACCGATTATTGAATTTTGGAAATTTGTACCAGAATCGAAGTATCCTGAATTAAAAAAGGCTGCTTGTCGAATTATTTCAATATTCGGAACAACGTACTTATGTGAATCATTTTATTCCACTTTAATATTCGTGAAATCCAAACACCGAACATTATTAAATAACCAGCATCTCAAAGAATTACTGAGAAGTGCTGTCACTAATTATTCACCAAATTTTAAAGAATTATCAAGAGAAGTAAAATAAATGTGTTTAATTTATACTATTTAAATTCAATACACATATTTTGTACTTTTACATACATGTTTTTAATAAATATAATTTCCGTAAAAAAATTTTAATACCTTTTTTGCATACCTTTTAAATACGTATTTAATTGCAGCTCGCAAAAAATTTCAAATTTTGAAAAAAAATGGCTCGAACTACCAAGGAGCTTGGCCACCCCTGCCTTATATGAAAAAGCAGGCAAATAGAGTGATGGACACAATATTTTTTGCAAGCTTGCATTATAATACAAGTCGTAATAAAAATAAATTTGTGAAGTTTTACATATATTTGAAAAAAAAGAATCTTGTATAACTGTTCTCCTGATTTTCATTTTAGGTCAACACCAGTTCATATCAGTTTTTCAGACGTGATACAAATTTTGTCATTCTTTCTCACAGTGGAAAGACTTCCAACAGTACAAAATAGCCTTTGCAAAGGTAGGAAACCGATGTTTACAGAAAAGCACTGTAGGTTTAACCCCTAATCATTCGCGGTGTGAGCCTAAGATTGATGATGAACATGTAGACTGGTTAAATAAGCATTTTTCCCCCTGTGAGAGGCTTTCGGAAAAACGGAGATGAACAATAGAGACATTTGTAAGACTTTCTCTTATTGAACATAACACGTTCAATAAACAACACTGGAATCGCTAACGGAATTCAAGTCACATAGCCGAAATTCACTCGGAATTCTAATCTCTTTTTTGAAATGCTGAACACAAATGTCCTGGCTTGCTTGACGTATTATGACTGCGACAATGTAGATATTTGTTTTGCCTGTTTATTTGAATTAAATAAAGTTGTGGTAGGACCGTTCTTCCGAATGGAAAAAATCCTATGCAGCGGAGGAGGATTTTCGAAGACGATTTCCTTCACCTTCAGACCAAGCTGAAAGCTGAAAATATCTTCTGATTATTCCGCACATTACCGTAAATCTGCTGAATTCACTTAGAATTTTATTAAGAGGACTCATACACTTTAAACCCCTCATGATCTTCGAATATGTGACTGTTGCAAGAATTGGGATATTTTATTTATTTTAAAAGAAATTACTTCCAACTTTTTACAGCTGACTACATAATATAGCTGCTTTAGAAACTAGTAACCAGAAAGTTTGTGTTGCCACACATATTTTTGTAATTTAATCCTCTTTGTGACAAAATATTTCGCCATATTTCCACCTTGCGCGCATGATATTTTAAAAATGGCTAATCGTACATACTTGAAATTTGATGGAATTCTTTATATGGGCACTATTTTCCAACTGAACCAACAATCGGATGAATATTTTAATACTGAAAAATTTTATGGACGAAAACGTTACAAATTTTGTTAATAAAATACATTTTATAAACTCAACTCAAAATGAAATAAAAATCTAACATGAAATTTTTAGAATTTTAGGTTCACAGTCGTTTCCAAACGTTATAAAAGTTATATATTAAATATGGAATTAAATTATGAAACAGAATGTTTTAAACTGAGCGCGCAAGTTGGAAACATGACGAAAAATGTTGTCACAAAGCGGATTAAATTATAAAAATATTTGTGGCAACACAAACTTTCTGATTGCTATTTCAGAAAGCAGCTATATTATGTAGTCAGCTGTAAAAAGGTAGTAGTAATCGCTTTTAAAATAAATAAGTTATCCCAATTCTTACAACAGTCACCTATTCGAATATCTTATGGGTTTTAAGGTGTATGAGTCCCCTTAATGCACCTCGAAGGTGTGAACTGTTTCCACTTACATATAAAATCCTACCTTGGCGAAACCTGGGAAGGAGAAGAAGGGAAAGAATCAAGAAGCAATCCTTAGTGAATGTTGCCACTCCTTAAAATCTAAGATCTTTATTTTCCGTATGCCGTAGTACATAGCTGTTGTTTCCATTTTGCAGAGCATAATGTCTTTAATTTGCTTTTTGAGGTCAAATCAGACTGTTATTGATTAACCAACACAGCGATTTAAAAACAATAAACTTCCTAATTAAAATTCTTATTTCACTTGTAAGGATTACGTTAATTTTATTAACAGTTAAATTTTAAGTTCCTTTCCTGTCAAAATCTTAACTTCAACTTACTACTTCCGTCCAGAACGTAGTTTCAGAATCACGTCTGAATAAGTAATGAGGAAGAGCGGTATTTAACCGCGAAGTTCTGTGGTCTTAGAGAGAGAGAGAGAGAGAATCAGAGTTTCTGATTTATGCGCGTCTGCCTTTTGGCCACTCTCTCTCTCAAAGCTGTTATTACGCTCGGCCGTACTCAGGCCCTTGTTAGCTTCGCAGTCATCCGGTGTTTAAGGGGCCAACTGCATTAGAAACTTGAGAGCTTCGGCTACATTTCTTTAGTTAATCTTAGTTTTAGCTTAATTCTTAATCTCTTAAATTCATGCCCAAGTGTCGGCTTTGATTGTGCACTCCAAATCGGAGTTTTGTTAAATCTGATTGGAATAATAAAGGGTTAGTTACCCTTCCATCTTGTTGTTTCTTGCCACACGAACTTAAGCGATTATTCGCTAACTAGTTCTTAAAATTCGTCACTTTCTACAGTAATTGAGATTTACAATGAAAATCTTACATGCTTTTTAACAATAAATTTGTTCTATAGCCGTCAACTACTAATTTTGTCCCATAAAAAAATTTATTGCATTTAATAAAAGAATTTTTCTAACACCATATTTTATGCAACTGGCGAAGAAACTTCTACTTTTTTTTTTTTTTTTTTTTTTTTTTTTTTTTTTTTAATTTCAGGATGTTTATATTTTTTATTTACTCTCATTCTTTTGAAATTTTTAATCATAAACCCTTCTTTGGGGTATCTTTCAAATCACAATTTTTAAGATTTTTTTTTTTTTCGATTGCGTGCCACAGAGTTCAGTAGTGCAGGCTTTGCACGCTGTTGGTGCAGCCTGCGTCGTATAAAGGGAGAGTGAATGAAACTGTAAACGCGTACAAAGTCGCAATTGAAAATGAGTAACAATTGGACAGTGTCCAACTACTCATTACCTTTTAGCGCACTTCAAGTGACTCAAGAACCTCGAAATACTGAACATTTATGAACAAAGAGAAAATATAACTATTATAACCAGAAGAAATTGTAAGTGCTGATAGTCTCTATTTTGATTTTACGGTGATTGAGAAATAGTAAATTTTTAATAGGATTCGCTCTTAAAATTCTGAATTTGATTTGATGCTGAATTCTCTAATAGGTCTTCAAATTCATCTTGTCAAAGAAGGAGAATATGACAATTGTTAGCCAATCTTCAGACACCTTATGGATGACATGTATGAGTTTGCACAGTTCTGCCTATTTTGATGGTAAAACCATCTGGGAGGATGGATCCAAATATGTCCTATCTATCTCTTCCCCTATCAACAACTTTTCGAGAGGACTTTCAACTCACTGGTGATTTACGTGCTCCAGTTCCATTACAGACATCCACGTCTTAGACATCCAGACATTAGACATTTACAGACATCCATGTATTCTCCGGGCTCTGGCCCTACACCTGACGATTTACAGTCGCTTACCATCATACCAATCAGAGGGCTCGAACTTTATTTTTCTCCTGGTGAATAAGTTGCGATGTGGTACAGTGTGTATGTTGCCCATACACACTGTACCTGAATTTGATTTGTTGACTGTACCTGAATTTGATACACACTGTACCTGAATTTGATACACACTGTACCTGAATTTGATTTGTTTGCAACCTTGCCGGTTGTTTAAAAATACTAGATAATCTTGCTTGTAACCTGTAGAGCGAAACCTCGATGTTTTTCTGAAAGTTACGATGCTTCCTAAACCTTCAATGAATGCTGATGCTTCAGTGTCTTCTATAAGCCATTCTCCAATGTCCCCAGAAGAAAGATTATAAGGTATTTCTCCCACTTCCCTAGCGTGCCTTTGTGGTGTAGTGGTTCTGCAGACTGGGCCGGTATTCCAGAGGTCCGTGGTTCGATTCCCGGCGAAGGCGTTGCTAATTTTCCTCTCTTCTGCTTCCAAAAATTAACCTAATGTCTCTACAAGTGGCGCCCGAATTAAAAGGGTTGTGGATGATGATTCCCCACACCCAGGATTTGGCGACTATTTCCCTTAAAACCCTAGTCGCCCTATAAAAAGGGGAGTATATAAGGTATTTATCCCACTTCCCTAGCGTGCCTTCGCGGTGTAGAGGTCAGCACACTGAGTCGGTATTTCAGAGGTCCGTGGTTCGATTCCCGGTGAAGGCAATTGCATATTTTTCATCTTGCCTAATTACTTCCAATTCATCTAATGACTCTACAAGATAAACTAATGACCGTGTAATTGCAGCATTTGTATCATCTAGAAATTACCTGAACTTCAGTAATTTCCAGCTGCCTCAAGCTTAGTGTTCTCATATGCGATCTTCAACAATTTTCCATGTGCATCTATGATTATTATCACATTCAGTGAAATATTAAATAAATTAAATGGCATATTGAGCATGCTATTATCAAATAAGATACGTGATGAAATCACATAATTCCTGCAGTATCTCTGTAACTTGTGGGTTTCCAACCTTTTATCTAATAAGTAAGTGTGTAGGAACCTCGTCAACAGGTAAGCGAATATTCGCTTTAGTTCAGAATACGGAAACGTGAAATTCGAGAAGGGTTAATTACCCTTTATTTCTTAAAATAAGAGTTTTACAGATGGCTCCTTCTCCGAGCGTACAGCAAAGCCTCCACTTGGGCTTGAAGTTAAAGTAATAAGAAGTAAAACTTAAGTAATGCTTAGCTAAAAAGATATAGCCAAATCTATCAAAATTCTAAGTAGTTGGCCCCTAAATATCAACTAAAGTGGCGAAGCTATCAAGGGCCTGAAATACGGCCGAGCGTAGTAATAGCTTAGAGAGAGTGTAGCCAAAAAACGAACGCGCGCTAGTCAGAATCTCTGGCTCTCTAACGAAGTCAGTGGAACTTCGACTGAAATACCGCTCTTACTCACTTGCATTAACCGCGATTCTGAAAATACATTCTGGTAGGAAATTGTAAGCTGAAATTAGGAGGGATAGGAAAGTAGCTTTAACTAAAGATAATTAACCATTTTATTAAAAAACCACTTAAACCATTTAACTCAAATACTATATTCAAACGAATTACAGTAAACGACTGTTGAATGATGTTCCCGAATCTAAATTTCTAAAGAAATTTACGTATACTAGATCAATGGAAAGCCAATGAAAATTAATTGCGACTTAAATAAAACATTATTTAGTTTTCTTATAAGAAAAATTAAAGTGAATTAACTGTAAATTTTATCATGGAGCTTCATAAAGACAGCATATATCACCAGATAGAAAAGAAGCATCACCATTCGTTATTTTAATTACGTAAGAATAATATATTTTTATTACTTCCTTGTACGAAGTAAAACTGAAGTATTGTAATCGCGAAAAGTTTCAGGCAACATACACTGGTGTGCAAAAATTAACGACGAAGTCGAAAAATTAGCATATCAGCTGAATGAAGAGGCAGAGCGGACAGAAAGACCAATCAGGAGATAAGGTAAGGTGATGTACGGTAGCACATGCGCAGATATGCAGGTAGACGTAATGGGGGAGTGTCTGAGTAATATAAAGCATGTTGTCGGTGTAAGATCAGTATTTCTGGCAAAGAGATTGCACGCCGTATAGCAGTTAAAATCACACCGAGTTGCTGCCTCAGCGAGAAATGGCGAATAATCGATCTGTTAGACGACATCTGGATGCTTTTACCCGAGGTCGAATCATTGGGAAGTTGGACGAAAGCCGCAGTGTCACAAGTGTGGCTGCAGAGTTCGGAATTGCTCACAGCATCGTTTCACGACTTTGGAGACAATTTCAAACTAGAGGAACAGCTATCCGGGGGTTTAGTAGTGGTGGTACACGAGGAACAACACCCGCAGATGACCGGTATATTGCCTTACAGGCCAGAAGAAATAGGCGGCAGACAGCGGAAGAAATCGCTAGACACACGACACGGGCGACTGGACGACCGATATCGCGTTTTACCGTGGCCAGAAGACTGCACGGTGGTAGTCTGTTTGCACGACGCCCTTTACGGTGTGTACCTCTAACGCCTGCCCATCGGAGAAGGCGTTCTCTGTGGTGCCGGGAACACCGGAATTGGAGAGACAAAGAATGGGGACGAGTACTCTTTACAGATGAGAACAGATTCAGTCTGAGTAGCGATTCTCATCGCAAACTCATCTGGAGAGAGCGGGGAAGCCGCAATCATCCCTCGAACATCATTGAAAGGGACAGGTATGGAGGTGGCGGTATTCTCGTTTGGGGAGGCATCACGCTTGGTAGTCGTACAGACCTTCCCATCTTCGACGCAGGTTCAGTCAGCGGGACCCGATATTGTAACGAGATTCTTCTTCCATATGTGCGTCTTTTTAGATGCGCTATGGGTCCGCAGTTCCTTTTCATGGACGACAATGCACCATGTCATCGCACAGTAGCTGCCGAACAGCTCTTAGAGAGTGAGGATATTGAACGTATGGATTGGCCGGCACGATCTTCGGATCTCAATCCCATAGAGCATGTATGGGATTTTCTAGGCAGACGCTTGGCAGCTCGTACCTTACCACCAGTAACGATTCCGGAGCTTCGATTGGCGCTGCAAGACGAAAGGGCAGCAATGCCTCAACCCTCATTCTCAGCATGGGCAGACGCTGTGAAACCTGCCTAGCAGTCAGGGGAGATCATATCCCCTATTAAAGACCGGATGTTTCTTGCTGGACACCCATCACAGGGACGTTTCGGCCTTCAGTCGCATTGCGCTCCATGCTACTTTTTCAAAAAAGCTTCTTTTTATCCCTCTGATTTCTCTTTTAGTAAGTATTGCTTACATTACTCATGTCCTTACGTATTGGGGATATTACGGTATTAAATATGTTGATTTGGAAAGCTTTTGTACAACGTTATATTGAAAAAACCGTCTCGTCCTTAATTTTTGCACACCAGTGTATTTCAACGAAAATATCCATTTTGACCGCTATCGAATGCAATTTAGCGATGTTTTTGCTTGATATCTGTACGTAAGGACAGAATAAAAGACACTTTTCCTCCAAAAAAATTATAAAACTGCTTTAAAATGAATTCTGAAGAGAATTTTTCGTGGCGTCTGTACGAACGTATGTACGTACGTGCGTACGCATCTCGTATAACTCAAAAACGAGTAGCCTCAGAACGTTGAAAATTTGTATATAGGACTGCTATAACATGTAGATGTGTACCTCGTATTTTGGTTGCAATCGGCAGCACCAAATGTATATAAATACTATATTTATATATATATACAGTTCCTTTTCATGGACGACAATGCACGTTATCGCACAGTAGCTGTTACCCGGCTCAGTAATCTCAGTTTCTTTAGTCTTATATGTTTGTAAATTGTATATTTTTTGCTTTAAAAATGATTGAATTATGTTGTTTTTATTCTACGGTTAAGGTTTTTATGCCTTTCGCAATTTTGGAAGCAATATTTGTACAATTATCAACAATTTAAAAGCTGTTTAAGTGCGGTTAAGTTTTAAATAACGTGGCGGACATATTTGCTTACATTTGAAACAGCAGAATTATAGATTTGTTGCCGATCTAGAGAGACTAAGCTTCGCAACACAAAAATAACGCCTTCATTTATTATTGCGAATTAAATCATGCTTAATCCTTTCTGGAATTTTTTTGAGGAAATAAGTGTTTAAGATTTACTTCGTAATTTTTAATGCAGATATTTTGAGTTTTTATGTATTTTTGCCTTGTCGCGAAGTGAGACCTGAATTCATTGAATGAGAAATACTAAATCGTCTGTGAAAACCTGTTTCTTTTTTGTTTTGTTTGTTTAATTTCTTTTATACATCGTTCTAGCTTTATCATAGTATTTGAATAGAACATGTGGCAACGATGAGATAATTCTTCAAATGATATAAATTTTGTGCATTCAGAGTGTCGTTATAGTAAACAAATATAGTGAATTTTAAAGAGTGCATTTATTCTATTGTGGTTTATGCGCTGTCGACGAAGTAGATTTAATTCAATCCAATCAATTTAAATGGAATGCAAGAAAAAAATGCATATAACTTAATATTCCGTACAAGGAAGTCATGTGGTGTACACATCAGATTTATATTATATAGTATAAAATAAATCATTACAGAGATACTGTTGTGACATAAATTAAATGATTTACTTCGTAGTAATTGGACCACAAACTTGGATTTTTGTTATAAAATTCATCTAAAGCACTTAGCAGTAACTCATTCTCTTTAAAATTATTACGACATCAATTAGTTTGAATTTAGTGCGCTTTTGGGAAGGAGAAAATGTTAATATAAATTACAAAAACAAAAGCAGATAAAAAATTACCTCCCTGCCTTTAATTTTTATGACAGCTTAAAATTAAGACTTAATTGTTCTTTTTGCCCCCCCCTCGAACTTTTTTCACAGCTTCTTTTTGGGGACGAAAAATGAAAACATAGGGGAAAAAAAAAAGTGCACGCTTCACACGACTCATTAATTCTGAGTACATTTTTAACATTTATGACCTTTACTGCGCCCGATTCGTTGCTTAAACTCTGAACATTTTTATATACCTTACCGGTTTCAACCGCCCATCGTAATAAATCCCGAAAAAAATAATAAAAGCAGTAGGAAAGTAAAAACATATTAATTATATCACGATGTCAAGCATACTCAAGAAAACTCATGTAATTAACGGATGTATGTATATGTATATATTACCCATCCTAAAGTTCACGACTTTACTCAATTTATCATGAAGTATATAAATTAAGAATGAATGAGCTAAACAGTCAAATTTACAAATCAAACAAGTTTTTCATGCAAATTTTCCCTCGGATTTGGTTTTCTTTCTTTGAACTAAACTGCAGTGCTATTTATCCACGTGTAGTAGCAATAAAGACGTATCGATCAGTAATGGGAGTTTTAATTATGCGTGCTGCTAAATTTGCTTTTACTAGTTATTACTAATCTCCTGCCAGAAATTGAGAAACGGTCATTTTATTGCATTTTATTTAAAATGTGATTTTTTTTTCTTTTGTAATGAATGGTACGTAATAACTAAATGAAATATACAGTGGTGGCCAAAATTGTGGACACTTTTGGAAATTTTTATGTTTTTGAACTTTGTATGCTTATAGAAAATGTTATATTTCGCAAAATGCAAACTTGTATTTATCATTTTAAAGAGAATTTATTACTGAATTCAATACAAAACACAAAATTCAATTATTTGTAATACAAAAAAGTTATATTTACTTTAATATAAATAAAAAGCCCAGTTATGAAGTGGTTTGTAATGTCTAGCTTTCCTGGCCAATCACTGTTCTTGTTCTGAGAACCCATCAAATGTTAGTAACTGCCAGTAGAAGTTGACATCATGTTTACACTTGAAACAATTCATTATTTTGCTTTGTTCTGTAGATGGAGTACCTGTTTCTTATACACTGCAATTACAAGTAGGAATTTTTGTAAAAATTTTTAATATTTAGTCAAGAAGCAACGATATCAAATAAAAGAGTAGATTGGACACCTAGAAAGAGATGTAATATTATTGTGTTACGAGAAAGTGGTCTTTCCTATGCTGAAATTACAAGACAGGTGACTACATCTGGAGTCCGAAAGTTCTGTTTACGATATCAGGAGACGAATTCAATAAAAAACAAAGAAGGAAAAGGCCGAAAAAGGTGCACCACGTCTATTGATGACAGAAGAATAAAAAGACTATGTCTCCAAGATAGAAAAATGTCATCAGCGGCCATCAGAAGTGATCTGAAGGATGCTGGTGTTTCTGTCAGTTCAAGAACAATCAGGAGAAGATTAACAGATGTTGGACTGAGAGGTAGAACTCCACGAAAAAAGCCTTATCTTAATTTTCAGCAACGAAAAAAAAAAAAAAAAAAACAGTAATTGTAAAAGATTACAACAACAAAATGGGAGGAGTGGACCGCCTGGATCAGATGTTATCAAATTATCCTGCTGTTAGAAATAAGCAGAGATATTATTATTTTTCCATTATGCTTTACTTCCTTATAATTTTACCTAATATTCATTGACATTCATCCACTACGAAAGTCATGTATGGAAAGTTATGATGTACAGAGAAAACAACATTACGCGCTACGAAAAACAGACGGCCGCTGGGGGGAAATTTTCGCGGATAGGAGAGGACGGCGAAAGGGTTAAAAAACCATGGAAACTTAAATGCAGCGAGCCCGCTTGCCTGTATTGTAACTGAAGTCAAACTGTCAGTACTCAGCGACCTTTATCGCTGGAGCACAGGTACTTTGATAGTACTATACTGTTTTGCAGCAGGAGAATGGTCGGCCGCTTCTAGGTCTTTAATCATAATTTATAACCCAGGCAGTTTGTGTGCATTCTCAATTAGAATAAGGTTTGTTTAGTTGATGGCAAAGCACACTAAGGCTATTCTTCCTAAGAGAAAGAATGCTTTCGTGGAGGATTTTCTAATGGAAACAGGCTCTTAACATATAACACATGGGGAAAAACACGAAAACGCCCATACAGCCAGCCCGTTCGCCTGGAATCGAACCCAGGTCAGAATGATCAGCGTTCAGCGAATTTACCGCTCCGCTGCTGGTGGCCTGAGTTAGAACTAGGAGTTTGTATTAAATCTGTATGAAACGGCAAACGACCATACACAAATTTCCTAAAATGACTAAAACCATTAAAATGCAAAGAAGATTTGTGTTAATCACATAAAATTATCTATTTAAATGGAATCTTAAGTTATGTCAGCACATGTATTATTTGACTGTAAAGTACTCCTTTATACGTATGTTTAAGCACATAAAAAAATAATTTAAGCGTAAATTTATTGCATGAAATGGTGAAACTACGATTAAAAGAGAAAACAATGTGTATTATTTATACCTAATTATGATTCTACAAAAGATTCGCAACTTTTTCAGCCGTACTTTTCGGCATAAATTACAGTATTTTATTTGTTTATTTTTGTGTATAAAAAAATTCCTGGAACTAATTTGTTAATGTACGTAATTTTTAACTTACGGCTTAGTATGCTTTAGTATCCGTGTTGCCAAGAATGTTGCACAATACTACCATCTATTCTCTTTTATTTCTCTGCAGAAAAATTTCGCAATAGAAACGAAGATTTGTATTCAAATCGTTGAGTTGGTTAACCAAAAGTTCATTAAAGTTTCACAAAATATGAAATACTAGATTTTAAAGTAAATATGAAATTCAAAATTCGGATTTTCAGGTGCCCATATTCGGGTGGAGGATTGCGTTATTCAAAATTTCATGGCTCTAGGTACCGTTGTTTTTTCACAATGCGAGAAACATGCATAATACATTCATGCAGATTCTTCATTATTTAATTTTCTTAAATCTAATACAGGGTGATAATATTCGGTGTCAACAATCTGAAAAGTAATTCAATGCTTTTAGTGAGTCGACGTAAAATGTCGTTTCGAGACGAATAGCCCTTCTGGGCTAACGACCCTTTGGGTAATCAAATAAAGGGAACTTAATAATCTAAATTGAGAATAAAATTCCGAAAAGCAGAAATTGTCTCTTTAGTCCTTTTCTTGGGCAAAAACTGAAAGCAGAATTTTCAAATTCTGCCTCATTCCGCAAGTAACAAAAATTTACAATACCGTTTATATGTATACATTAACCATTTATCTGTGTATATTTCTGATTAAAACGTTCATAAAAACTTAGTTAAACTAATTATATTTCAGTTACTACTTGGGTAAAGACTTAAGTTTCAGCAAAGTATACCTGTTCTACATGAAGCAGCAAATAATGTAAAGCCAGACGTAATGTAATCAATGTCAAGAAAAAGAACAGAATATATGCATTAAAGCACATACTTTCATTCCTCTAAATTCTTTAATATTCTCTAGATTCTCTAAATTTGTTTTTCTACTCGCATATCATGAAGGTTCACCACATTCCGTATATGAAGAAGAAGAAAAAAAAATAACGTGCTTTTTGTTAACTGATTCTGTAGAAACATTAGGATTTTTTTTATGCAGGAGACGTGAAAAATGTGCGATGCCCTCGCCGGCACTCGAACCTGGACTAATCGAATACGCGCCGAGTGTGCTAACAGTTACACCACGAAGGCATGCTGGAAAGAAAGAGAAAATACCTCTTCATTATTTGAGCTAATCTTTCGCCTTTTTGCGTTACGTATCTTCCCTTTTGAAGGGTGGCTGGGGATTAGGGGGCTCAGTTGCCAAATCCCAATGGTGAAGAACCATCATCCACCCCCTTTGAGTTCGGGGACCACTGTATAGTCATTAGGTTTTTTTGAAACAGGAGATATGAAAAATGAGCAATGCCCTTGCCAGGACTTGGACCTCTCGAATACTCGCCGAGTTTGCTAACTTTTACACCATGAAGTCACGCTTGAAAGTGGGAGACCTTTTAAAGGGCGATTGAGGATTAGGAGACAAAATGGCCAAATGCTGGTGGTAAAGAATCATCATCCACTACTTTTTTAGTTCGGGCGCCACTGTAGCAACTTCGAATTCTTCGAAGGGCGTGCAAAATGAGCAGTGCCCTCACCGGGACTCGAACCTGCACCTCTCGAATACGCGCCGAGTGTGCTAACCGTTACAACAGGAAAGCATGCTCGAAGGAGTGAGAAAATGTGCATGACTACTAGCAAAATTAGATTTTGTTCAGCTTTCTTAGCAACTAAGGTAGCCCGTATTGTATTAAATATTTATAATTATTAATTGTATTTTCTGTCATATATAGTTTTCCAACAGACTTTAAAATCCTATATTGCTGCTATCATGCATGAAATAAACAAAAAAGCTCGAATTTTTATCATTATATTATAAGATTTTTGAAGAATGCTTCCCCCCCCCCCTGAAAACTCTCGAAGATGCAATTAAGCCACCTGCGGTCTGAAATTCTAAATATTGTATACAGTACAAATTCATATTACTACTCGTAAGTTAGTCATAATAGTTAATTATATTAGCTTAACCGGCCCACCAGCGGCCCAGCGGTAAAGTCGCTGAACACTGGTAGTTCGGTCCGAGGTTCGAATCCCGCGAACGGGCTGGCTGCATGGGCGTTTTCGTGGTTTTCCCCATGTGTAACGTGTATACGAGCCAGTTTTCCTTAGAAAGTCCTCCACGAAGGCATCCCTCCCTTTAGGCAGATAGCCCTCGAGGCCTTGCCATAATTACACACACACACACATATTAGCTTAACCCTGTGATAATAGAACAAAACTATAGTAGCGTTTTAACTATAACTGCAGCTATCTATTGATAAGATAAGATACATGCCCTTGATTATACCCATCAAATACATGTATTTAAATGGTAGACGGTTCATAATGATTCAAATCCTATGCTTTCATAAAACATTTGATGTAGGAGTTCTAGATATTCAAAACGTAAACATTATTTGCTAATTTTCTAATTAATTCAAGCTCTCCGCTTCCTTGACGTAAATATCCTCCTCTGCATTCAGGCCCACCAGCGGCCGAGCGGTAACGTCGCTGAACACTGATAGTTCGGTCCGAGGTTCGAATCCCGCGAACGGGCTGGCTGCATGGGCGTTTTCGTGGTTTTCCCCATGTGTAACGTGTATACGAGCCAGTTTCCCTTAAAAAGTCCTCCACGAAGGCATCCCTCCCTTAAGGCAGATAGCCCTCGAGTGCTTTGCCATAATCTAATAAACCAAGCCAAACCAAACCACACCTCCTCTGCATTCGGGCTAAATTTGTAAAATCGAAGAATTGGGGCCTATGGATAGCTATCGGGAAGAGTGAACAAAAATAAATAAATAAAACAATAAGAAATAAAATAAACAGGAATTAGTATGTAGGGTTTATATTTATTTTAACTAACATTTATTTTAAGTTATCTTTCCTGTCTAGCCTTTACTTTCCCCTAGAACTGCCAATTCTAGAGTATGTAAATTGTAGTAGAGCGCGCAGTGTATTCAAATTTTAGCAGAAGTAAGTTGAGTTTAAATAGAAGGGAAACGAGACTGTAGGTGTGCTTCTTGAATCGCGAACGTGAATGTCGCTGGGTAGAATTTAAGAACTGTGCGTGTCGGCCTGTGTGCCTATCTCGGCAGATTTTGCTGGATCTTTCGCTTAATCACTAAGCTCGCTGAATCTCAGCGGTAATGTTAGAACGCGGTTAGGTTAGTTTAAGATCTCAGAGCCTCGTGGATAGTCATCTCGCTATTTATTCATTCATTCATTATTTTTCAGTTTTACATTCTGTTTCAGTTAAACCGCCGGGTCGGCGTAGTTTGTGAGCGTCAAGTGGACGCATCTGTTGTTTTAAAAGTTGAATAAAAAGGGCTTTAAACCCTTCTTAGTTTCTGTGTAAATTCACACTTAGTAGCAGTCACTACCACAGTTGCTGAGAAGTTGGGGCCTCTTTGATATTACAAGTAATTAGAATTAAATAAAGCATAAAAAGATAAAAAATTGATAAATTAAATTAAATTAATGATATAAATAAATAAAATAATAATAAATAAACTGGCAAATGATTAATAATTAGAATTAAATAAACCTCAAATAGATAAAAATACACTCCGCGTGCAAAAATAAAAGAATTTCTGAAAACCTAACTAATGGAGAAATTTTCATGAAATTTGGTAAGATTTTACATTTATAAGAGGGAAAGAGAAGTAACATTCAAAAAGCCGTTTCATGTACGGATGATTATCAGTAAAACTCATAGTGCAGGGATGTCCAAAATCCACTTTATGATATCGAACTGAAAAGGAGTCTAATATGGAATATGGTTGCCTCTCAGCAGTTAGACAAGTCGCGCAACGAGGCAGCGTACTGGACAAGAGGTATCTGAGGAGTGTAATTTCAACTCCCTGATGTTTCTCAGAGAGGGATGGCGAGATGAAACAGCTCTATCAAGAGCGTCTGAGACGCGTTGTATTCAATTCAGGTCAAGAGATCTCTCTGGTCAATAAATGCTGTAAATATCCTCACTTTCCAGGCAACCGTTGACCAGCTTATCCTTGTGTTGACGAGAGTTGTTGTCCATTAAAGAACCATTCCCACTGGGGTTTACCTGAGCTAACGGGGACAACTAACGTAGCCGACCCATCTCCAAAAACCAGTTTTTCCCCATTGGGCAGCAAGTTGAAAAATTTGAACTGCAGGCATAGCGGAACTAGTCGATACAGGGAACTGACTCCGTTAGCTCAGATGAGCCGCGTGTCTGAAAAGTCGAATATAGGATTCTATGACCTCCTCTCTATACCTCATAGCAGTCAGACAGCCTTTGTCAAACACATGCAGGGATGTGCGGTCGGGTCCAACATAACACCTGTTCAAACCATTACACCTCCACTACTGTAGTAGTCCTATTCCATGATGAAGGAAGGATAATATCGTGTTCCAGGCTCTCTCCAGGCACAATTACGTCAAGAATCAGTGTCTAGGCTCAATTTTGGCACATCTGTAAAGGGCCGTTTCCATTGAGGTTTATCTGAGCCAACGGAGTCAGTTCCATGTATCGACTAGCTTCGCTGTGCCTGCAATTCAGATTTTTCAACTTGCTGCCCTATGGGTATAAAACTGGTTTTGGAGATGAGTCGGCTACGTTAGTTGTGTTCGTTAGCTGAGATCAGGTTCGTTAGCTCAGATTCAGTCCCCAGTGGGAATGGCTCTTAAAACGCATGGTGCTCCACTGAAGTCTGGTTCAAGGTTCATGTTGTTTGCACCTGTTAAAACGAGCTCTGTTGTGTGCTGTAGTGAGCAGATCGCAAACAGCGAGTCTTCTGGCAAGCAAGAACCTTCTGGCACCTATCTCATGAAGCCTTCATCCATACGTTCGTTGGCCACTCATTTTACCTGATACTTTTATAGAGTTCGCCCAACTCTTGCGAGAAACACTGCGAATGTCGTAAAGAGTTTACAACCACACCAAGTCGCCGAAAATCCTTCGTGCGCTCCCTCCACAATTAGAGCCCAGCAGACACGAAAGTGTACGCTTACGTATTCGATTTTGAGTATCTGCATAAATCTTCAGCGACATAGTACTTATGGTTCGATGCTTTTCGTAAAAATAGGCATGATTTGCAAATTCTCTCAGTTTTTGTCAGAGTGTATTAGTAAATTAAATTAATGATAATTTATGATGGATATGTAAGTAATAGATTAAAATATCTTCAAAGTTAAATGAAATAAAAAAAACTGAAAGTTCAATGAATTAATAGTAATCAGATATTATACAAAAGACTAAAAAAAATAAGCGTTTGCAACAGTATTCTTTTTTGCGGTCAAATATTTTTTTATTTCTTTATTTTCTTTCTTTCTTTCTTTTTTTTTTTTTTTTCTCCTACATTACAAAGGTGGAGCTAAATGCAGCCAGATTCCCGTGGATTCCGACTGAGTATAAACTTCGTTTTTGCGCCTTTCTTACCGTTCTTGATAAACTGTAGTTTAAAAGATTCCGAAAGCTTGATATTTGTACGTTACTTTTTCACTAGCTGTGTTCTAGGTTTTTTTTTTTTTTTTTTTTTTTTTTGTTTTGTTTTAATTAAAAGGGATAACTTAAATGAATAGCAGTCTCTAAATTCGAAAGAGTCGTATCTGACCAGGAATGACTCCAATTTAAATTTTGGAGTAAAATGGCACCAACATCAACGAGGTAACTTTTCACTCTGGTAAAAGATGGTCCATTCTCACCTAAAAAAAAGAGGTTACCCCTTTTTTGTTCTTCTTGAAAGTGAGAGATATCACCCGATTATTCTGGTGAAACCGCAGACCTACTTCTTATCTACCTTTTCATTCCATCACTCAAGAAATTCTAAAATAATTATATGTTAAAATTATATAAATACTATCATTAATTAAAATTATAACGCAATGCTCAAATTTCTGCGGTTTATAATTTCGGTTTCTTTAAAAAATGTGAGGAAAAGGGATTAGGATAGTCCTCGCCTACTTTGCATTAATCAAATAAATTAAACCATACCGTAAAAAAGATAATCTATGACTTTCTTCCTGCAGTCATACCTTCCTGCGATTAATTTCATAATTAATCAGTTAATTATCAAATAAAGAGCAGACACCTCAGAGTAATCTAAATTTTCAAAAAAAAAATAAATAAATAAATAACCAATCACTCTTAATAAGAAAAGTACAACGATAAGGCATTTCTCCCGCCTTCTTAGCATGCCTTCGTGGTGTAGTGGTCAGCACACTCGGCGCGTATTCGAGAGTTCGAGTGGTTTGAATCCAGGTGAGGGCATTGCTCATTTTTCCCTTCTTCCTGCTTCCAAATAAACTTATGTCTCTACAGTTGCGCCCGAACTAAAAGGTGGTGAATGAGGATTCTTCACCAGCAGGATTTGGCGATAGGGTCTCCTAAACCCTAATCGCCCTTTAAAAGGGGGAATATATAAGGTATTTCTCCCGCCTTCTTATCATGCCTTCGTGGTGTAATGATCAGCTCGTTCGGAGTGTATTCGAGAGGTCCGAGGTTCGAGTCCATTTTTCACGTCTCCTGCTTCGGCATATTGAACGAAAGTGTCTACACGATAGAAAGGAAAACATGATTCCTTCTGAGGCTAAAAAATGAAATTCTGCTACTCGAAGCTAAAACTAGCAAATTTCCAAACTTGGAGGTATCTTGGTAAACTTGGAGGCGGATTTTTTGATTAAAAACGAGTGTGAAAGGTGACCACTTTTCTAAGACGTTAATTCTCACTTGAGATAATTAAGCGTAGCATCTTCATATTTTTAGTTGGTGTTATAGGTTTAAAAAAATGCCTTTTCAAAATTTACTGCATAATTTTCTATAGACAAAGGAAGAAAGGGAAGATAAATCCAGCGAAGCACTGACCATTCTAAGCAGGCATTTGTTGACAGCTTTGCTTCAGCAGTCTGGAGTATACAAAAGGAAACATTATATCATAGTGTTTCTTCGAATCGTTGAGTTTCTTGTTTATACACCTTTAACTGCAGAGCGACATTTGCTGACAGAAGGGAAGACAAATAACACGGACAGAAAATTATCCCATAAATTTCTTGACCATGAAGCGCACCAATGTGTAACGTGCACTAAAAGGAGCGATGTCAAACTTGTATCCGGTGGAGAATGGACTCTAATAATTCAATAATTTCCTGCTTTAAGCTGATAAAAATCGTGAAGAATTGTGTTTTCCTTCTTTGTCTACCTAACTGAAATATTTGCTGTTGAAAGTAACGCAGGATTAGTTTTTCGTTTGTCTCGTTAAGAAATGCGATAACATCGAAATTCTAAGCAACCACTGCAGGTACTTAAGTTGTCAACGGTTCCCAAGTGGTTGTTGCATGCACCAGCAGAGTTTATTGGATGAGACGGATATTCTATTTGTGCATTGGTAATGAACTTTCCCTTCACTTTCTAATTTATGCTGTGAGGTTTCGACGAATGATCAGCGTATTGTTAGGTCTAAATGAATAATCGACTGAGTACAAAAAGGAAATGTATATGCTTAGGATGCATTAGGGTTAGGTATAAAAATATAAAGAATGAATCTTTTATACAGTAAAAACTCCAAATATCCGAATCAATGGGGACTGGACCCCATTCGGATAATTAAAAGTTTGGATAATTGGATTTCTTCCGAAACGTACACTTTAATGAATTACTGTATGTACTGTATGATGAAAATGAGAGAAAAAAAGACTATTTTTAAAGTAAAAGTGGTTTTAATTAATACAAATGAAAAGGCAATACTTTTACGCGCATGTTATATAGCATACTGTAGAGGACTTAACAAGTGCTGAAAGTCATTGCTTGCTGAACACCTCGGTCAAGGTTTCACTTTCTTCATCCGTTTTCGGGCAGCCAAGTCGCGCATCCGGCTTGACCATGAGAAGTAAGCTGCAGTTAGCCACACACTTAATTTTTTTCTTAAATTCTGAATCCGGATAATCTTAAATTCGGATATTCGGAGTTCGGATAATTGGAGTTCGGATAATCTTAAATTCGGATATTCTGAGTTCGGATAATTGAAATTCGGATAATCTTAAATTCGGATATTCTTAAATTCGGATATTCTGAGTTCGGATAATTGGAGTTGTATTGTACTTGGAAGTCACATTTTATGTTTCTTGTATTTATATTCTTGCCAACTGAGCTAACTGTGAAAAAAAAATAAACAAAAGAAATTATACCGAAGTAAAACAATGCTGCTGCTGCCATTTATTTATAGGTATAATCAATATATCATATTCTAAGCTTCTTAATTATTTCTTTCTTCTTTTTTAAAACTAACACTGCACTGAAGCTCTGTGTGTTGGAATAGAAACGCAATATCACAAAAAATTTTACTGCTAAAATGCATTCATATTTTCTGATTCATACAATAAAAAGAAGGAAGTACCAGTAGTGTAAAAGCCAGAAATCAGACGACAAAATATTCACAGAACCCCTGTCGTTGACACTTATTATGTGACACTTCAATGTCTGTCCAATTTAACATCGTTGTTTATCCTTATATATTTTGTCAGTTACTTGTTATTCTAAATATCTTTTCCTTTAAAAATTTTTCTTACTGTCGTTACTTACTATTTTCTGAACTCTGTCTTGTCATGGTCACGTGCCAAGAAGCCATTGGATTATATAGGTTATTTTATAGTGTGTATAAAATTAATATACTTATTTCAATTTGGTTAATTCAGGATTTCCACAAAGAATCCGAATAAATTAACAAAATGCTAGTAATAAAGTATTAAAAGTAAGTAGAGATACATCTAATTCTGTTTTATTTACAAATTGTATAACAGGTGCTAAAACACTCTTGAAAATGTTTCACAGTATAAGGTATTTCTCCCACTTTCCTAGCGTCCTTCGTGGTGTAGTGAATCTGCACGCTGGGCCGGTATTTCAGAGGTCCGTGGTTCGATTCCCGGCGAAGGCGGTTGCATGTTTTTCATCTTTTCTGCTTTCCAAAAAATCCTAATGTCTCTACAAGTGGCGCCCGAACTAAAAGGGTTGTGGATGATGATTCTTCGCACCCAGGATTTGGCAACTAGCTCCTCTAAAACATTAGTCGCCCTTTAAAAAGGGGAGTATATAAGGTATTTCTCCCACTTTCCTACCGTCCTTCGCGGTGTAGTGTTTCTGCACGCTCCGCCGGTATTCCAGAGGTCCGTGGTTCGATTCCCGGAGAAGGCGTTGTTAATTTTTCATCTCTCTGGTCTCCAAAAAATATCCTAATGTCTCTACAACAGTTCGCTACAAACACAGGGTGATCTAAAAGTAAGAGAAAAAAGTAAAAATTCCAGTAATTCGTAATGTGGAGTAATAGTTCGTAATGTAACATCATGAGGCTTTCACAAAGATACACAGAAAGACATAGAATTTTGTCTTGCAATGAAATGTTTTATTGCCATAATAATTACATTCTTGTTTAAATTTACAGAGGTTTGACAGCCATTCCCTTTAATAACGGTTGTCACTGACGAGCATTTGTAATCCTATCTACGTTGCCAAATGTGCTGCGCCACTATACGAACTCCAGAAACTTTTCGTTGAAATCTGTTATCATTTTGGAAATAAAAATCTTTCGTTATCGAAAAACAAAATAAAAAAAAAAAAATCTCATGACTTTCATTGAATTTCTATGAAAATATCATTGCGTTTTATCTATAATTTTCAAATTAGCGAATTTTTACTTCTTCTGTTATAAACTATATTCATATATATATATATATATATATATATATATATATATATATACCCAATATCTTCTTTTCCGCTACAGGTAGACAGCTGATTCAGTTTGTCACTTCCAATATTTTTGTTATCAACGGCTTAAAACTGAACTGTAATAAAATTTCCGCTCCTTTCTCTCCGTTCAGTTCTGGAGGTCTTCGTGAAGGAGGATTATTTTCTAATTAAGCAGATTTTATGTTACTATCTTGTTCAGCTGCCACCTCAGTCATGACCGCATTAATAAATAACTGTTACAGAATTTCAATCTTTGTCACAAGCTGCTCTATGTTATTTTTGTTTACATTTAGAGAAAGAGTATCTTTTTGTTGCTAGAAGCTACAACAGTCAGGCAATGTCGGAAAACATATCTTCATTTAATCATCAGCAGAATGTCACTTATTCGTGAACATAAGTAGTGGTAATACGCCAGTTCTGGACGCAGGAAGAGGAGCCTGAAGGGGTTGGACTTACTGAGGCGCAACGGGGATGTAGAGTTGGTACATCATGAACCACTTGATATACCACTTGTTTCCTTCTCTTTTGAACGCTAGTTGTTGTGGCATCACCCACATTCATGATTCGAGGTTCAGACTTGGTGCGTGAAGGTGCAGTTGCCCCTCGCTCCCTATTTTTTGGCTTCGCTGATTTTTTCGCGTTTTAGTCTATGTGTTATATGTTTGATCAGATAGCCTAGCTCAGTAAAAGCAGGCCGCCAGTGTAACTCTGATTGAAAATCCGGTTACGACCACGTGCAGTGCTGATAACGACCACGGTTTTCTGAGACTCCTTTTCCCATATAAAACGTTAAAAAAAGGTTCCTTTTGGGCGTAATATAAAACCTGAGTGCTTCTAAGTTTTATTTTACATTTTTTGCCCCTCATTACACTCAGAAAATTTTATGCTGCGAGTTTTATAAATTACTAAAATAAATATTCCACTTTAATGTTAATAAGTTAATGATGATATAATCAAATAAATAATCGTTTTGTAATGTTATCATAGTTTTCAAAATCACAGTCTGAAAATGGTCATTAAATTACAAAAAGAAGTTATCAGATCTTGTTTAACTTTATGTTATTTATTTCAAAGCATCACATACTATCAATCTTATTTAATTTTACGTTATTTGTACGCAAAATTAAGTTCATAAATTTTGTGTTTCGAGTTTTTACCGTTTTACCAAAGTAAAGATATTCGTACAAGAATTACGCGTGAAAAAATTGCGCGAAATGCAGTAAAAAGTGCTTTAACGAGATATATTAAATCCTATTTGGAAAAAACTGTGGCTTTCATAATCTCATCACTATACAACGTATCACATTTAATAATTAAAAAGAGTTATGTGATACAAACGCCATAGGTTTCAGTGTTAAAGTAAACCAGATCGTCCCTACTCTTTCTTGCCGACATGTCGGTGACGCGCTTCCCGCCCACTGGGTTAGTCTATTAGTTATAAGGTCCAGGTTTGCGGCACAGTGTGTCCGGTCTGGACACATCTAAAAATTTCCTTCTATACGCACAGAAAAATTGAATGAAAAAGGATTTATATGTTACTATACGTTACTCTGAACCTTTATTTATAGTAGATGGCATTTCAAGACAAACCAGTCCATATATCTTAGCCATGTTTAGTTTTTTAAGACCCTCATTTTTCAAAGAAATCTTCCAGATTTTTGTTAGGGTATAAAAGGAATTGTTTGAAAAGAAATTTCTATGTTATTTTTTTGGCTGTATGCTAATTAGTTTTAAATTTTTACCTGGAAATCTTGCCTTAAATCAAACGGCGAACCCTAGGTGTGCCCCGACCGGGTTCACCGATAATTTAGGACAACTGAGAGTCTGTATTCTTTGTTTCTCCGCATCTCATCGGTCAGTTCATTGACAGTAATGCTCGCTTCAGCACTCTATTCGATCAGTGTGCCACTTTGAGCACACACACAGAATTAAAACGATAAGTGCTATCTTCACAAAATTTTACTTGTGTTATCCTCTAGGTCTAATTAGACTACCTTCCTTTTTTTTTTTTTTTTTTTTTCCCTTCTCTTTTTTTTTTTTTTTTTTTTTTTTTTTTTTTTTAAGGTATCTGCCTACGTTCGGAGCACTTTTTTTTTTAAAACATAGAATTCTGATGAAATATATATTTATTTAGTCAAAATATGGTATCAAATCATGAAAATAGGTAAATTTTTAGGAATATTTTCATAAATTTTTGAAATATATGCAATTTTATGCATATTTTTAGGAGAATTTAACACTTTAATGTCGTATATCTTTTTCTACAGCATATATTTCTATTTTATTTATATTGTATACTACTACAACACTCATCTGTGTTATGAACAAAAATGTTTATGATATTTCTAAAATTTACTAAAATATGTGTAATTACATGAAAAAACACAGTTTTTTGTAAAATATTTCTTATCGTTTTATATAGAAATACTTATAAAACAATCAAATTAATAAATATAACTTAGATTGTAGCTTAAAACCTAGTAAATAATATAGAAAACACTATAGTGAAATTTAATAGAGATACCTTTAGAACATTTTGAGTAATTACATTTCTTGTATGTAAAAACAGTAGAAAAATTAGTTTTCCAGAAAACACATTTAAAGATTTCACATTAACGGAAAAACTGTTCTGTTGTATTTACACACTTAAAATTCTCCACATTTGTACATCACACCCTCCATATCTTTATACTTAAGTAATTTTGATTTCCTATTTGATTTTAATTTTTTTCTGGCTATTTTCGAAATGAGCGACGAATGACGTTTCGAGTTCTTTATTCTTTCGTTATCAATTCCAAAGTAATTTTTAATCATTTCTTGTCCAATTGATATGCCTAAATGTTCAAACACAGAAAGTTATCCAAGATACCCTGAATTAAAAATTAAAACTGCTATATATGCACCCAGCAACATAGTCTTTATACCTAATCGCAATGTTGCCAGACCCAGTTCAAAAAACCGCAATGTTGCCAGTCCCAGTTCAATACATTAAGCAAAATAATTATTGCCTGAAACAAAAAAAAAAAAAAAAAAAAAAAGTACCCAGAATTAAAATGAAATGTTTTAGCACAATTTTACACACAAACAGGTAAAAAAAACACGGATAACAACATTGTTTACCTTTAAGTTGAGCCTTTTAAATGGCACTTCCGGTCTTTCTGCTTTCACTTCCAGTGCAGTTAATTGGCTATATTTTCTCTTCTAATTATCACAAACGTAAAAATGAACCATTTTCGGAATCCTACAAAACTGACCTTTCAAATTGGGCAATTAACAAAAAATCGAATTTTTTTCGCGAAAATCTTTTTTTAACGTAGGCAGATACCTTAAATCAAAATTCCGACTTTAAAAGGTAGCGTGCCGGAAAGAGTTAAACCTACACTTATGCTACTCGCAGACATCCAACTTAGTTTCCAAACCACGAATTGGGCTAAACTTTTCCGGGCATGAAGAGTTTGGATCATGTTTCCCATCTTCAGCAATGTTAGTTTTCAACTTTTCCCACCCATTTTAGAGTCAAAAAACAAATACCCCAGAAAGGTTATATGTCAACATCGGATTTCCTTTTAAGCAAAACCTCTGTTTTGTGTGAAAGAGGATTGACCCGCTTCTCTGGTTATGCGATCTAACTTAGTGACGGGGCGAGCTGTTGCTCATCATCGGAGTACGTGCTGTGAGTTTGGAAGAGGGTGACCGTTGTCACCACAGGTGCAAAACAGAAGCTGTAATTCAACAGGCGACATATCGGTAAGACAAATCTCTATCGGAGGCTATAAATCCATCCAATCAAAAAGAGTAGACCATTAGACGTTTCCTTCCGCTAAAGGTGCTTACCTTATCACCAAACATCGAATTTATTCGCAAATTCATCATTCTGATTATCAGACACCGGATAAATATTGTTTAAATGCATCAACAGATGTATAAGCGCATGCGCATAATAAGTACTCTGTATGTATGCGACTACGTATGCGCAGAGTGTTTACAGATGTGATAACCCCTTTCATTAGCTTATTACACATAAAATAGCAGAGATGTTACAACTATGCATGTGTAAATTTTTATATCAGGTTATATCCTTCAAAATTTAGTTTAATATCATGATTGCTATCTGCCACAGCGTCCTTAAGTTTTGGAGCCGTGTGCCTCGAATGTGATTCACCGGTTTTTTATTTGAAGCCGTGTGAGTCACCGGTGCTTCACAAACGCACAAATTTAAACGGTTAAAATTACTTCTACGGATTCAGAAAGTTGTTGCTTATTCTTGGTTTCCGGCTTCTGGAAGCTTTTCTCCATAAGTAGTTATATGATTTTAATATATATTTTGCTGTAAATTTTAAGTAATTATTACTAACATAGAAGTAAAACAATAAAGTTTTAATTAAAGAGGATTGTGTTGTCCATACAAAGAGTACAAGACTAGTGGTACATTTTAAAATGTTTATACGATCACTAAATTATACATTTTTGGTTATATATCCTGTATTACTATTTGTGTTGTAACACACTGTTCTACTAATTTTTACTATCAAGACAAGGAACTATTGTGTTACTTTATGTGATGTAAGTTTGAAATCTATTTATTATTTATTATTATTATTTATTTATCTATTTAACTGTTTATTAAATATTCATAAAAGTATGTTCAGACTACGTACTGAACTAATTTTGAGGACAAATGGGGAAAGAAAATGGCCGGACAGAGTACTTTATCCGATTTTCCTGTAGCAGTCAATGTGTTAACTATCCCTGAATAACTAGAAAAATAACATTCGAAACCTGTGAATCACATTCGAGACACACGGCTCCAAAACTTAAGTTTGAAATCTATTTATTATCTCTTTGATAGTGGCCTCGCCAGCGGGTAAGTTCGCTGACCATTGGTAATTCGACCCAGGGTCAAGTCCGGATGAACAGGCGGGCTTCTATGGGTGCTTTTGTGGTTTTTCCTGTTTGTAATGCGAAATCGAGTAGGTATACATTAAAATGTCCTCTATGAAGGCATCCTTTCTCTGAGTTACAGCCGAAAACATCGCGGCAAAAACATCGCGGACGAAAACGTCGCGGAGAAAACAACGCAAGGCGAAAACGTCGTGCTGCAAAACATCGTGGCAGAAATCGAGACATCGCAACGAGAAAACATCGCAGTCCTAAAACATCGTGGTACAAAACATCGTCGTCGAAAATAAAGCGGTTCAAAAACATCGTCGTCGAAAATATCGTGGTAAAAAATAAAGTATCTACAAATCATCGCATGACGATAACATCGCAGATATGCTTTTTTCAGACATGCTTTTCGAAGACATTCTTTAATAACTGTAAATGGATATTCCCATAATGATTTGTGAGGTCAAGATGGAAAGAAGGATAATTTTTACTTTCATATTTTTTTATTAGCTAATAAATTTTTGCTGAGAAAATAAGAAGGAAACTTAAGCATAGAAAATTAATGCAACTTATAGCACTTAATGGAATTTTAAACCGACATAGTTAACTAACAAAGGCCATTAATAAATAATTTTTGTAATGCTTTTACTGGTAATTTTTCAAGAAAAGTATAAGCTATAAGTTGCATTTAATTTTCTATGCTTAAGTTTCCTTCTTACTTTTTCAGCAAAAATTTATTAGTTATTTAAAAAATGTGAAAGTAAAAATTATCCTTCTTTACATCTTGCGCTCACAAATCATTATGGGAATATCCATTTCCAATTATTAAAACCTGAAAAAAAATGTCTGCGATGTTATTGTCATGCGACCATTTGTAGATACTTTATATTTTACGACGATATTTTCAACGACGATGTTTTTAAACTGCGAAGTTTTTGAACCGCTTTATTTTCGACGACGATGTTTTGTACCACGATGTTTTAGATCTGCGATGTTTTCTCTTTGCGATGTTTTCTCCCACGATGTTTTGTACTACGTTGCGTTGTTTTCTCCGCGACGTTATCATCTGCGATGTTTTTGCCGCGATGTTATCGGCGGACACCCTTACGCTTAAGCTCCGTTACTTTGACGCAATCCAAATAACCTTTTTGATGGTGGCATCATAAGGAATTATCGTATTCTGCCGTGCGAAATTTTCTGATGTAAACACGTCCATTTAGTAATTGAAAGACTCGGGGTTCGAATTCAAGAGAGGGCAAAGTTGTTTTTTCAGGGTGTTGGGTCTAGAAACCTAACATGCCTCTACATATATAGTTTCTGTAATTCTGCCACCGGTGTTATGTGACAAATGTAGATGTCACATACAATATCTTTGATTTTAATTGCACAAACTGAAAAAAATATATATATTCTCGGTGATTATTTCAATAAATATGCATAGCTAGCGTGCCTTCGTGGTGTAGTGGTTCTGCACGCTGGGCCGGTATTCCAGAGGTCCGTGGTTCGATTCCCGGCGAAGGCGGTTGCATATTTTTCATCTTTTCTGCTTCCAATTAACCTAATGACTCTACAACATATAGAAATAAACTACCAGATTGAATCATTTGAAGTATTTTTTGTACTGTACTCCTACTGTGGTACTGATTTATGGAGTTATTAATACTGAAACTGTTGCTTGGGTTATTTCTTGCACCTACTGTTTATATATTTAATTTCTTTAAATATTGGGATAGAAAATTTTCTATGAAATGTACAATTTAAGCAATTAGTTATTAAGCGTTCCTGTCAGTTTCTAAAAACATATACTATTTAATTAAAGTACTAAATTTGATAACGGAGTTAATAAAAACAAGAAAAGGAAAACATATTCTTCTTAGATACCCTAACACACGTTTATGAATATAAAGCATGATATACTAAGCATCACCATGATTATAAGTAATAAATAACATATTAACATATAACATTATGTCGGTATTAGTTCATACTTCCTATTAAATTATACATTATAAATAATAATACAAGCGAAAATATACAGCATATAATGATACTTATTAAATAAGGGATTTCAAAGCCACTGCAGGGACATAGTTTCTTCTGGGCAGTTAAAAGAGCAAAGTAAATTCAGAAATTGGGATCCAGCCTCCAGTTAAATTATTGAAATTGTTTTAAATATATTTCTCTGAAAGTACAGAACATTGGACTTCATCAGGATTGCAATATCATCTTATGTTTATGAAAAAACCGGTTTCAATTTGTTTAGAAAATTCCTACACTAACATTTTATTTTCTAAGTTTAAAATTTATCAAAGAGAATGTTTTAAAAAAAAAACTGATCTTTTCTCTGTTTAACACCGCAATGAAGTATATTTTACAGTTTCTTATTTTTATTCCCGAGCAATAGGATTTGTTACGATTAATAATTATATTAAATACAAAGTAAGTAAATGAATATTCAGATTTCATTATGAAAATAAGTGATGTGTACTAGGTACCAAAAGAAAATTCAATTTATTGATTAAGCATCACTATGAAGTTCGAGACCAACTTTTTCTGCTTATTATGCATCTTAAATTATACACTGTCTTTCTTTCCTAGTACTTTATCAAAGCTAAATTAATATTCTTTGATTTAGTACGTCGCAAACGAGGCATTATTGATTAAAATTCAGGGGGCATATCGATGCTGCTATGTTGATTAACGATAACACGCAATATCGATACATCATCGTATGCCAGCTTGCAAATCACACCTGCTCTTGTTCTGAGCAGAGATGTTAGAAAGGGGGGGGGAAAATCGTGACTGCTGCGTAGTGTGAACACGTCGGAAATGCAAATATTTCGGCACCTTTTGATGTATGTGTTTGTTTTTGTAGGTTCCTTTTGGTTAGAAGTTGTTATTACGACCTCTAATTACCTACTAATGCCCTGCGTCTAAATTTTCTGATTTATTTGTTGGAAATTTTTTGCGTTGGTTTTTTTTTATGTAAATAATTCCGTGTTAACTTCAGTCTTGAAGTAGACAACAACACAAACGATGTAAATAATTTTTTTACTAGAAAAAGTATTGCCTCGTGCATTTAGGGATACATGCTCAAGAGAGAAGACTAATGATTCAGTTCCTGAGAAAATTTTCCTGTTTCAGGGTTTCTGTAGTCTGAGAAGTTAAAAAAAAAATTGGCCAGTGGTTATTTATTTGGGTTTAGATGCGTAGTTTCTAAGATTTTTAATGTTTCTTAGTTTTTATTTTATTGATTAAGCGCTCTTTTGTTTATTAAACATATTATTTTGTTACTTTAAAGAATGAATGTTTAGATAAATCTGTAGAAAAATAAAATTAAACTAACAGTAATGCGTTAATTACTTATTTTTTAACGTTATTCCTGAATCCAACATAGACACATTAAAAACTTTATGCAAAATTGGTCAATGATACGAAAAATAAGAAACATAATCAACAGCTTAGCACTGATGTTTCTCGTAAAAGTAAGATCTACATTTGAATTAGCTAAAGTACTTGGATAATTGGCTGGTACCATGATAAGATTAAAGTGCTGTTTCATAAAACTGAACGCTTTCTCGTTTCTTTTTACGTCGATATTAAAATCTCCTATATAACATTACTTCGCTGTAGATCTCATGATGTTCAGTCGATGATTGAAAAATGCGTTCCTGGAAAAAGTATCCTCAGAAAAAATATTCACGGAAATACACAAACGTGTACTAAATTTGGATATTATGTCGAAAAATTTGCATATTATGTCGAATTTCTGAAAATTTAAGGGATAGGTTTTTAATGAAATTTGGTATGAATACACATTTTAAAGAGAGAAAAAGATGTGCCAAGTGCAGAGATGTCCAAAATCCACGCTGAGATATCGAACGGAAAGTGAGTCTAATATAGGCTACAGTCTAATATAGGCTACTACCCTCCCCCCCCTCACAGCGAGTCAGAGAGTTCGCGCAGAGTGACGGCACACTGGACAGGAAGCAGCCGAGGAGTCCCTGTAGCAGTCGATCCCATTCCAGCAGCAAAGAAATTTTCAGCTCCAGGATGGTTCTCGGGGAGGAATGGCGAGATGAAATTGCTCTCGCAAGAGCGTCCCAGGCATTCTCTATGGGGTCAGGGCATCTACCTGGCCCATACGTACGGCGAATATCGCCTTTTCATAGTAATCGTGGACCAGATGAGGCCTATGTGGACGAACGTTGTCATCTATTTAACAGGAACCCAGGACCTTATGGAGTATGCGGTCGTCCAACATAATGCCTGTCCAAACCATTACAGCTCTACTGCCGTTTATGTCTTTTTCCCTGATGAGCGAGGGAGGGTATCGTGTTCTGTGATCTTTCCCAGTACAGGTATGTCGAGAATCAATGTCCAGGCTGAATCTCAACTCATTGTATAAAACACTGTGCTCCAATGAAGGTTGGTCCAAGGCGCATGTTGTCTGCACCATGTTAAACGAACTGTCTGATGTGTGCTGCAGTGAGTGGGACGCAAACAGCGGGTCTTCTACTATGCAGCCTTATCTCATGAAGCCCTGGGGCATCTGTAAATCGCGAAACTCTAGTTCCATGGCAGCGAGAATTGTGAAGCTGCGTCGCCGCTATGGAAAGAACCAAATAACGATCCTCAATCGTCGTTGTTGATCTTGGTCGATCTTGTCCAGGTCTTCTCGATAGGGATCCAGTATCCTGAAGCTTTCCACAAATAGCAGATAACATTAGGCGTTACGTTGATTTCTGTAGCTACTTGTGCTTGAGACTGGACTGTCTCCAATCTGTTAGCAATCTCAATCTCCTTCCGTCATCCATACATTCATAGCTACCTGTTACCTTTTCAAATATACCTGACTCTTGCAAGAAACACGACAAATGTCATGGAGAGGTATTGACTTCACAAATCGTCGAAAACTCCTCGTGCGCTCCTTCCACAATCACAGCCCCGCAGACGTGAACATGTACGCTTACGTATTCGTCTTTGAGTATTTGCATAATTCTTCAGCAGTATAGTACCTCTAGTTCGACACTTTCCGTAAAAATAGGCATAATTTGCAAAGTCTCTTAATTGGAATTCAAATTCTCCTCTTCCGCTCCAATTTAAAATTCGGAGAACGAAAACCTAAGGGGGTGATTGGAGGACCCTCATATCTTTCCCCCTGCACCCACCACTAGATATTATGCGCTTATGAGCATCCATGCCGCATACCTTCTTCAGGATTCGAACTCGGATTCTTCGGTACGGCAATCAGCGTCAGTAACCACTACCCCATTTGTGTGGCAATCATTAACAGTGCGCTGGAGACCGAACCTCAGTCCCGGAACTTCCATGCAGAGTTAGATGAAACGGGTTCCAGAAGGGATTCATTAGTGGCGGCGCAGGCCCCACAGTCCCTGCCCGGCTTTATACTAAGCCTCAGTAAGGACGAAAGTCTTAATACAAATAAAAATCGCTAATTCATCTTTGCCTTGGGGCACCACTCCCTCAGCATCGAGTGTCATTCGGTGTCTTACCTTGCGTCGTCAGTCCCCGTCACGGGAACTATGAGGGCTGAACCCCCATCAAAGAACTCCACTTATATTTACATATCTGCTCCACAACAGCCGAGGGAACGGACACGACAGTACCAGTACGGTCCTTGCCCAGCCCGAACCTACCTGAGTACAATACTCGGGTTCTAGTCCTGTGAAGAGTGTTTATGTACCCCCGTGGTTGAGACTGCCTAGGTACAGATCCTAACAAGTACTTCCCAGGACGTCTCCTGAGTCAACCCCCTAGGGGGGAATCATTAACAATCCATTGTATTTCATTCTGAGCTGTACAAATATGATTAGCCGGATATGTTTCCCAAGATATATTTTCTGGGAATATTTTTTCTCGCATTTGGTCCGATCTGGGAGGCAGATAGGCAGTGAAGTGCTGTTAATAATCTAGTAGGACTGGGCTAGTCCAGTGATATTTTTAATGATAATGTCATTTATCTAATTTTTGCCTTATATTTAAAATCTTAAATTTTTTCGAGGAATTAAAAAATCTATAAAGTTTTACCTGTTTCCTCTCTGTTTAAAGGTAGTAGTTTTCATCAAGAGTCGAGATTAGTAGCTGCTTCTCGTTAAGTCAAGAGGGCGCTAAATGATTCAGGAAAAAAAAAAAAAAAAAAAGAGAGAAAGAAAACTAGGACCATTGCTCAAAACGTTAAAAACTTTTATTCTTGGTGTACCGTACTTTGCTATTGTTAGTGCAGTGGCTTTCTTTTTTAGTTTAATTTCATTTTTTGATGCACTGATGTAATTTCATTTATCATCTCAGTAACTGTAATTAGTTTATATCACTTTTTAAAAGATTTTGTTTATTTTTAACCTTTTATTTAGTTTTAATTATTATTTTTTATTTATCATTACTTTGTTATTAATTTACCTTTCATATTTCTGGTGGTTTTGCATAGGCCTCATTGGAACCCATTGGGTCAAAAGGAACTCGTTGGCTAACTGTCTACAACGCTGACAAACAGATTCTTGAATTTTGTGACTCTTATAGATTTCCGACTGAGCATATTGAGAAGATATCAAATCATTTGTCAAGAAATATCGCCATGTTCATTGGAAAAAGAAATCGCTTCAAAATTTAAAATTCTACTGTGTGTGGACAATGCTCTATTTATTTTATTATTAAACGACATAAAGGACTCTGCATGCAATTCATTGCATGACCCTTAGGCGGAAAAATGTTGATTTCCAAACATTTTAGTTTGTCTAGAAAAGATGTAGAGTAAGCATGGTTTTTAAAAAATAAAGTTGTTTTAATTTGAACAACAACAACAAAAAAAAAAAAAAAAAGTTTCTTTTTCTTATATTTCTTTGCATTGTTTCTGCACATATTTAAACAAAAAAGAGTTTCATTAATGTAGCTGTATTTTTTTAGATATAAGTTTGAGATCACACGCTTTTAGAACTGATAATTCGACTTTGGTTCAAATCCCGACGAACGGGCTGGCTGCTTGGTTGGTTGTCATGATTTTTCCCATGTGTAACGTGGATTCGAGCCAGCTTCCGTTACAGAATCCTCAAACAAGACAAGCCAACCAGCAATTGAGTGGTAAAATTGTTGAACGCTGGTAGTTCCGACTTAGGATCGAAACCAGACGAACAGGCTGGCTGCGTGGACGTTTTTGTGGGTTTTCCCCATGTATAACGTGCATAAGAGCTAGTTTCCGTTAGGAAGTCCTCCAGAAGGGCATCCCTCCATTTAGGCAGTTAGACCTAGCGTTCTTTGCCATAATAAACTAAACCCAACCAAACATCAGCGGAGGCATCCATTCCTATAAACAGATAGCCCTTGCGTTGCATTACTATGTCTTCATCAATTAACATAGTAATGCCTGCCACGTTGAAGTGTTCACGGAATCCGGCCTGTAATAGTGCATGTCAGGCCGTGTCTGAGAGTTGAAGAGATGAGGGAAGAATCCTTTTCCATCTCGCTGCATCCAAAGAACCCCGGGAGCTTGGTCAGTGCCATCAATAAGAAGTGTTATCAGCCTATGACCCGAATGTTAAGACTGGAGTATGTTAGACACGTGATCATAGACCCATTCGGAATGACAAGGAGCCACGCCATCACGAGTTGACCATCAAAAGTAAAAGGTGTAAGTAAAAATCATTATTAACATTACCAAAAAAAAACTGTCATAAATAAATCGTGCAAACTATATTACTGCACTTACCCTTCATGTTGTATGCCATATCTGTGCAGCTCTTTATCCTACGATGCAGAAAGCCAGGCACAAAAATCTTAGCATGCTTTGTAGCCCGGAAACACTTTCTCTGTGCCGTCGGCATACTAAGCCACCGAAAAATTTAACTCGAAAACTGATTCGTTTAAGTTCAAGTAAAAAAAAAAAAGTACTTAAAATCAGAGATATTAATTAAAAACTTGGAAAAACGATCATTTTCGCCCTCATTTTTTAGAGTGGCAACAGTCTCGCAAGCTGGAGATGAAAATCTGCTTTATTTCGAAAGTTCTTGCCACTGCTCTCTTTCAAATCCTAGCGTTTGTTAATAAAAAATTTCGAAGTTTTACGATGAAATAAAAATAGCATTGCCAAACATTAAATACTTTATTCCCGATTCAAAAAATTCGCAGGAAGCCATTTTGATTATTCCCATCTTCGTACGACTTTAATCAGCCAAAATATTAATTAAAAACTCTAAAAGAGCTAATTTTAGCACTAATTTTTTTCGAGTGGCAACAGTCTCGCGTTGGCTTCTATGCATATAAAGAAGAATGTCTTTCTGTGTTTTTGTTTGTTAGTTCGTGTTTTTTCTGATTAGTTATGATAAATGTTTTGCCATATTTAATCGACTAAACTTGAATATAGGTGAAATATTGGATGGAACTTGAGCTTTTACGACCGTTTGATTAGAAAGACGAAAATAATTAAAAACTGCATGCCAGTATTGCTGATATAATGAGAGAGAATTATCTTATTTCTCTATTGAGATTTCTTATGTGGGTTCCATATCGCATCCGAAAGTATTTTTTGCGTTGTCATTAGAGAAGGATTATAGCTGTATCGTTCTCCCTGTTGTTAGATGCATTACTCTTAAGGGGTGTTCGAACCCCAAAATCTTCAAAAAATTGTGATTTCGGATTTTTTCATTTTCAAATTCTCTACACTTTTATCTTTCTTAAAATACCATTCTTTAATCTCTATGAAAGTTAGAACTGTAAAAAAAATCTAGTTTTAATTTGTCATCTACTGCTTTGATCAAGGAGGATTTTTACATAAAAACGCGTTTTTCTCCAAACGTGATATTTTTATACTCGATGTACCTTTGTAAGGATCTTAAGTTTTACTAACGTTTATTTTATTTTAAATCTTTACTATCACTTCTTATTTTCTACTTCCGGCCAGAATTAAAAGCTTTAACTTATTTATGCAAATTTGTCTGGCGAACGCCAAGTACTTAAGTTGTGGCTTTTTGCCAAGCGAAGAGAGGAAGGAGTTAGTCGAAGCAGGCCGCTTGCCTTAGGAGTTTTACTCGGTTGCTGGTTGCCTTCCAGGCCAGAGGTTTAATCCTCTTAATAATTTTAAACGTATTGTAGTGTTAACAGTTTTCTGTACTACATACGACTTCCTGTTAATATACGGCCAATCTTCCACGTAGGCCCTTGTTTATTATTCCAAAGTTAAGTTAGACTTTAGTTAATATTTTTATATTCTTACGTTCAGACCACAAGTAGTTGGTCTCTGTATTCCGAAGTACGGAAATTATTGTAAAGAGTGAAAAATAAAGGGTTTCGTATACCCTTCCTGTGTATCTTGTCTACTTCCTACATTTATTGAACATAGCTTTAGTAAGCTCCCTGTTCCGAGTCAGGTTCGTGAATGTTCACAAAGCAAACAAGGAGAAACACTGAACCTGATACCTTTTCTCAGGAACTACTGCTCACAGATATCTAAACTTTTTATGGCTTATTTATTAGGTTCCCTAATATTTACTGAAATGAGCTTTTTGTAATAAACTTTGAAAAAAAATATTAAATTTTTTTTTTGTGAGAGAAAAGTGCTAAATTTTACTATGCTTAACAAAATATTCTGTAATTTACTCTAAAACTCAAAATGCTTCAAAAGCTCATCTCAGTATAATCAGATAGGTATACTTTAATTACAGAAAAAATTTCAAGCTTGTATCTACAGCAGGTTTTGAGAAAAGGTGCATCGAAAATGGCCAATTTAACATTGTAGGTATAGGGGTTTCTGATACCCCTTAATCTAACTTAACTGGCATCGAGTACTTCCGATAGTTACTTATAAACTTCATTTTAATGTAATTTTTAATGCTATTGAATATATACTAAATTTATATATATATAAGTACCTGTTTTTGTAAAAGACAGTGTAAAATTTCTCTGCGTAATAGCGTTTTGAAATTCTTTTTTAGGTAAATGGCATTTGCTATTTGCTTCCTTTGCAAACTTATACAGTTGCAACACGTAAACCGATTGCCTATTGAGACACGCACGCAGAAACTTTTGAATAACATAATGATAATAAAAACAAGGCTGTCTTATGATTATTATTATGAGGCCATAAAACGAATCCATCTGATTTTCATTTCCTATTTCAGCCCTCCCCAAGAGGTGGTGACAAGCGAGCTTTCAAAACAATAGTCTACCATTCACACTTTGCATCAGCCACCATTTCTTATTTGCTGCAATAACCGTCAAAAATAAACATTAACGAAATCCATCTCCAGAAACGATAACCGCGGAGAGATCATCGCTTTACCACGTGCTCCTCAAAACAAAGACACAGCTCAGAAAATGACTTGTTTGTTGGCAGTCAGGCGTAATTATCTCCGTTTCCTGTCTGCCGACACCATTTGGGACTAATATTTGCTGCAGAGGTGAGAAAAATAACACCCCTCGGGAGCTCAAACAAAAGCCGAATTTTCATTTCGATGCTTCTTATTTGTTTGATTTTTTTCTTCCCTTCTCTTCCCGTTCCCAAGACAGGGAGGGATGGCTCATCAGTTTGACCCCGAAGGTTCGATAGTTTAACACCTGGCCCGGGTGTGGAGTAATAGAGAATATGTCTGAAGAGATGGTAGAGGGGTGTGATGTGGAGGGAAATATCATGACATGGTATGGACTGATCTGTGATAGCTTGCAAATATTTTTCTTCTATGAGAAGATTCGAAATGTTCAAATAGCATAGCTTAAAATCTGAAATGGTTGCCTAGTATTAAACAAGAAATCTGAAAGCTTTCAGATTTTATACTACGTCCAAACGGGCGTTTTTTTTACTTCCTTGTACGAAGTAAAAAGGAAGTATTGTAATCGCGAAAAGTTTCAGGCAGCATATTTCAACGAAAATACCCATTTTGACCGCTATCGAATGCAATTTAACGATGTTTTTGCGTCGTATCTGTACGTAAAGACAGAATAAAGTAATCTTTTCCTTCAAAAAAATTATAAAACTACTTTAAAATTAATTCTGAAGAGAATTTTTCGTGGCGTCTGTACGAATGTATGTACGTACGTATCTCGCATAACTCATAAACGAGTAGCCTCAGAACGTTAAAATTTTGTATATAGGACTGCTATAACATGTAGATGTGCACCTCGTATTTTAGTTGCAATCGGCAGCACCAAACGTATATAAATATACTTATGTATATATCCACTCTATTACCCGGCTCAGTGATCTCAGTTTCTTTACTCTTATATGTTTGTAAATTGTACATTTTTTGCTTTAAAAATGATTGAATTATGTTGTTTTTATCTTCCGGTTAAGGATTTTATGCCTTTAGTAAATCTGTGTGCAATATTTTTAGAATTATCAGCAATTTTAAAGTTGTTTAATTGCCGCTAAGCCTGTTTTTAATGGCGGACATTGATGTTTACAATTGAAACAGGATACTAGTGGATTTTTTGCCAATCTAGAGAAACTTAGCTTCGCAACAACAAAGATATTTATTATTGGCAGTTAAATCATGCTTAATTCTTTCTGGAATTTTTTTGAGGAAATAAGCGTTTGAAATTTACTTCGTAATTTTTAATATAGATATTTTGAGTTTTTATGTATTTTTGCCTTCTCGCGAAGTCAGAACTGAATTAATCAAATGAGAAATACTCAATCGTCTATTTTGTTTGTTTGCTTAATTTCTTTTATACATAGTTCTAGCTTTATTATAGTATTTGAATAGAACATGTGGCAACGATTAGATAATTCTTTAAATGATATACATTTTGTGCATTTTGAGTTATAATATGATTGAAATATAATGCTGTTAAGTAAACCTAGCGCCAGAGTGTCGCTATGGTAAACAAAGTGAATTTTGAAGAATGCATTTATTCTATTGTGGTTTATGCGCTTTCGGCTAAGTAGGTTTAATTCAATCTAATAAGTTTAAATAAAATGCAATAAAAAATGCGTATAATTTAATATTCCGTACAAGGAAGTCATGTGGTGTACACATCAGATTTTTTTTTTTTTTTTTTTAACGTTTTGTGTATTACCTTTATTTATTAAATCTGATGTTCTTCTCTCTTAAACAGTAAAATTCAATTCAACAGCAATATCGCAAAATAATTTTAAAATGAACAAAGCTTTAGAATTTCTGATACAAATTCTCGCGTATTGAGCGCCGCCTGAGATAACCACTGTGTTGTAAAAGTCTTACAGTGTTAATAGTCATCCTGGCATAAGGGAATATTTCCTCCGTGTAAAAATATAAATATAAATATTACATAAGCATACAAGGCCTGTGTATAAGCATAGATATTTAATTACAAACATTGTCTTGTACAAGTTACATGTGATAGTTACATAAAATTATGACAGTTATGTGTACATTTAAGCATTATCTGAATTCATATTTACAATACTTTTACTGAGATAATCAAAGTAAACTTGTAATTCATTTACACATTGACTGGATTTTTCAATATCATTTGAACTGCTTTACAATATTACTTTTATCAAGTACATACAAACTGGAAAGTAATATGCTTACATTACAATAGTTTTGCTCTTACAGTCCTGTTACTATTCTACGGGGTGAGCTATTTTTCTAGTGTTGATTTTCAATTGTTGTAGTATTTTGAACTGCTATTAAAATTATGCTGCGAAGATACAGTTCTTAAGGGAGGAGGAGAATTTCTTAGTAACCTTGCTGAGCATAGCCTGATTACCTCCTCTATTTTAGTTTTCGTCTGCTTGTTGCCGCAAGTATTCTCCGCCTATTGCGGCCAGTATTCACAGCTTGGCATTCTTAAATGCAGTTTATCGGTTTGTGGACAGTTGAAGAGGAAGTGATCTGCATCACCTACCGCACCACATTCGCACAATTCTGATGCTAGTTTGCCGAATCTCTTAAGATAATGTGGGAAAGGACCATGGCCAGTGTAGAATTGAGTTTGTGCTCCGCTATATGTATTAACTGAGCATGTAACTTTTGGAAAGAACTTGTAGGTTCTCCTCCCTTTGCTTTCCCTTTCCCATCTTTTCTGCCATTCTTGTAGTCTCGCGTACTGGATATATATATATATGTGATGTACCAGCTTTTGTCCGGAATAAATAGATTGGTGAAGAATCATAAATGTAGTCGTATAGCTTGAATTATCAGACGATAAGTTAAAAAAAAACAGGATCCATTTATTATATTTCAGGGAAAATAGCAATTACAAAAATCAAGATCTCCGGAGTAAATAAAAAAGAATTATCAATAACTTTTTGTATGAAGTTTACTACATCGTGACATTTAAGAAAAGCCCCGATATTCTTTTGCGAGTCCTTTTATAGCCTCTGGAAAGGCGCAGCTTCCAAGAAATGACGTCAGCCTCGTCAGCCAATCCAGTTCGCTTTAAATATTTCCAGAACATTCTATAACTGTACGTGTAGAAATGGCGGGAAAAACAACGTGACTACGGGGCTGTAGATATAATTCCACGTACTTTCAAATAAGAGACCGTCGCCATTAAAAATGAAAAGAACATACAGTTAGAATTTTAAGAGTATTCTTGACCATAGAATTTTATTATTACAAATATATATATATATATATATGTTTCCCGTTCAGTGTTGCTATTGCTCGCTTTGAAATCGTTGAGTTTCTTAATCAAAAACTCATAAACGCTTAACAAAATATGAAATTCAAAAATTCCAAATAAAATTTAGAATTTCAAATTTGGGCTTCCAGATGCCCATATTCGAATAGAGATATATGGTATTCAAAACTGGATGGCTCCAGGTACAGTTGTTTTATCACAATGCGAGAAAAATGCATACATTCTTGCAGACTCTTCATTATTTAATTTCTTTAAATATAACGCAGGGGTCTAATATTTGGTGGCAACAATTTAAAAAGTGATTCGCCGTTTATAGTGAATCAGCGCAAAATGCCAATTAGGAAAAGAAAGGGTTTGAAAAGAAAGATTTTTTTTTTTTTTTATTTGATATTTCAAAAGCGGTCATTACATAGACTCCCTAGTTTAGTCAGCGTTCTTGATAACTCTTATCAAGATTTCATTTTATTTCAAAGTAATGGCTCTAGACATTTTCTATGGCCTAAATTCCTGGAAAATGTTTGATTCCTGTTTGAGATTCTTACAGAAATACCATCTTCTTTATGAAGTAAAGCTATATGACTCATCACTGACGGGCGAAATCTATGTTTTTATCGCACCTTCTAGAATTTTATCTGTGATTAGATATAGAACAGTGCGAAGAGAGACTAAGTGTCACGTAAAAGTCATATCTACTGGAGTCGACATGAATTCATCTATCTTTCAATGAAGATTCTTTTCCGTCGAGGGAGAGAAAGTGATAGACAGTAATTGAGAAACTATGATTCAAGAATGATAACGGTTATTTGAATATGACTAAGCCTCGAGGGCTATCTGCCTAAGAGTAGAAATGCTTTCGTGGAGGACTTTCTGAAGGAAACTGAGTCATATTTCCGTTACACAGAGTGAAAACCGCGGAAATCAACCATGCAGCTAGCCGTTCCCCTGGAATTTATCCCAAACCAGGTCAAACTACTAGCATTCAGCGGTCTTAAATTCTCAGCCAGCGGTAGGGCTTTAACTTTAAAATGATAAAAATGACTTGTTTCTCTGCTATTTGATATTCAAAAAGAATAAATGCATCAGAAGTAAAAAATTAAGCTTAATTAATTTAAGTAATTTATAATTTCATTTCCATTCGTATTATTTCTGCTTTCGTTTGCATCATCAGGTCATCTCATACGCAACTGGTATAAACCCTTTATTCTTTAAGATTATATTTTAATATTTTGCATTTTAATAATAAAAAATCTGATGTGTACACCGCATGACTTCCTTGTACGGAATATTAAATTATACGCATTTTTTCTTGCATTTCATTTAAACTTATCGGATTGAATTAAATCTACTTCGCCGACAGCGCATAAACCACAATAGAATAAATGCATTCTTTAAAATTCACTCTAGTATTTGTTTCCCATAAGGACACTCTGGCGCTAGATTCACTTAACAGTATTATATTTCGTTTATATTATAACTCATAATGCACAAAATTTATATCATTTAAAGAATAGAATTATCTAATCGTTGCCACGTGTTCTATTCAAATACTATAATAAAGCTAGAATGATGCATAAAAGAAATTAAGCAAAAAAACAAAACAAAAAAGAAACAGTTTTTCACAGACGATTGAGTACTTCTCATTCAATTAATTCAGTTCTCGCTTCGCGAGAAGGCAAAAATACATAAAAACTCAAAATATCTATATTAAAAATTATCAAGTAAATCTTAAACACTTATTTCCTCGAAAAAATTCCAGAAAGGATTAAGCATGATTTAAATAATAAATGAAGGCGTTATCTTTGTTGTTGCGAAGCTAAGTTTCTCTAGATAACTCTAGATAACAGCAGGATAGCGGCAACAAATCCGCTATCCTGCTGTTTCAAATGTAAACAAGAGCAATGGCCGCCATCAAAAACATTATTAGGCTTAGCGGCACTTAAACAATTTTAAAATTGTTGATAATTCTAAAAATATTGCATACAGATTTACTAAAGGCATAAAAACCTTAACCGGAATATAAGAACAAAATAATTCAATAATTTTTAAAGCAAAAAATGTACAATTTACAAACATATAAGAGTAAAGAAACTGAGATTACTGAGCCGGGTAACAGAGTGGATATATATATAAATATATTTATATACGTTTGGTGCGGCCGATTGCAATCAAAATACGAGGTGCACATCTAAATATTATAAAGAAGCATAAATTTTTCTTTGACATGTAGGCTATAATCAGAAGTTTCAAATTGAAATTTTTAAAAAATTACTTTTCTTCTTTTCTATAACACGACACTTGATATAAATCGCGTATTCTGAGATTGCCGACTTAATCACTGTTTCTCTGTGTCATCATTCGTACAAGACAAAAAGCTATGAATTTCTGAGCAGACGCTGAATAATTAGCTGAACCCGAATAATTAATAACTTCCTCGATGTAATACAGTTAAAAAATTCTATTATAATATTACCACGCTAGCAACCTGCCAGTGTTTCGGGCAAGATCAAAAGCATCAATCACTTCGTAAAAAATTCTCCGTTAAATAGTAGATATTGTTGTAAGGACTCGGTTTTGTTGCCGACACCTTAAGCGACTGGAACAGATGAGAAAGGTATACAGATACGTATACTAATAACCTGTTGCTGTCTACAGTCTATTGTCCAATGAATGCAAATGAGAAATTTTGCTTGTCCCTTCAGGCTTGATTTGGATATTTCTCAGGCTAAACGCATGTCATAAATGATACAATTGGAGAGCTAATGTAAAATGGAAAACTGAGTACTTACTCTGAAGTAGATAAACAAGATGGCATTGCTTCCAGAGTGGCTAAAAGATTGTGAGAAAATGCTGTAAATAAAGTAACCGCATTTCATTCCAGCATTTTTAGCCCAAAAGGGCTATTCGTTTCGAAACGGCATTTTGTATGGAATCACTAAAAGCGTTAAATCACTTTTCAAATTGTTGCCACCAAATATTATAGCCCTGTATTATATTTAAGGAAATTAAATCATGAAAAATATGCATTAATTGATGTATGTTTCTCGCACTGTGAAAAAACAACGGTACCTAGAACCATCGAATTTTGAATAACGTACGTTTACACCCAAATATGGGCAAATGGAAGCCCACATTTTGAATTTTTTTTATTACTTATTTCATATATATATATATATATATTTTAAATTTTAACGAATTTTTAATTGAAAACTTCAACGATCTGGAAGCGAACATTGTACGGAATAAAACCTTTTTATCTCCAGCGCGCGAGACTGTCTATCGAACACTATGAAGTTATGCTGCTTTTAAGTATTTTCAGCCCAAAAGGGCGCTAACCCATATGCTCTCGAAACATCTTCCGGAGCGTGTGTGTGTATGTAAATGAAAAAAAATAAAATAAAAATAAAAAACAAAATCTGAAATGTTTCAGATTTTAAATTACGTCCAAAGGGGCGTTTTTTAACATTTTGTGTGTTACCTTTCTTTATTAAATATCATGTTCCTCGCACTTAAACCATAAGATCCAGTGCAACAGCAATATCGCAAAATAGTTTTAAAACGAGCATATCTTTAGAATTTCCTATACAGAGACTCACGCGCTGGAGATAAAAATGTTTTTCCTGCACAACGTTGCCATTGCTCGCTTTGAAATCCTTGAGTTTGTTAATCAAAAATTCGTCAAAGTTTTAAAAAATAGGAAATCGATCCTAAAACAAATTTCAAATTTCAAATTTGGTCTTCCACATGCTCATATTCGTTGGAGGATTACGTTATTCAAAATTCGATGACTCTATGTACCGTTATTTTATGACAATGTGAGAAATATACATACATTTACGCAGATTTTCATTATTTAATTTCTTCAAATATAATGCAGGACTCTATCATTTTGTGGCAACAGTTTGAAAAGTGAACCGACATTTATGAGTCCGACGCAAAATGCCAAAACGAAACTAATAGTCCTTCGGGATTCAAATTCCTTTGGACTATATATATAAAAAAAAAAAAAAAAGACATAATTGAATTTAAAATTAGGCGAAAAGGAGGCTTAGTTTGATACAGATTTTGAATAAAATTAGGTAGAGTTTTATTCAAAATAAAATATACAGTATGCCAAGGATACTTTTTTGTCTAAGTTTAAGTTGTACATGGGCGTGTTTTCTTTCAGTTTGAATTGATTTATTTGAATTATATCCAAGGAGGACAAGAGCGCTTTCTTCAGATATTCGCTACATAATGCGCCGCACGTTTAACAGCGGTATTCTCAGTGCTATAATCTGTGGTTTTCGGGGTATCTGAGAAATTTGGTACACATTTAAAAATACTTCATTAGTACACGAAACAGGAAAAATGTATTACTTTTTCATTTCCTAATTTACATAAAATTATTAATTTTTCAGAAATAAATGGCACCCTCCTGAATTGATGCTTCCAGTAATTTAAAATGTGTCTTCAATTTTGTTCTAAGGAAGAGCAGTCAAGAGTTTTCCAAGCAGTCATTCATTACACGCAAAACGCTTTTTGATACAAATTCTGTATTTGTCTAGAAATCTAATCTTCGATTTTATATCTTCGATTGATTCGGGGCAGTCTCACGCACGTTCGCGAAAAAAGGAACCAAAGCAAAAATAAAAATCAATTTCCAACTTGCATCTCCGTCATTTCTCATAGACGTATGTCCTTCCGTTGCCTCTTAGGTTGTCAATGCGACGTAAAAACCCTGTTATTACCCGAGACGGATGGGGCTCTGCTATCTATTCAATGTGAACGTCTTATCGACTGATTTAATTACTCAAATCCGAGGTCTGTTGCTATTCCAACCTGCGGTGAGGACATCCTGTCGAAACTCTGGATTTTTCACGCACTACGAGTGTTAGATTTATCTTTGCTTTAACACTGTACCTTTTTTATCGGACATTTTTAAAGCGCCCCTTCATATGTTTATCCGTGATTTGAATTTTAACCCGTTGGATATGTGAGCATAGTTTTTTTTTTCTTCCTCCCTCCTCTTTGTCTCTGTTGCTTAAAACGGATTGTCTATTGTTGCAAGCGAAGCGAAACAGACTGAGTTAAGTTCTGGAGCTTGCTCATAAGGTGAAAAGTAAAGGAAAAAAAGAGGATAATAATCTCAGATCAGACTCAATCGCTTACAACATTTTACTTAATGTGTAAAACTAATAAGCATTGTTTTAAAAGTAAACGGTAGTTAAGTTCATGCCAGCGTGTCTGTGCCGTTTTAATGCCACGTGTTTCAAGAAATTTTTTCTCATCGCTTACATAGGCATTTTATAAGTCGCTAATAGCAATTTTCGAGGAGAAAAAGATAAACAAAGTGATTATTAGTATAGAAAATTTACCTTATTTCGATTCACTTCATAATCGCTACATGTATGGGCTTAAGTAAATAATAGTAAATGAACTAGATTCACTTATTTATTAAGGCCCACCAGCGGCCGAGCGGTAAAGTCGCTGAACACTGGTAGTTCAGTCCGAGGTTCGAATCCCGCGAACGGGCTGGCTGCATGGGTGTTTTCGTGGTTTTCCCCGTGTGTAACGTGTATACGAGGCAGTTTCCCTTAGAAAGTCCTCCACGAAGGCATCCCTCCCCTTAGGCAGATAGCCCTAGTGTGCTTTGCCATAATTAAATACACACACATACATTTTCGTGGTTTTCCCCATGTGTAACGTTTATACGAGCCAGTTTCCCTTAGAAAGTCCTCCACGAAAGGCATCCCTCCTTTAGGCAGATAGCCCTCAAATGCTTGCCATAACTGAATAATCCATCGAATTCATCCATTACTTAATTATTAATCTCACTAAAGACAAGCGAATTTAAACAGCCAAGGTAAAGATTTCTTTTTCTTTTTAAACACTGACAATCTAATTTTGGCAAATACACGAGTAGGAAATATTAAGTTTTGGAAACAAGGAACATGAACAGTCGTGATCCTCTGGCGAGAATCTAAAAACGAATCTTCCAGTTGCCAACTTGGATGTACTTATATCGTAAGAGGGAAATATAATTATTTGTTACATTCTCCCCCACTAAGTCGATTTGGATAAACAAATTAACCCTCCACTTCATATTAACTCGAGTGCCATCATACAGATAAAGCATTGGTGATGAGAAATATGAAAAATACACTGTGATACTGAGAGTGTTCAAATCACGTATTTTCAATTTGTCACTAACATGTGCTGACAACTTGTGCTACAAGATACAAGAACATGAAAACGCGATAATTAATTTCTCATATTTAAAATATAAACATCAGTATGTTAAGTTAGAATTTTTAAAAAAGAGTAGAAAATGCATTTTAAGGAAGTAATAAGAATATGAACTCGATACAAATGGGTAATTGAAATAAAATCCTTTATCTTTCTTTTTTTACGATTTTAATATTTTTGAAGCATACTGAAATTTTTATAGATGTTTCCAAGCAATGCAAATGATAATAGCGGGATTCACTAAAACATAGCATTCAAATATCAAATGGTTACAGCCGAAAACATCGCGGCAAAAACATCGCAGACGAAAATGTCGCGGAGAAAACAACGCAAGGCGAAAACGTCGTGCTACAAAACATCGTGGGAGAAAACATCGCAAAGAGAAAACATCGCAGTTCTAAAACATCGTGGTACAAAACATCGTCGTCGAAAATAAAGCGGTTCAAAAACATCGCAGTTTAAAAACATCGTCGTTGAAAATATCGTGGTAAAAAATAAAGTATCTACAAATCATCGCATGACGATAACATCGCAGACATGCTTTTTTCAGGCATGCTTTAATAAGTGTAAATGGATATTCCCATAATGATTTGTGAGCGCGAGATGGAAAGAAGGATAATTTTTACTTTCATATTTTTTATTAATTAATAAATTTTTGCTGAGAAAATAAAAAGGAAACTTAAGCATAGAAAATTAATGCAACTTATAGCACTTAATAGAATTTTAAACCGACATAGTTAACTAACAAAGGCCATTAATAAATCATTTTTATAAAGTTTTTACTGGTAATATTTCATGAAAAGTATAATCTATAAGTTACATTTCATTTTCTATGCTTAAGTTTCCTTCTTACGTTTTCAGCAAAAATTTATTAGTTAATAAAATATGTGAAAGTAAAATTTATCCTTCTTTACACCTTGCGCTCACAAATCATTATGGGAATATCCATTTACAATTATTAAAACCTGAAAAAAGCATGTCTGCGATGTTATCGTCATGCGATGATTTGTAGATACTTTATTTTTTACCACGATATTTTCGACGACGATGTTTTTAAACTGCGATGTTTTTGAACCGCTTTATTTTCGACGACGATGTTTTGTACCACGATGTTTTAGAACTGCGATGTTTTCTCTTTACGATGTTTTCTCCCACGATGTTTTGTAGCACGACGTTTTCGCCTTGCGTTGTTTTCTCCGCGACGTTTTCGTCCACGATGTTTTTGCCGCGATGTTATCGGCGGACACCTATCAAATAGCTTTTAAATGTTGGTATATTTCCTATTTCTCCTAAAATAAAATCAAATGAAATAAACTTTTTTTTTAACCAATTCTCATTTAATTAATTCAGTTCTCACTTCGCGATAAGGTAAAATTACATAAAACCTCAAAATATCTTTATTAAAAATTGAATAATATAGAAAAATATAAAGCACCAAATGCAGTTAAAATAATTAAAAAACAATTTTTACAATTAAAATTGGAGTTTCTGCGCAAAAACAAGCAATTCGACGAGCACGCAGGAAGGCAATTTTTCAAGGCACAAAAACTTAACGTTTACTTCCGGTCCCATCGGGTAGAAAAACACTGAAGGTGCAGAAACTGACATAATTCACTATTCTGCTAAGTATCAAATGCAAACAAATATAACTGCTATGGTAAAAAATTACGCTTAGCCACATGTAAGCAACATTAAAAAGATTGATAATTTTACAACTATTGCATGCAGTTTAACTAAAGGCATAAAAACCTTAACCAGAAGATATGAATAACATAATTTAATCATTTTTTAATAAAAAAATGCACAATTTACGAATATATAAGAATAAAAAAACTGAGCTCATGGAGCCGAGTAACAGAGATGGTATACTCAATAATCCATTAGTAAATAAATTATTATTTTATTACTTTGCAGCTATTGCGCAGGTATTAGGAAATTTATTTCGATTTATTAATGTAATTGGTTTAATTCAAGTCATATATATATACACTTTTGGTGCGGTCGATTGCAACCAAAAAGGGAGGTTCACAACTACGTGTTATAGCAGTCCTATATGCAAAATTTCAATGTTCTGAGGCTATCGTTTTTGAGTTATGCGAGATACATAAATACATATGTACGTACGTACGTACATATGTATTTATGTATCTCGTATATGTATTACATATGTATGTATGTATGTACATATGTATTATGTACGTACGTACGTACAGACATCCCAAAAAAATTTCTTCTAAATCCATTTTAAATTCTTTTTGCAACCCGTTTTGAGAAAAATAGTCCTTTAATTTGTCCTTACGTGCAGATGTCACGCAGAAACATCGTTAAATGTCATTCGATAGCAATCAAAATGGATATTTTTGTTGAAATATGACCCCCGAAAATTTTCGCAGTTGCAATACTTTCATTACTTTCATTCCTTCCTTTATCTAATAATGTAAGTGTGGAGGAACTTAGTAGACAGTTAAGCGAATAATCGCTTAAGTTCAGTAACAGAACCGTAAAGGGTTAGTTTCCCGTTATTTCTCAAAATAAGAATTGACTGTCGGCCCCTTTCTGAGGGCGCACGACAAAGCCTCCACTTGGGCTTAAACTCAAAAGTGTAAAACAGTAACAACCACATTCTGGTAGGAAATTGTAAGCTGACATTAGGAAAGATAAGAAAGAAGCTTTAACTTAAAATTAGCTGTTAAAAATTTAGGATAAACCTTACATCTTCGTACAAGGAAATGAAAAAGCAAGCAGTATTTGGATTTCCTTTTTTATCTACGCACGTTTAATAATTTTCTTCAGAAAAATGTTTGTCAAGAAATCATGTACTGAGTTAACAAAACTAATCTATTAAAACCAAAGTTACGTAACGATAACATTTGATAAACATATTTATTATTCCTTCTTCAAAGATGACAGTTTAAATGATGGTGAATGACAAATTTTGCCGGACAAAATATCATTCGTGTAAATGAAATACTTTCTTTCTATGCCAGATTTCGCTTTTCCAGATGATAAGACAACCAGTTCTTTTGAGTTCTAAAGAACACTCTAGAATGCTGTGATGCATTTAATTAATTAGTTCTGTTTTCTTGCTTTCTTATCAAGTGACATTGGCGTTGAACTAAGCCTCTTTTCTTTCATTATGTTTCTACAGGAAGCAGTTTTTATCTCCTGACATGAAATGTCAAAATGTCAGTCTTCTTTAAATTTTGAATAATTACGATCTTTTTATTCGTTTGTATTCGTTTTGTGAAAAGAAAAAAACTTTAGTTTTCATAGCTTTATATTTCCTACTTTTCCGGTATTTACATCCTCGATGAAGTTATGGTTTTAAAAACAGATAACATCAACAGAGTTCCTCTAAAGTTTAAATTTTTTTTTAAAAAAAGGTTTCTTTAATAGTTGAGGATTTTATCTCAAACTTGAAGAAATCCAAACACATTGCTTTTATTTTTATTTTCAAACATAAATAAAACAAGTTAAAACTTTAAAAAATATTTGAAAGCTTTTAGATTTTATACTACGTCCAAAGGGGCGTTTTTCAACGTTTTGTTGTTGCCTTTATTTACTAAATGTCATGTTGATTGCATTTAAACCATAAAATTCAGTTCAACAGCAATGTCGCAAAATAATTTTAGAATGTTGGTGTATTAATTATGGCAAAGCACACTAGCGCTATCTGCCTAAGGGAAAGGATGCCTTCGTGGAGAACTTTCTAAGGGAAACTGGCTCGTATACACGTTACACATGGAGAAAACCACGAAAACACCCATGCAGCCAGCCCGTTCGTGGGATTCGAACCTCGGACCGAACTACCAGTGTTCAGCGACTTTACTGCTCGGCCGCTGGTGGGCTATTTTAAAATGAGCATACCTTTAGAATTACCGATACACAGTCTTGCGCGCTGGGAGATCAAAAATGTATTTCTGAACGTACAGTGTTGCCATTGTTCGCTTTGAAATCGTTGAGTTTGTTAATCAAAAATTCGTTAAAGTTTTGCAAAATATGAACTAGATAATAGAATAAATTCCAAATTTGAGCTTCCAGACACCCATATTTGATTGCAGGACTACGTTATTCAAAATTGGATGGTTCTACGTAGCGTTGTTTTATGACAATGCAAGAAGCACACATACATTTATGCAGCTTCTTCGTTATTTAATTTCTTTAAATATAATGCCTGGCTCTAATATTTGGTGGCAACAATTTGAAAAGTGATTCGCCGTTTCTAGCGAATCGACGCAAAATGCCAAAACGAAATAAATAGTCCTTCTTTGAAAATTATCCCTTAGGGACAATTTTCAAAGAATGACTATTATCCCTTAGGGATAATTTTCAAAAAATTCCGTTTCTTTTCGAAAAGTGATTAATTGGACTAAGAATTAAAAGACATGGAAAAGACAGTCATCATTGCTAAATATAAAATAAGACAAAAATCGTTCTTGGTTTAGCAGAATATTAATTTCGAAAGAATCAGACAGGATGTTCTTCTTCAAGAACAATTTTAACAGAACACTATTTTTCCCTGAAGCATAGAAATTTCATTATTTTACACTTTTTAACGCGAAATCAGTATAAAAAGTGTAAAGCTAAATATAAAATTGAATTCATATCCCAGTTCGTAGATAAATACCCAGTTCGTAGATAAATAGCGTTTTAAAAATGAAAACATCTGATATGGTCACCACGTGACTTCCTTGTACAACCTATTTAATTATAAACATTTTTTCTTCATTTCATTAAACTATTTCCTCGAATTTCGTTAGAGATATATTTCTCATTCAATTAATTCAGTTTTTACTTCGTGACAAGTCAAAAATACATAAATGTCAAAATATCTTCATTACAAATTATAAAATATGGAAAATCCTAAAACACCAAATACAGTTAAAAACAGTTAAAAAAAACAATTTTTACTGTTAAAATCGGAATTTCTCCGCAAAAACAAGTAATTCGGTCAGCGGGTAGGAAGGCAGATTTTTCGGTGCACATAATTGAAAGTTTATATTTGGTCCCACTCGTCAAAAAGACACAGAAGTTGGTGCAAAAACTGATTGAATTCACTATTCTGCAAAGCTTCAAACGGCGGTTCCGTGAGGCTTAGTACCAATTAAACAACTTTTAAATTGTTGATCATTCTACAACTACTGCATGCAGATGGGCTAAAGGCATGCAGATCATAATCGGAACAAAAGAACAACAAAATTTAATCACTTTTAAAGAAAAAATTGCACAATTCACCATCATAAAAGAATAAAAAACTTAGTTCGCCACTCGTGTCACAAAGTAGGTATATATGCATATATATAAGTTTGGTGAGGCCGATTGCAACTAAAAAGGGAGATACATAACTACGTGTTATAGCAGGCGCATTACAAAATTTCAGCTTTCTGAGGCCACTCGTTTTTGAGTTATGAGAGCTATATACATAACTGCACACGTACGTGCGTACAAACGTCACGAAAAAATCTCTTCTGAATGCAATTTACAAACCATTTTGGGAAAAAGAGCGATTTATTATGTCCGTACATAGAGATGTCACACAAAAACATCGTTCAAATTCATTCCAGATTGGTCAAAATGGATATTTTTATTGAAATATAATGCCCGAAATTTTTCACGATTACAGACCTTACTTTACTTAATACAAGGATGTAAAAATGTCGCAAAAGAGCAACTGTTATTTCCATTCTTTTTTTCCTTTCCACGGAAAAGTCGTATTACAAATAAAACATTGGTTAGAAAGAAAAACGTTTTTTTCATTCTTACGTTTATTTGGAACTGTAAGGCATAAATCTTAAAACATATTGAGCTAACTAAAAACTATTAATAATCAGTGAGATAACTAATCGAATAAACTATTGTTATTAGTTTTAATCGATTGTTTCATTTGAATCATTAATTTCGATTGGAATTTTGTAACATGGAATAATTAAATGGTTTATTCTCTTTAATAGTGTTTTAAACAAAATTAAAAAGATCAGACTGGAGAACGAACGACTTTAAAAAAAAAACCATAATTTCATTTCTTAATCATTACTGAGAGAGAAATCAAAAAATTATTAATTAATGTACCTGGATATGAAATTTAAATTAAAATTTTCACCGTAAATATAGAATCCATATGATATTATGGTATCACATTTTTGTATTTAAGAATGATAAGTATAAACTTTTAAACAGGCAATATGTATGTTTATCACTGTTTTAATTTCCTGTTGCATACAAAATCAATTACTATTTTGAACTGCTGAATCAGCTGCTCAAATATGTCAATTTTTATAGAAACTATAAATTATTTTGTCTTGATTGGTATGCTTTGCGTTTTGGTTACTAATAAGTGAGCATATGGATTTATGAAATTTACCAGTATTAATATTTCACGATGTAAGTAAGGTTTTATTCATGCGTAACAGAAGGATATAGTTCTTCACAAGATGTTTATTTTCTTGGGATAATTTATGTTGAATTTCATGGCTGTGTTTACATTCCCCAGAAATTATTTCCTTTCACAAAGGTTGGCTGTGTTTACATTCCAAAGAAATTCTTTCCTTTCACAAAGGTTTATTTTATTCGAAATATACGCCATGCCTCAGTGTTTTTATGTATGTCTCTTGAATGGAACTGTTCTTTTATTATTCACTTTAGTATACGTTTATTTAGGAAAGGTCCTGCTTTATTGGAGTACTTAAAGCAAACTAAGTACCACTGCATGTATATCGAAAAATAATGAGCAAGGTTACTGAGTTATTCGTATTATTCTTAGAGTTAATTTCTTTAGCGAAAAATGTTTTATTTCCCTTTGATAACATTACTGCATGTTTATGCGAAGAAATTAAATTTGCGCAGTTCTCTGAAATCTAAATATCTTTCGAGAAATGCTAATATTGAGGATCGAGATCTTTCAATTCTTTGTATTGTTTACTTTTATTTAAATAATGAGATGAAAAGAAAATGATGTATAGTAAAAAATTCAAGCAACAAATTTCAATAACTTTTACAGCTGCCCTGAATTGCATGGCAATGACTGCTGTTAGCTGCCAAATTGATCATTACAGGTTCCAATCCCGAAGTTCGAATGGATGTTTGTTAATGCTGGAGAAGATTTAAGATATTCGACTTATATTCATCGACTTGTATCAACATCTTCGACTTAAGTTAATTACATCTAAAGGCGGCAAGGGGGGGGGAACTGCTTTTAATAACAAAATCATAGCTTTATTTATACACAAATACATAGTCGTAACACTTTTGGGTTAGCATACCGCTCATTAGAATTAAACACTGTTGCCAATCCACGATAGCTAAATATTGTAAGAAACTGCTAATTAATACGTCTTTGCGGCATTTGGGCACTAAGGCTGCGTTCAGACGGCGACGTAAATCTCACAGAGGCATAGTCATAAGGTGGTGTGTGGTGTATTTAATTATGTCAAAGCACACGAGGGCTATCTGCCTAAGGGGAGGGATGCCTTCGTGAAGGACTTTCTAAGGAAAACTGGCTCGTATACACGTTACACATCATAGTCATAAGGAATAAAATGCGGGGATTCCGCTCAAAACTGCGACACAGGGTCTAAGCTGCACCCACTTACAGAAGCTAAATTTGCGCATGCGTGGATGTTTTCCCGCTCTGTTTTCCCCTTCAGGTTTCGCACGTTTGCTCTGATTGGTCGACGCTTATCCCAGCTCGAAGTTGAAAACTTTGAACTTTATGCCAAGAGCCCTAAACCAGATTTTATGGCATAGTACAGACTGATTGCCTGGTAACGCAGCTCGGCTTAAACCCTTTATGCCCTTTATACCGTCGTCTGAACGCAGCTTAAAGCGCCATTGAGTAAAGAGTCTCTTCCATAAATTGGTAGTAAGGAAGGAGAGCAGAAGAATGATAAACCCGCTCCTTCCATCAAAATAGACACAGAACTTCAGAAGACCCTTCTAAGGAAAATATGTATCATATTCACATTAGGCTTGGGAAAACAATGATAACTTCCATGTAGCCTTTCCGTTCGTTTGGATTTGAACCGAGATCGAAGTATAAATACTCAGGAATTTTATTATTCGACCATTTAGGTAGGTACACTTAAATTCAAATCAAAAGGATTAGTAACAACAGCAAGACCATTAGAGGATAAGAATAGACCGTTAGTTGCTGAGAAGGGAAAAAAAAAAAAAAAAAAAATGCTGAATTCAAAACAGATAGGTATCTTCGAAGCTATGTATGTTTACTTATAAGGTATTTCTCCCGACTTCTTAACATGCCATCGTTGTGTAGTGGTCAGCACGCTTGGCGCGTATTCGAGAGGTCCGTGGTTCGATTCCCGGCGAAGGAGGCATTGCACATTTTTCATCTCTCCTGCATTCAAAAATTACCTATTGTCTCTATATGCTATCATAAATTACTAAGCCTCTCGTACATTTAATTCTTTATTGACAAAATATTTCTGGAAGGATTCTTTTTTAGATTTTGCACCAGATTTTAGAACAGATGGAAAGTTAATTCAAATAGCAGTTATTTATATTCTATAGATCTGAAGAATTTATAGGCTAAATTTTTATTATTTTATTTCGCCTAATGTCTCGAGAATCCTGTCTGAGTAATATCATAGCTAATATTTCTCTAAGGAATGCTAAAAAAAGTGTTTTTTTCTTTTTCTTCCCCCCTTCCTACTTTAAAATCAAAACATCAAAAGTACATTCTTTTCTGGTAACACTGGTAGGTGAGTGGAAAATGAACAGCACCGGAGCATTTATTTATCTGTTTTGACTTTGAAGAACCTATTTGGTATTTTTTTTGGAGGGGGTATGCACGGACAGAATAAAGGACTTTTTCTTTTATCAGACGCGAATTATAAAATGAATTTAAAATGGATTCAAAAGGGATTTTTTTCGTGATATATATGAGATTTATAGTACGTAAGTACGTACGTATCTCCAATAACTCAGAAAAGATTATCCAAAGAACACTTAAATTTTCTGTATGGGATTATAATCACATCTTGTTGTGCACTTCCGGTTTCTATTGCAATCGGGAGAATATCTAGCAATTAGAATAAAAAGCAATATTTATAAAAATAATTCTTGAAAGATTATCTTATCTGAGGAAGATTGTATGGTGCAGTAAAATGACCGCACGTTAATTGGAAGTGGAAAAAAAAATTTAATGAAATTTCTTCTCAAGAGCAATTAAAGTTAGGAAAAAATGCGAACCAGATTAGCAAATAAAAAAATTAAATTATTGATCTCCCTATGTTTAATGTTTCAAACAGAACTTTTGAAGGGATTAGTAGCTGAAACATTAAGCCTGGTCGAGTAGTTAATGTAAAACACACGTTTCGTTCTTTCTGATATATGCGATTCATATATATATATATAGAGAGAGAGAGAGAGAGAGATATTAGATAGTAGTCATACCCTTCCAGTTACAAAAGTGTTCTAAATGACGAAAATATTCATGTTTTTGCAATGCTAAATTTCTTAAAAAATTAATTTTCTACAAGTAACGAAATCTAACGCTTAACGCCGTCTTTCGGTTCCTATTCTTATATTTAGTAAAGCTTTATACTCGTTATGAAAATATACACTTTTAAGAAGTTTGACTCCCGCACGACAAAAATTAACCGGGATATTTAATTTCAAAATTTGCAGTTTTTGATTTCAATTACAATCGGTTCATTAAGTTAGAATAATTCAAGAAAATAAGTTTAAATACATTGCATCAAAAACATGTAATATAAAAAAAAATTAAGTCAATTCTTACTTAGGTCAACAAAGAAAAATTTAAAAAATACAAAAAAAATTTTTTTTTAATTAAAATTTAAAAAAATTTAATATGTGAAAAACTGTATTAACATCAAGTAAATTACAAGTTTAAAAAATGTATTTGAACTTGAATGGATGAATAAAAAGTATTTTATAAGGATTGAAAATTAATTAATTAAAAATTAATTAAAAAAATTAAAGTCCATTCCTGCTTAGGGTCAACAAAGAAAAATTTTTAAATACAAAATAAATTTAAATAAATACATTTTAATTAAAATTTTTAAAAAATTTAATATGTGAAAAAACTGTATTAATATCAAGTTTAACTACAAGTCCACTACAAGTTAAAAAAATTATTTGAACTTGAATGAATGAATAAAAAGTATTTTATTTGAACAAGATATAGGGAGAGTGTGACCTAATAACAGTATTAATATCAAGTTTAACTACAAGTCCACTACAAGTTTAAAAAATTATTTGAACTTGAATGGATGAATAAAAAGTATTTTATTTGAACAAGATATAGGAAGAGTGTGACCTAATAACTGTATTAAAGTTTAACTACAAGTTCACTACAAGTTTAAAAAAAATATTTGAACTTGAATGGATGAATAAAAAGTATTTCATTTGAACAAGATATAGGGAGAGTGTGACCTAATAACTGTATTAATATCAAGTTTAACTACAAGTCCACTACAAGTTTAAAAAATTATTTGAACTTGAATGGATGAATAAAAAGTATTTTATTTGAACAAGATATAGGAAGAGTGTGACCTAATAACTGTATTAATATCAAGTTTAACTACAAGTTCACTACAAGTTTAAAAAAATTATTTGAACTTGAATGGATGAATAAAAAGTATTTCATTTGAACAAGATATAGGGAGAGTGTGACCTAATAACTGGATTAATATCAAGTTTAACTACAAGTTCACTACAAATTAAAAAAAAATATATTTGAATTTGAATGGATGAATAAAAAGTATTTTATTTGAACAAGATATAGAGAGAGTGTGACCTAATAACTGTATTAATATCAAGTTTAACTACAAGTCAACTACAATTTTTTAAAAAAAAATATTTGAACTTGAATGGATGAATAAAAATATTTTATTTGAACAAGATATAGGGAGAGTGTGACCTAATAATTGTATTAATATCAAGTTTAACTACAAGTCCACTACAAGTTTAAAAAAAATTATTTGAACTTGAATGGATGAATAAAAAGTATTTTATTTGAACAAGATATAGAGAGAGTGTGACATAATAACTGGATTAATATCAAGTTTAACTACAAGTTCACTACAAATTAAAAAAAAATTATTTGAACTTGAATGGATGAATAAAAATATTTTATTTGAACAAGATATAGGGAGAGTGTGACCTAATAACTGTATTAATATCAAGTTTAACTACAAGTCCACTACAAGTTTAAAAAAATTATTTGAACTTGAATGGATGAATAAAAAGTATTTTATTTGAACAAGATATAGGGAGAGTGTGACCTAATAACTGTATTAATATCAAGTTTAACTACAAGTCCACTACAAGTTAAAAAAAATTATTTGAACTTGAATGGATGAATAAAAAGTATTTTATTTGAACGAGATATAGAGAGAGTGTGACCTAATAACTGTATTAAAATTTAACTACAAGTTCACTACAAGTTTAAAAAAATTATTTGAACTTGAATGGATGAATAAAAAGTATTTCATTTGAACAAGATATAGGGAGAGTGTGACCTAATAACTGGATTAATATCAAGTTTAACTACAAGTTCACAACAAATTAAAAAAAATATATTTGAATTTGAATGGATGAATAAAAATATTTTATTTGAATAAGATATAGGGAGAGTGTGACCTAATAATTGTATTAATATCAAGTTTAACTACAAGTTCACTACAAGTTTAAAAAAATTATTTGAGCTTGAATGGATGAATAAAAATATTTTATTTGAACAAGATATAGGGAGAGTGTGACCTAATAACTGTATTAATATCAAGTTTAACTACAAGTCCACTACAAGTTTAAAAAAATTATTTGAACTTGAATGGATGAATAAAAAGTATTTTATTTGAACAAGATATAGGGAGAGTGTGACCTAATAACTGTATTAATATCAAGTTTAACTACAAGTCCCCTACAAGTTTAAAAAAATTATTTGAACTTGAATGGATGAATAAAAAGTATTTTATTTAAACAAGATATACAGAGAGTGTGACCTAATAACTGGATTAATATCAAGTTTAACTACAAGTTCACTACAAATTAAAAAAAAATATATTTGAATTTGAATGGATGAATAAAAAGTATTTTATTTGAACAAGATATAGGGAGAGTGTGACCTAATAACTGTATTAATATCAAGTTTAACTACAAGTCCACTACAAATTAAAAAAATATATATTTGAATTTGAATGGATGAATAAAAAGTATTTTATTTGAACAAGATATAGAGAGAGTGTGACCTAATAACTGTATTTATATCAAGTTTAACTACAAGTCCACTACAAGTTTAAAAAAATTATTTGAACTTGAATGGATGAATAAAAAGTATTTTATTTGAACAAGATATAGGGAGAGTGTGACCTAATAACTGTATTAAAATTTAACTACAAGTTTAAAAAAATTATTTGAACTTGAATGGATGAATAAAAAGTATTTCATTTGAACAAGATATAGGGAGAGTGTGACCTAATAACTGGATTAATATCAAGTTTAACTACAAGTTCACAACAAATTAAAAAAAAAATATTTGAATTTGAATGGATGAATAAAAATATTTTATTTGAACAAGATATAGAGAGAGTGTGACCTAATAACTGTATTTATATCAAGTTTAACTACAAGTCCACTACAAGTTTAAAAAAATTATTTCAACTTGAATGGATGTATAAAAAGTATTTAATTTGAACAAGATATAGGGAGAGTGTGACCTAATAACTGTATTAATATCAAGTTTAACTACAAGTCCACTACAAGTTAAAAAAAATTATTTGAACTTGAATGGATGAATAAAAAGTATTTTATTTGAACAAGATATAGAGAGAGTGTGACCTAATAACTGTATTAATATCAAGTTTAAATACAAGTCCACTACAAGTTTAAAAAATTATTTGAACTTGAATGGATGAATAAAAAGTATTTTATTTGAACAAGATATAGGAAGAGTGTGACCTAATAATTGTATTAATATCAAGTTTAACTACAAGTTCACTACAAGTTTAAAAAAATTATTTGAACTTGAATGGATGAATAAAAAGTATTTCATTTGAACAAGATATAGGGAGAGTGTGACCTAATAACTGTATTAATATCAAGTTTAACTACAAGTTCACTACAAATTAAAAAAATATATATTTGAATTTGAATGGATGAATAAAAAGTATTTTATTTGAACAAGATATAGAGAGAGTGTGACCTAATAACTGTATTTATATCAAGTTTAACTACAAGTCCACTACAAGTTTAAAAAAATTATTTGAACTTGAATGGATGTATAAAAAGTATTTTATTTGAACAAGATATAGGGAGAGTGTGACCTAATAACTGTATTAATATCAAGTTTAACTACAAGTCCACTACAAGTTAAAAAAAATTATTTGAACTTGAATGGATGAATAAAAAGTATTTTATTTGAACAAGATATAGAGAGAGTGTGACCTAATAACTGTATTAATATCAAGTTTAACTACAAGTCCCCTACAAGTTAAAAAAAATTATTTGAACTTGAATGGAGGAATAAAAAGTATTTTATTTGAACGAGATATAGAGAGAGTGTGACCTAATAACTGTATTAAAATTTAACTACAAGTTCACTACAAGTTTAAAAAAATTATTTGAACTTGAATGGATGAATAAAAAGTATTTCATTTGAACAAGATATAGGGAGAGTGTGACCTAATAACTGGATTAATATCAAGTTTAACTACAAGTTCACAACAAATTAAAAAAAAATATTTGAATTTGAATGGATGAATAAAAATATTTTATTTGAACAAGATATAGGGAGAGTGTGACCTAATAATTGTATTAATATCAAGTTTAACTACAAGTTCACTACAAGTTTAAAAAAATTATTTGAACTTGAATGGATGAATAAAAATATTTTATTTGAACAAGATATAGGGAGAGTGTGACCTAATAACTGTATTAATATCAAGTTTAACTACAAGTCCACTACAAGTTTAAAAAAATTATTTGAACTTGAATGGATGAATAAAAAGTATTTTATTTGAACAAGATATAGGGAGAGTGTGACCTAATATCTGTATTAATATCAAGTTTAACTACAAGTCCCCTACAAGTTTAAAAAAATTATTTGAACTTGAATGGATGAATAAAAAGTATTTTATTTAAACAAGATATAGAGAGAGTGTGACCTAATAACTGGATTAATATCAAGTTTAACTACAAGTTCACTACAAATTAAAAAAAAATATATTTGAATTTGAATGGATGAATAAAAAGTATTTTATTTGAACAAGATATAGGGAGAGTGTGACCTAATAACTGTATTAATATCAAGTTTAACTACAAGTCCACTACAAATTAAAAAAATATATATTTGAATTTGAATGGATGAATAAAAAGTATTTTATTTGAACAAGATATAGAGAGAGTGTGACCTAATAACTGTATTTATATCAAGTTTAACTACAAGTCCACTACAAGTTTAAAAAAATTATTTGAACTTGAATGGATGAATAAAAAGTATTTTATTTGAACAAGATATAGGGAGAGTGTGACCTAATAACTGTATTAAAATTTAACTACAAGTTCACTACAAGTTTAAAAAAATTATTTGAACTTGAATGGATGAATAAAAAGTATTTTATTTGAACAAGATATAGAGAGAGTGTGACCTAATAACTGTATTAATATCAAGTTTAACTACAAGTCAACTACAAGTTTAAAAAAATATATTTGAATTTGAATGGATGAATAAAAAGTATTTTATTTGAACAAGATATAGGGAGAGTGTGACCTAATAACTGTATTAATATCAAGTTTAACTACAAGTCCACTACAAATTAAAAAAATATATATTTGAATTTGAATGGATGAATAAAAAGTATTTTATTTGAACAAGATATAGAGAGAGTGTGACCTAATAACTGTATTTATATCAAGTTTAACTACAAGTCCACTACAAGTTTAAAAAAATTATTTGAACTTGAATGGATGAATAAAAAGTATTTTATTTGAACAAGATATAGGGAGAGTGTGACCTAATAACTGTATTAAAATTTAACTACAAGTTCACTACAAGTTTAAAAAAATTATTTGAACTTGAATGGATGAATAAAAAGTATTTCATTTGAACAAGATATAGGGAGAGTGTGACCTAATAACTGTATTAATATCAAGTTTAACTACAAGTTCACTACAAATTAAAAAAATATATATTTGAATTTGAATGGATGAATAAAAAGTATTTTATTTGAACAAGATATAGAGAGAGTGTGACCTAATAACTGTATTTATATCAAGTTTAACTACAAGCCCACTACAAGTTTAAAAAAATTATTTGAACTTGAATGGATGAATAAAAAGTATTTTATTTGAACAAGATATAGGGAGAGTGTGACCTAATAACTGTATTAATATCAAGTTTAACTACAAGTCCACTACAAGTTTAAAAAAATTATTTGAACTTGAATGGATGAATAAAAAGTATTTTATTTGAACAAGATATAGAGAGAGTGTGACCTAATATCTGTATTAATATCAAGTTTAACTACAAGTCCACTACAAGTTAAAAAAAATTATTTGAACTTGAATGGATGAATAAAAAGTATTTTATTTGAACAAGATATAGAGAGAGTGTGACCTAATAACTGTATTAATATCAAGTTTAACTACAAGTCAACTACAAGTTTAAAAAAAAAATTATTTGAACTCGAATGGATGAATAAAAATATTTTATTTGAACAAGATATAGGGAGAGTGTGACCTAATAATTGTATTAATATCAAGTTTAACTACAAGTTCACTACAAGTTTAAAAAAATTATTTGAACTTGAATGGATGAATAAAAAGTATTTCATTTGAACAAGATATAGGGAGAGTGTGACCTAATAACTGTATTAATATCAAGTTTAACTACAAGTCCACTACAAGTTAAAAAAAATTATTTGAACTTGAATGGATGAATAAAAAGTATTTTATTTAAACAAGATATAGAGAGAGTGTGACCTAATAACTGGATTAATATCAAGTTTAACTACAAGTTCACTACAAATTTAAAAAAAATATATTTGAATTTGAATGGATGAATAAAAAGTATTTTATTTGAACAAGATATAGGGAGAGTGTGACCTAATAACTGTATTAATATCAAGTTTAACTACAAGTCCACTACAAATTAAAAAAATATATATTTGAATTTGAATGGATGAATAAAAAGTATTTTATTTGAACAAGATATAGAGAGAGTGTGACCTAATAACTGTATTTATATCAAGTTTAACTACAAGTCCACTACAAGTTTAAAAAAATTATTTGAACTTGAATGGATGAATAAAAAGTATTTTATTTGAACAAGATATAGGGAGAGTGTGACCTAATAACTGTATTAAAATTTAACTACAAGTTCACTACAAGTTTAAAAAAATTATTTGAACTTGAATGGATGAATAAAAAGTATTTTATTTGAACAAGATATAGAGAGAGTGTGACCTAATAACTGTATTAATATCAAGTTTAACTACAAGTCAACTACAAGTTTAAAAAAAATATATTTGAATTTGAATGGATGAACAAAAAGTATTTTATTTGAACAAGATATAGGGAGAGTGTGACCTAATAACTGTATTAATATCAAGTTTAACTACAAGTCCACTACAAATTAAAAAAATATATATTTGAATTTGAATGGATGAATAAAAAGTATTTTATTTGAACAAGATATAGAGAGCGTGTGACCTAATAACTGTATTTATATCAAGTTTAACTACAAGTCCACTACAAGTTTAAAAAAATTATTTGAACTTGAATGGATGAATAAAAAGTATTTTAATTTAACAAGATATAGGGAGAGTGTGACCTAATAACTGTATTAAAATTTAACTACAAGTTCACTACAAGTTTAAAAAAATTATTTGAACTTGAATGGATGAATAAAAAGTATTTCATTTGAACAAGATATAGGGAGAGTGTGACCTAATAACTGTATTAATATCAAGTTTAACTACAAGTTCACTACAAATTAAAAAAATATATATTTGAATTTGAATGGATGAATAAAAAGTATTTTATTTGAACAAGATATAGAGAGAGTGTGACCTAATAACTGTATTTATATCAAGTTTAACTACAAGTCCACTACAAGTTTAAAAAAATTATTTGAACTTGAATGAATGAATAAAAAGTATTTTATTTGAACAAGATATAGGGAGAGTGTGACCTAATAACTGTATTAATATCAAGTTTAACTACAAGTCCACTACAAGTTAAAAAAAATTATTTGAACTTGAATGGATGAATAAAAAGTATTTTATTTGAACAAGATATAGAGAGAGTGTGACCTAATAACTGTATTAATATCAAGTTTAACTACAAGTCAACTACAAGTTTAAAAAAAAAATTATTTGAACTCGAATGGATGAATAAAAATATTTTATTTGAACAAGATATAGGGAGAGTGTGACCTAATAATTGTATTAATATCAAGTTTAACTACAAGTTCACTACAAGTTTAAAAAAATTATTTGAACTTGAATGGATGAATAAAAAGTATTTCATTTGAACAAGATATAGGGAGAGTGTGACCTAATAACTGTATTAATATCAAGTTTAACTACAAGTCCACTACAAGTTTAAAAAAAAATTATTTGAACTTGAATGGATGAATAAAAAGTATTTTATTTAAACAAGATATAGAGAGAGTGTGACCTAATAACTGTATTAATATCAAGTTTAACTACAAGTTCACTACAAATTAAAAAAAAAATATATTTGAATTTGAATGGATGAATAAAAAGTATTTTATTTGAACAAGATATAGAGAGAGTGTGACCTAATAACTGTATTAATATCAAGTTTAACTACAAGTCAACTACAAGTTTTAAAAAAAAATTATTTGAACTTGAATGGATGAATAAAAATATTTTATTTGAACAAGATATAGGGAGAGTGTGACCTAATAATTGTATTAATATCAAGTTTAACTACAAATCCACTACAAGTTTAAAAAAAAATTATTTGAACTTGAATGGATGAATAAAAAGTATTTTATTTGAACAAGATATAGAGAGAGTGTGACCTAATAACTGGATTAATATCAAGTTTAACTACAAGTTCACTACAAATTTTAAAAAAATTATTTGAACTTGAATGGATGAATAAAAAGTATTTTATTTGAACAAGATATAGGGAGAGTGTGACCTAATAACTGTATTAATATCAAGTTTAACTACAAGTCCACTACAAGTTTAAAAAAATTATTTGAACTTGAATGGATGAATAAAAAGTATTTTATTTGAACAAGATATAGGGAGAGTGTGACCTAATAACTGTATTAATATCAAGTTTAACTACAAGTCCACTACAAGTTAAAAAAAATTATTTGAACTTGAATGGATGAATAAAAAGTATTTTATTTGAACAAGATATAGAGAGAGTGTGACCTAATAACTGTATTAATATCAAGTTTAAATACAAGTCCACTACAAGTTTAAAAAATTATTTGAACTTGAATGGATGAATAAAAAGTATTTTATTTGAACAAGATATAGGAAGAGTGTGACCTAATAACTGTATTAATATCAAGTTTAACTACAAGTTCACTACAAGTTTAAAAAAATTATTTGAACTTGAATGGATGTATAAAAAGTATTTTATTTGAACAAGATATAGGGAGAGTGTGACCTAATAACTGTATTAATATCAAGTTTAACTACAAGTCCACTACAAGTTTAAAAAAATTATTTGAACTTGAATGGATGAATAAAAAGTATTTCATTTGAACAAGATATAGGGAGAGTGTGACCTAATAACTGTATTAATATCAAGTTTAACTACAAGTCCACTACAAGTTTAAAAAAAAATTATTTGAACTTGAATGGATGAATAAAAAGTATTTTATTTAAACAAGATATGGGGAGAGTGTGACCTAAAGGTAGGAATTTAAAAATGCTTAAAATTGAATAGGTCGTATTAAGGAAGACATGTGGTGTCCACATCAGAATATTTTTTAATCCATTTGTGTCTAAAATATGTTCTTATTACTATTATCGTAGTAGATAATAATATATTTCTTCATCTCTTAACCAAATAAAGATATTTAAAAATAAAACTTTACATAAATGTTAATACTGAAAATTACTGCAGCAAAGTTTTTCAAACAGTGCAGGAGGGAAGTAGGAGGAGAGGGAAAAAAGAACAGTCGAAGGAAAAAAAAAAACCTTTGAAGTAATATCTGACATATTCAGTTAACATTTTCATCGATGCAGTCTTAACAAAGACCAACACCTGAGTGCAGCTGAAAAATATCCAACTTGTCGCGCTATAATTGTCATCATATCGTTAGCACCTCATCCTGCCTAAAAGACTTAACGAATGGTACGCCTGGAGCGACAGCTTGCGCGGTTCATTGTACATATAAATGCGCGGCAAAAGTTCTTGTTAAACAATAGTTGTATTGCTATGGACATGACACGCCCATAGTTAGGCCACAGAATTGACGTCCCCGTAAGCAGATGTCCTCTCACATAAATAATAACGAAAAAACTTATGCGCCGACAACATTAGTATCTGCTGAAAAGGATATTCTTTTCATCGTCATTTATTTTAGATTGATGATATAGCAATAAACAGTTACATCCCCCTTTCCACCACACACACATCACAACGGTCATCTTATAATAGAATGAGGTTTTTCATTTAACAGCTCGTAGACCTGCTTCAAAAGGAAAATTTATTGTTTGCATTTCTTAAACTAAACTGTTATCCAGTTCGTACTTTATGCATTTTAATTAGATTGCACTAAAAAAATCATAAAATCTCACATTACTTTCGACTGTATGCTCAATCTCATGCATTGAGCCGTTTGAGAGACATGATTGCATTTTAAATATACAAATAACTTTATTTCACGTGGCATAGACAGAAATTAAATATTTCGAAATTTACGTTTTTGCACAGACAAATTTATTCAGGCTATTTTAACAAGTTATTGTTAAGTTGCATATGCAGCCAAATCTTTGGTACCTTATTATAACAGATAGCTTTATTTATATACTAGCGGAAATACTTGAGGGCAGTTAGAGTAATGCATCTGACAACAGACAGAACGATATCTCTGCAATCCTTCTCTAATAACGACTCAAAAAATACGATTCATAGTCATGCAATTTTCAGTCTGATGTGATATGGAACCCACATACAAAATTCCGATAGAAAAATAAACTAATTCTCTCTCGTTGTATTAACAACAATGGCAAGCAGTTTTTAAAGATTTTCGTCTTTCTAATCAAATGGCCGTAAAAATTCAAGTTCCATCCAATATTTCATCTATATTCAATTTTAGTCAATTAAATATTTCAATAAATTTATTATAATTAATCAGAAAGCAATAACGTGAATAAACAAGCAAACACAGAAACAGACATTCTTCCTTCTATAGCATACAGTGTCTCAAAAAAGTGATTGGACACTTGTGCTTTACAAAAGGAAACTGCAATAAAATAAATTTAAAATCATGTAAAATTTTTTGTGGGTGTGTTTCATACTTAAATTTAGTAACAATTATTACAAAACATACGTTTTCTCAAAATATTAAAATATTAATGTAATAAAAATACAATGTTTAGAACGGAGCAGAAAATGGCTCACTTAAGTGATGGGACACTTACTTTTCCATCAAATATTTATCCAAAAATTTTACTTTTTAAAAGGTTTTAATATTTTGTTGGATATCCTTTTACTCTTAAAACATGATTTAATCTTCTTGGGATGGATTCGACTAATTGTTTTGTGATTTCTGGAGTGATTTTTCCCCATTCTTCTTGAAGCACCGATTTTAATTGTTGTTTTGTAGAAATGGTGTGTTTGCGAATTCTTGATTCCAATTCTTGCCAAATATTCTCTATGGGATTTAATTGTGGAGATTGTGGGGGTGTTGGCCGTAAAAATTCAAGTTCCATCCAATATTTCATCTATATTCAATTTTAGTCAATTAAATATTTCAATAAATTTATTATAATTAATCAGAAAGCAATAACGCGAATAAACAAGCAAACACAGAAACAGACATTCTTCCTTCTATAGCATACAGTGTCTCAAAAAAGTGATGGGACACTTGTGCTTTACAAAAGGAAACTGCAATAAAATAAATTTAAAAAACATGTAAAATTTTTTGTGGGTGTGTTTCATACTTAAATTTAGTAACAATTATTACAAAACATACATTTTCCCAAAATATTAAAATATTAATGTAATAAAAATACAATGTTTAGAACGGAGCAGAAAATGGCTCACTTAAGTGATGGGACACTTACTTTTCCATCAAATATTTATCCAAAAATTTTAATTTTTAAAAGGTTTTAATATTTTGTTGGATTTCCTTTTACTCTTAAAACATGATTTAATCTTCTTGGGATGGATTCGACTAATTTTTTTGTGATTTCTGGAGTAATTTTTCCCCATTCTTCTTGAAGCACCGATTTTAATTGTTGTTTTGAAGAAATGGTGTGTTTGCGAATTCTTCATTCCAATTCTTGCCAAATATTCTCTATGGGATTTAATTCTGGAGATTGTGGGGGTGTTTTTATTATTTCAGGACAGTTATACAGCAGCCAGAGTGTAACGTTCAAAGCACTGTGCTTGGGGTCATTGTCCTGGTAGAATTTAAAATCGTTATGAATCGTTATTTTCTGCTCCGTTCTAAACAATTGTATTTTTATTAAATTAATATTTTAATATTTTGAGAAAATGCATGTTATGTAATAATTTTCGTGCTGAAGATTTCAAATTTTTATTTAAAATGTCAATATACCTGTACTGATCCATTATACTGTCAATAAAAACAAGATTACCAACTCCAGCGGACGACATACACCCCCATACCGTAACTCCTCCTCCACCATGTTTTACTGTTGGCACCAAGTTCTGTTTGCGAAATTCTTCCCTGGGTTTTCTCCACACCAAGATTCTACCGTCAGAACCAAATATATTAAATTTACTCTCATCAGCAAATATAACTTCATTCCAGTAATCAGAATTCTTATTTATGTTGGATTTTGCGAAAGCCAGTCTGAGTTTTCTATTCTTTTCACTTACGAAGAATTTTTTCCTGGCTGCTCTACCGTGATATCCAGCAGATCGAATCACTCTTCTAATAGTCTCAGAATTAACAATTTCTCCATATAATGCTTGTAAATCAGCAGCAACTTTAGGAGCCCTCATTCTTGGATTTTTTTTAATATTTCGAACGATAATTCGCTTTATTCCATTGGATAGCTTTAATGGTCGGCCGGGTCTTCTTTTATCCTGAATCATATGATTCTTTTTATATCGTTTAATGATATTGAAAACTGTTGAATGACTGAAGTTAACTGTTTCAGTAGTTTCTCTAATAGATTTTCCACGTTCAATATGCAAATTAATATCTAATTTTCGAATTCTAGGCAAAGTTCCTTTTCGTTTAGCATTCATGGCTGCACAGAGCTAAAAAACACAAAAATTCCAAAACAAACTGGAGAGAAATACTGCAGACGATTTTATAAATTATTGGCAATTGCTTTTGAGTAAAAATAAATACCCCAAAAGATATTTTTATTGCTTACTTCAGATGATTTTGTTGCATGGTACGTAGTGTCCCATCACTTAAGTGAGCCATTTTCTGCTCCGCTCTAAACAATTGTATTTTTATTAAATTAATATTTTAATATTTTGAGAAAATGTATGTTATGTAATAATTGTTACTAAATTTAAGTATGAAACACACCCACAAAAAATTTTACATGTTTTTTAAATTTATTTTATTGCAGTTTCCTTTTGTAAAGCACAAGTGTCCCATCACTTTCTTGAGACACTGTATATAGAGATTTTGTGAAATTTACAAATTTTTGATTACAAACTCTACGATTTGAAAGCGAGCAATAGCAACATTCTTCGAAAGAAAGCATTTTTATCTCCAACGCCACGACACTGTTGCCACTCAAAAATGAGTGCGAAAATGAGCGCTTTCAGAGTTTTTAATTAATATTTCGGTTAATTAAAGTCGTACGTAGATGGGAATCGCCGAAATGGCTTCCCACGAATTTTTGGAATTGGGGAATAATGTACTTAACGTTTGGCAATTATATTTTTATTTCATCGTAAAACTTAGAATGTTTTATTAACAAACTCTAGGATTTGAAAAGGAGCAGTGGCAACAACTGTCGACATAAAGCAGATTTTCATCTCTAGCTTGCGAGACTGTTGCCACACGTAAAAAAGACGGCGAAAATGATCGTTTTTCTGAGTTTTTAATTAATATCTCTAATTTTATATTTTATTTATTTATTTATTTATTTATTCAAGTGGACGTAGACCCAGAAAACAATTCTAAAGTTTGGTGACGATATTTATAGTGGTGACTGGGTTATTCGAGGACAAACACACAAACTTTCTTCTTTATGTATATAGATATATATTTTTAATTTTAGGAAGAAAGAAATAAAAAAAGAAAAAAAAAACATAAAAAAAAAAAATCTGAAATGTTTCAGATTTTAAATTACGTCCAAAGGGGCGTTTTTTAACATTTTGTGTGTTACCTTTCTTTATTAAATATCATGTTCCTCGCACTTAAACCACAAGATCCAGTGCAACAGCAATATCGCAAAATAGTTTTAAAACGAGCATATCTTTAGAATTTCCGATACAGAGACTCACGCGCTGGAGATAAAAATGTTTTTTCTGCACAACGTTGCCATTGCTCGCTTTGAAATCCTTGAGTTTGTTAATCAAAAATTCGTCAAAGTTTTAAAAAATAGGAAATCGATCATAAAACAAATTTCAAATTTCAAATTTGGTCTTCCACATGCTCATATTCGTTGGAGGATTACGTTATTCAAAATTCGATGACGCTATGTACCGTTATTTTATGACAATGTGAGAAATATACATACATTTACGCAGATTTTCATTATTTAATTTCTTCAAATATAATGCAGGACTCTAACATTTTATGGCAACAGTTTGAAAAGTGAACCGACATTTATCCGTCCGACGCAAAATGCCAAAACGAAACTAATAGTCCTTCGGGATTCAAATCCCTTTGGACTAAAAATCTGAAAGGTTTCAGATTTTAAATTACGTCCAAAGGGCGTTTTTTAACGTTTTGTGTGTTACCTTTATTTATTAAATATCATGTTCTTTGCACTTAAAGCATAAAATTCAGTTTAATAGCAATGCCGCAAAATAATTTTAAAATGAGCCTATCTTTAGAATTTCGGATACACAGCTTCGCGCGCTGGAGATAAAAAGGTCCTCCCCCCCTCCTTAGAGTGTTTCTATTGCTCGCTTTGAAATCCTTGAGTATGTTAATCAAAAATTCGTTAATGTTTTACAAACTATAAAATCGATAATAAAATAAATTTCAAATTTCAAATTTCGTCTTCGGAATTTCAAATTTCGTCTTCGGACGAAATTTCAAATTTCGTCTATTCGTATTTCCATAAAATTCAGTTCAACAGCAATGTCGCAAAATAATTTTAGAATGTTGGTGTATTGATTATGTCAAAGCACACTAACGCTATCTGCCTAAGGGTAGGGATGCCTTCATGGACAACTTTCTCAGGAAAAATGGCTCGTATACACATTACACATGGAGAAAACCACGAAACCACCCCTGTAGCCAGCCCATTCGCGGGATTCGAACCTCGGACCGAACTACCAGTGTTCAGCGACTTTACTGCTCGGCCGCTGGTGGGCAATTTTAGAATGAGCATACATTTAGAATTACCGATACACAGTCTTGCGCACTGGGAGATCAAAAATGTATTTCTGAACGTACAGTGTTGCCATTGTTCGCTTTGAAATCGTTGAGTTTGTTAATCAAAAATTCGTTAACGTTTTGCAAAATAAGAACTAGATAATAGAATAAATTCCAAATTCGAGCTTCCAGACGCCCATATTTGATTGCAGGACTATGTCATTCAAAATTCGATGGCTCTATGTACCGTTGTTTTATCACTATGCGATAAATATACATATATTTATGCAGATTCTTCATTATTTAATTTCTTCAAATATAATGCAGGATTGTAACATTTGGTCGTAACAGTTTGAAAAGTTAAACGGACATTTATAGTGATTCAACGCGAAACGAAAACAATAGTCCTTCAGGGACAAAGCCCCTTTGGACCAATAAAAAAAGAAAGTAATGTTTTGATTTTTAATAACATTTTTATTTACATATCGAAATTACTACAAGTAATTAATTAAAAATAAATAATGAAAGTAATGAAGTATAAGCTTCATTACTTTCATTATTTATATATATATATATTTATTATTTATTATATAGCTGTAAATAATGAAGCTAATGAAAGTTAATTATTAGTCTACAAAATGTTAAATCAAGTTCATAATTTATTTTTACCCCGCAGACGTTCGAAATGTATACTTACATTCAAACCCGCTTCCTTATGACATGATTCATTTTCAACTATTATTGAATATGCGTTTTATTATTTATTCCGTGCGAACCGCTTTCTCGTTAGATTCTTACGCTCACGTTTTTTCATTTCAATAACAAATATGGCATCAGTGTACTAAATGGACAATATACTTGTCAACGTCATGTAAACAAATACGCTGAATAAGTAGTATATTTACTGGAAGCATTTGTTCTAGCGATGCGAATTCACGCAACTCGTGTAGGCGGGAAATGCTCGTGGAAGTTACAACGACACACCGTTTGAAATCACAAACTTGCGTGATCCCTTTCCTTATTTTCCTTTATTTTTGCTGGTCTTACCAGCGTGCGGAACGACGACATGTTGTTTGAGGACCAACATCTGACTGATTCAGTAGATAGCAATAGTCAGGCAAAGAGCAAAATTTGCGTGTTGTTAAAATTCGCCAGCGAGTTTCTAGACAGCCCAGACGCCTAATAAACAATAAAACTATCCGTCCCAAAAGCATATATGTTCGTGGTAAATTTCGCTAAATGGTGTAGCTTAATGATACAAAAAGGTAAACATTACCTATCAAAAGAATTTTGGTTTCGTTAAATTTTCATAAAGTTTAGAAAATTTTGTTCTCCGTTGATGCATTTGGGCTTAGGTCAATATAAACAAAGTTTAATGTTTTTATTTTTTAACGCTTCGCTCAGATGAGAACTGGTTTTATATCAGTTATTGCATTCGTAGAATAATATAATATTTTCAAATCATTTGGAACAAAACCGCAACAAGAGAATTTTTCGTGGCGTCTGTACGAACGTATGCATGTACGTACGTATCTCGCATAACTCAAAAACGAGTAGCCTCAGAACGTTGAAATTTTGTATATAGGACTGCTATAACATGTAGATGTGCACCTCGTATTTTGGTTGCAATCGGCCGCACCAAACGTACATAAATATATTTATATATATATCCACTTTGTTACCCGGCTCAGTGATCTCAGTTTCTTTACTCTTATGTGTTTGTAAATTGTGCATTTCTTGCTTTAAAAAAATTATGTTTTATGTATCAATTTAATTGAAATTCAAGAAAAAAATGCGTATAATTTAATATTCCGTACTAGGAAGTCATGTGTTGTACACATCAGATTTTTTTTATTTGTGTATTCATGTAGTTAGTTATGAAAATGCAATTTTTTCTGATTTAAATTATTGCAATTGAGAGGCGTCACATGTACCTACTCTTATCAAAAAGAGAGGGGGGAAGAATGTTATCAGATTAAAACACTTAAGAGTTCAGCTTGCTACACAAACTTTAATGAGTTAGTTACTTAACTGTTATCTGTTATCATGTTTTTAAGCTCTAACTTTTAATTATAAAAAAGAAATTGCATATTATGACATTAAAGAAACCCTGTTCCGTTTTCCCTGATGAAAAAACTTTCGCATAATTATTCTCCAACAAATTATTATTTACAAGGAAATAAGTCTGTACATTTTTCACATATATGTGATTCATTATTATAACGGTGCTAATCTTTCAAAAAGATAATTTCTACCAACTCAACTTCTTGATCATAAGAACTCGTTCAAAACAAAACAAGATAATCAATTTCAATTATTTACGTTGGAACAAAAAAAAAAAAAAAAAAAAAAAAAATGGGGTAGGAAATTACATCCATGAAAGAAATATAATCAATTTAATAACAGAGTTATGTGAAAGATTTCCGTAAAATAATCGTAATAAATCTTTATAATCTGTTTAACGCTGACCCACAAATTATGCAAGCTCACACATTTTGTCGAAATATATACTTTTATCGAAAGTATGGAGAATTTTCACTTGAGTTTTCATCATAAAGTCAATTACTTTTGTGATTTTCACTTTAACTTAAATCTAAGATAACACAATTTTACATGGAAAAAAAAAAAAAAAATCTAAAAGCTTTCAGATTTTATATTACGCCTAAAGAGGCGTTTTTTTAACGTTTTGTGTGTTAGCTTTATTTATTAAACACTCGCAATTAAACCATAAAATTCAACAACAATATCGTAAAACAATTTAAGGGGGCTCATACACCTTAAACCCCTTAACACCCTTCGAATATGTGACTGTTGCAAGAATTGGGACATTTTATTTATATTAAAATCAATTACTTCCAACATTTTACAGCTGACTACATAATATAGCTGCTTTGGAAACTAGTAACCAGAAAGTTTGTGTTGCCACAAATATTTTTGTAATTTAATCCGCTTTGTGACAAAATATTTCGTCACGTTTCCACCTTGCGCGCACGATATTTTAAAAATAGTTAATGGTACATACTTGAAATTATGTGGAATTCTTTATATGGACACTATATTCTAACTGAACCAAAAATCTGATGAATGTTTTAATATTAAAAAAAATTATGGAAGGAAACATTACAGGTTTTTCTTAATAAAATACATTTTATAAACTCGACTCCAAATAAAATAAAAATTGAACATGAAATTCTTAGAATTTTTGATTCACGGTAATTTCCAAATGTTATAAAAGCTATATATTAAATATGGAATTAAATTATGCAACAGAATGTTTTAAACTGTGCGCGCAAGGCGGAAACATGACGAAAAAGGTTGTCAAAAAGCGGATTAAATTATCAAAATATTTGTGGCAACACAAACTTTCTGATCACTATTTCAGAAAGCAGCTATATTATGTAGTCAGCTGTAAAAAGTTGGAAGTAATTGCTTTTAAAATAAATAAGTTATCCCAATTCTTACAACAGTCACATATTCAAAGATCTTATGGGTTTTAAGGTGTACGAGTCCTCTTAAAAAGAGCGTATCTTTAGAATTTCCTATACACAGTCTCGCGCGCTAGAGATAATTTTTTTTTTTTTTTTTTTTTTTTGTACAATGTTGCTATTGCTCGCTTTGAAATCGTTGAGTTTCGTAATCAATAATTCATAAATGCTTTACAAAATATGAAATAGATAATAAAACAAATTCCAATTACCAAATTAGGGCTTCCAGATACTCGGGTGGAGACGTACGTTATTCAAAATTTGATGGCTCTAGAAAACGTTATTTTATCACAGTGCGAGAAGCGTATATACATTTATACAGATTCTTCATTATTTAATTTCGTTAAATATAATATAGGACGATAATATTTGATGGCAACAATTTGAAAAGTGATCAGTGTTGTATGGTAGGCGCCATACAACATTGTCTGTTGTACAGACATGGCGCCTACCATTATCGTGTAAAAGAAACCACTATCCAGAATCAAAAAGTTCCTTCCTAACCTCGCCTTAATTAGAAAAGCACCTTCTTGTAAAAATACTGATTAATTGATTGGTTTTTCAGTGTCAAATCCATGGTGCATAAGTCCTTTGAAATCAAAACTGCAATCAGCATAATTTAGCCTTTGATTTAGACATCCGTGCTTTTTTATGTAGGAGAAAACGGTCCTTTCCCATGGTGCAGTTTGCCTTTTCATTTCTGAGTCATATTATAGACACCAGGTCTCATCTCGTGCTATGATATACTTTAAGAAATTGTTGTCCTGCCTAGTAGTAGCTTTCAAATCTTCACATCAACCTTTTTTTTTTTTTTTTTTTCCTGTTCTGTCAAAATCGGAGACACAAATCGAGCAAAAACTTTCCGCATTCACAAATTTTTCAATTCAAATTAAACTACAGCTTCCTTTGCTTATCGCAAGCATGTCTGAAAGTTGCTGAGTTGTTACACATCTATCATCTTTTAGGCAAAGGACGAATTTTCTCCACATTTTCCACATTCTTTAAAGGCAAGCCTTAATGTTTGTTTCGTCTTCAACGCTTTCTCGCCTTAATTTAAAGCGGATGTAGACGCCCATACACTTGTATACTTGATAATGCTGCATCATCATATACTGTTCGAATCATCTGCAATGCTTCAATAGCAGACTTGCCTAATTTGTAACAAAATTTAAGGTAAACCTTGTTCCATCTCGAAGCAAATTTTTTTATACAATATTGTTACGAAATGTACAGGCGCGGTAAGATGGCTTCCCCGCAAAGCAGTTTTAGGGTTGCCATAAAATGGCAAGGGAAGGCAGCGTTGCCCCATTTGGCGAGAAATCGCCCATTTGTGGCGATACCTTATGGACGGCTGGAGAACCTTCTGGAAGGAATTCTTACCGGTTTAGGCCAGAATGTTCTCGAACACAAGGCGAAAGCTATATAAACCCTGCTGGTCCGCAGTCAGTGAGTGTGTCTCGTCTAGCGAGTCAATACCTGCGGAGTCGATCGGGCAGTTAGTGCCGAGTGGGTCGTCGAGTGCACCGAAGGAGTATGTTAGTGTATCGCGGTTAGTGCATCGTCGAGAGAGCGTGTTGAGCTCCGGGAACGACTGAACCGAAGAGTCGGGATTTGCGCTCGTGTGTCGTTGAGTGCATCGCGAGTTGTAACGTGGAGAGTCTCGAGAGTACGTGGAGTTCCGAGAACGACCAAGCAGAGTCGGGAGCTGTACTCCGGAAAGCAGAGTCGGGTGCTTTGCAGGAAGCTGTCTCCACCGTTATTGCCTGACAGTTTGAAGGCTGTGTCGCTGATTGTTCCAGCGTGTTTATAGTAGATCTTCGACGACTGCAAAAGTGTTTGGGAGCTGTCCTGATTAATACTGAGAAATAAAGTGTGTTTCGATACTTCATCCAGTGTCGTCGTTATTCACTCCAAATCCCCGTACGAACGTGAAGGAAGAAAATAACGTAACAATTAGTGTCATAAAAGAAAACGCAGCAATATCTTCTCGGTAAATGCAAATGACTCCCATTTTTGATATGCAAAAAACACATTAACCAGTTTCATCTCTTTTGAATAAAAGCTAAGATGTCATACTTTCTAAATATGCATTTATTCTTTCAATTTTTTGTTTTATCTATAATTTGTCAGGTTATTTTACCGGCGCACCTGTTAAAATGATGCTAGCTTAGCATGATTTAAATTAAACAAATCACATTTAACTTTTGACTGATATTAACTGAAGCAGTTTTATTCTGAATATTTATGGTCATATTTTCTTTAGAGTGTCTTTCTCGGTGAAATACTTATATCTCATCAAGAATGCCAGTGGTCGAGTATCTATCTTTGAGCAATTAATCACAACGAGCCACTGTCACAGCTACATTAAGACACAGCTCGCTTAATTTTAAACCATCATCATCATCCTTATTATTATTATTAATATTATTAGCCCAAAACGGACATTAGTCCTGCATGGGATATTAATCTCGAAACGGCACTTTGCATCGAAACATTCAAATGCGTTATATAACTTTTCAAATTGTAGCTACCAAATATTATCGCCCTGTATTATATTTCAAGAAACTAAATAACGAAGAATCTGCATGAATCTGAAATCTGCATGATTGTACCGTAATGTAAAAAAAATCTGATGTATACAACACATGACTTCCTTGTACGGAATATTAAATTATACGCATTTTTCTTGCATTTCGTTTAAACTTATTGGATTTAATTAAATCTACTTCGCCGACAGCGCATAAACCACAATAGAATAAATACATTCTTTAAAATTCACTCTATTCGTTTACCATAGCGACACTCTGGCGCTAGGTTCACTTAACAGTATCATATTTTGTTCATATTATAACTCAAAATGCACAAAATTCATATCATTTAAAGAATAGAATTATCTAATCGTTGCCACATGTTCTATTCAAATACTATAATAAAACTACAAGAATGTATAAAAGAAATTAAGCAAACAAAACAAAAAAGAAACAGTTTTTAGCAGACGACTGAGTATTTCTCATTCAATTTCTTCAGTTCTCACTTTGCGATAAGGCAAAAATACATAAAAACTCAAAATATCTGTATTAAAAATTACGAAGCAAATTTTAAACACTTATTTCCTCGAAAAAATTCCCGAAAGGATTAAGCCTGATTTAATTCGAAATAATAAATGAATGCGTTATTGCCTTAGCAGCAATTAAACAACTTTAAAATTGCTGATAATTCTAAAAATATTACACACAGATTTACTAAAGGCATAAAATCCTTAACCGGAAGATAAAAACAACATAATTCAATCATTTTTACAGCAAAAAATGGACAATTTACAAACATATAGGAGTAAAGAAACTGAGATCACTGAGCCGGGTAACAGAGTGGATATACATATATATAAATATATTTATATACGTTTGGTGCGGCCGATTGCAACCAAAATACGATGTGCACATCTACGTGTTATAGCTGTCCTATATACAAAATTACAACGTTCTGAGGCTACTCATTTTTGAGTTATGCGAGATACGTACGTACGTTTGTACAGACTCCACGAAAAATTCTCTTCAGAATTCCTTTTAATGCAGTTTTATAATTTTTTTGGAGGAAAAGTCTTTTATTTTGCACTTACGTACAGATATCACGCAAAACCGTCGTTAAATTGCATTCGATAGCTGTCAAAATGGATATTTTCGTTGAAATATGCTGCCTGAAGCTTCTCGCGATTACAATACTTCCTTTTTACTCCGTACAAGGAAGTAAAAACGACGGTACCTAGAGACACCAAATTATGAATAACGTTGATCTCTACCGAAAGATGGGCATCTGGAACCCCGAGTGTTGAATTTCAAATTGGTTTTATTATCTATTTCATATTTTGTAAAACTTTAATGAATTTTTGATTAACAAATTGAACGATTTGAAAGCGAGCAGTGGCAACGAAATTAAATATTTTTATCTCCAGCGCACGAGACTGCCTATCAAAAATTCTAAAGATATGCTGTTTTAAAATTCTAAAGATATGCTGTTCTGGTGTTTTTACTGTTGAATTGAATTTTATCTGGAGCAAGGGCCAAGATCGTGATGTTTAACAAATAAAGTTAATACACGAAATGCTAATAATAAAAAGACAGAAAACACTCCTTTCTATCTATCTTACTAAGAAAACTGAAACTGATATGATGAAGTCAGAAAAAAATGAAAAAAATACCATGTATGCCATCACTTAACACTGTATCGGGCATTCTAAATTTTGTTAAGTTAAATTTAATTTAAAATTTTGTGATTTTGCTGTTGAATTATGTATGACTAAGTATGACGAAAATGATGCTTAAAACTCTCTAAGTGGCAAGGCCGTATATATACGGCATAATATTTGTTGTGATATCTGTAAGAACGTATATATACGTGCATATTAAAAAATGTCAAAGAAATTAAGGCAATATATCAAAAGTACACAAATCCAGGTATGAAATATCAGAAGAGTTTTTACATTAAAATGGAAAAAATAATTTGTTCTCATAGTAATTTTGGGAAATTTATGCTTTCTTAGCGAAAACCCTAGCCGTTCAGAGGGTTAATAATGAAGCGAAAAGGCAAAACAAATGGGTCAGCAGGACTGTGTGTAATAACTAAGTAGACTACGAGCTCAGCGACAGGGTAGAAAAACTTTCACAAAACCTATTGGGTGACTGTTTAAAATCTGAAACCTTTCAGATTTTTTTACTATTGTGTTTCTTTTCTTTTTTGAATTCTATTAGAGAAGCAAAAAGAATTTGAAATGAGGTATTACATGTCTCAATCTCCATTTATCTTTCAAGATAAAGTATCTTAAAGCCCAGCATTTAGTATTCTTGTAAAAAGTTAGATTCAAAACAAAAGCAAAAGTAAAATCAGATAAAAAAACTGACAATAGCATATTTTCCTTAGGTCCTATTTACATTTGTTAAAGACCTTTGCCTAAAAATAAATAACATTGCCTTATTAAAACGACCAATTTAAAGAGAAATTCCATAATAAATTCAAGACTTTTTTTTTCCCATTTTGTTTGATGTTACCTGTTCCAAAGAAAGAAAAAAAAAGTGTGGCAAAAAAATGGAATGTAAAAGGGTCTAATAATTATTTTCAACGTGCGAACACAAATTTTCATCTTAGGTGGTCGTTTTTAAGCTACGCTAGAGTCCAGGTCCCAAAACCTATTGCTATAACTTTGGCTGTAATTGGCTATATAAATAATAAATCAGATGAATTAAATTCTCTACCGCTTCTAAGCTGTGTGAATGAATACCCTCCATTGTCTGGACATAATGCGTGTAAAGACTGTATGGCATTAGAGAAGTTCTTTTTTTATTATTTGTGTCTACACTATTTCACGCATAGCTGAGACATAATTTTTAAAGGTGTCTAGTTTGTTAGCCGGCGAGTTATAATTTAAAGTTAAGTTTGTTTTGTTTTACGTTTTCTAAGTGGAATTGTTTCCAAGAAATACTCAAGCCGAAAAGGAAAATAGACAAGCTTTTTAAAGTTATGACTTCGCACTTTTTAATTAACACAGCTACAGCTAAGTGTTTGCTATTCATGAGACTTAGATATTGCATTATTATATCCTCTTATTATTACTCCTGTATACAAATTTTAAATAATATTTTATTGCGCTAATATTTGAATTATATGTTTAGAATTTAAATAATAAAACGACCTCCTCTTAACAATGCTGGAAATTTCAAGTTTAAATTACATCCCTTAAGAATAAGAATATGCATGTTTTTTTTTTTTTTTTTTTTTTTTTTTTAATTCCTACTAATAGCTCGCACGCTCCCTAAATCTTGTTCCAATTTTCAATAGTTAATAAAATACTTTTTATTCATCCACTCAAGTTCAAATACATTTTTTAAAACAATTTAAAACATTTTGTAGTAGGCGACACTTGATGTTAATACAGTTTTTTCACATATTAAAATCCATTCCTACTTATTGATACCTGTTTATTGGAAATGTATGCTGTTTTTATTAAATATACAAAGACTTACAAATAATGACCGTTTGTTACGAGTTCTCTCTGCCTGTAAAAATTAATTTTATAACAACTAATAAATAATAAAAAAAAAATCTGAAATTTTTCAGATTTTAAATTACGTCCAAAGGGGCGTTTTTTTAACGTTTTGAGTGTTACCTTTATTTATTAAATATCATGTTCTTTGCACTTAAACCATAAAATTCAGTTCAAGAGCAATATCGCAAAATAATGTTAAATTAAGCATATCTTTAGAATTTCCGATATACACAGTCTCGCGAGCTGGAGATAAAAGTATTTTTTTCTATATAACGTTGCCATTTCTCGCTTTTAAAGCATTGAGTTTGTAAATCAAGAATTCGTTAAAGTTTTACAAAATATAAAATCTATAATAAAACAAATTCCAAATTTGGGATTTCAGATGCCCATATTCGCAGTAGGATTTCGTCATTCAAAATTCGATGGCTCTATGTACCATTGTTTTATCACAATGCGAGAAAGATACATACATTTATGCAGATTTTTCATTATTTAATTTCTTCAAATATAATGCAGGACTCTAACATTTTGTGGCAACAGTTTGAAAAGTGAACCGACGTTTATGAGTCCGACGCAAAATGCCAAAACGAAAGCAATAGTCCTTCGGGACTGAAATCCCTTTGGACTAATAATGGTACACGACTGTGATAAATGGGATGGTAATATTTAACAAAAATAAGTGGCAACAGTAAGACAGAGTGCTAAAGATTTTTAAAGTGTACGGAATTAAAGAATTGTAGACTTGGGTGAAGCGGATGTAATGTCCCCTTAATATAGCGGAAATTCAATAGTAATATATATCTACGATAAAAACTCTTTGCAGTAGCTCAACAGGAAAGGTTCCTTGCAATAATGAAGTATTGCCAAGAGATGGATAGAATGAGAAATTATAGACCACCATCAGCTTCCTAAATTAGAAACGAAATAATGTTAATAATGTTAATAAAAAGTAATTAAAATAAAACTTTTCTTTGTTGACCTAAGTAGGAATTGACTTTTTTTTATTACTTGTTTTTAATTGAAATGTGTTTCAGCATATTAGGGAAAATAACGAAGGACATCGATTATTAAAGATCATTGGTTAAGTTAGAGTATTATACGGGTAATTGTGTTTAAAATAATTATGTTTACAATAAAAGGAATAGATTATATTATGAATATATTAATCATAAATGGGAGAATTGAATTCATTTCATACTCTTCTGGAATAATATGTTACGGTGAAACACCGAAATCTGGAGAATGTCGACTTTCACCGGTGAATGTCAACATTCACATTGTAGGGTTTATATTTATTTTAACTAACATTTATTTTAAGTTTAAACTATCTTTCCTGTCAAGCCTTACTTTCCCCTGGAATTGCCAATGCCAGAGTATGTAAATTTTAGTAGGAACGCGCAAGGATTCAAATTGTCAGCGGAAGTAATCTAAGTTAAATAGAAGGGAAACGAGTTCGAAGGTGTGCTTTCTTGCTTCACGAGCGAAGAACCACGCGTTTCGGCCTGTGTGTTTGCCTCGGCAGATTGTTAATCTTTCAACGTAATATTCAGAAGCTTGCTGAATTATCAGCGGTAGTTTAGAACGCGGTGAGGTTAGTTACGTTTAGAGAGCCTCGTAGTTAGTCACTTGTTATTATTCTCTTTTTAGTTTCTTGTTTTTATTTTACCGCCGGGTCGGCGTAGTTTCTGAGCGTCAAGAGCACGCATCTGTAATTTCTAAAGTTGAATAAAAAGGGATTTAAACCCTTCTCAAGACTTTGTCTACTTTCCAGTTCTTAGCAGTCACTACTATTGTTGCGTGCAGGTTGGAAGCGCGCAACATTACAACATAGTCTCTTGGTGTATGTCCGAAATATTTTCCAAATACTCTTATTTCTGACTTACACCGGTCAATGTCGACATTCACCATGTACAAATGGTGAATGTTGAACATATAACAATATTATATTTTCTTCTCCGTAATTCAGTCGCGAATAAACGCACTTGAGACTTGAAATAAGAACATGAGAACCTAAAACACAAAATACATTCAAAATGAAAAAGGAAAATAATAGAAGTTAAAAACTTACTTAATTATACAGTACGTTCCAAATGAGAAAATAAAATAACAGTCATAAAAATCTTACAAAATTATGTGATTCAAATCTTATTTATTGCAACAACTTAAACTATTATGACACTTTGTGACCTCTCTTTTCGACTTTCACCAGAGCATATCTGTGATTGTCGACATACAATAATATACGAGAATGTAGTGAAATATTCGGTCTTTCACTAACGTATTTGGTGAATGATGATATTCTCCGGTGAAAGTCGACATTTTCTAATTTCGGTCTTTCACGGTAACATATATATAAACAAATTTTGGCAACAGTCTGTTAGTACAATGTATCCGAAAATAAAGCAACCAAACCATAAAGTGCAACTTTATGAACTTTCTTAAATCACTTGCTTCTAGTAACGATCCTCTCCTAAATCTTGGTAACTGGAAAAGGTTCGACGGGGTTTGGGTTCGATCCGAGGCGAGCTGGCTGGCTGCATAGTTGATTTCCGTGGTTTTCCTCTTGCGTAATGTGAATATGGAACATTCTCCTTCAGAAAGTCTTCCATGAAGACATCTCTCCTCTTAGACAGATAGCCTACTTAGCTTCGCCACGTTCAAATAAACTAACCTATCATCAATCCCCCTTTCTAGGAATGGATGAGACTGGTCTGACCTGCGCGGCCTACCACCTTTGCAATTTGGCTGTTGTTCGTGAAAATATAAGAATTGCTCGGCATCCTTTTGAAATGCAGTTTATACGTGAAACATGCAACATTCATCAGTATGCTTTGACTCCCATGAGAAGGTATAAGTGAATAGTCACCGACTTTGATTAAAGGTTCTGGCACCTATTTCCTAATTGGCAGTTGTTCGCCAAGATACAATGGATATCCTTCAGTAAAGCAGTGCAAGCTTCATCAGTTCAATAAAGTAATATAGAGCGAGTCCAGTACAGTAAAGCAAGTTCAATAAAGCAATGCAAGGTTCATCAAGATGGCGGATCTCCCGTGTGAAGATCTTAGTGGATAGTCGCAAACTTTAGTAAAGGTGTCGGTACCTTTTTGCAAGTTGGCCATTGTTTGCCGAAACAAAAATGGCACTCGAAACCCATATGAAATTCAGTTTATGTAATGTAAAATGTCACTTTCATTAAACTGGGGGATGTCTATGTGTCCGTATCTAAAAGAATAGCTGCCGGCTTACATAAAGGTACAACGTCGTTATGAAATCGTCCGAGAGGTGTGACAAGAAAATTTTACAGTTTTGTGCTATGGAGTAAAGAATTAGATCTGTTGGTCTTGGTAGTTTTCGTATTCCTCCCCTTCCATAAGCAATGTTAATTTAAGCCAGTTTTCTTTAGAAAGTTTTCCATTTAGTTTTGGCTCGATTTATTTGATTATGCCAACGCATACTAAAGCTATCTGCCTAATAGTAAGGATGCCTTCGTGGAGGACATTTCAAGGTAAACTGGCTGTCGAATTACACACGAGAAAACCATTGAAACGCTAATGCAGCCAGGCCATGCGTTTGGAATCGATCTCAGTTAGAACTACCAGTGTTCAGTTACTTTACCGCTCGCCCGTTGGCGGGCCCTTTCACGTAGAAATGCCTCCTTTTACAGAGATACCCTATACACCTTTTGAGGCGTTCGACTAAATAAAGAAATATTAAAGTTATGCTAAATAATAATCATAATTTAATATCTCTCAAAAGCAATCATAAAATCGAAAAATATTCAGACAGATTTCGTACATAAAAAAGTAAAAAGGTAAAATGCAAATAATTTTTAACAATCCGAGATTACATTCATCATAGCAATTCGCGCTCTTCCCCCCCCCCTCTTTTCTTTTCCTTTTTATTTATTTCCAGGACCAGTTCCGACATTTGCATGTACAGACTGTGCTCAGAATACCTTACATGAAATGATTCTTTAACCCACATCGCTCTAGAAAAAAAAAAAAAAAAAAAAAAAATTGCATCCAGCGAATACCTTGCACAGTGTTCCCATTACCACCCGATATGCATAAAGATAAAAATTGCACTTTTCTTAATACCACAATCACTCAGAATGTAATGAGGGGTCCCACCACAAAAGCATGTTGTAGTTACAAACCACTGGACAGACGCCTCGAAATGTTGACTTTCAAAGGGACTGCACAACATGCACAATTCGCCCCGATATAATTGCATCACACTTGAATCACAACAGGTACAATAAGAGAGAACAGTCTCCTTGTAATGAATTTCTGCTGCTCACGACTTTAAACTGAAATTGATGTAGCCGCTGTGTTATTACAGCGTGTCAAAAGGTTAGCGGTGTTCTTGCCTTAAACCATTCATTATTTATTTACCGATTTTGAGTCTTCTCGGGGCCTCTAATAAAGACGGCCCCGGCCCCACGATTTTTTCGAGGGGAGTCTATTATGTGGGGATTTCAGAAGGGGTATGTGTGTATGTACGTGGACTCTTTTTTTGTTATTATTCTTACCTTTACGGTAGCGATGACAAATAGTGTTGTAGATATTTTATTTTTTCGTCCTTTAATGTTTGATGTACAAAGCGGGGTATCCAGATTTGGCGTGACATGGCCCTTTTGGGTCTATTAAAAGGTTACCTAGTTTAATATTTTTCAAAATGTACTTTTTCCTTGAGGCTTCCCCGACTGTCCGTTTTATTTTCAAAGCGAATTCCTTTTTGATTTATAATTTTGCCCATAAATCAAAGCATTAAAGTACACGGAAACAGTTTCTGCTCTGGAAATGGAATCACGTGAGCTCTGGATATGGATTTGTGTTCACTGATGCCATGTTCAAGGACTGCTAATCAAAATCATCTGCATTTAAAGGTTTAGTTTGGTTTAAGTGAATAATGGTAAAGCCTCGAGGGCTATCTGCCTAAGAGGTGGAGGATTTTCTAAGGGAAACTGGATCGTATACACCTTACACATGGGGAAAACCACGAAAACACCCTTGCAGCCAGACCGTTCGCGGGATTCGAATCTCGGACCGAACTACCAGTGTTCAGTTGTAATGTTGCGCGGCCCCAACCTGCACGCAACAATAGTAGTGACTGCTATGAACTGGAAAGTACACAAAGTCTTGAGAAGGGTTTAAATCCCTTTTTATTCCACTTTAGAAGTTACAGATGCGTGCACTTGACGCTCACAAACTACGCCGACTCGGCGGTAAAATAAAAATAAGAAACTAAAAATGAATAATAACAAGTTACTACCTACGAGGCTCTCAAAACGTAACTAACCTAACCGCGTTCTAAAATACAGCTGATATTTCAGCAAACTTTCTGAGTATTAAGTTGAAAGATTCAACTATCTGCCGAGGCAAGCACACAGGCCGAAACGCGCGGTTCTTCAATTTTCTACCTAGCAACCTTCACACTCGTGAATCAAGAAAAACACACTTTCGAACTCGTTTCCCTTCTATTTAACTCAAATTACTTCCGCTGACAATTTGAATACTTTGCGCGTTCTACTAAAATTTACATACTCTGGCATTGGCAATTCCAGGGGAAAGTAAGGCTTGACAGGAAAGATAGTTTAAACTTAAAATAAATGTTAGTTAAAATAAATATAAACCCTACACAGTTACTCGGTCAGTGGTGGGCCTGTGCATTTAAAGGAAGACAGCTGTTTCGAAAAGACTTCACTCTCATGCAACGTATTATGTGTAATAAAAAAAAGAATGTGGTGTGAATGAGGTTAATTTCGATATTTTCATGTGATAAAACAGATCGTCTGTCTTGGAGAGAATATTTCCATGAATTAATTATGATGAAGCATTTGAGTATTCAAGAGAAATATCTTAATGCAGAAATTACAGGTTAATTAATTTTATTAATTTTACCGGGCCCTTCTACAGGTTAATTAATTTTACGAGGGGTATGATGATCGGACTGAGAAGGGCGGGTTGGTCCTTACTGAGAAGGGCGGTGGGTTTTACATTAGAAACTGCTTGTGTAATGAAGTATTACCTGAGAGAAAAGTCAACAAAATTTTGTGGTCCCCACCAGTGCTTGAGCGGTTCGGTTTGGTCTATTTTAACACGGCAAAGCAAAGCCCACGGCTATCTTCTTAAGAGGAGGGATGCCTTCGTAGAGGACTTCTAAGCAGCCATGTACCTTGTACAGATCGCAGAAGAAGATTAGACGTTTATCCCCCAATTTATGCAGAAAAATTACTGGACTTTAATTTACAAAAATCTCCTTCTATCTTCGCTTTAAACAACTCTTGTTTCAAGCAGCTCATCGCAGGGTCAGTACTTGGGAGGGTGATCTCTCACGTGACTGGCCATGTCCAATCTACTTTTACTGTTTACAAAGAGGATTTCTCCCACTACAGAGAGAACTTTGTTATGTTTACTTTGCAGTAATAAATTGCTCGACCTCATGGCTTCGCCACCTCGACTTTTTTTTTCGCCTTCGGGTGAAGTTCTCATGCACCCCTGATTTAAGTAAATACAAGTGAATGGCCTAGGCCGCAACAATAGGTAAAAATCCGTGGTGGTTAACGCCTAAAGGAAGAATGACAATTTGATTTTATTTGTCTTGTCCGATGAGTCAGTGCAGAGGAGTCAAATAGGACTGAAAGTACTGAGGAGCCTGGCCAAAATAGCAGGACATTCCAAGAGATGGTCTGGAGAAAGTTGGATATCAGTACAATGAGGACAGCTATTATAATTTCGCTGGCCATCAGGGGATATCTTCATTCTTTTAAAGTGTTTTGCCCTCAGTCTGGTAATGGTAGTGGAAATGACGCTGTTACAGTTTAGGACAGGAATGACTTGATTGATTCGAGAGATAAGTCTTCGGCTGACTACATAGAGAACTTACGAAGGGTAACTAACTCGTATCCACGCAGAGTCGTAGCTAGGGTTTTCAGCGTCCAGGGACAACTGAAGATTTCGCGCCCCCTACTGCTTGCCAAGGATGGAAAGCATTTAATTCTAAAATGTCGTAACATTAGTTTGGCGCCCCTTGGATCCTGCGCCCGGGGACAGATGACCGCCTTGCCCCCCTTTAGCAATGCCCCTGTATCCACGCTACACACTTGAAAAACCTCGAAAACGCCCACGCTGCAAGTCCATTCACTTCCAGTCGAACTCAGGTCAATAACTCAATTTACCATCTGTATAACAAATGCGTTCTGCTGAATGTAACTACTGTCACTGTGCTACATACCAAATGCCACAACTTATAAATAAAATAGTATTTTAAATAAAGTAATGTTATAAGCAAAATAAGTTTACAATTAAAATAAATTTAGTATTATAAATAAAATACATGTTAAAAATAAAGTGTTACAAATAAAATAATTGTTATAAGGGTTTTAAATAAAAGTGTGTGTAAATTTAGTGTTATAAATAAAATTATTTTATTATAAATTTTATTGTATTTATAACGGAAATAAAATAACATTATGTAAGTATAATTCTTTTAATATCTAATGGTATTAGCGTTATAAATAAAACACGTTTAGTGATAATAATAAAGCTTTGTAAATAAAATAAGCTTTGGAAATGTTTTAAATAAATAAAAATGTGTGGAAATTTAATGCTATAAATTAAATTATTTTATTTAAATATTTTATACATAATATATATTTTTAATATATTCTTTATATGAATAAAACAATTTTATTTATAATATTAAAAATGAAATAAACTTTTAAACAAAATAAGTATAGTGTTACAATAGTCTTATAAATAAAATGAGTATTATAAAAAAAAAAAAAAAGCTCGTGAGAATTTAAAGTTTACTGCTTTGGTAGTTTCCAGACTTACACTGGTGTGCAAAACTCAAACAATAGGTCTTCTTTTTGGCATAACTCCACGAGAAATCATCTGAGAGACATGAAATTCAGAATTAAGAGACAGCATTTTGTATTTAAACGATGACGAAAGCATAATTGCTCTAAAAATGAATACAATGCATACAGTATGGAATCAAATAAAAACAGGCTTTATTGAACTCACAGTATCGTTACACATGATTGTCTGTACAAGAGGAAGAACACCAAGCAGGTGTTCCTTAGTACGGGATGTGCCCTCCCCTTACTGCAATAGTTGCTTCGAACAGTCTCTCCATACTTAGCACCAGATTGTCCAACAGATCTTGAGGTAAGAGAACCCATTCCTCAATCAGCTTCTGCTTCAGTTGCTGGGTGTTCCCCGGAGGATGTAATCGTGCCACAAGCGTCTCCCCAAAGCATCCCACACATGTTCTATGGGGTTTAAATCAAGGGAGCACGCTGGCCGATCCATTCGAGTGATATCGTCACTTTTCAGTAGCTTCTGAACAGAAAGAGTCCGGTGTGGCCGTGCATTATCATCCATAAAAACGAAGTCTGCTCCAATGGCACCTCGGAACAGACGCACGTGGGGAAGGATCACTTCCTGACGATAGCGATCTCCGGTTACAGAACTTCTGTCGAAAACGTGGAGCTCCGTCCGCCCGTTCAGCATAATACCACTCCAGACGAGATCTTCAAGACACCGTAACGATCTCTTTCCGTAATGTTACTAAGATTAAACCGTGTCCCGACCTCTCTCCAAATCAATTTGTGTTGAGAATCGCTTGTGGCACTAAAACGATTCTCATCCGTAACGAGGATACGACTCCATTGATGAGATGCCCAGTTTTTGCGCTCCTTGCACCACTGTAAATGGTGATGCCGATGGCCAACTTTCAAAGGGATGCAGCGTTCAGGACGGCAGGCGCATAGGCCACCTTTGTGAAGGTGTTTGGACACAGTAAACCACGACAGTTGTCGCCCGTTGCCATTCACAGTTGTTGAGCTGTGGCGCTTGCTGGCTGGTTTCGGACTCTTTTCGTCTGCAGGACTATATATCGGTTATTTGCTGCAGTTGTTTTCCTGCAACGGCCACCACCAACCTTTCTAATAGCTGTACCTATGGTATGAAAGGCTTTCTAAACGCGCGAAACGCAACTTTTGTTGATTCCAAACTCTTTAGCTATACTGGTCACACTTCGCCCCTGCTCCAGATTTTCGGTCATTCTTCCACGTGTGAAGTCATCCAGATCATTTCTTCTAGCCAATATTGCACGAAAGAACTCCTTGCACTTGCAGCGAATGTCTTTAATTGTACCTCCATCCTTCCTTTTATGGTAATCTCGAGTTGAGCGCGCTGACCGTACGCGTTTTGTGTACGCTCACGTAGCCTGTGACGTTTTTTTCTTGACATTTGCATACTCATGAATTTTCTACTGAATCGCATGTTCATTGTATTGAACGCAAGAACTTCTTTTCTACAATTTCATGGCTATCCTGATTAAAATTTACATTGTTGCTTAAGTTTTGCACACCAGTGTATAAAAGAGAAGCTATTAACTAAAAAAAAAAAAAAAAAAAATCTGAAAGTTTTCAGATTTTATATTACGCCCAAAGGGGAGATTTTTGAACGATTTGTGTGTTACCTTTAATTATTAAATATCATGTTCTTCGCACTTAAAGATAAAATTCAATCTAACATTAGTATCCCAAAAATATTTAAAAGAGCATATCTTTAGTATTTCCGATACACAGTTTCGCGCGCTGGAGATGCGGTGCTCTCGGAGATGAGATGGTGGAATGATCGATGAGGTTTAGCCATTCCCAATGAATTGATTGAAATTATGGGGAAATAATTCTCGGTTCAATCTCCATTGCAAATTCAGATACTTTTGTGTCTTTTTTTAACATTTCGTTTAACTTCTTTTAATTTAAAGGTATTGTTTTTTCGTCAACATGACTGCCTTAACTGTCCGCTTGTGTTACAAGATGATACCATTCATCATTCATCATTTTTCGTTTAGTTCTTTGACATCTGCTTCTTCCATATTTGAAAATCCTTTGCCACCAGCTGCGTTTGCAATTTGTACGATTTCTTGGGCTTCATTTTCAATCGATGGAAATATTTTACAATTGATGATAACTTCCGGAAGAGCTGATGTCAGCAAACATTTGTTGTTAAGCAATGACCGTTGAACCGCAAAGATTTCAAAAAATATTTGTTAGTTAAATTATTAGCTTTGGACGAATTAAACACACACAGTTAAAATAACGGGAATACGCGAAATCGCGTTCCGTAAATCTTTATTGTAGTGGTTAGTAATGCTGGTTAGCGATGGCCTCCGGTTCGAATCCTGGAGAAGACACGGATGTTTGTAAGTGTATAGTGTCTGTGCGGCAAGGGGACATGCAAAATACATGGAGAGCCGAAACTTCTTTCCAAAGACGTAAGTTAAAACTATTTCATCTGTTAAACCGAAATCTGCATAACAAGATTACATTGTAATTTCTTTTTAATCCCATGATATTTATGTTTTTAAATTTTTTTCAGTTTTAATGAAAAAGTTATAGAAGTGTAATACTGTAATCTGAAGTCTTCAGATTGTCTTTCACTATTATTATTTAAGAATTGAAGAGAAATATTTGCATTATTTTTAGAGTTTTAATTTCTTTATATATTTTAGCTTTTAAACTCTTTTACGTTACGCTGCTCTACGATATTAGTCAAGAGTCAAGAGATACGATAATATATATATATATATACTTATATTACCCTTCTAAGATATTAAATTAAATTTTTTAATTGAAACATTTTATGTTCAACTCTTCTATGATACGATCTGAAATTTTTAGATTGCGATTTCTTTCATTGTTATCAGAAATTTTTAAACTACAGTTCTTATTCAATTTGTTCTTATTCAGTTTTTTTTTTTTTTTTTTTTTTTTTTTTTAATAGTCCAAAGGGATTTTGTTCTGAGGGACTATTGTTTTCCTTTTGCGGTTTTGCGTCGAATCACTCTGAATGTCCGTTTCACTTTTCAAACTGTTGCCACGAAATATTAGAGCACTGTATTATATTTAAAGAAATGAAATGATGAAGAATCTGCATAAATATATGTATGTTTCTCGCATTGCGATAAAACAACGGTACCTAGATCCCTCCAATTCTGAATAACGTAAGTCTCCACCCGAATATGAGCATCTGGAAGCCCAAATTTCGTACTTCGAATTTGTTTTATTATCTATTTCATACTTTATAAAGCATTTATGAATTTTTGATTAAGAAACTCAACGATTTCAATGCGAGCAATGGCAACACTGTACGGAAAATAATATCTCCAGCGCTCGAGTCTGTGTATCGGAAATTTTAAAGATATGCTCTTTTTAAATTATTTTACGATATTGTTGTTGAGTTTTATGGTTTAAGTGCAAAGAACATGGTGTTTAATAAATAAAGGTAACACACAAAACGTTAAAAAAAAGACCCTTTTTTGGACGTAATTTAAAATCTGAAACCTTTCAGATTTTCTTTTTGATTTTTTTTTTCATTTTGTTATTAAATAGAGATATTATTAAACTGATCATTGCAATAACAGGTAATTATTGATATAAATTTAAGGGTTGACGTAAGAGCAATACTTATTCACATGATATGAAAGACCTAATTCACTCCATAATTGGGTCTTATTTTTATTGTAAAATAATTGAAGATCCATCACTGTCTAAACATTTACGATAATGATGACAAATCCAATCTAAAAGCATTGAAACATCACAGGGAGCAAAATTGTGAATCATCACGCCAAAGGATGCTTTTTTAACCCTTTTCTCGCCAAATGGTGTTTTTTACAACACATACTCGCTCGAAATGCGGCAACCCCTTCTCATACCCAATCCGATAAAACTGTTGAGAATTCGCGACGAAAGTCTCGAAGGATACGCTAATGTGCATCACGACGCAAAAGCACGCGATAGTGACTTCCTCCATCTGGTCTATTTGGCAATTCATCATGATCCTCTGCAAATAATGATTGACTCCTAACAGCTGCCCTTTGAGATGCGGCCGACCCAATGATAATTCAAGTTCACTGACTTATGATTCGAATCGCTAATTTAACCGAGATGCTAGGAAAGAGAGAAGGAGGTATCCTTGACTTTAAATTACGCTTAATGATGATGAGTGTAGAAAAAAAAATAGATTTGATAGTTACTAGGAAGGCAGCGAGAAAGTGTTTGCTTTTCTTTGCCTAACAGGTGAATAATTCAGACATATCAAAGGTTAAAAGAACTACTAAACTACCAAGTTTTTCTTGATTTTTAGCCCAAAGGACGTTAGCCTAGAAGGGCTATTAATTTCGTTTTGGCATTTTGCGTTGAAAACTTTAAATGTCGGTTCACTTTTCAAATTGTTGCCACCGAATATTACAATCCTGTATTATATTTAACGGAATTAAATAATGAAGAATCTGCATAAATGTATTTATGTTTCTCGCATTGTGATAAAACAACAGCACCTAGAGCCGTTCAATTTTGAATAAGGTAATCTTCCACCGAATATGTGCATCTGGAAACTCTAATTTGGAATTTGAAATTTGTTTTATTATCAATTTCATGTTTTGTAACACTTTAACGAATTTTTGATTACCAAACTCAACGATTTCAAAGCGCGAGGAATGACACCACTGTACGGAGGGAAAAAAAAAAAAAAAAATTATCTCCACTGCGCGAGACTGTGTATCGAAAATTCTAAGGATATGCTCATTTTAAAATTATTTTGCGATATTGCTGTTGAACTGAATTTTGTGGTTTAAACGCAAAGAACATAATATTTAATAAATAAAGGTAACCCACAAAACGTTTAAAAAAACGCCACATTGGTCGTAATCTGAAAGCTTTCAGATTTTAAGTTATTTATTTTATTTATTTATAAATTTTATTTATTTTATTTTATTTATTTTTAGGTGTTTTAAAATTGTTGTTTGATGTTTAGGTTGGATAAAAAACCAAAAGAATATGCACGGTTTTTTTTTTTTTTTTTTTTTGTTTGTTTGTTTGTTTGTTTGTTTTTGTTTTTGTGAACTATAATTTGCTGTAATTTCCATAGTCTTTCAAACTTATTTCGCCAATTATACCAGGTTATTTAAAGTTGCATTGGTCTAAGAATAAAATAATATCGCTGCAGATGAGTCTATCCTGAAGTTCATAATATACGGTATTAGAAATGTGAGTACTTGCATATTATCGCAACCACCTTAATTTTCAGAATTAGCCTAACTCTAGTAACCATACGCATAAAGGCTTCTTTAGGCAACCATATGCATTGTCAGCTACAATCCTAAAATTCACTGAATCACCTTTTTCTTCTGCAAAAAACCGCCAAATTGCGCCAAGGGGGTTGCGCTAATACGAAAGTGACCGAAATATGTTAGTTACGATAGTATTCAAAATATTCGTAATTATCAATTTAATACATTAAAAACCAAATGCATTCTAGTTTATATCTGTTGGAAATGTTATTAAATTATTATTAAAATTTAAATAATTAAAAAGTCAGTTTATTGCTATGAAAGCGCTCAGTATTTTAAATCAATACAGTTCTATGTTTTATTTATTTAACTGAGTAAGAAGTCCGGGATATATTTCCTTAAGCAGTGAGATTATTTTCTAGGAAGAGATAACTCCTCTGGCGAGCCTTCGAAGAGAAACTAGCTGATATTTAAGTTAGACTTGACATAAGCCACTAAAACCCACTGAAGCCAACTCGCTGCCAAGATTCGAACTAGGTGAAACCACCATTGTTCAAAGGTTTTCATCCATTCTGGCCCTGATGAGTGCAATACAGTTATAATTTTTGAAAGAAAAATTAATGTGTTTGCATATGCTTGAATAGCCTCGCTCTGAAATTTAGTTGCAGCTTTCATGAAAAATATAAATTTTATTTCTTACGCAATGGAAATATATGCGAAACCACGTAATAAGTGATACGACAGTACAACGTAACGGCATAGGTAAGCTTTACAAAGATTTTCCTAAAGACGTTTCTAATGTCAAAAAACAGAAATTGGTACTAAGAATAATTTTTGACTATTATTTTTACTTCCTTGTGCGAAGCAAAGGAAGTATTGTAATCGTGAACAATTTTCCGGCATCATATTTTAACAAAAATATCCATTTTTATCTTTCCCGAATTCATTTGGACTTTTTTTTTTTTTTTTTTTTTTTTGCCTGACTTCTATACGTACGTCGAGAATGAAGCACTGTTTTTTCCATAATGCAATAAATGGATTTTAAGTGGATTTAAAAAGGAACTTTCTTTGTGACGTTTCTATGTATGTATGTGCTAATGCATGTATCTCTCATAACTCTAAAACAATTAGCCTTAGAACATTAACATCTAGTTGTGCACTTCCTCCTTTTCATTGCAATGGGGAAAACAAAACATATATATAATTTGATAAATTAATGTATTTTTTCAATTGTTACTTTTTCATATATACTTTAATTTTAACGATTTCGCCAAAGTTTTAACAAGTATTTACATCCCGTACAATTGGCTTCTTGATCTAACTAAATTTTCATTTTTACTTTCAAGGTCTTTTAAATATTCCCCACCCTACACCCCTATGTCTTTTTCCATAGATAGGGATAATCTTAATTCTTACTCCTTTTGAACTCTATCTATCAATCTGTCAATCTTTCTATTTATCTATCTATGTCTATATCTATCTATATTATCTATCTCTATCTATCTCTAATCTAATTATCTATCTCTATCTATCAATCTTTCTATTTATCTGTCTATATCTATATCTGTATCTATATCTATATCTATAGCTATAGCTATCTATATCTATCTAGGTCCTCCCTAAAAATCTTGTATTATTGACTAATAGCAATTCGCTATTTATTTTATTTTGTACATTTGCCTAACCAGGCCAGTTTGTATAGTTTTTTCTTACACCATTAATGTGTTTTTCATTTACTTTTACAAACGGACGCGTCAGAAAATGAAACAGAGGAACTGAGACTAAGAATTTTATCTAGGTTATTTTATCAGTTAAATATTCAAAAAGTTTCATAAACAGTCTTGATTTTCTGTTTTGCCGAAACGAGATATCGAATTAGCTGAAATCGAAAACCATTATGCACCCCTTGAAGAGTCAATAATGAGATTCATTCGAATTGGGCTAATTTACCATTTACCGCTTTTTTGTATTTGGCTTATGTCTTAGATAACCATTGTATTTCTATTCAGATGTTTAAAGCTTGTCTTAACTTTAATCAACATATTACTTCTAATTTGATTTGAGTTTTAAATACGCTTATTATTTTTAAGTATTCTAGTGATAATTTAGTTTATTTTGTATTAACACTTTTCACTGCACTTTATTTTAACTTGCGTTAAAATTTTTCACCGGAACCACAGTATCACAACGACTTTTAAGCAAAAGCATGAAGAATTTTCTTTTTACCTTGCTTTCTAATTTTTGCAGCTCTATGCGCAAAATTCTTGACCACAAAAGTCTTTTTAGTTTGTTCTCATTTATATATAAAGTAAAAAATTTAGAACAAATATTTCACAAAGGCCAGAATTTGAAATTCACAATTAATAAATTCCAAATAACCTCTAGGCATGTTTGTGTTTCGTTTTCAAAAGAATTGTTATGTAACAGGGGGACCGGAAAGTAATGTCGCTTTCTTACATTAAATTCAAACGAATACGTTTTTAGCAAGATTTTATTTTTAATCAATAATATAGTCACCCTCGTTATCAACAATCTTTTGCCATCTAATATGCAGATTTTCAATCCCGGACCGATAAAAATCAATTGGTTTTTGAGTAAAATATATCTCGAGAGGATATTTTGGACATCATCCAAATTTTCAAATTTTTTGCCGCTAAGAAAATGTTGTAGGCATCCGAATAAATGAAAATCCAATGCTGTGATACCGGCCGAGTATGGTGGATGAGTATAGCAGTACCTCCCACCCAAATTCATTAATTTTTTTCAGTGTTCGTCTTGCACAGTGCGGTCTTGCATTGTCGTGTTGCAGAATGATGCCTTTTCTGTTGACAATTGATATTTTTCGATTAAAGATTGGTTCACTCCATCCAATTGTTCACAATAAAGGTCTGCATTAATAGTTTTTCAGGTTTCAGCAATTCAAAATGAACAATTCCGCGAATACTCCATCAAACACACAGAAGTGCCTTTTCGGGATGTAAACCCTTTGTAACCCCTATTAAAACTGCCTTTCGAGTTTTGGATTATCATATAGGACTTATTTTTTTGTCTCCACTAATGAAACGATCAAAAAAAGGTTCTGTATGGTGCCGTTGAAGCAATACGTTGCATGTGATGGATAGGTTGGCTTTGTTCTTTTCGGACAGATTATGGGGGACTCAAACACCTGTTTTACTTATTTTTTCATTCTGCTTTAAATGTTCTTGGATGGTCGACCAAGGTTGGTTAAGAGTGTTTGACATGGATTTGCTTCCACTTCTGCCGTTAGCATGTTGTTGTCGACATGCGCAGAAACGACATTACTTTCCAGTCCCCCTATTATATATATAAATTTTAGAAGTAAGAGTATCAGGATTTGTGTTCCTCTTTACTTGCTTTGGAAACATTAACTGTCCTGACTCGGAACAGGGAGCTTACTAAAGCTATGTTCAATAAATTGTGAAGTAGACAATACACACAGGAAGGGTATACGAAACCCTTTATTTTTCTATCTCTACAGAGCTTTCCGGAACTTCGGAATACAGAGACCAACCACTAGTGGTCTGAACGTAAGAATATAAAAATACTAACTAAAACTCTAACTAAACTAACTTTGGATTAATATACAAGTGCCTACTTTAAGATTGGCCTTAAATTAACAAAAAGCCGTATGTAGTACAGAGAGCTGCTAAAACTACGATACGTTTAAAATTATCACGAGGATTAAACCTCTGGCCTTGAAGGCAACCGAGTAAAACTACTATGGCAAGCGGCCTGCTTCTAATAACTCCTTCCTCTCTCTTGCTTGGCAAAAAGCCACAACTTAAGTACTTGGCGTTAGCAAGACAAATTTGCATAAATAAGTTAAAAGCTTTTAATTCTGGCCGGAAGTAGAAAATAAGAAGTGATAGTAAAGATTTAAAATAAAATAAACGTTAGTAAAACTTAGGATCCTTACAAGAGGAACATTTAAAAGCTTATGCTAAAAAATTCATTTGACTCTATAGTTCCTCAGCAAAAATGTTGAATCTTTCAACATCTAGAAACATTAATAAAGTAGTAAAAACAGTCTCGTAAAAATTAACTGTTAAAATTACAAGTCGAGATGACTTCAAAATCAAAAAGGGTTAGAAAAAATTAAATTAATAAAGGACTGTTGTAAAAATTAAATATAATACAAAAATATATTATATGTACAAAAAATTGCAACAAATGGTAAACAGCTCAACTCGAGGTTTTGCGCCGGGTTTAATCAAGGGAAAATCAGCTCAAAACTCGAATATATACACACCCGCATCCGGTTTAAGTCTTTATACGGCCTTTATTTTCGCAATCGTTCATACTCACGCACTTCCAATTACAGACGCGTTTTAAATGACAAAAATGTTCATGTTTCGGCAGCGTCAAATTAAAAAAAAAAAAAAAAAAAAAAAAAAAAAAAAAAAATTTGGACCAAAAACGAAATCTAATTTTTAATGTATTCTCCGGTTTCATATTCTTATATTTGGGAACGTTTTACACTCGTTATGAAAAACTAAAATTAGAAGAAATTTAACTCCCGTGCAACAGAAATTGACCGGGATATTTAATTTTTAAAAAATCTGCAGTTTTTGTTATTATTATCAAGATTAATTAATTAAATTAAAATAATTCTAGAAAATAAGTTCAAATGAAGTGCAGCAAAAAATGTGTATAAATTAGTAGGCCGTACAAGGTAGTCACGTGGTGTCCACATCAATTAGGTTATTTAATTACGGCAAAGCCTCGAGGGCTATCTGCCTAAGGGGAGGGATGCCTTCGTGGAGGACTTCCTAAGGGAAACTGGCTCGTATACACCGGTGCCCACATCAGATATTTTTATGATCGATATAGTAATGACGATTCTGAATATAAAATGGAAAAATAAAATGAGCTGGATTAATATGAACCGGCAATATAATAGGAAATAATTTTAAAATTTTGCTTTTCTTAATCATGAAGCTAAATGATGCAATATCTCCACATATCTCTTCTACTTCTACTACTGCTACTGTTTGCAGCTCTGTGAATTGAAAGGCTACGTTCAACTGAAGGAACAGCTTCTGTAATAAAGTCTGAAAGCACTTAAACAATGATAGTAATTTTCGAAAATTCTTCAGCTGCAATTTCTTTTATCAGTAATTCAACTAACGCTGCATTAATATCTAGTAAGTTCATATCCCTTTCTCCATAAAACTGCTGTTCATCTATATTAGAAAGAGATTTACTACCCATCTGTTACGTTATTTGATACAATGTTCTCCATCAATTTGACGTAAACCGATACTGATTTACGTGGTGTGAATACAGCCCCTCCCATTTCAAACGGCAGTCTTTGCAGGCACAGGTTTATCCTGAGTTTATCCTGTTTATCAATTAAGCGTTTGAGACGCGTAAATCTAGTGCAAAACTTTAATAAAAAAACAGGGTGTGCAGTAGTATTATATAACTTTATAAGGTGTTCTTTCCCTCCTTTCTGCATGCCTTCGTGGTGTAGCGGTCAACACACTCGGCGCGTCTTCGAGAGGTTTAAAGCTCGAGACCCGACGAGGGCATTGCTTATTTTTCATGTCTCCTGCTACAAAATAATCCTAATGTTTCTAAAGTAGCTCCCGAATTAAAAGTTGGTGAATGATAATTCTTCACCCCGAGGATTTGGTGATTGGGTTCCCTAATCCCCAGTCGCCCTTCAGGGGTCCCAGTCTTCAGGGGGGAGTATATAAGGTATTCTCTCTCTCCTTTCTGCATGCTTTCGGGGTGTAGTGGTCAGCACACTCGGCGCCAAAGATCTGAGGTTAGAGTCCAGGCGAGGCCATCAAAATAACTTCTCTACTACTTTAATGTAATATATTTAACAGCTATACAAATAGGATTTTTATTAACGTCATTAGCTTAAAAAATTAATTTTTTAAATCTTACAATTTTTTTTTCCAACTAACTTAAGCACTCGAAACATTACATTCACAGACAGCACGTTGGTTCCTCAAAGGTCTACAGATCTCTTGAAAGCAAAATTCATTAATATAGATACCACTTTTCTACAGATCTCTTAAAAGCAAAATTCATTAATTTAGATACCACTTTTCTACAAATCTCTTAAAAGTAAAATTCATTAATTTAGATACCACTTTTCTACAGATCTCTTAAAAGCAAAATTCTTTAATTTAGATACCACTTTTCCACAGATCTCTTAAAAGCAAAATTCATTAATTTAGGTACAACTTTTCTACAGATCTCTTAAAAGCAAAATTCATTAATTTAGATACCACTTTTCTACAGATCTCTTAAAAGCAAAATTCTTTAATTTGGATACCACTTTTCTACAGATCTCTTAAAAGCAAAATTCATTAATTTAGACACCACTTTTCTATAGATCTCTTAAAAGCAAAGTTCATTAATTTAGATACCACTTTTCTACAGATCTCTTAAAAGCAAAATTCATTAATTTAGATACCACTTTTGTACAGATCTCTTAAAAGCAAAATTCATTAATTTAGATACCACTTTTTTCCTCCAAAATTTAATTTCTAGTTATACTACTATATTGGTCTTAATTGACAGCTTCTGATACCAGTAATTTAAAATAAATATATACTGAAATTCTTTCTTTTTTAGAAAGACTTTAATAACGTACTTTCTAAACGCATAAAGCATTTTTACATCGTGTATCATATTTACCACAGTTATTTTCCCTGTCAACACGTTCTAAAATTATAGTCTTAAAAGCGTTCTCGTAAAAGTAATAGTTATAATTACGAATTATGGAAATCAAGTTTATGAGTTATCAGACCTTCTTTGAAAAACTTAATTAAGTGAAGTTACTTCGTTGCATAGAGAGTTTACAACTTCAAAATTTTAAAAATTTCAGAAAGAATTGCAACTGTTCATGAAGTTAAAAATTTTCCATCGATGCGCTTTTGTATTAATGCAGGAAAATAATTGATTCTACCATTCGGTGCATATAAATTCATGCCATTTTCAGTTTTTAATTACCACACATAAACTTTCACAAGAAAGCTATTTATATATTCATGTTTTTCATTTTCGCTCGGCACAATAGAATAGGGAATAATGCTGAACTGAGCAAACAGAGGCAAAATTCCTCAATTTCAACTGAAACCTTAAATTGTATGACAACTTATGTTTCATGTATTCAAAGGAAATTGATCAGTAAAAATTCCCTTTGAGACACCAGTTTGGTTCAATAATTTTCCCCATTCGAAAATGGGATGTAATTTTTTTCGAATCGTGTTTCGATTAGAATATGATACCTTGAAGATAAATCATAAATTCCAAACGTTTAGAATTTACATAATCTTACCTAAGATCAACAAAACAAAGCATTAATATCAATAGAACTCAATACTTAATTCAATTTAGAAGCCTGTAGAGATCCTTACGTTTATCTATTAACTAAGTATTGAGGAACATTTTGAATTCCAAATTGGTTTTATTATCTATTTGATATTTTGTAAACCTTTAATGAATTTTTAATTAATAATTTGAACGATTTGGAAGCGAGCAGTGGCAACACTTCACGGCATAAAACATTTATATCTCTAGCGCGCGAGACTTTCTATCGAAAATTCTAAAGATATGTTGTTTCTAATAGCTGGTGATTTTACTACTGAATCGAATTTTATGTTACGTAAGCGTGATATTCAATAAATAAAGTAAACATATGAAAAGTTAGTAATAAAAAGATTTTAAAAAAAGTTTTATAATCCCTGCTAAAAATGCCCTATTTCCCTATAAAAAACAATACACAAAAATTTTTTACGGGGAATTGGCCTACGGGTACCCGTACAGCTCTGTGGGTACCCGTAGGCCAAATCCCCGTAAAAACCCACAGACAGAAACCCGTACAACTGTACGGGTACCCGTAGGCCAAATCCCCGTAAAAACCCATAGAAAGAAACCCGTATGGTTGTACGGGTACCCGTAGGCCAAATCCCCGTAAAAACCCATAGAAAGAAACCCGTACGTTTGTACGGGTACCCGTATGCCAAATTCCCGTAAAAACCCATAAAAAGAAACCCGTACGATTGTACGGGTACCCATAGGCCGTATACCCGTAAAAACCCATAGAAAGAAACCTGCACGGCTGTATAGGTACCTGTAGGTAAAATACCTGTAAAAAATCTGTAAACGGAAACCCGTACGACTGTACGGTTACGAGTAGGCCAAATCTCTGTAGAACTGTAGGCACTATAAACAAAATCCCAGTAAAAACCCATAGTTAAAAATCAAAACTTTATATGCATATCCATTGGCCAAATTTCCATTAAAAAAATGGATATTCCGTAGGGTAATGCTTTGTAAAAACCAGTACACAAAAGCATGTACAACCTATACAGGCACCCATACGCCAAATCCTGTAAAAACCACTACACAAAAATCCACAGACCAATAAAGGTACCTCTTGGAAAAATCGCTGCACAAAACCCATAAACAGAACCAATAGCCATTATACCATAGTGGAGTATCCATACATAGAATCGTGCATAGAATGGGTATCCATATACAGAATCCCTATAAAAAACAATACACAAAAATAGAACTGTAAATCAAATTTCCATAAAAACATAAACCAGCAGAAGTACATAATTAGCACTGATGAAATGTACAGAACTAAATTGCGGAGAAAGCATGTAAAGTAATTTTAAATAAAACTCAATGCGAATAAATAAAAATTTTAAAATATCTAGAAGCCTACGAGCCCGTCCTTCTTAATGCACGTCAATATCTATAAACATATTACAAAACATTTGTATAAATTCTCTTTACAAAATTTTAAACTACCTTTATATAATTCTGAAAATAAAATGAATAGAAAGATAATAACCAAATCATGATTCACCAGTCATGATTCACAACCATCGAATGATAAATGTACATATACATATGTAAGAAAAATAAGGAATATGCAAAAGATTAAATTAGCAGCGTAAAATTAATTTTCCTTCTCTATTCTAAAAACAGTAATCTTTCTGCACTGCATCATTTGGAGATTAATTCATGTCATATGACTCTTACATAATTTGATGTTGTAAAAGAAACTAAAACTCAAACAGCCAATAGTAATTTTACAGCAGTATTAACTATCAAAGACGAGTAAAAATGCATCGAGAACCAAAATTAACTCGGTCTGAATTAAGATTTCACCCTTAACATAACACATTTGCTTTTTACGCTTTGTATTAGCTGGATTGCAGTCTGTCTGCTCCTTGTTTTTTACTACACATTTATCAAAAATGTTAATTTTTGGAATAGGCATAAATAATGTGCCAACTTGTTTGTGGCTGCAACATATTTGCTGAAAGAAAAGTTGAATTAAATCTACCTCGACTGCCAAATTTCTTATTCATTGTGGATTGGAGTTTCAACATCTCTAAGCCATCAAAATTCTTGCTGTTCATTACGAATTCAGCTGCTTGTATTCGACTACAGAATCTATTACATATATATATAATATCATTTCATTTGATGGTTGCGAATCATTACTTTGACTGTATATATATTATTGATTTCATTATAAATATATACATATAGTACTGTACCTCACTGCATATATTTGTATTTAAGTTCTTTAATTGGGAAATTAAACAATTGTATTTAATCACATCAGCTTGTTTAACAATTTGATACCTAATGAGAAATGTATTGCCAAAGGATGGTACTTTCTAGCATCTGCTTAAATTTTAAGTTACCTACAATGCACTAAACCAAATTAAAAAAAAAAAAAAAAAAAAAAAAAAAAAAAAAAAAAAAAACTATAAGAAACCCAAATTTTCAGGAAGAGAAACATTATTAACAAGCAAGCAAAAAGAATACGGGACTTGCAAATTAGAGACTTTAACATAGAGTTCAAATTTAGCATACTTGCTATCCCCTTAAAGCTCGCTTACCAATGATAGTAACAGCCTGCAGCTTATTATGACATGCATACACATAGATGTTTTGCGTGGAAGAAAGGATGAATCCAAGAATATAATGTAGTGAAGAAATAATAATATACAAACACTGTGTCGACCCCTTATTACAATACTTTGAATGTTACCTGTATCTCTCAAAAGATAAATGAAACATGAAGATAACATATAATAAACTTAATAGTACCTAAAATACAATAAATTATATTGTAACAAAATGAATTTTAAAAAATTTACAAGTTTCAACAAATACCAATTCTCAACGCACAGTTCGGGAATTAAGAAAATATCTCATAGCGTATAATGTTTTATTCCGTATCTCACTTTTAGTGCTATATAATCTTCCACAGATTTTATATAAATAAAATCTACAACATAATGGGTATTTATAGTATATGTAGTTCTTGATGTAAAAAAGATCAACTTTTGTACTGTAAAAATTCCATCTATGTGAATAAGTATGAATATACTCATATACACATAATTATACTAAATAACTAATTTAATGAAACTAAATTCCTATAGAAAAATGGGGAAAGTGTAGAATCGCCCACTGCTTGGCGTGTTTTTAAGAATTGCACATACTCGGTATCCATGTACACATCGACCTATTTTCACTTAAAAAAACATCCCAAAATTGCACAAAAATGCCATTGTGCACTCCTTTGACTTTATTCATGTACACATCAACCTATTTTCACTTAAAAAGTCAAAAGAAAATTTATAAAAATCCAATTCCTTTTACTTTTGTACAAAGTGCCAAATAAATAAGTGGGCAATTCTGCACTTTACCCGAAAAAATATATAAAAATACCATTTACCTATATATATTAATAATTTATTATTACACAAGGTTTTTCATATATCATCTCAAAGGAACATAAATTTAATTTAAGCGATGCATTATTGGAATAAATTTGAGTCAGTGTTTTACGTGCAAGTTATTTAGATTTCTATTGTAGAAAGAATACTTGAAATAATGTATAGAAATATTATTTTGAACCATAAAAATTCTCAATAGTAAAATTTAAAGTACTGAAAAGGTAGCTATTGTTTTTGACAGTAGATTATATAATATAAAAATACCTCATGCCGAGCATTTTCTGAAATTACAATGCTAAATGAAATTGATATAGTGCAGTAATAATAACTTTTTGTAAACAAATATGGCTATATTCGCTTAATTGTAATGACAGTAATTTTAACTGCATTTGTATAAGGCTGTACAGAAGATTTATTTATATGGGTTTTCATCCGCAGAGAACAACCGGATTCCCTGTGGAAGTGCTTCCAAAAATAATGTTTAAATATTACTCTAACTATATTTGAAAGCAATGCTATAACTGTGCCCTTATAAGACTCATGATCCGAAGAGCTTTGGTTTTAAATGTCTCGTAAAAACTTTCAATTACTTCTGCAAAATTCATACCCACGTAAAAATTACTACACTGAAGTCAATTGATTATACAGCAAAACGTTCCTAAAACAATCAACTCCACAATTCGAGATAATGCCAGTTTCCTGTAGCCTGACAAAACTATGAATGATTTTTAAGTCCTGTTATTTAATTATTGTCCTGACAAATGTGCCATTATCAGAGGTGGTCATTTAAGAAAATAACCACTATATGAGGTTTCAACTAAATGTAATTTTTTTCAAATAAATAATTCACTTTTTATACTCCCAAGACTAGTACATTTAATATTACATAAATCTTATTCACAAATCTATTTCTATTTCAAAAGCAATTTATGAAAAACACATTTGAAATTTTCTTCATCAAACTAATAATAATGAAAATTAAAGTATGCATAAAAATGATTATATGTGTTTTAACAAAATAGCACAAAATATTTAATGTAAAAATGTGGTTCTAGTCTCATACTTGTAAAGAAAAATAGACCAAAAAGGAAAAACAATGTAAGCTACTATGATCATCTAAATTTTCACATAATTTTAGTAGTGGAATAAAGATTCCTTAAGCTTGTATGTCTTGTCTACCCCATTCAATAAGTAATAAACACATTAAATACTTCAATGTTTATTTCATTAATAAAACTTACCTTTTTTGCTCGCGAAATATAATTAGTACATTTTTTAAAACATAAAAAAACATTCTTTTTGCTCGGCCACATCACATTAGTCGAAAAATTCAAAATTGAATCATGCAAGATCATTTTTAAGTAAGGTATGCTCAAATTTATTAGTACATAATATTCAAATGATAAAGCATCTACATGAACAAGCTTTAAAAAAGTAATTCTAAACTGTAATCAAAAAAATAAATTTTCCAAAATACAGTTTCAGTAGAATGCAAAAACTACATTTCTGCATCTGCACACTGAAACAAATTTTCAAGTCTGAAATTATCACTTTTCAGTCTTTAAGCACATTGTTTTTCAGGATAAAAGTAAAGATGGAAAATCAATTTCACGCTCAGAAACTCCATTTCACAACTAGTCAGTTATCAGCAACGTTCTCTCAAACATTAGACACGATTACACGTGCATGGCTTTAGTGGTATATTCATAGTCAGTGCTGGTATTTTATTATTTATTACTAATTTCTAAACAGTAAAACATAGTAAAATTTGTAATACAGTAAATCCTAGTAAATAATATACTGCATTACTACAACTACGAAGAAAATAACACCACCATCACACAACAATAACTAGAGCGGCGCCATATTGCTTGTTTGGGAAACTTCTGAGAGTGAGGGAGGGAGGGGGAATTTTTTTTTTTTTTTTTTTTTCACGTCAGCGTTAACAGGGAGAAAAGTTTTGCGATTGCGAATGAACTTATTCGCGTTAAAGAGATGTTGGTTGATATCGGTGTTTATTTGTAATATCAGAAATGTAAGTGCTTATGTGTGTGTATTCAGAGAACCAACTCGTAGCAAAAACCACCTCCCTAAGACGACCGCCTCTGAAAGAAACCAGTATTTCTGAAAACATAAGTATACTTTGGTATTGAATATTCCCTCTGTAAAGCGACCATTCACAAAGAAAATTCTGCAAGTGTGTCTGGTCGCCTTAGAGAGATTCATTCCGTAGATGCAATCTCTCTAAGATGACCACCTCTAAAAGATAAACGTATCTCTGAGAACGTGAGTATCTATTGGTATTGAGCATCACCTCTCTAAGGTGACCACTTACAAAGATGAATTTTTATTTGCGGCTGGTCGCCTTGGAGAGACCTCGTTGTGTGTGGTGTATATGATTACTGTTATTGTTTCCGAAAAAAAAATTAAATCAAATAAATAAGCATATTTAGTAAAAACCCTCTCTGAAACGACCACCTGCGTTTACAGGTTACTCTGGTGGTCTTAAAGAGATCATATTTTCATAATTTAATTGTTTACAAGAAGTATATTAACGTCAGATAAAAAAATAGCACAAACCCATATAAACCAACAAAAGATTTATTATTATATTGATACCAGCAAGAAAACCAGTAAAAGTCAATATAAACCTATACAAACCAGTACAAAGTTCTGCCATTGAATGTTGGTTGTATGGGTGTCAAATGATACCAGTAAGAAAAACCCACAGAGATCAATAGAAACCAGTAAAAGTCAATAGAGACCATCAAAAATTCTATAGGTACCAGTAGAAAGTTTTACTAGTTTCTATGGGTCAGTTTGAAACCAGTAAAAAAAACCCACAGAGACCAACAGAAACCAGTAAAAGTCAATAGAAACCCATAAGATCTTATGGGTACCCATAACAAGTTTTACTGGTTTCTATGGGGCATTTTTAGTAGGGAAGTCATGTTTGTAAAAAAACTGAACATTGATATGAAAACTTTGAAGGGACTGAGAAAAAAAAAAGAAAAGAAAAGAAAAAAGAGAAAAATGTATGCTATTACTTAACGCTGCATCGGGTATTCTAGACGTATACTGCTGCGCTAATTTTAAAATTTTTGTAATTTTCCTGTTGAATTGTATTAGGCGTAAGGGCGAAGAAAATGAAGCTTAATAATAAAGCTAAAAAGGCTAAAAAATGTGTTAGTAGGAGTGTCTGTAACAGCAGACTGTTAAATTGCGAGCTCGGAGAGAACGTAAAAAACCTTAACAAATCCTTTTGGGCCACTGTTATAAATCTGAAATTTTCACTCTTTGCTTGTGTACTTGTTAATATAAGCTTTCCTTAAAACAGTTCTACAAGAAACGTTTTATCTGTGGCAGAATGATAGCTACTGAGTGTTTTGCTGCAAAACTATCTAAAGCTGATCCATGATGCCAAACTTATCTCCTCTCAGCCAGTATTAAGCTCATAGAACAGATATGTTAATTTACTTTTACTACATTTAAAAAACCTGATGTGTACACCACATGACTTCCTTGTACGGAATATTAAATTATGCGCATTTTTTCTTGCATTTCATTTAAACTTATTAGATTGAATTAAACCTACTTCGCCGACAGTGCACAAACCACAATAGAATAAATGCATTCTTTAAAATTCACTATATTTGTTTACCACAGCGACACTCTGGCGCTTAACAGTATTATATTTCGTTCATATGTTCAGTATTATATTTCGTTCATATGTTCAGTATTATATTTCGTTCATATGTTCAGAATGCACAAAATTTATATCATTTGAAGAATTATCTAATCGTTGTCACATGTTCTATTCAAATACCATAATAAATCTAGAGCGACGTATAAAAGAAATTAAGCAAACAAAACAATAAAGAAACAGTTTTTCACAGACGATTCAGTATTTCTCATTCAATTAATTCAGTTCTCACTTCGCGAGAAGGCAAAAATACATAAAAGCTCAAAATATCTATATTAAAAATTACAAAGTAAATCTTAAACACTTATTTCCTCGAAAAAATTCCAGAAAGAATTAAGCATGATTTAATTCGCAATAATAAATGAAGGCGTTGTCTTTGTTGTTGCGAAGCTACGTTTCTCTAGATTGGCAACAAATCCTCTATTCTGCTGTTTCAAATGCAAACAAGCAATGGCCGCTATCAAAAACATTATTAGGCTTAGCGGCATTTAAAAAACTTTCAAATTGTTGATAATTCGCAAAATATTGCATACTTTAACCGGAAGATAAGAACAACATAATTCAATCATTTTTAAAGCAAAAAATGTACAATTTACAAACATATAAGAGTAAAGAAACTGAGATCACTGAGCCGGGTAACAGAGTGGATAAATATATAAATATATTTATATATTTAGACATATAGACATAGACATATATAACATAACATAGACATATATTAGACATAGACATATATAAATATATTTATATACATTTGGTGCTCCGATTGAAACCAAAATACGAGGTGCACATCTACATGTTATAGTAGTCTTATGTACAAAATTTCAACGTTCTGTGGCTACTCGTTTTTGAGTTATGCGAGATACGTACGTACATACGTTCGTACAGACGCCACGAAAAATTCTCTTCAGAATTCATTTTAAAGCAGTTTTATAATTTTTTTTTTTTGGAAGAAAAGAGTCTTTTATTCTGTCCTTACGTACAGATATCACGCAAAAACATTGTTAACTTTCATTCGATAGCTGTCAAAATGGATATTTTCGTTGAAATATGCTGCCTGAAACTTTTCGCGATTACAATACTTCCTTTTTACTTCGTACAAGGAAGTAAAAACTGGCACATATTCAACATTTCTGAAGTTAGTCAGAACCAGAAGGTTATTCTCAGCCTCGTGAGTAATAGATATACACGATTACAGAATTAACTACAGACATATGAAGACATCGTCGTATACATTTATTACAGCCTACATGAAAGTAATATAATTTTTTTTAGTTCACTGTCTTCTATACTTATTTTTAATTACGGAAATCTTCCAAGATCGGAACTTATGAATATAAATACTGTCTTTTCGAAGGACCGGAAATTATTAGACGGCAAATTAAAAAGAGAACGTTCTTTGTGATCAAACGATAAAAGAATTCGATTCAACGCAGGAGATAGGAAGCTCTCTTCCTAGCGAAGAGGGTTTAACAATAGTGCATTGATGGACAGAATTCCATTTATTTTTTTTTTCGGAGGGTGGCAATTCTGAAGAAGGAAATTACGTATGACTTCTTTATGAGGGCTTGAGCAGCCAGAGTCGGAAAGTGTCAGAAAATCTTACAAATCTTTCCCTAGACAGCTAAAAGGAAGATACGGAAAAGAAAGCGCAGTTTACGCAATAGCAAAACCATATGTAAAAGTCGACTATATTCTGGGAACAAATTTATAAGGATTTAAATGTGATTAAAGAATTCTAAATTTCTTATATGGAATTTTTTATAAAACAACAAATCATATATATTTCGGTAGATTTAGTCCCGACTTATTATGATCCAACAGACGATTTTTCGCTTTTATGATGGAGCTTTTCTAATTTTTAATTTTGATCTTTTCATTATTGGCAATATAAAGTACGACAGGCATGTTGCACCAAATAAGAAAGTATGTTGACAATAAAATGTTACATATCCTCTCAAATAGTCTTTTTAACATATTCCACAATCGAAACTTGATTTTTTCCTAAAATCTTTTGAAAATCCATTAAGTGTAGAAGCCTTATAGTGTCTTCAACCACATACTCTCAAATTTCGCTAGGAAAAAGGCTTGTCGATTTTTTTTATGACTGTAACATACCCAGAATCTAACAATTAGTCTAATTTCAGTGTTGCAAATATTCTTTAGGGAAGTATATTATTTAGCTGTATGTAAACAATGAATAATCATTTTTCCACTCAGCTTTTTTACTTGCAGAATTTGATGAATTAAATGATAATTATTGTTTTATTATAAAACTAATTTCAGCGTTGCAAATATTCTTTAGGGAAGTGTATATGTTAACAATGAAAAACCATGTTTCCACTAAGTTTTTTTGCTTCCAGACTTCAATGAATTAAATAATAATTAATATTTTATTATAAAACTAACAATGAAGCTTATTGCGGGGGGGGGGAAGATATAACTGGCTGTGTAATACCTAGATGGATTACATCAATTTATTTGATCACATCACTTTTCATTTTGATAATTATTATCCCAGAAACCCCTAAGTAAATGCCAACATTTCAATTTGTTTATGCTCCAGGAACATTTTTTGAAATAACATATCTTTTCTCTTCCTTATTTGTCGTAAACTCGTGTAGCAGTCTTAACACGAATTGGCAGTTTGCCACTAAAAATGATCAGTTATGTACCAATTAGATTTGTATATATATAGTGCATTTTCGATTCCAATAGGCACAGTTTTACCTATACAAGATTGGATAAAAACGAAGTGCTTTCCAGACTTGACGACACTTCAAAGTGGCAGTTTTTCCAAATTTCTAATTATTTTAATTTATTTAATTTATTTTCCCAGATTACCAATTTAAATAGAAATACTATAGTTTTCATAAATCTAAGTGGACTGTTAAATAAATTATTTATTAAAGGCATTTTTCTGGATTCAGTTCTTGGTTGCAACGGTTTTTGAGTTTTTTTCACTTGTGTAACGTGTGATTCGGACCATTAGTTCCTAAAAAGGCCTCACCGAAGGCATTTTATTTCATTTATTTTATCATTTTAATAATTATGCCTATTTTGACGCTGCTGAAATCGAGGCGTGTGTCTTAGAACCTGAGGCGTTTTATTATAGAAGAAATACTACAAATATGATTATGATTCTATTATGTATAGATCAATAAATAGTTTGTGTTTAGTATTTTAATGTTTACTGAAATGAATGAAATTACCGATAACTGTTTTTTAGCTTCTATTGTGTTATTTAAACAACAAACTTTATATTAAATTAAAAAATACTGGAGTGGAAAAATTATCAGTAATTGTATCCTATTATTGTATTTTAAAAAAACATTTTACAGCAGTATATATCAACATATAACGAATAATATTAAAAATTAAATTTTTATTTCATTCATTTTTAAATTTAAACTACTTTTATTAAGTAGTTATAGATGTATAATCCCACATTTAGGTTTCGTGATGCAATCATGATATCATTAAGATTGATATTCAATAATTTTTTACTTTCTTGTACAAAGTAAAGCAAATATTGTAATCACGAAAAATTCCGAATACTATATTTCAACGAAAATATTCATTTTGACTTCTATCGAATGCAATTTAACGATGTTTTTAAGTGGCATTTATATGTAAAAACAGAATAAAGGACTCTTTTTTCCCCCAAACGAATTATAAAATACCCACTCTGTTATTCGACTCAGTGAGCTCAGTTTTTTTTATTTATTCTTATATGTTGGTAAATTGTGCATATTTTGCTTTAAAAGTGATTGAATTATGTTGTTCTTACCTTCCGGTTAAGGTTTTGGGGCCATTAATTAATCTGCATGCAATAGTTCTAGAATTATCAACAATTTAAATGTTGTTTAAGTGCGGCTAAGCCTAATTTTTGTTTACCTTATTTGTTTACATATGAAACTTAGCAGAATAGGAATTCAGATTCTGCACCTTCAGTGTCTTTTAGCCGAGTGGGACCACTCGGCACTCGGCACTCGGCTTTTGGTCCCACTCGGCAGGTGACCTGTCACCTGTCACCTGCCGAGTGGGACCAAAATTAAACTTTCATTTTTGTGAGCCAAAAAATCTGCCTTCTTGCCTGCTGGCCGAATTGCTTGTGTTTGAAACTTTAATTTTAATTGTAAAAAAAAAAAAAAAAAAAATTAAGTTTTTTTAACTGTATTTGGTGTATTTTTTCCTCTATTTTTCAATTTTTAATGAAAACATTTTGAAGTTTTATCTATTTTTGCCTTGCCGCCAGCTGAGAACAAACTGAATTAATTGAATGAGAAATACATCTCTAATGAAATTCAGCAAAAAGTGCGCATAATTTAGTATTCCGTACAAGGAAGCAACATAAATGACGGCCAAAGAAAGGATAAATCTAAATAACTGTAACATAACTTCTGAAAATCTGTGCTTTGCTTTTAATAACAAATTTAAAGTAATAAATTCCGTTTTTGTTTACGAATCCAAGATCAGGTTGAAAAGTAAAGGCTAATTGGAAAAGTAACATGCTAATATAAAATTCAAAATTAGGCAAATGAATTAAATTTACTCAGATTTTAAATGCAACGCTATCGATTTCGAAGGCAATTTAACATCGATCTCTTTTGCCTTCGTCGAAATCGATAGAATTTTATGCAAACTTTGTACCGATACAAGTTCTTATTTTTTGGCCAGATTTAAAGGAAAGACTAATTAATTGCTTTAGATATTTTAATTAACGTTGTACATCATCATCATACTCAACGGCCGATAAGTATTTATGTAGCATTGTTAGTCTAAAACGTTTATAATAAATATTTTGATATTTCATGAAGCTTAAAACAATGCATTTCTGCGATGTTCTTGTTTTCCGCAAAGCATGTCATCTCAGAAATCAACCGAAGCATCAGAATTCAACATTCCATGTGTCACATGTCATTTTAAGAGCCTTATTTGCCTCTCTAACAAACTGTTTGAACAAATCCACCGAGTTGCTGAATCATAAAATTTGTGCAGTATGAAACAAAACGGTTGGATTACTACAAATGTATGTCAACAGCCTCAATGTAGGGAATTAGAATTTTTAGAGGAAAAATTACTTCTCTTTATTTACAATTGTTCCTTCCCTTCTTGATTGTCATAGAATCGTCATCTAACTTGTTAAGAAATCGTCCTTCAATAGAATCGTTATCTAGCTTCTTGAGAAATAATTAAGGAATTATTCTGGAATTAAATACAACTTTCACTGTATTCGAAAAGAATTAGTTTGCTCCTTAAAAATGAGAGACTCATGTCAGTTACTCTCGAAATGCATGGAATTTTTTATAAACTAAATGCTGAACCAGATGTTTCTAATACTCAGCTTGCCTAAATTTTAATGCAGCTACTTATTCTTCATAATATGATAGTGTCTGCAATAAACTGCATAGTAACATGTCTGCCTCATCATTGCATTTTCTTTCTATTGACCTAAAGTTGACATATAACATATGTTACCGTGAAAGACCGGAATTGGAGAATGTCGACTTTCACCGGAGAATGTCAACATTCACCAAATACGTCGGTGAAAGATCGAATATTTCTTTACATTCTTGTACATTCGGACCCTCACCGGTGTATGTCGACAATCACAGATATGCTCTGATGTAGGTCGAAAAGAGAGGAGTATATGTACACGCTGCCATTCCAAAAGGAAGTGTTCCACAAATAAATGCAGTTGTAAAAGCAAGGGCCTCTTGTGCAATTCAAAGTGTCATAATAATTTAAGTTGTTGCAATAAATAAGATTTGAACCACATAATTTGGTAAGTTTACAACTTCTATTATTTTCCTTTCTCATTTTGAATGTACTGTGTGTTTTAAGTTCTTATATTCTTAAGTTCTTATTCTGATAAGATTATTATGTTCTTATTCTGATAAGATCTCATATGTATTTATTATATTTATTATTCTGAGTCTCAAGTGCGTTTTTTCGCGAATGAATTACAGAGAAGGAAATATGATATTCTTATATGTTCAACATTCACCATTAGTACATGGTGAATGTCGACATTCACCGATTAAGTCAGAAATAAGAGTATTTGGAAAATATTTCGGACATACACCAAGCGACTATGTGAATGTTGAACATTCACCGGTGAAAGTCGACATTCTCCAGATTTCGGTGTTTCACCGTAACATATGTTTAGCATAAAATAGATATTGTTACATCTACTATAAAATATTTACAAACACATAGCATTACTTTCATAGTACTTACCATTATTTCTTAGTACTTATTATAAAATATTTAATAGCACATAGTATTACTTTCATAGTACTTACCATTGTTAGTACCATTATTTCTTAGTACTTACCGATGTTATAAACCGTTATGCAAAAATTTTAATTTATTTCTTCCACCTATATCTATCTATCTTTTAATACAACAAATATCATTTGCTAAGTGAGGTTCCTTAGCAAATATTTATTAAATGAATAAGTGAATTTTATCCCAAAGGGGAGTTAGACCTAAACGGCTATTAATTCCAAACCGGCATTTTGCCTCGTTTCACTTCCTGCGTTGATACACTTTTCAAACTGTTGCCACTAAGTATTATGGTCATGTATTAATTTAACGAAACTAAATAATGAAGAATCTGCATGGATATTTCTCGCATTGTGAAAAAACAACCGTACCTAGAGCCATCAAAATTTTGAATAACGTAATGAACGTCCAACCGAACATGGGCAATTGTAAGTCGGAATTTGTTTTGTTATCGATTTCAAATTTTGTAAAACTCTAACGAATTTTTGCTTAACAAACTCGACGATTTCAAAGCGAGCAGTGGCAATAGTGTACGGAAAAAACATTTTTTATCTCCAGCGCGCGCGCGATACTGTGAATCGGAAATTCCAAAGATATGCTGTTTTGCTGCTGTTAAATATTTTGTGATATTGCTGTTAAATTGAATTTTATGTGGTTTAAGTGCTAAGAATAATATTTAATAAATAAAGGTAACGCTCAAAACATTTAAAAAAAAAACGCCCTTTTAGGCGTAATATAAGATTTGAAAGCTTTTCAGATTTTCTCTTCTTCTCCCCCCGCCTGATATAAATTAACACATTCCTTAAGTGAAGCATTTAATTCTCGGCTTTTAGTCATCTTTCGTTCACATTAACAAATGACGTAAGTCCATTAGTAAATCTGTTTGTGATAACGCAATTTAAATTGCATTCACCGGTAGTACACTCGTAGCCGGCCGGTGGAAGTTTGACTGCTACCGCTGTTTGGGGAAAACCGGAAAGTTGTCGCTTATGATGCCGCGAAAAGGTGTACCTTTGTCGGCAGTAGGAACTGATAGTTTCCGGTGACAGGTGTCTAATCTCTTCTGCTCCTGTGAGATGCTCAAATATTGCAGCTGCATATAAGAGTATACATTTTTATTTTATTTCAAATTTTAATTGTCAAGAGCATTCAGGAAAGTCCATTTAGCAAGTTCAAAATTGTTTATAGGTTTTTGAAACCTTGAAATCATATATTGTAACCCATTAAAAACTCCCATTTTATTCAAAAAATTATCGATATATCTATAAATAACAACATTAATTTACTTTTAAAAGTTTTATTTAAATTTACATTTCATGTAAAATTATTAAATGCCGTTCAATATAAAAACAAATGGTTTGGTTCCCCGATATACGTCTAATTATCTCATTAAATTCGTGATCTTACATGATCTTCATGAATCTTAGAGAATTACCTGTGTACTCATTGGCCAATAACTTTTTTAATTTAAAAACTTCCATCACTTGGTGAATTAGGGGATGAGTTATAATATGTTATAAAGAAAACGAGAGAAATCTCTTTCTCTACTACCTAAGATCATATGTATTTAAAGTCCTGAAATGAAATATAAAAAAAACTGAAATGTCTAACTTTTTAGTGAATTTCTGTCTCTTAAAATTGTAGCATTTCTATCTTACAATAATATACATGTTTAGATTTCGAAATATTAAAAATTAAAAGATATATTTAAATACCAAAGCTACATGATCCTACATGATCTTCATGAATCTTAGAGAATTACCTGTGTACTCATTGGCCAGTAACTTTTTTAATTTAAAATCTTCCATCACTTGGTGAATTAGGGGATGAATTATAATATGTTATAAAGAAAACGAGAGAAATCTCTTTCTCTAATACCTAAGATCTCATATGTATTTAAAGTCCTGAAATGAAATATAAAAAAACTGAAATGTCTAACTTTTTAGTGAATTTCTGTCTCTTAAAATCGTAGCATTTCTATCTTACAATAATATACATGTTTAGATTTCGAAATGTTAAAAATTAAAAGATATATTTAAATACCAAAGCTACGTGATCCTACATGATCTTCATGAATCTTAGAGAATTACCTGTGTACTCATTGGGCAATAACATTTTTAATTTAAAAACTTCCATCACTTGGTGAATTAGGGGAAGAATTATAATATGTTATAAAGAAAACGAGAGAAATCTCTTTCTCTAATACCTAAGATCTGATATGTATTTAAAGTCCTGAAATGAAATATAAAAAAAACTGAAATGTCTAACTTTTTAGTGAATTTCTGTCTCTTAAAATTGTAGCATTTCTATCTTACAATAATATACATGTTTAGATTTCGAAATATTAAAAATTAAAAGATATATTTAAATACCAAAGCTACATGATCCTACATGATCTTCATGAATCTTAGAGAATTACCTGTGTACTCATTGGCCAGTAACTTTTTTAATTTAAAATCTTCCATCACTTGGTGAATTAGGGGATGAATTATAATATGTTATAAAGAAAACGAGAGAAATCTCTTTCTCTAATACCTAAGATCTCATATGTATTTAAAGTCCTGAAATGAAATATAAAAAAACTGAAATGTCTAACTTTTTAGTGAATTTCTGTCTCTTAAAATCGTAGCATTTCTATCTTACAATAATATACATGTTTAGATTTCGAAATGTTAAAAATTAAAAGATATATTTAAATACCAAAGCTACGTGATCCTACATGATCTTCATGAATCTTAGAGAATTACCTGTGTACTCATTGGGCAATAACATTTTTAATTTAAAAACTTCCATCACTTGGTGAATTAGGGGAAGAATTATAATATGTTATAAAGAAAACGAGAGAAATCTCTTTCTCTAATACCTAAGATCTGATATGTATTTAAAGTCCTGAAATGAAATATAAAAAAAACTGAAATGTCTAACTTTTTAGTGAATTTCTGTCTCTTAAAATTGTAGCATTTCTATCTTACAATAATATACATTTTTAGGTCTCGAAATATTAAAAATTAAAAGATATTATTAAATACCAAAGCACATTTCTTGCAGTGTTACAAATCGTAATATTTTATACTATTTTTTAATAGTAATAATATAATTAATTATAGGAAGCTGTAAATATTTCATCATAATCAATATTTTTAAGCAATATGAATAGTAAAATCTCATGTAAAAATGTATTCTATCCCGTTGCTAAAAGTCTATAGAATAAAGGAAATATGATCTAATTATTGCAGTAATAAAAAATATATAATTTCAGTTTGCATAAACCTATGCAATATTAACTTATTCATGAACTCGTGAATGTTTTAAGTTAACACAATGGATGTAATTAACACATTAAGCAAAGTCTTTTTTAAATAATTTCTAAAAACTTACTATCTCAAAATTTCAGTTTACAGTATAACATCTTAGAAAAGAGTCTATTGTTGAAAAGTTAAACATTAAAACGTATATAAAAGGCCTTTTAAAAGTCGTATAAATGTTTTCTATTTCTTCTTTAAATAAGAATATTATTTTATTATTGGAAATTCATAAAAAGCAATGTTTACTGAAGATTTCGATTTTGGAAGATCCAACGTTTGTTCTTGCATTTCTTTCTTGCCTAAAAAGACACAAAAAGAAAATGACAAACATTTAAAAAGAAAATACATTATGGTTTAAAAAATGTTTTTAAACAGAACTATGTAAAAAAAATTAAATCCGTATGTTACTGTAAAACATAATCGTAACCGTTAGATTTTATTTTTACTATAGATGACAAGTGGCTGGTGAAAAGCAGGGCCAAACACCCGGATGGCATTTTTGACTACTTGGGTATTATAGATGACAGTGTGTACAAATAAAATTAGAAATTCAGCTATTGATTTATTTGAATATATTAGAAATACATATTTTTCATCATAGTATAATTTGGCACTTGCGTAAAATATTGATAAAAATGTCCAGATAAAATAATCTTTCGAATGATTAACTAAATGCTGTATCAGTAATTCCCATTTATAATATCGAAGACAAATGGAAGATCTTATTCATCGTCGACTGGCAACAGCATCTGTTTCCTCTGGATTAGAATTTATCGAAACTGGAAAAAGAAATCTTTCCCAGATATTAATACATTAAGGGGTGTTGGAACCCTAAAATTTTCAAAAAATTGTGATTTCGGATTTTTGCATTTTCAAATTCTCTACACTTTTATCTTTCTAAAAATACCATTCTTTAATCTCTATGAAAATTAGAACTGTAAAAAATCTAGTTTTAATTTGTCATCTACTGCTTTGATCAATGAGGATTTTTACATAAAAACGCGTTTTTCTCCAAACGTGATTTTTTTATACTCGATGTACCTTTTCTCAGGAACTACTCCTCACAGGTATCTAAACTTTTTATGGCTTATTTATTAGGTTCCCTAATATTTATTGAAACGAGCTTTTTGTAATAAACTTAGAACAAAATTTTTTAAAAAATTTTGTGTGTGAGAAAAGTGCTAAATTTTACTATGCCTAACATAATATTCTGTAATTTACTCTAAAATTCAAAATATTTCAAAAGCTCATTTCAGTGTAATCAGATAGGTATACTTTAATTACAGAAAAAATTTCAAGCTTGTATCTACAGCAGATTTTGAGAAAAGGTACATCGAAAATGGCCAATTTAACATTGTCGGTATAGGGGTTTCTGATACCCCTTAAATATAAGTTTGCTATCACACGAAAATGCAGTACCCACGCTAATTATTTCAACATATTTCAATTAAATTGATTTAAAATATCGCCAGAAAGATTTTGAGTATACAAAAGCAAAATATTCAGTTAAGAATTCATCATACCAAAGCCAAATCTCAGATTTAACTAAGAGCAACATAGCAGGAAGATGTTTAAATCCAACTATAGCCTTTACCAAAATAACTATTGGAATGAAAATGAATACCAGAAATTCAGTTTAGGAAATGTTTACGTATGTCTACAAAAAATCTAGAAAAACTAAGAGTTCTTTGCGGCTTTTTTAAGAAATGTACGGACGTAATTTGCACGGACTTCTACCATACCCTAAGGAGAAACGCATTTTGTCAGGTAACGCAAATGTGTTTCCGGTAATGAATGACCTTTTCCAAGTGTGAACAATAAATGGATTCCCGATTTGCACACAGAAAGAAGATTATTTGTTGGCAATCAAATTATCTTAAATATAAGTAAGTAAACAGAGAAATATAAAATAATCACAAAATCGCCACTTACGGAATTGACTTAATTAGACACAGTAGAAACAATTTCAAATTATTATATAAATATGGGACAAGGAAACCAGTTATTCAACTGTCTATAAGAAAAGAACATTTAGTTGAATTGTTAGATTTTTGAACTGCAACCTTGTTTACGAATTTTACGTCACCAAGAAGAATTTTACATTTTAACTGAATGTAATATACCTCATTCAACGTATATAAGTGACGTATATCATATTTTAAGCCACAGTTACCAATCTCTACTTCCAGGCACAGGTCTAAGCTAGGCCAGAAGCTCTGTAGAACCAAAAGCTATTGAGGTATTGCTGTGCTGAACTAACTCTCAAGCTTTCTTCCCACTTTTGAAGCAGAATACACGGGGACTAGCACTCCTCTTCCCCTTCCGCAGCTTCTTGACAAGGCTCTCTGCATATTTTAAGTGCCTCCTAGCCGCACAGACACTATACGCATATGAATATTCTTTTCTTCTGCGAAATTCGAGTCCGGACACTTTCGTACGGCAGTCGTCACTAACTACTGTACCAACGGGGTGGTTGTTTACTTTTACAATGGAATGCTTAGCATTCTGCTCCATATTTTATAAATAATGGATCCAAAACCTATTTTAACCGGTAAGCATGATCAGTTCTTTATGCATAACATATATTTAAAAAGAATTTAGTCTGATTAGTCACTTATGCAATAAAAGACGAAGAAAAATTTAATCATATTTTCCCGCCCCTACTTAATATGCACCAAAATAAAATAATGTCCACCGACGATGAAAAATAGCTGCAATTTGTTTATAAAATTATTTTTATTGACCATTTCTATGTTCGTTGAAGCGTGCTAGAGCATGTAAATCGCTTTATTAACCGCATTGTTTGACATTTCTTCAACTGTTATTATTATCATTTATTTCCAAACGTCGAAACGCACACACCTTCTTTCCAAGTCAAAAAGGTATTACTATTTATAAAATAAAGGCGTCAAACGTCAACAGTGTTATTTCTTAGGAACCCATCAACCTACGGTTGAACGCGGCGTGAGACGGGAAAAATTATGTTGCCAAGTGTTAGACGTAGCGTATCAGAAATAGCTTGCTACTTAAATTTAAAATAGGTCTGCTGCTGCCGTGAAAATTTAGTTGGCGACTTGGCGAGTAAATTCTTTACAAATTTTCCAAAATAGTTCTGAGATTTAACGTTTTCTGTTCTTTTTATTTGTTATCTACCCATCATGTGTTAACCGGGATGCGTGGTAGAGCTCTGAAAATATTTTTATCTGTATATTAATGGATTATTATCGTATTTAAAATCGCCTTTTATTTTCTCGTGATAATGCTGTACCATCTTAAATCAGAAGTAACACTTCGTAAGGTTTCCTACCTGGTAAATCTTATGATAAAAACTGTGAAAGTTCATATTATATTATTATTAATTTTAATTATCAACAGCAATTTAATAAAAACAACCACATTTTTCAAAATTTATTTAAGTTGAAAAAACAGAATACGTAGAATACAAATCTTTCAAATAGTTTAGGTTTAATACTGTTGCTAAATTAAACATGTTTCAAAATAAAGTTAAAAAAATCTTATGTGTGCACCACATGACTTCCTTTCACGGAATATTAAATCACACGCATTCTGCATTTCATTTAAACATATTGGGTTGAATTAAATCTACTTCGTCGACAGCGCATAAAACACAATAGAATAAATGCACTCTTTAAAATTCACTATATTTGTTTACCATAGTGACACTTTGGCGCTACGTTCACTTAACAGCCTTACATCTCATTCATTTTATAACTCAGAATGCACAAAAATTACGTATATCACCTGAAGAATTATCTAATCGTTGCCACATGTTCTATTCAAATACTATAATAAATCTAAAACAATGTATAAAAGAAATTAAACACACAAAGAAAAAAGAAACACAGACGATTTCACAGACGATTCTGTATTTCGCATTCAATTCATTCAGTTCTCACTTCGCGACAAGGCAAAAATACATAAAAACTCAAAATATCTTTATTAAAAATCACGAAGTAAATCTTAAACACTTATTTCCTGGAATAATTTCCAGAATGGATTAAGCAGGATTTAATTCGCAGTAATAAAAGAAGGCGTTATCTTTGTTTTTGCGAAACTTATTTTATCTAGATTGGCAGCAAATCCACTACTCTGCTAAGTTTCAAATGTAAACAAATATGACTGCTATGGACAAAAAAAAAATTAGGCTTAGCTGCACTTGAAGAACTTTTAAATTGTTGATAATTCTACAACTATAACATGTAGGTTAACTAAAGGCATAAAAACCTTAACTGGAATATAAGAACAACATAATCCAGTCATTTTTAAAGCGAAAAATGCACAATTTACCAACCTATAAGAATAAAGAAACTGAGCTCACTAAGTCGAATACCAGAGTGGATATATACATATTCTTTTGGTGCGGCCGATTGCAACCAAAATAGGAGGTGCACATCTATATGTTATAGAAGTCCTATATACAAAATTTCAACGTTCTGAGGCTACTCGTTTTGAGTGATGCGCAATACATACATACATACGTACGTACAGACGCCACGAAAAAAATCTGTTCAGAATTCATTTTAAATCAATTTTATACTTTTTGGGGAAAAATAATCCTTACGTACAGATGTCACGCAAAAACATTGTTAAATTGCATTCGATAGCGGTCAAAATGGAGATTTTCTTTGAAATATGACACCCGAAATTTTTCCCGATTACAATACTCTCTTTTTACTTCGTACAAGGAAGTAAAAATAGATAGTGCAGTTGTATTATAAATTGCCTCTCTTTCTATTATGGCAGGCTGAGTGTTTTTTTTTAATCTAAATTAATAGGAAAATGCAAAGAAAAATAAACACACGCAAAATGTAGGAGGTAATTTTTGTATCTTACAACTCAGATAAAAGGATCTGAAGTGAATGAAAAGAAATAGTCTAATGATTAAAATATGAGTAAAAAGGAAAAGTACGTTGAGAGTTTGACTTAGTGCAGATCTTTGAAATGTATTATTCCTTATTCCTCTTCAGACATATCCCTTCTTCTCCCCTAAAACGAGAGAGAGAAAAAGAACAGAAGCTTCAGTTATAGCATAGACGAATGATATAGGCTAATCTGAAAATTAAACACTAAACATAACTAATTTTTTTTTTTTTTTTTTTTTTTTTTTTTTTTTACGAAAAGTTTTTGAAGAATTCATATTTATTCAATTCCTAATAGCTCTGTGATCAAAAGAATTTTAATGATAGACTAATATCTCAAGAAGAAAGCGGAATTTTAATAAAATAACATGTTAGCAATTACTGAGATTTCATCCATTGTTCGCTAATTAGTAGCCAAACGATTAAGATCATTGAACACTAATTAGTTGATTCCTTGTAGAGTCATTAGGTTAATTGGAAGCAGAAAAGATAAAAAATATGCAACCGCCTTCGCCGGGAATCGAACCACGGACCTCTGGAATACCCGCCCAGCTTGCTACCGTTGCACCGCGAAGGCACGCTAGAGAAGCGGACTTTATATCGTAATCAAATGCTGCCAGATATGCTGGCTGCAAGAGAGTTTTCCTGTGCGTAACCTAAATATGGCATTTGGAATCCCGGGGGCTGGTAATTCTCTCGAAACTCCTCCCCGCTGTTCCTGAGGAGATGATGTCACAAACCAACAAGTAAACAACTCGCACAGATTTGAATAGTATAGATTTATAAATTATACATCTGCATTTACACAAGACAAATAAATGTAAATAATTGAAACATATAATTAAACATTAAGTTTGCGTTAACAATGTTTCCTTTGGGGATTAAGATACAGCTGCAGTGCCTTGGCGATGCAACAAAGAAAATTTCCTGAAATCCGAGGTAAAAAGCAATCCAAACATTATCGTCTCATACTGGTAAACAATAAAAAACAACACATATCAAATTTGATGGCTAAATGTGTCTAAATTGAATGTATCTATTCTAAGGTGATGCCTTATTTTGAAACAAGTGAACGAATTCTGATAATACAAGAAACTCATTGCTTTTTATTTTATTTTTGCGTGTGTATGTTCATAGCTGAGTGACGACTGGTGATGGTTGAATGGGATTGAAATAAATGCGATACCCATCAAAAAACAAGCGCACATATCACCGGAAGATGATATAACCTTAGTGCGTGATGTTTTATAAGCATTCCACTTTAAGTTACCACAGCTGAAAATTGGCAGGCTATCGTGCGAGATAAAGCCGACAGTCTCTGTGCACCAGTTCAATAAAATGGTAAATAGTCTTAAATTCTTTAAATATGCTATCATAAAAACGTGAAACATTTTATTCTTAAAGAAGGTTTAAAATAAACTGATGCGCTCTTAGTTTTGAATTCAATCTGAAAAGCCAATAATACATATATTTGTTATTTCGCTTTCGAGCATATAGATTTATGTTAGCCATTCAGGATAATGTCTTCTAACTGGGAAGTAAAAGCTCCTAAAGTTTTGAAACTTTTATCTTCTTTCTCAATGTTTTTATTTTGTTTATAAATTAATTAAATATGGTTGTTTATGAAATTGGTATTTATGTAAAATATGGCAAACTTTTCAAAGCACGAAATATAGTTTTTAAAATTTAATGCGGATAGGCTTGTTCTTCTGAAACTGCAGCGTTTTTTGTGCCTGCATTGTTTCTAATTCTTGCTATTGTTTCTAATTCTTTCGACCCACCCGGCAGCCAAGTGATGAAGTCGCCGGTAGTTCGATCCGAGGTTCGAATCGCGGCGAACGGACTTGCTGCATGAGCGTGTTCATAGTTTTACTTGTGCGCAACCTGCACACACGGCAATTCCCTTAAGAAGTCCTGGACGAAAACACGCCTCCCCTTATAGAGATAGCCTTTGCATGCTTTGTCGTAATCAAATAAACCACACCAAACTAAACCTAATCCTCCTATCTGAGCCTATAACCACCTGCCAGTGGGTTCAGAGACTTTACCGCCAAGTGGTAAAGTCTCTGAACGCTGGTAGTTCCGCCCGTGTTCGAATTCTGGCTGCATGGGACTTTTCATGAGCCTCTCCATGCGTAATTGGATAGGCATGGAGGATACGCATACTCTTAAAATACCTACATGAAAGCATCCCTTCCTACAAGTAGATAGCCTACGAGTTGCTTTGCCTTGATCAATCAACCGAACCCAATCTATAAACAGCCAGATCAGGCCTTCGAATTTTATCGTAGCTGAGAGTCAAAAGCCGTCTCTTTCATTGTCTTAGGCGTTGGACACATTCTAAATCATAGCTTACGACTTTATTCTAAGTGATAGCCCAGCTCTGTCTTAATTTTGACAGAAACTTCCTTGAAGGTCTGGGTCTGAGAGTCTCTCACACATCTTCTTCCACCACCACCTGCTCGAAAGAACTTTTTCCTGGACAGTTTATTAAGTACCCCTATGCCCAAAATACTGTTACGAAATGTACAGGCGCGGTGAGATGGCTTCCCCGCAAAGCAATTTTAGGGTTACCATAAAATGGCAAGGGGACGGCAAGGTTGCCATATTTGGCAAGAAATCGCCAATTTGGCGACAAAATTGGCGATAAACCATGGCCGGATAGAGAACCTTCTGGAACGAATTCTTACCGGTTTAGCCCAGAATGTTCTCGAACATAAGCTGAAAGCTATATAAACCCTGCTGGTCCGCAGTCAGTGTGTGTGTCCCTCATCGAGTAAGTGTCTCGTCGAGAGGGCGAGTGAGAGTGCCTCGTCGAGTGCGAGATAGTCAGTATCGAGTTGGTGTCTCGTCTAGCGAGTCAATCCCTGCGGAGTCGATGCCCCGAGTTGACAGCCGGGCAGCGAGTGCCGAGTGGGTCATCGAGTTCACCGAAGGAGTCTCTTAGTGTATCGCGGTTAGTGCATCGTCGAGAGAGCGTGTTGAGCTCCGGGAACGACTGAACCGAAGAGTCGGGAGTTGTGCTCTGTGTGTTGTCGAGTGCATCGCGAGTTTTAGCGTGGAGAGTCTCGAGAGTAAGTGAAGTTCCGAGAACGACCGAGCAGAGTCGAGTTCACTGGTGCTTTGCAGTGAAGCTGTCTCCACTGTGATAGCCTGATAACCTGGAGGCTGTATCGCTGATCGTGTCAGCGTGTTTATAGTAGTTCATCGACGACTGTAAAACGTGTTTTGGAGCTGTTCTGACAACACTGGCTAATAAAGAGTTTTCGATACTTCATCAAGTAGTGTCGTCATTATTTACTCCAAATCCATACAAGCCCCGTACGAACGTGAAGGAAGAAAATAACGTAATCACTGGAGTCAGAAAAAGAAAATCGCAACAATACTCTTACAAACATCCGTAAGATTCTAGCCTGTTTGTTCTCAAGCTGTAGCAGCTTATCTAACTGCCTTATCTAACGACAACCGGGCGATTTGTGTAATGTAACTTCTATTATTGAATAATTACTCATTCACTTCTGCTTAAATTGCTATTCCCCCCCCTTCCCATTTTCTTTTATAATGATTTCTCGCTGAAACACTGTATATTTCTCAAGCTTTCGAATTACGAAGCTATTAAGTTATATAAAATTAAAGCAGTTTTCTTTCTTTCTCAAGGATATCTTTCTGCAGTTGATTAATCCTTAGTTTCGGTGAATTCAGGGTCTTCTGAAGTTCTCCCTTTAGAAACAATGTCACTTTCTCAATTAGATATATTTATTTACACAAGTTACAAATTGAAGAAATCAGCTGTTGCTAACTGTTACGGTTGTGTCGCAGGTTATAAGATCTGAATTTGTTTCCTTCCGTAACTTTTACAGGTTTCACAGTATCTCTTGATAATTGCTTGATTTGTTTATTAGTGTATTGTAATAATTTGTTTATTGTGGTAATGATCCGCGGCATGGTAGAGGAAAAATATCAACTTAAAAATCACATTTTTAAATAAACATATTATCTTTACGGGTACGGCTAAATTTGATATAGATTTACGTAAAATAATCAATCGTTCTGGGTCTTATCCTCCCTCTCTTAGCATTAAAGCATTATGTTTTCAAGTATTTAACATTTTGTTTGCTCTGAAAGAATAGTGAAATACTCCCTAAAACTATTAATATGCAGATTTCAATAAACATAGCATTATCGATTTAATATAGGTTAAGATTTTTATAAATATTTGAATTATATTTGTAGTTTTTTAACGGAATGACATGAAAGAGAATTTTATTAAAACAGGTAACCCAGGGAGGTAACGAGTAAATTAATGTACCTGTTGAGCATTTTTGCCGCCCAGACGGTATAGTGGTTAGCGGCGCCTATTGCGGTATCGAAAGTCCCGGGTTCGAATCCTGAAAAAGCTATGGGTGTTTGTAAATGTGACATCCATGTATGTGCGTCTGTGTCATCTCCATAAATGTCTGTGCGTCAGAAAGACAATATAAATATATGGCTAGCGAAAGTCCAAAGAAAGGTTGGTGATAGGGGAAGAGGGGTGGGAGACCTTCGGAACCGTCCCTTCCCAGGGATGCTCCCTATCATAATTGGTTGCGGAAATGAGCGAAGTCGTACTGTCACTTCTGTGGTGCTCGAGGCTGTCTTAAGCTTCGTTCAGACGGGGCGAAAAGGGCCGTTCCCACTGGGGTTTATCTGAGCTAACGAACACAACTAACGTAGTCGACCCATCTCCAAAACCAGTTTTTCTCCATAGGGCAGCAAGTTGAAAAATCTTAACTGCAGGCACAGCAGAGCTAGTCGGCACATGGAACTGACTCCGCTAGCTCAGATAAACTCCAGTGGGAACGGCGCTTAACGTAGCCGACCCAGCTCCAAAACAATTTTTTCTACATTGGGCAGCAAGTTGAAAAATTTGAACTTCAGGCATAGCGGAGCTATTCAACACAGGGAACTGACTCCGTTAGCTCAGATAAACCCCAGTGGGAACATCCATTAAAGGGCATAAGTGGTTAAAGCCGAGCTCCGTTGCCAAGGCAAACAGTCTGTGCAACGTCACAAAATCTGGTTTAGGGCTCGTGGCATAGGGTTCAAAGTTTTCAACTTTACGCCGAGTTTGGGATAAGCGTCGACCAATCAGAGCGAAGCTCAAACGAAGCGGCGTTCTACAGAAGATTTCGCTGTCACAAAACAAGCAGAGCGAACGCCAGAAATCAATCCAGCAGGAGAACAGCGCGGGAAAGTTGTAGACCCATCCACGCATGTGCAAATTTAGCTTCTCTCATTGGCCACGGGTTACACTCCGTTCTCGCAAGTGTGAACGGAATTCCCGTATTTTATGCTTTTATATGACTACGCCTCTATGCCCTTTACGCCGCCGTCTGAACACAGCCTTATTCTCCTTGCTGCTGTGAATTTCGTGGACTTGTTCTGATGTTACTGCATATAAGTGAGATAAGGCACAACAATACGATTTATTTATTTACTTTTTTGAAGCACGAGACAAAAAAAAAATTTACAGTTCTCTAGCCGGGTTTCGAACCCTCTCGAATACGCGTCGAGAATGCTTCCAATTACACCACGAAGGCATGCGGAAAGGAGGGAGGAAAAAATACCTCATATCCTCCCCATTTTAAAGGGCAACTGGAGATTAGGGACCCTATCGCCAAATCCTGGTGGTGATGAATTATCGTCCATCCCTTTTTAGTTCAGTCGCACAGGACTCGAACCCTAGACAGGGTCCACCAGCGGCCGAGCGGTAAAGTCGCTGAACACTGGTAGTTCGGTCCGAGGTTCGAATTCCGCGAACGGGCTGGCTGCATGGGTGTTTTCGTGGTTTTCGCCATGTGTAACGTGTATACGAGCCAATTTCCCTTAGAAAATCCTCCACGAAGGCATCCCTCCCCTTACGCAGATAGCCCTAGTGTGCTTTGCCATAATTAAATACACCAACACACCCCACCACCGAACCCTAGACCTCTCGAACACGCGTCGAGCATGCTTTCAATTACACCACGAAGACATTTGGAAATGAGGGAGAAAGTACCTTATAGTAACATCTTTTTAAAGTATCAATCACTGAAGAAAATTATCCGTCATATCATCAATAAACATATAACAATCAGATACAAACAAGATAGAGGTAAAAACAGATACAAGTTTAATAGTGAATCTAATCTAAAATGCGTTAAGAATCTTTCCGTTAATAAAAAGAGTCAATAGTATAAACTACAAAATATAATCTATATCTCTGGTATGCGTCGATTCTCTTATGTCGACCTTATAAGAATTGCAACTACCTTCGCCATTTGTATGCATCAACTGATACCAATAAAGGAACAATAAATAAGTAACAATAGATGTTAAATTGTTTCGACAGCCTTATCTTTTGTGGTACGAATGCTCATTGCTTGAGTTGTCATGTTACCATCGAAATCCTCACTTGAAGTTTGAAAGATGCAATGGAAAATGATTGATGACAAAAATAAAATAAAATAATCGCGCTAAAAAGTTCTAAAGCCACCAGTGATGCGTGGTTAACACATAGTCCTATCATTAGAGTGACCAAGCCTTTCTCTTACAATATCTGTATATTTTTTTCGCTTTTTTTAGAGAAATTTTTAAAGGCACCTCTTGCGAGTCCTTAATAGCTTCGATTGTTTTGTCGCTTGATATGAGAGAAAGTTTTGTCCACGCTCTTCGAAGTCATTTATCATCGGTTAATGATGTAAGTGCGACGACCAGTTGTCCTCTTTTGTCATTACTTTCGCAAAGAACAGATGAACGGATTGTGGAATTATTGAGCAGTGATGAAGTTACACGGCTGCCTTGTTAGCGAATCCCTGTCGCCAATCATACCCGTATAAGAATTTAGAACGTACAACGTGACAAGGTTATAAATTTGATATTTAGGATGCTAAATAGCTCTTAATCCCCGAACTTCGGTACTAACTTGTAATTTTCTAGGAAGAGTAAGTATTAAATTAGTATACAAGGTTTCGCATGCATGTCTTTTGTGAAGATGCATCAAAGAACTGTATTAATGGGTCATAAAAAATCCAATAGACGCTTCCTAAACTTGAAGTATTAGCTTAATACTTTTGACCTCCGTGATTAGATTCTTTTGTTGTCCTCCTTCATACACGTTTTACTTTTTAGTCCTCTTGCGCAACAGTTTCATTTTGCTTGTAGCATCTGTTTGAGACTCCGGACATTAATTCGATATTTTCCATTCTTATCTGCCTCCGAAAACTTAAAGATTAACTATTTACAGCTTATTCTTACTGCATGGTTTAATCCTACTGTATTGTATCTCTGCTAGATAGAAGTATTTACTTATATTTTGCTATATATGGTTTCAGATCTTGCAAAAGTATTCAAAGATATTCTAATCCAGCTATGAAAGAGGAGATAGGTTACACACAATGCATTTAAACAAACAATTCTTTTTAAGAGTTATAAAATATAGAAAATAAATACGTCTAATGCGGAATGAGTAGACAGTGTCAAAAACTGAGTACAAATATTTTTAATTATTTAGTGTTTAAACTGTGCAGTCATTCTGTATAACTGTATCATTATCATTATCATTATCAAATTATTATAAGGGCACAGCCACGATCCTCCTGGCTAGTACAAGCCGACCGTATGATACAAAATAGGACTGGCCAGAAAAAAACAAATATAAGTTTGGTTTATTAGATTACTGTTTATTAGATAAATATATTATTAGAATATAGATTTGGTTTATTAGATACTGTTGTTTAATCCTACTGTGTTGTATCTCTGCTAGATAGAAGTATTTACTTATATTTTGCTATATATGGTTTCAGATCTTGAAAAAGTATTCAAACATATTCTAATCCAGCTATGAAAGTGGAGATAGGTTACACACAATGCATTTAAACAAACAATTCTTTTTAAGAGTTATAAAATATAGAAAATAAATATAAGAATGTGTCTGATCTTTAAGGTAAGGGGTAACGATAGAATGTTCGTCTAATGCGGAATGAGTAGACAGTGTCAAAAACTGAGTACAAATATTTTAAATTATTTAGTGTTTAAACTGTGCAGTCATTCTGTATAACTGTATCATTATCATTATCATTATCAAATTATTATAAGGGCACAGCCACGATCCTCCTGGCTGGTACAAGCCGACCGTATGATACAAAATAGGACTGGCCAGAAAGAAACAGATATAGGTTTGGTTTATTAGATTACGGCAAAGCACTCGATGACTATCTGCCTTAAGGAAAGGATACCTTCGTGGAGGACTTTTTAAGGAAAACTGACTCGTATACACATTACACATGGGGAAAAACCACGAAAACACCCATGCATCCAGCCCGTTCGCTGGATTCGGTCCTCGGACCGAACTAACAGTGTTCAGCGACTTTACCGCTCGGGCGCTGGTGGGCAAAAAAAGAAAAAGTCCAAAATCTGAGTCTCATTGCCGAATTCCAATTCTATCTTTGTTCGTATTTATAATTTTCATTATTGTTTCTGCAAAATCTTTCAAGTTTGAATAGTTTCTTTTAAAATCTTCCTTAAAACTCTTTCTGTATTTCTCTCTTGCACTCCGGGTAAGCGTACATAACTGTAACTGTTATTCCGTAATAATTAAACTGCTTCCATTTATCGTGCAAGTCATTAAATAGCATATCCGTTTATAAGAACCACGTAAATTTTAGAACAAAATTATAGCAAAAATAAAAGAGGATTTATTTTCGAGTAAATGCGAGATCATTTAACATACTATGTTATCAATTTAAATTAATTTTTGTACGTAATGAATTAAATTTCTGGCAAGAAGTCATCATGTTAAATGACATTTCTAACATGTTGCCTAAGCAGGTCATTTTAATTTACTGTTCTGAGCTGGGAATTTTGTTTTGAAGTCAAATTCATAGTATTTATATATGCTCTAAAACAGAAGTTCTCCAACCTTTTTTGCCCCATGCATTCCTTTCACCACTACTAGAAATTCATTCCCCTCCCTTCCCTTCCAAAACTTGAAAAGAAAAAAATATGCGTTATTTATTTAGATTATTTTTAACGTGTTTTATAAATTAAACCACAAAAAACCATTTATTTATTATAAATTAAAATACTGACCAGCACCAATCGAGTTAAATGTGTTTATGCTTAAAATGAGCTAAGAAGTATGCGAAGTTTTATAAAATGAAGCTCAATACTCAACGTCACTGAACACTGGTAGTTCGGTCCGAGGGTCGAATCTCGCGAACGGGCTGGCTGCATGGGCGTTTTCGGGGTTTTCCCCATGTGTAACGTGTATATGAGCCGGTTTCCCTTAGAAAGTCCTCCACGAAGGCATCCCTCCCTTAAGGCAGATAGCCCTCGAGTGCTTTGCCGTAATCTGATAAAACCCAAATCCAAATCCAATACTCAAGTAAATAAACTTGGTAAGATATAGAAATGTGCAAACGCATTTGGTGCTATTTTTGTAATATTAGTCTCAATTCAGCAAAAAGATACCGTAGCTTTTATGAAATCTACATCTTTATTAAAAATTGACTAATTAAATCAAAATCATATTTATTATGACTGTCTAATTTTCCATAGTCATTTCCTCAATTTGTGCTTTACATAACAACTGAAATTCAAACAAAATTAAATATAAAGAAACTGATGTTAAAGTTAAGGGGGCTCATACACCTTAAACCCCTTATGATCTTCGAATATGTGACTGTTTGAAGAATTGGGATATTTTATTTATTTTTAAAGCAATTACTTCCAATCTTTTACAGCTGACTACATAGTATAGCTGTTTTGGGAACTAGTAACCAGAAAGTTTGTGTTGCCACAAATATTTTTGTAATTTAATCCGCTTTGTGACAAAAGTTTTCGTCATATTTCCACCTTGCGCGTATGATATTTTAAAAATGGCTGATGGTACGTACTTGAAAGTTGACGGAATTCTTTATATGGGCACTATCTTTTAACTGAATCAAAAATATGATGAATATTTTAATATTAAAAATTTTTATGCACAAAAACATTACAGATTTTTTAAATAAAATACACTTTTTAAACTCAACTTTAAATAAAATAAAAATTTAACATGGAATTCTTAGAATTTTTGGTTCACAGTAGTTTCCAAGTGCTATAAAAGATACATATTAAGTACGGAATAAAATTTTGCAAAAGAATGTTTTAAACTGTGGGCGCAAGGTGGGAACATGACAAAACATTTTGTCACAAAGCGGAATAAAATATTTGTGGCAACACAAACTTTCTGATTACTATTTCAGAAAGCAGCTATATTATGTAGTCAGCTATCAAAAGTTGGAAGTAATTGCTTTTAAAATAAATAAGTTATCCCAATTCTTGCAACAGTCACATATTCGAAGATCTTATGGGTTTTAAGGTGTATGAGTCCTCTTAAGTAATTTCTAGCTATAAATAGGTCTTCTTGACAAAGAAGAGCATATTTATCAAGATTAAAGTCTCTATCTACTATCCAGCATCAGTCTGACAAGCATTAACATATATTTAGAAAGACAGTTGGAACGGAACGGATGATATAATGACATTATGGTTGAAGTGGATTATAAAACTAATAATACATTTAAGGAGAGAATGATGAATAAAATTACACTGTATTACAGAGGCAATTTGCACATTTAGACGATTTTGCGTTGCTATTAAAAAAATAGTCGGCTTGTAATTTTTTTTTTTTTTTTTGGGCTGCAACTATATGTTTGAAAGTATAAATTATCGTCTGCTACTTGGCAGTCTTGATTTCATACAAAATAAACGCTCTTAAAGAAGCAGTGGATGTAAGGCTATTTTCATGCTTTTCCCGAAGAAAGTTACTCGCATCTAGTTATTTAAAAACTGCGTGAAAGCTATGATATTTCGATTTCTATAGTTACGATGGTCAAACAAGAAGGGGGGAAGTCAAAGTTTGGCTTGACGTAGGGAAAAAAAAAAAAAAAGTTCCAAATACAGATACAAGGGGAAAAAAAAAAAACGGAATTTTATCGAATTTTGCAAAGGTAAGATCTTTAAAGTTAATAAAAGTTCGCCAGCTCAAAGAGGACAATTGCAAAATCACAAAGATGCTCAATGCCTTTAAACAAAGTTTTTAACGCTGATATGAATCTTAAAAAGGCGAAAAAGCATAATTTCCATCATTATTCTCGACGATATATCGCCGAACGCAGAACATGCTGCTGAAATCTTTATGAGAGACATTTATCCTGAGAAAAATGGGAAAATGCTGTCAAAGTAGTTGAACCTTGGATGTATTTAAATGACCGCTATAAAAAGAGATTCGTTTATTTACCACCAAAGGAGAAAAAGAAATTTAAAAAAATGGTGCGAAGATTTTAAATAAAATTTTTCAAAGGGATTTATGACTGTTGCTGGCTTTTCATATAATAGCAAATTAAAAATGAGGAGAGTTGAAACATGTTAAGATTAACTCCATATATTATCAGGAACATATTTTATACCCAATTTTTAAGTATGAAATACCTTCTCTTTAACCCTCAGTGCTATCAATCATGAGCGCTTCATCAAGACAAAGCAAGAAACCGTACGTCAAAATCCACTGTTAATTTCCTGGAAAAAATGGAACAAGAAAGCGGTATCATATCCCTATTAAATCCTCTGTTGTATTCCTATGGATTTCTGCGCTGTTGGACTTCTAAAAAGCATACTGCTCTAACGTCCACCTCCTTGGACTTTTATCCCTTTATTTTTAATTTATCCCTTTTAATTTATTTATCCCTATTTTTATTTTATCCCTTTTTTTATTTAAATTTTCCCTTTTTTATATTTAATTTATCCCTTTTATTTTGAACAGAAAAGCTGTTCAAAATAAAAGGGATAAAATACCTCTTCCGATACTGCAAATGGCTTTATTATTGTCTTCGAAACTACGGTATAGAAAGATAATGAAGAATAAAGGTTATCAAAGGGAGCATTCAAAAAACAAAAATTTTAAGTGATATATTTTTGTAAATATAATAAAAAATCGTCACGAACAACTTTTGTATGTCCAACAATATTTTAAGCACGATGCTCAAATAGCGAATCTTAGCATAGTGTTTTGGATCGGGAGCAGAAAAGCGAACTGCAATGAAATGTGCAATACTTTTAACATTTTAAATTAATTTTTTAAGCACTGTTACTTCCTTTGGAATCAAGAAATGGGATAAATGCTGTTCGATGATTTACGTTCGCTGTCGTTTTCGAGTTATCGGAAAGAAAAGGAATTTTATTCGAAGCGTCACGTATCGTAAGCAGACAAATTCTACGTATAGTTCAAAAATTGATACTATGAAGCATGGTTTACTCTAATAAATAAATGGAGTGTTTAAGAAAAAATACTTTCCTGAAGTAATTAAACGTTTAATATATTAATTGTTTTAACTAAATTATAAAAGAGAGCCTCACGTATTTGCTATTCTTAAAGCGTAAATCGTCCCTTCTTAATAATTATTGCTTACGGGGGAGGGGTTACTTATTTATTTACAACTAACAATGTAGTTAATATAATGTCTTAGGGGAAAAAAAACTGAGAACATAACAATCTGAAAATATCAGGTTACATTTTAACGCAGAGAAATGTTTAATTATTTTTAAAATATTAAAAAAAAATTTAAAAGTATATACCGTAGAGATATTAGGTTATTTCGAAGCAGGAGAGATGAAAAATGAGCAATGCTCTCACCGGGACTCGAACCACGGACCTCTAGGATACGCGCCGATTCTGCTCACCACTACACCATGAAGACATGCTACGGTAGAAATACAGTGGATGGACAAAAATATGGAAACACCTTGTGAAATGCATGTTTGAAAAGAAAGATTGATTTTAATGAAATATGTAGGTGGCACTGGCGTTTTTGACTACTGACGCCACCTATACAACTTCGTAAATGTGCTAAACAGTTCAGTTGTTGTCGGAGTACAGTTATGTGAGGTTGTCATTGCATTATGTCAGAGTTAACAGACTTCGAACGTGGGCCAATTGTTGGAGCACGTATGGTAGGTGCTTCCGTAAGCAAGGTAGCCGAGGTGTTTGGTGTTTCAAGAGGTACTGTATCGAAGATTTATTCCGCATATTTGAAAAGCGGAAAAACATCATCTGCTAAATCACAGCGCGGACGAAAGTGTGTTCTGAGTGATCGTGACAGACGATCATTAAGGGCAATTGTGACGAAAAATAAGAAGACCACAGCTGCAAAAGTTACTGCTGAAATGAATCTTGTGTTACCGAACCCTGTGAGTACCAAAACAATTAGAAGGGAGCTTCATAAACAGGGAATTCCTGGCCGTGCTGCAATTGAGAAGCCACTCATCAGTGATGCTAATGCCCGTAACAGTAAAAGGTGGTGTTTAAGTCATAAAGCCTGGACTATAGAGCAGTGGAAGCGAGTAATATGGTCTGACGAGGCTTCTTTCACATTGTTTCCCACTTCTGGCCGAGTTTACGTCTGGAGAACGCCATCTCAAGCCTATAATACAGACTACTTGTTGCCAAGAATGAAACATGGCGGGAGTTCTATTATGGTTTGGGCAGCCATATCGTAGTTCTCTGCTAGCCCCATGATAACTGTGTCAGGGCACATGACTGCCAAGACTTATGTGAACATTTTGGCCGATCAAGTTCATCCCATGGTACAAACTTTGTTCCCCGATGGTGATGGTGTCTTCCAAGACAACAAAGCCCCTGTTCACACAGCTCACATTGTCCAGGACTGGTTTTCTGAGCACGAGGATGAGTTGTCCCATCTCCCCTGGCCACCACAGTCACCAGACCTGAATATTATCGAACCTTTGTGGTCTACATTGGAACAGAAAGTGCATTCTCGTTACCCACCGCCAACATCGTTATCTGAACTTGCCACCGTTTCGCAGGAAGAATGGTATAATATTCCCTTGGCAAACGTACAGGAACTGTATTTATCCATTCCGAGAAGACTGAAAGCTGTTTTGGATGCCAACGGGTTTCCTACACCATATTAAGCAAAGAAACATGTCTTTTTAAAGGTGTTTCCATACTTTTGTCCAACCCCTGTACCTTACATACTCCCCTTTTTAAAAGGTCACTGGGGATTAGGGGACCCAGTCGCCAAATCCTGGTGGTGGAGAATCATCATCTACCTACTTTTTTTTTATTTCGGGCGCCACTGTAGCGAAGCCACTGGTTATTTGGAAGCAGGAGAGATGAAAAATGAGCAAGGCCCTTGCCGGGACTCGAACCTCTCGAATACGCGCCGAGTGTGCTGACCACTACACCACGAAGGCATACTAAAACGGCGGGAGAAATACCTTATAATACAAAATCACAAGATTAAGAACACCTACAATTAGATCTTGGTATACAGATTCCAAATTAACGCCTGAAATAGTTTCAAATTAAGCAATTACGATAAGTCAACTGGTTAAATTAGTCTTCCAGAAATTAAAGATATAAAGCAAAAACCTTTATATTTAAAATTCTGTATTGAAAATAACAAAACTAAATTGAAGAGGAACGTTATTTCATCCCAAATACATGCATGCTACTGACGGTAATTACGTTGAAAATAAAGAAAACTTAATTATTCAAAACGTAACTACGCAAAAAGTAACTTAGATCGCTTGCTCAGCAGGTTTGGAATAAATATTTCCTTCGAATGGAAATACTTTTTATTTTTACAAGAAAGAATATCCCCGTGCTGAGGAGAATAAACACTTCGAATGGGCTTTCATCGAGTTGTTTAATAATAAATTGAATTAATTCTTTAGTGAATATATTTAGGGATTGGGGTACAAGAAAGCAGCAATTATTTTATCTTTATAAGACTTGTATCAGTTGATAAATACATAAAAGTAAAGTTGTAAGTCCCCAAGGAAATCAAATTTAGCTGTCAGTGATCAATTGCATTATAATTAATTATGAAATATGAGTGAAAGTTCAGAGTACTGCGATTCTCAACATACAGATGAGACGTTAAAAACTGCTGTTCATTAATAAGTATAGATTGAGAATTGAAAGAACTACTTAAAAGGTGCAAGGTGTTTGCTAATAATCGCAAGATGAATAATAGCAAATGACTAATGTTTTATGCAAGCTCGAATGTCTTCTGCACAATACATCATAATAATTGCTGGTCATTAGAATATATTCCTCCTCGAGTACTCTACACACAATGAAGGCGTTCATCAATTTGTTGAAACCAGATATACGAAAATGCAATTTGATTATCCAGGATTTTATTACTGAATTTGAAATTTGACAAAATTAAAACTTTTCATAAAAGTTTAAAATTCAAAAATTCTTGAAACACTGTTATAACATTAGCACACTGAGCCAAAAATAAATAAATAAATAAATATAAATAAAATTAAAAAATTAAAAATAAACTTAAAAATAAATAAATAAATAAAATAAAATAACAGGCGGGGGAATATTTCTATCTCCCATTCTACTAGGCCGATTGACAAAACTGAAATAGCGTTCTTCATGTCTCGAAAGCGCGACTTAGGATATGTATTAGATTTATATATAGCATTGTTCTAATACAGGTATTTTGACACAAAATAGGACTTTTTCTGAAATGGCATGCGAATTTTTTTTTTTCATTCTCAGACTCAAATTCCGCCAAACTGCCAAGCTTTTGTAAAAATCGCATGGGTAGTTTTTAAAAAATTAGCTCTTAAAATTTTAGCTCCTCAATGTTAATTAAGTTTGGTATATTTTTTTATTAAACTTATTTGATTTTTTGTTTCACATTTCGGTTCGTTCCAAATAAAATTTGGGCCCACCAGCGGCCGAGCAGTAAAGTCGCTGAACACTGATAGTTCGATCCGAGGTTCAAATCCCGCGAACGGGCTGGCTGCATGGGTGCTTTCGTGGTTTTCCCCATGTGTAACGTGTATACGAGCCAGTTTCCCTTAGAAAGTCCTCCACGAAGGCATCCCTCCCCTTAGGCTAGATAGCCCTAGTGTGCTTTGCCATAATTAAATACACACACCAAATAAAATTTGTTCATTTTTTATGAATTATTTTTTAAATTTGTATTTTTCAATAATTTTTATATATTTTTCGAAACATAATTTGAATTAAAATTTATAACATTTTCACCATTCTCTTAAAGTAGATGTATTTATTTCTAAGCATACCTGCATAAAATTAGAGTTTTTTTATTCAAAATTTCCGAAGCTATACGTGAATTTATATTTTGGCGCGTTTTGAAATTTGGCATATTTGTTGAAAGCGATAGCAAGATCAAATGGGGCTTAGGCACTTTGTTAAAATTATTTGAAATTAAGACGGAAGTGACTTTTATTCCGCTCATGCACAATGTAAAAAGGTAGGAACGATGTGACTTTTTTCCCGGTCCTGCACAATGGAAGGGAAAGAAAAATTTGTTGCCATATATTAAGAAATCCGCCAAGTGAAATATTTTTGGCGCAACTGAAAAAAAATCACGCCAAGATAAATTTGTGAATATCTCCGTAAATTTCGCACCAAATTTTACGAAATTTAAATTTTAGCTATAATTTGAGTTTTAGAATCGAAATATGGAAAAAAAAATTGGTAAGTTATTTCAGAAAAGTTCGATTTTGTGTGAAAATACCTATAATACAATGCTATATATAAATCTAATAGATATCCTAAGTCGCGCTTTTGAGAGATGAACAACGCAATTTGAATTTTGTCAATCGTCCCAGTAGAACGGGATACATAGAACTGTCCTCTTTTTTTCTTTTTTTTTTTTTTCCCCGAAGTTTACATATGATTGATCAAAATTACCTGTAGCATCGTTAAGGGCTTAACAGGGCTTAGTAGAGCTATAAACGGAACATTAAATACTAAAACGGGACAATCCAGGCCCACAAACAGCAGAGCAGCCATCATACTGCTTTAAAATAACTCAAAGATTAACAACTACAGATTTAAACTTCTTCTCTAAAGATTGATGAAATCTACTAGCCGCAGCAACAAATAATACCGTATTTACGCGAATCTAATGCGCATCGTTTTTGGCCAAATGTAGTACTCAAAATTGGGGTGCGCATTAGATTCGATGGCGCATTAGATTCGAGTGCAAAGTTCGCCGATGACGTCAACCGAATTTAAATCGTAACAATGGATTACTGTATTTCTCGACTACATTTACCGTTACATTTATCGTTGACACATTATTGCATATTGCAGAGTACGTAGTCACGAAATGGAGGGCAAGCAGAGTAGAATGTCATATGACGCTACTTTCAAACGTAAAGTAATTCTTTATCCTGAAAGAAATGGCAATAGAAAGGCTGGGAGAGAGTTAAACGTAGCTGAGAGCAATGTTCGCTTGTGGCGGCAACAGAAATTGGCACTGTTTGCAACTAAAACTAGTAGAAAGAAATTCACTGGCCCTCGCAAAGGAAGACACCCTAAAATTGAAGAAAAAGTTTGGAATTTGTACGTGAAAGGAGGAAGAATGGACAACCTGTGACTAGTGACACTATAAGAAATAAAGCAAAAGAGGAGGCTGAGGTTCTTGGAATACCGAAACGAGAGTTTAAAGCTAGCCGTCGATGGGTGGATCGGTTTATGAAGCGGATGGGCTTATTTCTAAGACGCCGTACAACAATATCCCAAAAGCTTCCTGCAGATTTTGAGGGAAAACTACTAACATTTTAGCGGTATCTCATCACACTTCGGAAGGAAAAGAATTTTTCAATGGGGCAAATTGGCAACGCTGACGAGACGCCAATTTGGTTGTTTGATATGCCTCGTAACTACACCATTACGGAGAAGGGGACTAAAAAAGTTATCATCAAATTAGTGAATAAAGACGTTTACTATTAATCACTGATTGTAGAAACTGTCAGCTAGGTAGAAATGTTACCATTTATTTCATGTTCATACTTTACGATATGTACCGTATATACGGTAGTGGTAATTAACAATGATTGTTTCACATAACAATAGCCCACTAATAGGTTAATTCTATGTTCTGTTACTTTATGTATAAATCCATTGTTGTATAAAATATGGTATCTAAATTTAAATAAAATTATCATACCATTGATTGATAGTTTATATACAAATCCATTGTTGTATAAAATAAGATTCAATAAATTCCTCATACCATTGATGCGCATTACATTCACCGACAAACAATTTTTTTATTATTTAAAGTTTTAAAATGGGGATGCGCATTAGATTCGATGGCGCATTAGATTCGCATAAATACGGTATTTAATTACAAACCTTGGTAATACAAAATAAAACACATATTACTCACATGCACAAAACACATGTTACTTACACGCACAAAGCACATGTTACTTACATATACAAGAGATTAAAATACATATGAACATTTTAGTTTTAAATAAAATAGAATAGCCTGAACTCAGACAATACACAATTCATCTCGTTTACAGACACATATTTTACGAAATTTGACAATCTTAATTTAGACAATTTGTACATTACTTAAGGTATTAAATTTAACAATATTAGGGATAAATATTTGTAGATTATTTTTCATAGAGGAACAACTAAATAACAGGTGCTGTAAGTTAGCATTTCTTACAACCACAAGAATAAACATAATTTTTAATCGAAAACCTTTCGCAGTAAGATGGTAAATGTCCATGATGTGTCGAGGCTTGATTATACTTGTCGCGCATACACCTTCTTTCACTCAGTGGCGTAAATAAGGGTATGCAAGGAATGCAGTTGCATAGGGGCCCGAAGGTTAGGGGCCCATGAATGTCCTGCTGAACTACATTTACATATTTAAACTTAAAACACGAATAAAAATCATGTATTTGAGTAGTTTAGTGTACCAAAAAGTGTTCTTAAAAGAAAGGGAGCAAAACTTTAAAATACATATTTTCTAAAAAAATTGTATGTTCAAATAGTTTTCTTCATGAAATTTATGATAAATATGTTTTATATTTAATAAATGTATCATTTACATTACAAAAGTTCTTATTTATGACTTGTGTATTATTACATAAGTCATGTTCGTAAGCTCAGTTGTTCACCAAAGCGCTATATATTAGTGCAATTTCTTTTTTGTACCTGTACTTATCATGTTGTCTGTCAGTTTATAATATAACCAGTTATTTACTAAAAATTTGGATTGGCGCAAATTTTATATAGAAACTCGAAATATACTTGGACGTAAAACCTACTGGATTTTATTTTAAAATCTCCGCAAATCTAGACTTTCTTCCCCCCCTTTTTTAAGCACAGTAAATTTATTGGGGAGAGAGGGGCAGGAAAACGTTTTGCACGGGGGCCCAAGAGTTCTAGTTACGCTACTGCTTTCACTTACTATTGAAATTAAATTTTAAGTGAACCTTTCGTTGGAATCAGGGTCATTCCACCTTGCCTATCAAGAAGTTACACTTCGTTTTTTCAGCAAGGATTTCAGGCAATCAAAAGAAGTTTTTAAATCAAAATGTATAACTATTCATGTAATTAGTACATATATCAAACTTTGTATTATACCTTTTGGTAATTATCTACGCATTTTCCAATAAGAATAAAAAAAAGTAGGATAAATTTTTCTAGATGGGCAATTGATATAAAAATTGAAATTTTTTGGTAAAAAGGATTTATGATTCTTATAATAATTGGAATGAACGTAAAATATTGGTGGTTCATGTCTTTAACAAAGATGGTTCTCTCGGCAAAGAACGAAGTTGCAAAATTTCTATTTATTTTATCTAACCAGTTAATTTATATTCAGTATCTTTACTGTCACTATCCCTTTCCATTTTCCTGCTCGCCCACCAGCGGCCAAGCGGTAACGTCGCTGAACACTGGTAGTTCAGTCCGAGGTTCGAATCCCGCGATCGGGCTGGCTGCATGGGTGTTTTCGTGGTTTTCTCCATGTATAACGTGTATACGAGCTAGTTTCCCTTAAAAAATCCTCCACGAAGGCAAGATAGTCCCTTAAGGCAGATAGTCCTCGAGTGCTTTGCCGTAATCTAATAAACCAAACCAACCCACTTTCCTACTAATTTTAGTTCGCGTTTATTCAAAGGAGGCAGAAAGAGATATAAGTTTAAGGAGGGTTTTAGACTGTTTAAAGTCAGTGCATGTTTCGCCAGCGCACAAGGTTTATTTAAAGGCTTATTTGCATACAGATCTTACCCAGAGTCATCCAAAAATTGACTAAAAGTAAAGTAAATAGGAAAAAAACTCGCGTATTTCAGACCGTTTATTCCTAAGTCCATTAAAACCCGAAACTTTAGAGTTAATATATCATATAATTTTCAGAATTTGCCAAATTCTGGCAACCATGCTCATAACCATTTTTCAAGCAACCATGCTCATAACAAACCCCTTCAGTCAAGTAACGTTGCCACTTTCTGATGCGTTCTTTTTCTTGGATTCCAAGTTCTAACGCTGTTTGCAAAGAAATCGTGATAATTTTACCTTGATTTTAAAATATGCTATTGTGAAATTTGCCAGAAACTGTGTAAAATTTCTTATTTGCGCAATACCGAGCTTCTGCAATTCTTTGCGTTCCATTCAATGTTTTTTTAAAGCGAAAACAGATCGCTGTTTTCGCTTGAAAAATAGAAGAGAGATTTGAGAACAAGATTTACAAGATTCAAATCTTAGCAAGATTATTCTCAAATCTTGGTAAAATTTGCTTAGCAACATTTGAGAAGTTGGGAAAAAAGAACAGTGAAGAAAAAAAAAAAAAAAAAAATTCCAGAAAATTTTGAAGAAGAATAAATGTGTTTTATTTTTTTATCACGGAAATCTTACTTAATTATTCAAATTTATATTTTAAACTTCTAAAGTATGTTTCCTTTTCATATGTTGATAGCATTTGCCAACTCACGACAAATGTCGGTAATTTGGGAATCTTTTTAGAATAAAAGCCACGGAAACCACCAACTTGCACCCGATAAGTAATTTGCCTTTTCAGTCGCCAAATTTCGGCAAGAAGATCTTTAAAGGGAACAAAATCTTAAAAGGGAACAAGGAGGAGATACGTTTGGTAGAAAGCTGGCGTTGCCGAGATTTACACTATTCCTACTTTTATTTGTCAGAATCGTCAAATGTGGTGCGTTGGTGGTTGCGTTACTACGTAAGTACCATGGGGGTTTACCCCTAAAAGCAGGAGCTGAACACCGCTGCGCCCACCAGCGGCCGAGCGGTAAATACTGGTAGTTCGATCCGCAGTTCGAATCTCGCGAACGGGCTGGCTGCTTGGGCGTTTTCGTAGTTTTCCCCATGTGTAACGTGTATACGAACCAGTTTCCCTTAGAAAGTCCTCCACGAAGGCATCCCTCCTCTTAGGCAAATAGCCCTCGTGGCTTTGCCTTAATCACACACACACACACACATACACACATGAACACCGCTGCTTAAACACCATGAATGTCATTAAAAATTTTCAGTTTGCACTCGAAAGAAAAGTAAGAATTATAAAATATAGAAAAATATATAAAATGCGTCCTAAAACAATGGGTAGAATATTTTGAGACATTTAAAACTTTTTGAAATTTTTGTGATGTTGTTTAAAGGCATAGAGGTTAAATGTCACTGAGCTGAATCTCAAAACTTTCTTTTGCAATTTCGAACTAGTAGAAAGGATTCCCGTGTTCTCAGATTATTAAACCAAAACAGTTCAACAGCTTATTTTTAATATTTTGCTTGATTTCAAATCGTTATTTTCAGCATTTCATATTATAGGGCCTTAATTGTGAAATATTAAATTCAAGTCCTTTAGATCCTAGTAGATGTCCAAGCGAGTTAGCATTTGTTAAGTCTGAAATGTACGAAAATGTACGAAAAAATCTTATGAAGATTTTAAATAATTTTTTTAAAAATGTATTTATGCTTAAATTGAATAGATGGCACAGTTTGTGTATATACCAATATTGTGTATAATCAAATATTAATAATATAATAAATATGTTTGTGTATAATCAAATATTCGTCTCTTGCAAGTACTAAAATAACATAAAGTTGAATTTACTATTTAAAAAAAAGGGGTCATATCCGGAGACTATACATATTTGGCCTATCTAAACTGCCTCAAACTTTAATGGCACGATTTTCGAAGTTAATGTAATTTTACTGAAAAGGATCATGATGATACTTGGATATTTCCTACAATTTGCTTTGTGTAAAGACAGCTACAATAAAAGTCGACAGAGAGGAGAGGAAAGCAATTATTTTTAGAGGAAAAGAAATGAAGTGACTCTAAATGAGTTTTACTACTATTTACGATTCCAGTTTTACGTTTCGAATGCATACGACATTCGAAAATTATAAAGTTGTTCAAACCTAGTCAGTATTCTTAATGTTTATCTGTAACTGTTGCCGTGGGAACGCAAATACAAATTTTCAAAGCCTAAACATCGCATTTACCAATTCAATATAACATTTTGTATGTACTTAGAGAACGAAAAAGAGATTTTTTATGCTTTGGAACACCTCAAACAAAAGATGAAATAGAAAACAAAATTAAAGACTTTAAGCACGTACTCCCTCTCCGCCCTTCCAAAAAATGGCATGACAAGCAAAGTGCTTCTTTCTATAAATTCGCATCTGGCCAAATGGATGGAAAAATATTATGCGATCACCATAAAAGACATGCCACTTCGTACTTTTGTTATTCTTTTCGCAGCTTTTTCCCGTGTTTACACGCTAGAACTGGAACACATAATTTTATTTCATTTTGCATATTGAAATATTATGGTATCGTTTTCGCTTGTTGATCAATAAAAGATGGCAACTCCCTACAAGCTACTGCAATACAAATAATGGATGATCGTATTTTCCACGTTAAATATTTATCTGAATGTGTTTTGAAAAAACGAATGGTATCGTGACAGAATCGCAGTAGATTGTGTTACTCGTAGAAACAAAATGCGTTCTATTGAAAAACTTCCTGCTGTTGTTACTGAGTGGAAAATTCATATTAGTAGTGGGTAGGCGTTACTTTTCGAAACAATTTTCGTGATTACAAATTGAAGTATGCCCATTCGTTCATGAATAACACCTCATAAGTATTCTCGAACAAAAGAACCTGTGGATATTGTGGATTTTCTGTTTACTTTCTACTTTCGTAATTAATTTGGTACGTGTACTTTGTCATGCCTAAAGACACGGGCCGTGGGGTTCAATACTATGCTTCACTCAACTTCGTTCGTACAATGCAGTATGCAAAATATGCTTTTATAGTAGAAAACTTTTCATTGCAATTCTTCGTACCATAAATAGAGTGATTTTTAAAGCTTCTTTGTGATTTATATCAGCGTTTCTCGGCTGTGGCTCTGTGGACATCACTTCCAAGAACGATCGTTATTCATAAGCCTCCATGAAGTTTGTGACAAATAGAAAATGAAAAGGAGTTAGTCTTGTAAAGGTTCTTTCTACTACTATTACTATTATTATTATTATTATTTCTAACGGCAGATTACAAAGACAGCTGTAGACAAAACAAGCAAAGATGAAAGAGAACAACAAAACTAAAAGAGAGTCTACAGTATAATCTATAAATCTATTTTGTGACTCTCCTCCCAATATCTCTTCCAGAGTAATCCAGCATTAAGTTCAAGGCAACGACTCAGATATGAGGCATCCATTTCGTCATGAAGGTTGCACAATTTGCAATTTTGGGGTTAGATAACATTCATTCGCTGCAGATGTCTCAATAGGTAATCATGGCCAGTAACATAACAGAAGATAAAATAATATCAGAAATTCTCTTAATCCATACTTTTTATGACTGTCCTGCAAAGTAAAGCTTGGCAAAAGAAGCAGCAAATAGTACTATAACAGCAATAACCTATGTACTAAATCCAATATCACTTTTAAAATCAAGACTTGAACAAGATTTGATTTTACAATGGAAACTCATGTGGTCACAAGATAATACGGGCAGACGAACTTTTATGTTTCTACCAAAACCAACACGAAATTTAGTTACAACAAATAATGCAATAACATATCTTCTAACAGCACATGGACCCTTCATTTCATATCTTTTTCGTTTCGGCTTGTAACATACAGACAACTGTATATGTGGATCAACAGGAACAATAGATCATTACCTGTTTGAATGTGCAATCACTAAAGACCTCCACTTTCGTCCTTTCACAAGTGAAAATGCCCAAGAATGGTTCAAACAACTACTCAGAAGTAAATCTCTTCGCAAAAAACTTCATAATTTAATGAATATCTCATAGAAAATTGTGATAATCTAAAGGCAGCATAAATTAAGGCATCACAATTCCAAATCAGCATTTTTCGGCATAATTAGCATCACTTCAAGACAGCCCAACTTCGATCAACAAATATGAAACTTACTTCACACTAACTATAAAATTTCTCAGAGCTTTATCAGAACTTACTTCAGAATAATTATTAACTTCAACAGATAAATATACTTTAACAGACTTATGAACTGTGCACTATAATGAACAGTGAACTATTTATGAATTATGAACTATTTACCAACTGTGAACTATTATTGCAATTCAACATACCATCAAAAGCCTATTTAATTTATTATGTATATAACCAAAATTTTTTATCTAAATCTTTATTTGTACTCTACATTACGCATTCTATATTCTATGTACGTACCATCAAAATTTCTGTTAATATCTTTATGAATTCTGTCAATGTATGTCAAAATTATGTGTTCATCAAAATCAAAATTTTTACTGTAATATAAAATTTTAAATAAACGTGGTCCCATTGAGTGTGCAATAAAGCTGAAAGTCTTCATGGCGACACAGCTGCTCACCCAGCGGTCTCCTGTCTCCTGTCCTGCAAAGTTTCCTTGTGGAAAAATAAAATCTCGCTTTAGCTTAGGAAAGACATATAACTGAAATTTATAACAGATGCCTAAGAAATTTTAAATTTTTGGAAAGAGAATAGACTAAATAACCTGAAACTGACTACAGTGTATGGAAACACACTAATAACGAATTTAATATCAGACAAAATTCAAACCGAATGTTTTTCTTATTAAATAAGCTCCATGCATTTCTAAGATCCCATGTTCAACTGTCTATGTGTGTTTGTCTTTCGTTTGTGCTGCGTGTAAGCTAATAAACTCAGTGCTACGAAATTTGGTACATAGGTGCATCTAGACTAGAGCCAGTGAACCTCGAAGCGATTTTTTCAAAATTCAAATGAGTTTTTTTTTTTTAATTTTATGTTTTTTTGATGAAATTGCATCAAATCGATAATTATATCAGCACTGTTGCCACTCGGAAAAATGAAGGCGATAATTCTGTGCAGTTTTTAAATTTTATGTGTCTCCTGGATACTGGACGTTTCTCGAGAGAAGGCAACGGGAAGTTGGTTAATTTATTTTTTAGGATAATTAATATTTGTATTAAGGGATATTGCTTATTTCATTGTATTTTTTTATATGTAATACATTTTTTACTGATTTTTTTTGATAAAGTTGTTCTGCAGAGTAAAATTCTGTGCAGTTTTTAAATTTAATGTTTGGTGTTCCCTTTAGGCATTTTTCCGGCACATTTAAAAGCCAGACGAAGGCTGGCCGCGTAACTGCTAGTGCAAAATATAAGATCGAAATTTAAGGGTGCACATTAAGTTGGATATATAAGTAATAGATTTAAAAATGAGGAAAACACGAGTACGCAAAAAATTTTATTTCTACATGTACCTAAATGCTGTTTGTTTAAAAGAAATGACATTAATTATGAGGTTAAAAATTTCCTTATCTGATAACATGAAAAATTCGTCATATTCGTCTCCAGTTATATCATCAGGCACATCATCGAATATAGTTTCATCTTTACCATCACTGTTACTCTGATCCATAATGAAATAATCAGCTTGTGTTCCATTTATCTATATTCCCAGCTATACTACATTTTTAATGAATTATATCAGGTTTTCGTTTCAGAACTAACTTTCATGTAACAGGAATTTGAAACATGATACATTTCTTGAAATATATATATCATGTAAAAATGTAAAAATCATGTAAAAATGTAAAATCATGTAACGTAATCATCACGTTTCATGTAAAAATCTTTAAAAAAATTAGATGAAATTAAAAAAAAAAAAAAGTTTTATAGAATAGACATATCTAAGAAAAGTATGACATATGAAAGATAATTAATCCTAATCAGAAATTAAGCCGCACTAGAATAAGTGGGTATATAAATGCTTATATAAATCCCATTGAAACAAAGATAGATAATCTGAATTTGCACAGTTCACGGGGAACTAAATGAAAGATAAAATGTTTGCTGTACTAGAGACGATGCAGTCAAAACTATGTTATTATAGAAGCAGAATTAAGATTAGAACAAATTCTTGATATAAGTAGATCTGCAGACATAAATGTGCATTAAATGGAAATAATATAAAAAATAAAATCTAAAAGCTTTCAGATTTTACATCACGCCCAAAGGAGTGTTAACGTTTTGTGTGCTATCTTTATTTATTAAATATCATGAACTTAAACCATAAAAATCAATTCAACAGCAATATCGCGAAATAATTTTAAAATGAGCATATATTTAGAAATTCCAGTGTACAGTCTCGAGCCCTGGAGATAAAAGTGTTTTTTTTTTTCGCGCAGTGTTGCCATTGCTCGCTTTGAAATCATTGAGTTTGTTAATCAAAAATTCGTTAAAGTGTTACAAATATTCGGGTGGAGACGTACGTTATTCAAAATTTGATTGCTCTAAGGTACCGTAGTTTTCTCATAATGCCAGAAACATGCACACATTTATGCTGATCCTTCATAATTTAATTTATTTAAATATAACAGAGGGCTCTAATATTTGGTGGCAACAATTTGAAAAGTGAGCCGACATTTATAGTGAACCAACGCAAAATGCTAAAACGAAATTAATAGCCCTTTGAGCTAATAATATAAAAATATTGTTGTAAACAAAATGCAAAAGAAGCTGAGTAAAAGTGATAAACTAAAGCTGAAAATGTTGAGAAAAATAGAATAAAAGTTTGTTCTAAATGCGGAACGCTTCACTCAAATGCATACAAACCTCTCTTTTTTGGATTAAAGAACAAAATAGAATTCAGAAAGTGGCAACGAGGAACCACTTTTTAACTAAAATATGTGAAATTGCATTTTTTGCTCTCATATTTTTTTTTTATTTTTTATTTTCAGTGAATTTACATCATATTGTTTTTTTCATTACTTTTATCTCTGAAAATTTGAGAAAAAATAGGTATTTAAATGACTGCAAACGGAATCAAGTTTAAATTTAAAACTACCGTGTGATTTATCTAAACAAAAAACAAAATGTATCTGTCGAGCTTTATTTTCATGTCTGAAAACAATTTTCGGTCCCCCCACACACACACAGATCGAGCATTCAAATTCTAGAAATGGTACCTCAAATCTCACGCATCTCAGTAAAGGTACATTTTTCGAAAACTTATTTCCACATTTTTCGTCAGTCTAATCTTTTGAAATCTAGTATGCATAAGAAATACTTAAACATTTGAACTCATAAATTTGTAAAATCAGATGCTTCTATTGGACTCTAAAATTTTAAATAATTTTATAGAGTCCAATATAAGCGTATTATAAGAAAGAACGTTGTTTTTCCAATTTTTGGATAACCGATGTTACCACGTGGCGAACTTGAGTGCCACACTCTTATTTTGCTGTACATAATTTAAAGCTCCCTATTTAATATTTACCTCCGCTAATTCTTCAAATAGTTCTCCTTTTTCTACAATTACTTTAAATTAAAAATTTTTTAGAAAATTTAAAATATTTGAATTGCTGTTCAAATATTTTCGCAAATTATATTGAAGAACCCAGCCTCAAGAACCAAACCTTTTAATTGCTTATCTCACTTAATAAATTTCGTTTGTTTATTTTTATTTAATATATGTGTTTTCTATAGCATACCTATATTATATTGATACACTTGCATTCTGTTGTACACCTATATTATATTAACACACTAATATTACACTATACACCTTTATTATATTTATACATCTATATTATATTATAAACTTATATTATTTTTATATTATATACATACCTACATTACATTATTTTTATAATACACCTACAGTGTCTCAAAAAAGTGATGGGACACTTGCGCTTTACAAAAGGAAACTGCAATAAAATAAATTTAAAAAACATGTAAAATTTTTTGTGGGTGTGTTTCATACTTAAATTTAGTAACAATTATTACATAACATACATTTTCTCAAAATATTAAAATATTAATTTAATAAAAATACAATTGTTTAGAACGGAGCAGAAAATGGCTCACTTAAGTGATGGGACACTTACTTTTCCATCAAATATTTATCCAAAAATTTTACTTTTTAAAAGGTTTTAATATTTTGTTGGATTTCCTTTTACTTTTAAAACATGATTTAATCTTCTTGGGATGGATTCGACTAATTTTTTTGTGATTTCTGGAATGATTTTACCCCATTCTTCTTGAAGCACCGATTTTAATTGTTGTTTTGAAGAAATGGTGTGTTTGCGAATTCTTGATTCCAATTCTTCCCAAATATTCTCTATGGAATTTAATTGTGGAGATTGTGGGGGTGTTTTTATTATTTCAGGACAGTTATACAGCAGCCAGAGTCTACATTCAAAGCACTGTGCTTGGGGTCATTGTCCTGGTAGAATTTAAAATCGTTATGAAGGTTCAATTTTCGTGCTGAAGATTTCAAACTTTGATTTAAAATGTCAATATACTTGTACTGATCCATTATACTGTCAATAAAAACAAGATTACCAACTCCAGAGGACGACATACACCCCATACCATAACTCCTCCTCCCCCATGTTTTACTGTTGGCACCAAGTTCTGTTTGCGAAATTCTTTCCTGAGTTTTATCCACACCATGATTCTACCGTCAGAACCAAATATATTAAATTTACTCTCATCAGCAAATATAACTTCATTCCAGTAATCAGAATTCTTATTTATGTTGGATTTTGCGAAAGCCAGTCTGAGTTTTCTATTTTTTTCACTTACGAAGAATTTTTTCCTGGCTGCTCTACCATGATATCCAGTAGATCGAATTACTCTTCTAATAGCATTCATGGCTTAGCATTTATGGCTGCACAGAGCTAAAAAACACAAAAATTCCGAAACAAACTGGAGAGAAATACTGCAGACGATTTTATAAATTATTGGCAATTGCTTTTGAGTAAAAATAAATACCCCAAAAGATATTTTTATTGCTTACTTCAGGCAATTTTTGTTGCATAGTACGTAGTGTCCCATCACTTAAGTGAGCCATTTTCTGCTCCGTTCTAAACAATTGTATTTTTATTAAATTAATATTTTAATATTTTGAGAAAATGTATGTTATGTAATAATTGTTACTAAATTTAAGTATGAAACACACCCACAAAAAATTTTACATGTTTTTTAAATTTATTTTATTGCAGTTTCCTTTTGTAAAGCACAAGTGTCCCATCACTTTTTTGAAACACTGTATGTACAAAAAAAATTCTGAAAAATGCAGAAAAAAAAATTGAATTGTTAATCAAATGTTTTTGTCAAATTATATTCAGAAACCCAGCTTTAAGAATAAAAAAAAGTTAATTATGCATTTCATTTAATAAATTTTCTTTTTTTCTTTTAATTTAACGTAGGTGTATTTTTAAAAACTGTTCTTGAATTCAGGTTTCATTAAAAATATATTTTAAGTTGTGCTGTAATTAAAATTTTTTAAAAGCAAGTGAAACACCCTCCCCTTGATTATTACACATTTTTAAATGATCATAGCTATTCGATGATCCAGAAAATTCAAGATATTGAGGATTTTGATTCGAAACAATTTAGAATTCGCCTTTCTTCCAATTTTTTTACGTGTGCCATAATTCTTATACATGTTTCTTTTTTATGATATTTTTTTAGAAATCTCTAGTGTAAAAATAAAATTGGCTATATTACTTCTTGATTCCGAATTCTCTGTTCAGCTCCTAAAATAAGAATATCTCATCGAATATGAAACAATGTACCTTACAAAGACCTCCACGAAATAACTTCTTTTTCTGTTAAGAGTACCTCTAATTTCATGTAATCCAATTTCAAGTAGACATTTTTGATAACCCTATAAGATCTTCCAAATCAAGGTTCTTACAATGCAAAGCTAATCTGCAAAATTTGGGGTGTAATTGTGAAACAAAAGAAGAGCAAGCGGTATTATCGTACGTGATTACCGTGGGAAGTTACCAGAAGGTCAAAGGATTCGTGACGATTATCTTCTTTGATAATAATCCATGCAATAAGATATAACATTCACACTCGCAGAAGACAGAAATCATGAAAAGAACTTACCGTGTTCCCCGCGATGAAAGCATTCCTTGTATTGCAACTCAACTCCCTGCACCAGGAACAACAGCATTTGAAACAGGTGGCAGCTAATCCGTTTAGGTCTTCATCGGCATCGACATCATGGTGGTGGATGTATAAAACTCCGGAAATTCAAACACCTGCGTTGGTTACTTTTCATGTCTGAAAGATTATCTAGACAAAATGGTATCAGTGGAAAGCATTGTAATTGCCATTTGGATCTTAATTGAATTTTCACGTTTCTGGTGAAATAATACTTCAGCTGGAATCTGTGTTACAATGATTACATCATGGAATGAGCGTCTGGCATTTCGCTCGCGAACGAAGAGGGAGAAATTTTATTAGCCTCTATCTAGCGGCTTGTAAAATAGAAATATGATAAAGAAGGTACTAAAAATAATTTCGGTCGCCAATCTTGAAAACTGCGTGCTACATTTGCATTTAGTTTTATTTGAGGGAAAAAAAAAAAAAAAAAAAAAAAAAAAACTATTTTACTTTAGCTTTATCAGAAATTAGTTTAGATTATATATAAAGAAGAAAGTTTGTGTGTGTGTTTTTTGCTAATAACTTACTCACTACTGTAGCTATCGTCACCAAATTTTCTACAATTCTTTTTTGGGTCCTGGAATCAGAGATATTAATTAAAAACTCGAAAAAATGATAATTCCCCCCTCATGTTTATGAGTGGCAACAGTCTAGCAAACTGAATATGAAAATCTGCTTCATTTCATAAGTTGTTGCCACTGCTCCCTTTCAAATCGTAGAGTTTGTTAATAAAAAATTTTTAAGTTTTACACTGAAATAAAAATAGCATTGTCAGACATTAAATACATTATTTCCGATTCCAAAAATTCGCTCCCTTTCTTCTTCGTACTCCCTTCAAACTTCAGCCGAAACAACAGCTTTTCATTGTGCAAATTGGATAGCTATCCTTATAGAGACATCAGGTTATTATTAGACATTAGGGCGTCGAACCACAGACCTTTCTTATACGAGTCGACCGTGCTGACGTATACACCACGAAAGCATGCTAAGAAAGTTGGAGAAATACTTTATATACGAAATACTTTATATACGAAATACTTTATATACTATATATTAAATACTTTATATACACTCCTTTTAAAGGGCGACTGGGATTTTAGGGAAACAATTCCGTAAAATCCTGGTGGTGAAAAATCATCATCCAGCACCTTTAAGCTCGGGCGCCACTGTAGAGACATTAGGCTATTTCGAAGCAGGGAAGATGAAAAAAAGAGCAAAGCCTTCGCCGGGACTCGAACCACGGGCCTCTCGAATACGCGTCGAGCGTGCTGACCACTATACTACGAGGGCATGCTAAGAAGGAGGGAGAAATGCCTTATATCCTTTTATCTCACGTGCAAAAACTACAGCTGCTACTGCTCTGAGTAATGAAGTCTGTAGTTTTCTGTCTGTAACTGCCTAGTGCATGAAACTGCCGGAACCAGGTTTAGATCCTGGGGAGTATTTTCTCAATATTTTCCATGTGTAACGTAAATTTGAGATCAGTTCACTTTAAAATTTTCCATGTGTAACGTGAATTTGAGATCAGTTCACTTTAAAATTTTCCATGTGTAACGTAAATTTGAGATCAGTTCACTTTAAAATTTTCCGTGTGTAACGTAAATTTGAGATCAGTTCACTTTAAAATTTTCCGTGTGTAACGTAAATTTGAGATCAGTTCACTTTAAAATTTTCCACGTGTAACGTAAATTTGAGATCAGTTCACTTTAAAATTTTCCATGTGTAACGTAAATTTGAGATCAGTTCACTTTAAAATTTTCCATGTGTAACGTAAATTTGAGATCAGTTCACTTTAAAATTTTCCATGAAGATATCTTTTCCCTTAGTAGGTAATCTTCGTGGGCTTTGTCATATTCAATTGACCAAACATCTAAAATTTTCTCAACGTAATGTTTCTCAGAGGATGCTTAAGTGTTTTGATGAGAATGATATTAGAAATCGTTTTAGTATTAATAGTATGGTTAGAAAAACGTTTTTAATAATATACACGAGAGTCTCAAAATCACAAATAAATAAACAGCAGTACAAATTTGAAAAAAATGACAGCATTAAAAATTTGTCGCTTTTGTATAATTTTAAATTTGAATATCAGCCATTTCAGTGTATAAAATAAATTACTATTTTACAAATTGTATTTTGTAGCAAATAATATTCTTTCAAGTGAAGGCAATAAGACCTCTGAACATTGGTAAGATCAACGCGGGTTCAAATCCTAGCAAATGAGCTGGTTGTGGGGGATTTTTAGTGGTATTTTGCTTGTATAACGTAAAACCTATCCTGTTTCCCTTAAAAATGTTCTCTACGAAAGCACGCCTTCTTTTTAACCCTCACATACTCTACCAAAACCAAATTATCTAAAAATTTTTATATAGAATTTACCATAATGGTTGGATGAAATCATAAAACCATAAAAAGTTTTTCCTCGCTTTATTTGGAATAGTCAGAGTAGTTCAGGGGTTCTCAACCAGAGGGAATACTGTCAGTTCTTTATTTACTTGTTTAGGTTTTAATTTATAAATGTAAAATATTACTTTTATTCAAGCTTCAGTACTTTTCAACATTTTCTATACTTTTCTTGCTTAATTTATGAAACACATTAAAAATAGTCTAAATTCAATGAATATATATGCATTTAACAAATTTTAAAAAGGAAAGGGGAGATGAGCGTCTAGCAATGGTGAAGGGGTGCATGATGCTACATGTTCGATTTAGAAAATTTCTTTACCTATAAGAGAAGCGCTGATAGTAGGAAAAGTTCCATGACGTCATTCTCCTCAAGATAAGTAAACAATATACCTTTACGATTATTATCTTACTGTATCTTAGTAATTATTACCTTACAGTACTTATTACCTTACTGTAAGTCGTATATTAACATTCTACATTTTATATATTAATAAAACTTACCATGTCCATGTTCTGAGTGGCAGTGTTTTGTCTCTATTGTTGGATATATTTATTTAATATAAATGGATTATTTGAAAAATAATACAAAAGTTACTTGGTAAGTTAATTTTCTACAGAGTGTACTTAAATACCTTAAAATAAGTTCTAAACTTTGAAAGCATCAAAATTCTCAGATTTTAAGTTTATTTGAAATAATTTTAAATTTCCTTGAAAAGTTATACGTGAAGTTCCAAATTAATAATTCTATAAATTATCTTACTGCTAGCGTACTTTCTGTCGATATATCAAAAGATTCAGTAATAAATAATTAACAAAAATGCGGTAACAAATAATTAATATGCATTAATTGTATATTGGCATAATTTTGGATTTAAGAGCTTGAGAATATGAAAACTTGTGGAAAGGCACTCAAAATAGATAACAATAATTGCTCATTTAGAAAAGATTATTTCATAGCAAAGAACACGACGATTCAAATTTCCCAGAGATAATTATTTCACTGCAAAAGATGCGATACATATACAGATCTCGATTCCTCTGCAAAATCTCGAACTTCCAGGTCTTGTTGCTTCAAGAGCTTTGATTTCAAATCCCAATTCTAACACTATGCATTGCATTTCTAATATGGCTGATGTAACATTCATTTGCAGAACTTCAAAATATCCTTAGAAACAGTGATTTTTACATTGTAATGGACCGATATTCTTATGGTGTCATGAGCTGTGAGACCTTTTTGAGAGGGTATTGAATATTGCGACTGGCGATGTTAAATACAGGGAGTTTATAAAGTCCCGGACCCGTTTTGATGTTTAATAACTCATAAAATAATAAAGATAGATTAAAACTAATAACATAAATGGTTAGATAGACTCAAAAAGTTTCATGACCCGTGTCAATAAACTTCCATGTGTGCCCCCTTTGTCGCACGAAGAATATCAAGTCGATATTCAATTTCTCGCCAGATACTGGCAAGCATGTGTTGTGGTGTATGCATTCTTCTTAATATCCGGTCGGATAAAATATCACTTACAAAAGTACTAGAACAAACACATCAAAAGTAAACATAATATTGCAATAGTTGCCAAAAACAAAAGAAAGAAAATCGCAATTAATAAGCAGATCATATTTAGAAAAGTACAGATATTTAGAATGGAAAATGAAATTATTTGAAATTAACCACACGCGCAGACGATATTTACAAAAGTAAAGATATTCAAACCTGAAAAGGAAAATATATAAGTTATTCCATCAATAAATGCCATAAGTTTGTTTATATCTTCATTATTTTATGCGTTATTAAACATCAAAATGGGTCCGGGACTTTATAAACACCCTGTATTATGTTACTTTGATAAAATAACTTCCTGCTGAGTCCGTTTTGTGTGAGAATTTTCAACTAAGAACTTTTGGTGAAGAAAATTTAACTAATTTAAAGTTTGCTAAGTCAATTGAATAAAGGGTTATAACTAGCAAAAGAAAATGCACATTGGGAAAGAATTTGAGATTGACGAAGTTTAGATATGCTGTTGGTAAAAATAGATTCAATCGATTTCGTAACATTGAGTACCATTTTGGTGGTCATAAACTTTTATTCCACGTCGTGTGAGAGCTTTTTAAAATCATCAAGAACACATTACGCACATCAACTCGCTCATAATATGGGAAAATCTTAAACCCTTGCGGGATTCACACCCACTTGCAGAATTAACTACAGAAATTACCCAAAACGTATAAACATAATTGCCGAACGTGTTTAATATTTCGACGGACATGATCGGTTAACCAAAACTGCACCTCTTGTGACTATGTAGTGATCATTGGAAATCCTCGTTTATGGCCGATCGCTTTTAACCGAATGCAATTCCATGAAGCAATCACTAAATATTTTCCTTGCATAGCAGGTTATAAAACCATCCGCGGTTATTACCGGCATAATTTTTCTCTCAGAAAGTGGGTACGCGGACATATGCAGTCTATCGGTCTGTCCACCGCTATTAATATTAAAAAAGTCTCAGTCAGGCCCCACCCACTAGCTACCACACGCCCCTCCTGTGATAGCTGAAACATAATGAGATTTTGTAGGCCTTAATGCTCTCGACCGGTGACCGACAAATTATAGGTTGCGAATCTGGCAGCTCGTGGTCGTCAAACTGCAGACTTTTACGATTTCGGTCGTCAGTCACGTGACTGACTGAGTGAGCCGAATTCCGCTCAAATCGTCTGGCGTTTTCATCGTTTCGGAGCGATGACTAATTGCTGAATTATCATTATCTACAACGAAGAACATAAAAACAAAAAATTCGTTAGCTAATATTAATCAATATATATTTATAGAATGGCAGAACAGCAGGTACGATGATGGAATTTTTTATTTTTTTTTAGCTGCTGAACTCGAGCATTATATCTTGTGATAGATGGCGCTAGCGATTCGAAGTGAATTATTATAATACGAGTAATTGGAAAAGCAACACTTAAGCTATTGTCGAGCGAATGGCATCTCGGGATATAGAATTATTATTTTTTTGCGCTTCGATCAGAAGTTGAAAATACGTGTATGGATTTGAAAAATGAAAAGTAGCTATTAGGGGTGTTTTTCAAACGCCCAATCATTTTTGGAATTTAGCATGAGTGATTGTTTTGTGTGCCAATAAATGGAACAAAAACATGTCTGAAATAGCAATACATCAGCATCAGATAAATGAAGTGTATTGTTTGAAAGAAAATTATGCTAAGCTCATAATACTTAAGCAGACTAGTTCGACTAGATCTTTGCTTATCTTCAGGGGATACTTTGAGTAACAATGAAGTAAATTGCAAACCAAACATTTTAAGTTACCTAAAGGGAAAAGGTAGAAGAAAATTGCTAAAGGTATTACTGAAGAACGTAATTAATAGATAGTAAATCTTGTGCTGCAGAACGGTTAAATTATTCAGTGTTGTTTGCTTTCAGTGTAAACAAATATAAACCAGACTACACCCTCCACTTTTCTAAATTATAGTGTGATATAAGTGAACCATATTTTTTTTTTTTTTTTTTTGGAAATATTTTACTGAGAAGGTAGACTTGCAATCTGATTACAGTCTAACAATAAATTTTTAATTAATTCAGATAAATGAAAACTGAAAAGCATAAAAATATCATTCGAATATTTCTCTTCTTAAAAGAAAATGACTACAATTGCCAGATCAGAAAACTAAATTTTAACTGTGGGATAAGATTAAAGTTCTTAAAAGTTCTAAAAGAATTTTGGTTTCAAAAGTTGTGTGGTCTTTTCTTTCTTTTTTTTCTTCTTTTTTTTCCCCCTTGCATTTCTTTCTTGAGCCAAAAATGGCATAAGGTGGCATGCCATTCTACGCTCAAGAAATCAAAATGTTATAAAAAATAAATACCTTTTTACTTTTGCATGAAATTTTAGATATAGGACATTTATTACAAATTTTCATCACAACCGTTAGAATTTACTTTGAATGCGGAAGATTGCGGAGAGAAATTAGAAATTTTTATCTTACATAGTTATTAGAAAAACATATATATATGATAGCATAAAATAATAGTTGTTTACTCTTCTGTTATCGGAACCGGATTTAGAAATGTATGAATGGATATATTTGTCATCTATGCATATATATACATACATACACACGTTCATGCATACATACATTTTTAATCCGGTACCGATAACAGAAGAGTACCAATACTTGATGCAAAATGCTGTTAATTGTCCACATAAAATTACATTTTGAACCATAAATTTATGCTGAGATGAGAAACATACTTTTTTAGTATTGGATATAAAAGAAAGATACTGCCATTTATTCTCGGTTGAAAACAACTGTATTTAGAGCAGACATAAATTTATTGAAAATGAAAACAAGGGCACCTCGAAAAGCTTTTTTTTTAATTTCCTTCCCCCCCCCCCCTCAGGTATTGGAAAAAAGTATATATTTGCATACAAAACACAAGACAGCTTCTCGTTCAAGAGTTTGATGAGTTGAGATGTTCTAGATAAAATGGTCTTAATACCATACCCTGATGTAAAATTAAGTTTTCTTCTAAAAATTAAGCAAACGTATTTTTCTTTTAATAATTAAGGACTATATAGTAAATAATTTAAGTACATATTTTAAATTGTGCATAAAAGGCAAATCATGTTTTGGTAGGATATTTTAAGAAGAAAAACACCAGTTTATATTTTGAGGAATGTATTACAATTTTATGTTTGGTTGGTTTATTTAATTATGGCAAAGCACACTACGGCTACCTGCCTAAAGGGAGGGATGCCTTCGTGTAGGTCTTTCTAAGGGAAACTGGCTCGTATACACGTCACACATAGGGAAAACCACGAAAACGCCCAGTATTACAATTTTAAATGCAACAGGAACTTGTAAACACTATCTTTGTTAACAAAGATATATATATATATATATATATATATATGTGATGTATCAGCTTTAGTCGTAGCTTAAATAATCAGACGATAAGTTTAAAAAACAGGATCCATTTATTATTATTCAGGAGAAATAGCAGTTACAAAATCAGATATCCGGAGTAAATAAAAAGAATTACTAATAACTTTTTGTATGAAGTTTACTGCATCGTGACATTTAAGAAAAAGCCCCGATATTCCTTTTGCGAGTCCTTTTATAGCCTCTGGAAAGGCGGAGCTTCCAAGAAATGACGTCAGCCTCGTCAGCCAATCCATTTCGCTTTAAATATTTCCAGAACATTCTATAACTGTACGTGTAGAAAAGGCGGGAAAAACAACTTGACTACGGGGCTGTAGATTTAATTCCACGTACTTTCAAATAAGAGAACGTCGCCATTAAAAATGAAAAGAACATACACTTAGAATTTTAAGTGCATTCTTGACTATGGAATTTTATTATATTTATTTATTTATTTATTTACTAAAGAAATATTGATTATATTATCTCCTAAGATTAATTTTAGTAGAATTATCTAAAAAGAGTGAATCCATAGTTAGTAAGTTTAATTTCGAAAATTATTTTAAAGTAACTTGTATGTAAATTGTTAAAAATATATAACGGGGACTTGAATTAAATCATGAATAACAAAATTTCAATTGTAAAAAGAAATTAAATTAAAAGCAAGTAATTAAATTAAAGTTAAAAGCAAGTAATCATTGTCATTGATCGGAAATTAGTTGACTTTTCAAGGGGAACAAACCAACTCCCGTTCAACGAACAATAATTAAGAAATAAAAGGTGTTTCGTCCTTTACTCGAGTAATAAGGCGATGCCAAACTGGCAATTTAAGTTAGGCCAAATATTTCCGTGAATTGAAGAGATCCAGAACCAATGCAGAGCACCAAAGAACTCATTCTGATTAAGCATTTTCGCTAATTCAATTTTGAGTGAAAAGCAATTTATGCAGTAAAATTGATAAATTACTGTGTGCAGGTTGATTGTGACAAAGAAGGTGAGAACTATCCTCTTTAAAAAGATGTTTTCAAGAAGGAGTTTGTAAGGAAAACTGTTTTGCAGTTGGGATAAGCTTAGAGAAAAATTCTACTATTTTAATATTATTGGATCCACTCAATTACATCTGGGATCGAATCCCAGGTAAAGCCATGAGATATGAATATGTAAAGTTCGTGCACGTTTTTTCATGTTAGGTATTAAACGTGATTAAGAAAATCCTAACAATTTAAAGAAGCCCAAAATTTTAAAAATGATAAACGAAGAAAAATGGCTGAAATTATATAAATTCACAAAAGATAAGCAACGACTCCATATAACGCCAAAGCTTGGAAATATCTACTCAAAATGTGTTGTTGTCCTCTGGAGATATTATAGGGTATAACTTATTTTTGAAAAATAACATGCCAGCTATATCCCGAAACTTTAAGTAGGGAATTAATTAGTCTTTAGTAGAATTTAGATTCTATTAAATATTTTTGGAGATGGTTAGATTTAAGTCAAAGGAAATTTAACTTAAATTTAAGCATCTCCAAAAATGGTAATCTCGAAATGAAACGAACTCATTATACATAACGTAAACGATGAAAAACGTAAACGATGAAATTCGTTCCGAGTATCCGAAAATATATTATATATATTTAATTAAAGAACTTTAATATAAGTAATTTGGAGCAAATTAGTACAAAATGTTTACTCTTTATCAAGTAAATATTAAATGATAAATAAAGTTTAAAAAATTAACTTCTGAATATTCAAACTACAGAAAAAAGGTTATCATTAAAATATTTTTCAGCTAAAAAATATAAATATTTCTTAAATAAAAAATAATATCTATTGTTATCAAGTCATAAAACTAAAACCTATTTGTGAATGAAATCAAAATTTAATCATCAACACTTATTTCTGCGCTTCCTTTTTGAACGTAAAATGGTATCACAGAAAAATATTACGAATTCATATTACATTTAATATAATAATAGTAGTATTAAAATAATATCTATTAAAATAATATCTATAATATTAATAATAGTATTAAAATAATATCTGAAAGTTTTCAGATTTTATATTACGCCCAAAGAGGCATTTTTTAACGTTTGGTGTGTTAACTTTATTTATTAAATATCGTGTTCTTCGCACTTAAATCATGAAATTTAATTCAACAGAAATATCGCGAAATAATTTTAAAATGAGCATACTTTTTAGAATTTCCGATACACAGCCTCGCGCATTGGAGATAAAAATATTTTTAGGACCGTACAGTGTTGCCATTGCTCGCTTTGAAATCGTTGAGATGCTTAATAAAAAATTCGTTAAAGTGTTACAAAATATGAAATTGATAATAAAACAAATTCCAAGTAAGAGCTTTCAGATGTCCATATTAGGTGAAAGATTACGTTATTCAAAATTGGCTGGCTTAAGGTACCGGTGTTTTATCACAATGCGAGAAACATACGTACATTTATGCCTATTTTTCATTATTTAATTTCTTTAAATATAACACAGGGAGATAATATTTGGTGGCAACACTTTGAAAAGTGAACCGACATTTATAGTGAATCAACGCAAAATGCCAAACAATCCTTTGTGCTAATAATAAATAGAGATTACAATGTGTAACGTACCACATGATTTTTTCAATATCATTCGATTATTTCTTAGCTGTAGATGGAAGCATAAATAAGTGGAACTTTGCATTTGGCATATTATAGGCTATTTAGAAACATAGTTTATTATCAAACTTACCTATAAACATCATTTACCGTAAAATACTCTTAATAATTATAGACAAAATAACTTCTTACACAATTCTTTTTCTCACAGCCCACCAGCGGCCGAGCGGTAAAGTCGCTGAACACTGGTAGTTCGGTCCGAGGTTCGAATCCCGCGAACGGGCTGGCTGCATGGGTGTTTTCGTGGTTTTCCCCATGTGTAACGTGTACACGAGCCAGTTTTCCTCAGAAAGTCCTCCACGAAGGCATCCCTCCCTTTAGGCAGATAGCCCTCGTGTGTTTTGCCATAATAAAATAATCCAATCCAATCCTTTTCCTCACGTTAATTAGAAAAGGTTTTTCATAATAGTGAAATTAAGAAAGAGGTTTCATACATTACCGATTGGCGACAAAATACTCTCTTGTTTCTGATAACTGTTGCTTAGTCATAACAAAAATTCAAAATAACTGAAGTTTGAAGCGATTTGAGAAACGTTTCGTTCAAAATAAAGCCTGTTTGAGAAGAATTTCAAAGTAACGTTTTGAAACGTAGTTATAATACCTTAGCAATTCAAACTAAGCAAATCGGATTTCTCTCTTAAGCAGCAGTTCTTGAATAAAATTAAATTTTCTAATCTAGGCATCAGTTCATCTTGTACATTGCGGATGTGAAAATAATTACCCTACTAACCTGCTACTGGAATGCCAAACTTTAAATGAAACTCTCGAATTAGAATTAAGATATCCTTTTAGAAACATTATTCTTTATCTTTAATTGTGAGATTCTGAATCAGAATTCACATGAATACCAGTTGCATACTTGCATATGTTTTTGTGATGCATAGCGAGTGAAAAAGATGGATTATTCTCTTTTCACTGGAAGGTAGACACATTAGTAAGAGCGACTTCAAGAATTTCATTGTGAAAAACTGCAACGTCCTACTTTCGTTTCTTCCTTTTGCTTAATGCAGAAGGAAAAGTTACTTTAGACGCCCATTGTTACTTGTTATACATGGAAAAAGCCTTTTTGTTTTTGATTATGGATTTGATTTTATCTCTGCAGAATGAGTTCTGAAACCATTGATTTAATATTCCAAAAAATGATATTGCTGAAAACAATGTGAAGCGAATGTTTAAACAATCTTACACAATCATCGGGTTCTTGATTTCGATTCTAGCTTATTTAAGTAACGAGAATTGGGAAGTTGATATGAAAACAAAAGATATTTGAGATATTAAAATTCAGAATAATGGTTTGAATAACAATTAACTTATACAAAGAATGAACATTCTTCGAAATGTCGGTTTTATTTAATTATGAATGCATGGTAAAGTGAAAAATTTTTTAACCCAAAGTGCGTTAGCCCAGAAGAGCTATTAATTTCGTTTTGGCATTTTGCGTTGATTCATGAATAAACGACGAATCTTTTTTTAAATTGTTGTCACCAAATATTATCACCCTGTATTATATTTAAAGAAATTAAACAATGAAGAATCTCCATAAATGTATGCATATTTCTTGCATTGTGATAAAACAATAGTACCTAGTGCCATTCAATTTTGAATAACTTAATCCTCAACCGAATATGGGTATGGAAGTCCCAATTTTAAATTTGTTTTATTGTCTATTTCATATTCTGTATCACTTTTTAACTTTCTGTAATTTTAACAAATTTTTTATTAAAAAAAATCAACAATTTCAAAGCAAGCAATGGCTACAATGTATAAAAAAAAAACATGTTTATTTCCAGTGCACGAGACTGGGCATCGGAAATTCTTAAGATATGCTCTATTTTAAATTACTTTGCGATATTTCTGTTTAATTGAATTTTATGGTTTAAGTGCAAAGAACATGGTATTTAATAAATAAAGATAACACACGAAACGTTAAAAAAACGCCCCTTTGGGTGTAATATAAAATCTGAAAGCTTCAGACTTTTTTTTTTAGTGTATATGAGCCAGTTTCCCTTAGAAAGTCCTCCACGAAGGCATCCCTCCCCTTAGGCAGATAGCCCTAGTGTGCTTTGCTATAATTATATACACCATACACCAGACTTTTCTTTAAAGATTAATATGCAGAGAAATGATTTTCTGACTTGTATTTGGTGCTAAATTTTTCGTATATTTAATAATACATTTAATCATTACAATAATACTTCACTAAATTCTGTTTTATTATATTCTGAAGAAGAAGCGGGAAACAGAATACCATTAGCGACAAGTTTCTTGATTTTTTAATGAAATTTGTGTACATTATCAGAAAGTTTGACTTTAATTTACAAAGAATTATTATTAATACCTCAAAAAAGTAATATTGTTTCCACTTTGCCATAAAACACTGCCCGTTATAAAACAGACATTGCCAGGCGAAGGTGCATATTAGTTCATTGATTTAGCTTCCATGTTGTAAAAGTAGATAGCCGTATATGCAGTTAATTATTTAAAACGTATTTCATAAATAAAATATGCATCTAATACTCTATAACTAGTTGATTATAGAATCTTTAATTAGTCTTTTGCTATTCGCTGCTTCCGAAAATTGTATATGATGAGGAGATACTGCAAAAAAAAATGTATATTTCCTTCTTTTTACTTCCTTGTACGAAGTAAAAAGGAACTATTGTAATCGCGAAAAGTTTCAGGCAGCATATTTCAACGAAAATATGCCATTTTGACCGCTATCGAATGCAATTTAACGATGTTTTGGCGTGATATCTGTACGTAAGGACAGAATAAAATACTCTTTTCCTTCAAAAAAATTATAAAACTGCTTTAAAATGAATTCTGAAGAGAATTTTTCGTGGCGTCTGTACAAACTTATGTACGTACGTGCGTACGTACGTACGTATCTCGCATAACTCAAAAACGCGTAGCCTCAGAACGTTGAAATTTTGTATATAGGACTGCTATAACATGTAGATGTGCACCTCGTATTTTGGTTGCAAAGGCCGCACCAAACGTATATAAATATATTTATATATTATATCCATTCTCTTACCCGGCTCAGTGATCTCAGTTTCTTTACTCTTATATGTTTCTAAATTGTACATTTTTTGCTTTAAAAATGATTGAATTATGTTGTTTTTATCTTCCGGTTAAGGTTTTTATGCCTTTAGTAAATCTGTATGCAATATTTTTAGAATTATCAACAATTTTAAAATTGTTTAAGGGCCACTAAGCCTAATAATGTTTTTGATGGTGGCCATTGCTCTTGTTTACATTTGAAACAGCAGGATAGCCAATTTGTTGCCAATCTAGAGAAACTTAGCTTCGCAACAACAAAGATAACGCCTTCATTTATTATTTAAATCATGCTTAATCCTTTCTGGAATTTTTTCGAGGAAATAAGCCCTTAAGATTTACTTCGTAATTTTGAATACAGATATTTTGAGTTTTTATGTATTTTTGCCTTCTCGCGAAGTGAGAACTGAATTAATTAAATGAGAAATACTCAATCGTCTGTGAAAAACTGTTTCCTTTTTTGTTTTATTTGCTTAATTTCTTTTAAACATTATTCTAGCTTTATTATAGTATTTGAATAGAACATGTGGCAACGATTAGATAATTCTATTCTTTAAATGATATAAATTTTGTGCATTATGAGTTATAATATGAACGAAATATATAAGTTAGCTGTTATATAATTATTGGATTATATAACAGTTAACTTAGTTTCCGTTATATAATTATTATATAAGTTAACTGTTATATAATTATTAATACTGTTAAGTGAATCTAGCGCCTGAGTGTCGCTATGGTAAACAAATACTACTAGAGTGAATTTTAAAGAATGCATTTATTCTATTGTGGTTTATGCGCTGTCGGCGAAGTAGATTTAATTCAATCCAATAAGTTTAAATGAAATGCAAGAAAAATGCGTATAATTTAATATTCCAATACAAGGAAGTCATGTGGTGTACACATCAGATTTTTTTAATTCCTTGTAAGATTATTGTAATTGTAAAAATTCGGGTATCATGTTTTAAAGAAAACATTAATTTTAATCATTCCCGAAGCCATTTGGTTGAGCTTTCTTGCGTGATGCCTGTACGTACGCACAGAATAAAGAACACCTTTTTTTTCCAAAACAGATTATAAAAGGAATTTAAAATCGATTCAAAAGGGATTTTATTCCTTAGTACGTAAGTACGTATATACTCTTACGAGAAGTTTTATTTTTTTGATATATTTAATATTAGTGATGAATTTAATGCCTATGGAATTAAACAATTTAAGAATATCTGTGAAAATTTTAAACTCTTGAAACACATATTGCTTTTTAAACCACTCCATTGAATGTCATTTTGATAAACACTGAAACTGTTTCAGTGCAAAGCGCTATTTTTTTGTTTGTTAATCCAAAACGGCTTTGTCTCTGAAGGACTATTCTTTTCGTTTTGCGATTTTTGCGTTGAATCACTATAAATGTCCGTTTCACTTTTCAAACTGTTGCCACCAAATGTTAGAGTCCTGCATTATATTTGAATAAATTAAATAATAAAAAATCTGCATAAATGTATGTATATTTCTCGTATTGTGATAAAACAACGCTACATAGAGTCATCGAATTTTGAATAACGTAATCCTCCAACGAATATGAGCATGTGGAAGACCAAATTTGAAATTTGAAATTTGTTTTATGATCGATTTCCTATTTTTTAAAACTTTGACGAATTTTTGATTAACAAACTCAAGGATTTCAAAGCGAGCAATGGCAACGTTGTGCAGAAAAAACATTTTTATCTCCAGCGCGTGAGTCTCTGTATCGGAAATTCTAAAGATATGCTCGTTTTAAAACTATTTTGCGATATTGCTGTTGCACTGGATCTTATGGTTTAAGTGCGAGGAACATGATATTTAATAAAGAAAGGTAACACACAAAATGTTAAAAAAACGCCCCTTTGGACGTAATTTAAAGTTTGAAACCTTTCAGGGATATTTTTTTTTTTTCGTGTGTGTGTTTTGTTTTTGTTTATTTTTTTGCCTATTGCACTTATTTATCTTACACGAGATAATTTCACATTTTCTGACAAATTACTATTTTTGAATTATAGGTGGAATAAATGAGCCTGCATAAATCAATCAATATTTGAATTTATGCATAAGCAAAACGTATACGTATATATATATATATATATATATATATATATATATATATTATTTATATTTTTGTATAATGTATCATTAAAAGCTTAAAAGCTAAAGAGCGAAGCTTGCCGGAAAAGTAAGAATACTGGAGCAAGTCTATTTAACGTTAAGTAAATGGCTTTCTCACTAATTTGGCGAGATATCGCCAAGCTATATCAGGAATATCACGCCAACTGCGTCTCTACCAAAAAAAAAAAAAAAAAGCAGTCACGCCATAGTCAACCATATTGCTTCACATCGTATTCGTCTCCCTGTAATATTTGTGAAGAAGAGAATATGATTCAGTGTCTAAAATGTGAAGGATATGTACACGACTTATGGAGCTGACAAGAAAAGGAAAAAAATATCTTCGTGATCATTGCTGTAATTAATTGTATAAATAAATTAATTGAGGAAAAGGAATTTTAATACAATTCTCCAATTTTAATCGTAGTGCAACTTACTGGTTGTCTAAGTCGTATTAAATTAGTGTTAATAAATTTTATTTAAAACATAGACTGTATGGGATATTTTGCAACAAATATCAGCAATGATAACACAAGATTTTATTACCACAATTACTTAAATTTATTACCTTTTAATTTTTTCCCATAGCCCACTATGTACACCTATTTTTCTTAGAGCGTACGGCTTACGCAAACTTGACTTATGTAACTTAAAATGTTCAGCTTTTTAAATCAAACGTTATGTTTGATTTGAAACGTGGAAATAAATGTATCTTAGAGTTTTCAACTTTTTATACCAAGCGTTAAACCAGAAACTTCAGATAACTATGCAGAAATAATGTAGCCATAAATGTTTTTCACAATTTTTAACATTTTAAACATACATTAAATTAAAAACCTCGAGTAAAAATATGGAAATAATAAAAACCATAAATATACCTCACAGTTTTTAACTTTTTTAACCAAACATTAGCTTAGAAACATCATGCATATTGTTAAACATTCCCATCGTTAAGCCTTGACTGTATTTCAAGACTGCAAAGACAACAATGAACTCTTACGTCAACAATAAATGACATGAATCTTCTTAATCCTCGCTGTGACATTTGTAAGCAAGAGGAAAAACCGCCTTACTGTCTTGTGCATTGTAGACGTTTAAGCAAATTTCTGAGAGTTATTAAGCGCAACTAAAAACTTTAAATAACAGATATTTATTGCTCAAGGAAAAGTCAAGTTGGAAATAAGGATATATTATCAGGAAAACTAAAAAATAAAATGCATTGATCGACGCCTTTTACAAATCGTTTGCAAATATTACCTTAAAAATGTAATATAACTAGCACTTGGTGTTTTTTCCTCAGGTAACCTTAGAGATGCGATATGTGAATCCTCGAATTCTAGGAATTTTGGAAGATTCGAGATTCGAAAAATCGAATTTTCTTTTTTGTGATTTGATGCTTTCGATTCCTGACTAAGATCTGATTTTTCATTTCAAAATCTTCGATAGATATTTGCCAGGAAAATTTTTCTTATTAAAAATTTATTTACTTTTTCGTATTGGAGAATAGTTAGCATTTTTAAATGTGTTATTTCAATTTGGGATGCAGCCCCATCTACGGTATAATTCATTGGACAGTTTCTGTCACTTTTTATATCCACTTATGAAACTTATATTTCTAGCATGCATTTTCTATTGTAAGTTAAAATTATATATCCCGCTATTATTTTTGGTGAGGAAAGTAGAACTATCTTAAAATATAGTGTGCTTTCGTTTAATTAATAAGTTAAAATATTTTAAATCAAAGCAATGCCAATGAACTTTAGAAGATGAAGCAAAATATGCTATTATGTATTTTTAAGAACAACAAAATTTCTGTTCTGAAGTTTGTAGTTTCTTCTACTCAGCATATGTTGCCTTTTTCTATAATTCTAAAAATTTTAAGCTTTTTCCAGTATACAAGCTAGAAGTTTAAAAAAAAAGTCCAAAATCGAAAAAGATAAGAAAATAGGGTTTGATGTGTTTTCAAATCTGGTTTTTAAAAACCAGTCTTCAAAGTAAAGTTATAAGGTATTTCTCCCTCCTTCTTAGCATGACTTCGTGGTGAGGTGGTCCGCACCCTGGGCGCGTATTCCAGAGGTCCGTGGTTCGATTCTCGGTGAAGACGTTGCTCATTTTTCATGATGCCTGCTTCCAAATTGGTGGTGGATGATGGCCCGAACTTAAATGGTGGTGGATGATAATTCTCCACACTCAGGATTTGGCGATTGGGTCCCCTAAAACCCCAGTCGCCCTTTAAAAAGGGGAGTATATAAGGTATTTCTCCCACCTTCTCAGCTTGCCTTCGTGGTGTAGTGATCTGCATGCTGGTCGCGTATTCCAGAAGTCCGTGGTTCGATTCCCGGTGAAGGCGTTGCTCATTTTTCATCTCTCCTGCTTCAAAAATATTTAATGTCTCTACAAAGTTGTTACATTCGAAAATCGCTTTTCTATACTAAGAATTGATATTATTATGTAAAAATTAATTTTAAACTTATTTGGTTTGCTATTAATTCTATGCAACTGAGGCAACAAACACGTTTTCACTAACAAGCCAATTTACTAACAAGTGAAGATATATTTGAATTTCTGTTAAATGAACCAAAAAATTTAAACACTGAAATAAGTTTGAAATCATTATATGCTTTAGAGGAACGAATTCAATAAAGAAGACGAGTAGCCAGTTCGCTTTAGATATCTCCAGAACATTCTATAACTGTACGTGTAGAAAAGGCGGGAAAAACAACTTGACTACGGGGCTGTGAATTTAATTCCACGTACTTTCAAATAAGAGAACGTCGCCATTGAAAAAGAAAAGAACATACAGTTAGAATTCAGAAGTCAAACAACAAAAATCAGCGTTATATTTTTAAAATTTTCACAGGACTAGTTTCGATGGTTTTACCGAACCACCATCTTCAGCTGCAAAACCGCAAAAATTGCGGTTTTGCAGCTGTGAAATTTTAAAAATATAACGCTGATTTTTGTTGTTTGACTTCTGAATTAGTATTTATTCGGCGTGTTATTGTGTCTTAAATACAGTTAGAACTTTAAATTTATTCTTGACTATGGAATTTTATTATTACATATAGTACACATATATATATTTTGACTTTAATATTGATTTCTTTATTTTGTATGAGTATTCCATATATGTAATCCATAATTTTTTTTAATATTTTGATTTCGTTTTTTGTTATTTTATATGATTTAAATAAAATATTGTTCTGTATTCTATTTTTTTTTTTTTTTTTTTTTTTGACAAAAATTTGAAACTTGGTTAAAACCGGTTTTTTTTTTGGAAATATTGAATTCGAAAACCGGTTTTTCAAAAAAGTCGGTTTTTGTATAAACCCTATAGAAAAAGTATAGAGATTTTTAAAAGATGACGAAGATTTGTTAAAATTCTTATAATAAACAGTAAGTTATAGTTATTAAATACTTCTCACTACACAACTTCGCTGTATATTTAATTTTAGAATTAAATTTAAAAAATCTGAAAGTTTTCAGATTTTATATTACGCCTCAAAAGGGCATTTTTTTTAACGTTTTGAGTGTTACCCTTATTTATTAAATATCATGTTCTTCGCCTTTATCATCAAATTCAGTTCAACAGAAATATCACAAAACAATTTAAAAATGCGCGATGTAGATCCCCCGCCTTTGTCGTTGCTCGCTTTGAAATCGTTGAGTTTGTTAATCAAAAATTCGTTAAATTTTACAAAATATGAAACAGAGTATAAAACAAATTACAAATTACAAATTTGGGCTTCCATAGGCCGACATTCGAGTGGAGGTGTGTGTTATTCAAAATTTGATGTCTTTAGGTACCGTTGTTTTATCACAGTGCGAGAAACATACAATTCTGGGAAAATTGACCTTCTTGGGTTAATAATCTCCTAGGAACAGGTGACAGGTCAATGCAGGGCCGGACACCCGGACGGCTTAATATGACAAATCGGGTGTCGTCCGGTACCCGCACCTATTTAGAACAACACAACCCTGGCGACTTCCTGAAAGGGCTGCATCGGAAATATATTAATGGAGAATATGTGGTATTGACGTGGCCAAACAAGGGCGTGTGCATATATATGCTTCAGTATACAATTAATAAAAAGTTTCATTCATAGCTACATTGGTGGTATAGGTACATTGGATACATATGTATATTGGTCTAAGGGGTTAATGAGATAGGCAAACAATAAACACTTATACATTAAAAGAAATGAAACACTGACGCAACTGGCGCAATAATGCAGAAGATGACAATTAATGAATACACGTAATCGTGTGTCATCCTATATGACTATACATAAACTACTAGAAATGATATGCATAAACACATACAAATGATGGCGATAAATGAAAACACATAATCATACATTATTCTACTGGACTATACACACATCAATAAAAATGATACATACACACCTATACGTTGACAGAAATGATACACTGAGAATGAAAATTGTGTATCAGTGTGAACGATGACAATTAAAGGTTACACATATTCGTGTATTACCTTACTTGGCTATACATATATATTAGTACAAATGATACACTTAAAGACTTATACATTAATGGAAATGAAATACTGAAAATGGCACTTATACATTATACGATAGATGAAGAATAATGGTAACACGTAATCGTGTATCATCCTAAGTGGCTATACATACAGTAATAGAAATGATACACTTATACATTAATATACATTTACATAAAGGATAGGGTTGTGGTTAAGCCGAATCACACAAGTCCTGGCCTAATGCTTGCAGTCTGTCCATAATACTTTTGAGTTTTTTAAGTACCGCTGGTTGGCGAATGAAGAATCTTTTATAGGCTGGATCTGTGTTGTAAAACGGCATGTGCCACTCTCGTGTTAGAGGGCAGAAGGTGACATAATGGTCCGGGCTACCTGGCTGGCCACACACACAGATGTTGGTGTTTGTTATTCTTCGCTCTAGAAAATAATCGGGGAATGGACCATGACCCGTTATAAATCTGGTGATGTGTGGCTGAGATATCTGTCTCTCAAGGCTGACTTTGTGAGCGAATTCGTAGGTCCTTCTTCCTTGCGGAATAGACTTCCACTCTTCCTGCCATTGCTTGAGTGCGGCGTTTAGAACAACCTTCTTTACATAGGATTTTGGTAATTTTATTGCCAGTTGTTCCGCATCGAGATTACTCGCGGCCTCTTTGGCTAGTAAATAACAGCATTTCAGTGTATTGAACTTAAATAAACTTAATTAATATACAATTAAAACAATTTAACTGTGTGAGGAATAGATGTCAAATTAGGCTAATGAATAGAAACCCTTTAAAAATGTTATTAATGTTCACCTGAACATACGTATGTTACATTATAAAATTATATAAATGAAACAAGTGTTAATTTTTCTCAATAGGAATAAAAATGTGAAAATCAAAATTAAATTATTGTCTACCTGCCAAAAGAGAGTACATACTATATACACACACACACACATACGCACAATTTATGCATATGTAAATGTTCCTCCTTGAGTAGTTACTTGAATAGTCTAAAACTTTTATGAGGCTTCTAATGTGCCTGCTATGGTGTTCGAAAATTTTCAACTGAACTTATCAGGACTTGTATTCCTCTTTACTTGCTTTGGAAACATTAACTGTCCTGACTCGGAACAGGGAGCTTACTAAAGCTATGTTCAATAAATTGTGAAATAGACAATACACACAGAAAGGGTATACAAAACCCTTTATTTTTTCTATCTTTACAGCGATTTCCGGAACTTCGGAATACAGAGACCAACCACTTGTGGTCTGAACGTAAAAATATAAAAATACTAACTAAAAACTCTAACTAAAACTAACTTTGGATTAATATACAAGTGCCTAACTTCAAGATTGGCCGTTATTTAACAAAATCCGTTATGTAGTACAGAGAGCTGCTAAAACTACGATACGTTTGAAATTATCAAGAGGACTAAACCTCTGGCCTTGAAGGCAACCAGCAACCGAGTAAAACTACTATGGCAAGCGGCCTGCTTCTAATAACTCCTTCCTCTCTCTTGCTTGGCAAAAAGCCACAACTTAAGTACTTGGCGTTAGCAAGACAAATTTGCATAAATAAGTTAAAGCTTTTAATTCTGGACGGAAGTAGAAAATAAGAAGTGATAGTAAAGATTTAAAATAAAATAAACGTTAGTAAAACTTAGGATCCTTACAAACTCATTTGAAATGTCTTAAGCAAATATCATTTTAGATATTAAAACCTTTCAGTCGGCATATATTGAAGAAGTTTTGTTTCCAGTACAAAGTTATGTTACCTATGGTAAAAGATTTGGATTTTGCTGTGTCTGTGGATCTAATAGTTTTGAGCTAATTTGCAAATTAATCGTAAGTAGTGACTCAGGTTAACAACTAAACAAAACTACTGCAAGAGTTGTGGATTGGTAGCTTGACAACTGAGGAATATTTTTGATTTCCTTGCAGCGTATGGAAAATTTCTAAAATACTCTAAAAATAAAACTAAGCAGTAGTTATTATACATTCAAGTTTAGATCATAAAAAACAAGTCAGTGACAAATTATCATAGATTATGTCATGAAAAACAAGTCAATATAAATTATGTTTTGACTGTTTTTTTTTTTTTTTTTTTTTTCAGTACATTGCACAAAAGCAAGAGGTAAAACTTTTTAATTGCTGTCTGAACACATGTTCTGAATATCAGAATTACACGATTTCTTTTTTCAAGCATTTTCTTGATTTTTTCGAATACATAAAAGAGTAATTACAGACTAGAAGTTTGCTTGTATATTGAAAAGATGTCTTTTCTTTTGAGGAACTTTTGAATGATAGCTTCATCACTAACAACTTATGGAAGTCATAACATATAATTTAATTCTATGATTGTGATAATACATTCTAAACACTGAAATGATCTAGCATATTTTATAATTTCAGAACTGAAGTTTTCGGTCGTTAAAAAATAATTTAAAAGAGTTTTATTTCATTTTACTCATTTCTTTTTTAGGCTTGGTGTAATTGCTCAATCAACCGCCAGGATTCCTTTCCTTTTCTGTTATAACAAGTTCAAACATTCATGTTAAATAAATGCGTGTGGCTAATGACTTTCCTATGCAAATGTACAACATTTAAAAGTAGTGAGATTGAATTTATCATAGCTGTGTGTAAAGCCTCATGAATGCATATTTTACTCACGAGTATTGAATCGTATTTTACGTTTATTAAATATAATAGATATATGTTGTAAGAAAAGTACAAAGAACACGTTTTAAAGAAGCAATAGGAGTAGCTTTAGCGTTTTTGCACGTATTTTAATTATAGTTATTTTTCGAGTTAAAAAGTTAAGAGCTAAGGGCTATTAGTCTCGAAATGAGGTTTTGTGTCGAATGTGTCATTCCATTTTCCATTCGAATCTGTAGCCATTGAGCAAAATTTAAGATATTTATTTTTCAGACTGAATCTGTCTGTTATGGATTAACAAACTAAGCTATTTGAAAGTACAGAGGTTGTTCACACATTTTTTAGACGATGTATATTGTATTAACAAAACTAAACTACATAAAATTCTTGTGTTTTAAATTTTCTATTTGATATCCCTTATTCTGAAGTAGCTTTCGACACCGCAATTTCCTGGATAATAATGCCTTTTGAAGTGGAAGAAGAGATATTCTATCCCATTCCTCCCGAACAGCTTTCCAGAGTCCTGTTAGGGTTTTGGGACAACGTTTGGATAATACAGTTTTTAAAAGTCCGAAAGCATAAAAATCCATAGGTGACACTTCGGGAGATTTAGTAGGGATATCAGTGAAGGGTATGGCCTTGATACCAGTTTTTTGTTCCATCTCTTTTAGGAAATTTACAGTGGATTTTGATGTGTGACTGCTAGCTTTGTCCTGATGGAGTCTCACAGTTGGATGCCACTGTGGGTAAAGCGATGGTATTTCATTCAGAAAAATTGGCGATAAAATATGTTCCTGATAGTATTTGGAGTTAATCTTGACATTTGTTTGTACTCTCTTCATTTTTAACTTGCCATTATAAGAAAAACCAGCAACAATCATGAATCCCTTAGAAAAACGTTCTTTCGATTCTTTGAACCATGTACTTACATTTTTTTCCCCTTTCATGATAATAAGTGGCTCTTTTTTTGTTGCAATCATTTAAATACACCCATGCTTCATCTATTGTGACAATTGTTTTCCATTTTTCTTTGGATAAGTGTTTCTCATATAGAATTCTGCAGCGTGTCCTGCGTCGAGCGATATGCTTTGAAAGAAGACGATGCACATTGCGTTTTTTCGCTTTCTTAAGATTTAAATCAACGTTTATCATTTTGTTTAAAGTGGACACCGAGCATTTTAACGATTTTGCGACTGTACTTTGACTAGGGGGATTTTCGTTTAACATTAAACAACGTACCTTTCCAATAGTCGAAGATGTCCGTTTTCTCCTTGGATACTTGTTTGGAATTTTTGTTCCACTTGAGGCTCCAATTTGACGTTTTTTTTCCTTTCTTGTTGATGATATTACCTATCGACGCTTTAGATATCACAAAACCATGACTCTCACATCATTTTTAGATAACGGAGTATGCATATTTCTCTTCGGAAAGAGCGTAAATTTAGCCTTCGAACCACTGCTTTGTTAAATTCGCCATTTTGAATAAAAACAAAACTTTCAAGCCACAGACGATAATGTTGACTTTTAAAAACATAGTACAATTGCAATTACTTCTTTTGCAACAAACGATTTTTTATTACCCTAATCGTCTTTATTACTTACCATAATCGTCTAAAAAATGTGCGAACAGCCTCTGTAGGAGATATAAGATATTTTCTCTCTCCTTTCTGCATGCCTTCGTGGTGCAACGATACCACACTCGGAGCGTATTTGAGAGGTCTAGGCTAGATTTCCGAGGAGGGCATTGCTCATTCTCCAGCTTCCTTGCTCCAGAAAATTATCTAATGACTCTATAGTGGCGCAAGAACTAGAAAGGGAAGGATGATTTTTTTCGCCTTTAAAAGGCGAAGTATGTAAGTTATTTCCTTCCTCCTTTCAGCATGCCTTCGTGGTGTAACGGCTAGCACACTCGGCGTGTATTCGAGAGGCCCTGGGTTTGAGCCCCGGAGAGAACACTGCACAGTTTTCACGTCTCCGGCATCAAACAATCCTAATAACTCTACAGATTCTTTAATATAATATAATCTCTTATATTCTTTAATATAATCTCTAATATTTAATATAATCTCTTATATTCTTTAATATAATCTCTAATATTCAATAGAATCTCTTATATTCTTTAATATAATCTCTAATATTCTTTAACATAATCTCTTATATTTAATATAATCTCTTTTATTCCTTAATATAATCTCTTATATTCTTTAATATAATCTCTAATATTTAATATAATCTCTTATATTCTTTAATATAATCTCTAATATTTAATATAATCTCTTATATTCTTTAATATAATCTCTAATATTTAATATAATCTCTTATATTCTTTAATATAATCTCTAATATTTAATATAATCTCTTATATTCTTTAATATAATCTCTTATATTCTTTAATATAATCTCTTATATTCTTTAATATAATCTCTAATATTCAATAGAATCTCTTATATTCTTTAATATAATCTCTAATATTCAATAGAATCTCTTATATTCTTTAATATAATCTCTAATATTCAATAGAATCTCTTATATTCTTTAATATAATCTCTTATATTCTGTAATATAATCTCTTATATTCTTTAATATAATCTCTTATATTCTTTAATAATCTTACGCAGTAATGCAGGGCAAGTCTGAGAACATCTTTGAAAATGTATGAAAGCCATACATACAAATTAAAGAATTAATTCTGTTAGTTTTATGTAAACATCAAAATTGTTAAAAATCGATAAATTGAAATGACGATTCTTTGAAACTAAAACTCATTTGCATGAAATATAATTTAATTACTTTTTGCAGATTTTATCCCTTATCAAAGAGATATTTCAGCAACGCGTATATAGCTATAAAATTTAAATAAAAGTTTAGAGATTCTCTATTCGCTACTGAACACTAGCCTATAAGTACGAATATCAATTATATAAATCGGGCTTTTATGTTAAAAGAAACCTGAATGATTTAGCGATTTTTCCGGGGCTTAAACAAAAAAAAAATTATTTAATATTTTGAAGTTAAAAGAAAGCAGACTGGTCTAAAAAGATATCAAGCCCAAAACTCGCAAATAAGAAAACTAAAAAACAAAACTAGCAGGCATATTTCAAGTCAGGTTAAACTTAAAATGGTCAGACTTAACTTTCGATAAAGATCGCTGTCAAAATTATGTTTGAATTCTAAAAAATGAAAAATCCAAGTAATTCTGATGAATTTAAGAATGATACCTGCAACAAAATATTTTCCAAAGTGACTGTATATGATTATTTTTCTCCAGAAATTTCATGCAGTTGTTTTTTTCAACGCAGTGTCATAAATCGCTTTATAAAATTGAGTAGTCACACTTATCTATTCAATCTCTATTTTATTATGCCACCACCAACATGCGTGGCGGTTCAGCAAACAAACCGAAAAATCGATTTTCGGCTGCACGTTCAGATATCGTGACGAAAAACAATTACGAAAAAGAAACTGGACATTTAATGGGAAAGCTAATTTTTGCTGAAGAAAATCTCTCCAATTAAATCTGCGTTTTCCGATAAACCAAACAGTGATACCCGTATTAACTATAATTTAAGTCGCCCGGGTATTTAAAGCAAACAAAATTTCCTCAGTCCTGCTATAGCAAAAGATCATATTTAATTCCTGTCATTTTCTTTCCTCTAAAAAGTACAAAACAAATACACAGATCATTTGTGATAGAAAGCTGCAGGAAAGTTTATATTAAGCAATTATTTCTGATCTGCCTTTTGTTTTTACTTGTAAGTCTTTTCGCTCCTAAGGTAAGGACTTACAATGCATTTTTTTTTTAGCTCAAAACACAATAAGGAAACCATTTTAACATTTTATGCACAAATGTGTAGATTCGCCCATTTCTACAATTTCGCAAACTTTCTACAATTTTTTTCTTGGTCTTGGAAAAGGTCGACGTCCACTTTTTCCCAAACAAATGTAGCCAAAATCAGAGATATTAATTAAAAACTCTGAAAATGCTAATCTTCGCCCACATTTTTCCTAGTGGCAACAGTCTTGCACGCTGCAGATAAAAATGTGCTTTATTTTCTAGAAGTGTTGCCACTGCTCGCTTTCAAACTGTACACTGGTGTGCAAAACTTAAGCAGCAGGTGTTCTTTTTGGCATAACTCCACGAGAAATCATCTGAGAGACATGAAATTCAGAATTAAGAGACAGCATTTTGTATTTAAACGATGACGAAAGCGTAATACTCATAGTATCGTTACACTTGATTGTCTGTACAAGAGGAAGAACAATAAAAAGGTGTTCCTTAGTATGGGATATGCCCTCCCCTTACTGCAATGGTTGCTTCCAACGGTCTCTCCATACTCAGCACCAGATTTTCCAACAAATCTTGAGGTAAAAGTGCCCATTCCTCAATCAGCATCCGTTTCAGTTGCTGGGTGTTCCCCGGAGGATGTAATCGTGTCACAAGCGTCTCCCCAAAGCATCCCACACATGTTCTATGGGGTTTAAATCAAGGGAGCGCGCTGGCCGATCCATTCGAGTGATATCGTCACTTTTCAGTAGCTTCTGAAAAGAAAGAGTCCGGTGTGCCTTGCATTATCATCCATAGAAACGAAGTCTGCTCCAATGGCACCTCGGAACAGACGCACATGGGGAAGGATCACTCCCTGACGATAGCGATGTCCGGTTACAGAACTTCTGTCGAAAACGTGGAGCTCCGTCCGCCCGTTCAGCATAATGCCTCTCCACACGAGATCTTCAGGACACCGTAACGGTCTCTTTCCGTAATGTTACTGAGATTAAACCGTGTCCCGAGCTCTCTCCAAATCAATTTGTGTTGAGAATCGCTTGTGGCACTAAAACGATTCTCATCCGTAAGGAGGATACGACTCCATTGATGAGATGCCCAGTTTTTGCGCTCCTTGCACCACTGTAAATGGTGATGACGATGGTCAACGTTCAAAGGGATGCAGCGTTCAGGACGGAAGGCACATAGGCCACCTTTGTGAAGGTGTTTGGACATAGTAAACCACGACAATTGTCGCCCGTTGCTGTTCACAGTTGTTGAGCTGTGGCGCTTTGCTGGCTGGTTTTGCACTCTTTTCGTCTGCAGGACTATATATCGGTCATTTGCTGCAGTTGTTTTCCTGTAACGGCCACCACCAACCTTTCTAATAGCTGCACCTATGGTATGGAAGGCTTTCTAAACGCGCGAAACGCCCCTTCTGTTGATTCCGAACTCTTCAGCTATACTGGTCACACTTCACCCCTACTCCAGATTTTCGGTCATTTTTCCACTTGTGAAGTTATCCAGATCATTTCTTCTATCCAATATTTCACGAAAGAACTCCCTGCACTTGCAGCGAATGTCTTTGCATCTCCATCCTTCCTTTAGAGGTAATCTCGAGTTGAGGGCACCGATCGTACGCGTTTTGTGTACGCTCACGTAGCCTGTGACGTTTTTTTCTTGACATTTACATACGCATGACCTTTCTACTGAATTGCGTGTTCATTGTACTGAACGCAAGAACCCCTTTTCTACAATTTCATGGCTATCTGATTAAAATTTACATTGTTGCTTAAGTTTTGCACACCAGTGTTTGCTAATAAAAAATTTCTTCTAAGTTTTACAATGAAATAAAAATAGCAATGCCACACATTAAATACATTATTAACGATTCCAAATATTCTGGAAAGTCATTTCGACTATTCCCATCTTCGTACGACTTTAATCAGCCGACATACTAATTAAAAACTCTGAAAGCTATAATTTTTTCACTCATTTTTCCGAGTGGCAACAGTCTCAAATGTTGGAGATAAAAATATATTTCGAAAAGTGTACTGCTCGCTTTCAAATCGTAGAGTTTGTTAAGCAAAAATTTGCACGCTTTACAAAATCTATACATATAAGGAAGAATGTCTGCTTCTGTGTTTGTTTGCTTGTTCGCGTTATTGATTTCTGATTAATTATGATAAATTTTTTGCCACACTTAATCGACTAAAATTGAATATAGGTGAAACATTGGATGGAAATTGAGCTTTTACGACCATTTGATTAGAAAGATGAATCAGACTCTCATCAGACTGAAAAACATATGACTATGAATAGTATTTTTTGCATCGTTATTAGAGAAGAGGTATCGTTCTCTCTGTTGTTAGATTCATTACTCTCAATGTAACTTAACTGCCATCGGGTACTTAAAATGAAAGTTTTCTTGCAATAATTATAGCAACATAACGGGACCACTTATGTTGTTACAAACATATAAATGTAAGCAAATGGTTAGATGTATTATTGTTTACGCAGACAGATGAAATCCACTTTTTCACACTAAAGTATTTATTAAAAAACTCTAATAAATAATAATAATAACATAAATGCTTGTTTATATCTGTAAGGCAAAATTCTAGGTTAAAGTTGAATTAGCCCCTTTCTTTTTAATTTGGTTATTTTTCATTTCTATTTTTAAAATAATAATATATTTAAAATTTTCTGAATTTTCGCCATTTCACCTAATTGCGTAATATTAAAAGAGAAAATAAAACGTATTATCCCGTCATAATTGAACTGGAACTTTAACTACGTTTAATTAAAAGATACTATAATATTCAATTAAAAGATAGTATATTTCTATATTCGGTTTTTCAAGCCGAATTGGCTGCTATCATAATTTCTCTTAAAAGGATTGATGAAAGCCTAACTAAAAAAAATATTAGTATACAGGGTGTATCAGTACATGCAACGGAGGACGTGGACACCATTCCTCTACCAATACGGTTACTCGGCATAGCGTCACGTCCATCTTTATCTATTGCCTAGATACATGATACATAAGAACATACGGTGGCTACAGATAGACTGTGCAGAAGATATATATATATTCAGATGCCAAAATACATCTTGCGTAGGAACATGGAGTGCATGAGATGTATAAGGCGACATTCATAAGAACATATCTAAGGTGACACACATTGAGTGACGAACACATACTTATGAATATAAGATATATAGGTGCAGAATCAGTTACATGTTACAGGATGTTGCGAGATATATGATACAAGATGCTGTGGATACAGATATATGCAGATGCAAATATACATAATATGAGGTGCAGAGTGATATAAGTGCCTGGATACATGGTAGAAGGTGCGAAATAAGATGCATGGCGAGATATATGTTACAATATGCAGAAGATGGTGTATCAGTACAGGACAGGACAGAAAAAAGTGCAGGGGGCACCACGACATCGTCATAGACAAAAAATGGTATTGCCCCACTGCACTAACCTTTTCTGGCATTTATTAAGATAAAAGATTATATTTCAAGTCATTACATTACGCAGTTGACATAGTAAATTACATTAAAGTAACAAGTTATTTACATAGGAAGAACAATTATACAGATAAACTGGGGTACAGGTAATCGAGGTACAGATATATTGGTATACAGAATCAATATCGAGATAACATGTTACAATTAATTAGGTGTTTCAGTTTGACATTTGTGCTTGGAGGAATGCCTTTGCATTTGGGAAGATGGATGTGATGTGAGTTATAATGCTATGTTATATTTGTGTTGGTGGTATCATTGTGTAATTGTGCACAGATTTTGCAGAGTTTACTTTGTACAGAGTTCATTGTGCATAGAGTTCAATGCAGCAGCATGGAGAGCACTTTGTATAAGGTGTATCAGTACAGCGGTGACAAACTTTCAGGAAAGATAGAGTACACCTAGACGATGGGAAATCACACGGCAATGCATGGTCGGAAACGCTTTCCTGGCGCGGGTAGTGACGACACAGAACGTAAAAAAGGAAGGACAAAAACAGTGAGACAAAACATGTTTTATTATGTTTAGTGCAGCAGAAACCTACAAATAAGAACAAAAACAACCATAGAAACAAACAAACATAGAAGATCTGCATCATCTAATGGAAGATCGCATGGAAGATGTATGACGCACGGGTTCTGAATCACGATTCGGATTCAATTTAATTTCGAACACCTTCTTTGATGATGATCGTTGTCTCTTCATGTTGGTTTTTCTTTTTTTTTTTTTTTTTTTTTTTTTTTTTTTTTTTTTTTTTTTTTTTGCTGTGCTCAGAATAATAAACATGTTTTTTCACCCCGTCCGTGTCCTTTCTTTCTTGACTTTGTGTCGTCACTACCGGGCCAGAAAAGCGTTTAGTCATGTGATTTCCCATCGCCCAGGTGTATTCTATCTCTCCTGAGAGTTTGTCACCGCACTCTGTATATACAGACTCATTATCTGGTTTGGAAACACCAATAGTTGCTAATAACACTAATGTTTTGGTCTCATATATAAAAGATCTCCTTGTAAAAGTTGAGAGAAAATACATGAAGTGAATATGAACTAGATGAAAGCCCATATTGGTGCTATAGGCAATGAGAGGGTGTCATGCTCACCCAAGAGGCTGCTACGGGTAATGTTGGAGTTGGATTCGATGTTCAGGCATAAAAAAGAATTGTATTTAGTAAAATCAACGATTTCTATCATAATTGCTGGAAAGAGACATGGGACTTCCCGGCGTACCTCAAAAGATTTAATTTGCAAAATATTAGTTCAGTCATTAAATGTCCAGTCTTTGTAGTTTTTGTAGTGCCGAAGGCAATGCATGGCATTTTGTCTAAGACTGCGCATTATGGAACATATTATGGAAAAACATGGTAGCATAATAGAATTCTAATGCCGCAGAAAAATTTACAAAGGATTTCATGAGCTTCATAAATGCCAATAGAACAATATTGGAAATTTTGGTTTGATGTTTTAAACTGTATTCGAGTATAAACAACCTTGTGCCCTGGAGATAAATATGTTTTATTCTATACAGTGTTTCCACTGCTCTCTTTCAAATCGCTCAGTCTGTTATTTAAAAAAATCATTAAAATTTTACATAGTATGAAATAAATAATAAAACAAATTCAAAATTCGGGCTTCCAGGTGCACTTGTTGGGGTGGAGAACTATGTTATTCAAAATTTGATGGCTCTAGGTACCGTAGTTTTTTCACAAAAGAAATATACATATATTCATGCAGATTATACCTTTTTCAATTTCTTTAAAAATAATGCAGAATGATAATTCTTGGTGACAACAACTTGAAAAGTGATTCGCCGTTTCAAGACTAATGGCCCTCTTGGGATAAAAAAACGAGAAAAGAAAATGATTTTTCAACTTTAATACGAGTAGTTTATTAATAGGATTATTTTTAATTATTTGTCCAAAGGGGCTTTGTTTTCGTTTTGCGATTTGGTTCCGTTTCATTTTTCAAACTGTTGCCAACAAATGTTAGAGTCCTGCATTATATTAGACGAAATTAAATAATGAAAAATCTGAATAAATGTATGTATACTTCTCGCTCGCATTGTGATAAAACAATGGTACATAGAGCCATCGAAATTTGAATGACGTCATCCTACTGCGAATATAGGCATGTGGAAGCCCAAATTTGGAATTTGTTTTATTATCGATTTCGTTTTTTTCAAATTTCGTATTTTTATGAATAAACTCAAGGATTTCAAAGCGAGTAATGGAGAATTTCAAAGCAATGTTGTACAGAAAAAAAAAAAAAAAAAAAAAAAAAAAAAAAAAAATTATTTCTAGCGCGTGAGACTGTGTATCGGAAATTCTAAAGATAAGCTCAATTTAGAACTATTTTGCGATATTGCTCTTGAACTGAATTTTATGATTTAAGTGCGAAGAAAATGATGTTTAATAAACAAAGCTAACACACAAAATGTTAAAAAAACGCCCCTTTGGACGTAATTTAAAATCTGAAACCTTTCAGATTTTTTTTTCCGCTTTTTTTTTTTTTTTTGTGTGTGTGTGTGTGTGTGTGTGTGTGTATGGTGTGTATGTGTGTGTGTGATATATTTTTTTAATTTGTGAAATTTTAACTAATTCTGTATGGGTGCTCGTATATATGATTAATAATATATAATAGCTGTAAGAATGCAATACCTGAGGGTAGCTGTAGGTCTACTTCTGTAGGTCTGCTCTAACAATATATTTTACTATCTATAGTAAAACTGAACTGATACGAATCGTTATTGTTCTTTCTGCGTTCTACATACTCACGTTATAGTAAACAGAGTTCCTCTTAATTTTCCGAAATAGAAACGTGATGCATAAACCTCTTTTACTTTTTAAATTTTTCTTCATTATAACCTTAAAAACAGCAGTTCGATATTTCACGGTGCAATAATGAGTTTATGAATATGCGCCTCCCTGATTCCTTTTTCGCACCGCTGAAGCCATCCCTATCTGCTTCACCTTCAACGGCGAGAGTTCTCAGCGGGCGATTTTCACCACCTCTTTTAATTTATCACCACTCGAGATCGCTAATTTGCTTATGACACTGATGAAAATACCGTTTAGAGCAGCTCACGCAAAACTCCATTCTCTCTCTCTCTCTACCTTTTAGCACAGCAAAACAAAACAGAAAGTTATTACATAATCAGGGACGTTGCATTTTCACGCGCACTTCTCTCACGTCACATGATTTATGGCGGTTTGACGTCACGTGTTCACACTGCAGCCGTGCATGTAAGTTTTTGGACACACATGACTGATACCTTGATATATGATGCTTCGGTTATACAGCACGGCGTCATATTTTAGAAGATAAAGCAATCAGTATTGTACCTTTTTTCACCCATCGCTCCCTCGTTAGACTTCTTTTGTAATGCATATTCGCTGTATTCCCAGACAAGTTATCCTCGTGCCTATGCATATTCGTTGAATAAAATATGTCTCCGTGTTTCGTTATGCTGCTTAGCGGGCTGCTAAGTAACGAAAGAGTTTTGAGGTTATGAATTTATGCTGCTTCTTTCTGTTTCGCTTCAGATTATGCAAACATACATGGTCTAGCTGATGGCTTAAAACTCAACGCATAAGGAATGGTCTTTTTTGGAGATTACTGATAAAGCTTTCATTCATATCAAAAGAAAAGGAACGCTTTATTCGTTCAACCTGTATATTAAACCCAAAAGAAAGTTTTTATTTTCAGTTTTTAACTGTTGGGCAGTTCCAATTTTTGAAAGCGTATCTTGCCTTAAGTCAAAATGTTTTTAGTTTGTTTAAATCTTCAAAGTTATGTGAGTCAACAGTACAACGCTTGGGAGAGTAAAAAACAAAGAGGAGTATTTAAAACTTTCATTGGTTATCAACTGCAGTTTTTAGTCCAAAGGGATTTGAATCCCGAAGGACTATAAGTTTCGTTTTGGCATTTTGCGTCGGACTCATAAATGTCGGTTCACTTTTCAAACTGTTGCCACAAAATGTTAGAGTCCTGCATTATATTTGAAGAAATTAAATAATGAAAAATCTGCATAAATGTATGTATATTTCTCGTATTGTGATAAAACAGCGCTACATAGAGTCATCGAATTTTGAATAAATGTGTGCATATTTCTTGCATTTTGATGAAACAACGGTACCTAGAGCTATCGAATTTTGAATGACGTGATCCTATTGCGAATATGGGCATCTGTAAGCCCAAATTTGCAATTTAGAATTTGTTTTATTATCCATTTCATATTTTGTAACACTTCAACGAATTTTTGATTAAAAAACTAAACGATTTCAAAGCGAAAAATAGCAACGTTGTACAGAAAAAAAATATTTTCACCTCCAGCGCGTGAAACTGCGTATCGGAAATTCTAAAGATATACTCAATTTAAAATTATTTTGCGATATTGCTGTTGAACTGAATTTTGTGGTTTAAGTGCGAAGAACATGATATTTAATAAATAAAGGTAACACACAAAATGTTAAAATAAAGCTCCTTTGGACGTAACTTAAAAACCTTTCAGTTTCTTTTATTTATTTATTTAAGTTGTTTTGTTTCTTAAGTAAACTTTCATAAACATTTAGGAAGGATCGTTTTTAGAATTTTTCGACGTCAGGAAACTGAAGAAATCCGCAATGTCCTCGCAGGGATTCTAATTACGGACATCCCGAATCCGTGCCGAACGTGCTTTCAGTTACACCACGAAGGCAGGCGTAAAGAAGGAACAAAGCGCTTTATATACTCCCTCGTACCGGAGATGAGCGGACTCAGTCGCCAAATTCTGGGGTTGACGAATTAGCGTCTAGCATCTTTTAGTTCAGGAACCGCTTGTAGGACTATTTTTAGAATTTTTGGATGCAGATAATCGAAGAAACCCGGAATACTCTTGTTGGGATTCGAACTCCGGACCTACCGATTGACAGCTGAACGCGCTTTCCAATTATGCAGGCTACGAAGGCATGCAAAAAGGAGGGGGAAAATTATAACTTCTTAATTTGTATTTGTACCGGAAAAGTGCCCACAGGAAAAATGCTCACAGAAAAATGCTCACCGGTATGAAAGCTCACAGGAAAAAAGCCCATAAGGAAATATGCCCACTTAGAAAAAAGCTCACATGGAAAAATGCTCACTTAAGAAATATGCTCACACGGAAAAAAGCTCACATGAAATATGTTCACATGAACAAATGCTCACGTTAAGCTTTTCAGCGGCGGTAAATAAAAGCATAAAAAATGTAGTAAAATTTTGCATGTACTGTAATATTTTATACCACTGCCCCTGTACGACATTTTTTTCCTGTAACTTCCAATAATTAATTTTTGTTTCTTTACTCTATTTTTGCATACTTTTGATGTGCATCGATAGAAATCAATGTTTGAAAGTAGTTATTCAAGTTTGGAGCCCAAAAAGTTGTAAAATTTCTGCAGAAATTTAAAATTTTAGGAATAAAATTAACATTTTTAGGCACTTTGATGATGCCTGTCAGTTGAACATTATGAAACAGCCTTCGAAAATTCTCCTAAAACTACAAATTGTTGCGAAGGCTCTCATAACGCACTAAATTCGTTATTTAGTTGTAACCATAAAGATTTAGCCTGTCAACGTTTGTTATTAGATAATGTAAATACAGGATGAACTGAAGTAAAAAAAAAAAAAAAAAGAAAACATGAAAATTTACATATAGTAATCGTGAACCATGTAAGAAAATATGATGAAATCGATGATAAAATTAAATATTTTAAGTAATTTAAATAAAATAACCATTCTAAATTCTCATTCATTATTCATTATTCTTCTAAATGTTTATATTATAAAATGTTTAACTTATATTTCTTATTTTTTTAACAATTAAAATTTCAATAATTTTTTACTGTATAATTCTGTTTCATGTTTACTTTCTTTCTCCTCTCCTTTTCTTAATTCAAAACGGCCCATTTGTTAATCTTGTGTAGCAACTGAATCTACACATAAGTTATAAAGTTTTTGAAATAATATACCATAGATATTTTGGTAATTTAAATAATTTTTCTTCAGAAAATTCAAGTAGGTGAACGATGTTCAAATCGATTAATTTATTGATTGATTAATGTAAGGATATTTCTATGTGAATTATTTATCAGTGGGCTTATTTCCATGTTAGCATACTTCTGTGTGAGCTTTTTTCCGTGTGAGCATATTTCTAAGTGAGCATTTTTCCATGTGAGCTTTCTTCTATATCGGCATATTTCTGTGTGTGCTCTTTTCCTGTGAGCATTATTCTGTGAACATTATTCCTGTGAGCTTTTTTCCTGTGGGCTTTTTTTCCTAGAACTATTTTGTTGTATTCTAGTCCAGCTGCTAGTTTGTACTTATACATAGAAATCTGGTCTTGGACACGATTAGTCAGAATACATAGAGCTAGCTAGACCTATACACTTCTAAATAAAATTGAATAACATTAATGATATTAAAGCTGAAAAAAAATCTCACAAAAATAATTATGATGTAATTATGATGAGCATCATGTATGGATCACTACATAGTGTACTTCCAGTTACACCACGAGGGTAAAATCACATTAATTTTAAATAAAGGATATCATCAGATTCGAAATCTCAATGCTTAAAATTTTGAAAACATCTTAAGAGCAATTTTTAAAACCTTCTCTTCCGCTCTAATTTAGCTGTTAAAAAATTTTTACAGTTCTTGACATTGTTCAACTGAAATATATATGAGAACAAAATTTTGTTAAAACTTTTAAATTTAAGTAGAACACTTAATAGATTAATAATCTACAGCAGGGCTTCTTAAACTTTTTTCAGTCGCGACGCCAGGAAACTATAATATTTACAAAAATTTTGTAGAACCCCATAAGCATTGCGCAAATCTGATACACACATGAGTGAAACTGTCAATTTTTTCAATCGTACTGTAATATTCTATTGCAGTTTTAGGTAATTAATTTTCAATTTTAAGACATAGGACAATGGGAAAATTTTAAATAAGTAACAGACGAAATGACAGCGTCACGTGCAAATCAAGTAAAATGAACGTTTATGTTATAAAAAGAATGCGTCGAAACGTTTTCGTTTTTTCTTTGTATGTATTGTCTTATCTTTATTTATTTTCAGATACGTTGTGTAAAAATATTTGGTAATTTTAAAATTATTATAATAAATTAAAGTAATATCAAAATTGCTAAAATTTTTGTCAACCCCCTGGGGGGTCGTTACCCACAGTGTAAGATAGTCTGATCTACAAGATGATGGCTTTAACTTTTATCGCAAATTCGTTTTTTAAAATAAGTAAAAATTATCTAAATCGAATTTTGAAAAAGCATGGTCTTTTTCTGTTGCAAGTTTTCTTTCGATATGATTTGTGCGGATTCATCATACTTGGATAAGCGTAGTCTTTTTTCCTATTTCAAAATGTTTATATTTCTTTGTAACTTTGCAATAAGAAGAGAGCAGCAAGCAGCAGTCCAGAAAGGCGAAATGCAGAAAGCAAACGCAGTTGTGTTCAGCTAAACAGGTAAAAGTGCATGGGGCACCAGAGAATTCGCTACAGAATTGAGCAGTTATTGCCCCAATACACTAACCAGCTAAAGTATGAAAAACTGGTATTGAAATGCATGCCTTTTCTCGTACGGAAAATTGCAGTTATACATCGGAGTTGCTACATTTAAATATAAGAGGATAATAACATGAAATTATGCAAAGTTATATAACATAACACAAACTGTTAAGTATACTCATTAAAATATTGGATTACGTAAAATACAATAGAGTTGATATTTTGGAGACCGTTGCACTAGAATTTTTGCATTTTTATGTAAGTAGATTATCAAGTGGGATTTGATTTTGCTAATATATTGTAATGTCTGGTTCTTGTATATTCTTGTAAGGCTATTCGTTACAGGCAAGACTGAACTGAGCTCAGGTGTTTCAGTCCAAAGTTTATAAATAAAATTCATGGATTAAGTCTGTATGCATCCATTTGATTGGATAATTAATACTGCTGTAAAATTATTACCTATTGTTTTAGCTCCATTTACTTCCCCAGCGTTATGCAAGAGTCAAATGACAAACGTTAGTCTCGAAATGACGCCATGCAAAAAGAGATTACTTTTTTCAGAATGAACAAGCGTAGGTATCAAAGGACTATTGCTAATTTAAATTACAATTTATCTTTTACACATTTAAGTTTTCTTATATATATATGTTACGGTGAAACACCGAAATCTGGAGAATGTCAACTTTCACCGATGAATGTCAACATTCACATAATCGCTTGGTGTATGTCCGAAATATTTTCCAAATACTCTTATTTCTGACTTATACCGGTGAATGTCGACGTTCACCATGTACTACTGGTGAATGTTGAACATATAAGAATATTATATTTCCTTCTCCGTAATTCATTCGTGAAAAAACGCACTTGAGCCTCAGAATAAGAACTTAAAACACACAGTACATTCAAAATGAGAAAGGAAAATAATAGAAGTTATAAATTTACCAAATTAATGTGATTCAAATCTTATTTATTGCAACAACTTAAACTATTATGACACTTTGAATTGCACAAGAGGCCCTTGCTTTTACAACTGCATTTATTTGTGGAACACTTCCTTTTGGAATGGCAGCGTGTACATATACTCCTCTCTTTTCGACCTACATCAGAGCATATCTGTGATTATCGACATACACCGGTTAAGGTCCGAATGTACAAGAATGTAAAGAAATATTCGATCTTTCACCGACGTATTTGGTGAATGTTGATATTCTCCGGTGAAGTCGACATTCTCCAATGTCAACTTTAGGTCAATGGAAAGAAAATGCAATGATGAGGCAGACATGTTATTATGCAGTTTATTTCAGGCACTATCTTATTATGAAGAATAAGTAGCTGCATTAAAATTTAGGCAAGCGGAGCATTAGAAACATCTGGTTCAGCATTCGGTCTATAAAAAATGAAAGAAAAATGCGTATAATTTAATATTCCGTACAAGGAAGTCATGTGGTGTACAATCAGATTTTTAATTTTAATTGAACTATGTTATCGGATTATTATTAAATGTTTATGTATGGATACTTAATTATTATATGTTTACAATATGATTTGTATGAAACGGGAATAGTTTATGTATTAAAGAAGCAACAAAAACGAAAAGATCATTCGTATTTTGGTGTCATTTGATTAGCGGCTAGTAAACATGTATCAATAGAGCTCGCGTAACTCAAACGTACTGATTCCTTTGATTTTGTTAATTATACCTTTAATATACAAAATAAATAACATAAGAGAAATAGTTTCCTGCCTTATAAAGAACTGGAAAGCTAGCGACGTTTACTAATTCTGTAAAATCTACATCTTTTAGCAAACATAGAATCAAACGTCTCGATTTCTTTTTCTCTCAGTGCATTTACCAAGCATCTACCACGACCATAACCACGAACTTAAGAAATTATAATTTGTAGTATATTTATGATCGAGTATTTTTATTAAATCATGTTACAGCCGTCAAAAAAATGATTCAGCTTTTGTCAATGATAGAAATTTTTAATTAATAATAACATTTCTCATTTTTTTAAATATTCACCTGTATTATTAAATGCCACAAGAACTTGTAATTAATTATTTTTTATTTAAAGCAAAAACAAAGCGAAAGTAACTGATTTAAAAGAGCATTAAAGTTAAGTAACAAAAAATTAAAAAATCAAATCAAAAACAGCACACTTTCCGATTGCGTATAATTTGATAATGATATTGCTGTGGAGAAAAAAATAAATGAAAAAACATTCATTGTAATGATCAAATATCCTTGATAAGGTCGAACAAATACTTTAACGCTCCATAAAATGCTACAAAACGATAAAAATAATACACTTAAAAGAGAAATGGACGTTTTATTTCCCACTGCTAAATTTTATGACCTCTTTCTTCCTTGTAACGACAAAGCACAATCTGAGTTCGAATTTAAATATGATCTCATTTCCTTATAGACTTTTTCTGTCGATATATATGTAACAGATTTTATTTTCCTGTTGGAAGGCTATGTGTTTGGAGAAACAATAGTCAATAGAATAGTTGGACAAAAAGTTCTTTTGTTACCAACGTGAAATTTGATTGTATAAGAGTAATTTAAGTCATTCAAATATTGAACAAATGATGAACTTTTGGTGCTTGGGTACTGTAGAAAATTGTACTAGAATTACCGATTACGAATTATGTATGTAAAACAGAAACAATGTACATAGTCTTCTATCCGGTTTACAATATTCGTTATAAATGTTAAGAGTGAAAAACGTATAATAGGAAAGGTTATTTTATAATTCTGTTCTTAAATGGTTGCTTCATTATTTTGTAGAGTCATTAGGTTATTTTTGAAGCAGAAGTGATGAAAAATGAGCAACGCCCTCGCCAGGAATCGAACTACGGACCTCTGGGATGCGCGCCCAGCGTGCAGACCACTACACTACGAAGGCACGTTAAGAAGGCGGGAGAAAGACTTTATAATATAAAATGGAAATGGTCAGGCGATGCTGCAAAGAAGCTTTCATGAGAAATGATTTGTGAATTTAAAAAATTACGAAATATGCCTACAAATATAGAAAAATGAAAACTTTTACGTTTCAATACGACAGATGATGGTCAGTGTGTGTATATATATCATAATTGCAAAACAATTCTTTTAAAAACAAAATATAAATATGCCTAATATTTTCGCGCTTTAAGCTGCACAAAATTATCATTAAAGACATAAAGTAAGAAATTTAGAACTAATGTTTTCACAAAGACTAAAATTTTGAAATTCATAATTAATAAATTTCAAATACTCTAATAAATGCAACAAATAATTTAATAAATCTAAAAAAGCAAAACTTTTAAACAATCAATACTCCAATTCAAAAAAAGTTCCTTAAAGAATTTAAAAGAAAAAAAGAACATAACAGAAGAGTAATTCAATCAACTTCAATGCCACTTCATGAGGGGAAAGGAACATTGAAATTAATTGAAATCTCTCTTCTACAAAAATCCTTGCTTTTCCGTATCCAGAAATAGCGGATAAATCATTTCAATGTATTTTAATTATAATAGTTCACCTGAAAATTTCACCCTTCCCGAAAGCAAGGAGAAAGATCCAATTAGAACTTGTACTTTAAATAAAGAGAATTCTATTTTGTTTAATGTATTGAAACCGAAAGTGAATAATTAAAATACTTCAGAGAAAAAAATAAATAAAAATATTACTTTTAAACATATATCCACATAATCCAAAGTATTTTAAACTTTAGTAAAACTATAATACATATATTGCAATATATTTAATTTAGTTTGATTTTAGATTTACTTTATTGTTAGTTTTAAACTAGCAGAGTCCACGTCGGGGTAAATTCTTGTCAATATGAAATTTTTAGAAATTTTAATTTGCAAGTATGGACAACTGATTAGCAGCGGTTTGAATCTCATAGTGGCAGAAGAAGAGAAACTTGTGCTCGGCCCTCATTAGTCTTTGAGGTTTAATGTTTTAAATACTAACCCCTTAAAAAGTTCTGTTTGAAAGATTTAAACGGAAGGTCATTAATGGTTTTTAGTTTGTTTCTCCCATTAATGCGATTTTTCTAGCTTTAATTCCTCTTTTTAAAAAAGAATTCCAGCTTGTATATTTTAAAACTAATTAATATCCTAAACTATTTTTTCCTATGATAGGATTAGCTTTTTAATAAATAATTTCTTTATTATATATATTGTTACGAAATGTCAAAGTGCGGTGAGTTGGCTTCCCCGCAAAAGCAGTTTTAGGGTCGCCATAAAATGGCAAGGAAAGGCAGGTTTGCCACATTTGGCGAGAAATCGCTTGTTTGGCAACATTTGGCGAAAAAATTGGCGATATGCCAAGGACTGATGGAGAACCTTCTGGAAAGAATTCAATTCTTACCGGTTTAGCCCAGAATGTTCTCGAACACAAGCCGAAAGCTATATAAGCCCTGCTGCTCCGCAGTCAGTTAGTGTGTGTCTCTCATCGAGTGTGTGTGCCTCGTCTAGTTAGCAGTGAGGAGTCGATCGAGTTGACAGCCGGGCAGCGAGTGCCGAGTGGGGTCGTCGAGTGCACCGAAAGAGAGTCTTTTAGTGCATCATCGAGTTTTGTCTTAGACTGTGCTGAGTCGAGAGCTATACTCTTGTGTATCGTCGAGTGCATCGCGTGGAGAGTCTCGAGAGTACGTGGAGTTCCGAGAACGACCAAACAGAGTCGAAAGCTGTACTCTGGTGCTTTGCAGAGAAGCTGTCTCCACGTTATTGCCTGTGTCGCTGATTTTTCCAGCGTCTTTATAGTAGATTTTCGACGACTGTAAAAAGTGTTATTGGAGCAGTCCTATTGGCTAAATAAAGTGTGTTTCGATACTTCATCAAGTGTCGTCGTTATTCACTCCAAATCTACGAACCCCGTGCGAACTTAAAGGAAGAAAATAACGTAATAACTGGTGTCAGGAAGAGAAAACGTAACAATATTATTCCTGAACTTTGTTAACGAGCTATAAGCTTACTATTATTTTGTATTAACTAATTATTTTTAATTTTATTTAGCCTTTGCTAAACTTCTCCTTTCCGTTTCCTCACCAGAAATATAAATGGGTTAGAGAGAATAACTGTGTCATATTTTAACTTAAGAAGTTTTTAATGAAAGTATTGAGTAAATAATTAATTTCCTCTACTTGTTTACATTTTTGCCTATTTAAATCTAATTTTAACTTAATCAAAATTATATTATATATACTATGTTAGTTAAGTTAACAAGGCATATAATTTTGTTTTAATTATGATAACATGACTGGAATTTCGGGGAAAATGTAGTCGTTGGAAGTAACTTAATGAAATCTAACTAAATCCTGCTGGAAAATGCTTAGTGAACTCAGTACAGATCTTAATCATCACTCTAGTAATTAAAAAAAATTATTCCGGGTACCCAAAGTTATTCTTATTAATATACTAGAAACCCCGGCGGTCATACGAAATGAACGCTGTTCTAAATATTATAAATTATAATTAAAATGATTTGTGCAAAGGTGTCGACTAATTCAAACGAAATGACCCAGGGCAGGCGGCAAGGACGCCCCTTTGCTTATTGCCCCACGGGGTTTCCCTCTTCTACTTGCTTAACTGCTTAAAGTAGAGTGCAATGAAGGAAACCTCTGGCGGTACATTTCTTAAGAGCCACCGCTAGCTCAATAAATAAAGGTGATTTAAATAATAAAATGTTAATTCACATGTCAAAGATCTCTTTGTATACAACATTTCTCGTGTAGAGCTTTCCGTCATTTTTAAGCTCGCCTTGCAGAGTACCATCCATTATTTTTAATTTTATGTCCGTTCTTTCACGAGGTCCCGAATAGGCAGCATAAAGTTGACCGTGTCCAAATGCAGACTCATTTGGACCTTTGCTTAAATGCCAACACGCTTAAGCGTTTGGCCCTGAGACTTATGAATAGTCATAGCAAAGGCAAGTTTTACAGGAAATTGTCTACGTCTCAATTGAAACGACAATCCTGTGCTGTGGCAACTTCACCCCATTGGTTAGTACAGTTACTCAAGCAACCAATAAACTATCGGCGACATACAGACACTTAAGCCGCATATAATACAGATATTTATTTATTTCATTTTATTTGTTTTTTCATCGTTGCCGGTTGCATATTTCCGAATTCTATTATATATAGATGTTAAATCTATTTATTAAATGTTAAATGCACGTGCTCTTGTATTTCTAATTTTTCCGGCTTAGCTTTTTCATAATATTCGTCACGCGCTGCACTGCATGGGGAATAAAACAATTTACAGTTACACAAGCAACCAATAAACTATCGGCGATAAGCACTTAAGCCGCATATATATATATTAATATATATGGTATGAACCTCTTACATGAATAAAATAATATTTCATAGCAAAGCATGATTTGGTAAAAATTTGCTGCATGAGCGTGTATGGAATTATTGCTGCTCTAAGTGCGCGCTGTCGTGGTGTAAGTAGCCACTTGTCTAACTAGAAATTCCAAGACCTATATTTCGAATATAGAAAAGCCTAGTCGTCTTTTAATGGTTCTTGCTTCGAAAACCCAACTATAGACTCTACAATTAATAACTCAATGTTCATTAAATCAAAAGTTTAATTTATGTAACGCCAATGATATCTTGAGCTTAGCTGGTTATGCAGCGGATTTAATATTACTAGAATTTACTAATATTACTAATATTACTAGGAGCATTGACCGCAAAGATAAGAGACAGAAATGATTTCTATACTTAACATTTCTAAAGAATAGAAATATCTTTACATTTGTGATGTCCCTCTCGCATGTGTCGAATAAAATTTCCGTACATAAATCTGAAACAGAGTTTTTGAAACTGCTTTTACGTCTTTTGATTCCTAATGATTCTTTTCATCTTTTTTAAATTGTAATAAATGTTTTTTGTCGAAAATTGGGTCTCATTAGTAATAATATTTACAAGGCCCATTAGAAATGAAGAAATATGTTTTGATATAACCTCCATACACATAATTAACAAGCAAATTTTAAGACAAATATGAAATAACCTTGAGATAAAGGATAAGAATTAGTACGCCAAATGCAGTTAATTAAAAAATAAAAGAAAATTATCAAAGACAGTTGGCCATAAGTACGTAGAAATCCCAAGATGCATTTCGAAAATCTAATATTATCTACATATAATCCCTAGCATTGTGCGCTTGGCTAATTTGCCCAGAAGGGCTATTGATTTCGTTTGGCATTTTGCGTTGCTACGCTAAAAATGACGTTTCGCTTTTCAAATTGTTGCCACCAAATATTAGAACCCTGCATTACATTTAAAAATAATTAAATAACGGAGAATCTGCAAGAAAGTATGAATGTTTCCCCGCACTGTGAAAAAACAACGGTAACTAGAGACATCAAATTTTGGATAACATAAGTCCTCCTTTCGAATACGGTCATCTGGAAGCCCAAATTTGGAAACTGGAATTTGTTTTATTATCTATTTCATGTTTTGTAAAACTTTATTATCTAGTTCATGTTTTGTAAACGAATATCTAATTAACAGATTGAACGATTTCAAAGCGAGCATTGGCAACACTGTATGGAAAAAAAGGAAAGAAAAAATTATTTCCAGCGCGCGAGACTGTGTATCGGAAATTCTAAAGATATGCTCATTTTAAAATTATTTTACGATATTACTGTTGAACTGACTTTTATTGTTTAAGTGCAAAATAAAAGGATATTTAATAAATAAAAATGACACACAGAAAGTTAAAAAAGCTCCTTTGGGGGTAATATAAAATCTGAAAACTTTTAGACCTTTTTTATGTTCCCCCCCTTTTTTTCTGACTGCTGAAAACTTTTTTTTTTTTCCTTTGAGAACATACAGACTCCCCGTGCACCACATATGTACAACGCGGGGCTTACAGAAGTAAGTTAACTAGAACATTAAAGGTTACATGTATAAATAAACATTAAAAATTACATGCATAAATAAAGCGAACAAAAGCAGAGAACAGCAGTCTGGAGTTCACGAAAACAGATAAGTTCACTGGCCAAGTCACTCCGAACATTTTCAAATCGTTCTGTAAGCATAATCTAGGGCCATCAAATGTAGGGCACGAGAAAATCAAATGTTCCACATCCTGAGGAACCCTTTTTGAACATTCACATAAATTGTTTGATCGTAGATTAAAACGAAACAGATAACTTGCAAATTTACCGTGACCAGATAAAAAATGAGACTAAAATTTAACGAGAGGAAAGACTCGGAATTCAGTCTATGGTAAATAGAAGGAAGGAACTTTTTGGTGACTTCAGCATTACAAGATGAAATGTATTCCTCATTCCACATAGCTAAAAGCTTTCTATAATGAAAGAACTTCCAATAACTCTTTGGAATGCTAATGTTGGTATCAATGGGTAAATTTAAGGCATCTTTAGCTAAGAAATCAGCTCTTTCATTTCCGTAGAAACCATGATGAGCACGCACATAAGCAAAGCAGATATCAATACCTCTAATTCTAAGTGAACTAACAGTTACTAGGGTTTCGATAACTAATTTATCGCAGCTGGTAATACTGGTAATACTGTTCAAAGGTTGAAGAGAAGAAAGAGAATCAGAACAAATAAGGTACTTTGAGGATGTTGTCCCATGATCCTGGATCCATTTGACGGCAAGATAAATGCACAGAAGTTCTGCTTGAAAAACTGTACATTCATTCCGTATACGGTGTCTAAGAAAACAAATCTCGGAATGGTCTTCAAAAAGAACAAATGCAAGGCCAACCTTGTTCATCTTGCTTCCATCTGTAAAGAAAACCATGCTGAAAACCTTTACCAAACCTTTTTGGGATACTGTTAAAATCTGAAACCTTTCGGAATTTTTTCTTAAATTTCAACCAGTGGGTGGTATAAATACCGACTACGCATTTTTAATTCCCAGAAAATTTTAACTCCGGTGTGATATGGGGTTTAGATATGCATAATTTTATATTTAACGCAAATGCAATGCGGATTTTAATATCGGCATGCGTAAACATGGTGGAGCAGATGCCGAAAACAATAGCTCTTCAACACGCCTTTGTTCAAGAAGAAGAAATTCCCTTCTAAAATTTTGCATTTAATGGCATTTTTATTCCACTTATTATTTTATATCAGACGATTCACCCCTATGGGCATCGGAGAAAACAAAAACGCGGGTCGTTCTTGTAATGGCCAGCTCCAAAATATAATGGATGATTCGTAGAAGAGAGAGCGGCTATTATTACCCGTTTAATGACAGTAACACCTAAGCTGGCCGGGTCGGGCCTCTAATATGTACTCTCGCCGCTTACCGGCCCGGTAATATCTAATATTGGTAATCAATGACAGTTAGCAAAGGGGACGTGTTGAGGAGGGGAAGATAGGATTCTAAGGGGGTCGCCTATCACGGTGCTCCCTTTGTTGATTGCTTGCATACAGCTGCTGCAAAAAAGACGTGATGCACACGGGGGAAGAAAAATTTGGGTGGAGGGGCAAAATAATAAATTAGAAACGTTAAATGCGCGGAGAAACAATTAGAAGACTGTAAAGCAGCCAAAACCGCAGGAGCTTCCCGTGCAATCATTGCATGAAATATGCATGCAATCTTAATCATTTGTGTTTATTTACACAGATTTATGCAGTTCATTTATTTATTAATTTTTTATTGTTATTTTCTTTCCTTAATGATAAGTTCGATTTGTAGTCTCAAATAATATCGATAATATTAATTTTATCAGAGAGCTAGAATTAAATGCTGTGCGAAATTTGAAACCTTATTAAATGTACCTGTAAAAAAATTTTCATATTTTTTCCTAAAAATTAAGAAAACGAACAAAATAAGCTACCAGATTTTCTTAATTATGCATTAAGACTTGTTTTACTGGAATCTTTTTACAGGCAGAAATTTTTAATAAAAGTTATTAAAAATTCATATTTTTATATATTTTCGTTTAAAAGGCTATTCTGAAAATCAGCATTTGTCTCCAGTGCACAGCAAGCTTACCAACAGCCGAGTGGATAAGACTGTTGAATACCGGTAGTTGAGTCAGATCCTTGCGAGCAGGATAGGTTTCGCTGTTTCCCATGTGCGTCGTGCATCGAAATCAGTTTCCTATAAAAATCTTTTTCGAAGGTTTTCCTTTCATTGAACATTTATAGCTACAGCCTAAAGAAATTGCAAAGGATATTTTGAAAGGATACAGTTTATCACTTCTGTATTAAAAATGAACATTCAGCTTAAAATTATTTAGTTTTGCCTTTAACTATAGTATTTAGATCGACTAATAACTTTCTTTATAAACATACCAAGCTGAAACAGTAAGTACCATATGAAACGGTCTTATATAAATCCTCCCTTTTCGGGTTATAAAAGCACTTTAAAAACCTGAGTCATTTTATACTGATGGCCTTATACTTATGGTTATTTTATATTTATTATAATAGAGTCAGTTTGGTAAAAGAAATTAAAACAAAGTAATTTTGATGACTTTCCTGTTAATGTATTCTTATTTTTTTGTAGCATTCTAATGAATGAACCTTTATTTTCTTTGAATAAATGAGAAATCCTACCTGGTTCCTGTTGAAATCAAGATTAATTTAAAGTTATACCTTTGAAAAGCAACACGTTAGCAATGTATTACTCATATAAAGCTGAAATATGTATCTGGATTACAATGTCACAAAAATAACTAAATGATATGTCATAATTCAGCATTCTACAAATAATTCAGCTACGCTTATTAATAATATACTATATCACATTCTTTATAGCCTAATTATATGCGCTAAGATACGGTTTGCGTTGTGCAATAAAATTTCTTTAATATACGTATTTGCAAAAACGTAAGTATAATTTTTTAGTCCAAAGGCCAATTTGCCCATGAAGGACTATTAATTTCATTTTGGCATTTTGAGTTGAAAACTACAAACGGCGAATTACTTTTCAAATTGTTGCCACTAAATATTTTTGCCCTGTATTATATTAAAAGAAAATAAATAATGAAGAATTGGCATGAATGTATGTATGTTTCTCGCATTGTGATTAAACAACGGTACCTAGAGCCATCAAAATTTGAATAATGTAATCTTCCATAGAATACAGCCACGTGGAAGCCCTAATTTGAATTTGAAATTTGTTTTATTATCAATTTCATGTTTTGTAAAACTTCAAGGAATTTTTCATTAAAAAAATGAAACGATTTCAAAGCGTGCAGTGGCAACACTACGAAAAAAAAATTATCTCCTGCGCAAGGAACTGTGTATCGGAAATTATAAAAGATATGCTCATTTTAAAATTATTTTGTGATATTCCTGTTGAATTGAATTTTATGGTTTGAGTACGTAGAACATGATGTTTAATAATAAACGTAATAAAACTTAAAAAAACGCCCCTTTAGATGTAATTTTAAATCTGAAAACTTTCAGATTTTTTATTACATACATTATTAATATGAATTATGCTCTAGTCTTTATTAAATACTGAATTTGGTATGGGGCCCTAAGCATGTATTTCATTGGAAAATGCAATCTAGATGGTCTAAAAAGGCATGCATGTTCTGCAACACTTTAACAAATAATATTTTAAAACAGTATTACAAAACGATAACATTTATAACTGCTATAAGGAGTAACCGGAGTTTATGAAGAGAAAAAATCCAATAAAATTCAAAATGCAATTCTTTTTGCTAAGTAATATTTATTCATCATATATATAAATAAAAAAGAAAACCATTATGTGTAACAGTGTATGAAAGTAAAATAAAACGAGTTTTAATGAGGTGTATAGAATAAATAATATACGTAAAGTAGATGGAATGCATTTCCGTTGAAATGATGTTCTTGCAATTAATCACGGTCGAAATAATTCGTTGCAGACGACTATCTTCGGTTTCGCTTAATTTCATGCTAATCGATTAAATTCCTAAAAGCGAAATTATTGCCTACTTTATTTCATGTTCAAGCGTAGTCAAGTAGAAACATCGGATAATATGATTTAGAGATTATCTTTTTAAATTCTGGTTTACATATTATTACTATTGACATCTGCATTATAACCACTTTGCACAAATTTTTGGAAAGATATGTTGATATTAATGACATAAAATGATCCGATTTTAGATGCAATAAATCTTCTCCGAGTTGTGATTCATCGTGAAAAGCGATTGCAAATAAAATATTTCCTGTATATTTCTAAAATAGAATGTACTCAAATATTGCTTTTAACAGAGATGTGATTTGATGGCTAGAAAGGCATTTTTAAATACTTTAATATTTTTTGGTTAAAAATTCCGCGTAGGGAATTGTTGCGCTACGGTATGACACGGTTGAATTAAAACTATGTTATTCACTGAAGAAATAAGAAATGATATACAAAAGGATGATAAAAAAAATGTCAAGGTAGACTTGTCTATACAAGACTTTTCATGCATTGTTAATAAAACTAGATTTCTTAAAAATAATGAACTTGCTTTTTAAAATTCAATTTAAACTGAGCTTAGCCATAATATTTTATAATCATTTCATGCTATAAGGCACCGCTTCTAAACCGCATTCCACTCATGATTCCTTTTCATTATCGAGACTTTTTTTTCTTGACCCCAGCTATTAAACATAGAACAAAGATTCAAATTTAAATTTTTCCCATAAGTAATTCATTTCTTTGGTAAACAATACACATTTGAAAAGCACTTTTAAGGTTTGCTTCAAATATATAAAAGCTAGCGAAAGTAACCGATGCCAGTTATGTTAGATTGAGAGTAATTAATGTATCTAACAATAGAACGAACGAAACCGCTGCAAACCTTCTCTAATGAGGATGCAAAAAATACGATTCTTAGTCAGTCATTTTTCTTTAGTCTGATGCGATACAGAACCCATATAAAAAATTTCGATCGAAAAATAAGCTAATTCTCTTTCATTATATCAGCAACAATTACACGCAAATTTTAATGATTTTCGTCTTTCTAATCAAATGGTCGTAAAAGCTCAAGTTCCATCCAATATTCCAACTATATTCAATTTTAGTCAATTAAATCAGGTAAAAAAATTCATCAGAAATCAATAACGCGAACAAACATGTAGACATTCTTCTTCATATATATATATATATGTACATTCGCTGTTCTTATTATATTTTTTTCTATTTTTTCTATTTTTGTATATTATTTTTAATTTTGATTTGTTATTATTTTTGATTTGTTTTTACAAAGTTTGCATTATTTATCTTATTTTGTAATCTTCTATGTTTATTTCAACTTTACTTTGAATTCTATTTCATAATGACAATTCCAATGTTTAATTTTTACAAATAATATAGAACTCAAATGCATAAACATGAGGGTGTCGGGAACGGTTACTCGAGTTTTTTTTAGATTTATCTACAGAAATTAATTTTTACTCCAAATTGAATTGGCTAAAATGCTTCATAAAAATAAGTTCTTTGAGTATCAGCATTCATTCATAATCCCTTCAATTCGCGGAAATATTTGATCTGACTAGAATTGCCGGTTTGGCTTTACCTTATAACTCGAGTAAAGACGAAACACCTTCGTATTTACGTATTTTTATTAATTATTGTTCATTGAACGGGAGTTGGTTTGTTCCCCTTGAAAAGTCAACTAATTTCCGATCAATGAAAATGATTACTTTAATTATTGTTCATTGAACGGGAGTTGGTTTGTTCCCCTTGAAAAGTCAACTAATTTCCGATCAATGACAATGATTACTTGCTTTTACAATTGAAATTTTGTTCTTCATGATGATTATTCACATGACATTATTAACATTTTACTTTCAAGTTTTTCAAAACATCTTTCAAAATATAACTTACCAATATGTATTCACTCTTTTAAAATACTTTAATAATACTCAGGAGATAATATAATCAATTAATCAATATTGTTCGGGGAATAAATTATATATATATATATATATATATATATATATTGTAAGAATTACAAATTTTTCATTAACAAACTCTACTATTTGAGAGCGAGCAGTACCAACATCTTTCGAAATAAAGCATCATTATCTCCAACGCGCCAGACTGTTGCCACTCGGAAAAAAGAGTGCGAAAATTAGTATTTTCAGAGTTTTAATTAATATCTCGGCTGATTAAAGCCGTACGAAGATGGAACAATGGCTTCCCACGAATTTTTGGAATAGGGAATAACGCATTTAATGTTTGGCAACGCTATTTTTAGTTAGTTGTAAAACTTAAAAATTTTGTATTAACAAACTCTACGATTTGAAAGACAGCAGTGGCAACACTTCTCGAAATAAGGCAGATTTTTATCTCCAGCGTGCGAGATTGTTGCCACTCGGAAAAATGAGGGCAAAAATTAGCGTTTTCAGAGTTCTAATTAATATTTGACGTCGACCTTTCAGAACTCAGAAGAGAATTGTGGAAAGTTTTGGTGACGATAGCTGTAGTGGTGAATGGGTTACCAATGAACAAACATACACACAGACTTTCTTCTTCATACATGTATATAAATTAATGAAAGAAAATCATGTTTTAATGAGACGGATTTGCTACGCAACAAATTAAATCTTGGTGCGATATTCGGCACTGCTAGACGTAAAGCATCTTCAGAGTTTTTCAGCGTTGAATGATATTTGGATTTAATAAGTTTTAAAGCTGAAAATATCGTTTCACATTCACATAAAGAATATTTAATACCATTCAGAAACTGTTGGAAATTCAGTTCTAGGTCCGATCCAATATTAATTTATTGCTCCTGTAAGCAGGAAAATATTTTTACACGATAAGTACTCAAATATATAAATGACTCGTATGTATTTATTCCAATGTATTTTCTGAAAGCTACAAGGAAGTTTCTATTTCAAAATAATAAATTATTATAAAATTTCTTTTCTAGAAATGTAAAGTAATGTTTTTCTCATAAGAAGAAACAAGTAAATAAGCATTCTTAGTTTATGTTAACCCAGTTTTACCGAAAACTAGAAACCATACTTTAGTTGTATTTTTATATAATGAGAATATAAAATTTTAATAAAGTAGTGTTTGACAACAGTCAGCTGTTATAATTATGTAACCAACAAACATTTATGAAAATATACAGAAGTGCATTAAAGACTATTCACATAATTATGTTTATAAGATATCGGATAAAATAAATTAATGAATAGCACTGCACTTATTAAATTTATTAATGAAAATTTGGAACACTTTCATTTTAAAATATCAGACAACGCAAATTCCATATTCAGATTTATTAAAAATTTGAGAAAGAATTTCATGCAAGTTATATCGTTTTCCCTAAAATAAGAAAGGGAAAAAAACGAAAGATTTTTCAAGGCTTCATTAAGAAATGAAAGAATGCTGCCACTTACAAAAACTATAATATTAAAGTATTAAATATTAGAAATCATTTAATTTATTACCAGATGAAAAATTCACTAACCTGATTCATCGAATCCATTTTTTTTTAAATTTAGAAGAAATATTTCGTCATCAGAAATATTTTATTTAATTCGTAATTTTTGATGAGAAAATCAAAAATTACGAAATTACTATCAAAAATTACTATTTTTAATGAATAAAAATCATCAACACATTAAGCATGTTCTTAAAAAGAATATGTTAACGTTTTAAAGAGCTTAAATGTAAGTTGAAATCTATGTTCGAGATTTTAATTAACTTTTAAATCTTTACGAGAGAAGAACAGCTAAGTTTAAGAATTAAAGAAAATCAAAAAGTCTTCTAATGACTATTCAATGCTTGAATTCCTGCAATTTGAAAATGAAAAATCTGTAAGTACTGCTTAGCGCAAGAGATTCACTTAAGTGGATCACTTAAGATTCACTTAAGAGATCACTTAAGTGGTGATACTCTCAAGAGATGCCTAACTTGAACTTTAGTCATTAATAAAATCCGATCATTTGCTTACCTATTAAAAAGAAACTGGCATCATATTCCTAGAGATTGAATACATTTCTGTTTATATATCTGTCAATGAAAATTAACCAAAACGATTCAAATACGTTTAACGTTAATTTTTTTCTACAACTGAACGAAAATTCTTTTAACATATCTTTCCCCACTTGAGATTATGCAGAAATACATTTCCTCACATTTAACAAACTTGAATTGTTCTAGGAAATTTCCTCTGCAGCCGAACGAAAATTCTTTTAACATATCTATCTACAGAAGAAAAAGTTTCCACTTGAGATTACGCAGAAATATATTTTATCATATTTAAAAAAATTGACTTCTAGAAGTCTTGCTATGAAGAACATTGTTGTTGTTATATATGACTTTACTGGAAATATCAATCCAAGCAATATAAAACAGCTCAGGTATGACACATGAACAATGATAAATAATAAAAAATCTGATGTGTACACCACATGACTTCCTTGTACGGAATATTAAATTATATGCATTTTTTCTTGTATTTCATTTAAACTTATTAGATGGAATTAAATCTATTTCGCCGACAGCGCATAAACCACAATAGAATAAATGCATTCTTTAAAATTCACTCTAGTATTTGTTTACCATAGCGACACTCTGGCGCTAGATTCACTTAACAGTATTATATTTCGTTCATATTATAACTCATAATGCACAAAATTTATATCATTTAAAGAATAGAATTATCTAATCGTTGCCACATGTTCTATTCAAATGCTATAATAAAGCTAGAATGATGTATAAAAGAAATGAAGCAAACAAAACGAAAAAGAAACAGTTTTTCACAGATGATCGAGTATTTCTCATTCAATTAATTCAGTTCTCACTTCGCGAGAAGGCAAAAATACATAAAAACTCAAAATATCTATATTAAAAATTACGAAGTAAATTTTAATACAGATATTCCAGAAAGGATTAAGCATGATTTAATTGGCAATAATAAATGAAGGCGTTATCTTTGTTGTTGCGAAGCTAAGTTTCTCTAGATTGGCAACAAATCCACTAGTCTGCTGTTTCAAATTTCAAATGTAAACAATCAATGGCCGCCATAAAAAAAAAAGTCTTAGCGGCACTTAAGCAACTTTAAAATTGTTGATAATTCTAAAAATATTGCATACAGATTTATTAAGGCAAAACCTTAACCGGAATATAAAAACAACATAATTCAATCATTTTTAAAGCAAAAAATGTACAATTTACAAACATATAAGAGTAAAGATACTGTGATCACTGAGCCGGGTAACAGAGTGGATATATATATAAATATATTTATATACGTTTGGTGCGGCCGATTGCAACCAAAATACGAGGTGCACATCTACATGTTATAGCAGTTCTATATACAAAATTTTAACGTTCTGAGGCTACTCGCTTTTGAGTTATGCGAGACACGTACGTACGCACGTACGTACATACGTTTGTACAGACGCCACGAAAATTTCTCTTCAGAATTTATTTTAAAGAACTTTTATAATTTTTTTTGGAGGAAACGAGTCTTTTATTCTGTCCTTACGTACAGATATCACGCAAAAACATCATTAAATTGCATTCGATAGCGGTCAAAATGGATATTTTCGTTGAAATATGCTGCCTGAAACTTTTCACGATTACAATACTTCCTTTTTACTTCGCACAAAGAAGTAAAAAAGAGAAAACATTTATAAAGTAAGAATCAGAATAAATGAACATGGGAACAAAAGTAAAAAGTTAAAAATTTAAACAGCGAAAGGAACATAAGACATGTAGTCTTTAAAAGGAGTTCTTGAAAGCTTTGGCATTCCAATATTGTTTACTAATCTCACCACGTTTCTGAGACTCTTTGCCTAGTTCTGGGCATATAAGAAAATGCTCTGCATTTATGATGCCCGACTTGCAAATTTGGCATATAGTCCATGGAAGGATGCCAATTTTATTAAGATGATGTGCCATGAAATCGTGACCTGTTTGCAGTCTGAAGTTTACCACAGCCTCTTAACGGGTTTTATGACAAAACTTTGAAGAACAATTGTATTGAACATGTGTATGTTTTTCAAAATTATTAACCAAACTTTAAAATCATCAGTTTGAAAATATTCAATGATTTGTGCAATTGCGATTTAATGCATCATGTTGCTGACGAAAATCTATATAGCCATAGATTTTAATCAAAACTATTCCACTGAAATGATAACAATTGGACTATTAAAAATTATCGTTAGTCTTTCGTGTTTTGCAAATTAAAAATAATAATTAGTTCTGTTTCTTTTTATATTTAAAAAACAAATATTCATTGAGTTCTTAATTGAATAAAAATGTAATTACTTTCCTTTTGTCTAGAAATAAATTCATACTTTCTTCCAGTTTGTGTGTGAACGGAATGCATGAAAGGAGTTAAGTTACTGCAACTGTGTGAAATTGTTTTAGGATTATCTTATTTGTTAATCTAAAATATAATAATGCTTTATGAACTCGGGTACTTTAACAAAGATTAACTTTAAAACAATCAGTTCAATAATAATGCAAAATATGGCATTTATCCATAGTATGATTTCATCATTTGAAGTCATTATTTTTTTTAACTGTGGAAAATAACCAACTGTTTGTGACGAATAAAAACAAAATGAATGCTGCAGCATGTACAGTGTCTCAAAAATGTGATGGGACACTTGTGCTTTACAAAAGAAAACTGCAATAAAATAAATTTAAGAAACACGTAAAATTTTTTGTGGGTGTGTTTCATACTTAAATTTAGTAAAAATTATTACATAACATACATTTTCTCAAAATATTAAAATATTAATTTAATAAAAATACAATTGTTTAGAACGGAGCAGAAAATGGCTCACTTAAGTGATGAGATACTACGTACTATGCAACTAAAATCGTCTGAAGTAAGCAATAAAAATATCTTTTTATGGGTATTTATTTTTACTCAAAAGCAATTGCCAATAATCTATAAAATCGTCTGCAGTATTTCTCTCCAGTTTTTTTTTTTTTTTTTGGAATTTTTGTGTTTTTTAGCTCTGTGCAGCCATGAATGCTAAACGAAAAGAAACTTTGCCTGGAATTCGGAAATTAGTTATTAATTTGCATATTGAACGTGGAAAATCTATTAGAGAAACTACTGAAACAGTTAACTTCAGTCATTCAACAGTTTTCAATATCATTAAACGATATAAAAAGAATCATATGATTCAGGATAAAAGATGACTTGGCCGACCATCAAAGCTATTCAATGGAATAAAGCGAATTATCGTTCGAAATATTTAAAAAAAATCCAAGAATCAGTGATCCTAAAGTTGCTGCTGATTTACAAGCATTATATGGAGTAATTGTTAATTCTGAGACTATTAGAAGAGTAATTCGATCTACTGGATATCACGGTAGAGCAGCCAGGAAAAAATTCTTCGTAAGTGAAAAGAATAGAAAAATCAGACTGGCTTTCGCAAAATCCAACATAAATAAGAATTCTGATTACAGGAATGAAGTTGTATTTGCTGATGAAAGTAAATTTAATATATTTGGTTCTGACGGTAGAATCTTGGTGTGGAGAAAACCCAGGCAAGAATTTCGCAAACAGAACTTGGTGCCAACAGTAAAACATGGTGGAGGAAGAGTTATGGTATGGGGTGTATGTCGTCCGCTGGAGTTGGTAATCTTGTTTTTATTGACAGTATAATGGATCAGTACAAGTATATTGACATTTTAAATCAAAATTTGAAATCTTCAGCACGAAAATTGAACCTTCATAACGATTTTAAATTCTACCAGGACAATGACGCCAAGCACAGTGCTTTGAACGTTAGACTCTGGCTGCTGTATAACTGTCCTGAAATAAAAAAAACACCCCCACAGTCTCCACAATTAAATTCCATAGAGAATATTTGGCAAGAATTGGAATCAAGAATTCGCAAACACACCATTTCTTCAAAACAACAATTAAAATCTGTGCTTCAAGAAGAATGGGGTAAAATCACTCCAGAAATCACAAAAAAATTAAGTCGAATCCATCCCAAGAAGATTAAATCATGTTTTAAAAGTAAAAGGAAATCCAACAAAATATTAAAACCTTTTGAAAAGTAAAATTTTTGGATAAATATTTGATGGAAAAGTAAGTGTCCCATCACTTAAGTGAGCCATTTTCTGCTCCGTTCTAAACAATTGTATTTATATTAAATTAATATTTTAATATTTTGAGAAAATGTATGTTATGTAATAATTGTTACTAAATTTAAGTATGAAACACACCCACAAAATATTTTACATGTTTTTTAAATTTATTTTATTGCAGTTTCCTTTTGTAAAGCACAAGTGTCCCATCACTTTTGTGAGACACTGTAAAAGTTTCTAAAGGATTGGGAAGCATCGAAAAGAAACAACAAGAAAAATTGAGGAATAAAAATTTCATTCAATTCAATTTTAACAGAGCTATCTATTTTCGAAGTCGCCGATAACGAAAATACCAATTCAATAAAATGTTTATTGCAGTAAAATTCCAAGAACTTCTTTTTTGTTCTCATTTATTGACGACATGCATGTAAACTGTGCTTTTCAGTATATGTTGACTCTCATGTTGCAAATCAGAATGTTTTCTTTCTATGTTTTAAGAGAATAAAAGAAGAGAGATAGAGAAATCACGGGTCAAAGAAAGAGAGGAAGAAAAGAGCTAAAGTCACTTTTTGGCACAGGAAGAGAATATTTTAGTAAGGGCAATCTTTTGCTGATACCTGTTTTCCATAATTCGTATAAAAATGCATATTAATTTCAAAGTTTATTTTGAGCATTTTGAAATCCTTTGTACTCATTATTTAAAAATTAAGTCATTTATTATAATTTTAGGCACTAAACTTCTGGATTTTTTTTTCTTTAAATATAAAGAAGTTTAACAAAAACCGACAATATCCTCAAAAAACGTCAGCTTTTTTTTTTTTTTTTTTTTTTTTTTTTTTTTTTTTTTTTAATTGCGACGTGAACTGACCCAAAAAAGTAATCACTATGAAGATAAATCAACGCCAGTATCATTTACAGCAAAGTATTAGACGTTTATCATTTGGCAACATTACCATTTCTCATCTAAGGTTCTCAGAAGTAATAGAGATCCGGAAGAAATCGCAAAGGATTCTGCGGGAAATTATGGTGAATTACTTTATCATACATAACGCTTATGAAGGATTCATGAATATTATTTTTATACACATGAATATTATTTTTTAATTCCGCAGAGATACAAAATTAAAAATCTGATGTGGACGCCATATGACTTTCTTGTCCAACCTAATAAATTATACACATATTTTGCCTCACGTCATTTATTTCCTCGAATTATTCTAACTTAATTAGCCGATACCTCAAGACAAGTTAAAAATGGAATCAAAAATTTTAAATTTTGAAATATCACGGTCAAGTTTTGTCGTATCGGAGTCAAACTTCTTATAGATTCACTTTTTCATAAACGAGTATAAAGCTTTCTTAGATATAAGGGATTGGGAGACCGCATTAAAAGTTAGATAATATTATTTGTCGAAAATTATAAATTATTATTATTATTATTATTATTATTATTATTATTTTTTTTTTTTGACTTTGTCAAAACAGGAATATTTTAGTTATTTAAAACACTTCTGTATATGGAAATATATGAGTACGACCAACGATTACAAAAAATAAAGGTTGGTTAAAGGTAGTAGGTATGTATATTACATGTACATATATAACTAGCGGAAGAACCCGATGCCAGTTTAGTGAGACTGACAGTAATCTATTTAACAATAGAGGGAACGTTAAGGCTGTAATCCTTGTCAAATGGTCGTAAAAGCTCAAGTTCCATCCTATATTTCACCTATATTCAGTTTTAGTCGATTAAATGAGGCAAACAAATTTATCATAATTGATCAGAAATCAATAACGCAAACAAACAAACAAACACATAAACAGGCATTCTTCTTTATATGTATAGGTTTCGTAAAATTTACAAATTTTTGTTTAACAAACTGTACGATTTGAAAGCGAGCAGTTGCAACACTTTTCGAAATAAAGCATTTTTATCTCCAACTGTTGCCACTCGGAAAAATGAGTGAGAAAATTAAATCTTTCAGAGTTTTGAATTAATATTTCGGTTGATTAAAGTCGTTCGAAGATGAGAATAGTCGAAATGGCTTCCCACGAATTTTTGGAATCGGGAATAATGTATTTGGTTGGGCAATACTACTTTTTGTTTCATCGTAAAACTTAGAATGTTTATTAACAAACTCTACAATTTGAAAGCGAGCAGTGGCAACACTTCTAGAAAATAAAGCGCATTTTTATCTTCAGCGCGTAAGACTGTTGCCACTCGGAAAAATGAGTGCGAAAATTAAATCTTTCAGAGTTTTTAATTAATATTTCGGTCGAATAAAGCCGGTCGAATATGAGAATAGTCGAAATGGCTTCCAAGGAATTTTTGGATTTGGAAATAATGTAATTAATGTTTGGCAATGCTATTTTTATTTCATCGTAAATCTTCGAAATTTTTTATTAACAAACTCTAGGATTTGAAAGCGAGCAGTGGCAACAGCTTTCGAAATAAAGCAGATTTTGATATCCAACTTGCGAGACTGTTGCCACTCGGAAAAATGAGGGCTAAAATATCTTTTTTTTTTTTCGAGTTTTTAATGAATAATATATCTGATTTAAGCTACTTTTTTTTTTGGAAAAAAGTGGACGTCGACCTTTTCCAGGATCCAGCAAAGAATCGTACAAAGTTTGGTGACGATACCTATAGTGGTGACTGAGTTATTAAAGGACAAACACACAGACTTTATATATATATATATAAATATATATACCAGTGTCATATACAAAATTTCAACTTTCTATGGCTAATCGTTTTTGATTTATACGATATATATACATGCATATGTAAATACTTAAAAAAATCTGTTTTGAATCCATTTTAAATCCCTTTTACTTGGAAAAAAGAATACTTCATTCTGTTTGCGCGTACAGATGACACTAAAAAATCGTCCAAATGGGTTCAGGAACAGTCAAAATGTATGAATTATGATACCTGAAATATTTCGCGATTGTGGTATTTTGTTTACTTCGTCCAAGGAAATAAAAATAGCTGTTTAAGACAAATATGGCTCGTCTTCCAGTACATTCGTTTGTCAGTAAACTAAATGCATTATAATATTTACACCACAATGAAAAAGTTCTGATTACTTATGCATGATAATATCCGGAACTTAAACTGCAAATGATAGAGCACATCCGTCTCCGTTAGTGAGTTCAAATTACATTTACGTACCACAGTGGATTATGAACACAAAACTAAAAGCTTCAGTAAACAGTTCCACCAGTCTTTATTTAACGATTACCTGGAATTTTCATAAATATTTTATATATGTAATTACACAGTTTGCCGATAGGTCAGTAGTAAATTATCCTGCATGAGTTTAGATGTCACGCAAATGCACAAATATACCTCAACGCGTCCAATACCTAGCCAAATGAACAAACACATAAAAGCGGGAAAATATAGGCATAAACATGCCGTCATAAAAATGAAGAAATTGGATTCTGAAACCGCTATTTTTATCGACATCTTGAATATAATATTTCTCATAATTAACTTAATATCAGTCTACCATTGATAGAGGGAAAAACAGAATATTCTTTAGATGTTACATATATGAAAATCGCGCGTTTCGAAATATTCTTTTCTACAAAAATATCAAATAATGGATGCAATTTTGGTTTCTTAACAGTATTTATAAGACTATTACATATGTTAAAGGCAAATATTCTTAAATTTAAATTAATCGAAAAATTTCATCGGGCTAAATTATCAAAGAACATAAAAATTAGGTGAAAATCTACTTTAGAATGGCGTTGGTTTCAGACGAAATCTCCAGCAGTTTCTAAGAACTCAGTTATGGGACTTCTTTCTCCATAAGGATAAAATGTACTCTTGAACTAAAACAGCAGAATTTTACTAAAAAACTAAAACACAAAAGGACACTTTTGCAGAAAATCTAATAAACAGCCAAAACTCTTACAGAGCTATAGATAAACAGCCTTAAATCTCACAATTACTACAATTTTTTTAATATCTGATTCTGACAATATATAACAAATTTAGCTATTTTTTATTAAAATATGATGGACCACCAGCGGCTGAGCGGTAAAGTCACTGAACACTGGTAGTTCGGTCCGAAATTCGAATCCCGCGAACGGGCTGGCTGCATGGGTATTTTCGTGGTTTTCCCCATGTGTAACGTATCTACGAGCCAGTTTCCCTTAGAAAGTCCTCCAGGAAGGCATCCCTCCCCTTAGGCAGATAGCCCTCGAGGCTTTGCCGTAATTAAATAACCTAACCTAACCTAACCTATTAAAATATGGAGCATATATACCCATTAGGGCTTATGTTAGATTAGTATTGCATATATAAAATCTCCAACAATTTTAGGTTACTTTTTCTATAAAATTAGCTGTGAATGTTCTTAGATTTCTTTTTTATTTTTACTTTATTCCTTCATCTCCTTTTCCTTCACTTCTACAAGTAAAGAAAGAAATATATAATTTTTCTATTATTATTTTTGTTGTTATTATTATTCTGTTGTTTTCTGAAAATTATCATAAAAATTTCATTTTGGACTAAAGAGACTTATGCTGTCAGAAATTTTATTACACCCGCGAGTGCTTTTTGAAAAGTCAGGAATGCTTTTAAGTCTTGAGTACTTTAGAAAATTTCTATCTTTAAACGGATTCGGCGATCGCTTAGCATAAATTTATTCAAGTCATAAGACAAAGCGTAAAATTTTGGAGATAGATCGAAAATTAAGAGGAAAACAAATTTCGATCACAAAAGTCACAAATTTTTTCACAAATTTCGATCTATGATTTTTAATAATGAAAGTATCATTTAGTTAAAAAATAAATTCTTATATTTCTACCCGTCTTTAAAAGGAAAAGAGCTTATCTTATCTATACAGTTTTAAATATATATTAAGGTAATAATAAAAACTTTCATTTGAAAATAAATATATTAGCATTCTATGTTCCTTTTTCAAAATAGTAAGATTTTAATACATTATTTAATTTTCTAAAGTTATTCAGTTCATTAAATGCTTAAATATAAAGAAACATTTATAAATGGTTATAATTTCTTTGAAAACACAAAATTATTTTTAAAACTTTAATTTATTTACAAGTATAGAGACATCTCAGGCACTGAAGAGACATATAGAATTAAGAAGAGGAAAATATTATGCTTTTCTTGTGGATTTTTGTGCAATTTTATCTTAAGGGACAACAAAATTTTTAGATAAAAGCATTAAATGTTCATATCAATTCTTCGTCAAAGTTTAATAGACCAAATCTAATCATTTCTAGTATACCGTTTTTAAATGTATAAACTTAAACTGATGCCAATGAATGCGATAAAATTTTAATTAAATAATTAAAAAAATATATCTTACAATTGAAATATTTCATTCAGGCCTCTATCGAATAATTTCTTTTTGCAACTTTATAAAAATGCAAAATATTCATCTGCAGCCATCAAATATTCATACTGAATTAAGCATTTGTACTGCATTAAATGTGTTTTAATTTTCGCTGCTTACAATTTAATGCTGTTTTAATTTTCTATGCTTACAAAACAAAACAAAAATATTGCTATGAATCATTAAATCCAGTCCTTGCTATGTAATGTAATTATCTGGTTTCGGTCTGGCAAAGAGAAATTCCTGCATTCGACTTTAAAAGTAAACGTAATTTATTTTAAAGTATTTCTCATTCTTAAAATCCTTCGTGTTCTTTATAATGTTAAAACAATTTAAGAACAAAAGCGATTTCTTTAATATTTTTTTAAGTTTCCGTTCGATAATGTTATAAAGGTACTGTCGAAAACTGTCAAAATTTACTTTATATCGAGCACTTCATTACAGGCTTGAATTTCATTGTCCTAAGTATAGAAGCAAGCTTGGTTAGATTACAGTGGAAGCTTTTATTTGCGTAACATTTTCAGGAGCCGATATTAAAAGCAACTCATTGACTCCTTGATATTAATTACAAGGCAAGTTGTTAACAACTAGTATGGGGCAAAGTCTTCACAATTTTATTACCTTTTCATACTACGGAACCATACCAAATGTTTAAATACTCTCAAATTCAGTATAATCTGTGAATATTTTGAGGTTAAGAGAAACAAGTTCAATTACATCCCTTGATTAATTAATTAATTCATTTTTTACTCTCCCAGCAACTTTCTGGGGTGTCTTTTTTTTTTTTTTTTTTTTTTTTTTTTTGTAATATTCCAAGCTGTAGAATCCGAATTTAACGTACATTTTTAATTGCAACCCACCAGTTTTCGTAGAACTTAAGTGTGAAATCGCTATGTGCCAAGAAACTGGTCTTTGAACATATCTTTTATCCATAGTTCTATGAATGTTCTAAATGCAGTTGAAACAAATAAATCTCTGTCGTCCACCAATGCTTTAAGTGTCATATTTTCCTCACTGGGCTTAGATTTCTCGCCTTCTTTCTTGTACAGACTATTTTTTATGAGATAAAGGTTATCCTTTTTCAGTTATTCTGTTTACGTTAAAAACTTAATTCAAAAGTATCTGGGTAAACTTACTAAAGTTAAACTTTCTTAAAAAAAAAAGTATCTGGTTAAACTTACTACAGTTAAACTTTTTTAAAAGGTATCTGGTTAAACTTACTAAAGTTAAACTTTCTTAAAAATGTATTTGGTTAAACTTCCTAAAGTTAAACATTCTTAAAAAAGTATCAGGTTAAAATTATTAAAGTTAAACTTTTTAAAAAGGTATCTGATTAAATTTACTAAAGTTGGACTTTCTTAAAAAAGCATCTGGTTAAACTTTCTTAAAAAAGTTGTAGAGACGTTAGGTATTTTTTGTAAGCAGGCAAGATGAAAAATAGCAGCCGCCTTCGCCGGGAATCGAGCCACGGACCTCTGGAATACCGGCCCAGAGTGCAGAACCACTACACCACGAAGGCATGCTGGGAAGGCGGGAGAAATACCTTATATACTCCCCCCTATTATTATGTTGGATTGTAAAACTTTAATGTATGTTTCATCAACAAACTCAATGATATGAAAGCGGCCAGTAGCAACACTGTACAGAATAAAATATTTTTAACTCCAGCGAGCAAGATGGCTTGTCAGAAATTCTAAAGGTATTATGCTTTTAAATATATTGTGATTTTGCTGTTGAATTGAATTTTATGTGTCGTAAGGGTGAATAACGTGATATTTAATAAATAAAGTTAGCACATAGAACGTTAATGATAAGAAGACCATAGAATTTTTTTATAAGCCATCTTGATAAAATCGGGAAATCCTGGGTGTGGAGAGTCATCATCCACAACCCTTTTAGTTCGGGCGCCACTGTAGAGACATTAGGATTAATTGAAAAAGCCAGAGAGATGAAAAATTAACAACGGCTTCGCCGGAAATGGAAACACGGACCTCTGGAATACCGGCTCAGCGTGTAGAACCACTACACAAGGCACGCTAGGAAGGCGAGAAAAATACCTTTTAAAGTATCTGGTTAAACTTAGTAGCATAAACTAAAGAATTCGAAGAAAGCTCATTCACACTAGAAAGTAAACTGGACTGTAAATTTATATAATCAATAAAAAATGTGCTGTTTTCCTTCATTATAGTTTAAATTATGTCACAAAATTTAATGAGAAAAATATTAATGAGAAAATGATTAAAATCTCTTAATGAGAAAACTATTTTCGCGCAGTACTAACTTCGTTTAGGTAATGTTATTTTATGGTGCTTGTGTAAATAATTACTATAATAGGTTTGTAATTGATATTATATTAAATACTTAATTCAGAAAAATGACTCTTTCTTTCAAAAGTGCAATCAAAAAATGGAGAGAAAGAAAAGAAAAAAAACAGAGTCCCCTAAAAGTGGTGGTCGAAATAGCATTTTTTCAGGCCAATCTCGGAAGAGAAAAAAAAGAGAGAGAGAGAGAGATTCTAAATTATATAGAATATCTATCCACTTCTTGAAAGGATTAAGAGAAATCATAATAAATAAATAAAATCCGAAAGCTTTCAGATTTTATATTACACCCAAAGAAAGCTTTTTTTAGCTTTCTTTGTAACTATGTTTATTAAATATCATGTTCTTCGCACTTAAAACACATTAAACTCAATTCAACAGCAGTATAACAAAATATTTAAGAACAGCCTATCTTTAGAATTTCCGACAGACAGCCCCGTGCCCTGGAGATAAAAATGTTTTTTCCCCGAACAGTGTTGCCATTGCCCCCTTTGAAATCTGCGAGATTTTTAATCAAAAATTCGTTAAAGTTTTACAAAATATGAAATAGATAAAAAACAAAGTCGAAATACAAAATTCGGGCTTCCAATTGCCCATGTTCGTCTAGAGGATTACGTTATTCAAAATTTGATGGCTGTAGGTACCATCGTTTTTTCACAATACAATACGAGAAACACGCATACATTCATGCACACTCTTTATTACTTAATTTCCTTAAATGTAATACAGGGCAATAATATTTGGTGGCAACAGTTTAAAAAGTGATTCGTCGTTTACAGTGAAGCTCCACAAAATTCCATTTTGAGATTAATAGCCCTTCTGGGCTACCGTCTCTTTGGGCTATAAACAGTATGAAAATACATCTAAATCGCATATTATCAATCTGCTTTTGTTTTTATTTTGATATAATAATCCTAATCACTTATGAAATCTGAGGCAATAAGAAACAAATTTGGAACTCCCTACTACGAAGGCAATTAATTACTTCAAGCAAAAACAATGCCAAATTCAGCTACATTTCAAAACAATAACCGAAACAGGAAACACGCAGGATATCTATTTTTTTAATAGGTTTGAGTCGAATAAGCTATGATTTCGATAAAATAATGCTGCTATAAATTATACGTAGTGTTTCAAACAAGTAACTTCTTTCACGTATTTTAATTTAAGACACTAGAATATTTAAGAGATTAGTAAACATGGACCAAAAAAAAATTATTTAAAAAAAACGAAGATAAAAAATTTTGCTGTTATTTGTAGACAAAAAAATTATTATTATTATTATTATTTTTTTTCAAAATAATAAATATAATTTTTGCTCACCTGCACAAAAAATAAAAAAAAAATAAAAAAAAAGAGGTCAAGGAAAATTTCGAAATTTTTTATGAAACTTTTGATAAACATCCTCAGAACTTTATCATACATTTATAGACTGTTTGTCCAGTTCAAGTAAGAACGCATCATCTAAAATTAGATTCCCTCTTCTTGAAAACACAGAAGTCAAGTATGTTATCACCTGTTGTTGTTAATGAACAAAATGTTCTCGGAGTAGGTCGTAAAATTCGATTCACAAACGAGTAACATATAACTGAGTAGCCAGCTTACAGCTACACTTGTTAGTAATGAATGCATTTCGTAGTAGCAGGTAAATACACAAAATGGAAATAAAAACTTTATAAACTCGCGATTACATCAGTATGAATAAAAGAAAACATGATAGAATAAAATAACGACGATATCTCTGCAAACTAAAAAGGAAACTAGGGTAAAACAAGAAAAACTAAGAATCTTCTGGGATAACTAAAATATGTATTTTAAACTGGCCGTATAACACAAACATAGATTTTGGGGAAAACATTTTGTACGAAGTATTTTGACTTTTGTAATAAATTTTTTGCTTGCAATAGTAGGAAAAAATTTCAAAAAGATTAAAAATTATCAAAAAAAAAAAAAAAAAAAAAAAAACTCAAAAAGCCCCCCAAAAAATTGTTAAGGTTTTTTTTTTTTTTTTTCGTTCTCGCTGAGATTGTGGTTTACAAGTCTGCTATTGTATTCACTCTTGCTAGCTTCAATATTATTAAGCAATATTTTCTCAGGACTTGCATCGTATACAATTTAACAGCAAAATTACAAAATTTTGAAATACCACAGCAACATATGTTTAAAATTCCCGATGCAGGCATTTTAAATTGGCTGTATAATACAAACATACATTTTTGGCAAAACTTTTTGTACGAAGTATTTTGACTTTCGTAATACATTTTTTGCTTGCAATAGTAGGAAAAAATTTCAAAGAGATTAAAAATTACAAAAAAAAAAAAAAAAAAAAAGCCCCCCCCCCAAAAAAAAAAAGTTGTTTAGGTGTTGGCATATATTTTTCTATTTTTCCAGTCTTTTCTCAGTTTATCAAGATGGCTTATTACAAAAAAATTCTATGGTCTTCTTATCATTAACGTTCTATGTGCTAACTTTATTTATTAAATATCACGTTATTCACCCTTACGACACATAAAATTCAATTCAACAGCAAAGTCACAATATATTTAAAAGCATAATACCTTTGGAATTTCTGACAGGCCGTCTTGCTCACTGGAGTTAAAAATATTTTATTCCGTACAGTGTTGCCACTGGCCGCTTTCAAATCTTTGAGTTTGTTGATGAAACATTCATTAAAGTTTTATAAAATGTGAAATATAAAATTCGAAGGTGTACGTATTCGGATGGAGGACAACGTTATTCAAAATTTAATGGCTTTACCGTCTTTTTCTCGCTTTGCGAGGAACACACATACATGCAGTTTCTTCGTTATTAAATTTCTTTAAAGAAATTACAGATAAGGTAGTATACGGGAGCAGCAATTTGAAAGGTGATTCGCCGTTTATCTTGAATGACACAAAATCCCGTTTCGAGATTAACAGTCCATTCAGGGTAACGTCCTTTTAGCTAAAAATGTTTAATTAAGATATTTTTCTATGTATATACACAGTTTTATTATTTAACTATGCAGCACATTTTCAGGCATAATTATTACAAAAGATTCCTGACAAGTTAATATTTATTAAAACTAAATTTAATAAATGCTAATTTCGCTTACATTTGAATGCAAAAACTCAATGAATTTTGAGAGATAAAGAAGATTTCTCTTCTTCAAGGATAAATTAATCAAAATTCTCTTGGCACAGAATTTCTTTCTCACGAAGAGAGACCGTGTAATTTACTTTTGCATTAAAGTAAAATTACTGATTGTTATGGAATTTTCATACTGAAATTTAGCATTCAAATTAAACAGTAGTTGTTAATACATTTTCATTCTGTTAGCCCCAAAAATGCAATAGGATTTCGATTAAGGTGACGTAAATTAGGTTACTACATTCTTTTCTTCATGTCGTTTAAATAAAAAATTTGATAGAATACTTTTGTTTACTATTTTAACCATCATATCTTCCAAATGCTCATTACTGTGAAGAATTAATTAAAAACTTTTAAGACTTATTATCCTATACAGAAACGGGACGAACTGAAGAGAAATTTCTTTTTCGATTTAAATTAAGCAATATTTTATGCATATTATCGTAATCATGAAAATATTCTATGAATGCACACGAAAAAGGATTTCAGTTAAAAATGAGCAAGTATTTTTTTAATACTTATGATAAAACAAACTATTAATATTATTCTTTTCTTATATACCTCCTTTTTATTTCGGATTCAGCAAGTGATTATTTTCAAAGGAAAATTAATATTGTAATTTATTTCTCAATCCTAGACATAAAACACTGCAGCAGACGTTCTTTACTCTGAACGTCTTTTTATGTTTAAAAATTTGATGAACATTTTGCGAAATCCTTTTACCATTAAATCCCAATGAGTTTGGTGTCTGTCCACTGCATAAACACTTTTAAAAGCTAATGTTGTTAAAAATAATTATTTTAATCTCTTCTTCAATATTATAAAACAGTGCTTCTTGCAGTAGCATGTTTCACGCATCAAAGCTATAAGATTTGTCTTGTTCTATTGAAGTTAAAATTCTGTTGTTTGTTAATTAAAACCAGGAGCCAAAGAAGACACATCGGTTTTACGATATTCTGTAGTAATGGAATTTACCTGTAAACACTTTTCAATGAAATTTAAATGTCTTGAAATATACAAACTTCTCTAATTATCTTTCATTTTAAGTTGCATTGAATTTCAAATGGCGTTAAAAAGTACAGAATACTTCTAAGCATATAAGATTCTTTGTTAAATATCAAATTCTGAAGAATATTCTAATTTCGTTACAGATTTATTATTGTAAACCTCGATTCGTAAGAGCTTCTGCTGAGTTTATTAGTTTTTGCGTATTATGTAAAATACAGTAAATATTGTTTCAGTCATTACCCAAATGTGTGCATTTAGAATTATTTTCTGAAATATTTTGCATCTTACGTTTTAAAATATTTACTTTTTGCGGTGTTCGGAATTTAGACAAAAAAAGAAACAAATTTTAATAACTTCATCCCTTTCAATCTTAAAATGAAATGACATGAAATAAGACCTAGTAAAATAATTTTCAATAATAGACTTGTCAATATTAACTATTAGAAGATTGTCAATTAGAAACTTCGATTCAATCTAAATTCGAAAATCAAACTTTTCTGCAAATGGCCAAATACTATTATTTAGATTATTATTAAAAACCTTTCCTTATAATTTTATTTATTTTATTCACAAAGTTCCTTTTACTTCTCTAAGTAAATCCCTTACGAATAAGTGTTATGGATTTGTAATATTTATTTTTACTATTTATGCCGTAAATTTTTGGGAACAATATCGATTTAAGACATTTATGCGTTTTAGAGAGCAAAACAATATAAATTTTAATTTATACGTGATGACTAATTTTGCATATTTATCCCCTTCAGTCAATAAAGAGTGAAAGCAATTACTAAATACTAAATTTCCCAAATCATAAATTTTGCTTGAAAAACAGTTTTAAAAATTTTTCTATTTTTCTGACGGGCAAGTTCTTAAATGTTCCAAGTAGGGAATGTGCAAAAATGTAAAAAGCCAGTCACTAATTCATCTTCATACAATCATATCCAACAGCGGAACTTTTCATTGAAATAAGAATTATTCTCAGAGGAATCAGAATTATTGACAAGTTTGAAAAATTTTTATGCGATCATCTAAAAGTTTTTATTTTACGAAAGACAGATGGCTGAGATTTTTATTCTTCGTTCATACAATGAAGACTGACACACTTTACATAATATATTTAATGACAGATTACAAATGGTAACGTATGACCAAAGGATAATTTTTCTTTTAAGTAATACTTATTTAACAATGTTTCTTCTTATACATGAAAAATGCGGGATGCATATTTAGTAATTTTCATCAGTACTTTGTGGAAAGTTGATTGACTATCTATTAATTATGAGGAATGACCGGTTTGCTTCGAACGTTTAATTAGAAGTTATTATGTCTCTTAATTGGGCAGATGTTACTTCTAATGATTATAATATCATTAATAAGCGCTACTACTAATTAAATCGGGGCAACGTATTAAAACTTCTAAATGTCCTTAATCACTAAAGTAAGCTTATTATCGTAAGGGATATCTAAAATACTATTTTAGATGTACTTCTGAAATCATAATGTTTGTAATGATAAAAGCATGCTTAAAGCAGAACCATGCCTGTCACATAAATCAAATTAAATTTTAGAATAATTTTTAGAGATTTTAAAAATAAATCAATTAAAAAAAAGTCTGAAAGGTTTCAGATTTTAACGGTGGTCCAAAAGTGTTTGTTAAAGTTTTTTACGTTCTTCCTGAGCTGGCAGTCTACCAGTCTGCTGTTACAATCACTCCCATTAACCCATTTTTGTTGTCTTTTTAGCTTTATTAATGAGCATCATTTTCTTCGCACTTACGGCATATAAAACTCAACAGCAAAATTTCAAAAATTCTAACAGCAGTATACATTTGAATTCCCGATGCAGCATTAAATGTTGGCATACATATTCCCCCCCCCTCAGTTTACCATATGTATGTTCAGTTTTCTTACTAGGATGGCTTTACAAAATTTTTTCTAACCTTTTTATAATTAACTTCTTCTGTATTTACTTAAATTACTTAATATCACGTTCTTGGTGCTTGCGCCACACTAAAATTCGATTCAACAGCAAAATCACAAAATATTTGAAAACACCATATCTTTAGAGTTTCCGACAGACAGTCTCACGAGATGGAGATATAAATATTTTATTCCGTACAGTGTTGCTACTGCTCGCTTTTAAGTCGTTGAGGTTATTAACTAAAACGGGTTATAAAACAAATGCAAAATTCAGGCTTGCAGGGGCCTATGTTCAGGCCTACGTTATTCAAAATTGGATGGCTCTAGGTACCATTGTTTTTTTCACAGTCATAGAAACATAGATACATTTATGCAGATTCTTTATTATTTAATTTCTTTAAATATAATACACGGTGATAATATTTGGTGGCAACAATCTGTAAACGCATTAAATGTACGCGTTAAATACAACGCATTTAAATGTTTGGAAACAAAATGCCGTTTTGAGACTAACGCCCTTTTTTGGGATACTAAATTTTAGAAAGATTTTAGAGACTTTAAAAATGAAAAATGGGATTCTTTAAATTCGCGGAGAGAAAATTCTAGGAGACACCTTAAGAAAATTCAAGGATTTAAATTCGAAATTCATTTAGTTCTAAAGATGCTACTTTAATGAATGATAAATTTCTTATGTTCCTATATAATATTTCAAATCATATTTTCTTATTAATTAGAACTTAAAAAAACAGAAATTTCAACGCATGCGGCGTAACAATTCATTGAATATGAATCTAGGTGGTAACACCGTTTAACAATTTTAGGAATATTTTAATGTTTTTATATAGTATGTTCAATACATTTGGCTTAAGTGCATTTATTTTAAAAAATTGGAAATGAAGAGGGGGGAAAGGATAAAGAGAAGAATTACTTTTTTAAATATGTGCTACATATGAGAAACGAAACTGAATTTTAAAAACTCTTTTAATTTGCCACTAAAACCTATTTACTAAATTAAATATTTTCGTAAGTTTAATTAGACGTAAATCAAATTAAAACGAGTCACAAATTTTAAACAATATACATCAAATTACGCATACTGCCGTTCACTAAAATAAACCATTTCTGAGATTTTATAATACGAACTACAAAAAAAGTGATATTAAATACTACTACTTTTTAAATTTAAATATGTCTATGTCTAATATTTTTATCGACGTGTACTTTTAATTCTGCTGCAGTGGACAAAAGTGCTAATATTTTTTTTTTTTTTCCAGTGGTCTGATTTCATCGTAATAAACCTAACATTTTTAAGCAAAACTTTTTTAAACGCACCTCTGTCATACATTGTCTTTTGGATATTTTGATATTCCCTATAATATTAAATGGTTTTTCCCCGTAGAAATACAGGTCATTGTAAGGTGACTAAACATTCAAAACAATTTAGAGTAAATTGTATTACGATACCTTAATTTTACAAAAAAAGTATAATAGAAAAATATTCTTAATCCATTTTTGAAAAGTTGTATTAGTTTCGCCCAAAATTATCAAATGAGCTACAGAATGCACTGATGAAACAATTTAAGATCTACTGAATCATATTTAGATGACAAATCTTTATTTTTTTCTATTAAAAATATTAGATCGCTCATATAATTTGATACTAATATCATTTCAGAAATGGAAACAGTTTTTTTTTCTTCTCTGATAGTTTAATATTTTAATGAATCATATTTCTAGCCCAAAGGAGCAATTTGCCCAGAAGGGCTACTAGTTTGGCATTAGCATTTTGTGTCGATTCACTATAAACGGTGAATCACCTTTTAAATTTTTGCCACCAAATGTTAGAGCCCTGTATTACATTTAAGGAAATCAAATAATGAAGAATCTGCATAAAAGTATATTTGTTTCTCGCACTACGATAAAACAACGGTACCTAGAGCCATCCAATTTTGAATAACGTAATCCTCTACCGAATATGGGCAACCAAATTTGAAGTTTGGTATTTGTTTTATTATCTGTTTTACATTTTGTAAAGCATTTATGAGTTTTCATTAAGAAACTCAACGATTTCAAAACAATGATAACACTGTACGGGAAAAAAAATTTTAAAAATCTGAAAGTTTCAGATTTTAAATTACGTCCAAAGGGGTGTTTGTAAAACTTTTTGTGCGTTACCCTTATTTATTAAATATTATGTCCTACGTACTCAAACCATAAAATTCAGTTTAACAGCAATATCGCAAAATAATTTTAAAATGAGTGTATCTTTGGAATTTTTAAGACAGAGTCTCGCGTGCTGGAGATAAAAAAATATTTTTTTTACCCGTACGCTGCTGCCATTGCTCGCTTTTAAATCGTTTAGCTTTTTAATCAAAAATTCGTTGAAGTGTTACAAAATATGAAATCAATAATCAGACAAATTTCAATTTCAGATTAGGATTTCCACATGCCCCGATTCTATGGATTACGTTATTGAAATTTTGATGGCTCTAGGAACCATTGTTTTATCACACCGCGAGAAACGTAGATACATGCAGATTCTTCATTATTTAATTTCTTTAAATATAATACCGAGCCATAATATTTGGTGGCAACAATTTGAAAAGTGATTCGCCGTTTAAAATTTTCAAGGCAAAATGCCAAAACGAAATTAATAGTCCTTCAGAGGAAATTGCCCCTTTGGACTAAAAACACTTTTGTCTCCAACGCGCGAGACTATGTATCGGAAATTCTAAAGATATGCTCATTTGAAAATTATTTTCCGATATTGCTGTTGAATTGAACTTTATGGTTTAAGTGGGAAGAACATGATATTTAATAAATAATGGTAACACACAAAACGTTACAAAAACGCCCCTTTGGGCGTAATATAAAATCTGAAAGCTTTCAGATTTTTTTAATCATATTCTTTAATTTGCTCGGTTTAAGTAATTAAAATTATATATATTATTTTAATTCAGAATGTCTATTTTTTACATGCGTTATTAAAAAAAGCTTTAAAATTATGTAAATATATGAGGTCTGAACATATAGTGTCTAAATATTATAAATATATTATATTATAAATATATTATATTATAAATATATTTATAATATTTATTAAATATTATAAATATATTTATAATATTATAAATATATTTATATTTAGTTATATATTATAATATATAAATATATTTAATTATATTATAAATATATTATATATAAATATATTATATTATATTATAAATATATTTATAATATTTAATTATATATATATATAATTAAATATTATAAATATATTTATATTTAGACACTATAAGACACTAAATATTATAAATATTTAGACACTACACGATAGATATCAAAAAAAGATTTTCTTCAATTATACTGCAGGTATATATTTAAATAATTGCAATTGTTCAATGCCAGATGGCATTTATAACTTTTCTTAAAACAAGGGAACGGAATCAAAATCTACAAATTTCTTCTTCAGTTCACCTCTTTACGACTGCTGTGTTAAAGTTTGAGTTATAGATGCTTATTTAGTACGAAAATGGCTTTCTTCAAATGAAGTATCTCATATATAATATATATGAACTTTGTAACATGATGCGTTCTTAAACATATTATTCATTAGGCAATTCAAGTGAATAAGTTAAATAATAGGATTAATAAATGAATAATGGATAAGTTAATTAAAGTAGCATTAATAATGTATAACATCATGTGCATTTTGAAGCTCAAGTTTCTTGTAAGCAAATAAGAATTCTGTCATGACTCACAAATTGCAATTTCATGCCTCGCGTAACGTTAATTCATTAGAAGTAACATTAATACTATGTAAGGGGATGTTTTAATTCTTTGTCACATAGCATAACTAACTACTTTTTCAACTAAATACATTTAACAGTATTAATTGGTAAAATTCTTCCTTTGTTTGGCACGAATTTCAAGTGAAATAAATGCCCATTTTTTTTAAGGTCATTGTGAAACAAAAACTGAATTATGCTTAACACTTGGTGTATCTGTCTGTTAAATCGCTCTTCGTATAATTATGGGATTTTCAACTTTTATTTTACTTTGAAATGTTCAAAATGTTTGACTGATGGATTAACTGTAAACATGTAAAATCAAATTTCAAATACATAACAGTTTAAAAAAATTCTCATAACTTCCTTAAACATTGCTGTTGTTATTATACTACCCACAAATACAGTAAATATTAGAGTATTCAATTAATGTTAAGTGAATTAATGAAATCATGTTATCTAGAAAAATGTTGAAATTTTTCACTGTATTTAGATCTTAACTGTAAAAAGCAAGTTTTACAGTAAGAGTATGTTATGTATACGTACTTACTTATATACTTTATATAAGTAAGTAAGTATATAACGTTACTTATATAAAGTATTAAAAACATATTTTTATCATTATCTTCAAGAAATTTAAAATTCTGTTAATCAATTTTTTAGGTTTTTTTTACAGTTCTAGATATCTATGCCTATTAATGGATTAAGAAGTTGAACCTCTTAATGTCTTTTAATGGCTTTTAGTACTAATGGTTTTCTTTTGTGTATTAGCTTATTAGTGATAATTGACCATAAAAAATTATAGTTATTAAATATATTAAATTGTACTTTATTTTGTCATTTGTTTCTTCAGTTTCGTTTAATTCTTTTGAAGTATCAAAATTTTATCAAAGTGAAACTTTATCAAAAAAATAACTTTATAAAACTTTATAAAAAATTTTATCAAAGTGAAACTTTATCAAAAAATAACTTTATAAAACTTTATAAAAAATAACTTTATAAAAAATTTTATCAAAGTAAAAGAGTCAAAATGAAACTTTTCTGTACAAAGCGATGCTAAATGCGCATTCCTTTATTCTTAGGTGAATTATACTTCTTCAAGAAATTTTCTGTGATATCTTCGTAAATTTTTATGCGAAGGTTTTCAAATCAAATTAAATTTTCAAAGACATCCATTAATTTAATTCACTAAATTTATGACTTAATACGTTTTTAACAGTTTAAAAAATCTCATAAATTACTTAAACATTGCTGCTGCTATTAAGTATTAAATTAAATTAATGAAATTAGCTTCTATAGAAAATATTGACATTTTTCACCGTGTTTAGATGTTAACTGTAAAAAGCTAAGTTTTACTATTATAATTATATAAAGTACTAATAACATATTTTTATCATTACCTTTGAAACTGGAAATAAGTAGTATCAAAAGAGTTTCTTCAATAAATAAATAAATAATAAAATTCTCGTAATTTTTATAGATAACTGACTAATATTTTCATTCCTTTAAACAACCTCTAGAATTCTCATGTGTGTTTACTTAAGTTTAATTCTAGTTTTCATTATGGTACTTAGAAGCTTGGAATTTGTTTAGTAATTGAGAATAATTATAACCAAATAACCACCGGAGTCCTCTTTAGTGTTATAAAGTCATTTATTTCACGAATGAGCTAGCATTCAAAACGAATAATAATATATTTACAATATTTGACAAATTAACTTATTTACACCGGCAAGAGGAAAATTCAAACATAAATTTACAAATTTTTCAGTCCATAGAGGCTTATTTAGGAAATTGAGAATCTTATTCTCCTCAAAGAGATTCACAGTTTAAAGTCTACCGAAATATTCTCACTGTTAAAGTCTACAGAAAACACTGAATGAATTGATGGAAAACGGTGACACTTTACCTTGTTGCAGACATGCTTGAGCGATGAAAATTGCGGACCTTGTCGATGACACAGATGATGAATATTTCGCCGCATGGCTTGATGATGCTTGGTACTATTTCACAAGAAAAATTAATGTCCGAAGATGGCTACCAAAGCTTCACTTGCCGATGATTTTCAGCCTTTTAACTTCTTCCCAGGTTCATAAATAAATAACTTTCCATAGAAAAGCTAACAAGCTTACGCATTTTATCAAAGGAAAAGAAGTAATTAATTTAATTAAGAATTCTCGGCTGTAGTTCGATAAGAAAAGCTAATGAAACAATTTTTACAGCTTTTGGAACTTAAAATAATATGAGAAATTGTGCAATATTCATGAATCTTCCTAGTGCAAGACCTAGAATATCGAAAAATTTTGACCAAATATTAAACAAAATTACTAGGTTGCTTATCAATAAATTTCTCCTCAACAAATAAATTAGTAAGGTTTAGAAAAGGTGACTAAAATTTAATATATAAGCACAATTTTATATTTGTAACTTAAATTTCGGCTATGAAAATTTTAATACAAGAAGTTGAATTATTCAAATTCGCTTAAACTTCACTTAGTTTTGCATATAATAAAAAATATTTGAATTGAGTACTTATCATGAATGAATTTAACATATTTTAGAATTTAATTAAAGTATATATTCCTAATTTTGAGCTCCTCTTGTAAGCTCCCTTTTCATATCTCTCTAATGGCAAAATAATTCCGCAGCTCCATAGTAACAAATGTACTTTCTTTTAAAGATATTGGTCTCAATCAAATTGAATAAATTAAGTTCTCTGACCTTATTTAGAGATTCAAATCTTAATTTCAAAATTCCTCTTAAAAATTTCGAATTTGATAAACTTCTATGCTTAGAAGTATATGTATTTTACGGAATTTGCTTCTGAACTCGAATTTTAAGAGTGTAATATGAAATAAATCTGTGCAAAATTATTATAAGGATTTCGATAAAGAGAACAAAAGAATGCAATGTGTATTTTAAAGGTGTATATTTTCTATTTAAATATCATTCAATGTCGCATGAGTTCAATGTATCATTCAATGTAGAATTCACAAGTTAAGCACAAAATAGTTTTACAATCATTTCATATATAATAACACCATGAATACAATATGAAGAGTTTAATTTGATGTTTCTTTGTAAACATTTGAAATCTTTGAGAAAAGTATATGTTATATTACTTTGTAATTCTTTCCAGTTGACGCTTAAAAAAGAGATAATGGACCCAAATATATTTCTTCGAATTTTCGTAACGTATTTTGATGCGTATAAAACTTATTTTATATGCAAAGAAAGGCGAATTTTAGCTAACTTTTTAGTAAAAGATGTGTTTTCATGAATTGTTATTTTTATGTAAATAATTAATTAAGGTTTGTAACTTATGAATCATAATCTCCAATTAGTTAATTTTAAAGTATATAATATGTGACTAGCATATGTGTATAAACCATCTTTGTGTATAAACCATCGAATATATATATATATATATATATAATATATATAAATATATATAAAAGCTATATATGCTTTATACTCTGCTTTGTGCCTTATGTGACTGACATATTATATAAATGGCATATAACTGACATTTATATGCCATTTATATAATATGTCAGTCACATAAGGCACAAATATGTATTTTTACATATTTGTGCATACATACATATATTAAATATGTATGTATGCACAAATATGTAAAAATACATATATTATTAAATTATATATTAAATACATATATTAAATAAATATTTAATATATGTATTTTTCATGTGAGTTAACTTTTCACATTACACAACGGTCAGATTAATTAATTTTTTTCGTGCAATAGCAAGTCTTCCAGCTCTAAAATTTGGCAGTTTTATCGCGCTTATACAGTTTTTCCAATTTTACCAGGCAAATTTCTTATTGTTTATGTAGTACTATGTTACAACATTTCGTGGAGCTACAGCTCCTGGTAACTTTTTAGCAAGGTTGCTGCAATGTTCCTACCTACTACTATTCTTTCAAATCTTTTTGCAGCATTATGCGCAAAAGTTTTTGGTCTTTCGTCTAATTACCAGTTCACTTTATATTTTCTTTTCAATTAATATATATATATATATATGTAACTGGCATTTGATAGAATTTAAGCATTTTTAAATTTGTGTATCATATTATATTCTACGTTGTAGATTACATATGTTCTTAACGATAACTAAACTAAACAGTTTTTCTCGGAAATGGAAAAATACATGCGTTAAAATGTTTTCAATATACATCATATCTTACATTATTAATTAACTATATCTATATTTATATATTTATAAGAAATCTAGAAAATTTCTATTTTTACCTTCATAAAAAATAAAGAATGATAGAGTTAAAAATAACCGTAATAAAATATTTCTTACAATTAAAAAACAAGCAGCTTTCAGAAAAAAGAAGAAACTTATTCTTAAAAGAAATTTAAACTATTACTGTTAAATATAGAAAGAAAATTTAATTGCTGAATTTTTTATAGCATTTCTATCCATAAAGAGGACACTCAGACTAAATGTTTTATTTGATGACACACGTTTTTTAACTTTAGAAATATATATATTCTATCATTCTAAGCACTTCTGTTGTTATTTAGGTTAATTTTGAAATATTTATAAAATCTTTTATACCAGTATGCCTTTTCAATAAGAGTATTTTTTATGTATATATTTTAAGGAACTAAATTTAGGAAAATTCGGTTCATGTGCTGGGCGTGATTTTTAAAGGAGATTCTTTTTAATTAAATTCGATAAATCAATTCATTTTATCTTGATAGCAGTTATTTTCTACAGATCTTGACTGCTGCAATATTTTCTAATAATCGACAAAGTTCTCGACATTTGTAAAATTCAATTCAGGAGTTAACTTATCTTTATCTAAAGAAAGAATTTAAAATAAAAACTAAAAGCTTATGATGCTGTACGAAATAAAAAAAATGATAAATTTTGTGAATTATGACTTTGTATGAGGACTTCAGTTTTAACACTCCATTTTAAAGTTTTTAACAAACTTTAATGAGATAGCTATCCGAATAATAGTAATAAAATAGTTAACTATGAAAATCCTTTCTTACTTCTTAAGTATTAAAATGACTATATTTTGAGACATTTCTTTTTTTGTGAAGCATTCATACATTTTTTAATTGATAACTTTCATAATGTTAATAGCAAAATTTTATGTTAAATTAATTCATCCAGCAATTATTGTTGCAAAATAATTTAAAATATTTTATTATTTTAAGAAATGGGAAATTAAAAACCTAAGATAAAGGAAGGCTACATTTAAATTATATATATATATATTTGTAAAATAAGTATAAGTTAATGGTAAGCATTTGCTGATGTGATAACTGATGCACTGATGTTGCATGAAATGCTATTTCTTCTTGAAGAAATCAGATGTTTTTTAAGTTGCATATCACGATTTTTTTAAAATTCATTTTGAAATATTATATCAATCTTTCGGTTAAGCAACTTGAAGGAAAAATTGTTATCTACAGAGACTGTTTGTACATTTTTTAGGCGACTTTGTTTTGTTATTAAAAAAAATCGCCTACTTGGAAAACAAAATTTTAACTCCAACTATATTTTCTAAAGTGTAAATTATCGTCTGCTGCTTGGCAGTTTTGTTTTCATGCAAAATGGCACTTTTAAAGAAGCGATGGACAGAAGACTATATCTGTGCTCTTTCCGAAGAAAATTATTCGTATTTAGTTATAAAAAAATGCTATTAAGTCATGATTTTTCAATATCTAAAGCAACGATAGATAATATTGTCAATAAGCAAGGGAAGAAAAACCTCAGATTTGGCTTCAGGAAGAAATATTGTTCAAAATACATATCTAAGTGAAAACCGGAATGTTTCGAGTATTGCAAGGATAAGAACTTGTTAAAAGAAAATCTAACTAATGTTAATGAAAATGTTAAAAGAAATGTTAAACTATGTTATGTGAAAATATATGAAATGTTGAACTAATGTTAAAAGAAAATCTGCGAAGTCAAAGGACAGTTGAATAATCAATAAAATGCTGATGTCAACTGTAAATAAAGGGATTATTGCTGATTTGAGTCTTAAAAGGGCTAGAAAACGTAATATGCATCTACTTTCTCCACGACATATCCCCTAAAGCAGAGTGCGCTGCAGAATTCTCTGTGAGAAACACTTATTCGAATAAAAATGGGAAAATGTTGTCACAATAGATGAATCTTGGGTATATTTAAAAGACTGCAATAAAAAAGGATCCGTTTATTATCATCAAATAGAAGGAAAAAAATTTAGAACATGGTCCAAAGAATTTAAGAATGTTTTTGAAATGTATTTATGACTGTTGTTGGTTTTTGATACAACGACCAATAAAAATGAGAGGCAGTGAAGAAATCTATTAAAGTCAACTCCACATATTACCAGGAACATATTTGATACCCAGATTTCAAATATGAAATACCTTCTCTTTACCCACAGTAGAAATGCATCAAGACAAAGTAAGCAGCCAAAAGTAAAAATCCAATGAGAAATTCATGGAAAAAATGGAACAAGATGCAGGTATCAAGACTCATATCCCCCCCCCCTAAATTTTCTGAAGTATCTGCCATAGAGTTTTGTGCTTTTGAACTTTTATGAAGCTAATTGTCCAAAGGTCGGCTTACAACTGTCTTTGGACTTTGGAGAGTTTTTAAAGAGAAATGGGATAAAAAACCTCTTTTAATACTAAAAAAGTCTTTATTGTCTTGGAAATTACGGTGTAGAAAGATAGTGAAGACTGGAGGTTAACAAATGGAACATATGAAATGCAAAATGTTTCGGTAAACTATCTCTGTAAATACAATGAAATTCGTCTAAGAAATGCGCGAACCTCTGTAGAAACAAGCAAAGTTGAGAATCATTATACTCCGTAACCATTGAAAATTTCCAAATAAAGAAAAGCAGTACTAATGCAATAATTACTTTTACCAGCAGTTAAGTAATAACATTTGCAATCGGATCTTTATTCACCTTCAATTTCATTCCTTGTTTAAAAAGGCATAGTGGAATTAAAAATACTGCTGTGAATAAAAATTAATATGTAAAATGGAAAAACCTTTTGGGTTATTACCTTGATTTTACTCTTAGAAAAATCAAGGTAATAATCCAAAAGTAATTATCAAAACAAGTATTGCTATCATCTTTGAATATTACTCAAAAAATTATCTGGGGTTTTCTTTCTGAAGTCTGTTTTTAAGTGTGCCTCGATTTCACTTAATTTCGACACAAGCCGAGCCTCGTTAAATATTTACAAACGTATATTACGAGTAGTTATGATGTTTTCAACAAACGCAACCAAAAAAAGCTTTTTATGTGTAACTAACTAGCTGTAGAGGAATAGTCTAAACTTCCAAAAATTTTTTATTCATAGATTTTTATGCATTAATATAATTAACGCAAAATGTATAGCTCATTTAAAAAGTAATATCGAAGCACATCTGGTAGATATTATTTCGTAATTTGATGAAAAATTAAATTTTCAAATGTTGTTTAGTGTAAAATAATAAAAATTTTGAACGTCAAGAAGTTAAGCAAGAATTTAAGACTAAATAAGATTTTTCTGAAATTTTCAACAATCCATCGAATAAGTTACATTAATTAATGCTAATTAACATTTATTATTATTTTTTTTTTTTTTAAATTTTTAGATGCTTTACATTTTTTACAGTATGCACTAGTTTATTCAGATCATTATAAAATAGTGTTGCAGAGAAGAATGCATATGTTCAATCTGTCAAGTTCTAGATTTTGCACATTTAAGTGAAAGGGTCAATTCCGGGTAGCTCGAATAAAACCAGTAAAGTTTACGAGGGTCATTATGTTTTCAACTAAAATACCATTATGTTTTCAACTAAATATGTCATTATGTTTTCAACTAAATGTGTTAAAACTCAATCTTCCTGTGCTGCACTTCTTTAGTTCATAAATTTAGCTACTTTTTTTTTTTTTTTTTTTTTTTTTTTTTTTTTTTTTTCCAAATTGAAAGAGAATCAAAGATATTATTTGCACTACAGCCTAAGTGGTTGATTTTGCCCTCTCATGTAAATATTTGTATGTTTTCATATGTTTAAGATACAGTCGCGTTTGTTTTCTGTAATTAGAAAAATTTAAATTAACAATACATAAAAGTTTAAATTAATGGCTAGATACTGGCTAATTTCTAAATGTAATTTGAATAAAGATGAAAAAAAAGAAAAACGCATTTAATTTCCAGTTTAGCATCTGATTAAAAATAAATTAGTTGCTTTTAAAAATTAATATTTTTAAGATTTATTGAAAGAAAAATTGATAGCCACACATTTGTAACATGTGGACATTTACCCTTTCAGAAAAAAGTAGGTACATTTTTCAACAAAATAGTGTAAATAAATAGTCTTTTAATAAATTTCAATTATAGTGAAATTCTTCGTATTCTATTAATATGATTTTTGTTTAAATGGTGTAAAGCAAATGAATGGGAAACTTTTATAAAAGGAAGTTTCATAAAAGGAGTTTCATGTTTTTATGCAGTTTTATTCTTTATTTTTTTTTATGAAGGGAAGCTACATTATTGCTTGATGAGTTGTTATTTCTTATAAAGCCTCAGGTTTGGTAAACAAACATTCTAACAAACTTGACCAATGAGGAAGATCTCACTTTATCTCATATTGTGGCAAATTTTTATTGGTGGCTATGAATTCTTCAAGTTTCGCGAAGACAGCATTTTCATAGCATTATACAGAAATCTTCTTCACTGTTAAAATCAAGTCTTCTAAGGCTGTTTATTTTATAAAATGTTGTTATAACTGCTAGAAGGGAAACTCGTTCTTGCATTTAATATATTAATTTTAAAATATCGTAATATATTACACACAAGTTTGCAAAACTTTCTAAACTTGTTATAGACCAAATAGTGAAGAGGAGAATAATATATATGTGGTTTAAAACTGCCTTTTTAACATTCGAAACTCAGAGTTACAGAGTTACTTAGAGTTATTACCTTAGGTAATATAATAAAGGGGACTCTTTTATACAGTTATTTAAAATTTAACTAATAATTCATAATGTCATTTAATTACGATGCCTGTAAGTCTATAATTTAAAAGTGGTAAATATGGCTATGCAGAAATATTATAATAATACCTTACTGAGATACAGGCTCTTCAGCTGATAATTTTAAGGTTTTCAAGATAAAATATTGCCTTTATCAAAATATTTCATTTTCCGAAGCTAACAGATCTACAGAATGTGAAATAGTAGACGTTATACTTATTTTCACCAGTTTTCTAGTAAGTGCATTCATTAAATAAATAATCAAGACGTCCTAATAGTCTTTTAGAAAGATTCATGAATGAACACTGTTGCATAAAACTTCAAAAACTTAATACGCAGTTTATGAAAACTACTGACGTCCATAATTGTATAGTGCAGGTTCAGTACCCTGAAATTTAGATTCAGTACTCTTTAAACTGAACAAGCTTGGAAAAATGTAAGATCGTAATTTTTCATATTAGGGTAAAGCTTTGTTTTATATTAATAAGTAAAATTAATTTAAACTTACTTTTGAAACCAATTTTAAAAGTTAACTTTAAAATCTTATTTAAAAGTAAAATAAAGCATCAAACGTTAATTTTCTATATTATATATCTTCTTAAATCTAGGTATTCAAATTTAGCTACAAGAATTTAGAATATAGACAGGAAAAGGAATAAAAGATATATTCTTACTGCTTGTTTTCTGAGAAGTAAAAGGCTCGAAAATCATCGTACAGTTCTTGAAGTTCAGTTTCATTTGGAGGAATCGTCTGATACGACGTCTAGTGACTTAGATGAGATATCGCTGGAGACAGAATCTACTCTTACTGGTGGGGAGATGCCAGCATTAATGCAGGGTGGCATAACTGCCGACCCCAGTAGCGCATGGTCAGGCAGGCTCGGAAAAGCTGCCGGGACAAAGGTAGGTTTGTACGGGCCTAACGATGGCAGAGCAGCCGCGAACGGCACTTGACCCAGTCCTCTATGTAAATGATGATGCAGGGGTAAACTGAAGACGCTCGTCGCAGCCTGTGGCGGTTTCGAACCGACAAATAGGTGTGGAAAGTCCGCACCGGTCATGACCGGGTTGAAAGTCATAGCCGCCGAAGTGTAGGTGGGATGCCAATTAGCCATGCTGAGCTGAGGAAAGGTCGCCAGCGACCTAGATGCCAGCATAGGTTGAGGTATCATAGGTTGGTGTCCTTGCAATGCACCATGTGTTCCGACAAGTCCACCGTTTTTGATGTCAGGACCTATGATATTTTCGATAGTAAATGGCTGTTTGTAGGTAGTGGGCACACTAGATGAAAGTAAAGTCTCACCCAGAGGTTGCAGATGGCTGGGAGCTGCAGCAAGAGCTGTCAATCTCATCTTTGCATGTTCCTGTACAGCGGCCTGGGTGGCCGTTTCGAAATGTTTGAGGTCCGCAAGTGCTGCTGCTGTAGCATCTTTAGCTTGTTTGCTTAGTTTGAAACGCTTTCGGCGTCGTAGGTAGCTGCCGTTCTCAAACATATCACCACAGGCCGGATGAAGTGCCCAGTAGCTTCCCTTTCCGGGACGGTCCGGCCTTCGAGGTATCTTAATGAAGCAGTCATTAAAAGACAAATTATGCCGCAAACTATTTTGCCATCGTTGAGTGTTCTTTTGGTAATATGGAAATCTGTCCATTATAAACTTATAAATATCACTTAGAGTTAGCATTTTTTCACTTGAGCTATTGATGGCCATAAACGTCAAAGAAATATACGAGTACGGCGGTTTCTGCTCGCCGTACGTGCTGCGTCCGGGCCTCGGCATGATTTTGGCCCTCCTCAGTAAGGCCGACGGCTCTTCCAGTCCATAGAGATCACGGCTGACGCTGAACAATCACCACCGCACTAATATGATTACTGCCGCAGAGTAACTCGGCGAACTTCCTCCCTTCTGCTCGAAGGGGGCAGGGCCGTCGTGGAGTCCTCAGGTACGGAGGGGGGATGTGACAAAAGGGGTGGAATAAAGTTGACGTTATAACACGAGTAATAACACACACGCCGACGCGAAACGCACACAAGAAAACAGCGCGCGCATACACCTTCGAGAAAACTTTCGGCCTGCTCAGCAGTTTACCGGCCTCTTTGCCGAATGGTTCGCCGTAGAGGTTCGGCAAACAACTTAGGATACGCCCTTCTGCCCCCGCCCATAACGCGCAAATGAAGAACCGCCTATTGATGAGCTTTTGACCAATGAGCATAGCAGAGGGAGTCATGGTGAGTAGAAGCAAAGCCAGCCTCCTTTTTTTACTACAGTTCTTTTCTAACTTTCCTTTCGGAGCGATATCTCATGGCCCATGAAGGACAATTTCTTGTAATTTGTTAAAAATATCGTTTTAATTTTGGATGAAAATATTATCTTATTAGAAAACGTAGTACAGAAGTAAAAATAGAAAAATGTAGTACAGAAGTAAAAATAGAAAAACGTAGTACAGAAGCGTATTATTTTACTTCCATTTGGCAATACAATTTTAGGTTTTACGGTTGCTCTAAATGCAAATTAATCAGAGAATAAATACGAAGTACATTAAATAGTAAATGATTTATTATTTGAAAATTTAAAAAATTCCAGTAAGTTCTTGTAACATGAATTTGTAAGGTATTTTTAAATGAAACGAAACAAATTTTTATGAATATTAATGCAATAATAATATTAGAATTAATACAACAGAGGTATATTTAATATAGATGCATTGAATACTATATAAAGCAATCATATGCGAAAGAGTTAGTTTTTATGTAATAAATACAACTACAATGCTAAGAGATACCTGACTTGTATTCGACTACCTATTGAAGAAGGTTATAAGGGAGGTATAAAGTAGAAGGCTGTGCCTGAAGAATTTTTAGCGTTCGTAAAATTAAAAATTGCTCTGAAATGTACATTTATGAATGAGCTTAAATGTATTGAAAATTATCAAGTTATTACTAATGCAAATAATAATACTGTTGCCAGAATAGATAATAATGAAGACTGCACATTTAATATTGATGTATGCTGTTTCAAATAAATAAAAAGTAACTCATAAGAAAGATATCTGTTATCGGAAATGCAGTCTATAGGATACCTAGGCAGTTTATAGAATGCTTCGCTTTTTTAAAGTATGAAAAAAAGGTTATGGTAAGGCTATTATGTAAAAACCATCCATTCCTCAAAAATGCAAATATTATTTTAAAAAAATAATAAAAAGCTGCCAAAAAACTTTTATTCTAAATACGTTAAAAAAAAAAAAAAAAAAGGTGAGATGATATAGGTACACCATAATACATTTGTATTCTTTATTTTACTGGAAATCAATAAGATCTGCCTGACAACGAGATTTAATTTTTTAAAAAATCATAAATCTTACATTAATGCCCTTTTGAATATCTTTACTTTTTTTTGGGAGGGGGGTAGGACTCACAAAGGTGGATGTTCAGTTCATTATCATTACGTGACCTTTTTGTGTTTGCTTTCAACATTCTGCCCCGTCCTCCGTGTCCAATAGCCAAATGAGTTTCGGAAGTGAAATAACTCAATGTGAAATAACTCTCCGTGAGGTAATACTATATAGTACTTACGCCCTCTTTAACAGTATAAATGAGTTTACTTTTGTTTTCCACAAATATTACATCATGGTCGATTCAGCAACCAATAGTCAGGTGGTTTCTTGTTAGTAGTTATTTTGGAATTTTTTACATCATTTATTAACTTCTGGCAAGTAGTTTCGGTTATTCGAAGCGAATCGGAGATGTATTTCATACTCTATCGGTTTGTCATTTGGCATTCTATGGAATGCTTAGGCAATGTCTGAAATATTTAATCGTTTCATACATGCCGGTCGGTTTTCGGCATTCTATAAAACGCCTAGGTATTGTATAGAACGCCAGACTTCAGTGCATAAGAAATACATAAATGAAGTACTTAAAATTATTAAATTAAAATTTTCTTAATGATGGAGTACGTGACTTTGCAGTTCTTCCGATTATCTTTATTATTTTAAATTGTAATGTAACCTAAAGATGTCATTTCTTAATATTTTATATAATTTTCTAAGCGTTTTAAAAGTATTTTTGATCAATCATTCTAGTTTATCAATTGCTTGAGATTTATTTTTAAGTCTTTTTTTTTAATACAATGCATTTAAGTTTTATCAGTGCAAAATATTCTATAATTCAATATGTATATTCGATAATCCACTATGTTTGATTTTTCATTTTTAAAAGTAAATCAAAAGTAGTCACACTCTTATGTGCTCTTTATTACGTACTATTTATATATGCACTATTTATACATGTACTCTTTATTAAGTATACTTACTTTATTCGTTAAGTATTCGTTTAAGTATGCTTACTAGATTTATATATAACTTTGTTCTAATACAGGTATTCTGACGCAAGATCGGACTTTTTCTGAAATGACATGCAGATTTTTTTTTCTATATTTCAATTCTATGACTCATTATGATTAAATATTAAATTTGAATTAATTGAGTTATTAATAAACATATACTAAATTCAGTTAACACTGAGGAGCTAAAAGTTTGAGACAGAATTTTTTAAAAACTTCTGCGAGTTTTACAAAACGTTGTATTTTGGCATAACTTGAGTCGTAGACTCGAAATATCGGAAAAAGATACGTATGTCATTTCAGAAAAGTACGATTATGTCCAACTACCTATGTTAGAACAATGGCATATATAAACAGTCTAAATCGACATAGTCTAAGTCGGGTTAGCTAATCTAATACATAGCCTTCAGAACTATCAATATATTGCTACTACTTTTTGCCCAACCTTTGCAATTGCTTTTCAATGAACCATGATTTCCATTTTGTCATGGATGTCGTCTCCAATGTTACCCCGATAAATTAGTAATTGATTGTGCATCGTACATTTTCCGATCGATGTTACCTGAAACAAAGAAGATCTATTTTAAAATGATATGTGTTGGAAATTTAAAATTGAATTGATGTAATTAAAAATGTGATTTCTCTTAAACATAACCAAGCATTCCTCATTTTCTTCAAATAGTTAAACTTCAGCTGTTTTTCATTTGTGATAACACAGATGTTTATCCTTTACTTTGAATTATCTGTATAACTGGAATGATATTCTTTATCAAAACTTACATGTAGAGTAGCGAACACAATTCCATAAATTTAGAAGATTTTATTTATGTCAGAATCAAGATGAGGTAAAATGCATTTTTTGGCTATATTCTTATGATTTAAATATTATACAAATCTCTCGTGATTTGTGATTAATTCATTTAAAATTGCGCAGGTAATTAGAATTGGTATTACTGTTATTTCCTGTGACTATAACATTAAGAACTATTTAAGAATACATCGTTATTTCTTATAACTGTAAAACTCAAAGAGGATTCTTAAAGAAACTGAATCGTTTTCTTTCCGCATTTGTGGTAAATTAAAAAAATTTCCAAAACGAAAATAAATTTTGCACTACCTAAATGATTAAATAATCCCTCAAAAACTAACCATTTAAAACAAATTTTTGTTTAACTTAACATTAATTGACAATATCAGGAACAATACCTTTTAAACACTAAAAAGATTTAATCTCTTTATAGCATCGAAGAACTACTACAAATCATAACCTTCTTTATTCAGAATTTAAAGAATGTAACTTATATGCGCTTATGAACATGAGCTACGTGAGATAGATATAATGACCTAAAGTATGTGTTTCAGTCAAGCCACTTCAAAAATCGTTATTACATCAAACTGAGCATTTTAGTGTGGAAGTGTGTAGAATGTTTCTGGCTTTCATCTCATGGTTACGCATAATTACACATTTTCGATAAAGCACCACTGTGTGAAGAAACTGTCAACGAGTTTTATAGGAAATAATTTATTGCACACATCTCGCCGGCACTCATCCTCAAGGGTGGACAAGAAAAGACCCTTCTTCCAGAAGGTGTCGAAATTCGACGCGGACACATTGAAATTCGAGTCCCTATTCGCTCAGCAAACACGTTTGATAATAATGAAATGTAATAATAAATAAATCCACTTCCTACCCCACAAAAAGTGAAACCTCGTGTTGTTTGGAGACCCCATTCATGACAATAACAGAAGAGTCAAGTCAAATGTTGACAAAGGGACAATACCGGAGCTGTGGGCCTTTTCGGATGAGGCCCTTCAACCAGATCAAAAGAACGTTTTCTGTTCAATGATCGAAGGGGGAAGAAGCAGGGTACTCAACATCAGATGCTAAGAGGGCCTGGTTCTTGGACGTACAATGGCCAGTTCTTGGGGCATCGCCTCTCCAGCGCGCTCGATTTTTTGGCTGAGGATGGCTATGATTTCTCGCATTCATTGAAGCTGGGGATGGGGGATACGGAGGGGTTAAAGAGTGATAGTTTGGTAAAATCACCCGGCACGCACTTCTTTTGCGGACTATTGAATAATCGAGGGGGTTCGTAAAAGGGCGTAATTCCCACCCCCGAACATTAAAGGGAGCGACAGGCGTGAAGGAGTGGAGAAGGGGCGTTTGTTGGACACTTTTTGCCTAATAATGCTGGCTATTATTAATATGTTTTTGTATGGGTATGGATTGGATTGTGTTCTGGAGCAGACCCTTGTCGGTTTTTGTGAGAATAGAAGAAAGTTTTAGGTCCGGGGTGGATTTGGAAAGATTTGCTCACTGGAACTGATGCTTATTATTTGTCCTTTTGTCGGCGGTTTCTGCTCAAGCATTTGAGGGAAAGAAGCTGAGTATTTATTTATTTTTCTATTTCCTGGGGATTATGGTGACAACAGAATAAAACGTTCACTAGATACTAGCACGCGTTCGAATATCAAATACGAATATGAAAAATAGAAATTTTGTTCAAATTGCCTTAGTCTGTTGACAAATTGTCACTTTAGCGACTGCTTCTCTCTTAATTAATTCATTTCTCTGAGCGATGATGTGGAGGTAATTGCAAAGGTACTCCGTAATTCAAACGCCTTGGTCCTTAGTCTGTATAACAAATAAATTACATTGTTATTCCAAATCCAATATTCAAGTGAAATTCGTTTTCTCACGTGAATGAATAAGATGATTGGTGAAAAATTAAAGTTCACACTGACCGTTTATTATTACCTAAATGTATTAAGAATTTTGAAACAGAAAACTTTTTCAACTTTCCGCTCGTTTCCTATCCGCCTTTTTACCCCTTAAATTATCTATTAGTTGAAAAAAGCAATGGGAATACCCGAATCATGACTTTTATCTGTGTATAATTATGAGATTCGAAAGGAGATTCGAATAAGCAATTCAAAAAGTAAGCTCACTTGATTTTTTATTCATTTGAAAGGGATTGAAAAATTTAAGAAAAATCAAGTGAGCTAACTTTTGAATTCCTTTAATTAATTCAAAAACGGGGAGATCATTTAAATGACCGAAATTATTTTAGTTACTATTTACACATTTTTATAACTTTAACTCTGCCTAATGCATTATTTCTCAAACATTTTTTGTCTGTGCACACGTAAAAAAGGTTTAACATTGGTATTTCCTCCCATACTTTCGAACTGCTGAAAGTATGCTAATATTAACAAGAAATTGTTGCAGTTATTTGCACTGCAGTAAATTTATAAAAGAAGATTATGATTAAAATAATTCAGTTATTTTTTACAAGACTGACAATTTTCAAATATTACTGCGCTTCTAAAATTACGTAAGATCTAAATTTAATAAAGATATTCCTGATAATTTTCTGAAATATATATTTTTTTATTTTAAGGAAATACATTTGAAATTGGTACGTGCAGTTCTTGAGTTTGCATCTTAAAATGGATATTTTTGGTTTTAATTCTTACTTATAATATCGCTGTTTGAAGAAGGAAGTAATGACAAGTGGCATGAAAATGTTTTTTCCGCAATATATGGAATGAATAATAGTTCTTTTCGCATTTAACCAGAACGCATTTAATTCGTTTTCTTTCATAATGAGTGTTCCTTATGTACCATTTTCTCTCCAGCTGTGAGTCCACCTCAACGTAGTGTGGTGGTAACTTCCTTTATGCCGATGGCCAGTATCATCTGCTGATGACTGAGCCAGCAGTAGATAGAAAACACGGGTTCACCGACACGCGGTGTGGGGTGTGGGCGTGGTCAATGACGTCACACAGAGGGCGGGGCCAAAGGCAACGTCATCACACTAGGAGGCGTGGTCACGAGTGGAGTTGAGGTGTTCGTAGACTACTGATTGAGTTGTAGACCTCCTGCTTTTCATTTAAAGTTAGTTTTTTTAAAATTGGCAACGGGGTCATGGTGTCCTCTAGGGATGAAAAATGAAAATAATCTATTTAGGAATTGCTCATGGCGTCCTCTAGGGACGAAAAAAGAAAATAATCTATTTTAGAAGTTTCTTTTTTTTTTTTTTTTAAATGTTGTATGATTCAAAATATAGAATTGAACCCTCAAACAAAATATCTCACCAGCTCAGTAGTTTGAAGATTTTAACCACTAAGCTGACGGGATACATTCAGATTCAGGTAAAAAAGCCTATATAAGAAAATGGAATTTGAATCAGCTCATCAATTGCAATTATGCCTGCCCCAGGAGAAGCCACCGTTGCGGTGTGTTTATACACTGTTTTATGCGTTATTTTATCATCCATCTATATTTTTACAGAATTTCATAAAATTCCTATTGATTTTACGCTACGTCTTAACGACAGTGGGAATTTATCATTATCCATATGAAGAATAATTCAATAGGTTATGAATATGAATTTATCGTATCAGGATCCGGCTCATGTTGCAAGTTTTGGTGGTGTTGAAGCTTTACATCGTGCTGCAGGAGGTAAAGTTTCCAGGAAAGAGATTCAAACATGGTTAGAGGGAATAGATGCGTACACGCTTCACAAGCCAATTCGCCGAAAATTTCCAACGAATAGAGTAATTGTGTATTCTATAGATCAACAATGGCAAGCTGATTTAGTGGATGTTTCACATTTACGTGATCATAATGATGGTTATCGATATATATTAACCTGTATTGACATATTATCCAAATATGCATGGGCTATTTCTCTGAAACAAAAGAGAGGAGAAGATATTGTGAAAGCGTTTCAAAAAATAATGAGCCAACGTAAACCAAAATTACTTCAAACGGATCAGGGCACCGAATTTAAAAATAAAGTGTTTATAAAATTTTTAAAAAGAAATCAAGTTCAACTTTTCAATACATTCAATACTACTAAAGCATCCGTGGTGGAAAGGTTTAATCGCACTTTGAAAACAAAAATGTGGAAATACTTTACGACTCGAAATACATATAAATATGTAGATGTCTTGGACAAATTAATAGAAAGTTATAATGCTACTTTTCATTCAAGTATAAAGCGAGCTCCCATAGAAGTCAATTCAGAAAATGAGAGTGATGTATGGTTTACCTTGTATGAAGATCATCCTTCTAACGTTTCTAAATGTATATTCGCTGTAGGAGATGTGGTACGTGTTTCCAAACTAAAGCTTACTTTCGAAAAAGGTTATGAAACCAATTGGACGGAAGAACTATTTGTGGTGACAGAGTGTGTTAAAAGACATCCAGCCGTGTATAGAATTAAAGATTTACTTGGAGACTCAGTAAAAGGAACGTTTTATGCACAAGAGTTGCAGAAAGTGAGACTGAAAGAGGAATATCGCATTGAAAAAATTTTAAAGAAACGTATGCGTAAGAAACAGACAGAATACTTTGTAAAATATCGCGGTTATCCCGACAAATTCAATCAATGGATTCCAGCTTCTAATTTACTCTCGATATAAAGTGTGAGAAAATATTGTATCCGAATCATTTATGAAAATGAGTTTCTACGTAACAGCTATGAATTATTTCCCCGAAAATAAAATTTCACATTTTATAACACGTTTACCTGTTCCCATTGAATTAAAAGGTATGTGGGAAGTTGGTTTGGTTGAATTGCTATATCCGCACACATGGCACAATGTGAATGCAGACAATAACTTAATTGGATTTGTTTTAGAGAAAGATGGTGAAATGTTAGGTCTTAGATTACCTCCAGGATGTTATGAAACAGTACCTGATATTTTAAAAGCTATTTATATTAAAGAACATCAAAACAAAATAATTTTTAATTATAACCCAGTAACAAAACGAGTGAAAATCAAAGTGAAAAATAACGCTAAAGTGATTTTACATGATGGGTTAGCACAAATGTTAGGTTTTGAACCTATGGAAATTACATCTACAGATGATAGTGCCGAAACTGTTGTAGAAAGTCCTTTTGCAGCCGACCCCTGTGCACATTATCGTGTATTAATGATATATACGGATATTGTAGAACCTCAAATCGTAGGAGATGTTTTAGCTCCTCTTCTTCGAATTGTAAGAGTAACTGGTAGCGATGGAGAAGTGGTGAGTGCACTATTTGATAGACCTCATTATTTACCTGTGAATCGGAAAATGATAGACACTTTGGAAATCGATATAAGAACGCATATGGGAGCATTTACGCCATTTGAACGAGGAAGGTCATACGTGAAACTTCATTTCCGTCAAAAATACTTGTCATAATGTATGTACCTTATCAGTGTTGTCAAAAATCTTTTGAAGATTATTATGTACAACAAACAGGACATGGATTGAATTATTATCAAGGTAATCTTTATCAGAGAGGATACGGATTAGGGGGTCTATTCAGATCCTTCTTTCGCGCTGCCGTACCTCTTATTAAATCAGGAGCCAAAGCAATTGGAAAACAAGTATGGCATAGTGGACTGAATTTGTTAAATGATGTATCACAAGGACAAGATGTAAAAGAGGCTGCTAAGCGTCGACTGAAAGAAGCCGGAAATATATTAACAGATAAAGCTGCTACTAAAGTGAAGAACATGATTGGTTCTGGACGAGTTAATAAAAAGCAGAAACGTAGGAAAAAGCGTACCATTTCTCACCGATCAAAGAAGGTGAAAGCACAGGATATTTTCTCTTAAAAAAAAAGTATGACTTCGTATATTCATCGAGACTCTCCCGTTTGCGTCAAATCTGAATTAGATTTATTTACCATTCCTCCTACGCAAACAGCTATAGAAAAAGGACAGTTTGTGGAATATCACCCTCTCGCAAATATACGAGATGGAGGACCTATCGAATTTAATATTTCTGGCAGTGGTGAAGACTATATTGATCTAGCTGCTTCTTATATACACGTGAAAGTTAAAGTAGTTAAGACAGACGGATCCAATCTAACAGACAAAGAACCGGTTGCCCCTGTAAATTTATTTTTACATTCTCTCTTTTCGCAAGTAGATGTAAGTTTAAATGAAAGAAACATTTCATCTGCGACAAATACCTATCCTTATAGAGCCTTCATCGAAACATTATTAAATTATGGGGAAGATGCAAAGAAAAGTTTACTCACCTGCGAAGGATTTTTCCAAGACACTTCACCTAATAAAATAGATGTCTTAGCTCAAGATGCGGATGCTGGACTAAAAGCTCGCGGTGAACTTATAAAAAACAGTCAAATTGTGGATTTGATAGGACAATTACATTGTGACATTTTTCAACAAAATCGACTCATGTTAAATTTAGTTGATGTGAAAATTAAAATGGTGCGTAGTAAATCTGCTTTCTGTCTAGTTTCTACTGAGAAAGATGCCGATTATAAAGTGATCTTGGATCATGCTTCTTTGTTTATCAGAAAAGTAAAAGTAAACCCTGGAGTCTCTCTCGGGCATGTAAAAGCGTTGGAAAAAAGTTCTGCTAAATACCCTATAGATCGAGTATTATGCAAAACATATTCAGTTTCTAAGGGAAGTTGGTCTTTTATGCAAGATAATGTATTTTTAGGATTGATGCCCAAGCGAGTCATTATTACTTGTGTAGAAAATGCTGCAATGAATGGACAATATTCAATGAATCCTTTTCTGTTTGCCCATCATCATGTCAACTTTATATCGATTTATGTAGATGGACAACCCGTTCCATGTAAACCAATGGATCTTGATTTCGAATCTAATCATTATGTGCGTGCTTACCACAGTTTATTTTCAGAATTTAATCGCGACAAAGGCATCTATTTATCTCGAGAAGAATTTGCGAAAGGACATGTGTTATATGCTTTCGATTTAACTCCAGATATGTGTGATGGATCTCATTTTAACTTACAGCAACAAGGCAATTTGCGAGTAGAAATTAAATTTGCTAAAGCTCTCTCTGTGACTCTCTCGGTGCTAGTCTATGCAGAATTTCAAAACGTGATTGAAATAACAAAATCTCGTCATGTACTATGCGATTTTGCTAATTAAGCAATGGACAGCCTTGAAATAAATAGAGCACTCTCTCAGAATGCAAAGACACGAAAAATATTTCTGGGAGTTTTTGCAAGTGATCGACTCCCTGTCGAGATCAAGAAATATCCAAGTTGCTTTACAGCTAATGTAGATCGTGCATCTGAATCCGGTAGTCACTGGTTAGCCTTTTACATTTCATCCCCACAGCATTTAGAATTTTTCGATTCCTATGGACATGACCCATCCTATTTTCCTGGACTGATAGCCAAGTATGCAGAACGATTTCCACAGATGGACTTTAATTCGATGACTCTCCAAACTAATGTAACGGCAGTATGTGGTCAATATTGCATATACTATTTTCATTGTAAATGTCGTGGACAATCTCTCAATGATATATTGTTATCTTTCATACCTCAACATATATCTAATGATATTAAAGTATATAATTTTGTAATCAAGAAATTTCATGTAAGATCTTTTTTCTATCAATAAATACTTAAACTTTATACATTATGTGTCTTGTCTCATTTAATATGGAATTTCCAAAGCTACAACATCCTTTCACAATGGTGATTTCGGGACCCACTGGATGTGGGAAAACCTATTTTGTACGAGAACTGTTAAAGTATAAAGAGGAAATGTTTTCAACGATTCCCGATAAAGTAGTATGGTGTTATGGAATTTACCAACCTCTGTATAATGATATACCGAATGTTACTTTTGTCGAAGGTTTACCAATTAAATATCAAGAATATTTAGGTTCCAACACATTATTCATCATAGACGATTTGATGAGCGAGTGTGGGAATGATAAACGTCTGACTAACTTATTTACAAAAGGAAGTCATCATTTAAATTTAAGCGTTATTTTTATCACACAAAACTTTTTTCACAAGGGAAAAGAAATGCGTGAAGTGACTTTAAATGCACACTATTTGATTTTGTGTAAAAACAGAAGAGATGTCAGTCAAATCGTACATTTAGGAAAACAGCTCTTTCCGCGTCATTTAAAGTTTTTTCAAGAAGTATATGAAGATGCAACCAAGAAACCTTTTTTTTATTTATTCATTGATCTGAGCAGTGAAACTCCGGAAGAATTACGTTTACGCACCCAAATTTTACCTAACCAAGTACAGTATGTTTATCAAATGAAACATTATTAAAAAATAATAAAAACAACAGCTTTATAAAATGCATCATCATTTTATAAAATGACGCTGGTCAAGAAACAGCTAAGACAGTTACAGCTGTTAAACATTTGTCCGTTAAAGTTACGGAAACAGCTATTAAAGAAAATTAATATCAATTGCATAAAAGCTATATGCGAATGTAGTTTAAACATACTCAAAGGAAACGTTCCATTGTCAGACCAACAAAAGAAGTCTCTCTGTAAGCATAAAACAACTTTACGAAAATTAGGAAATCGTAAGATTTCTCTTGTGAAGAAACGAAAATTAATTTTACAAAAAGGAGGTTTTCTAAACGTTTTGATTCCTGCTGCTCTCAGTGTTCTTACAGGACTAATCAATGGAGTTCACTAAGAAATATGTGTTAGTTCCAGAAGAGATGATGACAAAGCATACCATTTCTGATAAACAGTTAAGTGAATTGGATAAAGCCATGATGCATATTTTAAACAGTTCAGTTGACGATCGTGAGAAATTAGTGCGTTATTATGAACTTTTACAAAAGAAATTGAACTTAAAGGAATACAATTCACCCTTTAAACCTCCTAAAGACGACTCACAAAATTCTTTAGACGATTCAGCTGAGATGAAGAAAGTGAAAGAGGAAGAAGAAGCCCCCTCATCTGTGACAGACGGCGACAAACAGATGACTGTAACTGATTATTCTACTGTTATCTTAGACAGTGTACCTTTACGAATGAGAAGAAAAGCACAAAATGCATTAGCTATTTTAAAGCGACATCCTGATATTCTTAAGTGGAATGATAAAGGCGAAGTACTTTATCATAAGGAAAAAATTAAGCATTCAAATATTATAGACTTAATCAATATCCTTTTTACAACCAAAAAGAAAAAGATTAATATTCCTGCTAAAAACGAATTTTTAAAAGCCTTGACTGAAATCAACATGCCAATGGACTATATCAAAAATGAAAATTTACAGAATCATGATGTTAATATGAAAAAAAAATATTGCATGTTAAATCTGTAAAACATATACGTTCTCCACGAAAATGGGAACCTTATTAAATGAATAAAATTATTATTTTTACATATAGACTCTTTCTTCTCTCTACAATCAATATTTGTTTTACATCGTTTTTAAATGTTATGAAAAACATTCATTTCACCAAGAAGCTTTTACCTTTCAATACATTTATTTTCAAAGAATAAATTTCTGTATTATACATAAAATATACTTGGAATTTTCTTTCCTTAGTTAATATCAAATTAACAGCAATATCCATTTACTAACATTTGATATACACGTTTGCTTTAAAATTAAAACTAAAATTTCAATATATTTCTATTAAAAACATAAGGAAAAAAAAATAATCATAACATCAACCAAACACAAAAATTTAAATAGAACAGCTGTACTTATATTAATGCATTTTTATAATCTTCATAACATTTCGATTCAAAAATCCTATCACAAAATAAATGAACAATTTTTTTCTGTCTTAAAGAATCTCTTATATTTTTAAAATTAATACATAAAAATATATCTTCACCAATATAATTCATCAACACTTATCGTAATACATTCTTGTCTTGTCTTGTTTGGGAAGGACAGTCTATAAGGCGTCATTATATTATTGCGTTATCATGGTAAGATAGGTTAATGGAAAACTCTGATAATCACTGAAAAACTATTTGAAAGAGTTGTTATTCTTAAGTTTGACATTACATATATGCATAAGGGGAATCTTAAAAGCATCATCCACTTATCATGATAGAGTAATGGAAAATTTCTAAAACTCTGATAATCATATGTGAAAGAATGTATTATCTTAAGGTTGTTGTTGCTTTTCCAAGTTTGACAATACATACAGAAGTGAAGGAAGATCCTTGATAAGCGTTGTAGACTTCACGTTATGATAAGGGTTAATGGAAGTTGAAATCGTATTCGAAAGAAAGGGTTATCATAATGATGTTGTTGTTGTCCTGGTTCAGATTACACAAATCTGGAATGTTGGAGAACATTCTTTAATCCCTATAAAACGCTGTGTCAGAAATGGAAGAAGTCAGTTCGCTCGACAATCTCGAAAAGAGCAAGTCTTCCTGATTAATATTTTCTAAATTCAAAATGTCAACTTTGAAAATGATGTTGCTGGAGATCTGATAATCAGTATGGTTCCGGAACATGTAAGTTTTTTTTTTTTTTTTTTTTTTTTTTATAAAATATTTTATTTTGCAAAAATTATTTTAGGGTGGATCATTCTTTCAGGACCTCTTATGTGAGGGAAAAGTTTTAAAATGGATTATTACAGATTAAGTTTTTCAATTTGTTAGGTATGTTTTACATGATTTACGGTGTGAATTTTTAGTATCAGTGTATGTTTTGAAGTTTTAGTACCTCATTCGAAAGTTTAAACTTATAACGTGAACTTAGTTAACGCTGATAAATGTTTCTTGAAGAGGTATTGATATTTAATTACATGTGTATAGTCGTGATTTTTTATATTATATTCTCAGTTTTATGTATTGCATATAATTTGCAAAGTTGTTGTGTTTTAAGAAAGGTATCAGAAAATGTAGTATGTTAACAATAATCCTTCTCCGTTACACGCTTAAGACATGAATGAATCTTAAATTCCGAAATAACTATGTTTCTCAGTACTTGAAATGCAACGTAAATCCATGTATACATTAAATGTTAGAAAAGAAAAAATATCGGTAGTTAGTTAAATATTTTAGATACACACTTACTATTGAAAATATATTCTTGTTTTGGGGTAGAAGAATTCTATTTGTTATCTTTTAAGTAACGATACAATTGGCAATCTTGCTTTGTGACTTTAACCAGCTTTGCACACGTGACCCTTTTGTGAAGAGTTTCTACCTGATCATTATCAGCGATCGTTTCCGTATTTGTAAAGATTCTCACTTAACTGCTCGCTTTCAGGGTATTATTCACTTCATGTCTTCCCGTATCTTTGAGTTAAATGCGAAAGGATTTAAATCTTGAGGAAACTATGTTTAGTTATATCTGTTATGTTTAAGCGCGTTATGTGAAATAGTTGGGGTAGATGAGAAATTTTTATTACACTTTGCGTGACGCATATTTATATAATATGTAACATACACCTTGAAAAGATGTATACTTATAGGGTTCCCCTTTAATTTTCCTAGGTCTGTACCATCTGTTCTAAATTCTTTACCCGCAAGGAGAGTTTAACCAGACATATGAAAACTCATACCGGAGAAAAAAGTTTTACTTGCGATGTTTGTCAGAAAGCATTTGCAAGAAATGGACATTTGAAACGCCATGCTTTGACCCATATCAAGCCTTCTAAAGAACACTCTTGTAATATTTGCGACCAAGTGTTCACTCAAAAGAGTGAATTGCTACAACATGTGCGCACGGCTCACTGCACTAAAAGGAAGGTCGATGCGCTCTATCGTCCCGTGAAAAAAATGAGGAAAGAAGGTGCTTTAAACGTATTTAGTGTACATACGTTTACACCCTCTGAGGAAAATGCGTCCGACTTTTTGTTATGTTTTGAAGAGATGCGCCCCCAAATTACATCAAAATTACAAGAAGAATTAGCCGACAAATCCGCTATTAAATGGTATGTCGTGGCAAAAGTTCATTTAACACGCACAACACGGGATGGGGAATTAGATGCTATTGCTCCCCATTTCCGATCTAAATGTGCTATTGAATTAATGGAGGAAACTGTGGAAGGTCATGTGGAAGAGGGATTTCAAAAAATTCTGAAATCCTTCGAAGCATTTACTCAGCGGGGATCGGGATGGATTCTCGATAAAATAAATCAATTAGATTTATGTGTGGCAAAATATCATCCGCTCGCCCCGAGTAGTTACATCCCCCTTCCCAAAAAGCTGGCTGATAAGAAAGCCGTTTTAAATATCCAGAACATGGACTTAAAATGCTTCGTATGGTGCCTACTAGCACATAAAATGAAGATTCACTGGAAAAATAAGCCTGAACGAGTCAGTCATTACATACCCTATGAAGCAGATATTAAATTAGGCAAGATCCAGTGTCCCGTTCCAGTCACGAAAATACCAGTCATTGAAAGACTGAATAATATCCGTATTAACGTCTTCGGATATGAAGATGATGAAGTGTTCCCCCTCTATGTATCCCCTCAAGAAAATGAGGACTGTATTAATTTGCTCTACATTTCTAATGAAGGAGGCAGTCATTATTGCCTCATTAGAAATTTTTCGCGGTTAATGGGAGATTTAACACGTTGTAAGGCATGCACCTTTTACTGCTATCGCTGTCTCCGCAGATTTTTAGAGGAGCGAAATTTAAAAAATCATATAACGTTCTGCAAAGAACACTCACCGCAGCATATTAAAATGCCTTCAGAGGAAGATAAATTTCTTTCATTTAGAAATCAACATTTCCAACATCCAATTCCATATATCATATATGCTGACTTTGAGGCTATCGTCAAAAAAGTGCATACATCGGAACCGAGTCATGCTACCTCATACACACAACCCATTATGAAGCATGAAGCTTGCGGGTACGCTTACATCATAATAGGTCCCGATGGCAAGAGTTTAAAATCTGCTCACGTGTATCGAGGATCAGATGCCGTAGATAATTTTCTGCAAAATATCATCCGTGAGAAAGATGAACTTGCGGAAACATTAACTCACATCGTTCCATTAATTATGACACCCCAACAAGAGCAGGACTTTTTAACGGCTACGATTTGCAATCTGTGTAAGAAGCCTCTTTATAAGGATCGCGTTCGCGATCACGATCACTTGACGGGTCATTACAGAGGAGCATTACACAGTTTATGCAATCTGAAATATCGCTTGCAGAAAAAGATACCTGTGGTCTTCCATAATTTGAAGCATTATGACGCTCACCATATAATGCAGGGACTGGGAAAGATCGAAGACCATCAAATTGAAGTCATCGCTACGAATATGGAAAAATATATCACTTTTGTCCTTAGCAAGAAACACAATAAGATCAAAGTTTCTTTACAATTCATCGACAGTTTCCAGTTTTTGAATACATCTCTTGAAAAACTGGTACAAAATCTGCCTGCAGAAAAATTCAACATTTTAAAGGAAAATGTAAGAGAAGGGGATCTTTCTCTTCTCTTGAAAAAGGGCATTTACCCTTACGATTACATCCAGTCCTTTGAGATGTTTGAAGAGACGGCGTTACCACCTCCTGCCGCCTTTCACAATAGTTTAACGGACGAGGAGATTTCAGCGTCAGATTACGAACATGCACAGGCAGTATGGAACAACTTCAACATCCGTACAATGGGGGAATATCACGACTTGTACGTGAAATCAGACGTTTTACAACTGGCAGACGTATTCGAAAATTTTAGGAAATTGTGTTTGCAATTTTATGAAATCGATTGTGCTCATGTAATGACATCACCCGGTCTGTCCTGGCAAGCATGTTTAAAAATGATTGAGCAGCCTCTAGAACTTTTAACCGATGTAGATATGCATCTCTTCATTGAACAGGGGATACGAGGGGGAATTTCAGTGATTACAAAGCGGTGGGCGCAGGCAAATAATCATTATATGCCAAATTACGATTCAACAAACCCAGAGAGCTATATCATGTATCTAGATGCAAATAACCTGTATGGATGGGCGATGTCGCAAGCATTACCCTATGGCGAATTTGAATGGATTTCTGAGGAAGCTGTAACCCCTGAATGGATTCTTTCCATTAGTGAAAATTCAACAGAAGGTTATATTTTAGAAGTTGATTTGGAGTATCCTCCTGAACTACATGACGCTCATAATGATTATCCTCTCGCACCTGAAAAGTTAAAAATTAATTTAGAAGATCTTTCTCCTTTCTCTCAGAACATCCTCCCCTATCAAAATTTCAATAGCCAAATTAAATTAATCCCCAATTTGAAGCATAAACAAAATTATATTGTGTATTATAAGAACTTACAATTTTATTTAAAGGAAGGTTTGAAATTGACTGCCGTACATAGGATTTTGAAATTTAAGCAGAAGGCCTGGCTAAAACCATATATTGATTTTAATACAGAACAACGCAAGAACTCAAAATCTGCTTTTGAGAAAGATTTCTTTAAACTACTGAATAATTCCATCTATGGTAAAACTATGGAAAATATAAGAAACCATGTTAACGTGCAACTTGTGAATGAACGGAAAAAGGCAGAAAAATTGGTAGCATGTCCCACTTTTAAACGATTCGAAATTTTCAGTGAGAATCTTGTTGCAGTGGAGAGATTGAAAAACACCTTCACTTTGAATCGACCAATCTATGTAGGTTTTGTGATTTTGGAATTAAGTAAAATTCTGATGTACAACTTCCATTACAATATTATAAAGAAGGAGTACGGAGAAAATGCGTCATTGTTATTCACTGACACAGATTCTCTCACGTATGAAATTCGTACGAAGGATGTATATGAGGATATGAAACATCGCAGCGACATTTACGATACATCAGACTATCCCCCTAATCATCCTCTTTACAGTCAGAAAAACATGAAAAAAATTGGATGTATGAAAGGTGAATTTTCATCTAAATTGGTTTATGAATTTGTGGGTCTGAGAGCAAAAATGTATTCCTTTTTATCGGAGACGGGGGAGAAGAAGACGGCAAAGGGCGTTTCACGTCACGTCATGCGAAGTAAAATCCTGCATGAGAATTACAAGCACTGCCTTCAAAACCTGCAGTCTAGACGTGAGATTCAATATAGAATTGCAAGTGAAGAACATCATCTTTTCACTCTTCGCCAGAATAAATTAAGTCTCTCCCCATTCGACGATAAAAGGTATATTTTGGAGGATGGCATCCATACACTAGCGTACGGTCATTATAAAATAGAGGCTGATAAAGAAAAAGTAAATTAATATTTTTTGAATGTCATCATTGGTCAATGACTTCACAGTGGAGTTGTGGGAAGGGGCTGGCACCTGGGAATTCAAAAAAACCCCATGACTGTGAAACTGTGAAGAGAGACCCTCAGGTGTCAGAAAGCTGAGGCTTTCGATAAAAGCCCATGTGTATGTGTGTGTGTGTGTGTGAAATTTTAATGAGTATTATGTTATTCTGTCCAATATTTTTAACAGTTATTTCTTTGCAGAAAAGCAGATATTTCAGGGTTCAATCCTATATTTTGAATCATAGAACATTTAAAAAAAAAAAAAAAGAAACTTCTAAAATAGATTATTTTCTTTTTTCATCCCTAGAGGACGCCATGAGCAATTCCTAAATAGATTATTTTCTTTTTTCATGCCTAGAGGACACCATGACCCCGTTGCCAATTTAAAAAAAAACTAACTTTAAATGAAAAGCAGGAGGTCTACAACTCAATCAGTAGTCTACGAACACCTCAACTCCACTCGTGACCACGCCTCCTAGTGTGATGACGTTGCCTTTGGCCCCGCCCTCTGTGTGACGTCATTGACCACGCCCACACCCCACACCGCGTGTCGGTGAACCCGTGTTTTCTATCTACTGCCAGCAAACAAAGTCTTGTCTTTTTCTTACATGAAGACCGTACTCTCTTCATCTGTTTGTTTTTCCTTTTGTAGATTGTGGAGAAATCTTTCTTTTATAAAACTGCAGTGCTTAATCCCAGGAATACAGAGGCTGTTTGCACATTTTTTAGACGACTTTGGTAAGCGGTAATAAAAAATCGTTTGCTGCAAAAGAAGTAATTGCAATCGTACTATGTTTTCAAAAGTCAAAATTATCGACTGTGGCTTGAAAGTTTTGTTTTTATTCAAAATGGCGAATTTAACAAAGCAGTGATCCGAAGGCTACTTTTACTCTCTTTCCGAAGAGAAATATGCATACTCCGTTATCCAAAAACGATGTGAGAGTCATGGTTTTGTGATATCTAAAGCGTCGATAAGTATTATCATCAACAAGAAAGGAAAAAAAACGTCAAATTTTAGCCTCAAGTGGGACAAAAATTTCAAATAAGCATCCAAGGAAAAAACGGACATTTTCGACTATTGCAAAGGTACGTTGTTTAATGTTAAAAGAAAATACCCCTAGTCAAATGACAGCTACAAAATCATTAAAACGCTCGATGTCCACTGTAAACAAAATGATAAACGTTGATTTAAATCTTAAGAAAGCGAAAAAACGCAATGTTATGCATCGTTTTCTTCCAAAGCATATCGCTCAACGCAGGACACGCTGCAGAATTCTATATGAGAAACACTTATCCAAAGAAAAATGGAAAACAATTGTCACAATAGATGAAGCATGGGTGTATTTAAATGATTGTAACAAAAAAAAAAGAGCCATTTATTATCATAAAAGAGGAGAAAAGAAAATTAAGTACATGGTTCAATGAATCGAAAGAAAATTTCTCTAAGGGATTCATGATTGTTGCTGGTTTTTCTTATAATGGCAAGTTAAAAATAAAGAGAGTGCAAAAAAAATGTTAAGATTAACTCCAAATACTATCAGGAACATATTTTATCGCCAATTTTTCTGAATGATATACCATCGCTTTACCCACAGGGCCATCAAAGAATATCTCTTCTGCCACTTCAAAAGGCATTATTGTCCTGGAAATTGTGGTGTCGAAAGATAGTTCAGAATAAGGGATGTCAAATAGAACATTTAAAACACAAGACTTTTATGTAATTTAGTTTTGTGAATACAATATACATCGTCTAAAAAATGTGTGAACAACCTCTGTAGAACTATCATATTGAGTAGTCTAAAAAGAAATGAGCCATTGGCTATTTTCAGATAACTTTAGTGTCCAAACCCTCAAGGTATATGAGTAACAGTGGGTCAGGCAGAACATCATTAGTAACATCATGGGTCAGGCAGCTGGCATTTGAAGTTAGTAGAAGAGCAAAAAGTTTTGGAATTCTTATATTCAAACATAGGACAGGCCCACCAGCGGCCGAGCGGTAAAGTTGCTGAACACTGGTAGTTTGGTCCGAGGTTCGAATCCCGCGAAAGGTCTGGCTGCATGGGCGTTTTCGTGTTTTTCCCCATGTGTAACGTGTATACGAGCCAGTTTCCTTTAGGAAGTCCTCCACGAAGGCATCCCTCCTCTTAGGCAAATAGCCCTAGTGTGCTTTGCCATAATTAAATACACCAAAATACACATACCACACATAGGACATGACGTCATGAATATGAGTGAACTTTTTGCAAGATTTGGCTTCATTTTACGATTTGCTTTGAATAAATGCACATGCTGTGTAAAACTGTGAAGAAATTTGTGCTGTTTGTGGACAAGATATGCTATTAAAAGCAACACGCAAAAGATGGTTTAGTCGCTGTGCCTCTAGAAATTTCGATGTCAAGGTTCTTTTCGCAGATGCTTTTCTGTTGCTGAGATCTCTTCTAGATGTTCCTCGAAATGGTCCTTGCTGCCTTTAGGCATCTCCTCCACGAACTAGGAATCCACAAGTAAAGCTCGAACTTGTCAACAGGTAAGATATCGTATACCACATTGGCAATGCTAGACCTCATGCATCAATGCCAGACCTCATACATCTTTAACGACCAGTCAAAAATTGAGAGAATAAGAGGTTTTAATGCATCCAGCTTACAACAAGCCTAGCACCATCGGTTTATTTCGATCTGTAAGGAACTCCCTGAATGGTGTTAAGCTAGTTTCAGAAGAGACCAGTGAAAACCACGAGTCACAGTGTTCTTACTAGAAGCTGCGAAAGCTTTATAGCGATGGGATTGTGGTGCTTCCGGAAAAACTGCTAAAGATCATCGAATAAAATGGTTTATATGTAATTTCTTAATGTAGTTTTTCAATAACAATAAATGAATTCTCGATTTTGATTCCCAGAGGCTCAATACGTTTTAGACAATTTAATATTAGACATTGCGACTTCTCCTTTAAGACGTGACTCTAAGAATTAAAAGGTAACAAGAAATAAATACAAGATGCCCTTTATAAAGAGTATTTCGTAGTTTCAATGACCACTGTGTAAATTTATCATTCTTTAAACGTTAAATACGTACCTACAAATGATTAAAACGCAGCTTATATATTATCTTTTTTTTTTTTTTTTCGCTTCTCAAATGAATTATTTTCTCTTTCATTGTATCCTGAAGCAATGCTGTTAGTTAGTTTTTACGAAATTTAACTTGCTTATTTAAATTACATTTACAATAGTAAATAGAAAAATTAAAAGTTATCAGTTCAGTAATTTTTGTATCAGGAATAGCTAAGGATCTCAAAATTTTGTTTTGTGCATTAATACAAAAAATTAAATAAATTAATAAATAAAAGGTGTTTAGAAATAAACTTTCTTCATAAAAAATTGAAAAATACAGGAAAAAAAAAAGAATCACCAAATACAGTTAAAACAATAAAAAAATAGTTTTTACAATTAAAATTAGAGTTTTTACTCAAAAACAAGCAATTCGGCTAGCGGGTAAGAAGATAGATTTTTCGATGCACAAAAATGAAAGTTTAATTTTAGTCCCACTCGGCAAAAAGACACTGAAGGTGCAGAAACTGAATTCACTATTCTGCTAAGTTTCAAATGTAAACAAATATGGCTGCTATGGTAAATAAAAATTAGGCTTAGCCGCACTTAAACAATTTTTGAATTGTTGATAATTCTACAACTATTGCGTGCAGATTAAATAAAGGCATAAAAACCTTAACTGGAATATAAGAACAACAGCATTCAATCACTTTTAAAGCAGAAAGTGGGAAATTTAATAACATATAAGCATAAAAGCACAAAGCTCATATAAGTCTGGTGCGGCCAATTGCAACAAAAAAGTGAGGTGCACAGCTGTATGTTATAGCAATCTCATACGCGAAATTTTAACGTTCTACGTATAATCGTTTTTGAGTCATGCTACTACATACGTATGTAGTAGTATGACTCAAAAACGATTATGTCTGTACATACGTCAGACGTCACCGAAAAAAAATCTCTTCTGAATCCATTTTAAATCCATTCTAAAATCCGCTTTGAGAAAAATATCCCTTTATGTCGTCCATGAGTACAGGTGTCCCGCAAAAAAAAAATCATTCAAATTAATTCGAAAAGTGGTCAAATTCGATATTTTCTTTGCAATGTGATACCATAAATTTTCCACGATTACAGTACTCCCTTTAATTAAGGAAGTAAAAAGACGAGTTTTAGAGTTGAAAACACATATTGTAAAATTATCCTTAAACAATATGCAACTTTTCTATTTCTATGCTAGGTGGTTTTTGTCCTCTTTAATGGTGTTACCTATGGTAGGCAAAAATATCTTAAATGTTACGGCTTGATTTTGTAGATTCTTTCAGCACTATTCAAGGAAGTTCAAATGAGATGACTTTCTATGGTATTTGAACACAAAGTACACGTTAAAATCATAGTAAGTTCTTTATGTGAATGAAATGCGTTTGCAGAAAAAATTAGAGGTATCTGCTCTTTATTCCTCCATGAGAGAAAGCACATTTATAGAAACAAAGTTAACAATCAGCATTGTTCAGAAAATTCCTTTTTAGTATACCTACCTCACTGAAACAAGTATCTCCCAGATTTATCTAAAGTTAGCTTATCCTTATAATTTTCAGCTACAATAGTCATCGATGATAGCTTTTCTACAATTTCACATCCTCAAAAAACTTTGCACTCAATTATCACTACCCCAGACTTGGAAAAAAAGATAAAAATTTGTTTGCCTAAAGAGCTATTTTCCCATCATTCAAGAATCTAACAATGCAACACGTAGCACTCGCAGAAATGCTATCAAGATGTCTGCGCTTTGCAGTCGGCCATTATCCAAACCGAATGTGGGCGTCCAATAGTCATGAATGGGTATTTTGCCCATCCTCCTAAGGAGCAACTCTGTTAGCGCACAGTAGCCAGATCCAGCATATTTTCGGCACTTAAGCAATGAAAAGTCTCAATCAAAAGTCGTCCATCGTCGCGGTTGGCTGAGGGCAAAGTACACGAATTTCAAACTCGAAGTCTTTGTTCAATGGCTATATAAAAGTGATTTATGATGACTTAATGTCTGTTTTGTGAAGCTTAATGATATTTCAAGAGTATAAGCCTCTTAGAAAAGAGACGAGAGTCGACGCCCGAGAGCAAATACTTCATTTTTGACTAAGTTTAAATTTAATACATGAACGCAAGTAATTAAATATGAACGGAAAATAAATTGAACAGTCTTAGTTCTTTAAAGTATTTTTTGAAACATTCTGCGACATCAGAAATGAGTATATGTTCGACAAATAATACCATTGAGTAACTATAAACAATGGGCTAAATAAATATGTTTCGAAACAAAAATATTAAACTTCGAACCTAGAAGCAAAATTGCTAAAAAAAAACTTTGTAAATCAAAAATGACATGGTAAAGTCAGATTGAAAGTTAAATTTTTTCTTAATGTATGAATGATAATTTAGATCAGACGTTCGCAACCTTTTTTGACCGCGAGTCGAAATCAACTAAAATGTGTGTATAAAGATGGCAATTTGAGTCAGTGGTATTTTCACCTTAAAAGAACAATTTTTCTTGGGGAATAATAAGATAAATTTTAGAGAAAATAATTAGAATACCCTTTAGCCATAAAAATTAAAATTATGCTTTTTAACTTTTATAAAAACAAACACAACTGAATGATTTTTTTAATATTGCTCTTAGATTGATTTTTTTTTCCTCTTGATTTTTTTTAATATTCTTTCATGAATGGCTCGCCTGATGCTGAATTAGTGATGCCAATTTAGTCAAGTTTAGCTTACCCCTAGTCGTCTTAGACGAATTCAAGCATCTGAATTTTCAGTAGCTGAGCTGCTCCTATTCTAATTCAAAATTATTACTTGTCTGAAAATATTTGCTCGCAACTCTTAAGTTGAATAGAATGCAGACAAAATGATAAAGCCAGTTTTGGATTACGGAGTTTGGAATTATGGATTACGGATCAGTGTTGCCAAAATTATTAATTATTATAATTTATTTTTGGTTTCTTTTTCCATACATTCTTCAAGTGTTTATATCTATGACTTATAATTTATTTTTTCGTTTTGGTATTATGCGTTGAAAACTATAAATATCGGTTCATTTTTCAAATTGTTGCAACCAATTATTATTGCCCTGTTTTATATTTAACGGGATTAAATAATGAAGAATCATAAATGTATGCATGTTTCTCGCATTGTGATGAAACAACAGCACCTAGAGCCATCCAATTTTGAATAAGGTAATCTTCCACCGAATATGGGCATCTGGAAACTCTAATTGGGAATTTGAAATTTGTTTCATTATCGATTTCATATTCTGTAACACTTTAACGAATTTTTGATTAACAAACTCAACGATTTCAAAGAGAGGAATGGCAACACTGTACGGAGGGAGGGATAAATTTGTCTGCAGCACGCGAGACTGTGTATTGAAAATTCTAAAGATAGGCTCATTTTAAAATTATTTTGCGTTATTTCTGTTGAATTGAATTTTATGGTTTAAGCGCGAAGAACATGATATTTAATAAATAAAGGTAACACACAAAACGTTAACAAAAATGCTCCTTTTGGCGTAATGTAAATCTGAAGGTATTCAGACTTTTTTTTTTTTTTTTTAGTCCAAAGGGTCTTTGATCCTGAACGACTATTGTTTTCGTTTTGCGCTTTTGCGTCGGAACACTATAAACTGTGTATCACTTTTTAAATCGTTGCCACTCAACACTAACGTCCTGTATTATATTTGAAGAAATTAAATAATGAAGAATCTGCATAAATGTACGTGTGTTTCTCGCATTGGGATAAAACAACGGTACCTAGAGATATCCAATTTTGAATGACGTAATCCTACTGCGAATATGGGCATCTGAAAGCCCAAATTTTAAATTTTAAATTTGTTTTATTATCGGTTTCATAATTTTCAAAACTTTAACGACTTTTTGATTAACAAACTCAACGATTTAAAAGCGAGCAATGGCAACACTCTACGGGGTTTGGAACCTTTTTATCTCCAGCGCGCGGAACTGTGCATCCGAAATTCTAAAGATATGCTCTTTTTAAAATTATTTTGCAACATTGCTGCTGAATTGAATTTTATGGTTTAAGCGCGAAGAACATGATGTTTAATACGTAAAGGTAACACATAAAACGTTAAAAAAATGCGACTTTGGGCGTAATGTAAAATCTGAAAGCCTTCAGATTTTTTTTTTTTTTTAATATATTGTAACTTTATTTTCGAAACATTCAAGTTGGTCATTTGAATTTAGTAAATTGGTCACTTGGTGAACTAGTTGCTGAGACCTGATTTAGGGTTTACAGTTTTAAACTTGAGTACTACAATAACCTTTTTTTATTTTTAATTTACAACTGTGTTTAATTTATAGCTTTAGTGTATTGTTACATAAATGTTGCTAATATTATCCTTTCATTTGTAAAAGCATTTAAATATTAATAATTTAGAAAAAGAATAAAATATTTATTAGCGTGCAACAACAATTAATAATAATTTCATGTCTTAAAAGTTAAGATAAAACTCTTCCGTGTTGTATTTCTGTGAAACGAAACAGATTAATGACAAATTAAATATTTTTTCCAACCTTAATTAATTAAATATTTTTTCCAACCAACCAAATTATGCAATAAGTACCCAAATAACATGTAATGTAAGTAACCTGTAAGACTATTATGTTTGTAAATATTTGTATCTAAAAAATTAATCAGAATGTATCTGCATGTATCTATATGCAACTGCAAGTATATGTAACCTAAGTTTAAGCAGTGTAGGTAAAATTAAGTAATATGTGAAGCAGGCGTGCCTGACTATGTATGTATATAAAAATAATGTAACGCAAGGCATATGTAATATTGGCATATGTAACTGTACATGCAAACTGTATTTATATGCAATCTACAAGTAATGTAGGTATATTTATTGAAATGTACAGCTAAAAGCTGTAACTGTACACAAAAGTAATCCAACGCAATGTAAGATTAATGTAATTCAGGTAATGCATAATTTGGTCCAAGAACATTCAACCCTAATTTATAAAAAAATAATAATAAATATATAACAAAAGCTAATACTGAGCGCCACGATTTTCTCCTCCCCCCCCCTCAGCCCTAATATTTCTGTTTTCTGAATATTCATTGCAAGGTTCCCAGCTCTTAAATACTTGTATGAAAGATAAGAAATGAAACTAAAGAGGATAATTACTATCGTCTGAAACGACTTAAGGAAAGCTTATCACTGAAAGCTTTAGAAGCGTAAGCAAGTAGCAAGGAGACATGTTCCCGTTAACAACATTCTCTACTTTAGAAAAATAAAATAATTCGGAATACGTGTTTCCTGCTGCTGTTAATCCACAACGGAGCATTTGTTCTGAACGTTATTGCCAGAGTAGCTTAAAAGATGATAACAAGACTTTAATGGTCGCTTTTGGAACAGTTTAAGGGGGCTCATACACCTTAGACCCCTTAACACCTTTCGAATATGTGACTGTTGCAAGAATTGGGATATTTTATTTATTTTAAAATCAATTACTTCCAACTTTTAACAGCTGACTACATAATATAGCTGCTTTCTGAAATAGTGATCAGAAAGTTTGTGTTGCCACAAATATGTTTGTAATTTAATCCGCTTTGTGACAAAATTTTTCGTCGCGTTTCCACGACATTTAAATTCTCAAGGCAAAAACTTCTTGGTGGATTCATGCAAAATAAAGAATAAGCTATTAGAAACACTGCTAGTTACTTAAATGACTGGCTTCTAGACAGTAAATGAATGACACTGTGACACTTTTTGCAAGTGGGCTGGTCTCGTGTTGTCGAGTTTTGACTAAAAAACGTTCCCGTGGGCGGTGAGTAATGATCGTCATCGGATTACATTTATTGCTTAATAACATATTTTTCCATCTTCATTGTTGTAAAATCTCTTGAGTTATTTTCTTGTTAATAAGCATGTATTGTCATCCAATTTGAGCATGACTTGTTGTGACTAATCTCGCTTGTCTGGCATTGAAAAAGTAGCTATTGTCATCGATCGCAGATTAATCGACATCAGAGCAATCCCACGAAATTTATCGTGACAAGGAGGCAAAAGCCTTGGCCACCATATAAGTGACAGTACGACTTTGCTCACTTCCGCCCCCAATTTTAAAGGAGAGCAACCAGGGGGCGGTCTCGTCCAACAGTTTCCCATCTCTCTCTTCCTCTACCATCAACCTCTCGAAAGAACTTTCGGCTCGCCACATGTTTAGAGTGCCCCTATCCCGCACACACAATATACATGCCTTCTCCGGGATTCGAAACTTGGCCCTTCGATACGCCAGTCAGAGTCACTAACCACTATTCCGATTGCGTAATGACATGCGACATGCGACGGGGGACGTGGGCACCACCCCTTTACCGTCGGTTAATTGGTGTAGCGCCACGTCCACCAATATCTAGAGTTGAACCTTGAGTCTTTCAAAAGAGCAATTACATGGCCATACAAGGGCTGTTAATATTTAGTATTACATTCTTGTTTGCTGGTTAACATATTCTATGGATAACGTGATTTACAGAGTTACATACTGACTTTGTCTCTCATTTCCGGCATACAATGCATATGCATTACCTGAATTACATTAATCTTACATTGCGTTGGATTACTTTTGTGTACAGTTACAGCTTTTAGCTGTACATTTCAATAAATATACCTACATTACTTGTAGATTGCATATAAATACAGTTTGCATGTACAGTTACATATGCCAATATTACATGTGCCTTGCGTTACATTATTTTTATATACATACATAGTCAGGCACGCCTGCTTCACATATTACTTAATTTTACCTACACTGCTTAAACTTAGGTTACATATACTTGCAGTTGCATATAGATACATGCAGATACATTCTGATTAATTTTTTAGATACAAATATTTACAAACATAATAGTCTTACAGGTTACTTACATTACATGTTATTTGGGTACTTATTGCATAATTTTCCAGTACATGAAATAGACATTCCAATACATACATTGCTTTGCGTTAGACATCCTATATCCATTATTCATAATACAAAACATATATGTTACCCATGCATTTTTATTAGACATTTCTGCATTTATATTGCATTACTTTAAATTGCATAACTTCATACATAGCTTACTGATACACAAAAATATTTACATATATTACACTCCCTTACATTACTTTGCTTACAGATATATGCACTTTCATACATTCGTTATGCCTACATTATATATCGGTTATAATTCATCGGTTATAATATTTAAGCGAATTTCGCACACTGCGCATGCCCAGAAAAGATTTTGGTGCAATTACGACTTTGGCGCAATTTTAAAAGAAAATACATACGGTATATGGTTTGATATTCTATTATCTGGGCGTAAAATGTTCGGAGTTTTAAAACTTGTTAGGTCGTAAGTTGCTGCATTACTTAGAGTGTAAATATCGATTATAAACTGCGCAAATTTTCGTTTAAGAAGGATTACCAAACAGGAAACTTTTTCTCCCTCTAATGGCGGGCACATGCCTATGTCGGCATCGGTCACCCCTAAGGCCAGATGTGGTGGTCTCTTTATTATGGAGGCACCAACAGGTGGTCAATAGTGGCCCACCTATTGGTGCCTCCATAATAAAGAGACCACCACATCTGGCCTTAGGGGTGACCGATGCCGACATAAGCATGTAAGGGGAAGACCTATGAAGGGAAAGACAATTTTTACATCCATGCCTTCTCCGGGATTCGAACCCTTCCGGGCCCTTCGGTATCGCAGTCAAAAGAAAGCTCCATTCCGAAAACTTTGTCTTTCAGGCGGAGCTCATAGCAATCAGAGCAGCTCTTCTCCATCTGAAGAATAATCCCACAGTGCCCAATATCAGCCTCGCTGCGAAAGCTGGAATTCGCTTTCGCAGTCCTGTCGACAGCAGCATTAGAGACATTCTAACCCACATGCCTGCTTCGCAAAGACACTCACTCATCTGGGTGCCCGCTCATTCGGGAATAGAAGGAAATGAGAGAGCAGACGTTGTCGCAAAGGAAGCAGCGGATTCGTCCACTTTGCGAGAAGTCCCGACCATTAAGCCAATCTCGAACCTAAAGAGTCGGACATTCCATCAGCTCCTAAGAATATGGCAAGAACGTTGGGATCAAGCCTCCACGGGGAGACGTGTTTACAATCTCATTCCCAAGGTCAAGACAACAATCCAAACTAACAGCAATTACATGACGTATTTCCTCACTGGTCATGGGCCTTTCTCTTCATAACTCTGCCGCTTTGACTTGAGAGAGAATGGTAACTGTGAATGTGGGGAGGAGGGTCATCCAGATCATTGTGTGTTCTCCTGCCCACACACAGCACTTAACAGCCTCAAGCAACCACGAGCCAGATTCTGGCCAAATTGGTTCCAGAATCTACAAAGCAACAGAGTTGCCCAGCGGAAACTGAAAACAATAATTGACTACTGTACTAGCAATTACTCTTCTGACGCTGGAAGATAGTAGTCATAAAAGTCTATATAAGCTAGTTCAATATGTCAATATGTTCAGTATGTGATATGTATGTTCAATATGTAATTTTCTATTTATGCTGTGCCAGGTTCTCATACATAAAGTTCGTACTGTATCTGAATGATGTATCTGTACATGTTTATATCTTTTATTTATGGTACCTAATTTATACTAAGGATCACGCGTACCTCAATGGCATGCTTCTTGTAAACTTTAACTATCATGATAACGTATATGTATGGATGTATATATCAATATGAGTGAGAATATGTATACTTTTATTTGTTTCGGAATATCTATGTATGTAAGTATGTACTATATATCTGTACATGAGTTTGTATTTATATGTATATACATATGTTTTGATTGTACTCTTCTTCAAGTGCCTTGTATGCACATGTATATATTTCTTTGTACATTGTTGTACTCTTCTTCAAGTGCCTTGTATGCACATGTATATATTTCTTTGTAAATAAATTGTTAGACTCTTCTTCAAGTGCCTTGTATGCATATGTATATCTCTTTTTTGCATTTTATAAATGTCGTCTGCTCAGCCGGGACTGCCCAGGCCTGCGGCCTGGTAACTAGTGGTTGACTCCTGCCGAGTTGGTAACCAATTCTGCATGGATATATTTATACCTGGGTCGGAAGTCAACTCAGCGGTTTACTCCCTTAACCACTATGCCATCTGGGCGGCAAAACAAGAAACATTACAAGATATATTAGCTGAATGTTTGTTGATTATACTTCTGAGGAATAAAAGTAATTAAGTATTTACGATACGTTCCATTCATATATATTTTTAACAATTTAAGGAATAAATTCAGTTTAAATTACTGAGCTAAAGTGAAGGAAATTATCATATTAAATGTAATGAAAACAAACCAAAATGAAAGGAAACAGAAGCAAATGCATTAACCACAAACACATTTCCGTAGTGTTATAGTTGTAAACAGTTTATAAGACCTACATGACGAACAGGCTTGTGTAGGGTTGCTTATGATTTGTCGCCATATTTCCTCCCATGCGAACGGGATACGATCATTCTTTGACTCACTAATGTTCATGTCTTTAAATGAATAAATCTGTGTTTAATATTATACAAATTATATATAATTATTTAAAATGTATACATTTAAAATGCAAATGCGCATAGGTATAATTTATATTGAAGGAAAATATATCCCTTAATTTTTTAGCAATTCCGCAGTTTTTGACAATGATAGGTAGAGGAAATATGTATAAAATTTTAGTCAAAAAAGTCTAATATTTTAGTCAAAAAATGAAGGTAAACTATTGAACATATCGCGAAAAATTTAGCAATAAACTGCAATTATCTAAGAATAATTTTGTAGTTGCCATGCCCTAATAACAGGAATTAATGTATAGGGTATCCAGAATTAAAGAACACTATTTCAAAGCTGCTTACAGACGAAACCGGTCATTAGAAAATTCTGAAATTTTATTTCAGACTTAATTAATAAAACTTAATGAATGGCTTTTGGTGCAAATAAATATTAGTTACAAATATCGCTACCAGAGTGCATTGCATTAATAACTATACACATAGTCACACCTTTACAATAGTTTTACAACTTTGCAAATTTTATTACGGCCAAACATGTTCCACATAACTGTCATCATTTTCAGCTACCATCTGAAATCGCAAGGTGGCATGTTTCACAGTTGGCCAAAGTGTGTGCTGGAAATATTGGCGTGAAATGTTTGTTTTAAGATTAGTTCCCAGATTGTCACTAATCTTACCAGATGTTTCAAATGCATCCAGTCAAAAATCAAAGTTTCAAGTCAAAAATCGCATGGACTGAGGAATGGCCACACATTAATGAAGTGCTGGCTAATGACACATTCTGCTGTAATATGACGTTTAAGAACATTCGTAACACGCCATGCAATAAGTGGAGGAGATCCGTTTTGCATGAAGATTGTGCGTGCAAGGTGCTAACGTGCTTGGGGAATCTCATTCTCAAACATAACGCTTCGAAGCATAACGCTTCCCGGTGTTAGAGCATGTCACTGGACTTGTAGAATTTAACTCCTCGAAGAAGAACGGGCCGAGTGTAAATGATGCAGAAAATCCACACCATACCGTCACTTTTGGTTAATGGAACAGAGCCTCTATGATAGGCCACGGTTTTTGCGGTTCTCAAATTTGGGAGTTGTGAATATTCACTGCATCGTCCAAGTGAAAATGCGCTTCGTCTGTCCAGAGGACTTTGGCCATTCTGAATAGACCTCAAAGCGAGCAAGAAACTGAAGTGGAAACTAAAGTCGAGCCTTAAAATCATGTGGAAGCAACCGCTGCACCAGTGAAAGTTTGTAAGGATAAATTCGGAGGATATTCCGTAAGATCTTACGGAGGGGGCATAGTGCTAGCCTGAAAGCTTGAAGCTGTGTTCTCTAGCCACCTGAAATGCAACCTGCTGTACTGCTTCTGCAGAAACGGTTTTCTTCTTCCTGGATGAACAGAAAACGATTTTGTTTCCTCAAATTCCGTTATCATTTTCCGAAGGTTATTAACATTCATTGGACTTCTTCGAATCTCCATTAAAGTCCAAAATTTTCGTAGAGCAACTACGACGGAACTGTTGTTTAGGTAAAACAATTTACTAAAAGCGTGATCTCGTAAACTTTTCGTCACTATGAGCAGCAAGGACATTGAAAAAAAGATTTTCTAGCGAATTTTTCTAGCTTTTATAACAGCTGATGCGTGACATCGACAACTACAGGTTACATTTTTACTACAGGTTTTCAAAGAAAAACACTCTTTGGTAACGGGATAATTCCATGCCTAATAATAATACAATAAGATAATTCCATGCCTAATAATAATACAATAAGATAATTCCATGCCTTAATTAAGACCGCCACAAAATTTAATGATTTTCTGATGACTGTTTCGCCTGTAGGCAGCTTTGAAACAGGGTTCTTTAACTCTGGACACCCTTTATGTGTAAATTTAAAGAATATCCACTTAATGAAACTCGTTTTAAGAATCAAGTGTAAAAGAAAATTTTTACTTGTTCACACTCATTTTAACTGTTTAATTTCAGTGATTAGGATTGCAATGAAATGATAGTTGTAAACAAGTATTTAGATAAGAGTGTGCACAAGGGCTATATTGTTACAGTTTTGTATTTATTTAGCTATTTTTAGTAGAATTTGTAATTAAAATTGTTTTATATTCCCGAGACATATTTGAAGAGAAAGCTACGCCGGAAAAATTAAAATACAGAAGCACGCGCATTCAACATTTTAATAAATAAATATCTCGTAATTGTACTCTTTTGCTATCCAGAAAAATCGGGAAAATACCATAATATTCTCGTGAGAGATTAAAAAGCTTATAAAAGCTGGAGCAAAACATCTCAATTCAGTTGTTTGACTTATTTCTTCTTGTTGATTGAAACGAATTCGCGGTGAGATCGGATTAGCTTTAGAAGTTTAAAATATAACTACCGTGAGATGTTGCGATATTGTACCAATATCTCTGCAGAAAATTCAGCATTTTGTTTTATTTGTTGTGATAAGAATAAATTTTATTCACTTTCCGTCGGACTTATGCATTCAATTTATTACGAACCCGTACGCACGCAACAATATAATTGAATTATTAGATCATGTTAAGACACATGAAGGCTTACTGCTTAGGGTAGAGATGTCTTCGTGAGAGACATTTTAAGGAAAACAGAGTATAATCTGGCAATATAAAAAATGCATCAAACTTATTAATATTGCTACTACAATTTAACATTTAATTAATGACTAGCGGGCAAGCCCGCCAGCTGAGCGGGCTGAAGCCCGCTATTCATTGTTCGTGTGTATAAGAGTTCCTAATGTAATTTCGCCGGTATTCGAAAGTTGGAACGAACTATCAGTGTCCAGCGGTTTCGCGCTGTCTGCGCCCGAAGGGAAACAGTATAATCTGGCAATATAAAAAAATGCTTCAAACTTATTAATATTACTACTACAATTTAACATTTAATTAATGATTGTTTTTAGCATTTCAGTGCTCCCTTTTTGCTGTAGTTGTTTGCAGTTGTTATTCTCAAAATAGATATGAAGCGGAATTCATTTTACTAGATTATTTATTAATATTAGTATAAAATAAAAAGTCGGCTTTTAAGTTTGAAAGGTTCTGCAGAATTCAAGTCAAACTATTTCTAGATACCTGAGATCATTGAAATGGTAAAACGCAGTATTAGTTTTTTTATTTCATGTCTCTTCAAGTACATGTATGTGATTAATCATCATACTGCAGTTTCGTGCGTAAGTAATGTATGTGATTAAGTATTGTTGCGTGCGTGCGGGTTCGTAATAAATTGAATGCACAACTCCGATGAAAAGTGAATAAAATTAATTCTTATTACAACAAATAAAAACAAAATGCTTAAATTTTCTTAGATATATTCGTACAACATCCCGATTTCTCACATTAGTTATCTCTTAAACAACTAAAACGTTCAACAGAACTTAATTCAAAACAGAGAAACGTAGAGAAAGCTAATCCAATCTCGCCACAAATTCGCTGCAGTAAACAACAACAGTTTTCTAAACAATTGAACTGAGATGTTTTCCTCCCGCTTTTTATAAGCTTTTTAAATGCACGAAAATTTTCTCGATTTTTCTGGATAGCAAGAGAACAATTACGAGATATCTCGTAGTTAAGTCTCGTAGTAAAGTTAAGTCTCGTGTTGCATTGAACGGGAATATAAAACAATTTTAATAACAATTCTATAAAAAATAGAAAATTAAATAAATACAAAAACCGTAACAGTATGTATGTTGTTGAGTGCGTAGAGTTCATAATGGATTGAATGCACACAGAACCAATGATAGCTTGATCAAATTTATTTTCCCAAAAGAAACACTTAACAGTTCTGTAACTTTCCACAAAATTACATGCAATGATGTTATATTTCTTTTAACCATTTATTTCACATTTTATAAAATTTTAATGAATTTCTGATTAATAAACTCGACGATTTGAAAACGAGCAGAGGACGGAATAAAACATTTTTATCTCCGTCCCGCGATGCTGTCTATCGGAAATTCTGAAAAATATGCCTTTTTAAAATATTTTGTGATTTTGCTGTTGAATTGAATTTTATGTAGTTATGTATGAATTTAAGTGCGAAAAACATGATATTTAATATAAAAAGTTTTCCCACTAATCGTTAATGATAAAATTAAAAAAAAAAAAAAAAATGCAAGCCATCTTACATAGAAAACTAAACATTTATTTATCATGAACTGAGAAAAGACCGGAAAAAATATCTGAAAGCTTTCAGATTTTACATTGCGCCCAAAGGGACTTTTTTAGCCTTTTTTATGGTACCTTTATTTATTAAATATCATGTTCTTGGCACTTAAATCATAAAATTCAATGCAATAGCAATATTGCAAAATAACTTTAAGATGAGCATATCTTTAGAATTTCCGATACACAGTCTCGTGCGCTGGAGATATATATATATATTTTTTTTTCAGTGTTGCCATTGCTCGCTTTGAAATCGTTGTCTTTCTTAATCAAAAACTCATAAATGCATTACAAAATATGAAATAGATATTAAAACAAATTCAAAATTTGGGCTTCCAGATGCCCATATTCGGGTGGAGACGTACGTTATTGAAAATTGGATGGCTCTGTGTACCGTTGTTTTATCAAAATGTGAGAAACATACATACATTTATGGAAATTCTTCATTATTTAATTTCTTTAAATATAATACAGGGCTCTAATATTTGGAGGCAACAATTCGAAAAATGAACAGACGTTTATAGTGAGCCGACGCAAAATGCCAAAACGAAATTAATAGCTCTTCTGAGCTAAACGCTCCTTTGATCTTAAAAAAAAAAAAAAAAAAAAAAAAAATCCAACGGTTGGCATTGCATCAATAATTCTAAGCATATGTTGCTGTGCTGCTTTTATTTTTTGGGGGGGGGAATATTTCGGTTGAATCGTATACGGGGTAAGCGCGAAGAAAACGACGCTGAGTAATAAAGCTAAAAAGACAAAAAAAAAGGTTAACAGAATTAGGTACAACAGCAGAATGGTAGACTACGAGCTAAGAGAGAGCGTAAAAAACCTTAGCAAACCATTTTGGACAATCGTTAACATCTGAAACCTTTCATATTTTTTCTTTATTATTATTTCTTAAATGCATCAGGAATGAACGCACGTCTAATTTTCTTACTAAATTAAGTAATCTGGCAAATAAACGCAAATAGCAATGACAGTGAATCCACTCCATAAATTATGTTTTACATTACATACCAAAATAACCGCGTTATGAAGCAACTCCTTCGACGCAGAGAACACGAGACATCTGCAAATCACATCGCCCCTGTGCTTATTTTATTTTGGTGGGGATCCACGCCTCATCGCTGCTCATTCTCGCCTCTTACAAATCACAAAATGAAGAGAATCCCACCAATCGGTCATGTTTCACTATCGTCTGCGGAGAGGCTTTTTGATTCTCCGGAAAACGCTTCAACAGATACATCTCAACCCCTCTCAACACAATCTATTATCTATTACCGCTCCCTCCCTCTGCCAACGGAACATAAAGAACAGACTTTTCCGTTCCCAACCTCCCCCTCCACCCTGTCTATACCCTCACCCTGTGATGAGTGCTTTTAGCAAAAAAGTTTCCTCAACGAAGTTTTTACACAGTATTGTGTCGCAATGCATTTTAAAGTCCGAGTGAAAGTGAGTCTTGTCAGCATTCTCTAGGATAGCATTAGCCTCTTTTCCTACTTCTGTGCTAACAACTGCACGTAAAGTGATGTCAAGAAACACGGAAGATAATGTCAGACAACTTTGGTTGGGAAGTTATTATTACGAGAACGCATGTTCCAAAGATTACCGTATTTCCTCGCGTATTTCCTCCCTAGCTTTTTAGCGCCAGGCTCTGAAATTTAAAAAAAAAAAAAAAAAAATATTTGCGCAATTTTCTCCTTTCTCATTGCATTCATAGAATAAACTTCCCAAATTTGAAAATGGATTCACCAACGTAGGATTATTTTCGTCTTACTAGCACTACCTGCGAAGGTCATGCCGAACCTTTACCTTCTAACTATTGAACTATGAGGCAGCTTAATATAAGAACCGATCCAAAACAGTGAAGCGAGCACGAACTGATGTTCGATCTGGAATTTCGCCGAGTCAGCTGCACATTCACTTCCTCTAATTATTTATGGATACCATTAGGCCTAAGGAGTAGCAGAGACAACAATAAAAACCGGCGAGATTCAAGTTACACGGAATTAGCAATAAGAGAAGTGTAATATCAATACTCCTATGTACTGGTACTGGAATATAGGTTTCTTTTAAAGAACTATTTTTGTGATAGTTACTTGTTTTTTGTCCGCGCCTACTTTTCATTTGTTATACTCTGACTATAATTGCAGCCTTGAGAAATTGAATCATTCGTATAATTTCCCCTTCCTGATTTTTACACAGTAAAATTAGAGAAGAAAATGGGGGTATGCGAAAGGAAATACGGTAATCATTTTACGAAGATAATGCGAGAACAATTTCTTAAGGAAAAGAAGAAAAGTTGAAGTTATTTATTTTTTATAAATTTTCATCATATAAGTATTTGCAATAGCAAAACAAGACCCACCAGTCCCCGAGCGGTGAAGTCGCTCAACACTGGTAATTCGGACCGGGGTTCGAATCCTGTCGAACGGGCTGGTTTCATGTGCGCTTTCGTAGTTTTCCACATGCGTAGTGTGTATATGAGCCAGTTTCCTTAGAAAGTCCTCCACAAAAGAATTCATACCCCTAGGCAGATGGCTCTTGAGGCTTAGCCGTAATCACATAAACTAACCCAAAACTCTCTTTCTTTGCGAGGAAGAGTTCCGTCTCTGCACAAAGGCATAGGAATAAAAAAGTATTGTCACTGTATGACAGCGTATCATGCACATTTTCAATTAATTAATAAAATAATAAAAAATATACTTTATAATAATAATACTTTCCCAAGGATTGTGTTGTACAGGATTATGTACAGTTTCCAGTAATGGAAGAGCATTGCATAAATATTGAAATAATGCTGGTCTCCATGTATGCACGCAAACTACTTGTGCTTTGATAAGATGTATTTATTGGAGGTGATTGGACTGTAATATTTTACTGAATTACAGCTTAATTTCGCTAAATTAGCATTTACGCATTTGTTATTAATGAAACGTGGGCGAGCCCTCGAGTGCTTTGCCACAATTAAATAAACCAAACCAAGAAGGATGAAGCTTCAAGTTTGTAACTTCTGAGAAACTAATAACGACTTTTCTGTCAAAGGGTAATATAAACATAATCACAAAATTATGATTAAATAATAGTAAATAATTTTCTGATTAGAAACCGATAAAATTATATATATTTAAAAAAATGTGAAAGTTTTTACTAGATTTTATATTACTTCCAAAAGGCTTTATGTGTTACCTTTATTTATTAAATATCATGTTCATCGCACTTAAACCATAAAATTTAATTTAACAACAATATCGCAAAATATTTAAGAACATCATAGCTTTAGAATATCCGATACACAGTCTCACGCGCTGTAGATAATATTTTTTTTTTTTTTTTTTCGTACACTGTTTCCATGGCTAGCTTTGAAATTGTTGAGTTTTTTTAGTCAAAATCTCATAAAAACTTTACAAAATATAAAACAACTTTCAAATTTCAAATTTGGGATTTCAGATGCCCATATTCGCAGTAGGATTACGTCATTCAGAACTGGATGGCTGTAGGTACCGTTGTTTTATTACAATGCGAGAAACTTACATACATTTATGCAGATTCTTCATTATTTTGTAAGGTATTTCTCCCCGCCTTCCTAGCGTGCCTTCGGGGTGTAGTGGTCAGCACACTGAGCCGGTATTTCAGAGGTCCGTGGTTCGATTCCCGGCGAAGGCGTTTGCTAATTTTTCGTCTCTTCTGCTTCCAAAAATCCTAATGTCTTTAAAGTGGCGCCCGAACTAAAAGTGTCAAATCAACTCAAAATGCCAAAACGAAATTAATAGCCCTTCTGGGCTAAAAGTCATTTTGCTTCAACAAAATAATTTTTTTCCTATATACAAAATACTTAATCCATTTAAAATTGATAAAATATTACTTTTAATTATGTTATTAAGGAAGTTACTCTTTCGCTGCAGGCTGAAGAATTATAAAATTTTGAAGGCTTGCTCATTTTGCTCTTAAGAACAATTTGCTCTTTTCAAATTTAAGAACAATTTGCTCTTAAGAACAATTTGCTCATTTTGCTCTTTTCATACAGATTTAAATAAATACATTATGTTCTTGAATGTTCTATAGATATGGATATGTAGGAAAATACCATGTACATCAGAGACAGCTTAAATCAATGAGAGGTAAGGGCCTATAATGCACAATGAAAACTCTTTCAGCAGCTTTGAGGAAGCAAAAAATATAAACTCTCTTTTAAGGATTACATGTAAATAGTAAATTAACATGTAAAAATAATTTTTTAATATTTTTGGCCCAAACGGACATTAGCCCAAATGCTGTCGAAACGTGTATGTGTGTAAATGGGGAAAAAAAACCCGCCCATTTGGGGGTAATATAAAATCTGAAAGTTTTCAGAATTTTTTTAAGACTGTTTTTTTTTATTTCTATTTTTATTATATATATATATAGATAGATAGATAGATAGATAGATATAGTTTAGATCAAATAAACATACCAGATTGGCCTTGGCATGAGGCAGTTGCAATTTTTAGACTCTTCGTTCAGCATGACTGTTTGGCTGGACATCTCTTTAAAATTGGTGTTTATTTATTTATTTTTTACTGTATCAACTCAAAATAATATTTTCATGCTTTTATAAATTTGTTTATGTTTACAGTTTTTTTACACTACTTACCTCGGCTTGTAGAGATTGGACTGACAAAGAAGATGAATTTTAAGTTTCAAACATTAATTCGTGTCTTTGTTCAGAAACAGTCTAATTTATTTAATTCTTTCGTTGCTCCAACCCCCGATGGCTATGCAGCGAAAGATGTAAATTATTTCATTTTTGATTTTGGCTTGTTTTATATCTTTTTTTTTTTTTTTTTTTTTTTTTTCCATGTGGTTTCTTCCAAACTGAATATGGGATAAAATTTTTAACATATTATTTATCATAATTTTCTTTTTATCACATATCTCTCTCTCTGTACATATATGTACATATATATATATATATATACATGTGATGTACCAGCTTTTGTGCGGAATAAATAGATTGGTGAAGAATCATAAATGTAGTCGTAGCTTAAATTATCAGACGATAAGTTTAAAAAACAGGATCCATTTATTATTATTCAGGAGAAATAGCAATTACAAAAATCTGATCTCCGAAGTAAATAAAAAAGAATTACTAATAACTTTTTGTATGAAGTTTACTGCATCGTTAGATTAAAGAAAATGACCCCGATATTCTTTTGCGAGTCCTTTTATAGCCTCTGGAAAGGCGGAGCTTCCAAGAAATGACGTCAGCGTCGTCAGCCATTCCAGTTCGCTTTAAATATCTCCAGAACATTCTATAACTGTACGTGTAGAAAAGGCGAGAAAAACAACTTGACTACGGGGCTGTGGATTTAATTCCACGTACTTTCAAATAAGAGACCGTCGCCATTAAAAATGAAAAGAACATACAGTTAGAATTTTAAGTGTAAGTTTTGACTATGGAATTTTATTATTACAAATATATATGATAAAAAATCGAATTTATCAAAATTATAATTGAAACTAGTAGTAACCCCGTAATCTTCTCCTAATCTGTGTTCTAAGAACCGTAATAACGTTTTTGGAATGCGTCATTTCTGGATCAATCCATCTTGCATCGCTTGCGTAACGTTGATAACATAGACGAAATTTTTGGAGCTTTGGTTGGGAAGTGATGTCGAATCTCCCATATAACCCCTGCTCTTCCATATAACCCCTACCTCGCACCATCAGATTATCATTATTTCGAAGTTTACAAAATTTCTTAGATGGTAAAAATTTAAGTAATAAAAATGACCTCAAATCGCACTTGATTGAGCTTTTTGCTGATAAAGAACAGAAGTTCTAAGAGAGTGGAATAATGAAGTTACAAGAAAGATGGCACATGACCATCGAACAGAATGGAAGATATTTGACTAATTAAAGTTTATTCCTTGTATAGGAAAAGATGAGTTTTATTTCACATTAAAAAAACGAAATTACTTTCTTGCCAACCCGTTAGTTGTAGTTAACAAAATTGTTTTCACAGTTTAGTATATATAATTAAAATCGTGTAACTTAAAGTTTGTTTAATATTTTATTTCATTCATTTTTGTTTATAGAATTAAGAAGAGTAAAAAAGAAAGATAACCACAACCTTTGAATGTAGGAAATCATTCTTCCCAATTAATCTAGCAGCGGCGTACATATGACGCCATCCCCCTCCCCCCACAAAATCTTCTGAGTTATCCGATGGCGTAAATTTGCATTCCATTTCTTTAAATCGATTGGTTTCTTAATTTATTTAAAGCCCAATATTAAAGCGATTTCCAGCGGAGAGATGTATTCGTGGAGTACTTTTCAAGGGAAAATTATATTCAATTGCGTTACGCGTTAGAGCAGCAAAAACAAGGCGGTAAATACTCATAAAATGCCAGGGCTCAGCGATCATACGCGCGAGGTCAGTGACGTAACTGTAACTGTGTTTTATTCTTAAGGTTTATCATTACGAAAATTACAAGAATTCAATGAAATAATTGTAGAATCAACTTTTTTGGTTATAGGAAATATTTTTCTTGCAAAATCTCCCCCCCCCTGCGAGTTGATATGAAATTTTATTTCATACTTACCTATTAAAAGTATCTAAGATCAAAACTTTTGCTGTCTAAAAGTTTACATTATTTGATTTACTTCTTAAAGTGGCATGGAAAGTCCATGAATAATCATTCAATATATATATATATATATTTTAAAATTGACCCCGTTTTCTATCGAAATGAACAAAATATGTCATAAATAAGGTAAATTTAGCATCTGGGATTTTTTTGACAAATGGTTTTCAAGCTAAAGGCTGTTACACATATGTCCCACAAGTAGCAATCGACTTACATATAAGTACACCTATTATACTGGAAAACTTTATTATATTGTTGCGTTTTTCTTTCTTCTGACACCAGTTGTTACGTTATTTTCTTTCTTCACGTTCGTAGGGAGTTCTTAGATTTGGAGTGAATAACGACGACACTTGATGAAGTATCGAAACACACTTTTTTTAGCCAATATTAATCAGGACAGCTCCAAAACACTTTTACAGTCGTCGAAGATCTACTGTAAACACGCTGACACGATCAGCGACACAGCCTTTATGTTATCAGGCTATCACGGTGGAGATAGCTTCACGGCAAAGCACTCTTCTCCGCTTCGTCGTTCTCGGAACTCCACGTACTCTCGAGACTCTCCACGCTACAACTCGCGATGCACTCCACGACACACAGAGCACGGCTCCCGACTCTTCTGTTCAGGCGTTCCCGAAGCTCAGCACACTCTCTCGACGATGCACTAACCGCGATACTCTAAGAGACTCCTTCGGTGAACTCGACGACCCACTCGGCACTCGCTGCCCGGCTGTCAACTCGATCGACTCCGCAGGGATTGACTCGCTAGACGAGACACCAACTCAATACTGACTAACTCCCACTCACTCTCACTCGCCCTCTCGACGCGGTACACCACTGACTGCGGAACAGCAGGGTTTATATAGCTTTCGGCTTGTGTTCGAGAACATTCTGGGCTAAACCGGTAAGAATTCATCCCAAAAAATTCTCCATCCGTCCATGGCATATCGCCAATTTTGTCGCCAAATAGGCGATTTCTCGCCAAATGTGGAAACACTGCCTCATATTGTCATTTTATGGCAACCCTAAAATTGCTTTGCTGGGAAGCCATCTTACCGCTCCTGTACATTTCGTAACAGTATGAAATACATTTACATCGTATGGTACAGTGTAAAGCATTCTTTTTAAACATTGGGCAACTCATATTTGTTCTTTTCTCTATGTTCGTTTGTGTACAACGAGGTCTTGATTTTCCAGCTATTGGAAGATGATACCCAACATTCAGGAGATTCTCCTTTCTCTCTTTCATATGAATGAATTTTTCTCTTGAATGAATTTTGATTCTCTCTTTCTCCTTTTTAAACTTTCAGTGGGATATATAGATGTCCCGTTAGGGTTAATTCTGCGATAGTTTTAAAAAACACTGTACGTATTCAAAATATAAAAACACATTTGTATTTACTACATTGAAAAGGGATATAGCTGCGTTAAGTAATACTTAAAATTTCGGATTTGTTGTTTTTTATTGGTGTGAACTGTTAGCAAAATAAAATCAAAGATAAGGAACACATTTTCATGCATACATGTAATGTTGTCATAAAAGAATCCCGGCAAACTCACTAAGTGCATTGATTGCAACAAACGCAGCGTTTTATAAATTAGTAAATAACTCTCATTAGCTTGACTAAAAACCATTTGCATAAAGTAATTTAGAAAAATCTGATGTGTACACCACATGACTTCCTTGTACGGAACATTAAATTATACGCATTTTTTCTTGCATTTTATTTAAACTTATTGGATTGAATTAAATCTACTTCGCCGACAGAGCATAAACCACATTAGAATAAATCCATTCTTTAAAATTCCCTCTAGTATTTGTTTACCATAGCGACACTCTGGCGCTAGATTCACTTAAAAGTATTATATTTCGTTCATATTATAACTCATAATGCACAAAATTTATATCATTTAAAGAATAGAATTATCTAATCATTGCCACGTGTTCTATTCAAATACTATAATAAAGCTAGAATAATGTATAAAAGAAATTAATCAAACAAAACAAAAAAGAAACAGCTTTTCACAGACGATTGAGTATTTCTCATTCAACTAATTAAGTTCTCACTTCGCGAGATAGCAAAAATACATAAAAACTAAAAATATCTATATTAAAAATTACAAAGTAAATCTTAAACACTTATTTCCTCGAAAAAATTCCAGAAAGGATTAAGCATGATTTAATTGGCAATAATAAATGAATGCGTTATCTTTGTTGTTGCGAAGCTAAGTTTCTCTAGATTGGCAACAGATCAACTAGTGTGTAGTTTCAAATGTAAACAAACAATGGCCGCTATAAAAAAAAAGGCTTAGCGGCACTTAAACAACTTTAAAATTGTTGATAATTCTAAAAATATTGCATAGAGATTTACTAAAGGCTTAAAAACCTTAACCGGAAGATAAAAACAACATAATACAATCATTTTAAAGCAAAAAATGCACAATTTACAAACATATAAGAGTAAAGAAACTGAGATCACTGAGCCGGGTAACAGAGTGGATATGTATATAAATATATAATTGAAATAGAAATTGTAAAGCTTTGCAACCAAAATACGAGGTGCACATCTACATGTTATAGCACTCATATATACAAAATTTCAACGTTCTGAGGCTACTCGTTTTTGAGTTATGCGAGATACGTACGTACGCACGTACGTACATACGTTCGTACAGACGCCACGAAAAATTCTCTTCAGAATTCATTTTAAAGTAGTTTTATAATTTTTTTTGGAGGAAACGAGTCTTTTATTCTGTCCTTACGTACAGATATCACGGAAAAGCATCGTTAAATTGCATTCGATAGCGGTCAAAATGGATATTTTCGTTGAAATATGCTGCCTGAAACTTTTCGCGATTACAATACTTCCTTTTTACTTCGTACAAGGAAGTAAAAAAACCGGAAAAAAAGTCATTGTTTATTTCCTGAAATACTATCTTTACATCGAGATAAAATAACAATGCTGGAATAAAGACAATTAAGAATGATCAGCTGTTTAAAAAAAAAAAGGGGGGGTTTGTGACTTGTCCCACTTTTCCTCCGAAATGTATATAGCCCGCTCTTAAAAATTCGCCATTGGTGTTAAATGAAGAGTACCACTAGTTGTCGTAAAACCGAGCACCAGCAGCAAAGATTGAAGAAAGAATACAATAGATTTTTGCATTCCTTAAAAAGTGGGGGGTCTTTTTCATGCGAGCGTGTTTTCTCGTGCGTTATATTTTATGCAGATTTTCCATTTGAGGTTGCAAGAAGCTAGAAAAAAATAATAAAAAGAATTTGGTGCGCATCCATCGAACTGCGAAAAGATATATCCAGCTATTTATCATCCTGCTCTTTTCATCGCCTTCCTAAAGTCGTATTTTGTTTAGGGATGTGAATATTTAAGACAACATCACATTTGTAAGATTCTTTTGTTTATATGTTTATTTTTCCTAATTTTTTATAAAAGGGAGGCCGATTCTGTCTTTCTGCTCATTTTACTCTAAGAAGTTAGAGCAGTTTTTAAACTAAGCAGATTTAAACTGCTATGACGATTTTATATTTATAGTAAGATTTAAATTCATTCATTATGTACCCAGAAGTACTTAGATTTAAATTTCCTGCATAAATTGAAAGTACAGAAATCGCATGTTTTTAATAAGGATTAAGATTGAAAAATCTAAGAGTATTTATTTCACCATGTGAATTATTAATATCTGGACATAAATATCGAAGAGTATTATGAGTTTAGTGTAAATGCAGTATAGAAAGTATTATAATTTTCTCATGCCGCATTTATCCAAACTCGTAATATTTTACCATTAATGATTTTACTGGCACTTCATAAGTTATGAATAAATCACGGGAGGGTGTCTCTTTTGAAGGGCGTTTATTCAATAAATTCCAAAGAAATTAAAAATCAAGTAAAATGTAAGATTTTTAGGTATTTGCATAATGATATAAAAACCAATTAATAAAATATTAAAAAAACAGCGAAGGATATTTGATTTTAAAATATAAAACTGCATTGATACACTGTATTGATTTTTTGATATATTACGTACTGATAATTTACCTTCTGATAGCTTCTAGAGTCATTAGGTTATTTTTGAATCAAGAGATGTGAAAATGAGCAGTGCCTTCATCTAGACTCGAGCTTGGGCCTCTCGAATACGCGCCTATTGTGCTACTGTTATACCACAAAGAGCATGCAGAAAAGGTTAGGTTAGGTTAGGTTATTTAATTGCGGCAAAGCCTCGAGGGCTATCTGCCTTCGTGGAGGATTTTCTAAGGGAAAGTTTCTAAGTTTTTATGAGAAACATTTCTCCGGCCGAAAATGGGAAAATGTGGTCACTATGGATGAATCTTGGCTACATTTAAATGACTTCATATAAAGAGATTCATTTATTATCATCAAAGAAGAGGGAAAAAAAATCTCGGAACATGGTTCAAAGGATCTGAAGAAAGTTTTTCAAAGGGATTTATGATCATTGGTGGTTTTGCATATAGCAGCAAGTTAAATAAACAGAATGAAAAAAAAATATTAAGATCAACCCGACATATTATCGGGAATATATCTGATGCCCAATTTTCAAATATGAAATACCTTCTGTTTATCATAGTGCCATCAATCAGTAAAACTGCATCAAGACAAAGCAAGCAAGCAGACGTCAAAATCCACTGGCAATTTCCTGGAAAAAATTCAACAAGAAACGGGTATCAAGGCCATAACCCTTCACTGATATCCCAATAAATTCCTTAATATTTCACCCATGGATTTTTTGGACATTTAGAAAGCGGATATTCCTACAACCCTTGTCTGACTTTGGAAAGCTGCTCAAAAGGAATGGGAAAAATATCTCTCTTCCGATACTACAAAAGGCTTTATTGTCTTGAAAATTACGATGTAAAACGATAGTGAAGAATAAGGGTTATCAAACAGAATATTTAAAACAGAGAAATTTTAATGTATTTCTGTAGCTACAGTGAGAATAGTCTAAAAATTTGCGAAAAAACCTCTGAATGTATTACCTTAAAAAATACCATATTTTTTTATTTTTTAGAAGGTGAATAGAAACTCTTTTTGAAACGAACGTCGTTGAGAAGAAAATCCATTAAGAAACCTTTTATGACATGTAAGCGAGTGATACAATGGCCGAAGTCCGGCATTATTCAACGATGACCCCTCACCATGTCAATCTACAACAATCCAACGCGCAGGCAAGAACATCAATGAACTTTTCAATTACTATCATTTTTCCGCTGCTTCCGGAATTGAAAAACAACGTCTTCCTGTGCGTGTATACACGTGAAACGTGTGATGGATTGTACTTGTTACTAAAAGAGAAACAGAAAGTGTAAATTTTGCTTTGGGCGGCCGTTCATTTAAAACGATGCGTCATCATCTAATTTAAGCACATCCGGGAATGGAAAGCTTTAAAATTTTTTTCACAGGTTGGTTATAATTTAGTTTCATACTGATCAAATATGGATTAATTACGACATTTCTTTGCAATTAAGCATACTTTATAACTGGCTACTTTTTAATTTTATACCGTATTAAACAGAATCACTTGGAAGCATTAGGAATTAAAGTAGAAATCATTCGCAGAAGACCCAGGAAATGGAAAATGATGCCTTTTCGAATAACAGAAAACTTGCATAGTAAGTAAGTGTAAGGCAACTGCTATTTTAGGCTTAAAATTAAAGGTAAAAAATCTGATGTGTACACCACATGATTTCCTTGTACGGAATATTAAATTATACGCATTTTTTCTTGCATTTTATTTAAACTTATTAGATTGAATTAAACCTACTTCCCCGACAGAGCATAAACCACAATAGAATAAATGCATTTTTTAAAATTCGCTTTGTTTACCATAGCGACACTCTGGCGCTAGGTTTGCTTAACAGTATTATGTTTCATTCATATTATAACTCAGAATGCATAAAATGTATATCATTTAAAGAATTATCTAATCGTTGCCTCATGTTCTATTCAAATACTATAATAAAGCTAGAACGATGTATAAAAGAAATTAAGCAAACAAAACAAAAAAGAAACAGTTCCTCACAGTCGATTGAGTATTTCTCATTTAATTAATTCAGTTCTCACTTCGCGAGAAGGCAAAAATACATAAAAACTCAAGATATCTATATTAAAAATTACGAAGTAAATCTCAAACGCTTATTTCCTCGAAAAAATTACAGAAAGAATTAAGCATGATTTAATTGGCAATAATAAATGAATGCGTTATCTTTGTTGTTGCGAAGCTAAGTTTCTCTAGATTGGCAACAAATCCACTAGTCTCCTGTTTCAAATGTAAACATCAATGGCCGCCATTAAAAACAGGCTTAGCGGCAATTAAACAACTTTAAAATTGGTGATAATTCTAAAAATATTGCGCACAAATTTACTAAAGGCATAAAATCCTTAACCGGAAGATAAAAACAACATAATTCAATCATTTTTTCAATCAATTCAAGCAAAACATGTACAATTTACAAACATATAAGAGTAAAGAAACTGAGATCACTGAGCCGGGTAATAGAGTAGATATATATATAAATATATTTATATACGTTTGGTGCGGCCGATTGCAACCAAAATACGAGGTGCACATCTACATGTTATAGCAGTCCTATATGCAAAATTTCAACATTCTGAGGCTACTAATTTTTGTGTTATGCGAGATACGTACGTACATACGTTCGTACAGATGCCACGAAAAATTCTCTTCAGAATTAATTTTAAAGCCGTTTTATAATTTTTTGAAGGAAAAGAATATTTTATTCTGTCCTTATGTACAGATATCACGCAAAAACATCGTTAAATTGCATTCGATAGCGGTCAAAATGTGTATTTTCGTTGAAATATGCTGCCTGAAACTTTTCGCGATTACAATACTTCCTTTTTACTTCGTACATAGAAGTAAAAACAGCCAATTTTTATATCAATTCTTGGCACCTTTTTGTACCTTAAATATAATAATAATAATAACACTTAACACTCTATCGGAAATTCTAAACATACGTAGTCTGGCTAAAACGTTTTAGGGCTGAGCTCATTAAAAAAAAAAAAAAAAAAAAAAAAAAAGAAAAAAAAAAAAAAGTTAAAAAAAAAAATTTACTTGTTATTCTACATATAAGCCTACTTATATAGTTATAGATCTTATTAGTTATAGATACTTATTAGTTATAGATCAGTTGGCGAGATAGGTAAGCCGTTTCATAGCGTGCTGGATGTTCTATGCTGGAATGTGTGTTAGCTCTCTCGTAATGTATTGTTGGATCGTCTTGATGTCGTCAAATCAATGCCCTGTTGTTGTAGTTGCTAATGCTGACCTATAATCAGCCAAGCCCATGAAAATCCTCGTGGCAAGTAGCGCAACTTTACGCCTGTTGTTAGCAACAGCTCTTTGAACACCATACAGGTGACAGTGTGATTTACCACAGTTCCGCCCCCAATTTTGATGGAGAGCACCTCGAGGGAACGTGTGTGACAGTCTTTCATCCCTCTTTCCCTACCATCAACCTCTCGAGAGGACTTTCGGCTCGAGAATTTCAAATACACAGTCTCACGCGCTGGAGATAAAAGTGTTTTTTCTGTACAATGTTGCCACTGCTCCCTTTGAAATTCTCGAGTTTGTTAATCAAAAATTCGTTAAAGTTTTACAAAGTATGAAATCGATAATAAAACAAATTCTAAATTTCAAATTTGGGCTTCCACATGCCCATATTCGCAGCAGGATGACGTCATTCAAAATTGGATAGCTCTAGGTACCGTTGTTTTATCACAATGCGAGAAACATACATACATTTATGCAGATTTTTCATTATTTAATTTCTTCAACTATAATACAAGGCGATAATATTTGGTGGCAACAGTTTGAAAAGTGAAACGGATATTCAGAGTGATTTAACGCAAAACGAAAACAATAGCCCGTCAGGAACAAAGCCCCTTTGAACTAAAAAAATAAAACCTTCTAGCTATGATCTAGAATTCAATCAGGGATTTTTAATTATTTACTGCATCTTTAATGTTGAATGCAAATTTTTGACTAGGCTATAAGGTATTTCTTCCGCCTTCCTAGTGTTCCTTCGTGGTGTAGTGGTTCTGCACCCTGGGCTGGTATTCCAGAGGTCCGTGGTTTGATTCCCAGCGAAGGCTTTTGCTCAATTTTCATCTTGCCCTTTCCAAAAAAAAAAAAAAAAAAAAAAAAAAAAAAAAAAAACCTAATATCTCTACAACGTTGTTATGAACTTAGATAATAAAAGAGAAATAAAAATATGTGACATATCTGCATCACATTCTAGAAAAATGAGATAAAATTGATATTTGCAATTGCACATTCCGTAGCAACAACATCCATATTTGATAAAGTACAAACTCAAGGATATTAACGATTTGAGCTAATAATAGATTTGAGCTGTCGTGTTCAGGCTGATCTGAGTTAAAAAACTTGAGTAAAAATTCACCGGTTTTTATTCGGATATTATTTAGCTATTTTCAACGTTATCCAAACTATAGAAGCACTCCATATTTTTTCCCTAACAGTATACACTAAAATGTCGGACAAACGAGATCTCACCACAAAATTTAAAATATTCATCAGTACAACATGCAAACGAATCCAATAAACATGTGTGTTTACCGGACTGTTTTCACGTCCATAACACCGCGTGACTTCTTTTGAATCTCTCTGATTACCAACATTTGAAGCCAATGTTAGCTTTCTTGCAAAGGATTGTCTAGGCAAGGGGCATTAAATAATCATTGAGCAATTCTACCACTTTGGCGATTGTCGGTGGCAACAGTTTCACGCAAAGCGTATATCACACGAAAGCATGGAAATATTAAAGTTTATACAAGAAGCTGGCTACTGCAGGTTACACACAAATTTCCATTCAACCTATAATTTCGCTCCATAAATATATACATACATTTGTATATAAATAACTGGCAGCGAAATCTCCCGCGCCTTCCACCCCACAAAACCCTAATCCTCGTATGACGTGATAGCGGCGATCATTGCGTGATAACAAAACCCGAGTGTGTATGCACACAGTGTCGCCATTCTATTTGCCCAAGGAAGTGATCCGTTTTCCATATTAAATACGAGGTTGGCTGCTTTTTCTGACTTGTACTACTTGTACGTATAACTGTGAAGTCGAGAGTCTTCTGATTTGTAGCAATGCTATGACAAATAAGGTGCCAAATTCAAAGAAGTCGCGTTTGTCTTAGTATTTCAAAAATCTTTTATTTGAAATGAATCTGTAATTTTTTAGTTCTTAACGAAAAACAATAAATTAGTCAATTTGGACTTTCTCCATAAATCTAAGGTGTCGAACTATAGTCATTTGGCTGCAACCTATTTGTTCGGATAATTCTCGAGCGGTTTGGCGCTCGTCTTGGTGCAGAAGGTGATTCAAACGTTCTTCGTCAAACTCATTGGGTCGTCCGCTACGACCAGCGTCTTCGAGGTCGAAATTTCCATTTTTGAAATCGGCAAACCAATTTCTTGCAATTCGTAATTAATATACGTACACTTCTCCATACACTTCACAAATTTCTCGAGCAGCTTTTGCAGCATTGGCTCCTCGATTAAACGCAAAAAGAAGAAATCGAAAATGCTCATTTTTGTCGACTTAACACTCCACTTTAATTATCTGAAAAATAACAAAAATTACCTCAGACAAAAAAGAAAACAAATACGCCATCTTGTAAAGGGAAAGATTCTCTTTCAAATAACACAAAATATTATGCCAATACATTTTATATTTACTGTTAGTATAAATTTAGGTATTTTGCATAATGAAACTCGAAAGGGATACGAAACGAACGTGCGCCAAGATATATATTGGCGAGGGAAAGTAAAGTTTGTGTGCAATGCAGTATATTTGACTTTGACCTTAGCTACGTGCAGTGTATTCGATTTTCACCCTAGCTACTTATATCACGGCCAAAGGTCTAATTCACCTCCTCGGGGGTCGACGTAGAGAACTCTGCGAAGCTACTGGCTAGGATCTGTACCTAGGCAGTCTCGGCCACGGGGGTATAAAATTTATGAACTTGGTGGTTCTGAAGGCTCTGGGAAAGGTCACTTGTTGGCCGGCCCCGGAGTCTGGCACGTCTTAGCGCGGGGTGGTACTAGTAACCCGGGGGGTAACCCCCGGGGTCGCTGGGTAATGTCCTGCTGCGACGGGCTCGCCCAAGCGACTGGTAGGAGCATTAGACGACCGGTGCTGCCTGGGGCTTGCTCCAGGTGGTGCGCTGCTCTCCTGGAGGGTAATAGTGGAGGTTGAACCTCCACGACATGCCCAAAGGGGGAGTGGACCTGTAGTGAGCTTAAGTGCTCGGAACAAGGAATGCCAAAATACTAAGGTCTAATTCAGTTAGTACTTTCTCTTTTCAGGTACGGTGTCAAAGTATGTTCCTGTTTTTTCTTATTGCCTAAATAGGTATGCTTGAAGATGTATGACTTATATTTGTATGTAAGTTATCTCCTTTTCGATAATTCAGTGTTTTAATGTCTATGAAGATTATTACTTTTTGTTATGCTTAAGTTAAGCAAAATTCTCCTATTTTATTAAATAAAGATTTCGTAGTTAATTTTTTGACTTATGATTCTTTAATGAAAACTGCGCCTGAGGAAACTTACTCGTTATGCCTTCAGTGCTAATGCACAAACCAACATTTACGGCGTAATTTTAACCACAACCTAAACTGCCATTACTTACTTGTCAACCCAATATTTACAAAAAAAAAAAAATGCCATTTCAATGGTATTTTATTTCTTTAAATGATTGCGCAATATTATTCTTGTTCCTTTTTACTTCCCTGTACGAAGTAACGGAAGCACTGTAATCTCGAAAAATTTCGGCTATCATATTTCAACGAAAATATCCATTTTGACGTCTCTTCAGTCCATTTGAACGATGTTTGTGCGTGATATCTATCTATACAGACAGAATAAAGGACTGTTTTTTTCCAAAACAGATAGTAAATGTACTCAAAATGAATTCAGAAGAGATTTTTTCCGCCATGTCTGTACGTACGCCATGTCTGTACGTCTTTCCGCCATGTCTGTACGTCTGTATATCCCATATCTCAAAATCTAGTAGGCGCAGAAACGTTGGAATTTTGTATATGGGGTTGCTATAACATATTGTTATGTTTTCCCTATCCCACTTCTGACATCATTTGTTGCTTTTTTTTATTCTTCTGACACCAATTGTTACGTTATTTTCTTCCTTCACGTTCGTACGTTGTTTGTAGATTTGGAGTGAATAACGACGACACTGGATGAAGTATCGAAACACAGCTAATAATAAGGACAGCTCCAATAATACTTTTTACAGACGTCGAAAATTTACTATAAACACGCTGGAACAATCAGCGACACAGCCTTCACACTGTCAGGCAACAACGGTGGAGACAGCTTCCTGCAAAGCACCCGACTCTGCTTGGTCGTTCTCGGAACTCCACGTACTCTCGAAACTCTTCACGCTACAACTCGTGATGCACTCGACGACACAAGAGCACAGCTCCCGACTCTTCGGTTCAGTCGTTCCCGGAGCTCAACACGCTCTCTCGACGATGCACTAACCGCGATAGACTACGAGACTCCTTCGGTGAACTCGACGACCCATTTGGCACTCGTTGCCCAGCTGTCAACTCGATCGACTCTGCAGGGATTGACTCGCTAGACGAGACACACTCTCGATACCAACCAACCAACTCCAGACGAGGCACTCTTATTTGTCCTCTGGATGAAGCACACTCTCTGAGACACACTCGATGAGAGACACACACTAACTGATTGCGGACCAGCAGGGTTTATATATCTTTCGGCTTGTGTTCGGGAACATTCTGGGCTAAACCGGTAAGAATTCGTTCCAGAAGGTTCTCCAACCGTCCATGGTATATCGCCAATTTTGTCGCCAAATGTGGCAACCCTGCCCTCCTTTGCCATTTTATGGCAACACAAAAACTGCTTTGCGGGGAAGCCATCTTACCGCTCCTGTACATTTTGTCACAATATAGCTATGCACTTCCATTTTTGGTTGCAATCGGCCGCACCAAACGTGTATATGTATATGTGGCAGGTACAGGAATGAGAAAGCTTGGCGATATAACTACATAGGAGACCGGACGTTGTTGTGACTGAGTAGATGACTGCAAGATGGCGACAAAGAAGGATTTAGCTTTCTAGATTCCACATCTTTATTCAGTTCTCACCGCAGATTTTTCCTTTAGATGAAATTCTCCAAATTACATATTCAATAGTGATTTAACTAAGTAAGATTAAATTTTGACTTTCTACGTCATAACCGTTCTAACAAAGGGAAGAAAGATGGGATGAGCAGCAGCAAGGTCTTGTAGCAGCGGTAGAAGAAAGCAGTCTCTCGAAAAATGGCACGTCGGGTGCTTTGCAGGAAGCTGTCTCCGTTATTGTCCGTTATTGCCTGACAGTGTGAAGGCTGTGTCGCTGATTGTTCCAGCGTGTTTATAGTAGCTTTTCGACGTCTGTAAAAACTGTTATTTGAGCTGTCCTGATTATTAGCTAAATACTGATTACTAGCGGATTATATAACATGCCAGAATGTTCTCGAAAATACTGGTCTAGGGTGAATATCCTGAAATTGCGGAAAGTTAATTATAGGTTGAATGTTCGCGCAGAGCGAAGCCATCGTATTTTTTATATTTTATATTTTACCCACTCTATTACCAGGCACGATGAGCTCAGTTTTTTATTCTTATATATTGGTAAACTATGCATTTTTTGCTTTCAAAATGATTGAATTATGTTGTTCTTTTGTTCCAGTTAAGCTTTCTGCGCCTTAATTAATCTGTATGCAATAGTTCTAGAATTATCAATAATTTAAGTGGTGTTATCCCTAACGAGGCCGCCATTTGTTTACATTTGATACTATTAATAACATAGTGAATTAAATCAGTTTTTGCACCAATCATGTCTTTTTGCCCAGTGGAACCAAACGTAAACTTTCAGTTTTGTGCATTGAAAAATCTGTCTTCCTCCCCGCTGCACGAATTGCTTGTTTTTGCTTACAGATTCTAATTTTTATTGTAAAAATTATTTTTTTAGCTGTTTTTAGCTATATTTGGTGCTTTAGGTTTCTGTATTTTTTGTTTTTAATGAATATGCTTTGAGTTTTTAAGTATATTTATGTTGCGCGAAATGAGAACTGAATTAATTGAATGAAAAATATATCTCTAATGCAATTCGAGGAAATAAGTTTAAGTAAAATGGGGCAAAAAAATGTGTAATATAATAGGGTGTAAAAACTATCATGTGGAGTTATATGTATTAATTTAATACGACGTACAAATTACCACATGAAGTTATATAGTGTCCACATCAGGTATTTTCTGTCCGACAAACTTTGCTTGGATACCTCAGATGTTTAAAAATCTAATTACTCTTTGCTCCAGTGGTTGTTTTGATTTTATGCATAATCTGGTCTTTCTAATATTTATAAAAACTGTATTCTCTCTTTCTGTTATTTATAAAAATGAGAGAATGTATGTTTCTTACTAGTTAGTTATGTTTCTGTTATCCACCTCTACAAACTACACTCATGTCCATAAATTAAGGACAATGCAAAATCAGGCAAAGGAAGAGTTAGAAGCAAAACAAATTTGACTTATTTGTAAAGCTTATTTATTAAACAAAAGGTAAAAAGCAAAAAAATGATGCTATATGTTTGATGTTATTAAAAAAATTAGCGATTTTTTCTCCCTGGAGCAAATTAAAAAAAAAAACTATTTACAAAAAACCAATATTACATGCTTGGTATGATTGTTAATACATTGTATGTCTCCCAGACCATGCAATACAGTCCGTACAACCCTAGGTATGCTGAGTATCAAATTATGATTCTGATCTTGGGGGATATTACACCACTCAAAAAGCAATGCTCTCCGAAGTTGCGGTAGACATGTAAAAGGAGGTTGAAGGGGTGCAACTCGTCAGACAAGCATATCCCACACGTGCTCTACTAGATTCAAGTCCGGTGAGAATGCTGGTTAGTCCATACGGGTGATATCCTTCGATTGAAGGCATTCGCTTACGATGTTTGCACGGTGAGGACGGACTTTGTCCTCCATAAACACAAATTGTGCGCCCATGGCGCCCCGAAACAAACGTACATGTTGTTCCAGAATGACGTCCCGAGAGATTTGGCTTGTCATGGTTCCAGTTTGAACATGCAGGTCAGTTCGGGAACCCAGAATAATTCCACCCCAAACGATCACTCCTGCACCACCGTAACGGTGTCGTTCAATGATGTTTTCTTGGTGGTAACGGGTACCTGGAGCTCTCCATATAAAAGTCCGGTGAGAATCAGACTGCAAGCTAAACCTGGACTCGTCGGAAAACATCACACAAACCCACTGTTGCGGTGTCTACAATACATGCTTTCTACTCCAGGCTAACCGCAGGCGACAGTGAGTTGCAGTAAATGGAACGCATCTGACAGGTCTACGAGCATACAGACCAATCTACACTAAGCGCCTGTACACGATCTGAATTAAAATTGTCGTATCAGTAGCTGAAGAGTGCAGTGCTGACAAGACAGGTCTGAGGCTGTGCTCCGCCTGTTTCTTTTGGCAGTAACTGCCAAATACCGGTCCTCATTCCGGGTTGTAACTCTGGGGCGACCTGTGCTGTAACGTCTACTCACATTACCATCATCTTGGAATCGTTGCCAAAGCCTGGAGATTACACTCTAGGCAATTCCAAGTTCGTCTGATACTTCCAGTTGTGTACGCCCACATTCCAGACGGCCGATGATTCTACCACGTAAAAAATCATCCAAATGCGTCCTTTGTGTCATAACTATTCGGTTATTGCACTGAAATGCTTATAAAGCGCCTGCGAACAATTTTACTTCTTTGCCTGTATTCCTTATATATCACTCTTTTACACTCTCATCATTGTGACGTACCATCGGTGTCATGTGGTTACTTCCTGAAATTTGCATATGATTCTTGAAGATGTGTAGTGATTTTACAGGTGATATATTTATTTTAGAGTTCGATTTCCGCGTGGCTCCGAATTATGCTTAATTTATGGACATGAGTGTATTATGCGAGCAGATTCATTTCATTATTTTATAACTAATTATTTATTGGGAAATTTTGCAGCCAAATTTCAATAGATTACTAGTGAGTGAATTTCACTCCCCCTTTTTTGTCATGAATTTATGTGCAAAAACTTCACAAAACCTTTCACTTTTATTAGAATGTTGTCTTCTATTGATAAAGGTCCTTCAAGTTTACTTATGTTAGCGCGGACTAAATTTTCTGAAACTTTAATTATATGTCAAAAATTCATAGCACAGTTTATTTTGCACCGACAATAAAATATATTATAGTATTTTTAGAATTCTTTTTAAGTGGTTAAATTGTATTTTATTTACAGCATGTGATTTCATCAAGCACAATTATAATAAAATATCTTCGATATTTTTAATACGGTTTATATTAGAAATTGCACTAGCATTATTACAGTCACTACATTTTGCAAGTAATATACTTCTAAATACAGAACATGTAGTTAAATGATTAACTCGAATTAGATCAGAAGTAGCTAAAAATTCCATCACCTCTGTTCACATGACGTTATTTGATATGTTGTCTAAATCCCTATGGCCTTTAACTGCATGTTCTTGTTTCCCAAGAAATGATAATGATGATGTCGTGTTTATGACAAAGTGCAATTATATAGCTTCGAAGCGACAGCTTTCGCAACCTCGGCAGCTCTATCAGTATAAAGTAGGTCCACTGGGTCTTCAATGCCGATGTCAAACAATCTGGCCTGGATTGCTGGGCAGCTGAAGATGTGCTGGCGAGACAGTGGGATGTCATCTGGGTAATGAGAACAGATGTTGGTGTAACTACGCTGTCCGTCTGCAGAAATCCTCATCCCTTTTAAGTGATTTGTCCTAAGTCTAGTTATGATAATCGATATGGCTCTGTCACAGTTCAATTCCGGGATGAAGTTTCCTTTAACTTGACCGATTAGTCTTTGGCTGGCAACTGCATTGGCATCAACGAGGGTTAGGCAGTTCGATGGCTGAGGAGAATCACGGGATGCTTTTGCAAGCTCATCGGCCTTCTCATTACCAAAAATATTTACATGAGCGGTATCCATTGTAAGAAGCAGGATCTTTGGGCAGCAATGATTTTGTTTGTGAACTCAATGATCTGATGACTGAGTTGACATTTGCCCTTCTGGATCGCTTGCAATGCTGATCTGCAGTCAGAGAAGATGATGCAAGAAGTCAGAGAAAATGATGATTTCCCAAGAAATGAACTACATTAATTAATCTTCATAAAACATTTCTATCTTCTTCAACTTTACTTTTGGGAAACCCTCTGGTATATCCTTCTTATCAAAAGAATGAATGGTTCTTTGCTTTATTAATGTTAAAAGCAGAGCAAATTTTCATGAGCCAATATATTTTTCAATGCTCATCACGAGCAGTAACATAATTAATTAACTTTTAATTACTGAACCCAAAATCTTCGAAATATATCGTTGAATCAGAAAGAAGCAAGCAAAGTAACAGTAAGAAAATTCGATTTCCTCTTCCAATAATTCTTCTATAAAACCACTCGTAAAAAATAAAATTAAAGAAAAGAAAATCTGAAAGGATTAAAATTTTAACGGTCGCCCATTGGATTCTATTAAGAGTTTTCACACTTATATAATTTTACACTTTTTTCAGCCTTTTCTCAATTGTATCAATGATCAGTTTTTTTACAGTGGCTCACAGAAGTGTTGCAACACTTACCAAGTTACAGTGAAATATTGCTTTATTCATAAGTAAAATTTTTTTAACAATATCTATAAATTCCTCTTAGCAAAACTGCATTAATTATTTTATGAACATATTAAAACTTTTTTTTTTTTGAAAAATGAATAATAAAAATGCAAAAGGAAAGTTACCTCACAAAAGTCTCTGTACTCGTTAAGGAAATCTGCACATATTAGTAAATATTGTAGCATTTCTGTTAGCTAGTATTTTATAGTACATATATTGACAATATTTATGACAGCTTTCAAACATCTGAACATAGAGTTCACCAGATTTTTTATAATATCTGCATCAATCTCTCTAACTTCTAATTCTGTTTGGTTTAAATCTGATGACTGATGTGATGTTTACAGAACTTGTGGACAATTATAGACACACCGAAAGCGAACGCTAAAGGCTGTGTGCTTAGGATCGTTCTCCTGATAAAAATAAAGTTGTTTCCAGTACCCTAATTTTGGGCGGATAATTTAAAATTATCTTTTAAAATATTTAAAGAGCGTGGTTCATTATGCTATCAATAAATGCTAACTTATTTAATCCTGATGCTGACATGAACCATCACACAAGAACAACTCCACCAGCCATGCTTTACTGTTCTAACCAAAATCTTGAGATTAAGCTCCTCATTTTTTTTTTTTTTTTTTTTCTCCATACAATTCTATGCCCATCGGAATCAAAAATGTTAAGTTTGCAAATAAGACAGGACTTCAATATGCTTCGGAATTTATTTAGCATTGATTTTGAGAAGAAAAGCCTAAGCTTTCTATTTTTTGCACTTCTAAAAAATTTTCTTCTAGCAGAGTACTAGTGTAATCCAGCTCATCTGAGTACTCGTTGAACAGTTTTAAGTGAAAAACTGAAGTAGAAAAATAGCAGAAAAGCCCAAAGGGTGTAACCAGAAGGGCTATTAATTTCGTTTTGGCATTTTGCGTCGAAAACTTTAAAAGTCTGAATCAGTTTTCAAATTGTTTTCAAATTATCAACAATTTTAAACTTGTCTAAGTGCCGCTAAGCCTTTTTTTAATGGCGGCCATTGATGTTTACATTTGAAACAGGAGACTAGTGGATTTGTTGCCAATCTAGAGAAACTTAGCTTCGCAACAACAAAGATAACGCATTCATTTATTACTGCCAATTAAATCATGCTTAATTCTTTCTGGAATTTTTTCGAGGAAATAACCGTTTGAGATTTACTTCGTAATTTTTAATATAGATATTTCGAGTTTTTATGTATTTTTGCCTTCTCGCGAAGTGAGAACTGAATTAATTAAATGAGAAATACTCAATCGTCTGTGAAGAACTGTTTCTTTTTTGTTTTGTTTGCTTAATTTCTTTTATACATAGTTCAAGCTTTATTATAGTATTTGAATAGAACATGTGGCAACGATTAGATAATTCTTTAAATGATATACATTTTTGCATTCTGAGTTATAATATGAATGAAATATAATACTATTAAGTAAACCTAGCGCTAGAGTGTGCTTTATTGCTTTATTCAAAGTGAATTTTAAAGAATGCATTTATTCTATTGTGGTTTATGCGATGTCGGCGAAGTAGGTTTAATTCAATCTAATAAGTTTAAATAAAATGCAAGAAAAAATGCATATAATTTAATATTCCGTACAAGGAAGTCATGTGGTGTACACATCACATTTTTTTATTATGTGGATTGTCCCGAATCTTAACTTCCCCTCGGCACTGATGCCAACTTGGCAAATCATTATTTATTATATTTTTGCTTTCATCTCCGGCATGGCTATTAGCACACTGCAGCTTGAGAAATGACTCGCGCAGCGATATGTAAGCACTTGTTTTTAAAAAATATTAGTAACTGAATACCAAATAGCATATTAGCCTTTTATCTTAACATAACGCTTGAAGATGCTTATAGATTTCAACTCTGCTGCGGAGTGTTGAGTGAGGAATAATTTAACACATTTCCAGATGCAAAAAACAGATTCGTAAATGAGACTCGTAGGTGAAAAGATTGCATTTAGTACTGTTTGTTAGGTTATTTAATTACGACAAAGCCTCGAGGGCTATCTGCCTAAGGGAAGGGATGCCTTCGTGGAGGACTTTCTAAGGGAAACTGACTCGTATACACGTTACACATGGGGAAAACCACGAAAACACCCATGCAGCCAGCCCGTTCGCGGGATTCGAACCTCGGACCGAACTACCAGTGTTCAGCGACTTTACCGCTCGGCCGCTTAATACTGTGGGAATTGAGATTTGTTTTTCTGATAAGCCCAGGACCGGTACCAGAGCCGGTGAAACCGCTGGCAGGTTAAATTTTGGGCCGGCAAAATTTTTCAAAATTTAGATAGGCGCTCTGCAGTAGAATTTCGGAGCCGTAGGGACTACACCGAACCACAAAATATCTAGCGCCAGCTCTGCATAAGCCTTAAATATATCCATGAATGTATTTATTTGGGAGTCATGAGACTTAAACATATGCGAGAAATAGATGTTAAGTATAATAAATAACTTTAAATATAATAGAATATAATAGCCTGAATATAAATATAATAGCCTGAATTATATCAGTGAATGATATAATTTTGGCTTAACTTTGTCAGCATGCGATAGAAGCAAGAAAAAATTTAGCGGAACGATATATCTTTAGTCACCGGTTTCATGATACATATAGCCAGTTAGTATATAGCGGACGCTATTTAAGCTTTATGATGATAGCCATGCATCTGAAAGTTTTCCAGATATCGCAAACAAAAAGCGAATGGAATTTGCGAAGAAATATGGTGAAGCGGTACTAAATGAAGATAATATAACAGGTTTTCATTGCAATGACAATGAGAATCCTGACATCAATCAACTAACGGGACGGAGAGTATGGTTCTAGATCTGGAAAACATCACTACCCGGTAGTGATAGAAATGACACAGAGTTGTTGAGAAACCAGGCGATAGTTTAGTGAAAAATTCTTGGTGTGGCAACCACAGGACTTGAACTATGAATTTTTGTAACAGATCAAAAAATTATGTCTATCTGTATAATTAAAAAGAAAGCATTAGCACAAAAAACAAGGCAAATTAAACAACTTACATTTAAAGAAACGTTTAACTAAGGCAAAGAAATAAATATTAAGCCCTCCTTTTTTTGTTGTTAATTTTGATTCCCTTAAGGTTGTAAATGCATCATTGTTTCATAAATCACTATTCATATTTTTAATTTTATAATTTCTATATGTCATATTATTAGATTTAAACTGATGATCTATCACCGGGAAAAATCCCAAATCAGGAATCGCCGAAGTCCGGACTCGTACATTATTGCAGTTTCGTTTTTGCCTCCAGGCTTGTTATTTTAGATTCAGATTTGATTTGATCAAAAACTGAAAGCAATGTCTCTTTAAAAAATTTTAGTGAATAAAATGTGTCAATTGTTTTTAAATCTTCAGGTCACTGAAATATAATGTACGTTCCCGTAAAAAATTCACGCACTGATCCCTCTTTTCTCCCCCACTCGCTTCCTGTTTTTCATTTATTCTTTTTCTTACGACAATAAACTCAAACTTAGTTCAATGTTTCATCAGCGTTGCTAACCTATATTACTTATCTGCCTATAATATGCTTTGTTAAATGAAGTGTTTGTACACGCAAGTAGTTTTGTTTAAAGAAGACCTTAATTTAGGCTGAGGAAAACGTATTTCATGAATTATGCATGTGACCATGTTTTGAAAGGGAACAGCCATGTTTGAAATCAAATTCTGCCTGTATCCATGTAAGTTCCTTCGGTAATTAGCAACAAACTTCATTTCCAACAACAGTTTTAAGTGTAAAGCTTCTTGTCTGCGCAACACATCCCCTCCCATTCGATACACAAATGAACACGCAAAAGAAGTAAAAAAAAAAGGGCAGACAAATTGCAATTTGGGCGAATCTAAGAGTAATTTTTCGCCTCCTCTATCACAGTAGCTGCATTCAGTCTATACCAGTATGTTACACACACAAAGCAACTAACGTGAGACCACAAAGTCGCAATCAAATAAAGTTCACGCAGTGTTGAGCGTGTAGGTTTTGGACAAGAGTGTCCAATCACGCAATGCCGCTATTCTAGAGCGACCACTGCTCTTTTGTTTTATGCTTATTCCTGCGGTTTCATGTGCAGATTTTTTTTTAATGCTTTCTGCTAACTTTGTCTGTGACTCCCACAGCAGTTGTCACGTCACTCTTCGACTGAAAATAAATCTGTAGTTGAGGTAATGTCACAGTAGGTATGTTTTTGATGGATTCTTTTGTATGTGTAACGCGTTAGAAAATTTTGTCTAACCATAGGATACATTTTACCTGATGCATTACCTTTAACTTTAACTGTCTACATAACTTTTATTTATTCAGACGTGAGAAGCTGTTTTACGGAAAAGGTGCTCCCAGTGGACGAACACTCTGCTCAATGGAGGCATTAAGCAGAGCTCTTTTGAGTTTACAAACAGTACAAGGAGGAGATTTTTAATATTTTCACGTCAGCGAAACAAACAAACAATCTGTTTAATGTAAGGTTTCGAGCTAAATTAAAGGCAAGTAAATAATAAGTGGGCTCTGTATTTAGTTAATTTTTATTATTAGTCCAAAGGGATTTGAATCCCGAAGGACTATTAGTTTCGTTTTGGCATTTTGCGTCGGACTCATAAATGTCGGTTCACTTTTCAAACTGTTGCCACAAAATGTTAGAGTCCTGCATTATATTTGAAGAAATTAAATAATGAAAAATCTGCATAAATGTATGTATATTTCTCGTATTGTGATAAAACAATGGTACATAGAGCCATCGAATTTTGAATAATATAATCCTTCAACGAATATGAGCATGTGGAAGACCAAATTTGAAATTTGAAATTTGTTTTATGATCGATTTCCTATTTTTTAAAACTTTGACGAATTTTTGACTAACAAACTCAAGGATTTCAAAGCGAGCAATGGCAACGTTGTGCAGAAAAAACATTATCTCCAGCGCGTGAGTCTCTGTATCGGAAATTCTAAAGATATGCTCGTTTTAAAACTATTTTGCGATATTGCTGTTGCACTGGATCTTATGGTTTAAGTGCGAGGAACATGATATTTAATAAAGAAAGGTAACACACAAAATGTTAAAAAACGCCCCTTTGGACGTAATTTAAAATCTGAAACATTTCAGATTTTTTTTTTTAAATCTTTCTTTGTTAATAGACTTTGATCGCTGATCACTGGTAGTCTGATCCAGTTCTAATCAATGCTGTTGGAGGTTAACCCGGTTCTAATCTATTTGGAGGATTTGGTTGCAGAGGCGTTACTTTAGTTTATAAGGTATTTCTCCCGCCTTCTTAGCGTGCTTAAAATTATTTTGCGATATTGCAGTTGAATTGAATTTTATGGTTTAAGTGCGTTTAAATAAAGGTAATACACAAACCGTTAATAAAACGCCCCTTTAGGTATAATATGAAATCTGAAAGCTTACAGATTTTTTATCTTAATTTTTTTATTTACCAACTCAGGAAATTTAAAATCAAGTGATCTTCAATGATTGATTCAGTGTTTGTATGTCAAAAATTTGAGTGAAAAGATAAAGAAGAGAAACACAGCACTTCAGAAAACATACAGTCTCTTAGCGTTTGACAGATCTTGGCTGCGACAGTAGTCTTTATCCTCGTGCAAACAGGACACCAGGATGTGCTGAGAGATTATATAATGGAAGGCTATCCGACGAAGGTGATTTTTGAAATCGTGAGCAGAAAATTAAAGCATACAAAGCTGCTTCATTGTTAGAAATGGGTAATTCAACGATCCCGGGTACCGCCCCAGAAATTTTCACTCTGCTCTCATCACACCTCGTTTCTTCCTACTTTCCTTTTTATTTGCATAAACCATTTTCAGCTGAATTTAAAATTGTAATACCACCTTGCGGCCAATTACTTCGAATGAGTGAGAATAAGGGGACCAGTTATATAGTGATTGTTCGTTGAATCTCTGGACTTTGACAGGAGGAAAAATAATTTTTCGTGCTTTTGTACCTTGGTTATCCTATAGACTGACTATCCGAATTCGTTAAACATTTTGGAAATATGTCAGAGAAAATTCCAGGAAAAAATGGAGAGGTATCCGATTGTTCATTCTCATATTCTCGGTAACTTAGTTACATATTTGATCCCTAATAAGTCTTTTCGCAATCGCTGTTCCTGAATTTGCATTATCTACCCTGTGTATACTTCCTTCATATCGTATTTGTTTCTTTTATTTAGTTTGTTTCAGCTTTAGACTTGCACAAAAGAAAAAGAAAATCTGTTTCTTGGATTAAAAGCGACTGTGGACTGCGGTCAGTAATTACGGCCATTTCGTTACGATTGTTAGGCAGTTGTTCTGCTCCGAAGCTCGGTATCCATATAAAGCAATCAATGCATCAAAATGTACAGCAAAATTCTAATTATCCGAATCATTTGGAACCGGACCCCATTCGGATAATCAAAAATTCGAATAATTGGATTTTTCCCGAAGAAACGGGCACTTGAATTAATTACTGTATGTTGAAAATGAGAGAAAAAAACTATTTTTGAAGAAAAAAAAGAGGTTTTTAATTAATTAAAATGAAAAGGCAACACTTTTACGTACATGTTATATAGCGTACTGTGCAGTATTTGAAAGTCATTGCTTGCTGAACATATCAGTCAAAGTAAGATGTTTGACTATCTTCATCCGTTTACAGGCAGCCAAGTGGCGCATCCGCTTGACAATCACAAGTTGCATGTGGTTACACTCGGGTTGACGTTCCATCGAATGCTGATCATTTGCGGTCAAGTCGTAAACTAGTATAAACAAAGGAAAACACGAGGATGCAAGAAACAGAGAGGACTGTGCACGTCGTAGTTGTGGAAAGATGTAGGGACCGTTTAAACATCTCACTTCTGTGAATGCACTATGAGACGGTGACTCTCATCCCAATAATGTTCGCCCTGCGCCTACACTAGCTTCGCGGAGGAAAGGACAATAGCGTGCGTAGACAGAATCACTATTTTGTGAATCGCATTACTTTTCCGTTTTAATTTTTTTTTCTTAAATTCTGAAAGCGATTCGAATAATCAGAGATTCGGATAGTCGGGGTTCGGATAATTGGAGCTGTACTGTATTTCTGTTTAATCAAAGTTACAGGTTGTAAGGAATTACTGCATTTCTTAGAACACGCTCTTTTAGTGCAAGTGGTAACCCCGGATATCTATGAGGATCCAACAAGCGGGAAACTAATATTTCATGTTAATGCTTACACAATGTAATATCTGAAGAAAAAAAAATATATTATTACTTGAAATAGTGGCTTTTTTAAACAGGAAAATCAATTCCCCCAAATCTATCTTATAAATGCTAAATTTCGAAAAATATAGGACTATATTTTATCATTTTTGTATATCATGATAAAAATTATAGAATGAAGAAATGTAAAATTTATTAATGCTCAATTAGATGGCAATCTCCCATTTCCTCAAAGCTCATATTTCCTTTATTTACCTTTTCGGAATAATGGATATCTCTATATTAAAACATACAACCTATCTCTTGGTTAGATTGATTTTTTTCCGGTTTGTAAGAAATTAAGATCCTTCGGGAAATACTTGTAAACACTTGTTAATTTGTTAAGGTATTAATTGTGATTTTGTATTTTTCCAATAAATACTAACAGTTATTTTTCATATACATTTAAATCCCAAAAGCGTCAGAGCGATAAATTCGCTCAATATATGTAGTTCAACCTGGGCTCGATTCTAGAAAAAGGCCTGGCTGCATGGGCGTCTTTTTGTTTTTTCCCATGTGAAAAGTGAAAACGAGACAGTTTCTCTTAGAAGTTCTCCACGAAGGCATTCCTCCACTTAACCCTTTGCGGCACAGTATATCTGGTCTGGACACGCCTAGAAATTTCCTTCTGTACGCACAGAAAAATTGAATGAAAAAGGATTTATAGGTTACTATAGGTTACTCTGAACCTTCTTTATTTATAGTATATGGCAGCTCAATACAAACCAGTCCATATATTTTAGCCATGTTTAGATTTTTAAGCCCCTCATTTTTCAAAGAAATCTTCCAGGTTTTTTTTAGGGTATAAAAGGAATTGTTTGAAAAGAAATTTCTATGTTATTTTTTTGGCTGTATGCTAATTTCCTTATTCTATATTAGTTTTAAATTTTTACCTTGGAATCTTGCCTAAAATGGCGAACCCTAGGTGTGCCCAGACCGGGCTCACCGAAAATCTAGGACGACTGAGAGTCTGTATTCTTTGTTTCTCCGCATCTCATCGGTCAGTTCATTGACAACAATGCTCGTTTCAGCACTCTTTTCGGAGCTCTATTCAATCAGTGTGCTACTTTGGGCACAATTTTTTTATTTTATTTTATTATTATTATTATTATTATTATTATTAAAACTCCAACTTTAAAAGGTAGCGTTCCGGAAAGGGTTAAGCAGAGAGCCAAACTTACTTTAATATAATCAAATAAACTAAATGATATCCATTCTATGGATACAGATCTGTAGGTAGACATGTATCATAAAATAGAAATTTCTTTGCTCAGTAATAATTCATAAAACGAATAGTGCAGAGTAAAGTAACTTTTTTAGTATTTCTGGTATTCTGCTTTGGCGAAACAATGTTTATTTTTACCTCTATGTAAATATAGATGCATAAATGTATTATTACATAAATCTGTCTGTATATCTGTGTGTATTGCAAAATCGAAATATGCATAAGATCTTGATATGTGCTGTTCTTTTCTAGAGTATTTTTCAGATATCTTACAAGAAAATAATGTAAATAATTATCTCAGTCCTTTAAAGAAAGCAGCATACGGTCCATACTATAAGACACACGAAAAATCTAATGAAAATACATCACTATAATTTTGTTTTGATGAGGGGAATAATCTGGAATTTTCTCAGTTTGTCTTGTAAAGTTTATTTTAATTTTATAAAATCTATTTTAAATTTCGAAACTATTTCCTTTCAATTCTTATTTCCACTTACAACTCCCTACCAGAATGAGTTTTTAGAATCGCTTTGAATGCAAATGAGTTAGAAGAAGTATTTAAGGAATTAGGAGTCCTTAATGGGGCGTGTTTGCCTTCTGGCTAAGTCATTCGTGAAGCTGTTACGCTCGGCCGTTTTATACGTGTCTATTAATATTCGCCAGCTAGTTTAATTTAAGGGCCAACTGCGTTAGATAATTGGGTCTAGCTTCGGCTAAGCCTCGTTTAGTTAATTTTTAGTTCTTATTTCTTATTCTGAGTTAAAGCCTGAGTCGAGGCTTTCCTGTAAGCTCGAGAAGGGGATCGACTGTTATTTTTATGTGAGTGACTAAAAGCGTAATTTAACCATTTTTTTCAAGTCCATTTCCATTCCATTTTCCGCTGTTATACTGGACTTAGCCTGCATGGATTGCAGACTTTTTGCCAGTTGTCGTTTAATATGGGTTCCTGGAAATACCAAACACAGAACAAAGGTGTCGCAGAGACAAGATGTGAAAATAAGGGAAAGTGTGGCACTTTGCCACTAAAGAGTGTAACATCGTGGGGTGGTGTAAAATACAAATCAGATACTAATAAAGTTGAAATGATGAAAGTCAAAAGTAAAATATAGTTAATCAGACAGAAGTTCCATAATTGAATCTTGGTTAAATATGAGTATTTACAAATATACAATATTAGCGTAGAAAGTCAAAAGTGGAGTCATGTCATGTGATGGCTAGGGGGTAACTCCATAGGCTGGTGCGGAAAACTTGTGAGAAAACTTGTTTTTTAAAAATATTTGTCATTCAAATAATGAAAACATATTTTTCTCTGAAGGGAAAGAGTTCCCAGTCAAAGGATTTCACAAGAGTTTTTCACTAACAGCTCGTGAAATTGCTGTAAAGTCCAAAATTTATGAGCACTGGGCGTGGCTTAGCACAGAGTTCAACAGTCTCAGAAGTGCTCAGTTGACAGAAATATGCAGTTATAAATAGCTTATTGAGGAATATATACACATTGGATAGAATAAAAATAAGGTAATAAAGTAAAATAATCAGTAAAATATGTACAGATATGTGCAGTCATTTCAGTAGCACTGAGTGATCCAAAGCAGAGATAGAAATTTTCTAAGTCCTAGGTCACGTGAGGGGCCACCCTCCCGAACTGTGGCTTCGAAGGATGCTGCTTGGTTTTGGGAGATTAAGTAGGATGATTATTGTCGGCATTTAATGAAAATGCTGCAAACGGACGTAGAAATTGGTCTTCTGCAAGGATTTCATAGTTTAGGGTTTGAAAAACGTTTAACTGACTGCAGTTAAATGCTTTTTGAAAAAAGTTTTCGTTGCTCTTGTGCAGGAAATCTTTTAAGGTTTCAATACGTAGATCACTATGCAACACAGAGTTCCTTACATAGTAAGGGGCGTTTGTAGCGATTCTCAAGAATTTATTTTGCACAATTTGCAGTTTATTAATGTCGGCAGGTTTTGCCGCAGTCCATGCAGGAGATGCATATGTGAGGATGGGTCTCACAGCAGTCAAGTAGATAAGTCGTTTCTTGCGTAGATCAAGATTGGAGTATTTTCCTAAGATGGGTAAGAGACAATTAATGACTTTCAGGGCTTGATTCCTGACATTGTTATTGTGCGGTGTCCAGGTAAGCTTATCATTAATAGTGACCCCGAGCTATTTGGCCTGGCGAACTATGGGAACAATTTCATTAAACAGGAGAAGGTTGTTATTTACAGGGCGGTTTCGTTTTCTTCTTCTGATGAGCAATAGTTGTGATTTACTTGCATTAATTTTGATCTTCCATTTACTACACCAGTTTTCGATGGATGGGGTGAAGTTCTGTAGGACTTTGATGGCGTGGTTGAGGTTAGCTGATTTCACGGCAATAGTCGTGTCGTCAGCATAGCAGGGATGGAGTTGGTAGAGCTAATTTTGGGAAAATCAGCAGCGTAGAAAATATACATTACAGGACCCAAAACACTGCCTTGAGGGATGCCGCTTTTAATTTTCCTTTCAGCGGAGAGAGCATCGTTGACACAGACTTTAAAGTTCCTCTCAGTGAGGAACAAGTGAAGGATGCGAAGTAGTTCGGGTTCAAAGTTGTAGCTCATTAGTTTGATAATTAATCCCTCATGCCAGACGCGGTCGAAGGCTTTCGCCACGTCCAACATGAGGATAGCCACATTTTGTCTGTTATGCAGGGCTGAGCCTGCGAATTCGATAATGCGTACCACTTGTTTAGTAGTTGAGAGATTTCTTCTAAATCCGAATTGCTCCGGAGGAAGTGCATCCAGGTGGTGTTGGATTCTGGAGAGTATGATGAGCTCGAAAATTTTACTGAGGACCGGCAGGAGGCTAATTGGCCTGTAACCATCGGTCTGGGTGTGATTTTTTCCCGGCTTCGGGATCATGACAATTTTTGCAGTTTTCCATGCGGTCAGAAAATAACAGTTAGTCAGTGCTGCATTAAAGATACTGGTGATTTTGCAGATGAAGTTAAGAGGCAGTAATTTAATAGATTGATTAGTAATTCCATCAATTCCTGGAGCTTTTCTGGGCTTGAGTTTCTTCATTATTGTAGATACTTCTGCCGGAGTAGTGAGCGGGATTAGGTTATTGACAGTAGGGGAGTTAAGCCATTCTTGAATTTTAATGAGAGTATCATGTTCAAATTTTGCATTACAAGGGGTTAAGTTAGGCGAGAATTGTTCTTCCAGATGTGTAGCGAAGGAGTTCGCTTTTTCTTCATTCGTAATGGCTGGGTTTCCATTGTGCATAATGGGTCTGTTCGTTGCGTAAGTACGAGTATTTTTAAAATTTTTGACAATTTTCCAAAGACCCCCATCCTGAGTATTGAGATTAGAGATTTTTTCTGCCCAGATTTCATTTTTGAAGTTATTAATTTCGTATTTAATTTCTTTGCCAAGTCGATTAATCGCGCTTTTCATTTGCGGGTCCCATGTCAGGTGATATTCTTTGCGGAGCCTATTGCGTTGCCGCATCTTGTCATGTGTGCTCCGGGGGAGGCGAAGAGCATTTTCCTTAGCGCTGAGATGTTCAGTAGCCTCCGTGATCGCCGCCTGGATGGACTGCGTTACGTCACTGATTGCTTTATCGATGCCATTGGTGTCATTAAGATTACCTAGAGCCAAATTGCTTGTCACTAAAACGTTTTGAAAAAGTGTCCAATCAACTTTGGTGCGATACTTTCCATTAATTGTCTTTGTGATTCCTAAATATGCCAGTACAGGAAGATGGTCAGAGGAAAGTTCATTTTTCACGTCTAAGACCATAGGAAGTGTCGTTGTGGAAAGTGCAATATCCAGTATGTCTGAAAATTCGATGCGTTCCGGACGATAGGTGAAGTCATCCGGCACATAAATGAAAACTGGATTATTGATAATAAAGTTATGTAAAATTTTGCCATTTAAGTTCGATCTTCGGCAGTTTTTTTCAAGCCTATGTCTTGGTTGTTTTTGTACTCCAAAAAGACGCTACGTAGTTCACCAAGTTCCTCGACGTTCATCTTAGACGCCCCCGAGCGGAAAGTAGCTGAACACTGGTAGTTCGGTCCGAGTTTCGAATCCCGCGAACGGGCTGGCTGCATGGGTGTTTTCGTGGTTTTCCCCATGTGTAACGTATATACGAGCCAGTTTCCCTTAGAAAGTCCTCCACGAAGGCATCCCTCCCCTTAGGCAGATAGCCCTAGTGTGCTTTGCCATAATTAAATACACCACACAAAACAACACCCTTTCCTTTTCGCGTGCCTTCATGGTGTAAAAAATCTTGCGATCAAATCTTGCTGAAAGCACCGTACATCATTGCCTAAATGGCAATATAATAAATATTTGTGGAGAAGTCCGTTTCTAAAATAAGGACAGAATAAAAGCTGGGCATGAAAAATTACATACTATCTAAAGGCTACATTAAAAAATCAGTACTTATAATCAAGGGTTCATCACTATCAAAATTTGATGGACCTTTTAGTAATGGATCATTGTATGACATGAAAGAAATTGAATTCTGTTTCATTGCTTTTCAGTGGTTAAGAAGACCAGAATCCTTTGCATTAATTGCTTACAGACTGAGTAAATCTATTATGCAATATTACAGCTATTCAGTCTATTTGAATAAAATTAGAGACAAGATTATGTATTTGCATTTGTTGAATAAAACATAAATATTTTATTTATAAACAGGCATTGGCTGAATAAAATTAGATACCACATTAAATTGGGTGCTATAAAAAATGTTGATTATAAAGAATAAATTTGTTCGAAGTATAACCTATATTATTCTTTGGGAAACATACCTTTCTTCTTCTTTACATAAACAAACATTTTTGTATTTGTATATTATATATACGTTTTATATTTTGTGCTTTTGAATTTATATATTCAATATACATTTTGTATTTGTATTTTGTGTGTTTGTATTTTTGTGTTTGTATATTCTATATACATTTTGAATTTTGTATTTTTGTATTTTATATTTGCATATTCTACACACATTTTGTATTTTGTATTTGTATATTCCAAACTTCTTTTGTACTTGAATATTCTACATACATAAACAAACTTCTTTACATAAACAAACATTTTTGTATTTGTATATTATATATACGTTTTATATTTTGTGTTTTTGAATTTATATATTCAATATACATTTTGTATTTGTATTTTGTGTGTTTGTATTTTTGTGTTTGTATATTCTATATACATTTTGAATTTTGTATTTTTGTATTTTATATTTGCATGTTCTACACACATTTTGTATTTTGTATTTGTATATTCCAAACTTCTTTTGTACTTGAATATTCTACATACAATAAACAATTAAAAATGTTTCATAACGTTTTGTTATCTCATAAGCTTCAGAGAGACGGGATCCTCCCTTTATGAACGCAATAGCAATTAACGAAAATTTAATTTTTCTGTGTGTATATATCTGCAGTTGCTGAACTGTTGCTACTGTGATAATAACTGTACGATATTGCAGAAGGTTTGAACTAAGAATATCTAACTATCTAAATTATAGGCGAAAATAGTCATTAAACAAGACTATAAATAAGTAAATGAAAATAAAATAGAACAAAATAAAATAAGTCGTTTCTCTCACAGATTTAAATTGCAATATTGTTTCTTTCAAACTGTAAAAAAGTCGTTGGATTTCATTTTCAGTAAAACTTGCAGTCTTTCCATGAAAGGCAGGAAAAATGTTTATCACCTTATTTTAAAATATTTAGCTTGAAAACGCTATAAATAGTCTCCTAGCAAGACTCTATGGAAAGCTGCAGTATGAGAATGTTTCTTAGTTTGCGAAACGACTATAATCATATATTGAACGCCGTAATAATTGACGCTTTTAGAATGTGTTTGAGGTTATTTCCATGCACTTAAAACAGCTCGTAAATGTGATTAAACTGATTCAAAAGATGCCATCTTTTCCAACAGAGACTGGAAATCGAAATGAATTAATACATATATTTATCTTAGAACTTACCACTGATGTATTCATATTGATCAATATTCAAGAAACTAGTTAGAAGAATTTTCTCCTTTTTTGTATTAATAAATTATTTTCGTATGAAATTTGCTAAGATTATTGTTTGTTCAGAATAAGCTTAGTTAACATGCTTTGTGGCGACATTAGATAATTGTTGAAAGCAGGAGAGATAAAAATGAGTAATGCCCTTCTCTGGACTCGAAACACAGACCTCTCGAATTCGCGTCGAGCGTGCTGACCACTACACCACGAAGGCATGCTAAGGAGACGAGAGAAATACCTTATATACGCCCCCTTTTAAAGGGTGACTGGTGTTTAGGGGACCCAATCGCCAAATCCTGGTGGTGGAGAATCATCATCCACCAGCCGTCCCTGCTCGGGCGCCACTGTAGATACATTAGGTTATTTGGAAGCAGGAGACTTGAAAAATGAGCAATGCTCTCCGGGGACTTGAATCTTGGCCCTCTCGATTACGCGGCAAGTTTGCTGAACACTACACCACGAAGGCATGCTAAGAAGGGGGAGAAATACCTTAAAAACCTACAAATTAAGTAAAGATAAGTTTGGAAGTTTAATTTTGGAAAATTTAGGAAGATAATATTCAAATCAAAATACTGAAGTCAGCAAAAAGTTTTAAAATGGTAACTTATATCGGCAACATAGAAAAAAAACATAGTTATGTTCTTTTATGACTTAGCCGCCAAATTCTGGTGGTGAAGAATCATCATTCCCCACCTTTTAGTTCGAGCCCCAGTGTAGAGTCATAAGGTAATTTTTGAAAGCAGGAGAGTTGAAAAATGAGCAGTGCCCTCGCCGGGACTCGAACCACTGACCTCTCGAATACGCGTCGAGCGTGCTGACCACTACACTACGAAGGCATGTTAAGGAGGCGGGATAATAGCCTTACAAACTGAAAACTTTAACTGAAATCGAAGATTTGAATTCCATTTAATTTATCAAAAAACGAATTTCAATGAAAGGAATAAAGTGACTAACCGTATAAAGAAGGGTGCTATAAGCTTCTCTTTCGAATTCTTGGTTAGTGATGTGCCTGTACATATTCTCCAGTTAGGATATTTTAGAAAATTTATCTTTCTTCTTAAAATTATCGAAGTCTAATTTAATATCATCATTCACTTAAAAGACACTTTAGCTCCCAAATGGTTCCTGCATAAGAAACTTTAACTTCAAAATGGATATCCTGCATAAGGAACTTTAACTTCAAAATGGGTATCTTGTGTAGTATCATTGTTACCGTGAAAGACCGAAATTGGAGAATGTCGACTTTCACCGGAGAATGTCAACATTCACCAAATACGTCGGTGAAAGATCGAATACTTCTTTACATTCTTGTACATTCGGACCCTCACCGGTGTTTGTCGACAATCACAGATATGCTCTGGTGTAGGTCGAAAAGAGAGGAGTATATGTACACGCTGCCATTCCAAAAGGAAGCGTTCCACAAATAAATGCAGTTGTAAAAGCAAGGGCCTCTTGCGCAATTCAAAGTGTCATAATAGTTTTAAGTTGTTGCAATAAATAAGATTTGAATCACATAATTTGGTAAGTTTATAACTTCTATTATTTTCCTTTCTCATTTTGAATGTACTGTGTGTTTTAAGTTCTTATATTCTTAAGTTCTTATTCTGAGTCTCAAGTGCGTTTTTTCCCGAATGAATTACGGAGAAGGAAATATAATATTCTTATATGTTCAACATTCACCATTAGTACATGGTGAATGTCGACATTCACCGGTGTAAGTCAGAAATAAGAGTATTTGGAAAATATTTCGGACATACACCAAGCGAGTATGTGAATGTTGACATTCACCGGTGAAAGTCGACGTTCTCCAGATTTCGGTGTTTCACCGTAACATCATCACTGCAGAAGTAATTTATGCATAGAGGTTATAATCCTTTGATAAACAGGAGGGAGAGAAAAGAGCAATTAATATTTTAACTAAGAGAAAAAAGTATTAAAACTGAAACTTAATTTAAACAATGTACTCAAGATGCATAATGATCACTTATGTTTAATAAAATCTTCCGCCCAAAATACTCCCAGTCTTTCTTTACATTTTGTATTCATGACAGAGCAGACAATACTTTCTTGAAACCACCAATTAATACCATCTGCCCATGATCGTATGTGAAATGCATACACAGGGTGGTCCCTGACACCACAGAACCGGTTCCATCTACTGAAATATTCCGCACCTTACGAGAAGGGAGGTTTCCGACTAATTTTCTCCAATTACAAAGCATGAGACTGGTCTCTTAAGTATAGGGTCACAGTGTTGCTTCAATTACACCTGTGATTGGGAGACAGTGTGTTTGGCGTGACGCTGTTAAATACTCTGGGTGTTCTCGGAGTTTAATTGGAAGCTCCTTATTAATTTCCAGGGCTAAAAAGGCTTTGACTTCCAGACATCAACGGCTGTTTCACGCTGTCCTTACGAGGTGGCCTTCAGCAGTGAAGAAGCTCTTCTACCTAGATGCGGGAAAATAATTGAAGTCAAAAGGTGGATGATTACAAGGATTAGGAATTAGTCTCATAAATCTTGCTACTAAATTTCATTTTCTGATTCTCTTTATAATTGAGGTCAACGTGGGTAAGCGAAACAATGATGACAGTAGTAAATGCTCAAGGTAGTTGGTGGCTTATTAGGTGCGGGAAAGAAAGAGACCTGCCCCGGAAATTGTAATCACAATGCATAAAACTGGAAGCTTAATTTCAGTGCATCGCGCTGTAGAACGATTAGCTTATTTGATTTGAAAGACGTGGGAATAATAATACACCCACCTATGAAAAGCAAATTTTGTTTAGCTAGAAATACAGATGTAAACAAAAACTTTTTAGGATTAATTTTAATTTTATTGCTAATTCTAAGCTATCATATTTCATCTATCATATTTGTTGATATCATATTTGTTGATCATATTTGTTATCATATTTGATGATCATATCATATTTGTTGATCATATCATATTTGTTGATCATATTTGTTATCATATTTGATGATCATATCATATTTGTTGATCATATCATTGTTGATCATATTTGTTGACGATATCGTATTTGTTGATCATATTTTTTGAGCTATCATATTTCAGCTATCATTCTATCATATATGTTTCAGCTATCATATTTCTACGCATTACGTAAATACCTAAATAGTAGCAATTATTTCATGCTGAATTATTGTTTGAAATAAAACTGTATATTACCATTAATTTTTTTCAATATTCAAAATTATTAATAGTAATTAATAGGTAGAGGAAATGAGGGAAAAATACGAAAGTACTTCCCAAATAAAAAAATCATGACGTCATCAATGTCACCTTGAGAAACTCGAAAAAAGGGTTACGAACGTGGAAGGATGTACAATAGATATTGCAGTACGAATATCTAAACACTGGTAATTCAGAAAATTTTATTACTGTACAATTCCGAACATAATTCAGCTTAAATGTTTGGAAGATTTTATGAGTTTGTCAAAATATACTCTTATTTGATAATATGTCAGTTACTGTATCTTTATGAGGTTCGAATCCCGTGAGCGGTCTGGCTGCATGAATGTTTTCGTGGTTTTCCCCATGTATAACATGCATACGAGCCATTTGGACTTAGAAAGTCTTCCACGAAGTCTTCCCTCCCTTAGGTAGATAGCCCTTGGGTCTGTTACATTATCACATAAACCAAACCAGATGCATCTTCAGTAAGATTAGATTTCAGTATGAAAAGATTAAATTTCAAAGCTGTGTGTAAAAAGTTAATACGTTTGTAAAGAATGAGAAACAGTGAACATTCTGGAGAATATTTGTCCGAAGAAAAACGTGAACCTGGGAAGAAATTTTCATTCATGTTTCTGTTGCTGTGACTTATCTCGCTTGTCTGACAGCAAGATCAGAACAAGCCCTCAAAATTCATCCTGGCAAGGAGTTCAAAACTGTCGTTGGCAAGAGCCTTGAACACCATACGGGTGGGAATACGAATTTTGCTCAGTTCCCCTCCCCCTCAATTTGGATGAAGAGCACACCGAAAGGGTGGATCCGAGGGTCTCACACCCTTCTTCCCCAGCCATCAACCTCTCGAGAGTACGTTCGTTTCGTTGCATATTTGGAGTGTCCCCATACCGCACAGACACTATACGTTTACAAACCTCCATGACCCAAACCCTTCGGTACAGCAGTCAGAGTCACTAACCACTATCTCGGTTGGGGGGGGTTATTCATGTTCTAATAAAAATAAAAACCTCTGTTAAAAATTTTAATAACGAGTATAAAATAAAAATTTTCTCTATTGCCGTTTGTTAATGTTAAAGCGTTTATCACTAATGCGGTTGAGCAGTAATCGTTCCGTATCGAAGCTGCCCGTGCTGCGTTTAATCAAGATCGTCGCTTAAAGATCGAAAAATGCTTGCAGAAAATTCAAACATTGAATAAAGAAACTGTACTTACAATAATTGGTGAAATTTTAGGAAAAAGGAAATTGTGTTCACGTTTTGTTCCGCGTTCACTAACAACAGAACAAATGGATGATCGAGTAGTGGCCTGTTAAGATTTTCTTCACATATATGAAATCACAATCCAGATTTTCTTTAAAAAAAATCTGATGTGTACACCACATGACTTCCTTGTACTGAATATTAAATTATACGCATTTTTTCTTGCATTTCATTTAAACTTATTGGATTGAAATAAATCTACTTCGCCGACAGCGCATAAACCACAATAGAATAAATGCATTCTTGAAAATTCACTGTATTATTTGTTTACCATAGCGACACTCTGGCGCTAGATTCACTTAACAGTATTAATAATTATATAACAATTAACTTATATAATAATTATATAACAGAAACTAAGTTAACTGTTATAAAATCCAATAATTATATAACAGTTAACTTATATATTTCGTTCATATTATAACTCATAATGCACAAAATTTATATCATTTAAAGAATAGAATTATCTAATCGTTGCCACATGTTCTATTCAAATACTATAATAAAGCTAGAATGATGTATAAAAGAAATTAAGAAAAAAAACAAAAAAGGAACAGTTTTTCACAGACGATTGAGTATTTCTCATTTAATTAATTCAGTTCTCACTTGGCGACAACGCAAAAATACATAAAAACTCAAAATATCCGTATTAAAAATTACGAAATAAATCTTAAAAACTTATTTCCTCGAAAAAATTCCAGAAAGAATTAAGCATGATTTAATTGGTAATAATAAATGAATGCGTTATCTTTGTTGTTGCGAAGCTAAGTTTCTCTAGATTGGCAACAAATCCACTAGTCTCCTGTTTCAAATGTAAACATGAATGGCCGCCATTAAAAAAAGGCTTAGCGGCTCTTAGACAACTTTAAAATTGATGATAATTCTAAAAATATTGCATACAGATTTATTAAAGGCATAAAAACCTTAACCGGAATGTAAAAACAACATAATACAATCATTTTTAAAGTAAAAAATGTACAATTTACAAACATATAAGAGTAAAGAAACTGAGATCACTGAGCCGGGTAACATATATATATAAATATATTGATATACGTTTGGTGCTGCCGATTACAACCAAAATACGAGGTGCACATCTACATGTTATAGCAGTCCTTTATACAAAATTTCAACGTCTACTCGTTTTTGAGTCTACTCGTTTTTGAGTAATGCAAGATACGTACGTACATACGTTCGTACAGACGCCACGAAAAATTCTCTTCAGAATTCATTTTAAAGCAGTTTTATAATTTTTTTGAAGGAAAAGAGTATTTTATTCTGTCCTTACGTACAGATATCACTCAAAAACATCGTTAAATTGCATTCGATAGCGGTCAAAATGGATATTTTCTTTGAAATATGCTGCCTGAAACTTTTCGCGATTACAATACTTCCTTTTTACTTCGTACAAGGAAGTAAAAAACATCACAGGTGATGAATAGTGAGGCTTCGCCACCTGAATATGGGCATCTGGAAGCCCAAATTTGGAATTTGTTTTATTATCTATTTCATATTTTGTAAAGCATTTATGAGTTTTCGATTAATCGGAAATTCTAAAAATACGCTCTTTTAAATAACTTGTGATATTGCTGTTGAATTGAATTTTATGGTTTAATTTGAAAGAACTTGGTACTTAATAAATAACACAAAAATCATTAAAAACACACCCCTTTGGGGGTTATATAAAACCTGAAAGATTTCAAATTTTTTATTTATTTATTTATTTATTTTTTGTTTTGTTTTGTTTTGTAACTGCTGGAGATTTACTCATCATAAATTCGTTCCAGTAGGAAAAACTATTAATTCGGTCTTGTCTATTGGATCAGTTTTGAAAGCATCCCATATCTGCGCGGACTTTCATGAAGACAAAAATTGGTTCTGCACGAAAAAATTCTCTGTGCCACAATGAGCCGTTATTCCTTCGTTTTAGGAAATAAAATAAATAAATATAAAAAAATTTAAAAACTTTCAAATTTGATATTACACCCTAAAAGGAGTTTTTTTTTAACGCTTTGTGTGCTACCTTTGTTTTATTAAATACCATGTTCTTCCCACTTAAACCATAATTTCAATTCAACAGCAAAATTATTACAAAATAATTTTAAAAGGAGCATATCTTTAGAATTTCGGATACACAGTCTCAAGCGCTGGAGATAAAAATGCTTTCTCTGTACAACGTTGCCATTGCTCGCTTTGAAATTCTTGAGTTTGTCAATCAGAAATTCATTAAACTTTTACAAAATATGAAATCGATAATAAAACAAATTCCAAAATTGAAAATTTGGGCTTCCAGATGCCCATATTTGGGTGAAAAAATACGCTATTCAAAATTTGATGTCTCTAGGCATAGTAGTTTTTTCACAGTGCGACAAACATGCATACATTCATGCAGATTCTTCATTATTAACATAATATTTAATTTAAATATAATGCAGGTCTCTAATTGTTGGTGGCAACAATTAGAATTAGAATTTCAATTAGCACAACTGAAAAGTGAAACGGCGTTTATAATGAACCAACGCAAAATGCCAAAGCGAAAAGAATAGCCCTTCAGGGCAAATTGCCTCTTTGGCCCAAAAAAAGACACTCTACTACATCACCGCATCTTGTCCCCGGATTTATCACCACCAAATCATTTTTTTGTTATCCAAAACTGAAATTAGAGCTGAAAGGACATCGATTCGATGATCCAACAAAACGGTACGAGGGAACTAAGAAGCATTCCTACAGAGAATTTTCACCACTTGGAACGGCTTGCAGACCTTACCAACCGATGTATAATTTCACAAGGATCATGTATAGAATAAATGGTTAAAAAAATTACTGCATTTATTTTTTATGTGTTCATTCCTAAAACCTTCTAGACAGACTGTGTATGTACCAGTTGCATTGTTTGCTGCCCCCATTTGTAATGTGATAGTCCTTTTCGATTTACCCTTGTAGAGACATTAGGTATTTTTTTTGGGGGGGGGAAGCCGACAAGATGAAAAATAGCAAACGCCTTCGCCGGGAATCGAACCACGGACCTCTAGAATACCAGCCCAGCGTGCAGAACCGCTACACCACGATGGACGCTAGGAAAGTGGGAGAAATACCTTATACCTTGTATATAGCTTGATTACATAATTTATATATGCTACCGTGAAAGATCGAAATTGGAGAATGTCGACTTTCACCGGAGAATGTCAACATTCACCAAATACGTCGGTGAAAGATCGAATATTTCTTTACATTCTTGTACATTCGGACCCTCACCGGTGTATGTCGACAATCAGAGATATGCTTTGGTGTAAGTGAAAAAGAGAGGAGTATATTTACACGCTGTCATTGTAAAAGAAACTGTTCCACAAATAAATACAGTTGTAAAACCAAGGGCCTGTTGTGCAATTCAAAGTGTCATAATAGTTTGAGTTGTTGCGATAATAAATAAGATTTGAATCACATAATTTAGTAAGTTTTTTACTTCTGTTATTTTCCTTTCTCATTTTGAATGTACTGTGTGTTTGAAGTTCTTATTTTAAGTCTCAAGTGCGTTTTTTCGCGACTGAATTACGGAGAAGAAAATATAATATTCTTATATGTTCAACCATTAGTACACGGTGAATATCGACATTTACCGGTGTAAGTCAGAAATAAGAGTATTTGGAAAATATTTCGGACATACACCAAGCGACTATGTGAATGTTGACATTCACCGGTGAAAGTCGACATTCTCCAGATTTCGGTGTTTCACCGTAACATATATAAATCTTATAATATAACTATTTACTTGAGTAATTCTTTCTATCAACTTAAACTTCGCAAAAATAATGAGAAAAAAAATCTTCCCAACAATCAAAAATAAACGAATTATATTAATTTAAAACACCCTACATAACAAACTTCATCTGAAAACACTCTCCGCATAGTTACCTGTCAAGTATTTAGGCTCTGTGACTGATCCCTCATTATATTCCAAGCACTCTATTGCTAATTCTACAAATAGGCACGAAAGGCCAATCAAGGAAGTTGCGATTTGCGGTGTTGGAGGACGTAAACCGTTCGAAGCCTGTTCCGTATGCAGCGCACATAGGAATTGGAAAAGTAATCAGCATATTCCGTGTGTTTAAGAGTAGTACGGAAAGTGATCCAGGCACGGAATTTACCGGATGCAGCGACGGTGGAAAGTAAGTTGCATTGCAAAAAATGTTTTCAAAAAGTGGATCTTTTACCCTCCCAAATGATTTACCTTGTCATGCTCAATTTACCTAGATACTGCTTTCTTGGCGAATTCGAGGAAAGCTTCTGCTTGAGTCTCTTTACGGTTTGCGGTTTATTAGCCCAAAAGGGGCTATTAGTCTCGAAATGGAATTTTGCGTCGAATCACTGTAAATACGTCGTTTGATTTTGGATTGATGTCTTTCGGCCAAATGTAAGCTATTTATCTTTCAAACTGAATCTGTCTCTTATGGATTGGCAGACTAAGCTATTTGAAAGGAATAGATGCAGTTCTTAAGAATATTCGTTTCTTACTTTTGAATCAGATTGATTTAAATAATAAAACCCCATTTAATTCATGGTCTCTCTAATTAAAAATATTCAAAAATTTCGCAGAATGATTAGCCCAAAGGGCGTTAGCCCAGGAGAGCTATTAATTTCGTTTTGCCATTTTGCGTTCAAAACTTTAAAAGTCTGTATCACTTTTCAAATTGTTGCCGTTTTAGGAAAGCTGGGATAGGTGAGCTCATTAACCTTTCACATATTTTTACCCTCATGACCACTAAAATCCGCAAATGATTTAAAAGTATATTTTTAAATAAAATTCTAGAAATACAGGGTGTTTATAAATAAATAGCGCGGGTTTATAAAATTAATAATAAATCGATGTCTTGGTAACTGTCCAAGTTTCTCATGTACTACTTACTTACTCTTTGCTTGTCAGCCGTACTGCGCAGCGGCAGTTCCCAAGATTGCGCGGAAAATTGCAGGAAATTGCAGGAAAAAGAAGATTGCAGGAAAAGGCTTTCAGGTATCCAGATCTGTAGTTTCAATGCAGCGTGAGTTTCGTGCACGTTTTCTGTGCGGTATCTCGCGAGAAAGTGTACGGCCCATTTTCTTCGAACAAGAAACTGTAATCCGTGACTCATTTCTAGACATGTTGGAAACTGCTTATTACCGTAGCTGAACACCAATTAAGATGATCACATTTTGCAACTAGATGGTGCTCCTTCCCATTTTCACAGGAACGTACAGACCCTCCTTAACCCCTTCCCGTGCTTTAATGAGTCTGACTCGTGAGGAAGATTTTGCCCCAAATATAAACCTCACGAGTCAGGCTCGTGAAAAGAAAGCCGGGTCAAATATAAACATCACGAGTCAGGCTCGTGAAAAGAAAGATGAGCCAAACATAAACATCACGAGTCAGGCTCGTGAAAAGAAAGCCGGGCCAAACATAAACATCACGAGTCAGGCTCGTGAAAAGAAAGCCGGGTCAAATATAAACATCACGAGTTAGGCTCGTGAAAAGAAGGATGAGCCAAACATAAACATCACGAGTCAGGCTCGTGAAAAGAAAGATGAGCCAAACATAAACATCACGAGTCAGGCTCGTGAAAAGAAAGCCGGGCCAAACATAAACATCACGAGTCAGGCTCGTGAAAAGAAAGCCGGGCCAAACATAAACATCACGAGTCAGGCTCGTGAAAAAAAAGCTGGGCCAAACATAAACATCACGAGCCAGGCTCTTGAACATTAACATCTTAATTTCACGGTCGTAATCAAAGGTTAGTTCCTAGCAGTACACTACAAGATTTTTTTTGTGTGTTTTTGTGTATTTAATTGTGGCAAAGCACACTAGGCTATCTGCCTAAGAAAAGGGATGCCTTTCGTGGAGGACTTTCTAAGGGAAACTGGCTCGTATACACGTTACACATGGGGAAAACCACGAAAACGCCCATGCAGCCAGCCCGTTCGCGGGATACACTACAAGAGTTTGTCACGATTATTTATTATATAAATTATATAATATTTATTAAAATTCTGCAAAAGGAAGAAGGATTAAAGTTTATTTCCACTAAGGATTAAAGCTTACTTACTTGAAGTTTTATTTATTTATGAAATATAATTTTGAAACTGTTATTTATTATAAAATGTAATACATTTATAATATCTACGAAAATCAGAAGGATTAAGTTTACTTCCACAGTAGCAGTATCGCGGAAAACTATGACTACAACACCGGCATTTACGTTTTGTCTCGTATTGTGACTGTTCTCGAGCATATGTCTGGCTTGCTTACCACGCGTCGACCCATAACACTTGGGCCCAAGTTTCGTAGAGGTAAATGGCACGGGAAGGGGTTAAACTTGTTCTTCACCAACGCTAGACTGGACGTGTTACAACAACGGTGAACAAACTTCTCACCTGGACACCCGACTCGCCGGATTTAACACATTACGAGTTCTTTCTTTGGTGGTTTGTTAAAGACCGTTTTTATGTACCGCTAATGCCTGTACCCCTTGAGGAAGTTCGTGGTCGGATAAAACAAGTTCTGCAGACTGTCATTGTGTACATGCTATACCGAGATGGGAAGAATTGGTTAAAATGCAGATATCTGTCGTGTGACAAAAGTTGCACATATTGAAGGATTGAGATGAATGCAGCAAAAACTTGGATAGTTGCCGCTGCTTAAGCTGTAAAGTTTGCCATATAAAGTAATATATCGATTTATTATTAATCCAAAGGGGCTTTGTCCCTGATGGACTATTTTCGTTTATTTATTTATTTATTTTTAAGTCCAAAGGGGCAATTTGCCCAGCAGGACAATTAATTTAGTTTTGGCATTTTGCGTCGAATCACTCTGAATGACCGTTTCACTTTTCAAACTGTTGCCACCAAATATTATTGCCTTGTATTATATTTGAAGAAATTAAATAATGAAGAATCTGCATAAATGTATGTATGTTTCTCACATTGTGATAAAACAACAAGATCTAGAGCCATCCAATTTTGAATGACGTAATTCTACTGCGAATATGCGTATCTGGAAGCCAAAATCTGAAATTTGGAATTTGTTTTATAAGCGATGTCATATTGCGTAAAAATTTAACGAATTTTTGATTAAGAAATTCAAGGATTTCAAAGCGAGCAATGACGACGTTGTACAGGAAACACATTTTGATCTCCAGCGCGTGAGATTATGTATCGGAAATTCTAAAGATATACTCAGTTTAAAATTATTTTGATATTATTGATCAAAATATTATTAGCGATATTGCTCTTAAAATAAATTTTACGTTTTAAGTGTGAAGTGATATTTAATAAGTAAAGGTAACACACAAAATGTTTTAAAAAAAGTCCTTTTGGACGTAATTTAAAATCTGGAACCTTGTAGAGATATTAGGTTAACTGGAAAAGCCGAAGAGATGAAAAATGAGCAACCGCCTTCGCCGGGAATCGAACCACGGACCTCTGGAATACCGGCCATTACACCTCGAAGGTGCGCTAGGAAGGCGGGAGAAATACGTTATATACTTTCAGATTTTCTTTTTTTGAATTAGTATTTTTTATTATTATTATTTTTAGAACCGTACCATTCATTTATAGACACCCTGTATATTCTATTAACAAACATTTCTAACGTCAAGTTTAAATCTCTAGACTTAACATTTTTTTATAATAAAAAAAATCTGATGTGTACACCACATGACTTCCTTGTACGGAATATTAAATTATACGCATTTTTTCTCGCATTTCCTTTAAACTTATTGGATTGAATTAAATTTATTTCGCCAACAGCGCATAAACCACAATAGAATAAATGCATTCTTTAAAATTCACTCTAGTATTTGTTTACCATAGCGACACTTTGGCGCTAGATTCACTTAACAGCATTATATTTCGTTCATATTATAACTCAGAATGCGCAAAATTTATATCATTTAAAGAATAGAATTATCTAATCGTTGCCACATGTTCTATTCAAATACTATAATAAAGCTAGAATGATATATAAAAGAAATTAAGCAAACAAAACAAAAAAGAAACAGTTTGTCACAGACGGTTGAGTATTTCTCATTCAATTAATTCTCACTTCGCGAGAAGGCAAAAATACATAAAAACTCAAAATATCTATATTAAAAATTACGAAGTAAATCTTAAACACTTATTTCCTCGAAAAAATTCCAGAAGTGATTAAGCATGATTTAATTGGCAATAATAAATGAAAGCGTTATCTTTGTTGTAGCGAAGCTAAGTTTCTCTAGATTGGCAACAAATTCACTAGTCTCCTGTTTCAAATGTAAACATCAATGGCCGCCATTAATAAAAGGTTAGCGGCACTTAGACAAGTTTAAAATTGTTGATAATTCTAAAAATATTGCATACAGATTTACTAAAGGCATAAAAACCTTAACCGGAAGACAAAAACAACATACTTCAATCATTTTTAAAGCAAAAAATGTACAATTTACAAACATATAAGAGTAAAGAAACTGAGATTACTGAGCCGGGTAACAGAGTGGATATATTTATAAATATATTTATATACGTTTGGCGCGACCGATTGAAACCAAAATACGAGGTGCACATCTACATGTTATAGTAGTCTTATATACAAAATTTCAATGTTCTGAGGCTACTCGTTTTTGAGTTATGTGAGATACACGTACGTACATACGTACGTACAGACGCCACGAAAAAATCTCTTCAGAATTAATTTTAAAGCATTTTTTTTTTTTTTTTTTTTTTTTTTTTTTTTTTTTTTTTTGAGAAAAGGGTCTTTTATTCTGTCCTTAGGTACAGATATCACGCAAAAACATCGTTAAATTGCATTCGAAAGCGGTCAAAGTGGATATTTTCGTTGAAATATGCTGCCTGAAGCTTTTCGCGATTACAATACTTCCTTTTTACTTCGTACAAGGAAGTAAAAAGTGAACATTCTATAAATGAATATTATAAATTGTTCCTCAGTGTGGTCTAAAAATTCAGTGATTTTTCACTGCACTCATTGAAGTTAAAAATGTGCTTGATAGGTAAGTTAATTTTTTAATCAAGAAAGAAAAATCATTCAACTTTTAAAAATATATTCCATTCCCCATTCCATTAGCAATAGTAAAGCGTTTTGTGTGAGTCGGACCTTTATACCGGTATATAACTACAATATAATAACTACAATGCATTGCAAATAATTATAAATAATTTATAACTACAATAATTTATAACTACAGTTATAACTACAATGCATTGCAAATAAGTTTATGTTAAAGAATTAAAAAAAAAAAAAAAAAAAAAAACTAAATAAACTATTCACAAAAATGCTCTTTCTCCCTTCCCTGCTTTGTTGTCTTCGTTTACATTTCTCCTTTGTTTTCCAAACATTTTTCCTTTGTTTTCCATGCAAACTTTATCGCAAGTCAGATCTAAAAATTACACGCGTCGAAACATGCGTTGTACCAATTAATGACTCACGTTGTACCAACTTTCATTTCAGATTACTTCATACATCATACTGTACTCCAAATACAACCAAAATGGCATGTGTATTGAAGATTCGATCAGAAAAATCCATTTTCATGGGGTCATGCTTCCGGGTTAACATTTTAACCCTAATCTCGGACGAGGTGATTCCATTATTACAATAAAAGTGCAGTAAAAAAGTACAGTGTGATAAAACATTGTAATCGAGGGGGTGGTAAAAGCGGGAAACAAGACACTTTAATCCATCATAGAACAAACTGCTCGCTCTGCGCTATGTCCCAGAGGATAAAAATATCAATTCCTCGCATCGCTGGCCGGGTGGGGTTACAGTTTTGCAAAAAGGGACCAGAGTCGAGTTTCATATTATCCAAAACTGCTGTTTTCTGGAAGTGAAAGAAAGAAAAGTGTGAGCCTTTACTCGAAGGAAAGAAACAGGAATAACGAAGTATGAATTTATTAGATTGATTTCTACGGAGAGAATCGTTATTTGTGAACTGATGTAGTTTTTCCCTTTCTACAACATGGGTCGGAATGGAGCAAAAATTCAATCCGTTTTTTAAGCTGTCTGGTGTTTTACTGAAACTGAAATATACTTAATAAAAAATCGTGTATTAAAAAATAATTTTACGTACGTGATTAATACAGAGTTTCAAAATTTTTTTATTCATTTTGGTCAGCAAAGTAAAGAAATATATTGTTGCGTGCGTACGGGTTCGGGATAAATTAAATGCACAAGTCCGAAAAAAGTGAATAAAATTTATTCTTATCACAACAAATAAAAGCAAAATGCTTAAATTTCCTTAAAGATATTCGTAAAATATCCCCAATATCTCACTCTTTTAAGGGGCTCATACACCTTAAACCCCTCATGAACTTCGAATATGTGACTGTTGCAAGAATTGGGATAACTTATTTACTTTAAAAGCAATTACTCCCAACTTTTTACAGCTGACTACATAATATAGCTGCTTCATAGTAATCAGAAAGTTTGTGTTGCCACAAATATTTTTGTAATTTAATCCGCTTTGTGACAACATTTTTCGTCATGTTTCCACTTTGCGCGCATGATATTTTAAAAATGGCTAATGGTGCATACTTGAAATTGGATGGAATTCTTTATATGGGCACTATTTTCTAACTGAACCAAAACTCTGATGAATATTTTAATATTAAAAAATTTTAGGCACGAAAATATTACAGATTTTTTTAATAAAATACATTTTATAAACCCAACTCCAAATAAAATAAAAATTTAACATGAAATTCTTAAAATGTTTGATTCACAGTAGTTTCCAAATGTTATGAAAGCTATATATTAAATATGGAATTAAATTATGCAACAGAATGTTTTACACTGAGCGCGCAAGGTGGAAACACGACGAAAAATTTTGTCAGAAAGCGGATTCAATTATAAAAATATTTGTGGCAACACAACCTTTCTGCTTACTATTTCAGAAAGCAGCCATATTATGTATTCAGCTGTAAGAAGTTGGAAATAATTGCCTTTAAAATATATAAGTTATCCCAATTCTTGCAACAGTCACATATTCGAAGATCTTATGGGTTTTAAGGTGTACGAGTCCTCTTAAACTACTAAAATGTTCAACAGAACTTAATTCAAAACAGCGAAAACCAATCCGATTTAACCGCAAATTCGCTACAATCATTAACAGCAATAAGTAAACATCTGAATTGAGATGTTTTCTTCCAGCTTTTATAAGCTTTTTAAACATGCACGAGAATCTTCTCGTATTTTCTAGATATTAAAAGTGTACAATTACGAGATATCTATTATTAAAATGTTAGATGCGCGCACTCCTGTATATTTAATTTTTTCTGGCGTAGCTTTCTCTTCAACTAAGTCTCGTGCTGCATTGCACTGGAATATAAAACAATTTTGATAACAACTATATTAAAATAGCAAACTAAATAAATACAAAATCCGTAAAAATATTATATAATACATGAACGTCCAGTCGTGAATTTCGGAAACTATTTGCGCTTTTTGATGAAAATATTTTATTAGTAAAATAAGTTGAAACAAAGCAAAAAGTAGTAGTAATAGTTCTTTTTTTATTTTATTTTATTTTATTTATTTATTTATTTTAAGTCCAAAGGGGTAATTTTCCCAGAAGGACTATTAATTTAGTTTTGGCATTTTGCGTCGATTCACGATATGAGATGTTTCACTTTTCAAATTGTTGCCACCAAATATTATCGCTAGGTATTAATTAATACATTTAAAGAAATTAAATAATGAAGAATCTGCATAAATGTATGTATGTTTCTCGCATTGTGATAAAACAACGGCACCTAGAGCTATCCAATTTTGAATAACGTCGACCTCCACTGGCACCTGTAAGCTCGAATCTTGAATTTGGAATTTATTTTACTGTCCATTTCATATTTTGTAACACGTTAACGAATTTTTGATTAAAAATCTCGGTGATTTCAAAGCGAGCAGTGCGAACTGTGTAGGGAATGAAACATTTTTATCTCCAGCTCGCGAGACTGTCTACCACAAATTCTGGAGATATGTTGTTTTTAAATACATTTAGCCCAAAGTGGTGTTAACCCAGTGCTCTCGAAACATGTATGTATCTGTAAATGAAAAATACACCCGTTTGGGAGTATTATAAAATCTGAAAACTTTCGGTTTATTTATTTTTATTTTATTTTATTAGTCCAAAGGGATTTGAATCCCGAAGGACTATTAGTTTCGTTTTGGCATTTTGCGTCGGACGGATAAATGTCGGTTCACTTTTCAAACTGTTGCCATAAAATGTTAGAGTCCTGCATTATATTTGAAGAAATTAAATAATGAAAAATCTGCATAAATCTATGTATATTTCTCGTATTGTGATAAAACAACGGTACATAGAGTCATCGAATTTTGAATCACGTAATCCTCCAACGAATATGAGCATGTGGAAGACCAAATTTGAAATTTGAAATATGATCGATTTCCTATTTTTTAAAACTTTGACGAATTTTTGATTAACAAACTCAAGGATTTCAAAGCGAGCAATGGCAACGTTGTGCAGAAAAAACATTTTTATCTCCAGCGCGTGAGTCTCTGTATCGGAAATTCTAAAGATATGCTCGTTTTAAAACTATTTTGCGATATTGCTGTTGCACTGGATCTTATGGTTTAAGTGCGAGGAACATGATATTTAATAAAGAAAGGTAACACACAAAATGTTAAAAAACGCCCCTTTGGACGTAATTTAAAATCTGAAACATTTCAGATTTTTTTTTTTTTTTTTTTTATTTATTTTTTATTAAAACATCCGTTTTATCAAGATGACTCTTGCCATTAGTACGATAAGATTTCTTTTGAAAAGCAATACAAGAAAGGTCACCAGATTTTCACTTTATGTTCAGTTATCTACAAGATTAATTTTCCATCTATCGCGGTCAAGGCTTGGGATGGATAGAAAAGTGGCAAAATTTAAACAAATGTTGTTGAGTTACATGGGGATACAAGGCCCACGAAAGAAATTCATTGAAATCCTGGCTTGCTACAAGTGGATAGTAAATCATAACCTTAGATATTGCGCTATATAAATTATAAGGTTACGCAAATTTCAAACAAACACATGCTGTACTAGATATTATAAGAACGTTTCGCAGAATATATGCAAGTATAAAAATAATAATGCAGAGAAATATTCACATATTATTTACAAAATAACGGTTTAGATTACGTTACAGATTAAACATTATGTGAGACTGAGCAATGTAATTCTCAGTAGACAGTTCTGAGTTAGGAGTAATATGCGCGAAAAACCTAAATGTTTGTTATCAGCATTAGCTCCCGATTGAACGTCTGTTGGATACTATAAGAACACTAAATTTTATCGTACCATATGCCACTCGGATCGTCTAGGATATGAATAGCGGTCGTTTAGAAAAGTAGACTGTAGTTGCACAAGACTTGATCAATAGTTTTTTAAATTCAGCAAAATCAAGATACGAGATCTGGATTTCCGTCAGAAGTGGCCGAACAGCATTTTAAAAGAAACTTCATTAAAAACCATCGTAAGAAGTTTTCTCAGTTTAAAATTTGATAAATTTGACTACTTATTTTAAGTTTGAAATAAATCAATTTGCAAACAAAGTGTGACAAGCTCGCATAGATGTTCTTTATCAGTTTTCGTCCAGGGAGACCGAATTCCGAATGTAATGGTGCTTCTTTCCCACCAGAGGAGAAATCCTGTTGCAACGAAATCAAATTGTTAGTTATTCTGGTTTCAGCCTGCAAGGTCACTCCAACGGTTCCAGGGATGAAGAAGTCTTTCACCGAGTTCGGAATGGGCACAAAACAAAATATAGAAGCAAACTAAATACAGAATATAAAATCCAACTACAGATAACATCAATAGAATACTTCGACAGTTTCTGCTAAACAATGCAAGCACACCTCTGCCACTAAGTATAATGGGAGAGTAGGAGACATCTGGAGCACGAGTTAATGTTATTAATGAGTAAATTATATTAATTTTATATTAAAACATTAGAAAAATCTGAAGTGGACACCACATGACTTCCTTGTACGGCCTATTAAATTATACACATTTTTCTGATATACTTCATTTAAACTTATTTGATCGATTTAATCTAACTTCAATAAGCTATCCTTCGTGGCAAGTTGAAAATGGCATCAAAAACTGCAAATTTTGGAATTAAATATCGCGATCAATTTTGTCATACAAGAATCAAACTTCTAATAATTTATGTTTTTCATAACGAGCATAAAACTCTCTCAAATACAAGTATAGGAAGAGGGAGACAACATTAACAGTTAGATTTGGTTATTTTTATATATATATATATATATATATATATATAATTTCACATTATCCAAAAATGAATATTTTCGTCATTTAAAATTCTGCAATTTGAAGTGCATGACGGCCATCAACGATTGCGAAAATAAAGACCGAGTACAGATTGCTAAGCCGGCTAAGGAAGTGAGGTTAGGTTAGGTTGGGTTATTTAATTATGTCAGGGCTATCTGCCCAAGGGGAGGGATGCCTTCGTGGAGGACTTTCTAAGGGGAACTGGGTCGTATACACGTTACACATGGGAAAACCACGAAAACGTTCATGCAGCCAGCCCGTTCGCGGGATTCGAACCTCGGACCGAACTACCAGTGTTCAGCGACTTTAAACGGCCTCTAAACTAAGGAAGCGAGTAATACAGAGTGGTTATAATTAAAGTTCCACCTTGAAATAGTCATAAAAGGAAAACTACTGGACCAAATAGTTATCAAACTTGGTAATCGTCTAAAGGAGGTCATAGGAATTTATTTTTGGTGTGGAAAAAATTTTCAAAAACTCACCACCAGGGCGGTAAATGGCGCTGCATGCAACATTGTTAAACGAAATAAGAGTCGTAATCTCACTTAATCTTTTGTTACACGGGTTTAACATGTTGTATACCATTAAGAAACATTGACCTAAATAAAACTACCATTTAAAAATGTGATAAAAGTCGAGTGCGCCATCCGTGTAACAGAGAAATCCGCCCGTGAAAACCACACATATGAGATTAGAAAATGTCAGATCGCAAATCACTCGCGTTGTGCTCATTCCAGAAATGGTTTTCTTGCAAATCGTTCATGTTATCCTCCTAGTTCCATTGCATTGTACTGAAGTTACCGTTTGGTTTGATATGACAGCTAGTTTCATAGTTGGACCATTTTCCATTGAACAGTAGTCGACAGCTGGACAGCTGTTACATGCACTGTGACTGTAACTCGCTTACGGTCAATGTTAAGACGTTTCGTTAATTCCTGAACTGTAGCAACGTGGCATTTTAGACACCACGATTTTTATGCAAGACGGGCCTCCACAGCACATTAGTACATGTGTCACACAGTGATTTAGGCAACATGTCGCGAATGAACGGATTATAGGTTGATACCTCCCCACATCTTGGTCATCCCGGTCGCTGAAAAGGCAGACCGCACATTGAGTTAAATAGTTTTAAACGAATGTCGCATACTGCGCATGCCTAGAAAACAATTTGGCGTAATTACTATGTTGGCGCGATTTGAAAAGAAGATAAATACGGTATATGGTAGATGTACCGCCATCTGATTGTAAACAAATCTGGCGTTTAAATATTCGTGTTAAATTAATTACTGTGTTAAAATACTATTTTTTGCTGTACTGCTCAAACAACTAGAAAGCTGAAATTATTGCGAAGTAATGTGAAGCAGTGTTTGCATTCAAAATGTAAAATATAATACCTATAAAATTCTGCACATTCCTTTGGAACTGTACAAATTTTCGTTCAGAAAAAGACTGAAATTTAGGATATATTAGTTGAAAATTTATTCATTATACTTTTAAGCAATAAAAACAATTCAGGATTTACCATAAGTTCCATTCGTACATACATAAAGAAACACTGAGGAATATAATAAAGTGCTTGCAAATAACACTGAAGAAATTTTACAATTCCTTAATGCTAGTTATTAAATTCTTTGAAATGAGAAAATAAAAGCGCGAATATACGCTAACAAACCAAGCGAGAAACTCCAGTTTACAATTACTGAATTATAACATGTAAACAAATTACATCTAAATAACGAATTATTACGAACATGTGTTAACAAATATTAAATGCACTGTTATTGACAAATTAAAATGAAACATATATTAGAAAAGTAAGCAAGTGCAATTAAAATAACTAACAAGCAAAGCTCCACAACATTGCAATTGTAAACATCACTCGAACATACTCGACAGCCATGGAGATCACGAATAAGCTAGATCACGTAGGGTTGCTTATTCGCCAATATTTCTCCCCGCGCCAAAGGTCATCAAGCATGCACAGTAAGGAAATTGGCTTAACAATGTTCAACTCAATGTGCGGTCTGCCATTACGCATCCCGGTCACCAGACTTCAACCCCAGTGACTTTTGGCTATGGGGTTATCTCAAAACCATTGTTTATGGAGATAATCTAAACACTTTGACGGAATTGAAAGCTGCCACACACCGACATGTGCGTAACATTCCTCCTGATATCCTAAGAGCTGCTGTTGAGAATGCAATAATATGACTTAACTTGCTTTCAAAAAAGGGTGGACGCCATACTGAACATGCTATGTAGCAAGTTTCAGAAGCGATTAAACACATTTTAAACCGATGTCTTCATGTCTTATTTCGTTGAACGATATTGCATACAGCCCAATTTCCTCCTGATGGTGAGTTTTTTGAAGTCCCTCCCCCGGCGGAAATTAAATTCCCATGAACTCCTTTACACGATGACCAAGTTTGATAACCTTTGGTCCAGTAGTTGTCGTTTCATGATCATTTCGAAGTATAACTTTAATTATAGCAACCCTGTATAGATATATTATATTGGTGCGGCCGATTGTAATAAAAATGAGAGGTGAACAACTAGATGTTATAGCAGTCCCATATACAAAATTTCAATATTCTACGGGTTATGGGAGATACATATTTAACATATGCTATGACTTATGCGAGATACATATTTAACATATTTTCTCTCGCCTTTCATCATGCCTTCATTTAAATCATTAAAGTTAATTTGAATCAACAAATTATAAATAATAAATTTGCATTTTCAATTAAAAATTTTAAAATTCTTCAATTTTTTTTTTTTTTTTTTTTTTTTTTCCAAAAAAGTTTTCAAAAATTGCAAAATATTTCAATTTGCAATTTAAGGGAAAAAATTTCAATTAGAAACTTACTTGTTTACAAAAATTTAATAGTTTCTCCACTTTTTTAATTCAGTTTAAAGAATTTTCCAGAATGGTATAAACCTTTTTCTTCTAATTTGAAAATTTTAAGTTATATATATATATATATATAGACGGAAGCAAGCAGTGTTCTCTATTGATCCAGATTTGTTGATCTACGGTGTAATATAAAACATAAAATTTGCACCTTACTTCTTTTTCTGATCGACTGTATTTATATTACCAATAATTGCTTTTGCCTCAGATGATTCACGACAAATTACAGGTATGAAGCGATTTCGGAGTTTCACATTATGCTTCAAGATAAAAACCAGTTCTTATGTAGAAACTCAAATGAACGTGATGTGCTGAAATTTGCATTTCAATTTGCGATTATATGATCATAGTTTTGGTGCTTGTTGATGTAAAAATAAGTGACCTTGAACTATGCGTAATGATGAATTTTTATTTCTAAGCGATTTAAAAGACGCGGTTTTCAAAAGTGTACATGGATTTACTCACGAGCATATGATTATAGGCTTTTAAAATAATAGATTTAAGACAATGAAACTGTATATCCTAAAGCAGCGGTGTTCCGCGTGCACTTCTGCCGGGCTCCTTCGCCCTTCCAGGGAAATAAAATAGACAAAAACTGAATGAAATAAGGAAAAAAAAAAAAAAAAAAACACAAAAATGCAATCAAAATCAGAAATTCAAAAATTACACTTTGAAAGCTGAAATTCGCCAATTCCTCTCAAATGCACATTCAAGAAACTTCTCACTCTTTCTTCATCTTTCAAGAATTTCTGGATCCTCTCGAAGCTTAGGAAAGCTCTGTAAGGTACATTTTAATTTTATAACAGTTATTTTAAGTTTATGACACTTTCCTATCGCTTCTAGCAGCTTCAGCTTACAACTCATTACCAGAATGAGGTTTTAGAATCGCGTTAAATGCAAATGAGATGTGGAAAGTATTTAAGTCAATGTTCCACTGACTTAGAGAGAGAGAGTTATTATTCCATAACAGCTCGCGTTTGCCTTTTGGATACGTCTCTCGAAACTGTTACTACTCTCGGCCGTATTACGTGCCTTTTAATAGCTTCGCTGGTTGGTTTAATGTTACCGTCCATGTGTTATGGCCATGTAAACTCCCTGTGCAGCCTTACGGGGCTCCAGGGAGTTGCTTCTTCGAGATAATGGAGGACGTGGGACATATGCCTGTATACCTATGTTATACGCCAGGCGTCCCCGTCCTCCGTCACCTGTCACCTGTTACCGTCCAACTAGTTTAGAATTGAGTTAGCTTCGGCTAAATCTCTTTAGTTAGTCATTAGTTAGATCTTATTTCTTACACTTTGAGTTCAAGCCGGAATGGAGGCTTTGCTGTACGCCCTGAGAAAGGGGCCAACTGTTAAATACCGTATTTATGCGAATCTAATGCGCCATCGAATCTAATGCGCATCCCCATTTTAAAACTTTAAATAATAAAAAAATTGTTTGTCGGCGAATGTAATGCGCATCAATGGTATGAGGAATTTATTGAATCTTATTTTATACAACAATGGATTTGTATATAAACTATCAATCAATGGTATGATAATTTTATTTAAATTTAGATACCATATTTAATACAACAATGGATTTGTATATAAACTATCAATCAATGGTATGATAATTTTATTTAAATTTAGATACCATATTTAATACAACAATGGATTTATACATAAAGTAACAGAACATAGAATTAACCTATTAGTGGGCTATTGTTATGTGAAACAATCATTGTTAATTACCACTACCGTATATACGGTACATATCGTAAAGTATGAACATGAAATAAATGGTAACATTTCTACCTAGCTGACAGTTTCTACAATCAGTGATTAATAGTAAACGTCTTTATTCACTATTTTGATGATAACTTTTTTAGTCCCCTTCTCCGTAATGGTGTAGTTACGAGGCATATCAAACAACCAAATTGGCGTCTCGTCAGCGTTGCCAATTTGCCCCATTGAAAAATTCTTTTCCTTCCGAAGTGTGATGAGATACCGCTAAAATGTTAGTAGTTTTCCCTCAAAATCTGCAGGAAGCTTTTGGGATATTGTTGTACGGCGTCTTAGAAATAAGCCCATCCGCTTCATAAACCGATCCACCCATCGACGGCTAGCTTTAAACTCTCGTTTCGGTATTCCAAGAACTTCAGCCTCCTCTTTTGCTTTATTTCTTATAGTGTCACTAGTCACAGGTTGTCCATTCTTCCTCCTTTCACGTACAAATTCCAAACTTTTTCTTCAATTTTAGGGTGTCTTCCTTTGCGAGGGCCAGTGAATTTCTTTCTACTAGTTTTAGTTGCAAACAGTGCCAATTTCTGTTGCCGCCACAAGCGAACATTGCTCTCAGCTACGTTTAACTCTCTCCCAGCCTTTCTATTGCCATTTCTTTCAGGATAAAGAATTACTTTACGTTTGAAAGTAGCGTCATATGACATTCTTCCCTGCTTGCCCTCCATTTCGTGACTACGTACTCTGCAGTATGCAATAATGTGTCAACGATAAATGTAACGGTAAATGTAGTCGAGAAATACAGTAATCCATTGTTACGATTTAAATTCGGTTGACGTCATCGGCGAACTTTGCACTCGAATCTAATGCGCCATCGAATCTAATGCGCACCCCAATTTTGAGTACTACATTTGGCCAAAAACGATGCGCATTAGATTCGCGTAAATACGGTATTTATTTTGAGAAAATAAAGGGTAATTAACCGTTCTTGAGTTTACGTTTCTGTTTTTAGATTTAAGCGACTAAGTTCCTCGACAATACATTTTACAAGATAAAAGTGAGGAACCCTACAGTGGCGCCCGAACTAAAAAAATGTGGTGAATGATGATTCTCCTCCACCAGGATTTGGCGATTAGGTTCTCTAATCCCTAGTCGCCTTTTAAAAGGGGGAGTATATAATGTATTTCTCTGCCTTCTTAGCATGCCTTCGTAGTGTAGTAGTCAGCACACTTTGCGCTTATTCGAGAGGTCAATTGTTCGAGTCCCGGTGAAGGTGTTGCTCATTACTCGTCTCCTGCTTCGAAATAACCTAATGTCTGTACAGTGACGCCCGAAATAAAAAAAAAAAGTGGTAGATAATGATTCTCCACCACCAGGATTTAGCGAGTGGGCCCCTAATCACCAGTCTCCCTTTAAAAGGGGGAGTAGTAAGGTATTTCTCCCGCCTTCTTAGTATGCCTTCGTAGTGTAGTGGTCAGCACACTTGGCGCTTATTCGAGAGGTCTGGGGTTCGAGTCCCGCTAGGGAATTGCTCATTTTTCATGTTTCTTGCTTGAAAAGAACTCCTAATGTCTCTACAACTTAGCCCCATATAAATATAAATGGCTAATCGAATTGGGGTCACTTCACAGTGAATGTTCATAGCAATATAAGACGGTTGACTCGGGGAAATTCATTCACAAATTTGATGAACCTCCATTGCACAAGTATCTGCACTTTTAACGAATCCTAATGCTATATTAGTGATAGTTTTGAATGATGAAGAATGGGTGTGTAAAATGGCACGTAAGCCAAAATATTTAGCAAAATGAACGAAATGAATCTGTTAGGGATAAGTGCCATAGTCTTTGATGAAAACATCGAAATGCCTCCTTGAGGATACTTATATATTGATAGGAGTGAATGAAAAAGGAAGATAATGTTTGCATTCCTGTTACATAAACGTTCTTGAAGAAATTAATATCAGAATTCGAGAAAAATACAGAAAAATGTTCAGGTGCATTTCAAAGATTTGAAAGACTCGTTTGAAATTTATTTTCCGGCGGTTCAAGAAAACTTTGAGCTCTGTGACTTTGAATGGGTACTGAATGCATTCAGGATAAACAAACAATTATTCTTCAACTCAAAAAAATGCGAAGTCCTCATAAATTTGATATCTCGCAGAGTACTAAAAACTCGCATTTCAAAACAAAAATTTCTGGGAATTATGGCTGCATGCAAGATAGATTCAAAATCTTATCTGAGAAAGAAAATTATTGTTGCTGTCTTTCTCAACTAATAAGCAACAACAAAGCAAGATTCATAAAATTTTAGCAAGGAATATGACCGCGATAAAAGGAAGAATGTTATCGATTGTTGACCATCGATTATTTTTCATTAGTGATATTTTTGTATATAATAGTACAATGTTTTAAACTTGCCAGAAATTTAATACATTTCGTTTACATTTGCGTAAAGCTGAATAGATGACGCCATGAAGTTTAAATTTAAAACTCCTTTCGAAGCCCATCTGTCCATTAACAGTCAATAGGAATTTACCTAGTAGGAGTTTAACCAGACCTGAGAAACATCAAAGTGACGTTTGAACAATGTATCCACATTGTTTCCAAAGCATCTAATTTCAGAGGCTAGGAGCCGACACCTACCGATTACTAATACCTCTTGGAATAAAGTGTGCTTTATTGTTCTTCAGATCATTCTTCCGAACAGCAGAGAGGTTCATGTAATCAACGTAATCGTCTGATTTCTGTACTATAAGAAAGGTGCCCTGAACCCAAGAGACGTTTGCTTTGTTTGGTCACGTTTGCTTATAATTTTTACTACTGACCGATTTTTATTTTTTAATTTTCTTATTTCTAAAGATTCTGGCAATTCAGCCTTATGTTTTCACTTATCTTTCGAACTTTATGCGCGTGCCTGCTTTAATAATAATAATAATAATAATAATCTGAAAAGGTTAAGACTTTAACGGTTGCTCAACAGGGTTTGTTAAGGTTTTTACGCTGTCTCGGAGCTCGCCGTCTATGAGCCTAGTCTTGCACACATTCCCGCAATCCTTGTCTTTTTTTTTTTTTTCCTTCATTATTAAACATCGTTGTTGAAAAACATCTTGTTGAAGAAAAACGTTTTACAGAATATAGTGCATGTATCTGAATTTGAGTAAAATTTGGCATCAGCCCTTCTAGTTCCTGCTTTCCTGGCACTTGGGTGTGCGGTTTCCAGCCCCTTCAGAAGGATGCGTGCAGTCCCGTGAATAAGTTCCTTGGTTCCTGTCCACAAGATGACTGTTCCAGAATAAGTTCCTTGGTTCCTGTCCACAAGATTACTGTTCCTTGGTTCCAGAGGCTACCATGTGAGTGACTACTGTGGGCGGCATCCATGTTCTTCATGAAGGTGGCATGTAAAATACTTTAGCAGCGATTCCTCGTGTTCAACTAATGGAAACGGAGTTAGGCCAGTTTTAAGTGCTTTCAAGAACTTGATTTAATTTTCAGGTGTTTTCTTGACCATTTATCATGGACTTATTGAATGTGTAACCAATTTCATGTGAGGCCGCATAATTACTGTTTAGGACATTTTGTTTGTATTGAATGCCAGTGTTTTTGGAGACCAGGTAAAAATATTATTTGATGAATGATGGTTATATTATATTTTTCCTAAGACTCTGATATTGCTTAAATTTATTTTCTGTGTTTTTATTCTTTATTGTATTGTTAATAAATTGGTTAAGTTTGAAACCTTTTTTTATTGTCTTCAATGTCTGCACAACATATTATCTCAGGGAGCTTTTATTGCTACTATTGCTAAATGTTTAATTTTATAAATTTTAAACTTTGCTTTAGCATCAATTAGAAGCAGAGAAGATGAAAAATATGCAACCGCCTTCGGACTTCTGGAATACCAGTTCAGCGTGCTACCGTTACACCACGAAGACACACTAGGGAAGTGGGAGAAATACCTTATATACTCCCCTTTTTAAGGGGCGACTAGTTGTTTTAGGGCAAAGAATTTCTAAGGAGAAGAAGTAAAGGTTCCCCGGGGCAAATGTGGCTCCGTCAGACCGAAGAGACACATTATGTATATCCCTGAAGCTTACTTTAAAGGGGCAAACCATTCCAAAGCCATCCACCCTCCGTACCTCACTGCGCATGTGCGAAATAACATCAGGAGGCAACAAAGCAGCATCAAAGAATGCAGCATGCCGTCGGCCATGTTAGCAATCTTTTACCATGTTGTTCGAAAACGTTCTTTGTTGTTGTAGTCAGAGGTACTTGGTTTTAGCTATGTGAAATTCTTTTAAATGCCTTTTTAAATGTAATACTGTAAGTGAAATGGTTTTGGCTATCGGATGAAAACTTTGTTCTTGGTTTTCACAATGGTCATTCCAAATAATTGTCTAAACGTTTTCATGGTAATTTGTTTTTAAAGTTGTTGTCGGATAAATATAATGTATTTCAGTGTTTTCAATTTATTTAGGGGTGCCTTTAATTGTCTTTAAATATTTTTTTCTGTTTCAGTTAGTTATTGCAAATTTTGCTTTTAAAATTTCACTGTAAAATTTTAACTATGGATCCATAAAAATTTATTACGTTTTGTATGGCATGTGTTTCCCTCCCTTTTTAAGTTTACAGAAGAAAAGAATTAAGAAATTTATTTCATTTAAATTTTGTCTTCGTACGGTTCGTTGTTTAAATTGAAATAAAAATTGGACAGGATTTCTATAATTCGCCCCAAAATTCCAACTAACATCCTTTTGCTCATAAAACTCCAGAAATGTATGAAAATAAAACATTTAGAGTTATTTCAAAGTAAAAAATTTACTATCTCCTCGAACTGCGCTGTTTAAATTTCACCCTGCGCTGGTGTTTCACTGCATAGCCGTGGCTCTTCTGTACAGCGGCGCAGAGGCGAAACAGGTTTACATTGCGTCTATGGAAGCTTTCATTCTTCTCCTCAGAGATTCTTTGTTTTAGGGGACATAGTCGACAAATTCTGGGTGCGGAGAATCATCATCCACAACCCTTTTAGTTCGGGCGCCACTTGTGGAGACATTAGTTTAATAGGAAGCAGAAAAGATGAAAAATATGCAACCACCTTCGCCGGGAATCGAACCACCGACCTCTGGAATACCGGGCCAGCGTGCTACCGTTACACCACGAAGGCACGCTAGGAAAGTGGGAGAAATACCTTATACGTTTTGGATTTAAAAAATCACGCCTTACTTTCTCTAGTCCATTTAACACCCTCATTGATGGCTTTCAGCTCAGATATTGTTTGAAAAATAATGTGCATACGTAGTTAGCCTAAGACCACGAAAGGGTCCGAGGGTTTCCCACCGATCTTACCTTCAACCAAACCACACGAGAGGACTTTCGGCTCGCCGCATATTTAGAGTGCCGCCATGCCGCACGGACACTATTACATTTACAAACGTATATGTCTTCTCCGGAATCCTAACCCGGGTCTTTCGGCACGGTAGTCAGCGACGCTAAACACTATGCCGGTTGCGTAGCTCATGTGCATATGTGTTAAAATTGTTTCATAAAAATATTATCCAATATTTTCTCAAAACCTTTACTTATGTTAGTATTTTCTAGTACACACAGAAAGAAAAAAATACAATAGTGCACACACACACACGCACCAAAAAAAAAAAAAAAAATCTTCTTCCTGCTTTTAAATATTTTCTGAGAAGTTTGAGAGAATACCTGTTCCTCAACATTGTAGTGAATGAATTAGAGACTCTTATGCAATAGAATATTAAGCTTCAAGTACAGAACTTTAAAAGATTCAGTAAAAACATGTTAGTATATTGGCACGTAGTAGTACATTAAGCTATGACGTTATTGCATCTAATGCAATCCTAAATAAGACTGAAATAAAAAATCTGACGTGTACACCACATGACTTCCTTGTACGGAATATTAAATAATACGCATTTTTTCTTGCATTTCATTTAAACTTATTGGATTGAATTAAACCTACTTCGTCGACACCGCATAAACCACAATAGAATAAATGCATTCTTTAAAATTCACTTTCTTTACCATAGCGACATTCTGGCGCTAGGTTCACTTAACAGTATTATATTTCGTTCATATTATAACTCAGAATGCACAAAATTTATATCATTTAAAGAATTATCTAATCTTTGCCACATGTTCTATTCAAATACTATAATAAAGTTAGAACGATGTATAAAAGAAATTAAGCAAACAAAACAAAAAAGAAACAGTTTTTAACAGACTATTCAATATTTCTCATTCAATTAATTCGCTTCTCACTTCGCGACTAGGCAAAAATACATAAAAACTCAAAATATCGGTATTAAAAATGACGAAGTAAATCTTAAACGCTTATTTCTTCGAAAAAATTCCAGAAAGGATTAAGCATGATTTAAATAATAAATGAAGGCGTTATCTTTATTGTTGCAAAGCTTAGTCTCTCTAGATTGGCAACAAATCTACTATTCTGCAGTTTCAAATGTAAACAAATATGTCCGCCATGTTATTTAAAACTTAACCGCACTTAAACAGCTTTTAAATTGTTGGTAATTGTACAAATATTGCTTTCAGAATTACGAAATGCATAAAAACCTTAACCGGAAGATAAAAACAACATAATTCAATCATTTTAAAGCAAAAAATGTACAATTTACAAACATATAAGAGTAAAGAAACTGAGATCAATGAGCCGGGTAACAGAGTGGATATATATATAAATATATTTATATACGTTTGGCGCTGCCGATTGCAACCAAAATAGGAGGTGCACAGCTACATGTTATAGCTGTCCTATATACAAAATTTCAACGCCCTGAGGCTACTCGTTTTTGAGTTATGTGAGATACGTACGTACGCAAGTACGTACATACGTTCGTACAGACGCCACGAAAAATTCTCTTTAGAATTCATTTTAAAGCAGTTTTTTAGTTTTTTAGTTTTTTTTTTTTTTTTTTTTTTTTTTTTTTTTTTTTAAGGAAGAGTCTTTTGTTCTGTCCTTACGTACAGATATCACGCAAAAACATCGTTAAATTGCATTCGATAGCAGGTCAAAATGCATATTTTCTTTGAAATATGCTGCCTGAAACTTTTCGCGATTACAATACTTCCTTTTTTCTTCGTACAAGGAAATAAAAAAAAAACAAAAAGCATGTTTTATGTGTCTGGTTTCGGTTAAAAGTGTAAAAAAAATAAAATCTCGAGCAAAACTAACATAATAATAACTGTCTCTTTCTAATGCTCGTCATTTCCTTCAAGCTTTATGAAAGTTAATAACATTTTACATGCAAATTAATGTTTGCCTTTGCAGAGTACCATCACATAAAAGAAAAATTAAGGGAAGCTTGCTTTTATAATGATGTGCATGGGTAAAAGTCAGATATGTTCTTTGTGCAACCCAATTTTTCAAGGAATCTAGCACCAGGAAGGAAGAACCATAATCATTAGTGCCTTTATCCACCTGGTTACTGATGTCCCAGACTACCTTCCTCAATAAATGGTCTTGAAGAAGAAATGCATGAAATAAAAACTGCAAAGAAAGACATCAAACTATAAGCCCAGAAATGGCTAGACAAGAGCAAATGAAGCAAAAATCAGCCCATCTCATTCTCCCTAATATTATTTACGCCGATGAACACGAGAATTTTTTCTTTGTTGTTGTTTAAATTACGAATAATTCTCTTCTGCCATCCGGTTTCTTCCCCAGTCTTAGTCACTCTAATGTTCTTTGTATTTAAATTATATACGAACATCGAAGAAAGAAATTCAAAGCGTGGGTTGAAAGCATAACCTCAGTTAAATATTTCGGTCATGTAACATGTCCTGCAGTTCTTAATCAAGTGCTATGTGGTTCCTAGTCTGATTGGATACAGTCCCACAGTACTTATCAATATTTCTTAAACTAACGCTTTTAGCTTTGGGTCTAATTTGAATTTTCCTCGCGTATATTCTTTGGTAATTCGTATGAAACATCGCAAAGAATTATGAAATCAGAATCAATCAGAGGACGGAAATTAATAACTCAGTTTCAAGCTCTAGGCAAGGCTTAGTATTCATCTGTCTACCTAATAATAAAGACTTTATAGAGTCCCGATTAAGTCTTTTTTGTTATAGACTAGGTTACTTAAATATAGCAAAGCTTTCCAAGGCTATTTGCCTGAGCAGAAGGATGCATTCACGGAGAACTTTTAAAGGGAAATGACTCCTATGCACATTACACATGGGGAAAACCACGATAAAACCCATAACTCAATTTCAAGCTCTAGGCAAGGCTTAATATTCATCTGTCTACCCAATAATAAAGACTTTATAGAGTCACGATTAAGTCTTTTTTGTTATAGACTAGGTTACCTAAATATAGCAAAGCTTACCAAGGCTATCTGCCTGAGCAGAAGGATGCATTCACGGAGAACTTTTTAAGGGAAATGACTCCTATGCACATTACACATGGGGAAACCCACGATAAAACCCATAACTCAGTTTCAAGCTCTAGGCAAGGCTTAATATTCATCTGTCTACCCAATAATAAAGACTTTATAGAGTCCCGATTAAGTCTTTTTTGTTATAGACTAGGTTACTTAAATATAGCAAAGCTTTCCAAGGCTATTTGCCTGAGCAGAAGGATGCATTCACGGAGAACTTTTAAAGGGAAATGACTCCTATGCACATTACACATGGGGAAAACCACGATAAAACCCATAACTCAATTTCAAGCTCTAGGCAAGGCTTAATATTCATCTGTCTACCCAATAATAAAGACTTTATAGAGTCACGATTAAGTCTTTTTTGTTATAGACTAGGTTACCTAAATATAGCAAAGCTTACCAAGGCTATCTGCCTGAGCAGAAGGATGCATTCACGGAGAACTTTTTAAGGGAAATGACTCCTATGCACATTACACATGGGGAAAACCACGAAAAAACCCATAACTCAGTTTCAAGCTCTAGGAAAGGCTTAATATTCATCTGTCTACCCAATAATAAAGACTTTATAGAGTCACGATTAAGTCTTTTTTGTTATAGACTAGGTTACCTAAATATAGCAAAGCTTACCAAGGCTATCTGCCTGAGCAGAAGGATGCATTCACGGAGAACTTTTTAAGGGAAATGACTCCTATGCACATTACACATGGGGAAAACCACGAAAAAACCCATAACTCAGTTTCAAGCTCTAGGAAAGGCTTAATATTCATCTGTATACCCAATAATAAAGACTTTATAGAGTCACGATTAAGTCTTTTTTGTTATAGACTAGGTTACCTAAATATAGCAAAGCTTACCAAGGCTATCTGCCTGAGCAAAAGGATGCCTTCACGGAGAACTTTCTAAGGGAAATGACTCATGCACATTGCACATAGGAAAAACCATGAAGAAACCCATACAATCAGCACATTCACTGGAATCTAAATTCATGCCAAACAACCGGTGTTTAATAGTTATGCCGCTCTGATGCGAGTGAGCCTTGTTTGTTTTATAAGCAATTATAAGTGTGAAAAAACAATGTGAAGATGTTTCCGAGACCAAAAGCCCTAAGTAGCTAATAATATACTACTTTCTCCTTACAGAGATGGCCCATTAGCTGCCGAGCCGTGAAATCGCTGAACACCGGTAATTTGGTCTGGAGTTCGAATCTCGACTCAACAAAAAACTTTAAAAAAAATTTAATAAATATCTCATAGAAAATTGTGGTAATCTAAAGGCAGCATAAATTAAGACAATTCCACATCAGCGTAATTTCGACACAATCAGCATCATTTTGGATTTAACTCTTCGTTTATATTCCACATTATGTCTTCTATATTCTATGTACGTTTCATCAAAATTTCTGTTAATATTTGTGTGAGATTCTTTCAATGTATATCAAGTATATGTCAAAACTGTGTATATATCAAAATCAAATTTTAATTGTAATATTATAAAATTTAAATAAACATGGTCCCTCTGAGTGAGCAATAAAGCTAAAAGTCTTCATGGCGGCACAGCTGCTCACTCAGTCGTCTCCTGTAGCTTGTATAAGACACAGCTTCTCTTAGAAAACTCTCCATGAATGCATCCCTTCCCTTAGGCAAACAGCCCTCCAGTGCTTTGCCACAACTAACGAAACTAAACCAAACCAACCTCACAGAATTGTATAAAAAAGAAATAACTAAGTAATCTACTCAGACACCGCTATTGCATTTTTAAATATGTAATAAAAATACACGAGGCACAGTCCAAATGCTTTCCAAGTCCTGTCCTTCAAATAAGCCTAAATTGTAGTTCTTATTTAAATAAGAACTAACCAAAATGTACCCAACTAAAATATAATTATTATAGTATGATCATAAAAAAATTAACTGTTCTAGAACTGCAGACGAAGCATTTTGGAAATATAACGATCCCATATTGGCAAAAATTAGTCATTCAACAATCTTAATTGATTAAAGTTATGATCTAATGGAGGATAGATACTTTTTTTTTTTTTTTTTTTTTGTTTAGCTATGAATTAATTAAAACTTTTAAATTCCATCATCTCATCTTATTACTAATTTTTAATACAAAACCATCAGTACTATTCAAATAACTGAACAAAAAATGTCATGAATGTTCTCAAAATGTCTTTATCATTTTTTCTATTCACCTAATACTCTTAATAAATGTCTAGTTTCAGCAAAAGGTAGATTTTTACAAACCAGTTACTCTCCACTGTGCAAAGTATCAGTCTTATAAAGTGAATTCTTCAAAGCAATAAAATGAAAGACTGTAAAGGTGTAATTAATTAGGGCTATCCGTCTAAGATGAGGGATGCCTTCGTGGAGGACTTTCTAAGGGAAACTGGCTCGTATACACGTTACACATGGGGAAAACCACGAAAACACCCATGCACCCAGCCCGTTCGCGGGATTCGAACCTCGGACCGAACTACCAGTGTTCAGCGACTTTACCGCTCGGCCGCTGGTGGGAACGAAAGACTGTAAAGCTATCCATCTTATTGGCAAAACTGTGAAAGCTTAAAAATTAGAAACAAAAAGCCGAGTAAAGCAAAACAAACAGTAAATAATTTTGGTACTATTCCGTTTTGAGGGCCGTAAAAAAGTTGCAGCGAAAATGTATGCGCCAAAGCGCCAAATCTAGCAAACGCGCCCATTTAAACAGCGCGCCAAATCTAGCGTACGCGTTGATTTCAGATTGCGTAAGTTTATACAGTTCTATATTTCTTAAGACGCCATTGAAATACTAGTTTAATTTTTAAATCCTTTTTTGATTTTAAATTCTTTTTTGATATCCTATGAATTTAACAATTTGGGAATTGCCCATGACGAAAAGTCTGCAATAGAATTTTGGGAAAAGTGCAGAATCACCCACTGCTTGATGCGTTTTTAAGAATTGCACATACTCGGTATCCATGTGAACATCGACCTATTTTCACTTTAAAAAAAAAATTCTAGAATTGCACAAAAATGGCACTGCTCACACCCTTGACTTTATGTACACATCGACCCATTTTCACTTAAAAAGTAACAGAAATTTGACAAAAATCCAATTGTTTTTACCCTTGTAAAAAGCGGCAAACAAATAAGTGGGCGATTCTGCACTTTACCGAGAATATTTTCAAAGAAAAGGCATCATTCGTTATAGAAAATTACGTTTGAACAACCAACGAGATGAAATTATGCTTTAGCAATAAGTTGGTAGCGAAATAGCGATGCAGGCATCCATTCAGTTATGTTTAGCAATTTTTATATAAATTATAATAATTATCTGAAATAGTTATTTACTCTTATGCTTCCACTCAGTCATGTTTAGCCTTTTTCATATAAATTATAATAATAAAAAAATATTATATGAAATTAACCTTTCATCTAAATTAAAACATCAATCTTAGATAGTTTTTTACTATTATACTTCCTTTCTTGCCTCAATTATTAGGGTTGCCGCAATTATTTTTGGCAGCATTGGCATCAACAATAGTTTGGCGATTTTTTACGGCCCTCGAAACCGAATAGTACCATAATTTTTGACTCTGATATTTTCTCCTAAGTCTTATACAAATTTGCGAATTCAGAACTAGAAACACTTTTAAAAGCACAAGGTCTTATAATTATCTAATTGCAGAGAACTATATTCATATTCAGTGACTAAATTAAACAATCACACAGGCCTTCTTCTAACTTTGGTCACCATTTTAAGGAAATAAATTCTTATTATTTATATTTTTATTAAAATAACAAAAAAGGACGAGATATAGAAAAAAGGAAAGCTCTCGAAGATACTTAATGGTTCGATTTTCCTTACCATACCCTACATAGTTGTATAGATGGACATGTTGTTATTACCACATTTGATGGATCAGTTCTGCCAAGACGGGGGAGGGGGTTTGATAAATTTAACTCTCTCCTACCCCCAGTATCTCCAACACCATAACGCACTTTAGAGAAGAATGGTTGACATTATGAGATGCAGAAAACAGGACATAGTAGGGAGGGGAATTTCATACCCCCTTCTGCTCCCGAAGACCAATTGTATAAGGTGATTTAATGTTTCCACTCAAGTGAAAAATTGACGTATGTATGTATCTATCTATAAGGGCTTATATATATAGCAGCATTACATCTATGTATTTTTTTTTAACTTTGGTGGTTTACGAATGGGATGATTTATTTCTAGGGGGTGGAAGAATGGTTTAGTGCGGGTTTAGTGCATTAGTATGAATTTGAATCTTGTTTCCAGACATGCAAATTCTTCACAGGGAAAGATGTGCTTTGGTAGGATAGCTGAGCAATGTAATTCTGTTGAAATGAATTGGCAATTGTACTCGTTTTGCTTTTGATGGTAGGGCGCGGAGCTTTCGCTTGAATGATGATGCCAAATGGCAATTTCTTTTATTCAAATGTTATTTGCATCAAAAGTTTTATCTCAAGTATTCTGACAACAAAAAGTTTTTTAGAGATTTAAGGTTTATAGATTCAGAGGTTTTGGTCCATCTTTTCAGAGACGTAAGCAGAATTTTACGCAGTTGTTCGAAATGTGTGTTTAAATTAAGAAATTTTAATATGGGCATTATTATTTGTGGTTATTTTAACAGAAAACTGAAAACGTTATAAAGTTTATTATCCTAGAAGGACTATTAATTTCGTTTTGGCATTTTGCGTCGATTCACTTTCTGCGTTAATTCACTTTCAAAACTGTTGCCGCCAACTATTACAGCCCTGTGTTATATTTAAAGAAATTAAATAATTACCAATTTACATAAATGTATATGTGTTTCTCGCATTGTTATGAAACGATGGTACCTAGAGCCATCGAAATTTGAATAACGTAATCCTCCAGTAAATATGGGCCTCTGGAAGCTCTAATTTGGAATTTGTTTTATTATCTATTTTATATTTTGTCAGACATTAAAGAATATTTGATTAAGAAACTCAACAATTTCAAAGCGAGAAATGGCAACACTCTACAAAAAAAAAAAAAAAAAAAAAAAAAAAAAAAAAAAAAAAAAAATTATCTCCAACTCGCCATTCTGTGTATCGGAAATTCTAAAGATATTCTCATTTTAAAATTATGTTGCGATATTGCTGTTGAATTGAATTTTATGACTCAAGTGCGAAGAACATGTGTGTGTGTGTGTGTGTGTGTATTTAATTATGGCAAAGCGCACTAGGGCTATCTGCCTAAAGGGAGGAATGCCTTAGTGGAGGACTTTGTAAGGGAAACTGGCTGGTATACACGTTACACATGGGGAAAACCACGAAAACACCCATGCAGCCAGCCCGTTCGCAGGATTCGAACCTCGGACCTAACTACCAGTGTTCAGCGACTTTACCGCTCGGCCGCTGGTGGGCGCGAAGAACATGATATTTAATAAATAAAAGTAACACACAAAACGTTAAAAAACGCCCCCTTGGGCGTAATGTAAAATCTGAAAGCTTTCAGATTGTATTAAAACAATTTTTATGTAATATATTGTTTTATTTTTTTTAATTTATGCTTGTACAAAATATAGCTGGGGTTTCAAGTATTCATTCTGACTGCGAATCATGTATTTATGCACAAATTCTTTTTTAGTTTTAAGATTTTTTAAAATTTTCTGCTGTTTTAGTTCGTTGGTACAGGAAAAGAGAACTTTGCATTTTAAACTGAACGAATGTAGAATTAAAAATGAAATATAGCTCAAATTATGTGTAAATTGGAACTTTATGCCCACTTATATTTCGCCGGAACTCAATTTCACCAATTAATTCCACACTTTTATGGATATGTATAAATTGTAATTGCAATCACCATAAAGTTTAAATTTATGTATTGCTTGGGCTGGCTTTTACATTGCACATTTTTTACCTCTTCTTTATTATAACGCAGAAAAGTTGTCATCTTCGCAACTTTAATTCGATATTTCTTAATTAATAGTTATCTTGCTCAAAAATTTCAAAATTAATCCTTAATATAGCCAAAGCTTATTTGCGCAGGATCCATTCAATTCCGAATTTATAAGAAACTACTCTAATTCTATAAGAGAAATACAAAGTCTCAAATTTCAGATATACATATGGTCTAAAGACTGATTTTATCACAGTATTAGTTTGGCTTGGTTTGGTTCGTTTAATTATCGCAGAGCACTCGAGGGCTATCAGGTTAAGGGATGACATGCCTTCGTGAAGGACTTTCTAAGATGATATTGCTCGTATATATGTTAGACATAGGGAAATCCATGCAGCCAGCTCGTTTCCTGGGATTCGAGCCCGGACCGAACTACCAGTGTTCAGCGACTTTACCGCTTCGCCGATAGTGGGTTCTATTACAGCATTAGCAACTAGGAACTCATCTTTCTCTCTCTTTGATTGTATTTTATTCTCATTGTCTCTTACAAGGAATTTTATGTTGCGCCAATATTTCTTTACTTCTTTTGGCACTGCTGCCTTGGCTATTTATTAAGATATTGTCCACGAAGACAGCCTTCTTTATAAGCGGATAGCATGTACTTTGTCGTTGTCAAGTAACTCAAATTAATCTAACTCAAACTCAAATTAACTCAAATTATTTTCATATTTAGATATAAAAGAATACTATATAAGGAAAAAACGATGCTCTTCTTTGCAAAAGTTTTACCCCTGCAATTTTGTCGTACGTGTGTCGTATGGTTTTTTTAATGTTTTAATGTGCTGGTCAATTTACGCTGGGAGAACGTGAGTATTGCCATTTGAATATTTCGAAATTTTTTCGCTGTAACCGCAACCGTGAGAACTCTATTGTTTAAAATTATCACAATCTCGAGCGCATAGCTTCAAATAACAACATTTGATATTTTATTTAGATTGCTTGAGCGGACAGGCCTCTAGGGGAAGTTTTCTATGACCATCGTGTGGTTAGTAATTACTAAGTGTTCTGTAATCTATGTTACACAGACTGCTTGTCCAATAGTTATAATAAAAATATCTCATTTTTACTTAAAATATGGCAACTTGCTATTGTATGCAACGTGACAGGATCTGTGAATGTTTTGTCACCTTTATTTCTATAAATATTTTAAGAAAAGTCTTTACGGTCTTTGTTTCCGTATTGCGTGATATATTTTGTAGAGTTAGAAGATTATTTTGAAGCATGAGACGTGAAAAATGATCAGTGACCTCGCCGGGACTGGAACTCTAGACCTCTCGAATATACCGTAGACCGAGTATGCTTCCAGTTACACCACAAAGGCATGAGGAAAGGAAAGGTAAAATACCTGTTATTGTTGTTACTCATGCTCATTTGTCGGCTCAGGCAAAATCGAATAGTTTCGTAAAAATTAGTACCCGCGTGAAGTCGCTATCCTGGCGTAATGCTTCCGACTTTCGAATTTTTGTAGTTTCGAGCAGTTTATGGTACATGTCGATGCAAATGAAAGTTCAGAGCTGTGAACAAAAACTGGGAGAGTACGTAAAAGAGTCTAACAGAAACACCCCTGCTGTGCAGGCCATGACGAAGGTAAGTGCGCATGATAAGCAAATGGCATGGAGAGAGAAAACAAAAAAGTGCCTAAAGCTCACTGAATATGAGAGTCCTTGTGTGTGTATTTAACATAATGTATTTAACATAATAATATTACGTAATATAAAGTAACAGTGAATATAGGGCATAGTGAAAAGTAAAATAAAATATATACAATATATACAGGTCAAACATTTACAGCAAAGACATCAACACGAGAAAACAATCAATAAGAGATTGTGTAAGGATATATTTAATTTGTGTCAATTAGGTGAATGCATAAATTAAAAAAATAGTTACTGATCGAGGTACCTGAGGACCACAAGCGGTCGTTTTCTATTGCTTTCAGTATTACAGTTATAGTTGAGCACTGGAATAGTGCTGTTGTTCACATTTGGAATATTTTTGTAGAATTTTTCAGCAAGGTTGGCAAAATGACAAATAACGTTGGCATCTCAAGCTCTTGGTTTAACTGCCGAGTTTCGGATGAACCATGGACAGTTCGCCGCTTGTCTAAGTAAAATATTTTGCAATGTTTGAAGCTTCTCAACATTAGTTATACTAGCGTATCTCCAAACAGGACAGGCATATGAAAGTGTGGGACGCAAAAGGCAATTTAAAGGTAAATGAGCAATTTTTATCAATAGAGAGAACTGAGTTCCGGCCAATTAAGGGGGTAACTTTTACGGGCACAGAGCTTGGCAATAATCTGTGTAATGTGTGGGGTCCAGGTGAGTCGCCTATCCAAAGTAATTCCACGGTATCGGGCATTAGCCAAAGCCCACGAAATTCCTCGTGGCAAGGAGTGCAAGATTACGCCTGTCTCTGGCAACAGCCTTGAGCACCTTACAGGCAACAGTGTGATTCCTCGTGGCAAGGAGTGCAAGATTACGCCTGTCTTTGGCAACAGCCTTGAGCACCTTACAGGCGACAGTGTGATTCCTCGTGGCAAGGAGTGCAAGATTACGCCTGTCTTTGGCAACAGCCTTGAGCACCTTACAGGCGACAGTGTGATTCCTCGTGGCAAGGAGTGCAAGATTACGCCTGTCTTTGGCAACAGCCTTGAGCACCTTACAGGCGACAGTGTGATTCCTCGTGGCAAGGAGTGCAAGATTACGCCTGTCTTTGGCAACAGCCTTGAGCACCTTACAGGCGACAGTGTGATTCCTCGTGGCAAGGAGTGCAAGATTACGCCTGTCTTTGGCAACAGCCTTGAGCACCTTACAGGCGACAGTGTGATTCCTCGTGGCAAGGAGTGCAAGATTACGCCTGTCTTTGGCAACAGCCTTGAGCACCTTACAGGCGACAGTGTGATTCCTCGTGGCAAGGAGTGCAAGATTACGCCTGTCTTTGGCAACAGCCTTGAGCACCTTACAGGCGACAGTGTGATTCCTCGTGGCAAGGAGTGCAAGATTACGCCTGTCTTTGGCAACAGCCTTGAGCACCTTACAGGCGACAGTGTGATTCCTCGTGGCAAGGAGAGCAAGATTACGCTTGTCTTTGGCAACAGCCTTGAGCACCTTACAGGCGACAGTGTGATTCCTCGTGGCAAGGAGTGCAAGATTACGCCTGTCTTTGGCAACAGCCTTGAGCACCTTACAGGCGACAGTGTGATTCCTCGTGGCAAGGAGTGCAAGATTACGCCTGTCTTTGGCAACAGCCTTGAGCACCTTACAGGCGACAGTGTGATTCCTCGTGGCAAGGAGTGCAAGATTACGCCTGTCTTTGGCAACAGCCTTAAGCACCTTACAGGCGACAGTGTGATTCAGCTGAGCTCCGCTTCCAATTTTGATGGAGAGCACCCCGGGGGAGGGGACAGCCACCCCCAGGGTCTTCCACCCCTCTCCCGTTCCACCAAATTACACGAGAGGACGTTGGACTCGTCGTATATTTAGAGTGCCTTCGCTCAGCACCGACACTATACATTTGCAAATTACCTTATACTCCGGGATTCGTACCGGGACCCTTCGGTAGTCAGCGACGCTAACCTCTATAGCGGTTGGGCGGTGGCAAAATACCTTATAATTTCACTTAAGCATTTTCATTTAGTATCTGCTGATCACATTCAACAGTCATCTAATATGTAATTACTGCAAGGTCAGATATCGCTGAGGGAAAGGAAAAAATGAGTGATCATCCAAAGAAATTCGGGAAAAATGATAGAATAATGCGTTGAGACATCTGTCTTAAACTGTTTCTTTTCAGGAATTTCGTGCATTACTGTGCTGTTTCTTAAAAGCAAACTCCGCATTAACCATTAAAATTACGTTAACTTTTCAGACTTTTCGTTCACTGGGTGAGACACCCATTTGAACGAATAGTATTAAAACTTTAAGCTTTTAGATCAAGAGGCAGATCTTTTGCTAAAATCTATAATCAGCTCCTAAATAGGTATCCATCTTTTAAAAGCGAATAATAATTATTACAATAACAAGTATTCCGAAACAACAAAATTTTCGTCTAGAAGTGACAGCCATTATTACATACAGAAAGACAATAAATCTCCGCAAACTGTACTCTTTATAGGTAGTTAAAAACGGTTCTTTAGTTTCAGAGACTATTTCTACACACTTCAGTAAATTTGAAACTATCCGTGGAATATAATGGCCTCCCAGCTTCAGAGATGTTTTTAGTTTTGCTCTCAATTTAAAGATTCCTTTATTCTGAATGATTAAACTGTTCAAATATCAGGATAAAATTAAGTAAAATATTTATTTATGTACCAAAATATCGAAATTTCCTACTCTTTAAAATAAACGTAATAATTCTACGTCACTTTTTAGGAACAATTAGATTTTTTTCTGGAGCGTGAAATGTAAACAATCAAATAAATTTCCACTGAAAACGAGCCAAGCACCTTCCAGTTGCTGCCTAGATGTGCACTTATAACCACACGGCTACCAGCAGAAACGATACCATAGTTCTGAACAATATTATTAATATTTTTGTAAATTATTAAACATACTGTTGGGGTAGAAAATTGTTTAAATCAGTGATCAAACAAGCTGTACCTCGTTCGATTTTGCCTACAGAATGCATGGGCTGCATTGCTGTATGGGCGTTTTCGTGGTTTTCGCCATGTTTAACGTGTATACGAGCTCTTAGAAAGTCCTCCACGAAGGCATCCCTCCCCTTAGGCAGATAGACCTTCCCTTCAGGCTTTGCCGTAATGACATAATCCAAACTAAACCAAACTTAATTAAGAAATTCAATTTCCGATTACCTTGATGTGAGCCACCCTTCCTCCGTTCCCTCCAAGAAGCTAAAAGAAAGAGAAAGAAATGAAAATATTCGCACAAGGGGGGCAAGGTAACATCTACCCGCGGTTGCAAATCATTTTTTTAGTCCAAAGGGATTTGAATCCCGAAGGACTATTAGTTTCGTTTTGGCATTTTGCGTCGGACTCATAAATGTCGGTTCACTTTTCAAACTGTTGCAACAAAATGTTAGAGTCCTGCATTATATTTGAAGAAATTAAATAATGAAAAATCTGCATAAATGTATGTATATTTCTCGTATTGTGATAAAACAACGGTACATAGAGTCATCGAAATTTGAATAACGTAATCCTCCAACGAATATGAGCATGTGGAAGACCAAATTTGAAATTTGAAATTTGTTTTATGATCGATTTCCCATTTTTTAAAACTTTGACGAATTTTTGATTAACAAACTCAAGGATTTCAAAGCGAGCAATGGCAACGTTGTGCAGAAAAAACATTTTTATCTCCAGCGCGTGAGTCTCTGTATCGGAAATTCTAAAGATATGCTCGTTTTAAAACTATTTTGCGATATTGCTGTTGCACTGGATCTTATGGTTTAAGTGCGAGGAACATGATATTTAATAAAGAAAGGTAACACACAAAATGTTAAAAAACGCCCCTTTGGACGTAATTTAAAATCTGAAACATTTCAGATTTTATTATTATTATTATTATTATTATTATTATTATTATTATTATTTTCTATTCCCAGCGGAGAGAAACTGTTGCCTTCCAAACCACACACACCAAATTGACAGACAGGACTGCACATATTAACACTCTAAAAGAGAATGTTTATAGGTACAAGCTGGACTTTCGTAAGAGATATTATTAATACTGTTCATATTCCAGTGTTGCCAGCAAAAAAAAGCAAAGTGTAAACTATATTCACCTTTTGACGGAAACTCAATAATTAAAAACTAAAAAAACTAAAAATTATTTAAAATCTGTTGTAATAAAAATTATTTACAATCTGTAAAGAAAAATTTGGGAGTTTTTTTTTTTTTTTTTTTTTTTTTTTTTTTTTTTTTTCTTCTCTGCATTTTTATTAGCCTTTCAGAGCTAAATACAGTTTTACGATTTTCTCATTTTATTATCGTTCGAGACTTGTATTAATTTGAAATGCTTTAGTTAGAGATATTTTTCTTGCTCAATTTAATTTTATGTAAGAAACAGTGAGCCTAAGCAATTTATAAGGTTTTTTTTCTACCTCTTTCAAGCATGCCTTCGTGGTGCAACTGTTAGCACACACGGCGCGTATTCGAGAAATGAAAACCAGTTCACAAATTGGTTATGGAGCTGAATATTGTCGTTCAAATTATGCGCAAATAATATGCACTTAACTGCAACATTGGAGCTGTGAAATGAAAGAAAAATTTCGGTTAAAAATGTCTATATGAAAAACTTGATGCTTCCTTAATTGAGTGGATCTATCAAAAACGGCAAGAAGGGCATTCTTGTCTAAAATAATAACACGCAAGAAAAATGTATCGTTTTCCTGTAAATTTTTAGCACTGAATGCTTAGGTTAAAACACACGCTTGAGTTCACTCGTTAAGCCATTCGAGAAATACGCTGCAAGCTGAAATATTAAGAGAGAGATATTCATTTGCAGAACCTTTTATAAAAGTGTTCAGTAGTTACATAAAAAAGGAAAAACTAGTTTTGATCAAATTTTCAATGCGAAAGAAATGGGTGTTTTTTGGTAATGCTTCTCATTGTAGACTTCACAAAGGAAATGTAAACTGCAGGTTATAAACCATCTAAACAGGAAGTTACAACGATGCCGATACGCTTTTTCAAATGCTTTCAGGAGTTTGAGACTGAAACCTCTCGTTATAGGCAAGTATAAAATCTAAATTTTTGGTAAGACTTTTGAAAATAAAACCCGTATTCAATGCGATTCTCAGTCATCCGCTTCGATGGTTAAGTTGTTGGACAAAAAGGAACTACTAAAAAATGCCGCTCTTGTAACTAATTGGCCATGTCATCTTACTGAGCTATTATTGATTGATGAGGAGATCTTTCATAAAGTGTTTTAATCTAAATTATGTTCCGCCAATGGATGAAAGTGACATATCAGCAGTGAAACTATTTCTAGGAAATATATTTTGTGTATGGCACTTGGGAAAAATGAAAAATTTCTAAATTTTCGGAGAACTAACAATTTCAGATGAGGTAAAACCATGGAGGTAGGAAAGGAAGGAGGGCCAGTCGGCACTAGAAGTGAAGCACTACTTTGAAGCTTGGGTCACCAGATGGGGTGTTCTTTGTTTACATTCAGAAGCTCGCTTGACACGGTTCTGATAGTATTTCGACACACGACAGTTCCATACATATCGAAAAAGGGACACTTTCGCATGAAAGAAACATTCATAGTGTGATGGATAATAGCAATTTGTATAGTTTAGTGACATTTACGCAAAAATCACATCTTGGTTATTTTTCGATAACTAACAACAGCGTGATTTTGATTATGAATTTGTTTTATAAAATTCTAAGCTGTTGAACTACAAAAATATAGATTTTAAGAAAAATGTTATGCTTAAAGAATGAAAAATACCTTACGGTACATTTAAAATTGTATACGTCTTTCGATACCCTTGATAGAGTAATCGCTACTTTTATTTTATTTTCCAAACGCCAAAATGTTTTAAATAAAACAAATTTTTTTCGCATCCATAAATTTTTGTTGCATATTATTGCAAAAAGCATGTATCTGCCTTTGACAATATACATAAATATTCATTAAATTATTTATAAATGTATTTGAAATGAAGAATTTATTCACTTATAAACAACTGTGAAAGTACTGTGAAGAAATCTAATTATTAAATGTATCTAATTTATAATGATTATAAATGTTATCTAAATATATAATAACCTTAATATTGAATTGTAAACATAAATTGAAATCCTGTTGACAAATACGTTATAAAACTATTTAAGCAAGAATTGTTCGTATTGGAAAGCAATCTGTTAAAAGGTATTGTAAAGCAAATGCTATGAGATGCGCACTTAAGAACGTAATAAAGAGTCTTGGATTATGTATTGTTGAAATGAAGGGTAAAAAAAAAATCTGATAAGTATAATTAAAAGAATTATTCCCCTTACATTTTATAATAACTCAGTTACAAGTTTTAAATAATACTTCAAAAAAAAACTTATTTTATTCCCTTTCAGAAATGTTCAGAGAAAGTCAAGTACTATTTAAAGCATTTCGCTAAGTCCTAATAATTCTCTAATTTAAAATGAACCGAATAGAGCATTAATTATAAATTGACTTACATTTTTCGATTTAAAAGATGCCTCAGAAGCCAAAAAATCATGTCATATTTAAGAAAGTATTTTAGAAAGAAGCTCTATAAATAGAAAAGAAATAATGCATAATTTAATTAATAATATTAATAATATAATAAACTTTGATCTTAATTTTTGTACCTTGACCGAATAAAATCGAATTACCTCAATTTTTTTTTCTAATGCAATTAACGAAAACTTGTGAAAATATTTCATTCAAATTAAACTATTCTGAGAAAACTGTCCTGTGAAAAGTATAGCATTTAATTCCGTTCAGAATGAAACGTTGTTTAAAAATATGTTGTTTTCAGATACTTAGGACTCTGAAGTGTTGTAGAAAAAGAAAATATATACATTTATATGTATATTTACGACGTAATTACAAAATATTTACATCCGAACGCGTCAAATCCCATTGAACTCAATGGTAAATGACCCAATGTTTTGGTCACCACGTAGGGATCGCCGGTGCTTCAGAGCAGGGTTACGGGAGAAACTTGTTTAGGGCAACTCCATCTTACTTCCTACCTCCATGGGTAAAACTGAATGCTGAATTGGGGAAGATCTCACCACTAATTAACAGCCAGGTAATATTGAATAACGTTATGTTATAGAAACAGACTTAGTTGAAATCATTTCTGCTCCTCCTAATTTTGAAATTGCATATGAAGAAATCGTGCAAGAACAGCTAAAAAATGACAAAAATGACGAAAGTCACAAATTCTACTCTCATAAAATTACTGTACAAAATTTGACTTAACAGGGTACAGAAAAAGACTGATACTGCAAAATACTGAAATACTGGGTGAAATATTTCGAAATACTGAAATGTGTAAACAAAGTATTGAATTATGTAATTCAAATCCAAAGTTAGCAAAGTGAATTTGAATTTAAGGGAATTATAATAAACCTATAATTGGCGAATTCTGTAAGATCCGCGATCATGTTCATTTTTCTTATAAAGTTATTTAATTGGTGTTATTCATTTTAATTAAATGCTATTTAAAATATTTATATACATTTTACATCTTTTGTAATCGGGTTTTCCTAACTTAACGATGTCGTGTTCATATACATGTGCGTTGTTCAAAACGTACAAAAGTTTTACACTTACTGTATTTTGGACCATTTTGAATTATCTACGTATACCCAGAATATAATTAGTACAGAAAATACAGAGCTCAGGTTTATATAATCATTAGCTTAATAGTTATAAAAAGCATACAATATGCATCATATTGTCATCGCAATAACTATAAATAATGCCTATTAGACCTTGCAAACGAATTTTATTGAATTCTTTCTTAAAATCAGTTTTTACTTGTTACTATTTAATGATTTAAATTTTAACCAAAGAATAAATTATATATATATATAATTTATTCTAATAACTTCTAATAATAAATTATATATATATATATATATATAGGTGTGTGTGTGTGATGTATCAGCTTTAGTCGTAGCTTAAATAATCAGACGATAGTTTTAAAAAACAGGATCCATTTATTATTATTCAGGAGAAATATCAGTTGCAAAAATCAGATATCCGAAGTAAATAAAAGAATTACTAATAACTTTTTGTATGAAGTTTACTGCATCGTGTCATTTAAGAAAAAGCCCCGATATTCTTTTGCGAGTCTTTTTATAGCCTCTAGAAAGGCGGAGCTTCCAAGAAATGACGTCAGCTTCGTCAGTCAATCCAGTTCGCTTTAAATATTTCCAGAACATTCTATAACTGTACGTGTAGAAAAGGCGGGAAAAACAACTTGACTACGGGGCCGTGGATTTAATTCCACGTTCTTTCAAATAAGAGAACGTTGCCATTAAAAATGAAAAGAATATACAGTTAGAAATTTAAGTGTAATTTTGACTATAGAATTTTATTATTACATATATATATATATATATATATATATATATATATATATATATATAATTTATTATTAGAAAAGGTATTTATATATATCTCCAATGAAAAGAAATGTTATTGACTTGTCAAAGAGAACAAACCAATCTATCATCAATTAACAATAACCAAATTAAGTGTTTCGTCTTTTTCCAAATAAGGATCAAATTAGTAATTTAGTTAGAATTAGTTCATAAGTTAACACTACTTATTAAATTACTAAAAAGATATTGGCCTACTTAAGCCAAAACAATTTTTAGCATAAAAAAAATGAGTAAGAAAATCTTCTAATTTAAGGTATAATTTAAGAACTGAATTCGAACAATATACTTATTTTACAAACATATATGAATTTTTTTGATTTTTCTTATATTTCTGGGAGAAAAGGGCTACTTATCTGTACTACACCAGAATAAAAGCTCCAGTAAAACAGGAAAAGGAAATTTTCTCGCTTTTGGGAAAATATACTGAAGCAGAACATCCATCTTAAAACTGAAATATCAAACACATATCAGACTGAGCAATCCAAATATTTTATTGCCGCTTTGTGATCATGGGCACATAGTCCAAAAGGATTTGCGTGAGTAATCGAACTGTCAAAATACAAAGAAGTCAAAAGAACAGAAAGCTGTCTTTAAAAATTAAGCCATTCACTCTAGTACATTCAGACATCAAGAAATAGTCTTTTGTAAGACTTTTTACGGTGTTTTGCTTTATTCCAACGTCTGTTTGTATATAAGCTCATTAGATTTCAAGCTTGAAGAACTGCACATAAATCTGCAGCTGAGCATAATAAGGTTATTCTGACGCATTTTGTTAGCTTTCAAGCAGGTGAATTAAAATCAGAAAATAGTAACATAGAAAATTCTTTATTTTGGATTTCTTATTTGGAAATTTTTTACTAGCAACAGTTTTAACAGCTTTTTTGAATTAATATGATGTTTTCAGAAGCGATAATAAACGTATTTAAATAAAATTATTTATGTATTCTTAGTCGTTAAATCTTCTTTCACAGTGCAAAATAAGTATATTTGTTCTGACAACTGGCGATACTTTTTTTGTTTGATTTCAATGAAAACAAATTAATTTTTCAAAGAATTAAGTCGGGTGAATAAGGGAAACTGGTAATCATTAAGAGGTTATCACATCTGCTGCAATCCCTTCTAGACTCTTTCTGAGAAATGAGATTCTGGTGGAACTGGTTTGAACAGGTGGAACTGGTCCTAGAAAAAAGAAGCCCGCTGTAAGCGATGTCCCGCCCAGCTATAGAAATGATGTAGCGGCCACGCGGGATTCTTTCAAACCTCACCGAAAATGTCTCAGATGAAGCTCTATCCCAGTTAGAGATCAACCAATCAGATGAAAGTTGTGCTTCTGAAGGATCACGTGATCCCAATCTGAGCGATAATCGATTACTGTTTGACGTTTAAAACCTCTTCGAGCCGGGTAGCGAAAACGCACGCTTATCGCTGAGGCCGGCAGTGTCTTACGCGAGCGTCTCTCCAGGGCCGGGAGCTTTTTTGCTACTAAGCCTAAATCCATGAAATTTCCGAAGTATCAACGCATTGTTTAATAATGCTCTATAGAGTATTTAAACGGCTTATGCTTTATAGATATTTATATATATATACTTTAATTACCTTATTTCTTGTTTAAATGCATATTTTACACATTTTATTTTAATTACTCACCATTTTATGAATTTTAACATTATACATCTGAAAACTAAATATATTACTTAAAATCCTCTTTTCGTATGAAAAATTTGAAAACAGGGATCTACACACAGTCCTACGTTACATTCCTTGCACTCGTAATAACTCATTTGCCGTTTTGGAGGATTTGCCCGGGAATGTGAACAAACGAAGCATCGTCGTCTCATTTTCTTACCAGTCTCTTCTGAACAAAGTTTTGGAAAATGTCTTTCAGTTAATCTTTCAGAATCAATATCAGAATTTCAGAATCAATATCTGAAATATTTTGCATCATTTCTGCTATTTCATGCTCTGTTAAACATTTTCGACGCTTCGACATTGCAACGGTAAAAACAAAGAATTCACGTCTAACAAGATCTAATTACTATTTTCTAAAAACTGAACTGCAAACCGAAATACCCAACGCTTTAGAGCAAATAAAACTTCTCTACTTACAGTAAACAACTACCACGTGCGAATAAAGTGCGATTTAAAGAGACGTCATAAATCACGCCATTCGGAAACATTTATTTCCCCGTTTGTTTATATAATCAAAAACACGTGTATGTGAGTCATGCTTCTATCATTTCGAGTAGAAGGTCTAATGTACATGTATCTGAAACCATATGGACATACAGTGCCATCTTGTGGCAGAAATTATAGTTTGAAAAACTTTCAAAAGTACTGGCACAAATACGTGACAGTCGGTAGAGAACGGAACAATCCTCTGGCACGCCTGCGTGTCGGCCGGTAGGTAAGTGTGTTCGTTGCTGGCACGTATACGTGACAGTCGGCGCGAAGCGGTTAGGTCTTTGTAGTAAGTGAAAATTGAAACCTAGCTACATGGGTTTCCTGGAAATGTGGGGGGTCTGAGAATTGTTCCTTTCGACGTCAAGTTCTGCGTAGTCGAAACATAATGAGACTGGGACCTTAGTTGACTGCATACTTTTGTTAAATATAAATTAACACTGAAGCATAAAATTTTATGGGAAACTTTACAGTACTGTGATTGAGAAAGAAAGATTTGAAAAATAAATCGAACTTTTTATGTGTTTCTTTTTAAATAAAAATTTCCTTAGTAAAATATCCGTTATGCTTAAATTAGTAAATACAGAAATTTCTATAGTTTTGCGTTATTCTCGATGATATGCTTAATAAATGTTTCCATTGCAAATAAAGAAACTGCTTGCATATTTAATGACTACATTTATCCAAGAAAGAACCATTGTTTTATCTAACTTCAACTTTGCAGTTGCTTCACAAATTCATTAGTTCATTCGGTTACTCAACAAATTAGTATTAAAAATGAAATAAAAAAGAATATTGTAAATAACGTTATTGGAAATGAGAAACGTAAGTTGTACACAGCATTAAAAAAACAATATTTACAAGAGAGTCTAAACAAAGCCATTTAGTTATACTTCGCATGAAATGTTAGTTAGAACTTTCTGCTCTTTGTCAGCGTTCTTCTGCTACCACTGCTGTTATCTCATGCATTTTTCTTTATTGTATTTTCGTAGACAGATTTTTTTTTATGCTGATGATCTCTAATTGTAACTTCAGCATTCTTCAGTAAGCAATCTTAACTTTTTTTTTAAAGAGGACCCAGTTTTTAATGCTTCTCCGATTAATTTAAAGTTGATTTCATACTTTTCTTAGCTTAAGAAGAAACATTTTCCTCATAGTGTTCTTATTGTACAGAGGCTGTTCATACATTTTTTAGACGATGTATATTGTATTCACAAAATAAACTACATAAAAGTCTTGTGTTTTAAATGTTCTATTTGACATCCCATATTCTGAGCTATCTTTCAACACAGCAATTTCCAGGATAATAATACCTTTTGAAGTGGCAGAAGAGATATTCTATCCCATTCCTCCCGAACAGCTTTCCAGAGTCCTGTTAGGGTTTCGGGACAACGTTTGGATAATGCAGTTTTTAAAAGTCCGAAAGCACAAAAATCCATAGATGACACATCGGGAAATTTAGTAGGGATATCAGTGAAAGGTATAGCCTTGATACCAGTTTTTTGTTCTATTTCTTTTAGGAAATTTACAGTGAATTTTGATGTGTGACTGCTAGCTTTGTCCTGATGGAGGCTCACAGATGGATGGCACTGTGGGTAAAGCGATGGTATTTCATTCAGACAAATTGGCGATAAAATATGTTCCTGTTAGTATTTGGAGTTAATCTTGACATTTTTTGCACTCTCTTTATTTTTAACTTGCCATTATAAGAAAAATCAGCAACAATCATGAATCCCTTAGAAAACCTTCTATTCGATTCTTTGAACCACGTACTTAAATTTTTTCTCCCCTTTTATGATAATAAATGGCTCTTTTTTATTACAATCATTTAAATACGCCCATGCTTCATATTCATGCTGCATTTCTATTGTGACAATTATTTTCCATTTTTCTTTGGATAAGTGTTTCTCATCTAGAATTCTGCAGGGTGTCCTGCGTTAAGCGATATGCTTTGGAAGAAGAAGATGCACATTGCGTTTTTTCGCTTTCTTAAGATTTAAATCAACGTTTATCATTTTGTTTACAGTGGACACCGAGCATTTTAATGATTTTGCAAGTGTCCTTTGACTAGGGAGATTTTCTTTTAGCATTAAACAACATACCTTTGCAATAGTCGAAGATGTCCGTTTTTCCTTGGATACTTGTTTGGAATTTTTGTCCCACTTGAGCTCCAATTTGACCTTTTTTTTTTCCTTTCTTGTTGATGATATTACCTATCGACGCTTTAGATATCACAAAACCATGATTCGCATATCGTTTTTGGATAACGGAGTATGCAAATTTCTCTTCGGAAAGAGCGTAAATGTAGCCTTCGAACCACTGCTTTGTTAAATTCGCCATTTTGAATAAAAACAAAACTTTCAAACCACAGACGATAATTTTGACTTTTAAAACATAGTACAATTACAATTACTTCTTTTGCAGGAAACGATTTTTTATTAACGCTTACCAAAATCGTCTAAAACATGTGCGAACAGCCTCTGTATATTTTTCACCGTTCTAAGGCAATTTAGCCCTACGCTTCGTATACCAACCTGTAAAAATCGAGTACTGTATGCAGTAAATGGTTATTGTCGGAATTATTTCAAAATCATGACACAGTGCAATATAGCTTATTGATTTTACCGTATTTTTGAAGGTGTTGTAGTTGTACCGGGATGGGTAGGGGACAGTTTTATTCGTTCGCCAAAATACAGTTGCCATGGCACTTTGAAATAAAACAAGAATAAGAACTAAAGGTTTGGATGTCGGTTTTCGGGGACCGGAACTCTGTTCTGTGCGTCCAGCCCTCTTCGAAAAGCACGCAAAGCACTAATTAAGGTTCGAGCACGATTCTTTCCATGCGTTTCGCACAGTGGAGTCACCTACTGTAACGCAATTATATTGTAAAAAAGTGTACAGTAGAAACAAAACTTGGCAATAGATTTAGTAATATAAAACAATCAAAATTTGTTTCGGACTTGTTTTAGTCGAAACAAAGTTTTAGAACCTTAGCTATATGTCTAGAATAGTAGGAACTAAATATTTGTCTATAATAGAAAGAGCTATTGTTCATTCTAATAGTTTCGTGATCAGATCACAGTAAAATATGGTTCTAGTAATAAACAGTACACTACAGTAAAATCTATACATATAATAAAAGAAAGAGTCTGTCTGTGTGTGTGTGTCTTTCGTTCGCGCTTGCGCGTAAGCTAATAGACCCACGGCTACGAAATTTGGTACATAGGTGCATCTAGACAAGAGCCAGTGCACCTCGAAGCGATTTTTTCGAAATTCGAATTCGAATTTTTTTTTATTTTATGTTTTGTGACGAAATCGTGTCATTTTGAGACATAATGGGCTATAGGAAAGCGAGATTTTACTCTACAGACTCCATTTTCACATCGTCATGAAACGTAGACACTTAGCTATTTTACGAACTTAAAATAAATTTCGTGTTTCAATAAATCGATTGAATACGAATTTATTTAACAAAGGGAGCTTAACACTTTTCAATTGGATTTTTTCTAAAAAAGTTTTATGTTTAAAAGTGTACAGTTTATTTTTCTTCGATTTTTGGACACGTTTTATTATATCCTTGCGACTGCTTTTACAAAAAGAATTTTGGAAAAATGATAATATTTTGTATTTTTTAAAAAAAAAATTTAATGAAGCTTCCGAGTACACTTCCCACATCTCACATCTTTAAAAATCTGATTTTGGCAACAATTTTCCTTTCTTATTGTTGTTGATAGATTTTTGACGAAATCGCATCATTTTAAATATTTTCATTCTTTTATAAATATGGGTTTGGCAACAATTTTTCATCGTATTTCTTATGTCACTGTTTTTAAAAATTTGGCATATTTCATTGTCATTTTTTATGTATATAATACATTTTTATTGATGTTTTTTATAACATTTTTATTGAATTTTATAACGTTGTTCTGCAGAGTAGAATTGTGTACGGAATTTTTTGTTTTTTGAGTTTCTTTCATGTTATTTTTTGCTTATTTCACTGTTTGTAAGATATTGAAAAGTTTGGCATGATTTTTTTTTCTTCAACGGAAAGTTGGTTAATTTTTTTATTAGGAGAATTAATATTTGTATTAAGGGATATAGCTTATTTCATTGTAATTTTTTTCTCTTGAAAATATAAGATAAAATATCGTTAATTATACTTTGCTTTTCAGAATTTTTTGTTTTTTGTATTCTTTTATGTTATTTATTGCTCATTTCACTGTTTTTAAGATATGAAAAGTTTTGAGTGATTTTTTTTAGGAAACAAAGTTCTTAACCTCCTTTATACCATTTGAGTTTTTAAGATTTTGAAAAGGGAAGTTGGTTAATTTATTTATTAGAATAATTAATACTATTTGTATTAAGAGATATTGCTTATTTCATTGTAATTTTGTTATACGTAATAACTTTTTTTTATGAAGTTTTTCTGCAGAGTAAAATTCTACTCAGTTTTTAAATTTAATGTTTGGTGTTTCCTTCAGCCATTTTTTCGGTATATTTAAAAGCCAGACGAAGGCTGGCAGCAAAGCTGCTAGTAATATAGTAAATTATAATTTTAGGAATGGTATTTCGGGCTGTTCCAGTCGAAATAAAGTTTTAGAACTTTAGATATATGTCTAGAACTGTGAGAAGACTTATCTGTAACGGTAAAAACTCTTGTTTTGCTAATAGTTTCTTGATCAGATTGCAATAAAATATAATTTAGTAGTGCATTTTATAAGCAAAAATACATCTGAACTTTGTTTTATTCATTTTATTTGCTGCCAGTTTAATCATTAGCTTTTTCTTTCTTCCCTATCCACTCCTTCCTCATCTGTTTTTGGATGTAGATATATATCTCTCGTACCATAATTCAAGAAATAAAGCCCAACATTCTTTGCTCTCCCCGTTTTAATCGACGAACGCTTATTTACTCCGCATGCAATGCCAACCAGTCACCTAATATAATATCCACACAGATATTTTATCTCTCTTTTTGCATAGATTTTTACAACAATCACACACGTTAGTCTTATCTCGGAATAAATCAAGTCTTATTAACGCAATAATTCACTTCGGTAACAGTTAGACTTATCAGATAATAACCAGATCCAGTTAGATATGTTTACATGTTTGTTCGTATTCTTTTAAATATCTCATTATAAACATACGCTTAAATAATTGAGCAGTTTTCAGGCTGAACGCGCAAATGCCGTTAGCAAAAAAATAATATAAATAAAACGCATCTAGAACTCTGATATAGTCGGCAAAGTAGGGCTCTTTTTACATCCTTGTGTAAAGGAACTGCAGAAAATTTTTAAGTACATTTAAACAGAAACATCCATTTAGACTGTTTTCGAATTCATTCAGACAATTTTGTTTTGAGCGATGTCTGTACCTATGCACAGAATAAAGGACTCTTTTTTTCCAAAATGAGTAGTAAAATGGATTTAAAATGGATTAAAAACAAAGTTTTTCGTGTCGTCCATACGTACGTGCGTATCTCGTATAACTCAAAAATGATTAGCCGAAGAAGGTTGAAATTTTGCACATGGACTTGCTATAATATCTAGTTCGACAACTCCCTTTTTTATTGCAATTGATATATGTCTACATGCTTATCCAGCTCAAAAGTCTTTATCTTGCCTTTATTTTCGCCATCGTTGGTCGTAGTCATTATACTTCCCATTACAGAAGCGTTTTAAATGAGGGAAGTATTCATGTTTCGAACAGTCAAATTAAAAAAAAAAAAAAAAAAAAAAATTAATTTCCCGTTTCTATATTTATGTTTGGGAAAGTGTTATGCTTATTCTTTAAAAAAAATGTAAGACGTTTGAATCTTGTTTGACAAAAATTGATCGGGGTATTCGATTTCAAAATTTGAAATTTTTTATGTCATTTTTCAACTTGCCTTGAGCTATCGGTTAATTAAATTAGAAAAACTCGAGGAAATAAGTTTAAATAAAGTGCAGCAAAAATAAATGTGTGTAATTTAAAAGGCCGTAAAAGGAAGTCGTGTGGTGTCCACATAGATTTTCCTTACACTCCTAAAACCTTGACTACTAATCCATCACTGTCAGCATGCAGATAGTCCTAGAGAGCTTTATCAAAATCAAATAATCTAACCTAACCTAACCTTTACAGTCGTATAAGGAAATGCAATCGCAATAGAAGTTTAAACTTGCAGGCCTAACTAGAATCCTAATGGCTATAGTTATAATTCTTCATAAATATATCAATTTTTGTTGATGGACGAAGACTTCATATGTTGTAACTAATGAACCCGCTTCAAACTGCAGCAAAACGGATTTCGAAAAAAAAAAAAAAAAAAAAAAAAAAAAAAAAAAAAAAAAAACAAGATTAATAAAACCAATGAGTGGTTATTAAGAACTGTTTATCTCTTCTTGTGTTATAGCATGGCCTCTCATTGAAAGATACTTTAAAAAGTGTTTTCAAGAACACAGCCCGATATTGACTGATTCCTCTCTTTTATCAGTGCACAGAAGAATCAATCAAATACTTTCGGTTTTAAATTTTTAATAGTCTGAAGAGTTCACGAACATGAACGAAACAAAACTGACTACGTTACTAGCCCAGAAGAGCTATTAGACTATTAGAATTAGATTCTAATAGCTCTAATAGCCCAGAAGAGCTATTAGAGCTATTAGAATTACTAGCCCAGAAGAGACCTGTATTACTAGCCCAGAAGAGCTATTAATCTCAAACACGATTTTGCGTTGCTTCGCTTGTCTTTCGAGTCTGTTGCCATTCGGAAAAACGTAAAATATTATTCTTCCATATTTTATCTGTTATTAATTCATAAACTCATCTGTTTAAAAGCAGCGGATGCAGTTCTTAAGAATATTTTTTTAATTTTTTAATTGAATTGATATAAATGAAAATGTATTTAATTCAATATATATCAAATTAAAAACATTAAATATATTTACAGACTTACGTTATATATTTTTTCACTTTTTAAATGTATAGAAGATACATAAGGCGTACATATTAGTCATCTAATATTCTATAAAGTGTTTCGTTGTTCTATTTGGGCTTTATCTATCGATAATCTCTACTGATAAATTACATTAATTACAATATATAAGTTTTATATATGTATACAGAGAGAGAGCGAGAGGGATATATCTATTGCAACAAAAAAGAGATTACATAACTAGATGTTGTAGTAGTACCACGTACAAAATTTCAATGTTCTACAGCTAACTGTTATTTAGTTATGCGATATACGTAGACGCACATATGTCACGAAAAAAATCCCTAATGAATCCATTTTAAATCCATTTTACGATTCGGTTTGGAAAAAATAATTGAATCAATTTGAAAGCAAAAATGTACAATTTACTAACATATAAGAATAAAAGAAGACCTCACGGAGCCGAGTAACAGAGTGGGTATTTTGGTGCGGCCAATTGCAACCAAAAAGGGAAGTGCACAACTACATTTTATAGCAGTTCTATATGCTAAATTTCAACGTTCGGAAGCCATTCGTTTTTGAGTTAAGCGAGATACTTACATACATACGTACAGACGTCGCGGAAAAAATTCTCTTCTGAATACATTTGAAATCCTTTTTGCAACCCATTTTTGGGAAAAAGAGCCTTTTGTTCTACATACGTACGGATGTCACGCAAAAAAAAAAAAAAAAAAAAAAAAATTATGTTGATTCGAGAGCAGTCAATATGAGCCTTTTTGTTGAAATATGACATCCGAAATGTTTCGTTATTACACTACTTCCTAATTACTTCGTAGATGGAAGTAATTAGGAAATGTATAACCATCAAAATTTAAAATCACAGGTACAAAAACACTCGACCTTTTTTCTTCCTACATAAAATATAGTTTCTTACAACAAAGTATATTTTCTTTCAACAAAATATATGTTAAACCAAAAACTTGAAAATTCCACAGAATAAACAAAAGTAGCTATTTTGCCAGATGTTGCTAAGCCTGTAACGATAGAGTTTCTGAATGCTAAAGCTGAGTTTTCCTTCGGGCAAATATTTTCATTTTTGTAGGGATTTTTCTCATAACATACCTGTGTCACTTTCAGTATGTTTCACACTCGGTAAAGGGTATATTTTCGGCAAAGAAAATCTACCGTAAATTCATGAGAAAAATGATTCATGAAGTAGTGTTTACCAGTATTTGTAAAATCTTTCGGACCATTGGAACCATGCCTGCCTTCAAAGATCAATACGCTAAGTCAAATATCATCATGAAACACTCTAGATGCTTCATGATATTGCTGTCATATACACTCATGTCCATAAATTAAGGATAATGCAAAATCAGGCAAAGGAAGAGTTAGAAGCAAAAGAAATTTGACTTATTTGTAAAGCTTATTTATTAAACAAAAGGTAAAGAGCAAAAAAAGATGCTATATGTTTGATATTATCAAAAACATTAGCGATTTTTTATCCCTAGAGCAAATTACAAAAAACCAATATTACATGGTTGGTATGATTGTTAATACATTGTATGTCTCCCAGACGATGCAATACAGTCCGTACAACCCCTAGGCATGCTGAGTATCAAATTATCGATCTGATCTTGGGGGATATTACACCACTCAAAAAGCAATGCTCTCCGAAGTTGCGGTAGTCATGTAGAAGAAGGTTGACGGGCTGCAACTCGTCGGCCAAGCATATCCCACACGTGCTCTACTAGATTCAAGTCCGATGAGAATGCTAGTCAGTCCATACGGGTGATATCCTTCGATTGAAGGCATTCGCTTACGATGTTTGCACGGTGAGGACGGACTTTGTCCTAGATAAACACAAATTGTACGCCCATGGCGCCCCGAAACAAACGTACTCCTGCACCACCGTAACGGTGTCGTTCAATGATGTTTTCTTGGTGGTAACGGGTACCTGGAGCTCTCCATATGAATGTCCGGCGAGAATCAGACTGCAAGCTAAACCTGGACTCGTCGGAAAACATCACACAAGCCCACTGTTGCGGTGTTCACAATGCATGCTCTCTACTCCAGGCTAACCGCAGGCGACAGTGAGTTGCAGTAAGTGGAACGCATCTGACAGGTCTACGAGCATATAGACCAATGTATCCTAAGCGTCTGTACACGATCTGCCTTGAAATTGTCGTACCAGTGGCTGAAGAGAGCTGACGAGACAGGTCTGAGGCTGTGCTCCGCCTCTTTCTTTTAGCAATAACTGCCAAATACCGGTCCTCATTCGGCGTTGTAACTCTGGGGCGATCTGTGCTGTAACGTCTACTCACATTACCATCATCTTGGAATCGTTGCCAAAGCCTGGAGATGACACTCTGAGCAATTCCAAGTTCGTCTGATACTTCCAGTTGGGTACACCCACATTACAGACTGCCGATAATCATCCAAATGCGTCCTTTTTGTTATAACTACTCAGTTATTGCACTGAAATGCTTATAAAACGCCTGCGAATAATTTTACTTCTTTGCCTGCATTCCTTATGTATCACTCTCTTACACTCTCGTCATTGTGACGTACGATCGGTGTCATCTGGTTACTTCCTGAAATTTGCATATGATTCTTGAAGATGTGTGTAGTGATTTTACAGGTGATATATTTATTTTAGAGTTCGATTTCCGCGTGACTCCGAATTATCCTTAACTTATGGACGTGGGTGTACATTAGCAGCATATGAATGGCAGAAAAATTCTTTTACTCACTGCTAGCGGATGTACCTGATGCCAGTTAAATTAGATTGAGAGTAATGTATCTAACCGCTGTAACCCTTCTCTAATAACGATGCAAAAAGTATGTTTCATACATTTTTATTCTGATGCGATATGGAACCCACATAAAAAATTTCAATACAAAATTTAACTAATTCTCTCTCATTCTATCAGCTACAATGGCACGCAGGTTTTAATGATTTTCGTCTTTCTAATAAAATGCTCGTACAAACTCAAGTTCCATCCAATATTTCACCTTAGTCAATTTTAGTCGATTAAATGTGGCAAAAATTGATCATAATTGATCAGAAATCAGCAACGCGAAAAAAATAAACAGACATTCTTCTTTATATGTATAGATTTTGTAAAACTTACAAATTTTGATTAACAAACTCTACGATTTGAAAGCCAGCAGTAGCAACACTTTTCGAAATAAAGCATTTTTATCTCCAACACTTGCCACTCGGAAAAATGAGTGCGAAAATTAGTGTTTACACAGTTTTTAATTAATATTTTGATAATTTAATTAATATTTTGATAATATTCTGATTAAAGTCGTACGAAGATGGGAATAATCAAAATGGCTTTCTGTGAATTTTTTGAATCGGAAATAAAGTATTTAATGTTTGGCAATGGTATTTTTATTTCATTGTAAAACTTGGAAATTTTTTATTAGCAAACTCTAGAATTTGAAAGCGAGCAGGGGCAACACTTCTCGAAATAAAGCAGATTTTTATATCCAGCGTTCGAGACTGTTGCCACTAGGGAAAATGACGGCGAAAATTATCGTTTAATTAATATCTCTGATTTTAGCTACATTTTTTTTTTTTTTTTTTTTTAAGTCCAAAGGGATTTGAATCCCGAAGGACTATTAGTTTCGTTTTGGCATTTTGCGTCGGACGGATAAATGTCGGTTCACTTTTCAAACTGTTGCCATAAAATGTTAGAGTCCTGCATTATATTTGAAGAAATTAAATAATGAAAATCTGCGTAAATGTATGTATATTTCTCACATTGTCATAAAATAACGGTACATAGAGTCATCGAATTTTGAATGACGTAATCCTCCAACAAATATGAGCATGTGGAAGACCAAATTTGAAATTTGAAATTTGTTTTATGATTGATTTCCTATTTTTTAAAACTTTGACGAATTTTTGATTAACAAACTCAAGGATTTCAAAGCGAGCAATGGCAACGTTGTGCAGAAAAAACATTTTTATCTCCAGCGCGTGAGTCTCTGTATCGGAAATTCTAAAGATATGCTCGTTTTAAAACTCTTTTGTGATATTGCTGTTGCACTGGATCTTATGGTTTAAGTGCGAGGAACATGATATTTAATAAAGAAAGGTAACACACAAAATGTTAAAAAACGCCCCTTTGGACGTAATTTAAAATCTGAAACATTTCAGATTTTTTTTTTTTTTTTTTTTTTAAGTGGACATCGATTTTTTCTAGGACCCAGAAAAGAATTGTAGAATGTTTGGTGACGATAGTTCGATAGTTATAATAATGACTGAGTTAATCGCGAACAAACAAACACACAGACATTCTTCTTTATATATATATATATATATATATATATATTCGTTCCATACCAATTAATCCATGTATGGCTGTGAAAAAAGGGGTTTTCTTATCAAATTGAATGTTATTTAATTACACATAATGAGTAAAAAAATAATTACTCTTACTTATCGCTTAACATGAAAACTCAGATGTCAAACAAAGGAGAAAAAGAGGCACACACAATGACACATTCATTTGCACGTATCTCATACATTAAGGCTTTAGATTTGACAAAAGCATACGAAGAAAGAGAAATGAAATTAATTTTTCGCTTGTCGTTTTTTGGACAGTTCACTTCCGTTCTGTCAAAGATTCAAGTACACTGACTGGTTAATTTTCCTGACACTAAATATCCTTTCACAAAACTTTCAGAATCCCACACCAGAATAAGGAGCCTGCCTTTGCATATTTAATGAGACAGTAAGATATAAATGTGTTCAGAACCGCTTTTATATGCATAACTTTGTACTGCTTATAATTGAAGTATTTATTAAATGCCACATATATATGTATTATTTATCTGGTAATATTTTTTATTGTATCGATACCATTAAGTATATTTTAAAGTCATTTTATATATGTAATTTTCTACTATTTATTAGCCTACCACTGTATCTCTCAATTTTTTTTTTAGATTGAAAATATAAAGGCAAAATGTTTTCTTGTTTCTTTAAAATTTTTAAATAACTAACAACAAGAACATACGAACTAATCATTCTTTTCATATGCATAATTTTCAGGAACTTATGGTCACAATGCACCTTACCTTAATTCTTTCTTTTGATTTGGCTGACCATTGGCCAGGAGATAAAATTACGGAACGCTGATAGATCGGGTCGGAATTCACATCCCGGAAAACAAGCTGGCTGCACGGGCATTTTCATGGTTTTTCCCATATGTAATATATATGAGCCAGTTTTTCTTAGGAAGTCCTCCGCGAAAGCATCGCTACCCTTAGGTAGATAGCTCTAGCATGCTTTTCCATAATCAAATTAACCAAATCTTTCTTAACAACTATTTTGAACGTAATAATGAATAGTGATATTTCAAAACTTTATTTTCTTACCCCTTCCCTTCAGCATGGTGTGTGTGTATTTTAATTATGGCAAAGCATACTAGGGCTATCTGCCTAAGGGAAGGGATGCCTTCGTGGAGGACTTTCTAAGGGAAACTGGCTCCCCTTCAGCGTGGTACAGAATGTTCAAGGAAGAAAAATGGAGATCAGGGTTAAAAGGAAGGGAAACCCTTATGTACAATTTGAACTCCTCAGTAGGAATCCTCTCCTTTGTAGTACTGCTCAACTTTATAACAGCGCACATTTATAGCTCTATGCATCAGCAAAACGTGCAGTAGTTTTTGCGTTTTGACACGGGTAAAAATGTAAAGAAATTTATTGTTATGGTATATGACAAAGTTTTGCTTGAAACCTGGAAGATTTCGCTTTGAAAGATTGCATTTGTTGAAAACAATTTATGGGCATATTGCTTCGTCCACAACTCAAGTTTTCAAGGGAGAAGGCTTTCATGAACAGAAAGTTAAGAGTTCAGAACGAACAGCATTTAGGACATAATTCAATTTCAAGAGCTGATAACAATGGGATTCATACAAGCGCTCATACATTCGAGGTAAACAGTAGATGATGTCAATTAAAAATTGAAAACATAGAGTTCCATGACAATACTCAAGTCAGATATCATACAAGATAAATTATGGACACATTAGGTATTTTTGGAAGCAAGAGGAATTGAAAAATTAGCAACGCCCTCTGTAGAGACATTAGGTACTTTTTTGGAAGCAGGCAAGATGAAAAATATGCAACGCCTTCGTCGGGAATCGAACAACGGACCTCTCAATTACGCGCTGAGCGTGCAGACCACCACACCACGAAGGTATGCCAAGAAGGCGGGAGAAATACCTTTTAAAGCCATATATCATCGTCATCAAGGAAAGTCACATATCATCGTCTGTGACGAAACGTTTGGTTTATAAAATGTAATGCTTCCCTTCTTATTCTTCGCACAGCACTGACTGGGTTCTGATTTCTCTTGTTCAGGAAGTTCTAAACCCATCTCGAAGCATCTCATCAGTTTATAACGTCCAGGTAGCTGTGAGGAATGTTGAAAAAACAACTCCATTGAAAACTTCAGTAATAGCTGAATGTAAGCTCAACAACAGCAATTTATTTATTGGATCATTTTTATTAATGTTGGGATAGATCGTAACTATTCTTCATTCAAAAAATTTTCAAGTTATTTTCTCCCCCTGTCCGTTTTCATTAATCACTAAAAGCAGCATTTTGCACCGCTTAATAAGTGGTAGTAATTTAGAAGTATTATAAAACACGACAGTAAGGCATTAATAATTTTTTTCCATAAAATATTTGAGTGTTTGTTATCGGAACACTCCGCAAATTTTGGCTGTAACAAGGTTTTGGTTTTCCTCCCGCATGACATAAATGTAAGTTATTTCTCGTCCCTTCCCAAAAAAATTCATCCACGAAACTAGTTCTTTCAAGATAAACCGTGAATGCTTTGTTATGATAAATAAAAATTTAACAACTAACCTAAAAATAGCCAAGTTGTAGAGACATTAGGTTATTTCGAAGCAGGAGATGAGGGAAAATGAGCAACGCCTTCGCCGGGACTCGAACGACGGGTTTCTCTAACACGCGCCGAGCATGCTGACCACTACACTAAGAAGGCATGCTAAGAAGGCGGTAGAAATAAAGTCTAACTTTTTTATGCTGCATATAAATAGTGTTACGAATACTTGGAAGTATCAGTTGCCATCGGTCTTTCCATCATCCGATTCGAATTTCCGGTATAAGACGCCGTTTCGAATGTGAAGTGGAAAGACTTTCCGATGGCAACTGATACTTCCAAGATCCCAGAGTGCCCAGTATTGTTTTGTTGTAGGACTACAGATAGAAATGTGCTGCCAGGTAGGTTTTTCTGTTTGATGACTCCTTTAAATCAATTATGGGTTTAATGTCACCGTCTTCCTGCTGGTCTTTCCTAACTTCATCATCATTCCACGGGTCTCGATCAGCCGATGTTGATGTCGCAATTTGTCGTGCGGCCGGACTCGCAGCTCGTATTTCGCTTCGACCCTGAAACAATAACGGTAGCTTTCGGGACAAGATCTTCTAGACAGGACGTCAGCATTTCCGTGTGATTATCCCTTCCGATGACGGATAGTGTGGTCATATTCTTAAAGTCTCTGTATCCACCTGGCTATTTGACCCTCAGGATTCTTGATATGTGCACAAATATTTAACTTGGAATTGCCGCCAGAGCGGACAACACACAACGGCATATGAGGAACATTATCGAACAGCCGACGCCCTATCTAGAAGTCCTTGCCCCGAAAGCTGCCGATATTGTTCCAGTGTCGAAGCGAAATACGAGCTCCTGATTCCGGTAGCACGACAAATTACGACATCAACATCGGCTGATTGAGACCCGTGGAATGATGAGGAAGTCAGGAAAGAGCAGCAGGAAGACTGTGACATTAAATCCATAATTGATTTAAAGGAGTCATCAAACAGAAAACGCACCTGGCAGGACATTCCTATCTATAGTCCTACAACAAAACAATCCTGGGCACTTTGGGATATTGGAAGTACCAGTTGTCATCGGAAAGTCTTTCCACTTCACATTCGAAACGACGTCTTATACCGGAAATTCGAATCGGTTGATGGAAAGACTTTCCGATGGCAACTAATACTTCCAAGCATTCGTAACAATACCAAGCACTTTCTCAAACTTCCCCAATGAAAATACAAAATCGGCCCAAATTTTTTTACAATTTTTATGCATTTAGGCATTAATCCATTAAGAAGGTTTAAGCTTCCGAAAATCATTATACTTAGTTTTTCAGATAGAAGCTTTCCTAGCATAAATTGATTGTTTCATTACAGTAATGCTCATGTAAAGACATTGATTAAAAAAATGCTTTTGTAAAATGCTTTGTAAGGGACCGATGATGGTATTTATATTATGTGCTTAAATTTCCTCTCATAAGGAAATGTGATGGCAAGATTAACATCTATTTTGTACAGATTTTAAAATAATCATACCTGGTGCCTATTAGTTAGCGTTTTCAATAATAGATGTAAATTTGTTTTATGTCTAGTCTGCTTTGTGTAAATAGTAGCAACATTCATGCTGCTGTTATTTACATGTATAAAAGTATCAGGTATTTACAACATTTTACAACAGACATTCAAGATGAAGTTCTAAACTTAAAACTGAGTTTTGACGTTCTGCATTGCGAACTAATTATGAAATTAAAACACAGCATGGAATTAATAAAATGGAGTGGACAATTAAGTCTTCCAACATTGTAAACTGGGATAATCTATCCATGTGTGTTACCAACAGACATACGTGACTTTATTCATCATAACAGCCAGCGGAAGCAAAAGACTCTTGCTTTTATCTCAACTAAACTGCTTCGTCCCAAATTCTACAAAGTCGTATATCACCGTATATCGGTGATATCAGACAGAGCAATTAATCAAGGGAAAAGGTCATAAAAGCACACTCTACGCTCATTTCACACTCCACAGCTTCTCTTCAATTTAGGGAAAGTATCGCCACCCTCCCTCTGGGCACACCACCGCCTAACTTAATTGAACGATATACTTATACACATATATATACACACCCCTATACCATCTATTTGAGACCCTCTTCCTCCCCCTCTCGCCCCCCCTTGTGGCTTCGGTTAGCTTGTTTTCTCATTTTCACGGTGTTGTGGACTTTATTATGCAAAAGAGTAGAGGGAAGATGTAAATGAATTGGGGGGAGGGAGAGAGCTGTTTAGGAGCACAGGATATATATTCCCAAACTTGTGATCTTTATTACGGGAGCAAAAGGTAAACGGGAAGAGAACTTGCAAAGCTAATAAATTTTAATCCAGAAATCTCCAACGCAGTTTATGAAGTTTATTATGCATAGTGGGGTGCCAAGGGAGTCAGGAGACGTTGTAAAGCTAATATAATTTTAATCTCCCTCTCCTCTGCCCTGCTTTGTTCTCCCTTCAATGAATGGGGGTAATAACTGAAGAGAGGAGCAGACGCTTTTGCTTTCAATATGCCACCGCTGGGACGGGTAGTAAATAATGAGGTTTAGGTTATTACACCAGAGCTAGTTCCACTATGGGATTTGTGTATAAAATTAATGCGTGTTAAAGGGCAGATTGTGGGATAGAAATAGTGGCGAGGAAGGGGTTAAGTTATTTCTCGCTTGAATTCACTGCGCTTTAAGCATTACAGTTGCAGTCAATGCAAATTTTATATAAGACAAGTTCCCCTCATTTGGCATCGTTGTAAAGGATGGAAGTGAGATGGTATCCTAGCTATTCACTTACAATAATAGAGTAATAAAAGAAATCAAATTAATTATTAATAATAGTGGAATGGAGAGAATTGAATTAATTAGATAAGGAATAAAATTATTGAAGTTAATAGGCATTTATTATTTTGACCTTTTATAGTTATTTTTGAACCATTTTAATTGAAATAAAAATAACTTGAAATGATTTTTTTGTTCACTGGCACATTTATAAGCTGAGGAAAGACATTTCCTCCCTTCAATATTAAAGTTTTTTATTGAAAAGACTGTGTTTTTTTTAATAAACTATATAATTATTCCTGAATCTTTCAGAAAAAGGTGGGTTTTCATGTTTTAAATTTTGAGCAATTAAAAAAAAGTAATCTGATGTGTATACCGCATGACTTCCTTGTACGGAATATTAAATTATACGCAGTTTTGCTGCATTTCATTTAAACATATTGAATTAACAGTTAACGAATTTTCAATTAAATCTACTTCGTGGATAGCGCATAAACTACAATAGAACAAATGTACACTTTAAAGTTCACTCTATCGTATTGTCATTGTAAATGTGAATATGAAAAATTTCAAGAAAATCGGGTAATGAAAAGAAATTCAAAAATTAATTTGAACCCAAACAAGCAGAGGAACCAAGTTTATAAAACCGAATAATCTTTTTAAATCAAGCTTAACACTGCAATAATTAATGTTAAAATTATGAAATTTCAGTTGGAGAAAACATCAGATCAAATTATTTATTAAATTAAATCTTTTTTATATATATATTTTAGGCTCATTGAAATGCGATCACAAATGAAAAATTTTAAGTAATGTCAAAGGACTGCCAAATAATTTTTTTATATCTTTTAAATTTCTTTGTGCCAAGAAAAATTCCCAAAAGCAAATGTATCAAGTTAAGGGCTGTAAAGTTTAGTGCAAATGCGACAAGAAAAATGTATGGTCATCTCCTATCGATGACTACTTAGTATTTTTATTTGCGTATAATGTGCAGTGGGAGAAAATCAGTTAATTACCTGCGATTTACCTGCATGTTTTCCAACGCCACAAAGATTAGATAAAACTGAGCACTACGTTAGCATTCTAACTCGATAATTACACAAACAACAACTAAGATAGCAAAACATCAGTCTGATCATTTTTAAAATTTTCAAATGCTATTAATTTTCAGTATAAAATTTAAATTTATCAAACTTTAGTAAAAAACGGGAAGTATGATTTTATTTATGAGATTTAACTGAGCACTACATTAGCATACTAACTCTATAATTACACAAACAACAACTAAGACAGCAAAACATCAGTGTGATCATTTTTAAAATTTTCAAATGCTATTAATTTTCAGTATAAAATTTAAATTTATCAAACTTTAGTAAAAAACGAGGAGTATGATTTTATTTATGAGATTTAACTGAGCACTACGTTAGCATACTAACTCGATGATTACACAAACAACAACTAAGACAGCAAAACAACAGTGTGATCATTTTTTAAAATTTTCCAATGCTATTAATTTTCAGTATAAATTTAAATTTATCAAACTTTAGTAAAAAACGAGGAGTATGATTTTATTTATGAGATTTAACTGAGCACTACGCTAGCATACTAACTCGATGATTGTACAAACAACAACTAAGACAGCAAAACAACGGTGTGATCATTTTTTAAAATTTTCCAATGCTATTAATTTTCAGTATAAAATTTAAATTGATCAAACTTTAGTAAAAAACGAGAAGTATGATTTTATTTATGAGATTTAACTGAGCACTACGTTAGCATACTAACTCTATAATTACACAAACAACAACTAAGACAGCAAAACATCAGTGTGATCATTTTTAAAATTTTCAAATGCTATTAATTTTCAGTATAAAATTTAAATTTATCAAACTTTAGTAAAAAACGAGGAGTATGATTTTATTTATGAGATTTAACTGAGCACTACATTAGCATACTAACTCTATAATTACACAAACAACAACTAAGACAGCAAAACATCAGTGTGATCATTTTTAAAATTTTCCAATGCTATTAATTTTCAGTATAAAATTTAAATTGATCAAACTTTAGTAAAAAACGAGAAGTATGATTTTATTTATGAGATTTAACTGAGCACTACATTAGCATACTAACTCTATAATTACACAAACAACAACTAAGACAGCAAAACATCAGTGTGATCATTTTTAAAATTTTCAAATGCTATTAATTTTCAGTATAAAATTTAAATTTATCAAACTTTAGTAAAAAACGAGAAGTATGATTTTATTTATGAGATTTAACTGAGCACTACATTAGCATACTAAATCTATAATTACACAAACAACAACTAAGACAGCAAAACATCAGTGTGATCATTTTTAAAATTTTCCAATGCTATTAATTTTCAGTATAAAATTTAAATTTATCAAACTTTAGTAAAAAACGAGAAGTATGATTTTATTTATGAGATTTAACTGAGCACTACGTTAGCATACTAACTCTATAATTACACAAACAACAACTAAGACAGCAAAACATCAGTGTGATCATTTTTAAAATTTTCCAATGCTATTAATTTTCAGTATAAAATTTAAATTGATCAAACTTTAGTAAAAAACGAGAAGTATGATTTTATTTATGAGATTTAACTGAGCACTACATTAGCATACTAACTCTATAATTACACAAACAACAACTAAGACAGCAAAACATCAGTGTGATCATTTTTAAAATTTTCAAATGCTATTAATTTTTAGTATAAAATTTAAATTTATCAAACTTTAGTAAAAAACGAGGAGTATGATTTTATTTATGAGATTTAACTGAGCACTACGTTAGCATACTAACTCGATGATTACACAAACAACAACTAAGACAGCAAAACAACAGTGTGATCATTTTTTAAAATTTTCCAATGCTATTAATTTTCAGTATAAATTTAAATTTATCAAACTTTAGTAAAAAACGAGGAGTATGATTTTATTTATGAGATTTAACTGAGCACTACGCTAGCATACTAACTCGATGATTGTACAAACAACAACTAAGACAGCAAAACATCAGTGTGGTCATTTTTAAAATTTTCCAATGCTATTAATTTTCAGTATAAAATTTAAATTGATTAAACTTTAGTAAAAAACGAGGAGTATGATTTTATTTATGAGATTTAACTGAGCACTACATTAGCATACTAACTCTATAATTACACAAACAACAACTAAGACAGCAAAACATCAGTGTGATCATTTTTAAAATTTTCAAATGCTATTAATTTTTAGTATAAAATTTAAATTTATCAAACTTTAGTAAAAAACGAGGAGTATGATTTTATTTATGAGATTTAACTGAGCACTACGTTAGCATACTAACTCGATGATTACACAAACAACAACTAAGACAGCAAAACAACAGTGTGATCATTTTTTAAAATTTTCCAATGCTATTAATTTTCAGTATAAATTTAAATTTATCAAACTTTAGTAAAAAACGAGGAGTATGATTTTATTTATGAGATTTAACTGAGCACTACGCTAGCATACTAACTCGATGATTGTACAAACAACAACTAAGACAGCAAAACAACGGTGTGATCATTTTTTAAAATTTTCCAATGCTATTAATTTTCAGTATAAAATTTAAATTGATCAAACTTTAGTAAAAAACGAGAAGTATGATTTTATTTATGAGATTTAACTGAGCACTACGTTAGCATACTAACTCTATAATTACACAAACAACAACTAAGACAGCAAAACATCAGTGTGATCATTTTTAAAATTTTCAAATGCTATTAATTTTCAGTATAAAATTTAAATTTATCAAACTTTAGTAAAAAACGAGGAGTATGATTTTATTTATGAGATTTAACTGAGCACTACATTAGCATACTAACTCTATAATTACACAAACAACAACTAAGACAGCAAAACATCAGTGTGATCATTTTTAAAATTTTCCAATGCTATTAATTTTCAGTATAAAATTTAAATTGATCAAACTTTAGTAAAAAACGAGAAGTATGATTTTATTTATGAGATTTAACTGAGCACTACATTAGCATACTAACTCTATAATTACACAAACAACAACTAAGACAGCAAAACATCAGTGTGATCATTTTTAAAATTTTCAAATGCTATTAATTTTCAGTATAAAATTTAAATTTATCAAACTTTAGTAAAAAACGAGAAGTATGATTTTATTTATGAGATTTAACTGAGCACTACATTAGCATACTAAATCTATAATTACACAAACAACAACTAAGACAGCAAAACATCAGTGTGATCATTTTTAAAATTTTCCAATGCTATTAATTTTCAGTATAAAATTTAAATTTATCAAACTTTAGTAAAAAACGAGAAGTATGATTTTATTTATGAGATTTAACTGAGCACTACGTTAGCATACTAACTCTATAATTACACAAACAACAACTAAGACAGCAAAACATCAGTGTGATCATTTTTAAAATTTTCCAATGCTATTAATTTTCAGTATAAAATTTAAATTGATCAAACTTTAGTAAAAAACGAGAAGTATGATTTTATTTATGAGATTTAACTGAGCACTACATTAGCATACTAACTCTATAATTACACAAACAACAACTAAGACAGCAAAACATCAGTGTGATCATTTTTAAAATTTTCAAATGCTATTAATTTTTAGTATAAAATTTAAATTTATCAAACTTTAGTAAAAAACGAGGAGTATGATTTTATTTATGAGATTTAACTGAGCACTACGTTAGCATACTAACTCGATGATTACACAAACAACAACTAAGACAGCAAAACAACAGTGTGATCATTTTTTAAAATTTTCCAATGCTATTAATTTTCAGTATAAATTTAAATTTATCAAACTTTAGTAAAAAACGAGGAGTATGATTTTATTTATGAGATTTAACTGAGCACTACGCTAGCATACTAACTCGATGATTGTACAAACAACAACTAAGACAGCAAAACATCAGTGTGGTCATTTTTAAAATTTTCCAATGCTATTAATTTTCAGTATAAAATTTAAATTGATTAAACTTTAGTAAAAAACGAGGAGTATGATTTTATTTATGAGATTTAACTGAGCACTACATTAGCATACTAACTCTATAATTACACAAACAACAACTAAGACAGCAAAACATCAGTGTGATCATTTTTAAAATTTTCAAATGCTATTAATTTTTAGTATAAAATTTAAATTTATCAAACTTTAGTAAAAAACGAGGAGTATGATTTTATTTATGAGATTTAACTGAGCACTACGTTAGCATACTAACTCGATAATTGCACAAACAACAACTAAGACAACAAAACAACAGTGTGATCATTTCTAAAATTTTCAAATGCTATTAAGTTTCAGTATAAAATTAAAATTTATCAAACTTTAACAATAAAGAGGGGTATCATTTTATTTTAATTATTATCCCAAAGAGTCAATTTGCGCAGATCGGCTATTAATTCGTTTTGGTACTTTACGTCGATTCACTCTAAACGGGAACCACTTTTCAAATTGTTGCCACCAAATATTTAAGCCCGGCATTATATTTAAAGGCATTAAATAATGAAAAATCTACATCAATGTCTGTATGTTTTTTAATGTGATAAAACAACGCTATCTAGAACCATCCAGTTTTGAATAACGTACGTCTCCACCCGAATATGGGCATCTGGAAGCCCAAATTTGGAATTTGTTTTATTGCATAGTACATATTTTCTAAGTAATTTATGAGTTTTTGGTTAAGAAACGCAACGATTTCAAAGCGAGCAATGGCAACAGTGTACGGGGGGGGAAGCATTTTTATCTCCAACGCGTGTGTATCAAAAATTCTAAAGATATGCTCTTTTAAATATTTTGCGATATTGCTGTTGAATTGAATTTTATGGTTTAAGTTGTAAGGTTTATTCTACGTTTTCTAGCAGTTAATTTTTAGTTAAAGTTACTTTTCTGCCCATTCTTAATTTTAACTTACAACTTCTAGCCAGAACGTATTTTAAGAATCGCGTTCGAATGCAAATGAGAAGGAGATGTATTTAAGTTAGAGAGCCAGATATTCTGAGCAGTTGCAGCGCGTTCGTCGTTTAGCTATTCTCTCTCTTAAGCCGTACGTACTTTAGGCCCTTGATAGCGTCTCCGTTAGTTAGCGTTAAGGGGACTCATACACCTTAAAACCAATAAGATGTTCGAATAGGTGACTGTTGCGAGAGTTGGGATAACTTATTTATTTTAAAAGCAATTACTACCAACTTTTTACAGCTGACTACATAATATAGCTGCTTTCTGAAATAGTCATCAGAAAGTTTGTGTTGCCACAAATATTTTTATAATTTAATCCGCTTTGTGACAACATTTTTCGTCATGTTTCCAACTTGCGCGCACAGTTTACAACATTTTGTTTCATAATTTGATTCTATATTTAATATATAGCTTTTATAACATTTGGAAACTACCGTGAACCTAAAATTCTAAAAATTTCATGTTAAATTCTTATTTTATTTTGAGTTGAGTTTATAAAATGTATTTTATTAAAACATTTTTTAATGTTTTCGCCCATAAAATTTTTCAATATTAAAATATTCATCAGATTGTTGGTTCAGTTAGAAAATAGTGCCCATATAAAGAATTCCATCCAATTTCAAGTATTTACCATTAGCCATTTTTAAAATATCATGCGCGCAAGGTGGAAACACGGCGAAATATTTTGTCACAAAGAGGATCAAATTACAAAAATATTTGTGGCAACACAAACTTTATGGTTACTAGTTTTCAAAGCAGCTATATTATGTAGTCAGCTGTAAAAAGTTGGAAGTAATTGCTTTTAAAATAAATAAAATATTCCAATTCTTGCAACAGTCACATATTCGAAGTTCATGAGGGGTTTAAGGTGTATGAGTCCCCTTAAGGAGCGAACTCTGTTAGAATCTTTATAGCTTCGGCTATATCTTTTTAGTTTAGGTTTACGTTTCTCTCTCTCTGAACTAAATTATTCGCTTTACCAATTCTTAAGTTTCACACAGTTAGCAGTAAGTAACTCAAAGTTTGGAATCTTACAAAGTGTATGTATATTTAATTAATAAAGGTAACACAAAACGTTAAAAAAACGCAACTTTGTACGTAATTTAAAATCTGAAAGCTTTCAGATTTCGTTTAATGTGAAACATATAGTATAATTTCAAATTTATTAAAATGTGGTTAAGCTTTTCGTCGTTTATTTTACTTGAAAAGGATTCGGGGAAAATTTATTTTGTTAACTCAAAATTATAGTTTATCTTGAGAAATTTAGCTAAATTGGTAAGGTATTTTCTCTCTCCCATCCGCTGCCTTCGTGGTATAATCGGAAGCAAACTCGACGCGTATTCGAAAGGTCCAGGGTGGAGTCTGGTGAGGGCATTGCTTATTTTTTCATGTCTCCTACTTTAAGAAAACCCTAATGACTCTCTACAAATTTTACTAAGATATATATTAAAACGTATAAAAATCTAAACATTAAGAATAGTTTTATCATTTTCTTAACTTACGTAAAAGGATAATAATTTGTTTAATAACTGGAAGATGTGTTTTGTCAAATTTGTCAAATAACTTATTTTATATCTAAATTTTATTGCTGCATGAATGGAAGAGAAAGAGAACCAATAACACGGTTAATTATTTAGCAAATGTTGATTTTATTCTACAAGGGAATGGTAATTCCGTTCTACCAATTCATTAATGAGAGTGAAGTTCATTTAATGTGGTAATGGACATTCAAAACAATGCAATAAATGCTACTGAACGAACCCTAAATAATTCCCCGAATAAATAGCGTGACGTCTGTGAAGGCAAACATAAAACGCAACCGGAAGAAAAAGTAATGTATAACTTACTATTGTGTTAACACGATTGTATGAAGCACGCATATGTACGGCTGGGCACGTAAAAACGCAAAATAAATATTCGACATTTTTGGCCACTAGATGTTTCGAAAACAGGTCCAGTATTAGACTTTAAAACTGACAAGTATATGCATGGTATTTAATGAATTATTACTGAAAGGAAAAATCATCTCCTGCAACTGTGAGTTCTTCGCGAGGAGAAAAAAATCGCGGCAAACTACCGGTTAGGACTAAATCCTTCGATTTTCATTGCAGTGTATTCATTTCATTTCGTTGCATTTTATGCAATGAAAATCGAAGGATTTGGTCCTAACCGGTATGTTGCTGCGGATTTTTTCTCCTCACGAAGAACGCACCGTTGAATGAGATGATTGTTCCTTTCAGTAAAATGAAATTTAGCAGTATTGCATTATCGCAGAATATAAATCTTTACGTCTTTACACAGTAAAACTTACTTTATCCGAACTTTCCTTAACCACATTATGAATTAAAATTAGCAACGCAAAATCCTTGTGTTTGACGTAGATTTTAGTCAAGACTCTATCGATTTGGAGGATACAAGTAGCACATGACGTAGCAAAGACGGTGCAAACTGGTCCAGGAAGTTGCAAAGTGGTCGAGGCAACGTCACTGCGGAAATAAAAAATCTGATGTGTACACCACATGACTTCCTCGTACGGAATATTAAATTATACGCATTTTTTCTTGAATTTCATTTTAACTTATTGGATTGAATTAAATCTACTTCGCCGACAGCGCATAAACCACAATAGAATAAATGCATTCTTTAAAATTCACTCTAGTATTTGTTTAAAATAGCGACACTCCGGCGCTAGATTCACTTAAAAGTATTAATAATTATATAACAGTTAACTTATATAATAATTTTATAACGGAAACTAAGTTAACTGTTATATAATCCAATAATTATATAACAGTTAACTTATATATTTCGTTCATATTATAACTCATAATGCACAAAATTTATATCATTTAAAAATAGAATTATCTAATCGTTGCCACATGTTCTATTCAAATACTATAATAAAGCTAGAATGATGTATAAAAGAAATTAAGCAAAAAGGCTTAGCGGAACTTAGACAACTTTAAAATTGTTGATAATTCTAAAAATATTGCACACAGATTTACTAAAGGCATAAAAACCTTAACCGGAAGATAGAAACAACATAACGCAATCATTTTTAAAGCAAAAAATGTACAATTTACAAACATATAAGAGTAAAGAAACTGAGATCACTGAGCCGGGTAACAGAGTGGATATATATATAAATATATTTATATACGTTTGGTGCGGCCGATTGCAACCAAAATACGAGGTGCACATCTACATGTTATAGCAGTCTTATATACAAAATTTCAACGCTCTGAGGCTACTCGTTTTTGAGTTATGCGAGATACGTACGTACGCACGTACGTACATACGTTCGTACAGACGCCACGAAAAATTCTCTTCAGAATTAATTTTAAGGCAGTTTTATAATAATTTTTGAAGGAAAAGAGTATTTTATTCTGTCCTTACGTACAGATATCGCGCAAAAACATCGTTAAATTGCATTCGATAGCGATCAAAATGGATATTTTCGTTGAAATATGCTGCCTGAAACTTTTCGCGATTACAATACTTTTTTACTTCGTACAAGGATGTAAAAAAAGGGGAGGTCAGTTCTGTATCTCCCATTCTACAGGGCTGATTACGAAATTCATATTGCGTTTTTCCTATCTCGAAAGCGCGACTTGGGATATGTATTAGATTTTACATATAGTTATTTTAATATAGGTATTGTTTTAATAGAGGTATTTTGACACAAAATCGGACTTTTTCTGAAATGACATGCCATTTTTTTCCCCCATATTTCGGTTCTACCACTCAAATTACGCCGAACTGCCAAGTTTTGTAAAAATCGCAGGAGTAGTTTTTAAAAAATTAGCTTTCAAAATTTTAGCTCCTCAGTGTTAATTGAATTTGATATATATTTATTAATATTTCTCTTTTTATTAAACTTATTTGATTATTCCTTTCATATTTCGAAATTTATGTTCATTCCAAATAAAATTCCCTATTTTTTATGATTTCTTTTAAAAATTTGTATTTTAAAAATTTTTATTTTAAAATAATTTTTATAAATTTTTCGAAAAAAAATTTGACCTATAAAATTTTTGCCATCTTCTTAAAATAAAGGTATTTAAAGCATTCTTGCAAAAAATTAGAGTTTTTTACGCAGCATTTTCCAAGATATACATAGGTGAATTTACATTTTGGCGCGTTTTGAAATTTAGCGTATATATTATAAGCGATAATAATGGTTTGCGCACTTTTTAAAAAAAAAATTATTTGAAAGTATGAAAGATGACTTTGTTTCCGATCATGGACAATGAAAAAAAAAAAAAAAAAAGGAAAAGTAAAATGAGTTGCTATAAATAAAGAAGTTCGCCAAGTGAATTATTCTTGGCACAAACTGAAAACAAAATTCGCCAATATAAATTTTTAAATTTCTCACCAAAAATTACAAAATTTAACATCTAGGCATAATTTGAGTCGTAGAATAGAAATATTGAAAAAAATTGCCATGCCATTTTAGAAAAAGTCCGATTTTATGTCAAAATACCTATGTAATACATAAATCTACAATGCTATACATAAATCTAATATATATCCTAAGTCGCGATTTCGAGGCATGGAAAACGCAATTTGAATTTCGACAATCGGTCCAGTAGAACAGGAGATATAGAACTGTTCCACCCCCCAGTGTACATGCCCCTCCTCCTCAGGAGCAAAGAAATCTGGAAGGAAGAGAAAGTCACGATTATATTTATGCTCAAAAGGAGCAAAGTTAACTGGAACGTGGTGCCATCTGTTGGCAGATACAGTAACGAAATTTTAAAAATTAAGTTAATAAATTTTAAATGCGTTTGGAAAGACTGGATTGGAATTAAACTAAACAAAATAAATCTTTGTGATTTTTATAAGCTTCAAGAAAGTCCAATTTCCCTAGGGAAGAAAGATTTTGGTTAATTTTTGCAGACACAAAATCAAACTTGTAATTAAATTTATGCTTGTTGTTGTAATTAAAGTATGCTTGTTGGGTTCCACTCCTTCCCTAAACTAAGTGTTGAAGAACCTCGTTAACTACTAAGTTAATAATTGCTTAAGTCCAAGAACAGAAACGTAAACTCAGGGTTAATTACACACATTAATTGCTCCAAATAAAAATATACAATCGGCCCCTTACTCAGGGCGTACAACAAAGCCTCCGTTTGGGCTTAACTTAAAAATGCAAGAAATAAGAACTATATAATGACTGATTTAGCCGAAGTTAACACAAATTCTAACCTATTTGGCCCGTAACATTAAACCAACCAGCGAAGCTGTCAAAAGGCACGTAATACGGCCGGAGAGTAGTAGCAGTTAGAGAGACTTAGTCAAAAGGCAGACGCTCTCTGTTCCGGAATGATAACTCTCTTCCTCAGTGGAACTTTGACTTAAATACTTTCTACTTCTCATTTGCATTTAACGCGATTCTAAAAACTCAATCTGGTAAGGAATTGTAAGCTGAAACTAGACGAGATAGGAAAGGTTCATAAGCTTAAAATAATTGTTATAAAATTAGGATATACCTTACATAATTCTCTCTGGAAGACCTGTTACTTTTGCCTTTTCGGGCATAAGTTTCGTCTTCCTTGATGCAGATTTCCCTAGCATTAAAGTTAGAAAGGGAATTTTAAAAAATTGAACAGGGATTTTATGGATAAGCGAGAAAATGACTTGAAAAGGGAACTTCTGAAAAATCCCGGCTGTCTTGTAACTGACAGAAGGATGAAATGAAAGCGCGATAAGATTATTACTGTTGTTTCTAATAGCAAAATGTCTTCTTTGGTGGCAAAAGGAAACGTTTTTTAACGACTTTGTTAATGATCACGGTAGAAAATCCTTGGTCAATGGCAAGTGATCTCAAATAATTGAGTTCTCAGGCGAGCAAAGATTCTGTGGAACAAACTTCGAGCGCAAAATTCATAATGGTTAAAAAAAAAAAAAAAAGCCATTTTTTGCTTAGAGTGACAATTTAAACTTTTATTTTATCTTTTAATAATGTGTCTATTAGATGCAAGATATAAGTTAAAATTAATTTAATTTATAATATATCAATCTAATCATTTTAATGAGCATTTCCTTCTTTCATATATTTCATAAAAGAGGCGTCTAGCAGTAAATGTTACTTCACTGGTACAGCATGATTTATTTTTAACTTTTATGATAATATACTTCTTTTATTTATTTGAAATTTCTAATACTGATCTCTCTTTCAGAGTATTAATTGTTTCTTTCAAAATCTTAAGCTTTTAGCTTGAAATTTTCTTTCCTAATTTTACCTTTATATTGAATTTTTACTTCCTTGTACGAAGTAAAAAGGAAGTATTGTAATCGCAAAAAGTTTCATGCAGCATATTTCATCGAAAATATCCATTTTGACCGCTATCGAATGCAATTTAACGATGATTTTGCGTGATATCTGTACGTAAGGACAGAATAAAAGACTCTTTTTCTCCAAAAAAATTATAAACTGCTTTAAAATGAATTCTGAAGAGAATTTTTCGTGGCGTCTGCACGAACGTATGTACGTACGTATCTCGCATAACTCAAAAACGAGTAGCCTCAAGAACGTTGAAATTTTGTATATAGGACTGCTAATACATGTAGATGTGCACCTCGTATTTTGGTTGCAATCGGCCGCACCAAACGTATATAGTATATCCACTCTCTTACCCGGCTCAGTAATCTCAGTTTCTTTACTCTTATATGTTTGTAAATTGTACATTTTTTGCTTTGAAAATGATTGAATTATGTTGTTCTTGTCTTCAGGTTAAGGTTTTTATGCCTTTAGTAAATCTGTATGCAATATTTTTAGAATTATCAACAATTTTAAATTTGTTTAAGTGCCGCTAAGCCTAATAATGTTTTTGATGGCGGCCATTGCGTGTGTTCATTTGAAACAGGAGACTAGTGGATTTGTTGCCAATCTAGAGAAACTTAGCTTCGCAATAACAAAGATAGCACTTTTATTTATTATTGCCAATTAAATCATGCTTAATTCTTTCTGGAATTTTTTCGAGGAAATAAGCGTTTGAGATTTACTTCGTAATTTTTAATACAGATATTTTGAGTTTTTATGTATTTTTGCTTTCTCGCGAAGTGAGAACTGAATTAATTAAATGAGAAATACTCAATCGTCTGTGAAAAACTGTTTCTTTTTTTGTTTTGTTTGCTTAATTTCTTTTATACATCGTTCTAGCTTTATTATAGCATTTGAATAGAACATGTGGCAAAGATTAGATAATTCTTTAAATGATATAAATTTTGTGCATTCTGAGTTATAATATGAACGAAATATAATACTGTTAAGTGAACCTAGAGCCAGAGTGTCGCTATGGTAAACAAATAGAGGGAATTTTTAAAGAATGCATTTATTCTATTGTGGTTTATGTGCTTTCGGCGAAGTAGATTTAATTCAATCCAATAAGTTTAAATGAAATTTAAGAAAAAATGCGTATAATTTAGTATTCCGTACAAGGAAGTCATGTGGTGTACACAACAGATTTTTATCATACGTTACCTGATAGACAAAATGTGACATAGTGAAGGATCAAATGCACCGCTATGCAGATTTCTGCAGAAGTGCACACAGACTTACAAATCATGCAAATTATTGCTTTTTTGGCAAACAAATCAGACGATTAGCGTGTTTATACAACCAATTAGTGAAGTCATCAGTTTCACTGATGTCACGGCTATAATATTGGAGTTTTCCTGTTGTATGAGCCTATTAATAGAATGAGACGAGATAGTGCTTTTAAACGCCATGATGCTTATTATCTATAAACAGGCGAGTTCTCAAGGGACTCATGTTAAGCCTGCAGCTCTTCGTCGATTCTTAACGCGATATTGTGGTGGAAACGCAGGTTGATGCCACAGCTGTTGGCTAAATTTGGCGTTCATGAAAGAAATGTAGAGCATTCCAGAGTTGGATGTCGGGAAGAAGAAGATGGATGTCAGACCACATCAATCGCCGCACATGACATCACGCTTTATCTAACTCATGTCTCATCAATCTGAATACGCTTTAGATACGCGAAGGACGTATCTTGGAGCATTCTTTCCCCTTTCTCGTTTTGCACACTTTATCTATTACAGATTCTATAGACCTTGATGCACAATTAGCGTTTACTATCTCGAATACTGTTTAATTAACAGGATGCCCCAACATGACATCACTGACGCAGATTCTGAAAATGGTGACCTTCACATGGACAATACACACAGAATTCATAAGAACTGCGAAAAACTGTTTGTTGACAGACGAAAGTGCTGTCACGGAAGGTACTTCAGAAGCAGTAATAGGCTACCAAGCAAATATATTCAAGAGTTGATTAAATTAAGATGAAATACAAAAGCCCACGAAGCAATGCATAGGATGTGTCAGGAATCGGTAAAAGACAGTAAATCCGAAAGAAATCCGTTAGCGATATCCCAACACGTAAAGCGATAACCAATGATGAACTGATGCCAGATCTGAGCAGTTTGAAGCTAGCAGTAGCTAAAAACTCAAGTAGAAAACGTCTCCCATCATAATGGATGAAAGCCTGCAGAAATGGCAAAAAAACCATGAAAATATATCAACACAAAATTGGCTAAAACAGAGGTGAAAAAAATCAAACAAATTTGAACCCTCAGTAGCGACAAGCAGCAGTGATCTACAGAAGGGAAGACAACCATTCATAATAATTCTCTAATTAATATGAAAATGACACCTTCGAAACGTGTAGAGTCATTAGGTTAGTTTGAAATAGAAGAAGAAAAAAATGAGCAGTGCCTTCGCTGGAACTCGAATACGCGCCGGGTGTGCTCACTGTTACACCACAAAGGCATGCTAAAAGGAGGAAGCCTGTTTTAAAAGGCGACTGGGAATTAGGGCACACAATCGCCAAATCCTGGTGGTGAAAAATCATCAACCACCACCTTTTAGTTAATGTAGGGTCATTAGGTTATTTTGAAACAGAAGAAGTGAAAACTGAGCAATGCCCTCGCCGGGATTCTAACCTGGACCTCTCGAATATGCGCCGAGTGTGCTAACCATGCGTTACGAAGGCATACTGAAAGGAGGGATAAAATACAAGGTATCTGCTTGGATTTTTCCAGTCAAAAACCCAATATTTGTTCTATTTTGGTTACTAGACAGAAAGATTTATTCCTGAGAGCATAGATTGCGCTACCGAAAACAGTCTGAAGATTGTAGGAAATATTCAAACATGACTATGAGACTTACCGAAAATTAATTACTGAAAACCACTATGAATGTGATAATAACTTCATCAGGGCGACATAGAGATTTCACAAATTCATCCGGTAAATGAAACATTTTTCAAATTCGGAGGGTAATCTTTTTTTCTTCCAAATGACTGTTGGTATTGACGTTTGGAAAACTAGCTAGACAAAGAAATCACTCTAATGGTAATTAATACAGAGGGAAATAGACAAATAAGGTTACGCACTTTCTAACCCTAGAGTTCAGTGACGCCACTTAACTTACAGAATTGGGGAAAACGAAGTTATAAAGTGAATAAGGAATACCGTATATACCCGCGTATAAGTCGATACCGCGTGTAAGTCGACCCCCCCCCCCCACTTCCGAAATCGATCCAGAAACTTCGAAAAAATTTTTTTAAGTACTACATTTATTCAAAATCATCTGAGAAAAAAAAGTAAATATACGATAAAAAATACCTTGGTAAATAAACAAAATCAAAATCGTTCAACGTCCTATTCATGCTCAGATTCGCCAAACATTTCATAGAACTCTTCTGTCGTCATTGGCTCGTCATCATACATATTTTCAGTCTCGAACTCTGTATTATTACAATCACTACTAGAACCTTCGTAGTCATTTTCACTTTGAAAAACAGCATCATCTTCCGTGCCGCCTAGTTCGTTGCTAATACAATATTTTTTTAAATGATTTTATAATAATTTCAGAGGGTATTTCGCTCCAAGCATCTTTAACCCACTGAGCAATTAATGTAATATCGGGCTTTTTAATGTTGCCTCCCTTTGTAAGTGTTGGTCGACCGGAACTAATCCACTCTGCCCAATATTTTCTAACATTTACTTTGAAGGGCTTATTGAGGCTATTATAAAGACTTATACGTACGTAAAAACTATCTGCATTTCTCTTTTCTTGGCGTGTTGGCGAAACTTTTTTATTGCTCGATATTGATCGGTTGTTCGGGGGCCGAAAATTCTTTGGTTTAATCGAAACTTACTCTAGTTAAAGTATGAAACTTTGTGATTAGTTCGTCACATAATTTAAGTCATGAAATTACTTCAAGTAAGTGACTTATTTGATAAGTCGTCCAATTTGAGTGCGGGAAGAAAACAACTGCATTATATAAAGAAATTTTTGAACTTCCGATTCTTTTAATTTTTTATGGCACCGCGTATAAGTCGACCCCCCCCCCCACTTCGAAGTCTTTTTTTTGTCCAAAATATCTCGACTTATACGCGGGTATATACGGTAGTTGCTTTTGAGCAAACATTGAGTCAGTGATGTCACACGCGTAACGGTTTCTGGTCTTCCAAACCTTATATCTCTCTGTACAGACTGTAAGTTGTCAAATATGATACGATATTTAGTCTGGAATCTAAAAAGATTGAGACTTCTTGTGTAGTTGCCATTGCTATGTATATTTTCTGCACAAGGAACAAAAAAAAATCAATTTACAGGAAGACCCCGCTTAACGCGGGGGATACGTTCCATCAAAGTAGAGCGTAATGCGAAACAGCGCTAAACGAGGCTATCTTTACATGTAAATATTGGGGTTAGGGGAACATGGCTAGGAAATTGGTTAGGTATTAAATTTAAAAAGTATGTTTTTTTAATAAAAATAAAACCAAACATTTATTTCTTAAAGCCCAAATTAATACCACATTATTATTTCTTGCAAAAATAAAAACAAAATATAAATAACAAAAGGAATATTCTTAAAAAAAACAAATAAAATTCTAAATCAGTCATATTTAGTTAGCCTTCCGCGTTTTCAGTTTTCTGCCTTTTTCTGACAAAAGCATCTAATGTTGTTTGCCTTTTTCTTTTGCGTTGTTCTCTAAAAAGTTCTTCATAAACGGATAGAGCATCTCTAACACCACGCCTTACTTTTGAGCTCCTGTCAAAATTCGGATCATTTTCAATGAATTGATCCATTATTTCAGTTATGGTAGACAAACTCCTTTTTACAAACGCCATCGAAAGTTCTTTTTGCTCTTCTTCTGAATCACTGCTGTCAACATTTTTGTTTTCTTCTCGTTCAGTTAATTCCTTGAGCTCATCATTAGAAAGACTAGCCGCTGCTTCTTGAATTATTTCTTCGACATCTTCCACATTTACCGCTTCAAAATATGTCTGTACAATACCGCACCAAACAAGAAATACAAGTACACTCTTTCGGATATGTATTTGAAACCTATCGGTGCATAATATTTCGGGGAATCCCCGTTTGCTGCGAGCGATTTCGTGGAATCCCCGGGTTGAAATAAAAGAGCGCTAAACCGAAACAGCGCTAAACGAAACAGCGTTAAGCGGGGTCTTACTGTATTTATTAAATTACGGGCCATTATTGATGGCATGTGTAGGACCACAACACACTGGTTCTTTGACTCGTGATCGAATACTAGTAAAAATATTCGCTGCATGCGCATTTTCATAGTTTTCTCCATGCATAGCATGAGCCAATATCCTTAAAAAGCCCTCCACGGAAACGTCCCTTCCCGTGGGCAAGACAGCTCACGTGTGCGTTATTTGCGTAGTCAGTTACACAGGCAGTTTTATTAAAAAGTGCTTACAGCTATTTTTTAAAGAAACTTTCAACTACTCTTAAATTGGCAATGAATGCGGAAATCCTTCTTTTATGGAAACGTTTCAACTATTTACAAAGAAGTCAAAATTAATTAGAGACACTGACAAATAATCAAACAATATCAAAATTAGCTTGCATTTAAAATTATGAATCTTTTTTTCACATTCTTTATAGCAGTGAAAGAGTATGTTAAATGAAAATGTAATAAAAAAGCAAGATATTTCTGATTTGCTGCAAACTACTAAGCAGGAATAATGATTATAATTATAACTATAAGAGTCATTAAGTAAGAAATAAATTTTCAAGATTTTTACTTCCTTGTACGAAGTAAAAAGGAAGTATTGTAATCGCGAAAAGTTTCAGGCAGCATATTTCAATGAAAATATCCATTTGACCGCTATCGAATGCAATTTAACGATGTTTTTGCGTGATATCTGTACATAAGAACAGAATAAAATACTTTTTTCCTCCAAAAAAAAATTATAAAACTGCTTTAAAATGATTTCTGAAGAGAATTTTTCGTGGCGTCTATACGAACGTATGTACGTATCTCGCATAACTAAAAAACGAGTAGCCTCAGAACGTTGAAATTTTGTACATAGGACTGCTGAACGCTGCTCAAGTGGACTGCCGCCCTTAACTATAGTGAGCCTTACGGTACCAGTAAGCCTTACGGTACGGTAAACAAATACCTTACGGTATTTGTTTCCACTTGGCAGATGCTGTCTAATCATGACTCGCTGATCAGAGAGCATTTATTATTTCAAAATCTTAGGTTTCATAAACACTCATTAGTTTACATAGGTTTTTAGTATCTATAACTGCCTGGTTGTTAACTCAAGTTCTATTTTAACTACTACGCTGCTAACTATACTACACTACTTTAACAATGGGCAATGTTGCTATAATTCCTATAACATTTAGATGTGCACCTCGTATTTTGGTTGCAATCGGATATAAATATATTTGTATATATATCCACTCTGTTACCCGGCTCAGTGATCTCAGTTTCTTTACACTTATATGTTTGTAAATTGTACATTTTTTGCTTTAAAAATGATTGAATTATGTTGTCCTTATCTTCCGGTTAAGGTTTTTATGCCTTTAGTAACTCTGTATGCAATATTTTTAGAATTACCACAATTTTAAAGTTGTTTAAGTGCCGCTAAACCTAATATATATATATATATTTCCATTGCTTGTTTACATTTGAAACAGCAGGATAGTGGATTTGCTGCCAATCTAGAGAAACTTAGCTTCGCAACAACAAAGATAAAACCTTCATTTATTATTGCGAATTAAATCATGCTTAATCCTTTGTGGAATTTTTTCGAGGAAATAAGTGTTTAAGATATACTTCGTAATTTTTAGTACAGATATTTTGAGTTTTTATGTATTTTTGCCTTGTCGCGAAGTGAGAACTGAATTAATTGAATGAGAAATACTCAATCGTCAGTGAAAAACTGTTTCGTTTTTGTTTTGTTTGCTTAATTTCTTTTATACATCGTTCTAGCTTTATTATAGCATTTGAATAGAACATGTGGCAACGATTAGATAATTCTTTAAATGATGTAAATTTTATGCTTTCTGAGTTATAATATGAACGAAATATAATACTGTTAAGTGAACCTAGCTCCAAAGTGTGGCTATGGTAAACAAATAGAGTGAATTTTAGAGAATGCATTTATTCTATTGTGGTTTGTGCGCTGTCGGCGAAGTAGATTTGATTCAATCCAATAAGTTTAAATGAAATCTAAGAAAAAATGCGTATAATTTAATATTCCGTACAAGGAAGTCATGTGGTTGACACATCAGATTTTTTTTCTTTGGACTAATGTTGTAGCGCAGGTAATGCTATAGCAACACGCATTATTATTAAAATTTAGAATTGACATTATGGTAAAAAAATTTAAACTACTATAAAAAAAGAAAATATGAATAATATTGCTTCTAGGCTACAAATCGATTATATTAGCGTACCTTCTAAAGGTATAGTCTTCCGTAAATGCAGCAACAGTCTAAGAGAGAAGTAGGCTTAGTGTAATTTATCAGAAAATAATGAAAATTGGAAAGAGGAGAAGAAAATTACCACCATATTTATTTTAAACCTACCCGCCTTTTTATTGTGCGAAAGAAAAACAAAAGATCAAACATTTACAAATAAAAGAAAAGCAGAACAAGACACCGAACGAAAGAAACGAAAAATAAAAGAAAACTACAAGGCAAATACAAGATTTGCATTTATGTCTGCTATGCCAAATTCTACAAATAACCGGTGATCTCACGTTATTTTCTTATGTTTGCACGGAAGGCAGTTGTGTTCGTTCTATTGTTCGAAAAATATTACATGGCAAGAAATCCCGCCCCCCTCCGAGCTTTGATCAGCCTATGTTTGGTTATCGTTTTGTTCCTCGCTTCTTTTTGTTGTTTTGTGTTCTTTTAGAAACTTTGTTTGGTTTGAATGGCCTGTGTTTATTTTCATCGGGAAAAGACTGTTCATATTACATTGAGTGCGCATTATGTTCAGAAACATGAAATGAAATGGATCTGAATATGTAAATATGAATAAGCAAACAGGAACTGCGGTGTTGTGGAGCCATGCATAAAATTTAGTTATTTATTTATTTCCCTGTTCAAAAAACAAACGACAAAATTTCGTGTTTGAGGAAAAGGTGTAAAACCTGATGGAAAATCTGATGTATCGTGAGTTTATATTTTTCTGTAAGTTTTGTTGCGGATTTAAACAAGTTAGCACTTCCTACAGTAACAAGAAGAAATTTAAATCAGTTCCACAGACATTACAACAAATGCTAGCTAAATTAACATAAAAGTTTTGCTCAGTATGTTTTAGATACATGAAAAATTGCATCCCTATAAAAATGTGGTCCCCCCCCAATGGCAGATTACAAAGGCAGCTGCAGGCAGAACAAGCAAAGATGAAAGAGAACAACAGAATGTACTACTATAAATCTATTTTGTGCCTTGCCTTCCAGTATCTCTTCCAAAGTGATCTAGCATGAATTGCAGGGCAACCACTCAGATGTGATGCATCCATTGCCTCATGAAGGTTGCACAATCTACAAATTTCTGTTGGTATAGTGTTCATTCCATGCAGTGTTTTGAAAGGCAATAATGGCCAGTATTAAAGCCATAAAGGAATGTCAAAAATTCTATAAATCCATGTTTTATGACTGTCCATTTCAGCAGCGTCTTTCCAGAAAGCTTCTCTGTAGTGATTTCTGACTACTCTTTTAGCTTGTTCTGTCTGCAGCTGCCTTTGTAATCTGCCATTGGGAGGAGGGGACAACATTTTTATAGGGATGCAATTTTTCATGTATCTGAAACTTACTGAGCAAAACTTTTATGTTAATTTAGCTAGCATTTGTCGTAATGTCCGAGCGTGCTGACAACTACACCAAGAAGGCGGGAAAAAGACATTATATACTCTCCCTTTTAAAGGGAAATTGGGGATTAGGGGATCCAATCGCCAAACCCTGGCGGTGGAGAATCATCATCCACCTTGTCACCGTTTTGAGGCCACTCTAGAGTCATTAAAGTTTTTTTTTTTTTTTTTTTTTTTTTTTTTTTTTTTTTTTTAAGCAGGAGACATGAGAAATGAGCAATGCCCTCGCCGGAACTCGAACCACGGACCTCTCGAACACGCGCAGAGCGTGCTGACCACTAAGCACGTGCTAAGAAGGCAGGAGAAATATCTTATACAGTTATTTGAAGAATATTGCCTCCTTTCTTTGCCAACAAATCAATCTGCTTTTTCACTTCCATGAAAGCCACAGTGTGATTTCATGGCAACTTCTTTTATATCTTGAGCTAAGTTGTTTAGTAGCTGCTGACGCTCTGAAATACCGACAGACACTGGTGATTCGAAGTAAGAATTGTCAGAAAAGGAGTTTTCGAATCAGAGAGTATGATAACCTTTGAAGAATGTTCAAGGAATAAGATCGATTACGCGCCAAGTGTGCTACCGTTACACCCCGAAGGCATGCTGGAAGGAGGGAGAAAATACTTTATAGGTTAGATGAAGAATTGAGTTTAAAGAAAAGTATTGAATTCATAAAACAAATTTCCCAACGTGAAATTTTTGTAATAACTCCAGTGTACATTTTAAATCATTTTATAATTCGAAAAATTAATCAAAAATTGGAAGAAGATAGCAAACTGAATCATGTTCCAGGCAGTATGGAACAGTGCATGATATGCTAACCGGACTGAAGAAAGATGCGTCTTCAAACTAATGGAATAGATTCCAGACGCATGCTTGACAATAGCTTTAGTTATAATTCTTAAACTTTTGTTTTAATAGTAAAACTAATTATGCGCTTGAAGCTCAATAAGCTCGAAAACTGTGTCCGTACCAGCACAAGATGGCAAAATCTTTACAAATTATGTCAGTATATTTTCGATATATTGGCGTATACATCCAAATAACGATGGTCTGCTTTTCTTAAGATCAAAAGATAATTCCACTATCAAGTATTAAACGTCTTTCTACCTGAAGTGAATCTAGTAAATCTCTTTGATAGACTGTAGAATAAAGAAGCGCCATGTTGCCTGTAGTCAGGCAATGTGAAAAATTGGCATAAACAGCAACAAATACAGAAATGGGTTTCAACTGTCATACTGCAATGTTCTTTAACGTCGTGTGGATTTCTTCATGGCATTTAAATTATTAAAATTCCTTTGCCTGGATCATAATTAGAGAAAAAATGATTTCTAAATTTTCTAGAATTCAAATCCTAAAATATTCTGGAATTCTTCATATAATAAATAATAGTAAGAAGAGAAAAAAACTTATTATTAGAGCAAAATTTGAAACTTGTGCTTAATGAGCAATAAATTCAAAGATACACTTATGTGAATTAAGGAGGTGCGAATGAAATTTAAAAAATTCATTTTATCAGCATAATCTGCTTGAATATACACTGAAGTGACAAAAGTCATGGGATACCTCCTAATATTTTGTCGGTCCTCCTTTTGCCCGGAGAAGTGTAGCAACTCGACGTGGCGTGAACTCAACAAGTCGTTGGAAGTCCCGTGCAGGAATATCGAGCCATGCTGCCTCTATAGACGTCCATAATTGTGAAAGTGTTGACGGTGCAGGGTTTTGGGCACGAACTGACCTCTCGATGATGTCCCATTAATGTTCGATGGGATTCATGTCGGGCGATCTAGGTGGCCAGATCATTCGCTGGAATTGTTCAGAATATTCTTCTAACCAATCGCGAACAATTGTGGCCCGGTGACATGGCGCATTGCCATCCATAAAAATCCCATCGTTGTTTGAGTACGTGAAGTCCATGAATGGCTGTAAGTGATTTCCAAGTAGCTGAAGGTATCCATTTCCAGTCAATGATCGGTTCAGTTGCACCAGAGGACCGAGTCCATGCATGTAAAAACAGCCCAGACCATTATGGAACCACCACCAGCTTGAACAGTGCCTTGTTAACAACTTGGGTCCATGGCATCGTGGGGTCTGCGCCACACTCGAACCCTACCATCAGCTCTTACCAACTGAAATCGTGACTCATCTGACCAAGCTACGGTTTTCCATTCGTTTAGGGACCAACCGATATGCTCACGAGCCCACGAGAGTCGCTGCAGGCGATGTCGTGCTATCAGTAAAGGCACTCGAGTCCGTCTTCTGCTGGCATAGCCCAAGAAAAACAAATTTCACCGCACTGTCCTATCGGACACGTCCCTCGTACGTCCCACGTTGATTTCTGCGGTTATTTGACGCAGTGTTGCTTGTCTGTGAACATTGACAACTCTACGCAGACGTCGCTGGTCTCGGTCGTTAAGTGCAGGTGGTCGGCCACTGCGCTGTCCATGGTGAGATGTTATGCCTGAAATTAGATACTCTCGGCACACTCTTGACACTATGGATCTCGGAATGTTGAATTCCCTAACGATATCCGAAATGGAATGACGCATGCGTCTAACTCCAACTACCATTCCGCGTTCAAAAACTGTTAATTCTTGTGGTGCTGCCATAATCACGTCAAAACCTCTTCACATGAATAACTTGAACACAAATGAAAGCCCTGCCAAAGCACTTCGCATTTATACATTTTCTACGCGATACTACTGCCACCTGTATATTTGCATATTGCTTTCCCATGACTTTTGTCACTTCAGTGTATTTGAGTTGATGCTCTCATTTTTTGCATTTTCTCAGAATCTTTTTAATTCAAAAAAAAAAAAAAATAGAGAGAGAGACATTAATAAACATTAAATATAGAACGCTAAGTTCTCTCCAGTGTGGGACTCAGGACCATCACGAGATGGTATTGGTGGTCCAAGTGAAATGTAATTGCGACAGCAGACTTTTTTTTTTTAATGGATACCTCCATTGGACTTCGATAAAATTATATTTTTCTAAATTTTGGATTAATACGTTGAATAGGTTTTTTTAGCGAAATTAGAAAAAGACGCATGTTGAAAAGCATACGAAGGTCCAAATTATCGCATCGCGAATTAAAAGTTCGTAGAATTCGAAGATTCGTGTATTCCCCACCTTATCATAGCGTAACTTTAGCCGATTCTTCATACCAAAACATATAACGGAAGGACTAAAATAAAAAAAATAATAAAAAAAAGTATAGAAATCACAATTATGTAGGGAAAGGATTTCAGTTCTTCTCCTCTATAATTGTGATTTCTATATATCCTTTCTATAGATTTGTCATTTTTGCAAAAACATTAATAAAAATTTCATTTATGTTTGATTTTTGACATTTTTTTTAAGGAAACCCAAATTGTAATATACTTATTTTCACATTTAGCTGCAATTATAATTTACTTATCTGCATGTTAAATGCTGCACATCATAAAAGAAATATCAATTTTTGTTTTTATGTAATCGAAAAAAAATTTTTTTTTTCTTTTTTTCGTACAGTGTTGCCATGCACGCTTTGAAATTGTTGAGTTTGTTAATTAAAGATTTATTAAAGTTTAACAAAATATGAAATAGGTAAAATAAATTCAAAATTTGGGCTTCGAGGTGCCCATATTCGAGAGTGGGGGACTACGTTATTGAAAATTTGATGTCTCTAGATACTATTGTTTTTTCACAGTTCGAGAAACATACATACATTCATGCAAATTATTCGTTATTTAATTACACCCAAAGAATTGGATTGGATTGGATTATTTAATTATGGCAAAGCACAAGAAGGCTACCTGCCTAAAGGGAGGCATTCCTTCGTGGAGGACTTTCTAAGTGAAACTGGCTCGTATACACGTTACACATGGGGAAAACCACGAAAACGCTCATGCAGCCAGCCCGTTCGCGGGACTCGAACCTCGGACTGAACTACCAGTGTTCAGCGTCTTTACCGCTCGGCCGCTGGTAGGCTATTACTCCCAAAGAGGCGTTTTTTTAACGTTTTCCGTGTTACTTTTATTTGTAAAGCATTATGTTCTTCCCACTTAAACCATAAAATTCAGTTCAACAGCAATATTACAAAATATTTAAATACACATCTTTAGAATTTTCGATACACAGTCTCGCGAGCTGGAGATAATTTTTTTTTTTTTTTCTTTTTTTCGTACAATGTTGCCATGCTCGCTTTGAAATTGTTGAGTTTGTTAATTAAAGATTTATTAAGGTTTTACAAAATATGAAATAGGTAATAAAACAAATTCCAAATTTGGGCTTCGAGGTGCCCATATTCGAGAGTGGGGGACTACGTTATTCAAAATTTGATGTCTCTAGATACTATTGTTTTTTCACAGTTCGAGAAACATACATACATTCATGCAGATTATTCATTATTTAATTAGTTTAAATATAATGCGGGGCTCTAATATTTGATGGCAATAATTTGAAAAATGAAACGCAGTTTTATAGTGCACGACGCAAAATGCCAAAACGACCCCTCCTGGGCAGAGTGTCCCTTTTGGACTACTAAATCAATTTCTTTGTAAAAGCCACAACATGTATTTAAAAACACATTTTTCGCTCACTAGTTCCATTTTAACTGCCTTCATCCAAACAGGCCTTTACAAATTAAAGCAATTGTTTCAACAAATTGCAATTTAAAAATCTTTACTATTTTTGAAACTGCTGTATGCAATTTCAGGTGACAGTGCTGAGCTAATTTAATTTTTAATATTTCCATTTCTTCTTTCAGAAACATAAATGAAGAAATAATGGCTACCTATAGAAACTGCAATGTATCATTATCAAGATACATCATTGCAGAAATGACTTATGTTACCCTTAACACATTAAAATATCGTGTTCTTTATTAGCTTAAATTAGGTAAAATAAGTATTACTTAAGGTCCCTGCTAAAATGAAAAAACATATAAATAAAAGAATAATGATCAAGGGATTATTTTAAGCTTAATGTAAATAATTACCGATCTAGTGCTTAAAGTTTTCATGTTCTATTGGGCATAATAGCTGTGTATATTATTATTACGGATAATTTATAAGGATATGTTCCGTCAAAGAACATTTGTATCAGATGTAGATTGCTTAATGACACAGCTGCATCACGTTAAGTTTCTACTACGTTGTGCTTAATGCAAAGTTGCGTTATGAAACATAATGAGGAGACAGTTTTACGCTTGAAATGCTTCCTTAGGGTATTTGTACTGATACGCTACCTGTAAAAGCCCTTGTTTAAATTTAAGCAAACAATCACCTAACTTTTATTTTTGGCTTTTGAAAAAGTAAAAAATCATGTTTTAAAACAAAAATCAGCTGACTTGAACCATTTTTAGTAGGATCGATTAGTTTAAGAAGGCAGCCCTGAGAATGATAACTTCTGTTAATGAAGACACCTCGTGACCTTGTTTAGCATCATTAGGAAAAGGAAAATTCAGCTGGCATCCATTAGTAAGGAAAAAAAAAATTAGAAATAGGTGTACATTAGTAGCCTAGAAAAGAAATTTGAAAGAGAACTTTTTTTAACCAAAGGATTTCTTCTTTTATGTTTGATAAAATTAAAAAAAAAAGGTAAAAGAAAATATATATCAATTTTTTACTTAAAACTTTATTATTATTATTATTATTACTAGCCTAAAGGTGCAATTTTCCCAGAAGGGCTATTAATTTCTTTTGGAGTTTTGCGCAGGTTCACTTTTCAAATTGCTGCCACCAAATATTAGAGCCCTGTATTATATTTAAATAAATTAAATAATGAAGAATCCGCTTGAACGTATGTATGTTTCTAGCGTTGTGAAAAGACAACGGCACCTAGAGACATCGAATTTTGAATAACGTAGTCCTCCATTCAAATATGGGCATCTGGAAGCCCAAATTTGGAATTTATTTTATTATCTGTTTCGTATTTCGTCAAACATCAAAAAATTTTGATTAAGAAGCTCAACGATTTCAAAGCAAGAAATGGCAACACTGTACGAAAAAAAAATGTTTTAATCTTCAACACGCGAGACTGTGTATCGGAAATGTAAAATATATGCTCTTTTTAAATTATTTTTCGATATTGCTGTTGAATTGAAATTTATGGTTTAAGAGGGAAGAACATGATATTTAATAAATAAAGGTACCACACAAAACGTTAAAAAAAACCCTTTGGGCGTAATATAAAATTTGAAAGCTTTCAAATCTGTCATTATTATTATTATTTTAATTTAAGTATTTTTAGAAATAATGTTGTAGGGTTTATATTTATTTTAACTAACATTTATTTTAAGATGTCTTTCCTGTCAAGTCTTACTTTCTCCTGGAATTGCCACTGCCAGAGTATGTAAATTTTAGTAGAACGCGCAAAGTATTCAAATTTTCAGCGGAAGTATTTTTGAGTTAAATAGAAGGGAAACGAGTTTGTAGGTGTGCTTTCTTGATTCACGAGCGTGAAGGTTGCTAGGTAGAAATTTAAGAACCGCGCGTTTCGGCCTGTGAGCCTACTTCGGCAGTTAGTTGAATCTTTCAACTTCATATTAAGAAAGTTTGCTGAAATCTCAGCTGTATCTTAAAACGCGGTTAATTTAGTCACGTTTATAGAGCCTCGTAGGTAGTGAGTGACCTTGTTATTTATTCATCCTGATTATTTATTTTTAGTTGTACTTTTCGATTTTTAGTTAACCGCTGGGTCGGCGTAGTTTGTGAGCGTCAAGTGAACGCATCTGTAACTTTTAAAGTGGAATAAAAAGGGAGTTAAACCCTCCTTAAGAGTTTGTGTAATTTTCAGTTCATAGCAGTCACTACTACGGTTGCGGGCAAGTTGGCGCCACGCAACACTACAATGTCATCAAGAGAAGATGGAAGTGTGTAAAACATATGATTATGTATAAAATTAAAAAAGTAACAACTTTGTGTTTCACATAGATTTTAGTCAAGACCAACTACCTGTAATACAGGTTCTTTTGAACAACGTATCAGTAGAAGCACTCGTGGATACCGGAGATCAAGGAAACTTTTTAAATCAAAATTTCTATTATAGAAATTTTCGAAAAGTGAGTTTACTTAAAAATAGCAGTATGGAAATCATAGCTGTACAAGGCAAAGTTTTTGAATGCATCGGGAAGCTGTCGCTTAACGCATATTTATTTATTTTATTTATTTACCATCAGATGAGCAGCTGCACCGCCTTTAAGACATTCAGCTTTTACGCTCAACTGATGAAATCATCTACCAACTGTGTTGTTATGTAAAATACAATAAAATTTTAGAATTTTGATAATTACATAATAAAAATAAAATATCAAGAAATAAATATATAAATAATACAATAAATAATAAACATAAATAGATACAATAAATAAAAGTTAAAAATTTAGAATAAGATAAATACAATGTTGTTATATATGAAGTCAAATAAAGTATCAGAATTTTGAGAATTATATAATAAAAATTGAAGAAATTAAATATATAAAAACATAATACCTAAAGAAATATGAAAGTAAATGAAACGTAAATAGATAAGTAAATACTTAAGAAGATCATTACAAATTTTGAAAATGAACAACATAATGTATAAGAATAGTAGAGGCTGAGAATGTAAGATATGTAAAGAGTAAAGTATTTCATTATGGAGAATGAAGAGCAGTAATTGAATAAAAGTTGATGAGAAATAGTATTTGAATGAATTAGGATGACCTGAATGAAAAGTTCGTGGAAATTCTTGATAGAGAGTCATTCTTGAGTAAAAGACTTGACTAAAAATCTTGAGTTGAGACTTTATTAATATATTAAGGAGATGGAGTTAGAAAATATCCTTAAATTCTTGATCGAGCTTGAGAGATCTTGAAGGTTTAAATAAAGATAGTCTTGAGTGAAAGCATTAAAATGAGGTAGTAGAAAGAATGGCTTATTAAGTAAGGTAAATGAACAAAGAATAATGATTTCAAGTTCCTTTAAGATTATCGATGTTTGCGGAGATATAATTTATTATATTATGAAGATTATTTCTGAGAATATTACTTTTTAATAACTGTTGAAACCATAACTGAGCAGAAGTTAAATTGTATGCTTTAAGGTGATAATCTTTAGTAAGGTTGCAGTGAAAGAGATAATGATCTATTGTGCCTTCATTACCACAGGTACAGAGATTTGTATGCTGAAGTCCGAATCTATGAAGGTATTCTGGAAATGGACCATGAGCTGTTAGGAAAAATGTAATTGAACGGTTGGTAGATATTAATGATCTTGAAGGTTTTGACATGAAAGTAAAAGTTCTTCTGCCGGTAGTTGCTTCAGTCCAGGTTTGCTTCCATAAGTGCATTAATTCTGTTTCTAATTTTGTTTTTAGTAATGATATTGGATATGGAATTGAGTAATTTGGAAGGGAAGAATTGTTTGCAGCCCCTTTTGCTAGTTCGTCTGCGAGCTCGTTACCACTATTACCGATGTGTGCTTTAATCCATTTGAAATGTATTACCGATGTGTATGTATTACCGATGTATGATCTATTACCGATGTGTGCTTTAATCCACGCTTAACGTATAGGTGATAAATGAAAATTCGAAAGTTTTAATTTTCGTCGTGAAAAATTTTCAAAATAAAGTAATTTTAGGAACAGAATTCCTTAGCGCCGCGAATGCAAAAAATTGGTTCTGCAAATAACTCCATTATGCTCGATAGGGTGCCAAGGGTAATGGAAAACGAAAGCATTTCAAAACTCGACCTCCAGGATCTTAAGCAAGGTGAAAGAGCCAATCTGGAAAACCTCGTAAGTAAATTTTCCACACTATTTTCTGAAAAGTCCGAGAATACGCAGATAGTCACTCATTCCGTTGAATTAAAATCAAGCGAACCGTGTAAAGCTAAACCTTATCGATATACTAAGGAAAAAGAAGCCATAATGGAATATCATATACAATAAATGTTAAGGAATAACACAATAACACCCATCAATAGTGAATATGCTATCCAATTTTGTGCAATGCAGAAAAAGAAATAATTTGCCACCCCCCCCCGGATCCCAAATCCTGGTGTTTTGCTATTGATTACAGAAAATAAAACAGCATCACTAAATTTCTGGTCTGCCCTTTACCGGTAACAGAAGTAATTATAAGAAAAATTGGTCTGCGAAATTCATGACCACTCTTGATCTTACTTCAGGCTACACCAGTAAATAGGCATGTTCAAATAGGCATGAAAAGAGGAGACGTAAATAAACCGGCGTTTAATTACAAAATCAAGCACTTATGCGTATTTACGTATGCCGTTTGGACTTTGAGGGGCCCCCTTGAACTTTTTGACGCGCTATGGACATTATTCTGCGTCCTGTCCTCAGGAAATCCACACAAGCCTGACAAGGCCCGCATTCCCTGACAAGGCCACACATGCCCTGACAAGGCCTCGCAACAGACAAACCCAGGATACGGCACGGAGATGGTACTCGGAAAGGACTGTACAAACAAGACCGCTGGTGGGTAAAATGAAGTAGACACCAGCCTAAGCTCAAGGCCCACAGCAAGGACCGAAGCAACCAAGAATCGGCAGGCAAAAGTCGGCGACTACAGGCGCTCCAAGAGCCAGCGTTCCTGCCAGCAAAAGGAAAAGACAGGAGACACCACCATTGGAGACGAAAAGAAAGATGCTCAGAGGGGGAAAAAAGACAAAGCCAACCCCCAACCAGTGGAAAGAAAGCAGAGATGAAAAGTCGCCAGTTTAATGACATCACATGGAAGTATTTCTGTAATAAAAGGATGGCTGAGTATCAGGCAATGATAAGTGTATTTTTCAATAAATCTTTTCTGTTTTGTAAAATTACATGAAAATCGTATACTTGAATAATATCATTATAACCAGCGACACCACTGAGGAACATGTGAAACACCTCCAGGAAGTTTTTTCATTTTTAAAAGAAGCAGGATTAACTGTTAATGTATCAAAATGTAAGTTCGCAACGAAAGAATTACGATATTTGGGATACAAAATCTCAGCTGACTCCACTGCAAACTCGTATCGAGACTTAAGATTAAAAAATAAAAGCAATAAAAAATAAAAAAATAAGGCAAAGAAACTGTCATCTTTTCTTGGCATATACTCATATTACCGTTCTTTTATCCAAAATTTCGCCAATATTGTTGAACTCTTGCTAGTGTTAAAACAGAAGAAATCAAAGTTTGTATGGACAGCGGAGGCAAACACGACTCTTGAAGCCAAAAATTCAGCTTTAATTAATGCCCCCAGTGTTAACATCCCGTAAGGGGATAAGAATTTGGTGATCGCGGCTGATGCTTCAGATTACGCCGCGGGTGCAGCTTTAATGCAAAAAGGGCATCCTTTGTCATTTTTCAGCAAAACGTTAAACGCTACACAAAGCAATTATACAGGTGCCGAACGAGAAACGGTAGCCGTGTTAATATCAGTTCAGAAGTTCAGGGCTTATTTCGGAAAAGCATCCGTTACTGTCTATTCAGACCATGCCATGCGGCCGTAGGTAGACTATATTCTGGAAAGAATTTAACTCCCATACTAATTAGATAGGCTTTAAAGTTAGATAGGCTCTTTTTTGTCCAAGAACGGGAGCCTGAATTTAAGCAGGCAAACATTCAAAAGATGATCGATGAAGCTTTTAAAAATTCAAATGCAGCAAAAGGGCAGCAAAAATTATATAACGATAGAAAACGCCGTGAATCAGATTGTAAAGTGGCGGATAAGGTGCTGAAAAGAAAATTCACTCTGTCTAGTGCACCACAGAACTTTGTGGCGAAATTCGCCCAGAAGTTTGAAGGGCCATATGTCGTACAGCAGATCGTCAGGGCTGTCATTTATATTACTTCAGATTCGGGCGTTTGAATAAAAGCCAGTCTGGTACAATTTTTGAATAGTTTCAAAAACTGAAATGTTTTGAATGGTTTCCTGCAGGTTTCCGAATCAAAAGAGAGCGCAGCCTTAACGCACATTTTTGCCCCACCAGCGCTCCCACCACCAGAAAATAAACAAAGAATAGACCAGATGTCAACGCTTTAGACAAGCCGAAGAAGTCTCCAGAAGAGACCCTCTCGACGGATGGAAGGTCCAGCGGAAAACATTTAAGGGTGAAGGATCGTCGAGAAGAAAGGCACCAGCTAGGAACAAGGATGGCCATGCCCTGACAAGGCCTCGCAACAGACAACCCCAGGATACGGCAAGGAGGCGGTACTCGGAAAGGACTGTACAAACAAGACCGCTGGTGGGTAAAATGAAGTAGACACCAGCCTAAGCTCAAGACCCACAGCAAGGACCGAAGCAACCAAGAATTGGCAGGCAAAAGTCAGCGACTACAGGCGCTCCAAGATCCAGCGTTCCTGCCAGCAAAAGGAAAAGACAGGAGACACCACTATTGGAGACGAAAAGAAAGATGCTCAGAGGGGGAAAAAAGACAAAGCCAACCCCCAACCAGTGGAAAGTAAGCAGAGATGAAAAGTCGCCAGTTTAATGACGTCACATGGAAGGATTTCTGTAATAAAAGGATGGCTGAGTATCAGGCAATGATAAGTGTATTTTTCAATAAATATTTTCTGTTTTGTAAAATTACATGAAAATCGTAAAATAACGAAGTTACTATGGAAAGTTATTTTAGTTTTATTTGGCTAAAGCACAAAGCTATAGTGTATTCTAAGACTGTAACGTTAATGTAAAGAACTAGTCGTTCGTTTTTGTTTGTCGAAAACTTTGGTAAAACTCCAAAAATTCTGGCCTGATACAAGCAGCTTCGTATTAGTACTTGTTAATGAAAATTTGTTTTTAGGTTCGCACTTTAGCGAGAAAAAAAGTCAAGTAAAATTTTTTCATTTTATTCTGTATTGTGATAAAAATATGTGATTGTAAAATGTAAAAATATCTGTTATATTAGAATAAATGATACTGCAAATATAAGTTAAATTTCAAAGAGCATATATAATAGGTATTTAAAGCAAAAAAATTCAGAATGCAAAGTTATGTATTTAAAAGTTAATGTATTCAAACGCCAAAAATTCTGGCCTGATACAGAAAATCTTGAAATAGCACAAACAAAAATTAGCCAAGTCAAATCATGCGTTTTCAAAAGAAAGCTTGCATGTGAATATGGGGAAAATATACATTGTCTGCATGTGTTTTATAGGGCTTCCACCTACAGTCTAGTTCATTTTCATGTTTATTAGCTCATGGAGAATTAAGAAGGTTGCTGTTTGCTACCAAATTGATGTGTGGTTAGGTGGAGCGTTTGTTCACTGCGACATATAGCACTTGCGTTTTGCACCATACATTGTCGAGAGCCAAAAGGTGTTTAAGTTAAAATTAAAGCATGAATGTGACCTAAAAAAAACTACAGTATTCGGTAAACTTAAGGAAGTTACGCTAAATGCAAGAGGGTTAGGAACTCAATAAAAGGGTTAATGTATTGTGAAAATAAAGTGTTATCTATTGTTTGATAGACGCATGTATTCATCAGAATTCCTTCCAGACGACTAGAAGGACAAGACTGAATGCCCTAATGAGCAAGTACAGATGAAGAAAATGAAGAAAAGAATCATTTGTGTTATAAAATTAAACTAAAAGTTTAGGATTTGTGTGTAAACGGAGCTCAGAGCCAGTTAGATGTAGAATTTAACAGTTTGTAACAGGTCTTTAGGGACCTTTATCTAAGTTTGCTGAATTCTGGTAGGGGCAAATGTAGGGACATATATTTATTTTAAATAACCAATTTAATTTAATTGTGCGTTCTTTCCTATAAGCCTTCATTATCCTAATTGGCAATGACAGAATATTTAAATTTGGTAGCGCGCGGGAAGTAAGGCAAAATGAGAAAGAATTTTAAATAAATAGATCTACAGGGAAGGTTTTGTCAATCTCTGTCACCTCCTTCTATTTTCTACAGTTATTGCTGGTTTACAAGGCATAACAGCTTTTACATTGTTGCCACTAGTTTTCGACGCGTAATGTGTACACGACACGGTTACCTTCTATGAGATATTAATTATATGCATTTTTCCTACATTTCATTTAAACTTATTTTCTCGAATTTCCGTAGAGATATATTTCTCATTCAATTAATTCAGTTCTCGCTTCGCGACAAGGCAAAAATACATAAAACATCAAAATATCTTTATTAAAAATTTAAAAACATAGAACACCAAATAAAGTTAAAACAACTTTAAAAAAATTAGCATTAAAATTAGAGTTTCTAAGCAAAAGCAAGCAATTCGGCCAGGGCGCCAAGAAGGCAGATTTTTCAATGCACAAAACTGAAAATTTACTTTTGGTCACACTCGGCAAAAAGACACTGAAGGTGCAGAAACTGACTTAATTCACTATTGTGTTAAGTTTCAAATGTAAACAAATACGGCTGCTGCGTTAAAAAAATTAGGCTTAGCCGCACTTAAACAACTTTTAAATTGTTGATAATTCTACAACTATAACATGCAGGTTAACTAAAGGCATAAAAACCTTAACCGGAAGATAGGAACAGTATAATTCAATCATTATTATCCCTTTGTTGCATACAAATAATATAGAGAAGTTAAACAAAAAATTTTGTATTTTTTCTACTTAAAATAACCTTAATAATAATTTTAAAAAAATAATTTTATTCAAATTTCGTTTTAAATAATTGCTACAATTTGTTCACTACAGTGGACAGCAAGAATATACGTACATGCACTACAAATCTCTTCCCAACGATTTACGGTCATTGCATTTGAAATCATTTCCTGCCTTGTTTGCAGTGATCATTACCATCTTCTAAAACGTAAATCTACAACTGACATGTACATACAGATCCTCCCAAAATAACTTCATTTCGTCGATTGTGATTGAATTCATTTTGCTACGATTTTGTAACCTGTACCTATTGAATTCAAATGTCAAATGTCTAGAAATTCCTTGCCAAACATAAACATTTCCAGTGGTGTTTTGGCTTGATAAGCAGTCCATTTGGGTTTCAATTCACTCTTTTCGGTAGATCTTTATCTACCCATTCCACAATTTTCTCAAACTGACATTTAAAATAAAATGTCTAAAATGACTAATTATGAATAAAAAATGGCAGTATAAGAAAATGTAAGCAATATATAATGTTTACTATGAGAAATTCTACTAACTTGGAAACAGAAGTAGCAGCCATTTTCCAAATAGCAATGCTTTACTTAGTGATGCTATACAGCCATCTATGATCGACAGTTGAAAGTTCTAATGATGAGTAAACACATGAATGGAGTCTGTTAAGGCATTTACAGAAGAATAAACAAATTTAAACTTTTGTCTACAAACATATAAGAATAAAGAAACTGAGCTCATTAAGCCGAGTTACAGAGTGTATATGTTACGGTGAAACACCGAAATATGGAGAATGTCGACTTTCACCGGTGAATGTCAACATTCACACAGTCTCTTGGTGTATGTCCGAAATATTTTCCAAATACTCTTATTTCTGACTTACACTGGTCAATGTCGACATTCACCATGTACTAATGGTGAATGTTGAACATATAACAATATTATATTTTCTTCTACGTAATTCAGTCGCGAATAAACGTACTTGAAACTTGAAATAAGAACTTAAGAACATGAGAACCTAAAACACACAATACATTCAAAACGAGAAAGGAAAATAATAGAAGTTAAAAACTTACTTAGTTATACAGTACGTTCTAAATGAGAAAATAAAATAACAGTAATAAAAAACTTACTAAATTATGTGATTCAAATCCTTTTTATTGCAACAACTTAAACTATTATGGCACTTTATGACCTCTCTTTTCGACTTTCAAAAGAGCATATCTGTGATTGTCGACATACACCGGTGAGGGTTCGAATATACAAGAATGTAGTGAAATATTCGGTCTTTCACCGACGTATTTGGTGAATGTTGATATTCTCCGGTGCAAGTCGACATTCTCCAATTTTGGTCTTTCACGGTAACATATGTACATATATTTATATATTTTTGGTGCGGCCGCTTGCAGCCAAAAAGGGAGGTGCACATCTACATGTTATAGCGATCCCACTAGCAAAATTTCAACGTTCCAAGGCTAATTGTTTTTTAGTTATGCGAGCTATTTACATACATACGTACATGCGTACGTACTTACGTACAGACATCATGAAAAACTCTCTTTTGAATAAATTTTAAATCCTTTTTTGCAACCCGTTTAAAGTACGAGTAAAAGAGTTCGGTATTCTGTCCTTACGTACAGATGTCACTCAAAAACATCGTTAAATTGCATTCGATAGCCGTCAAAATGGATATTTTCGTTGAAATATGATACCCGAAAATTTCCTCGATTACAATACTCCCTTTACTTCGCACAATGAAGTAAAAAGAAGGAGAGAATTAATACGAAATTATATCTAAAAACATATGTAAATAAGTTTTGAAATGGTATTTAATTACTTTTCTTTATGCTCCCTACTGCAGAATTTTTGACTTCATATTCTTTTGTTTCTAAAGGTAATAGGCGAAGGCAGCGTCGAAGCGATTTCCTACCTCACCTGATCGCCTGAACGATGCAATACCCTTATCTTTGGCCTTTTTGTTTTTAAAACAAGAAAGCTGCTAGCCATTATTTCCACTTCTCATCAACAATTAACCGCGTTCTGCCACTCAGGTTAAGGATGAAGTTGTTTCGAGGATTGTGACATTGTTATTACTGCCTTCTCACCAGCGCCGATTGGTAGAGATATCACATTAAGTGACAGACACTAATACTTAGGTGTTCCATTACTTTGATGTTTATGCAAGACTAAACAGTTGATTATCCTTCCTCCTTTTGTTATTTATAAATATTTAAAAAGCGAAGATTCTCTCATTTAGGTGGCGATCCGCAACGATGTGCTCCTACAGGCCTCCATCTTGAAAGAGCTGAGTGTTATTAATAATCGTTTGCTTTGAAGGTTATACATTATTGCTGTCAAAAGAGAAGAAGAGATTATTATTTTTATTTGGTGGGTTTTAACATGAATTGTTTTGCATGTCAATAAATGTACCCCATTAATATGATAAACGAAATACGTTTCAGAGAGAATATCATGGTCGAGTAACGCAGTTATATCTGTCAATTTAAATAGGTGAAGCTTAATGCTGTGTTGCTGTTTTTTTTTTTTTTTTTTTTTTTTTTTTTTTCCCCTTCTCTCTCGAAATTAAAACTGTTTACTAAGCGCAGAAATGGCTGCAGCAATGAATATTTCGCGGCTGAAAAAAAAATCAATGACATATATGTCTTTTATAATACCATAGCTTTCTAAGTAAAGCCGTATTGTAAAAGACTAAACGTATTCACGACGTGATCTACTTAAACTTCTCCCACTTTCCTAGCGTCATTCATGGTGTAGTGGTCCGCATGCTGAGCCGGTATTCCGGAGGTCCGTGGTTCGATTCCCGGCGAAGGCGGTTGCTAATTTTTCATCTCTCTGGCTTCCAAAAAACCCTAATGTCTCTACAAACTATACAAAAATATGTGGGGTTTCACTCTTTTATATAACAGCTAAATGTGTAGGAACCTCGTGAAAAGCTAAGTGAATAATTGCTTGAGTTCGGGAACAAACACGTAAAACTCAAGAAGGATTAATTACCTTTATTATTCAAAATAAGAGTGTACAGTCGGCTCCTTTCTCAAAGCGTACAGCAAAGCCTCCCCTTGGGCTTGAACTCAAATTAATAAGAAATAAAACTTAACTAAAGTATATAGAAGCTAATCAAGCTTTCTAAGTATGTGGCCCCTATCAAATAAGCTGACGAAGTTATCCAGGGCCTGAAATACAACCGAGCTTAGTCATAGCTTAGAGAGAGAGACGTAGCTAGAAGATGAAAGCGAGCTAGTTAGAATCTCTGGCTCTCTAACGAAGTCAGTGGAACTTCGACTTAAATACCGCTTTTACTCATTTGCATTAAACACGATTCTAAAATCCCATTCTGGTAGAAAATTGTAAGCTGGAATTAGGAAGGATAGGAAAGTAGCTTTAACTAAAGATAACCGCTAAAACACTTAGGATAAACCTTACAAATATTAAATTTAGGCTAAACTTTGAAAAAAAAATTGGCTCTAGTGTAGAATTGGGTGCCCCTTCGGTTAGCGACATTTTTTTGTAAAATTTTGGCGATGAAATTTCATTTCTGGTTACCATGATAGTTTAATCTTGCTTTAGCCTCCTGATTTTTTTAAAATAAAGATAGATTGACGTGTACATGGACAAATTTAAAGCAGTGCGCATTGCCTAGTTTGTGCAATTCTGAGATGTTTTTTCAAGTGAGAACAGATCGATGTGTACATGGACACAGAGTTTATGCAATTCTTTGACTTCTTATTTTGGTTTTGTGTAGCGGCCATCTTGAAATTGTGCCTTCCTGGCGCCGGTCTTGGCGTCAAAAAAGAATCGCCAAAAAACAAGGGGCACCCAATTGTAAACTTTTACCCCCAAAATTTTTTTTAAATTATATAATGTTGTAGGGCCATCGGAACTTTCATTGCGGCGCATAATGGAAAAAATGAGCAATAATCGAGCTTCGAACTGTCACTTGCTAGCCGGGCATGCTTCCAATTACACTACGAAGGCAGGCATTAAGGAAGAAGAAAATTATTACTTCATTACTATTATTAAGGGTGTTGGAACCCAAAATCTTCAAAAAATTGTGATTTCGGATTTTTGCATTTTCAAATTCTCTACACTTTTATCTTTCTAAAAATACCATTCTTTAATCTCTATGAAAATTAGAACTAAAAAAAAAATCTAGTTTTAATTTGTCATCTACTGCTTTGATCAATGAGGATTTTTACATAAAAACGCGTTTTTCTCCAAACGTGATTTTTTTATACTCGATGTACCTTTTCTCAGGAACTACTGCTCACAGGTATCTAAGCTTTTTATGGCTTATTTATTAGGTTCCCTAATATTTACTGAAATGAGCTTTTTGTAATAAACTTAGAAAAAAAAATTTTTTTTTAATTTTTTTGTCTGAGAAAAGTGCTAAATTTTACTATGCCTAACAAAATATTCTGTAATTTACTCTAAAATTCAAAATGCTTCAAAAGCTCATTTCAGTATAATCAGGTAGGTATACTTTAATTACAGAAAAAATTTCAAGCTTGTATCTACAGCAGATTTTGAGAAAAGGTACATCGAAAATGGCCAATTTAACATTGTCGGTATAGGGGTTTCTAATACCCCTTAAAATACTTATATTCTTCCCTATTTACAGATTGGCTGGAGAGGAGAGACCCAGTCGTCTTATTCCAGACGCAACTTAGGTATTTAGAGATGTATTACTTAAGTATTTATGGAATAGGTATTTACAGAGTACAACTTAGGTATGACTTTCCATTGGGTATTCATAGAAGCATGAAATCGTCGGGATTCGAACTTCGGATCTTTTTATTTCGAGCCCGAGTTGCTTCCAACTACACCATAAAGGCACGAGAAAGAAAATACATTACATTCCTCCTTCATTTAAAGACCCACAGACGAGGCGAGGACCCAGTCCCCAAATCTTAGTAGTGACAAAATATCGCATAACACATTTTTAGTTCGGGTGCCAGTGTAGAGTCTGTGAAATATGAAAAATGAGCAGTGCCATGGCTGGGATTCGAATTCCGGACCTCCCGACTATCAGTCAGACATACTTCCAATTGCACCATGAAATATTGTAAGAAGATAGAAAATACTTTACAACGTTATAAAGGAATTTTTGGTGTAGATGTAGTATCTTGCATCTACTAAATCTTTTAGTCATAATCTTGCCTTGCTGCAACAGATATTTACGGTGACATGACATCTTTTTAAGCATAACTTTGACATTTCCAATATCTGTTCTTTTCTAACATCTCTTATTTTCTAAAATATTTAATTGTACCATATATTATTATAATTTAAATCCTTTGTGTATTATTCTAGCATTTACAGTGCTAATTTGATGAAATTTTGTTTCGAGGTCAAATTTAAGAAGTTTTGAGGTTTAATTGATTACGGCAAAGCACACTAGGGTTATCTGCCTAAGGGGGGATGCTTTCGTGGAAGACATTTTAAGGGAAACTGGCTTAACCGCGTTCTTCCACTCAGCTTCATAGATGGAGAAAACCATGTAAATACCCATGCAGCCAGCCCGTTCGCCTGAAATCGCACCTAAGTCAGAACAGAACTACCAGTGTTCCACGATTTTACCGCTCGGCTGCTGTTGGGCCTCAAATTTGACAAAATAACAATTTGTTTGTAGAAAACACTGTTGTAGTATAGTTTCAAATTTTAATTTCTTCTCAAAATATTCTTACTCCAGATTTGAAGTATCTAGGGTAAGAGAACGTTGTGTTTGAAATGAACATTACAGTGGAATATTTTAAAAGATGCCTGGTTCAGATCCTGGCTACTGGAACTAGTTGCATGGGACTTTTTGCCGTTTTCCCTCTGCATATCGTGAAGATAAAACCGCTTTCTTTTCCAAGTCCTCTACAAATGTATCTCTTAGGCAAATAACTCTAGTGTAATTTCTATAATATAATAGATATAATTCATTTTCTCTTCTCCGTTCGCTTTTCAGTTAAGGAAAAAATCTGATGTGTACACCACATGAATTCCTTGTACGGAATATTAAATTATTATATGCAATTTTCCTGCATTTCATTTAAGCATATTGAATTAAAAGTTAACGAATTTTTAATTAAATCTACTTCGCATAAACCATAGCGCATAGCGCATAAACCACAATAGAATAAATGAACTTCTTAAAGTTCACCATATTCAGTTCTCACTTCGTTGCAAGGCAAAAATACATAAAAATTCAAAATATTTTCATTAAAAAGTGGAAGATATATAAAAATATAAAATACCAGGCACAGTTAATTATTATTATTATTTTTTTTTTTTTTTTTTTCAATTACAGTTTCTATGCAAAAGAAAGCTAATAACTTAAATGAAAATTCCAGAATGAATTAAGCATAATTTAATTCGCAATAATAAAATAAGACGTTACTTTGTTGTTGCGAAGCTTTGTTTCTCTAGATCGGCAACAAATCAACTATTCTGCTAAGTTTCAAATGTAAACAAAAATTAGGCTTAGTAAATTAAAAAACCTTTTAAAAATTTAAAAATTATTCGCAATTTAAAAAAATTTTTAAATTGCGGATATTTTCACAATTCTTGAAGGCATAAAAACCTTAACCGGAAGATAAGCACAGTACAATTTAATCATTTTTAAAGCAAAAAAATGCATAATTTACAAACATATAAGAATAAAGAAACTGAGTTCACTGAGCCGATTAACAGAGTGAATACATATATATACAAATATTTATATACTTTTGGTGCGGCCGATTGCAACCAAAATAGGAGGTGCACATCTACATGTTATAGTAGTCATATCTTTAAAATTCCAACGTTCTGAGGCTACTCGTTTTTGAGTTGTGCGACATACGTACGTGCGTACAGGTACCACAGAAAACTCTCTTCCGGATCCATTTTAAGTGAGTTTTATAATTTTTTTGGGGGGAAAAGAGTCCTTTCTTTTGTCCTTAGGTACAGATGTCACGTATAAACATCGTTAAATTGCGTTCGATAGCCGTCAAAATGGATATTTTTGTTGAAATATGATACCCGAAATTTTTTGCAATCGCAATACTTGCTTTTTACTTCCTACAAGAAAGTAAAAAATCTGATGTGTACACCACATGACTTCCTTGTACGGAATATTAAATTATACGCATTTTTTCTTGCATTTCATTTAAACTTATTGGATTGAATTAAATCTACTTCGCCGACAGCGCATAAACCACAATAGAATAAATACATTCGTTAAAATTCACTCTAGTACTTGTTTACCATAGCGACACTCTGGCGCTAGATTCACTTAACAGTATTAATAATTATATAACAGTTAACTTCTATGATAATTATATAACGGAAACTAAGTTAACTGTTATATAATCCAATAATTATATAGTTAACTTATATACTTAATATTAGTTAACTTATATACTTCGTTCATATTATAACTCATAATGCACAAAATTTACATCATTTAAAGAATAGAATTATGTAATCGTTGCCACATGTTCTATTCAAATACTATAATAAAGCTAGAATGATGTATAAAAGAAATTAAGCAAGCAAAACAAAAAAGAAACAGTTTTTCATGGACGATTGAGTATTTCTCATTTAATTAATTCAGTTCTCACTTCGCGAAAAGGCTAAAATACATAAAAACTCAAAATATCTACATTAAAAATTTTGAAGTAAATCTTAAACACTTATTTCCTCGAAAAAATTCCAGAAAGAATTAAGCATGATTTTAATTGGCAATAATAAATGAATGCGTTATCTTTGTTGTTGCGAAGCTAAGTTTCTCTAGATTGGCAACAAATCCACTAGTCTCCTGTTTCAAATGCAAACATCAATGGCCGCCATAAAAAAAAAGGCTTAGAGGCACTTAGACAACTTTAAAATTGTTGATAATTCTAAAAATATTGCATACGGATTTACTAAAGGCATAAAAACCTTAACCAGAAGATAAAAACAACATAATACAAACATTTTTAAAGCAAAAAAATGTACAATTTACAAACATATAAGAGTAAAGAAACTGAGATCACTGAGCCGGGTAACAGAGTGGATATATATATCTAAATATATTTATATACGTTTGGTGCGGCCGATTGCAACCAAAATACGAGGTGCACATCTACATGTTATAGCAGTCCTATATACCAAATTTCAACGTCCTGAGGCTACTCGTTTTTGAGTTATGCGAGATACGTACATACGTTCGTACAGACGCCACGAAAAATTCTCTTCAGAATTAATTTTAAAGCAGTTTTATAATCTTTTTGAAGGAAAAGAATATTTTGTTCTGTCCTTACGTACAGATATCACGCAAAAACATCTTTAAATTGCATTCGATAGCGGTCAAAATGGATATTTTCGTTGAAATATGCTGCCTGAAACTTTTCGCGATTACAATACTTCCTTTTTACTTCGTACAAGGAAGTAAAAAGCATGTTAATGGACGTCTTTTATCAAGACCAACGAACTTGTTTCTAACAATAAAGTTTCCTATAAGTTATTCAAGGCAATGATTCTGGAATAAACTTTAGATCAAATGACGTATTCATGTTCATTTGTGTCAAAGAATTCTAATCGCGATTGAGAATGCTCGTGTATTTTCTTATTTTACTAAATTTAATGCTTAATTAGCCATTTTGCAATCTAAATAAAGAGTTTCAGACATGAACTTATTTTTTTCGCATGCATAATTAACATCTGCATTTTGCTTCTTTTGTGTGATCCTTGTTTTGTTCCTTTTCACTCTTTTTTCTTTCTCGATATATCATTAACCATAGTTATTGTCCTCAGAAAATCAAAGCCTCTGTGCAGGCAAGCATTTAGGTAATCGCGTCCGCAACAAATACACCAGAGTATCAACGGCAACGATCCATGTGCAACAACACACAACTCGGACCAAATGGTGGATAATCTACAACGCGAATGTTGATTCAAGGAGCCAAAATCTGACACCTGGTTGAAATAATTATGATGGATTGCGAATGCACAAAAGACATCTGTTATCGTGATGCGATATTAAACGAAACAGGAAAAGATAGAGACCAGGAAAATGGTGGGTTGCGTGACACTTCATCTACGTTTGCGAAAGTGGTTCGTGTGCATCCGATGTCTCAATTATACCTATTTCTTAGGCAGACACTGTATCGACAAAGATGGACATTTCGCACCAGCGCCTACTGTCGCGAGCTCTAATCCGTATTCGTGTAGTTTCGATTGCACCGACAGAGGAAAGGAGACACAAAGCCTTGTCGAGCAAATCAATTGAGACTGTCCAAACAATACATTCGCTTCGATTTCAATTTTACGCATTGATTCAACGTAAACTCTCGTTAATAACAGACCAGTATTAGATGGATTTGGGGATATTACAGTAAAAAGTTCAACTGTAGAGTTGCATATGTATATATTTTGCATGACTTAGATAACTGAACTAAACAGATTCTTCGAGACCTATGAATTAAGTAAATGTTGCCTAAAATCAATCATTTAATATGCACATATATATGCTACCGTGAAAGCCCGAAATTGGAGAATGTCGACTTTCACCGGAGAATATCAACATTCACCAAATACGTCGGTGAAAGACCGAATATTTCACTAAATTCTTGTATATTCGGACCCTCACCGGTGTATGTCGACAATCACAGATATGCTCTGGTGAAAGTCGAAAAGAGAGATTATAAAGTGCCATAATAGTTTAAGTTGTTGCAATAAATAAGATTTGAATCACATAATTTAGTAAGTTTTTTATTACTGTTATTTTATTTTCTCATTTAGAACGTACTGTATAATTAAGTAAGTTTTTAATTTCTATTATTTTCCTTTCTCATTTTGAATGTATTGTGTGTTTTAGGTTCTCATGTTCTTAAGTTCTTATTTCAAGTTTCAAGTGCGTTTATTCGCGACTGAATTACGGAGAAGAAAATATTGTTATATGTTCAACATTCACCATTAATACATGGTGAATGTCGACATTGACCGGTGAAATAAGAAATAAAGTCAGAAATAAGAGTATTTGGAAAATATTTCGGACATACACCAAGAGACTATGTGAATGTTGACATTCTCCAGATTTCGGTGTTTCACCGTAACATAGATAGATAATTAGATAGATAGATAAAGAAACTTAATAAGAGGCAAAAATTAAAAATAAATTTTTTATATCCGTCCTGCACTATAGCTGCACGATTGAAGTAAAATAAACTTAAAGCATCTAAAGTAAAAGCAAATTGGAATCAAAGCAAGGCACATCCTCAACAATATTAATAATTGCATCCTTGTATAAGAGGTTTAACCCAGTATCTAAACAATTCAAAATTAAGAAAGGATCAAAGTAGTACAAATTGGAAAACTAAAAATGCGAAAGGGAAAAAATAGTATACAAGGCAATAGAAATATAAAATTTAATCTTTTTTTACTTAAACTCTAATTCAAAACTCATCAGGAGAAAATGAATTAAAGTTTCATAACAGTTGATTAATACGCATCGAAAACGTGTTTCATTCTCCTGGTTCATTTGAGATCAAAAACCGGAAAAAGAAACAAATTTTTATTACATTAAAATTGATACAAAACGGGAAAAAGTGAATCTCAAATGTGCCAGGATTTTCCCTATGCGCCTTCTAAACACTGGGAAAAAAAGAATAAAATATAACATTGTTTCAAACTGACTACATTAAAAAAAAAAAAAAAAAAAAAAAAAAAAAAAAAAAAAAAAAACATGAAACTTTACATTATGTAAAATGACCATTCGAAAAGGAAACTCAATAATCTTAAGAATATATATGTGATGTACCAGCTTTTGTCGTAGGTTAAATTATCAGACGATAAATTTTAAAAAACAGTATCCATTTATTATATTTCAGGAGAAAAAAGCAGTTACAAAATCAGATATCCGGAGTAAATAAAAAAGAATTACTAATAACTTTTTGTATGAAGTTTACTGCATCGTGACATTAAAGAAAAAGCCCCTATATTCCTTTTGCGAGTCCTTTTATAGCCTCTGGAAAGGCGGAGCTTCCAAGAAATGACGTCAGCCTCGTCAGCCAATCCAGTTTGCTTTAAATATCTCCAGAACATTCTAAAACTGTACGTGTAGAAAAGGCGGGAAAAACAACTTGACTACGGGGCTGTGGATTTAATTCCACGTATTTTCAAATAAGAGACCGTCGCCATTAAAAATGAAAAGAACATACAGTTAGAATTTTAAGTGTATTCTTGACTATGGAATTTTATTATTACAAATATATATATATATATATATATATATATATATATATATATATATATATATATATATATTAAGATAAAACAAAATACGATAGCCGCTTTAAAAATAATTGGCGAATTCAAAATTAACATTCTAGATTTTGTGATTAGGCAAGAGATATCTGCATTAAGTGTTACGTAGGATCGCATGGTTAATTTGAATAACGCAGTTTACACTTATAACGCTATTTTTAAGACCGAGAGAGGAAGTCCCCAAATTGAATAAAAAATAAAAGAGGTTATACCCAATTAAATTTAGAAGTTTGCTTTCATATGTTTTATCTAACACATTATTTGTAAGATACTCACATAATGTTTGTTCACATTGCAAACAGAAACTTTAAGCTCGTTGAGACTTAGGAGACACTTGTTATCTATGCTATTGAGGGAATCGCACTTTTGTTCTGAAATGACTTATCTCCCCTTTTTTTTTTTTTTTTTTTTTTTTTTCTATATTTCGATTCTATGACTCAGATTATACCTAAATTCAATTTTATAAAATTTGGCGAAAAATTTACCGAGAAATTTAAAAATTTATATCGGCGCACTTTTGTTCAATCTGCTCCAAGAATAATTCATTTGGCGAAATTATTAATTCATGGTAACCTATTTTACTTTCCATTTCACAGTGCACGAGCGGGAAAAAAATTCATTTGTTTATTCTTTTGAATAATTTTAACAAAGTGTGTAAACTACATTTGACGTTCTTATCGTTTATAACAAATATGTAAAATTTCAAAGCGCGTTAATATATGAATTCACGTATATCTTTGGAAATTTTGAACAAAGAACTCTCATTTTTTGCAGGTGTACCGTGAAACACATCTGCATTAAGGTGTTGGTAACAATTTTATAGGTTGTTATTCAAAATTTATTTTAAAAAATGCAAATTAAAAAAAAAAAACTTTGAATATCTGCGAATTATATTTGGAATGAACCTAAATTTGAATTGTGAAAAAAAGGTTCAAGTAAATTTAATAAAAAAAAGATATATTAAAAGTATGTATACCAAATTCAATTAACATTTGAGGAGCTAAAATTTTGGAAGCTAATTTTTTAAAAACTGTTCGTGCGATTCTTACAAAACTTGGCATTTTGATATAATTTGTGTATTACAATTAACTTATGAAAAAGAATAGTTATGTCATTGCAGAAAAAAGCCGATTTTGTTTCAGAATACCTATGTTAGAACAATGCTATATATAAATCTAATATATATTAGAAGTCGCGCTTTCGCGACATGAGAAACGCAAGTTAAAAGACAAAACTTCGTCAGTTGACTCTGTAAAAGAAGAGGTAAAGAACATTTTTTTAATGCAAAAAGGTTTTGTCCCTGAAGGACTATTGGTTTCGTTTTGCGATTTTGCGTTGAGTCACTAAAACTGTCCGTTTCACTTTTCAAACTGTTGCCACCAAATGTTAGAGTCCTGCATTATATTTGAAGAAATTAAATTATGAAAAATCTGCATAAATGTATGTCTATTTCTCGCATTGTGATAAAACAACGGTAAATAGAGCCATCGAATTTTGAATGATGTAATTCTCCTACGAATATGGGCATGTGAAGACCAAATTTGGAATTTGTTTTATTATCGATTTCATGTTTTGTAAAACTTTAACGACTTTTTGAGTAACAAACTCTCGACGGTTTAAAAGTGAGCAATGACAACACTCTACGGGGGGGGGGAGGAACTTTCAACTCCAGCGCGTGAGCTTGTGTATCGGAAATTCTAAAGATATGCTCATTTTAAAATCATTTTGCGGCATTACTGTTGAACTGGATGTTATGGTTTAAGTGGAAAGAACATATTTAATAAATAAAGGCAACACACAAAATGTTAAAAAAAAAAAAAAAAAAAAGCGCTCCTTTGGACGTAATTTAAAATCTAAAACCTTTCAGATTTTTTTTTTTGGGGGGGGGGACAAAGTGTACAGGAAAATTAAATTGAGATTTCGTCTATTTTATTAAATTAAATTGAGTTTTCGTCTATTCCGCCTATTTTATCGGTCTAATGTTATGTTTATCTTTTTTCTTTCACAATTATTAATTTTTAATTGATTTTTGATTAACTTACGAAGTACTGTTTTAAGGGTTAAATAAAGGCCCAGGAAAGAATTAATCCTTTTTAAATTAATTCCATGGTAAAAATTCTTCCGACAGAAGAATATTTCGATTTATGAACGGCTTTCAGGAATGAATTAAATTGTGAACCGAGGTTTCACTGCACTTGCTTAAATGAAGGAATTAAAGTTTATCTACTAATAAAAATCTTTGTTAAATTCCTAATTGTAGTACTTGTATGTTTGTTTTTAGAATTTACAATAAACATTTCAGAAAAACCCCATCGAAAAAAAAATTGTCATGATTCAAAACTTAATATACATTAATCGATTTTTCGATTATCCGAGGTGGTATGGTTCATTATCCGATGTGGTTATCTTGGTTACTGTTCTAAAAAAATCGAATAAAAAAATAAAATGTGACAAAGTTGATACTAATGTTGAAATTAATAGAAAATTATTGTCATTTTGTATCTAAATCTTAAAATACATTTCACTGATACCTTTAATGCATCATTCTTATTTGTAATCAAATCATTGTGCGATTTTTAAGACGTTTGACTTGAGGTAAATAGTTGTTACTTCGCAGGTTCTAACATTTGCAACTAACAAATACACCGATGAGCTTAAGGGGGCTCGTACACCTTTAAACCCCTTATGATCTTCGCATATGTGACTGTTGCAAGAATTGGGATAACTTATTTATTTCAAAAGCAATCACTTCCAACTTTTTACAGCTGACTACATAATATAACTGCTTTCTGAAATAGTCATCAGAAAGTTTGTGTTGCCACAAATATTTTTATAATTTAATCCGCTTTGTGACAAAATTTTTCGTCATGTTTCCACCTTGCGCGCACAGTTTAAAACATTCTGTTACATAATTTAATTCCATATTTAATATATAGCATATATACCATTTGGAAACTACCGTGAACCAAACATTCTAAAAATTTCATCTTAAATTTTTATTTTATTTGGAGTTGAGTTTATAAAATGTATTTTATTAAAAAAATCTATAATGTTTTCGTGCATAAAATTTTTTAATAATAAAATATTCATCATATTTTTGGTTTAGTTTGATAAAAGTGCCCACATAAAGAATTCCACCAAATTTCAAGTACGTACCATCACTTATTTTTAAAATATCGTGCGCTCAAGTTGGTAACATAACGGAAAATTTTGTCCCAAACCGGATTAAATTACAAAAATATTTGTGGCAACACAAACTTTCTGGTTACTAGCTCCCAAAGCAGCTATATTATGTAGTCAGTTGTAAAAGGTTGGAAGTAATTGCTTTTAAAATAAATAAAATATCCCAATTCTTGCAACAATCACATATTCGAAGATCATAAGGGGCTTAAGGTGTTTGAGCCCCCTTTAAAACAAGCGTCATGCGATTGCTACGAAATATTGTACAAAATCTGAAAACACAAAAGCATTAATTTCATAAAACGTGGTTTCCACGGTAAATGACTGCAATGTGCCAATTCATTGCGCAAGTTCAACCTCCTTCCCGTCATCCCCTTTTCACCATTCCATCCGTCATCCTAAGAGTCGGATTCATTCCCGGACCAATTCGTTGTGTTCGAAATTTCCCATTACAACCCTCAATACCGATTGTTCGGGACGCTGAAATCCCGTGCCGCCCGTAGCGTTCATTGGCCGTTCTTTCTTCATCCCCCTGAGCTCCCCCTATCCATCGAATGGGAAGCGAATAGCCTCAATTGCGGCACACCGATGCCTATTAGCGTCAAACTATGGACTCCCTCCTGTGATATTCTACCTCTTCTTTCACAGTGCAAGAGGGATTGAGTAGTCATTAAAAATGGGTAAATATAAGGTTAATACTGCTCCAGTGCCTCTCAAGCTACCGTTGCACACAGGCAAAGCTCGTACAGTAAGACCCCGCTTAACGCGGGGGATACGTTCCATCAAAGTAGAGCGTAATGCGAAACAGCGCTAAACGAGGCTATCTTTACATGTAAATATTGGGGTTAGGGGAACATGGCTAGGAAATTGGTTAGGTATTAAATTTAAAAAGTATGTTTTTTTAATAAAAATAAAACCAAACATTTATTTCTTAAAGCCCAAATTAATACCACATTATTATTTCTTGCAAAAATAAAAACAAAATATAAATAACAAAAGGAATATTCTTAAAAAAAACAAATAAAATTCTAAATCAGTCATATTTAGTTAGCCTTCCGCGTTTTCAGTTTTCTGCCTTTTTCTGACAAAAGCATCTAATGTTGTTTGCCTTTTTCTTTTGCGTTGTTCTCTAAAAAGTTCTTCATAAACGGATAGAGCATCTCTAACACCACGCCTTACTTTTGAGCTCCTGTCAAAATTCGGATCATTTTCAATGAATTGATCCATTATTTCAGTTATGGTAGACAAACTCCTTTTTACAAACGCCATCGAAAGTTCTTTTTGCTCTTCTTCTGAATCACTGCTGTCAACATTTTTGTTTTCTTCTTGTTCAGTTAATTCCTTGAGCTCATCATTAGAAAGACTAGCCGCTGCTTCTTGAATTGAATGTTTCCAATAATAAAAATATGTCTGTACAATACCATACAAGAAATACATACAAGAATACCAACAAGAAATACAAGTACACTCTTTCGGATATGTATTTGAAACCTATCGCTGCATAATATTTCGGGGAATCCCCGTATGCTGCGAGCGATTTCGTGGAATCCCCGGGTTGAAATAAAAGAGCGCTAAACCGAAACAGAGCTAAACGAAACAGCGTTAAGCGGGGTCTTACTGTATTCCAAAGTAAGGCAACTCGTGAACAGGGTTGGATTACCGCCTAAATCTAAAAGGCATAACTGTAACACCCAGATATTAGGGACTCCAAATCACCCAATAGTTTCTCATATGCCTGTTTTTACCGCCTAAACCAGGTTCAAATCATGGCGAAGGGACTAGCTGCTTGGGCATTTTCACATCCCATGTCTAACATGGATGCGACCCGGTTGTCCTTCACAAGTTCTCCACGATGGAGGCATCCTCGCCTTTAGACAGATAGCCCTCGCGTGCTTTGTTATAATTAACCAAAATTTAACTTCTCGCATTTAAAAACAGCTAGAAATAGCATTGCAGCTACCCGAAGCGACGTTGTGCGGCTTGAGTGTCTTAGTCGGATTTTGCTCAGAAATGAAACTTTATTAATAAAGGTAATATACTTCAGGGGGGAAAAAAAGATATACTTCTGACATAAATATGTTTTAATTGTCATGAGTTTTATCATTCAACAATCTAACTTTAAGGATATTTTAATTTCAAAGCGGAAGTCGAAAATACTATTGCTTTAGACGGGAGTTTTTTCTTACTTTTCTTTTTTTTTTTTTTTTTTTTTTTTTTTTTTGTTTGTTTGTTTTCAAAGGGAAACTAAACTAAACTAAACTCAGTGACGCAAACAGCCCTAATGGACCAAGGCCTGCAATGCCCCGAAATCTGCTTTCTTGACCGTGGTCCCCGGGGTGCGTAAGCATATGCCCTGAACAAGTGGTCAGCTTGTCGCAGACCCCTAGTGTTTAGTCCCCAAGCGAACTTAGTACTCATTTTATAGACCCAAGAGATGAAATCGAAGGCTGAGTCGACCTTGCCCAGCCCTGGGTTTGAACCCCGGACCTGTGGTGCTGCTGCGCAACACGCTAGCCACTGCGCCACTGGGCCTCAAAGGGAAACTAAATGGCTAAATTTTATGTTGTGCATAGAAGAAAATCAAGGTAGTCCCTTTCGAATAACTAGTACCACTAGGATACCAAGCTTAAATACAAATATCTCTGTTATCCCTTTATCCACTCTGATACTGTAGAATTAGAGGGAGAAGGTTACCTGCATCCATGGATCGAATTGGGTCATTTAGATTATAGCAAAGCACAGTAGGGCTGTGGCCTAAGGGATGAGATGTATTTGTGGTGCAAAAGAAACTGTTTCGAATTCATGTGACATCTGGGGAAGTCCAACGAAACATCCTATGCAGCTAACTCTTTTGCAATGTTTGAATCTGAGTCGAGCTATCTCTGTATAACGGTTTTATCACTCGACCACTGGTAGACACTCTATCTAAGTTCAAACCTAAATTCAGGTACCTCTCGATTGCTTTGCGTACTTGAATAAACCAAATCATTTAATTGTAATTAAATGTGTCTAATAAACAGTTGCAATTAATGAAAATTCATTGCGTTTAAAAGGGGGAAGATTTATTTTAGCATGTTTATAAGGTACTTTCTTAAACGATGAAAATTTGCAAAACAGAGCAATTTTTGGAATTAAAATCGCGGTAAAGGTTTACAATTGGGTGCTCCTTGTATTTTTGGTGATTCTTGACGCCAAGCTCGGCGCCAGGAAGGCACAATTTTAAGATAGCCGCTACACAAAACCAAAATAAGAACTGCATAAACTCGGTTTCCATGCACACATCGATCTATTTTCACTTTAAAAAACATCACAGACTTGCACAAACTAGGCATTGCGCACTGCCTTAATTTTGTCCATGTACACATCGATCTATTTTCACTTAAAAAATTCAGGAAGATAAAACAAAGTTAAAACTATCATGGTAACCAGAAATGGGGTTTCATCGCCAAAATTGAACAAAATTTGTCGCTAATCGAAGAGACATCCAGTTCTACCCTACAGCCAAAATCGCATTAATGTGCAACTGTAGCATAAAAATAATTATTATCATCTTGTATATACAATTATGATGAATTCCATTATACACGTTCAGCATAATAATAATAATTAACCTATTTTTGAGAGCTTAAGAAAATAATTCTATGCCAGTCCAAACTGGGATTCTCAGAGCTGATCTTGATGCTTCCCAAATAATATTCAACACTCTCCCACGTCACGCTCATCCACCAAGAGGCAGCATGAAATCCCATTGACTGAGAAGCAGTTGCTCACTCTTTCGCTACAGAACTTTTCAGCTTACACAACGATGCTTCTTTTGTCGCGCCCCGAATCAGTCGTTTCAGATTTGCCTCCGATTTCCATTCAGCTGTCAGTCCCCCAATCGCTGCCCTGCGGGGGAGGACTGCAGCTAATTCTGGGTGAGGTTAATATTGACAGTCTGGTCAATTTCCCTTTATCACTCAGTGTAGGGATTTGCGGATTTTCGCTGCCATTTCGCCAATTGCATTGTCCTCCTAATCAACGCCTGCTGTATAGAAACTCGGGGGTTGCCACGAAAGCTAACAAACAATAAATGAATGGTCGCCAAACAAGCCAAAAATGCTTTTCTTTCGTCATGTGTTTAGTTGGAATAAGCTTTTTATCAGGATATAGCGAGCTCACATTAATAAACATAGCAATTAATTATTCATGTTGTTAATTAACTGACTAATTGTTAGGCGTTTTTAAGATTGAATTAGCTTGAAAAATTTGGCTTTATAATTTAACAAATTTAAAATTTCTTTTCTGCATTTTCCAGAAGATTTTTGTTTAAATTCTGCTACGCTGTTTACGTGGAAATTGGGAATTTAATATCACCTTGCTAAAATGTTTTACAAGATTTTCAGTCAGTGACAAATTAATAGCGGGAAGGAGAGTTGTTTCGTTAACAGAACTGGTAGCATTTGTGTAATTGGGATATCGAAACCATCTTCTGAATGATAATTATGCTTTTAGCAGCATTAAATAACATTAATTTTTAACAACATTAAAGAAGATCATTTGGTAAATTAACTGCTTTTAAATGTTATTAATTCTTAATTGTCAAAAAAAAAATTTAAGAACATATAAACTCACAATCCAGAGAATTATAACCTATGAAATATTTTTAAATTTCATCTTTCAATTTTATTTTGGATGCAATGAACAGTGTACATACGGAAGATTCAGAATCAGAAATCTTGAAAACGGATTTTACAATGTGTAGCGTATTCCAATAATATAAGTACCTTTTGTTACCAGAATTTACAACAGTATAAAATTTCTTAAATCGCAGACGCTTGCAAGTGTCGATGCATCATTCAACACATTTAATAAACTGGAAAACGGCTGCTTCTTCTAATAACGAAACTTAGATGCATACATTAAATTCTAAATGAATAAAATAAAACTGTTATCCATTATTATTATTGAATCATAATTATTATTCAATATTTTTACTCTGCGTGCAATATTTCCGACTGTTTACTATCACTTTGAATGTATTCTATATCATTTTCAATGCCTAGTACAAGTGCTCCTTGATGATTATTTATAAATAATAATTTTAGAAATGTATTTAAAATTAAAACAATTAAAATAATTTCCTTAGAACGCTTAAAATAGGCGATAACTCTTAACAGTAATAATAGAAAACTTAACAGAAATAACCCAAATGATTGTCTCCATAGCATTGAAATTTAGCACAGGCGGAACTTATTCCCATATGGAAAACACGTGCCTCCACCACTTTATGATTATTTGATGGAACCATTAGAGATGCGGAGACAGGGATTCAGTATCTGGGAAATCATGTGTCATGTTTGAAAAGAATTTGAACGCACCACATTCTAAGCTTTACTTTGCCAGTGTTTATCTGTAATTGGAAATACTGAGTAACTTATTTTCGAACTCATAATTTTTTTTAGGTACTCAAAACTGAAGTTTTTTATTGCGCGTTTTATCGAAAGAAATGTACAATATTTTAAGGAATAGAACAATTTCCGAAATCATCGATGCGATTTTATTTTAGAATTTTACAGTGGTGTATTTTTACTTTCCTGTGCGAAATAAAGGAATCGCGAAAAATTTCAGGTATCATATTTCAAAGAAAATATCCAATTTGATCGCTCTTGAATCCTTGCAAAACTTTTCTGCTTGACATCTCAGAATAAAAGATACATTTTCACAAAACAGATTGTAAAATGAATTTAATGGATTCAGAAGAGATTTTTTTTTTTTTTTTTTTTTTTGTGATGTTTGTACGTATGTGCGCACGTGTGTATCTTGCATAACTCAAAACCATCAGCAGCAATGCGTTTAAATTTTGTATATGGAACAACTATAACATCTAGTTATGCAACTTCCTTTTTCGTTGCATCCTGCCCAACCAAATATATATATTCCCACTTTGCTGCTCAGCTCTGTGAGCTCAGTATTTTTCTTTAAAAATGGTTGAATTATGTTGTTTTATGTTCCATTTAAGGTTTTTATGCCTTCAGTCGTGCAATGGTGGTAGAAATTTCAACAATTTAAGTGGTGCTACGCCTAAAGAGGCTGCCATTTGTTTACATTTAAAACTCTTAATAGAATAGTGAATTTAATCAATTGGTGCAGCAACTGCAGTGTCTTTCTGCTCAGTGGGGTAGAACGTTATTTTCCAGTTTAGTGCACCTAAAGTTTGGTCTTCCTGTCCGCTGGCCGCTTCATCTTGAGCAGAAATTTTAATTGAAAAAAAAAAAAAAAATTAACTGTTTTTAACTATATTTGGTGTTTTAGGTTATATTTTGCAATTTTTAATGAAGATGTTTTTTACGTCTTATGTATTTTTGGCCTTGCCGTAAAAAGAGAACTGACTGAATGAGAAACATATCTGTAATAAAATTCGAGGAAATAAGTGTAAACGCAGTCCACCAAAAAGTGTGTCTAATTAAATGAGCCATAGAAGGAAATTGTGTCGTGTCCCCATCAGATATTACTTTTCAAGTGGAAGAGCAATACGCCAACGTAAAATATAAAATTAGGCAAAGATATAACCTTAGACTGGAATAAATTTAGAATGAAATGCCATCGATTTCTTATAAAACATATTCTTCAGCTTCAGGAGCAAAACTCTTGAAGCAAAGGGATTTATGCCTAATACATGAAATTGATAGAATTCCATTCTAAATTTACGTCGATATAATGTACTATTTTATGTAATTTTAAAAATTACGATATATTATACTTATACAAACTTCACATCCGCTAAAGTGTCCTAGTTGTTAATTTTATTTTTAGCATTTATTCGTTTACTTAAGCAATCATTAAAATATTTGTTCAAATTACGACATCTCTACAAAGAAAAGGCATTCTGCAACGTATTCTTTTCAAATTATTATTCTTCGATAATATTTTGAGGTAACAACCTCGTAGGATCCTTAGTTTTTGAGACTTCTGGCTTACTCCTGTAATAATAATAACACATGAAGAATTTGAATAAAAATAAAAATAAGTATTTAATTAAGTAAAGTACAATTCACTTAAAATATATACATTTAAAATAATATTTTCAAGCAATAAATGCGGCCACAATATTTGAGTATACTCTTTGATAATAATGCAGAAATTTATTCGAAAATAATTCTTAAATTTATCTTAAAATCATATTAATTAAAAAATTTTGGATAGCTATTATATGTTAACCAAGTTAAGTTGCTATGAACTTTAAAATGTGGAAAATTTCATTCAGTCTAGTCCCTTCGATATATTTTATATTAATTTCCAAGTTACTTTATTTAATCTAAAATATAATATGGAATTTTAAGGTGAAAAGTACAAAATTAAAGGCATAGAATTATGCATACAGTGTCTCACAAAAGTGATGGGACACTTGTGCTTTACAAAAGGAAACTGCAATAAAATAAATTAGAAAAACATGTAAAATTTTTTGTGGGTGTGTTTCATACTTAAATTTAGTAACAATTATTACATAATATACATTTTCTCAAAATATTAAAATATTAATTTAATAAAAGTACAATTGTTTAGCACGGAGCAAAAAAAAATGGCTCACACAAGTAATGGGACACCATTAGATACTACTACGTACTACAATAAAAATATTTTTGGGGGTTTTTACTTTTACTCAAAAGCAATTGGCAATAATTTATAAAATCGTCTGCAGTATTTCTCTCCAGTTTGTTTTGAAATTTTTGTGTTTTTTAGCTCTGTGCAGCCATGAATGCTAAACGAAAAGAAACTTTGCCTGAAATTCGAAAATTAGTTATTAATTTGCATATTGAACGTGGAAAATCTATTAGAGAAACTGTTGAAACAGTTAACTTGAGTCATTCAACAGTTTTCAATATCATTGAACGATATAAAAAGAATCATATGATTCAGGATAAAAAAAGACCTGGCCGACCATCAAAGCTATCCAATGGAATAAAGCGAATTATCGTTCGAAATATTAAAAAAAATTCAAGAATGAGTGCTCCTAAAGTTGCTGCTGATTTACAAGCATTATATGGAGTAATTGTTAATCCTGAGACTATTAGAAGAGTAATTCGATCTGCTGGATATCACGGTAGAGCAGAAAGGAAAACATTTTTCGTAAGTGAAAAGAATAGAAAACTCAGACTGGCTTTCGCAAAATTCAACATAAATAAGAATTCTGATTTCTGGAATGAAGTTATATTTGCTGACGAGAGTAAATTTAATATACTTGGTTCTGGTGGTAGAATCTTATCTTGGTGTGGAGAAAACCCAGGGAAGAATTTCGCAAACAGAACTTGGTGCCTACTGTAAAACATGGTGGAGGAGGAGTTATGGTATGGGGGTGTATGTCGTCCGCTGGAATTGGTAATCTTGTTTTTATTGACAATATAATGGATCAGTACAAGTATATTGACATTTTAAATCAAAATTTGAAATCTTCAGCGCGAAAATTGAACCTTCATAACGATTTTAAATTCTACCAGGACAATGACGCCAAGCACAGTGCTTTGAACGTTAGACTCTGGTTGCTGTATAACTGTCCTGAAATAATAAAAACACCCCCACAGTCTCCACAATTAAATCCCATAGAGAATATTTGGCAAGAATTGGAATCAAGAATTCGCAAACACACCATTTCTTCAAAACAACAATTAAAATCGGTGCTTCAAGAAGAATGGGGTAAAATCACTCCAGAAATCACAAAAAAATTAGTCGAATCCATCCCAAGAAGATTAAATCATGTTTTAAAAGTAAAAGAAAATCCAACAAAATATTGAAACCTTTTGAAAAGTAAAATTTTTGGATAAATATTTGATGGAAAAGTAAGTGTCCCATCACTTAAGTGAGCCATTTTCTGCTCCGTTCTAAACAATTGTATTTTTATTAAATTAATATTTTAATATTTTGAGAAAATGTATGTTATGTAATAATTGTTACTAAATTTAAATATGAAACACACCCACAAAAAATTTTACATGTTTTTTAAATTTATTTTATTGCAGTTTCCTTTTGTGAAGCACAAGTGTCCCATCACTTTTGTGAGACACTGTATATGTGATGCACCAGCTTTTGTCCGGAATAAATAGATTCGTGAAGAATCATAGATGTATTTGTAGCTTAAATTATCAGACGATAAGTTTAAAAAACAGGATCCATTTATTATATTTCAGGAGAAAATAGCAGTTACAAAAATTAAGATCTCCGGAGTAAATAAAAAAGAATTACTAATAACTTTTTGTGTGAAGTTTACTGCATCGTTACATTAAAGGAAAGACCCCGATATTCCTTTGCGAGTCCTTTTATAGCCTCTGGAAAGGCGAAACTTCCAAGAAATGACGTCAGCCAATCCAGTTCGCTTTAAATATTTCCAGAACATTCTATAACTGTACGTGTAGAAAAGGCGGGAAAAACAACTTGACTACGGGGCTGTGGATTTAATTCCACGTACTTTCAATTAAGAGAACGTCGCCATGAAAAGAACATACAGTTAGAATTTTAAGTGTATTCTTGACTATGGAATTTTATTATTACACATATATATATATGTATATATATTTTATATTACGCCCGCAGGGGCATTTTTTTAACGTTTTGTGTGTTACTTTATTTATTAAACATCTTGTTCTTCTCACTTAAACCATAAAATTCAATTCAACAGCAATATCACAAAATATTTAAAATATTTAAAAGAGCATATCTTTAGAATCCCCGATACACAGTCTCGCGCGCTGGAGATAATTTTTTTTTTTTTTTTTTTTTTTTTTACACAGTTTTGCCATTGCTGGCTTTGAAATCGTTGAATACAGTGTTGCCATTGCTGACTTTGAAATCGCTGAGTTTCTTAATCAGAAACTGATAAATGCTGTACAGAATATGAAATAGATAATGAAACAAATTCCAAATTTGGGCTTTCGGATGCCCATATTCGGATGGAGACGTACGTTATTCAAAAAAGGGTGGTTTTAAGTAGCATTGTTTCATCACAATGCAAGAAACATACATACACTTATGCAAATTCTTCATTCTTTAATTTCTTTAAATATAATACAGGGCTCCAATATTTGGTGGCAACAATTTAAAAAGTTATTCGCCGTTTATAGTGAATCAACGCAAAATGCCAAAGCGATATTAATAGCCCTTCTGGGCAAATTGTCCCTTTGGGCTGAAAAGAACTTTGAAGCAGCAAGAAAAGAATATCTGCAATTATGGCGAGTACCTAAATTTGCTCCCGTAAAACATCTAGCAGTTTTTGTACAGGTAGAATATGATATGCCTAAATAGAGGATATATATATATGTGATGTATCAGCTTTAGTCGTAGCTTAAATAATTAGACGATAAGTTAAAAAACAGGATCCATTTATTATTATTCAGGAGAAATACCGTATTTATGCGAATCTAATGCGCATCCCCATTTTAAAACTTTAAATAATAAAAAAAAATTGTTTGTCGGCGAATGTAATGCGCATCCATGGTATGAGGAATTTATTGAATCTTATTTTATACAACAATGGATTTGTATATAAACTATCAATCAATGGTATGATAATTTTATTTAAATTTAGATACCATATTTTATACAACAATGGATTTATACATAAAGTAACAGAACATAGAATTAACCTATTAGTGGGCTATTGTTATGTGAAACAATCATTGTTAATTACCACTACCGTATATACGGTACATATCGTAAAGTATATACGGTAGTGGTAATTAACAATTCAAGTATGAACATGAAATAAATGGTAACATTTCTATCTAGCTAACAGTTTCTACAATCAGTGATTAATAGTAAACGTCTTTATTCACTATTTTGATGATAACTTTTTTAGTCCCCTTCTCCGTAATGGTGTAGTTACGAGGCATATCAAACCAAATTGGCGTCTCGTCAGCGTTGCCAATTTGCCCCATTGAAAAATTCTTTTCCTTCCGAAGTGTGATGACATACCGCTAAAATGTTAGTAGTTTTCCCTCAAAATCTGCAGGAAGCTTTTGGCATATTGTTGTACGGCGTCTTAGAAATAAGCCCATTCGCTTCATAAACCGATCCACCCATCGACGGCTAGCTTTAAACTCTCGTTTCGGTATTCCAAGAACTTCAGCCTCCTCTTTTGCTTTATTTCTTATAGTGTCGCTAGTCACAGGTTGTCCATTCTTTCTCCTTTCACGTACAAATTCCAAAACTTTTTCTTCAATTTTAGGGTGTCTTCCTTTGCGAGGACCAGTGAATTTCTTTCTACTAGTTTTAGTTGCAAACAGTGCCAATTCCTGTTGCCGCCACAAGCGAACATTGCTCTCAGCTACGTTTAACTCTCTTCCAGCCTTTCTATTGCCATTTCTTTCAGGATAAAAAATTACTTTACGTTTGAAAGTAGCGTCATATGACATTCTTCTCAGCTTGTTCTCCATCTCGTGACTACGTACTCTGCAGTTTGTATCCTCTATGCAATAATGTGTCAACGATAAATGTAACGGTAAATGTAGTCGAGAAATACAGTAATCCATTGTTACGATTTAATTCGGTTGACGTCATCGGCGAACTGCTGACGTCATCGGCGAACTTTGCACTCGAATCTAATGCGCCATCTAATCTAATGCGCACCCCAATTGTGAGTACTACATTTGGCCAAAACGATTAGATTCGCGTAAATACGGTAGCAGTTACAAAAATCAGATATCCGGAGTAAATAAAAAGAATTACTAATAACTTTTTGTATGAAGTTTACTGCATCGTGACATTTAAGAAAAAGCCCCGATATTTCTTTTGCGAGTCCTTTTATAGCCTCTTGAAAGGCGGAGCTTCCAAGAAATGACGTCAACCTCGTCAGCCAATCCAGTTCGCTTTAAATATTTCCAGAAACTGTACGTGTAGAAAAGGCGGGAAAAACAACTTGACTACGGGGCTGTGGATTTAATTCCACGTACTTTCAAATAAGAGATCCTCGCCATTAAAAATGAAAAGAACATACAGTTATAATTTTAAGTGTATTCTTGACTATGGAATTTTATTATTACATATATATATTTGATTTTTCAGAAATTTTAGCTTATTATGTAAAATTATATTTCAATTTGCATTTTCTTATTTCGTGTTAAGACCTTCTGGTGTTGAATTTCAACTCCACAGCAAACCAGCATTTTAATAACATTTTGCTTAATTAAAATTAAGGAAGATGCAACCAGCATTTTTCTTAATTTTAGCACCAGCTTATGTATTTCCTTTTCTTTTCTTTTTTTTTTTTTTTTTTTTTTTCTTCCTGTTTTTATTGAAAAAACAAAGTCATTTCCGGGGCGCCCATAAAAGTTCTGCCCAACTAAATTAAACCGGCACATTAGGAAAATTTTGCAAACTTGCTAGCCTTATTTTCTTTTGTCTTTCATATTTCTAGTGTAGTACTCGTCAAGATGAACCATTTAATAGTATTTTTATTATCTACAGATAAAACAAAATTATAAATGGAATATTTGCTATTCAAACTGCCTTTTCCGGGTAGAAGTTTCATTGTTATTTGCAAAGAGTTTATGAATTATTAGTTAAGATTAGGTAGTTTATAAATATTTATATCACTAAATATAAAATGCATTTATAATTCCATGCATTAAGTTCCACGTCTACAGATTTTATAACTTATTATATCTACGTCTACAGATTTATCTTATTTTATCGTCTGCATAAAGAATAAAGCTTTATAACAATAATAAAACTCTGAAGCAATACGTTGATAATTCACCATTTATATGATGTTTATCTTAAAAAAAATTAACTAAATTTAAAGACATATGTTATTAAATGAACATAGTATTATTATTTTATTACCAAATGGAAAAGAGAAAAGAAAAAGAAATGTTTTTCATCGTCCGTTGGAATTTCCTTTAAATTGGGCTCTTCTATTCCAGATATTTATAATTCTTATTTAAATTACATAGTCGTACATATGCGCGAGCAAACATTTTTTTTTTTTTTTTTTTTTTTTATTAAAAAAGATTAACACGGTATTCTGATGCATTAATTCTTTTCATACTGATAAGATGCCCATACACTTGAATCTAAAAGGGGTAGAAATGAAAAATTATGATCATGTTATCAGTCCAAAAGGGCTTTGTCTCTGAAGGACTATTGTTTTCGTTTTGCCATTTTGCGTCGGAACTTTGTAAACAGCATATCACTTTTCAAATCGTTGCCACCAAATACTACACCCAGAATTATATTTGAAGAAATTAAATAATGAAAATTCTGCATAAATGTATGTATGTTTCTCGCAATGTGATAAAACAACGGTACCTAGAGCCATCCAATTTTGAATGACGTCATCCTACTGCGAATATGGGCATCTCAAAGACCAAATTTGAAATTTGGAAAGTGCATTATTATCGATTTCATATTTTCTAAAACGATTTTTTGATTAACAAACTCAACGATTTAAAAGCGAACAATAGCAACACTCTACGCGGGGGGGGGGGACTTTTTATCTCCAGCGCGCGGAATTGTGCATCGGAAATTCTAAAGATATGCTCATTTTAAAATTATTTCGCGACTCTGCTGTTGAACTGAATTTTATGGTTTACGTGCAAAGAAGATATTTAATAAATAATATAATATAATCTGATATTTAATAAATAATATAATATAATGTGATATTTAATAATATAATGTGATATTTAATAAATAAAGGTTACACACAAAACGTTAAAAAAATGGCCTCTTTGGACGTAATTTAAAATCTGAAACCTTTCAGATTTTTATTATTATTATTATTGTACCATTTTCGCCCTTGAACTGTATTATTTTAGGTATTTTTTAGACAAATCTGCAGTCTATATATCTACAATCGGAAGTTCAATTCGTCCTCCTCGAAAAATGCCCATTCAAAATGGCAATATTCGATATATTATTCTTTTGAATTAATAAAAGTGCTTCAAATCGCAATATTTGTTTTTAGTGTAGTGAACCCGAAGAATAAAGGTTCATATTATGAAAGCAAAAATCAAGCAATTAACCTTAAATTTTTACTGAAAGCGGAATTTAAAATTAAACTCTACCAACCTTCGTTGTGCTCATTTTAGTTGAAATTATATCTTAGAAATCTCGAAGTCCAGATGTGTGTATGATAGCACGCAAAGTAAAAATTTCCTTAAAGGTTTTCTGAAATTAATGAAGTTATTAAATTAAATACATCTAAAGTGGACACCACATGAATTCCCTGTACAGTCTGTTAAATGGTACGGTCTATTCTATCTATCTTGTATGGTCATATTTTTTGTTGCACTTTATTTAAATTTATTCCCTCGAATTTCGTTAGAGACATATTTCTTATTCAATAAATTCAATTCTCACTTTGCGGCAAGGCAAAAATACACAAAAACTCAAAAAATCTTCATTAAAAATTGTTGTTCTTGTTATGACTAATCTCGGTTGTCTGATATCAGAGCAAACCCACGAAACTCAAACTCATCGTGGCAAAAAGGCAAGATCTCGTCTGTCGTTGGCAAAAGCCTTGGACAGATAACAGTACGACTTTGCCGTTTCCGCCCCCAATTTTCAAGCAGACTACCCGCGGGGACGCGTCTGAGTATCTCTCACCCTTCTTCCTCTACCACAAGCTCTCGATGGGACTTTAGGTTCGCCGCATATTTTGTGTACCTTCATGCCGTACAGACACTATGCATTTACAAATATCCGTGCCTTCTCTGGGATTCGGCCCAGGCCTTCTTTAAAAATTGTAAAATGCAGAAAATTGAAAAAAAAAATGGAAGTAGAATGGCGTGGCCATACAGGATGCTTTGCATTGATACAGTTAATTGATAATGCTTTGCATTGATACATAATGCTTTGCATTGATACAGTTAGATCTGTACAGTTAGAAATACACTTACGGGCAGATAAACAGGTAAATGTACACGGGGTACCAGACACCAGCTAGAATATGAAAAACTTGAGCTGACTACATGTTATTTCTAATACTGAAGTTATACATCGGAGTTGTTACATCTAAACATAAGAGATAAATAACATCAAATTACATACAAAGTTGGAAGACACTGAAGTTGCTGCATTCACTAACTTAATTCACTATTTTGCAAAGAGTTTCAAATGTAAACAAATAGCTGCTACGATAGGCCTAGCGCAACTTACACTTTTAAATTATTGATAATTCTACAACTATTGCATGCAGATAAAAACCTTAACCAAAACATAAGAACAACATAATTCAATCACTTTTAAAGCAAAGAAATACACAGTTGAACAGTATATATGAGTAAAAAAACAGAACACAGAGATCCGGGTAACAAGGTGGGTATATATGCATTTACATGCACATATATTTTCCCTTTCTCATTTTTATTTTTCGAGATTGTTCTACTGTGAATTCTTTCTTTAATTGGATTAGTTTTGATATTGTGTTAAACCTCTTATACACGGTTGAAATTTAGTTAGAGGAATTGTCTTGCTTTGCTTTAATTCCAATTTACTAATTAATTTAGATGCTTTAAGTTTATATATATATACCTTTGGTTCTGCTGATTGCAAAAAAAGGAGGTGCACAACTACATGTTATAGAAGTCCCATGTGCAAAATTTCAACGTTCTACGACTATTCATTTTTGATTTATGCGAGATACATAGATACGTACTTATGTTACAGACGTCACGAAGAAAATCTCTTCTAAATAAATTAAATCCATTTTATAATGTGTTTTGGAAAAAATAGTCCATTATTCTGTCCGTATGTACGGATATCACGCAAAAATATCAGTCGAATGGATCTGAAAGAGATCAAAATGGATATTTTCCTTGAAATATATTTAATATCCGAAATTTTTCTAGAAAAATAGTAATTGCTTTACTACAATCGCGAAAAATTTCGGATATTAAATATGTTTCAAGGTAGTAGAAAGATAGCTTTAAATGGTTTAGAGAAATCTTACGAAAAATGTTGACAGAAAAATGAAATAATTTAAAATTTTATTTTTTTTCCCTCTCTGCTTTTGAGGATGTTTGATATCGTGAAAGCTAATACATCTTTCAAAAGTAAAATCTAAACAATTTGGTTTGAATTAGCATATTTGATGGCTTTTAAATGATTTCAGGTGTGTGTGTGTGTATTGAGAATACGGCAAAGCACACTAGGGCTATCTGCCTAAGGGGAGGGATGCCTTTCGTGGAGGACTTTCTAAGGGAAACTGGCTCGTATACACGTTACACATGGGGAAAACCACGAAAACGCCCATGCAGCCAGCCCGTTCGCGGGATTCGAACCTCGGACCGAACTACCAGTGTTCAGCGATTTTACCGCTCGGCCGCTGGTGGGCCAAATGATTTCAGGAATTGGAATTAATGCCGTAAGAATTCTTAACTGAGCAAAATGGCATATTTTTACAGTAATGATTAATGAGTTGTATGTTTAGAAAACGCAAGTATTTAAAATTATTTTTTGAAAATAACGCTTCATTACCGAAATCCAAAACATAAATATGGGCCGTTTTCTTTAAAAATTCTCCTGGAAGGAATCCTGTGCTTTAAGATAATCAATGAAATATATAATGATTAAAATAACAGAAATAATATTAAGGAAAATGAGACTTGCCTTTTTTGTGGGTTTTTTTTTTTTTTTTTTTTTTTTTTTTTTTTTTTTTTTCTGTGTGTGTGTGTGTGTGTTTCTTTTTGGCCCTATAACAAGTAATGTATGTATATTTAACATATATGTGTGATGTTGTAGAGTCATTAGGTTATTTCGAAGCAGGAAATGTGAAAAATGAGCAATGCCCTCGCCGGTACTCGAACCACACACCTCTCGAATACGCGTCGAGCGTGTTGATCACTACACCACGAAGGCATGCTAAGAAGGCGGGAGAAATTCCTTATATACTTCCCCTTTTAAACGGCGACTGAGGTTTAGGGGACCTAATCGCCAAATCCTGGTGGTAAAGAATTATCATTCACCACCTTTTTTAGTTCAGACGCCACTGTAGATATTAAGTATTTTTTGCGGGGGGGGGGGTATAAAGAGATGTGAAAAATTTGCGGTGTCCTCACCGGGACTCGAACTGCGGACCTCTCGAATACCGTCGAGGGTGCTGACCATTACACCACGAAGGCATGTTAAGAAGGCGGGAGAAATACCTTACTATGTGACGGAGCATTTAGATCCTTCTGGCAGACTTTGTGTCACCATGAGCTGCGCCAGAGTAAACTAGGAACAAGAAAAATCAACAACTCCAGCAAAAAAGGCTCGAAAAACATAACAAATGAGAAACATGATATATGATAGATTTTTAAATTTACCTCTGTCAAATGTTCAGCAAATACATTTTCAGTTTATCGAAAATTTAAAAAAAATATTACCATATTAAGCTGAAAGCTCTAAAACCATGTTTTCTAAACTATTTTTCCTCCCCTTTTCTGAAATCTAGAAATTGAACAATAAATTTTATGGTATCGTACTCCTTCGACCTCGCCCATGACCCCATAGGCAAAGATTTTCTGCTCTAAAAAGGCTGGAACTAAGAGGGATGTAGTGAAGGAGGAAGAATACCAATCTGATCACCTCATTAAAGAAACCACGCTGAGAGTTTTGTAACAAAATGAAACGTAAGTCAATCACTTGTGGAAACTCCTCTCCAGCGCTTCAGACCTGAAGCTGCAGGAGACGGAGAAACAGAGATCAAACAAAAGAATTGCGTTTTGTTAATGCTACAAGTATAGTCTTGCATGTTATGGCAAGATTCTTCAAATAAGAAAAAAAAAGTTACTGCTTCTCCTCCCCCTCTTACACAGCTAGCTTTAGTTGCACCATATGACCATTATTCATAAATTTAGAAATTTGCTATTTATCAATACTTATTTTTTCTAGCCCAAAAGACGTTAGCCCAGAAAGGCTATTAATTTCTTTTTGGCATTTTTCGTTGATTCATTCGGTGAAACATTCTTCACATTGTTGCCACCATCTTGTATTACATTTAAAGAAATTAAATAATGAGGAATCTGCATAAATGGTATCATATACAATTACATATAATAATGTGTAATAATTATCTTGTTTCATACTTTACCAAAAATCGTCCGGCATTATATACAATGCCTAGGCATTCTATAGAATTGCCGGCGTTTCATACTTCCCGCTAACATATGCCGCTAACATATCCATTATTTTTTTTTTTAACTTCTAGTGTGTAGTAAACTGGAGAGTAAATATTTATTATCCCAGAAAAAAAGACAAGTTTATTTCCAATTCATTATACACTGACTACCAATAAGTATCTGGACACCTATGCAAATGACGATATCTTCGGTCCTAAGGTACGTCACGGACTCCGCCGGTATATGTCGTGTAGGAAACAGCATCGGCTTTAGTCGCATGCAAGATGCCTCGCAGTTCGGACCTCTCTGATTTCGAGAAAGGTATAATTATCGGGTATCACAAACGTGGCCGATCCTTAAGGAAAATATCTAGCGATCTGAAGTACCCAAAATCTACAGTGGCCTATGTGATTAAGAAGTGGAAGCTGAGCGGTGAATGTCGGAATGTGCTCCGAGTCGGCAGACCAACGATACTGGGGGATAGAGAACGACGAGTGCTGTCCAGAGAAATTCGGAAGAACCGCACCCAACAGATGGCCCTCATCCGCGAGGAGTTTCAACAGGCATCCGGGAGTATTGTTTCAATGAATACCATCCGTAAGGAAGCACATAAGCCCCATAAGCCTTTGATTCATAAGCCATAAGCCTGCCCATAAGCCTTTGATCACAAAGTCCAACCGCACTGCTCGGTTAATGTGGTGCAAAGCACATCGAAATTGGACCGTAGATCATTGGAAACGGGTTCTTTGGAGTGACGAATCAAAGTTCACCCTTTACCGTTCGGATGGCAGGGTCTCGGTCTGGCGTTTACCTGGAGAACGTCTCCTGCCAGAATGCATTGTGCCAACAGTCAAGTTCGGCGGAGGTGGAATTATGGTCTGGGGGTGTTTCTCCTGGTATGGGCTGGGACACTTGGTCCCCATTCATGGTAAGCTCCACTCCAATGCCTACTGCACTATTTTGGATGACAATGTGCTTCCGACGTTGTGGCAGTTTTAAGGGTTGGACCCCTGTTACTTTCAGGACGACAATGCCAGTTGTCATGTTTCGACGTTAACCAAGGCTTGGTATGGTGCCAATGGAGTTCATGGAATGGACTGGCCTGCCTAGAGTCCAGACCTGAACCCTATCGCGAATCTCTGGGACGAGTTGCATCGCCGAATTCAGGGGTGCATTACCCGTGCAAAATCGGTGAAGGAACTTCTATGTCTTCTCCAAGCCGACTGGAAGAAAATACCACTAGCTGTCATACAAAGACTTGTGGAAAGTATGCCTCGGAGGGTCCACGTTGTAATTACCTCTCGTGGAGGCTCTACCAACTATTGATTTTGAATAAAGTTAGTTTTTCTTTTCTATCACAGGTGTCCAAATACTTATTGGTAGTCAGTGTATAATACATTTTATTTCCGCTTTCATTTTAGCATAAAACCAACAAAAACAAACGTAAGCGTAGGTTTAATATAGAACTCATACCTTTCTACACTTCCTTAAACGTCAACTTCTAAAATAGTAACACAGTCGGACGACTTACTGTCCCGGCGTAACATCTGAAGTATAACAAAACATTCTTAGTTTTAAACTAAACCTTTTTATTTGCTCCTCAGCCTTATGGTTACACAAGCTACTTGATAACAAAAAAAAAAAAAAACAAAATCTTCAAATTTTGTTGCAATTCAGAGCAAAGGAACCTCATCAGATCCCCATTAGTAGCCGAGTAGTTCACATCGCTAAATCGTGGTAGTAATTCCATCCGAATTTGAATTCAAGCGAACCACCTGGCTGCATGGTTGGTTTTGTGGTTTTCCCATGTATAACTTGAATACGAGCCATTTTTCCTTAGGAAATACTCCAAGAAGGCATTCCTTCTCCAAACAGATAACCCTCGTATAACCTCAGAAAAAGTGCTCAATTAAAATTAAGGTATTAAATTTAAGCAATTCGCGTTTGTGTAAGCTTTAGTTCAGACCTCAGTATTTTCACGAAGCTATACCTGATTAACCCTTTCCGGCACGCTACCTTTTAAAGTCGGAGTTTTGATAAGAAAAAAAAAGTAGGCAGTCTAATTAAGAATACACAAGTGAAATTTTGTGAAGATAGCACTTATCGTTTTAATTCTGTGGGTGTGCCCAAAGTGGCACACTGATTAAATAGAGCTTGCTTGATTAAATAGAGCACTGATTAAATAGAGTGCTGAAACGAGCAACGTTGTCAATGAACTGACCGATGAGATGCGGAGAAACAAAGAATACAGACTCTCTGTTGTCCTAGATTATCGGTGAGCCCGGTCTGGGCACATCTAGGGTTCGCCGTTTGGTTTTAGACAAGATTTCAAGGTAAAAATTTAAAACTAATATAGAATAAGGAGATAAGCATACAGCTAAAAAAAATAACATAGAAATTTCTTTACAAACAATTCCTTTTACACCCTAAAAAAATCTGCAAGATTTCTTTGAAAAATGAGGGTCTTAAAAAACTAAACATGGCTCAAATAAATGGACTGGTTTGTGTTGAGCTGCCATCTACTCTAAATAAAGAAGGTTCAGAGTAACCTTGTAGAGTTGCGCGCCTCCAACCTGCACGCAACCAAGAGGTGACTGTTGAAACTGGAAAATAGACAGAGTCTTGCTAAGGGTTTAAGTCCCTTTTTATTCAACTTAAGAAATTGCAATTTCGTGCTCTTGACGCTCACAAACTACGCCGACCCGGCGGTAAAATAAAAATAAGAACCTGAAAAGAAATAATAACAAGACTCTAACTACGAGGCTCTCTAAAAGTAACTAACCTCACCGCGTTTTACAATACCGCTGCTGATTCAGCAAACTTTGAATATCACGTTGAACGATTAACAATTCTCCGAGGCAAGCACACAGGCCGAAACGCGGGGTTCTTCAATTTCTGGCTAACTACCTCCGCGCTCGTGAAGTAAGAACAGCACACCTCGAACTGGTTTCCTTTCTATTTAACTCAGAATACTTCCGCTGATAATTTGAATCCTTGCGCGTTCTACTAAAATTTACATACTCTGGCATTGGCAGTTCCAGGGGAAAGTAAGGCTTGACAGGAAAGATAGTTTAAACTTAAAATAAATGTTAGTTAAAATAAATATAAACCCTACAACCTATAGTAACCTATAAATCCGTTTTCATTCAATTTTTCTTTGCGTACAGAATGAAATTTTTAGGTGTGTCCAGATCGGACACACTGTGCCGCAAAGGGTTAAGTAATTTAGTAGCAAGGAGAAATAATAGTGTGATAGTCCGTGATAGACGTCAAAGGCTCTCTCTAATTATTTAGGGTAATAAAATTTAACAATTAATAAAATTTGATAAGTTTTTAGTTTCAGTTGAAGTACTTAAACGCATGGGAAGGAATCTAAAAAACTAAGGATAATTCCGCCTGATAACAGGTTAACGCTAATGTACTCATAAGCAATGATATTTGAAGGCAGCTATATCCTTTTTCAATATTAATGACTATCTTGCACAGTTTTATACGTTGATTAATTTTATGAACTGGTCAAGAGAGTTTTCATTTCCGATTGCGGATATTGTTGCAAATAACATTTCCTCTAAATTCTGAATTTTCTCTCCAGTGATAGTCCATATTCCTTTGTAATATCTTCTGACGATAATACTACAACAATTCTATTTTTTACATTGATCTATTTCCACGAATATCCAATAGTCTTGCCACTTCTGATTGCAGATATTATTAGTTGTAAACAGCATTTCTTTTTCACATTCTGGCTCAGTTTTACTTATTTGTGCAAATTAAAGGAATTATCGTAATCACCAAAAGTTTCAGGTATCATATTTCAACTGAAATATGCATTTTGGCCGTTCCCAAATCGATTTGAAAGATTTTTTGTGTCACAACTGTATGTAAGGACAGCATAAAGTATTCTTTTCTTCCAAACCAGATTGTAAAATGGATTTAAGATGGATTCAAAAGGAATTTCTTTCGATTTGACCAACCTTTTTTCTTTTCCTGGAATTGACCATTATATGGGAAGAGATCCGAGGTCTGATTCGGATCTTCTGAGAGTGGGTATAGCTACTGGGCAGTGGTGCGTACCACATAGCCTCACTGTCCTAATCCGACATAGGCCTCCTCGTGGCCCAGCTGGTAACCAGGCTCGCCTGGGCTGACTATGTGCGGATGACCATTCCTGGGGATTGACTGGGACCATCCAAACGTACTGGATAGATCAATATCTAGACGGCCTTGACTACTGGGCTAAATAAACTGTCTTCACAGTGACTAGAGCCGTCGTTTATTTGGTGGTAGGTTCAGGCTCGGCAGGGACCGTACTGGTACTGTCTTGTCTGTCCCTTGGTTGTGGGGACGTTACATGGATCGCAAGTTGTCCTTGGAGGATGGGCTTCTTTTGGTCAGTACAGATGGACGGCCGATGCCTATTTGTGTGACTTCGTTCTTTTCGGTGGATGCGTTGCCATCCACCACTGTTGTTGCATACTTATAATTGTGCATGTAAAACATTTAAGTCCCTCTGGATTGATCGAGGGGGCATGGCACCTCCTCGGATAGCCTCCAGGGTTGGGCGTTTTTAAATGTGTTAAGACTGTCTTGAGCATGCCAGGTCTGGGAGCCTCTTCCTCCCGGTGTTCTGTCTTTTTTCGTTCGTACGTATGTGTATATCTCACATAACTCAAAAAGGATTAGTCGTACAATGTTGAAATTTTGTATGTCGGGCTGCTACATTATCTAGTTGTAACCTTTTATTGCAATCGGAAGTAGAAAAATAAAGAAATTTGGATCCCGCACAATGCAAATTGGCCGAGATATTTGATGTCAAGATTTTCAACTTTTGGAGTCATTTTTGATTTGCCTTGAGGGATCAGTAAATTAAGTTAGAGTAATTCGAGGAAATAAATTAAATGAAGTGCAGCAAAAAAATGTGTTTAAATTTATAGGCCGTAGAATGGATAAGTGATGGACCTATCAGATTTTTATGTCCGTGCGCTTTCGCAGTTGCTTTTAATGCTTGCCTTAAGGAGCCGATGATATAGTTGATGATTCACGATTTAACACTGAACATAATTACTCTAATGTGAATTCTTAAGTATATTTTTGCACTGCGCAGCTTCCAGAAAAATAAATAAAACTCTAAATGCAAATCACTAATTTTGATAATCTAATATCATCCAATTTACCTGCACTAATCCGAACCTCTCAATTTTATTCATAGCAGGCCTTTAAAAAATATCAACTCTTACGGAATGTTGATATAGCTTATAAGGCTAGAGTATAACACTGAGTATAATTTTGACTCAACAGCGCATGACAGATCACTTAATTAAATTACACAGATGAAAAATAGCTCTTAATGCTTTGTATTATACAGCACCACCTGTTTTTCAAATAAATGGACTTTCGCACTTGTGCTAATAGCTTCGGCAAGAATGGTTCCTCTTCATTTCAAAATAACATTCTAGAGGGTTGTCCTTCCTTCCCCCCTCCCAACACACACACATACAATATTATGACAAATTCACCAAGATAAACACGATATCCTCTTCTTCCTTAATTGCGGTAACTCATTGGATTCATCTTCAGGTCTGACAGAACCCAAAAGAGGTTTTCAATTTGCCATGAGCAACGACTATTCAAGGGAAGGCAGGAGTATAAATTCGAATTCCTTCCTTCAGTCGAAGACTATCACTCTGTTCTTTTATATTCCCTGTCAAAATGTCACGCCGCAAATTTACAATCGTTTGTCATGCGGTCATTCGTTCAGGTATTCAGAGCAAAAAATAAGAAAGGAAGGGAAAGTTGAAAAAATAACAGAGTGGTCTTAAATGAGAAAAGCCTGCTTGTATTTCGTAGCTAGTAATAATAACTAAAAGAAAACAAACAAAAAAATGTTAGCCAGTGTCAAAAAGGTACACATGTTATGGCGGCCTTTGAACAATATTAACTCGCATCTTCAAGTACTGCATAAAAGGCTTGGCGTTGAGTGAGATCTCTTGTCTGGGATTGTAAAGAAGTGATGAAGTGTGATTTTTTTTATTTCCTTTCTCAAGAATTCAAAGCACATGAATCAAATTTATTCCATAGGTTTAATTTTGCACATATGAAAGGTTAGCTTTTTTCGTACTGGATAAATAATTTGTTACATCTAGCGCTTCGGATTTTATTCAGGTTGATAAATTAAATATTTTTCGGCTCTTCTGCGAAATATATCGTTGACGGGAATTTGTTACATTATAAGGCGCTTGTAGATTATCCTGTCCCGGAAATTCTAGCTTCAGCGACTAGCCAGACAACTGCATTCTTTATTGCTTGCTAGGAAGAATTACTGGCAAACATTTTTAATTTAGTTTTCTAACAAAATTCTTCATTAATAAGTTAAGTGAGGTGATTGCAATTTGGAACTACCGTAAAATTTGAAATTAGCCATTAATTTTTAACGATTATTTGCAGCAACCTGTGAAAAGTTTTGCTAACAATTAAGTTCCGATTAAATACTGACCTATTTAATTGAAATTTATTGTCGTGTTAATTTAAATTTATTGTTATATTAAAATTAAATTGTCGTATTTAATTTAATTCTCTTTCAATTAAATACTGTCATGTTTAACTGAAAGAGAAATATGATATTGTAAAATTTTGAATCAACCCCCCCCCCCAAATAAAAATGGTTATTATTGTTGTTCTTGTGACTAATCTCGCTTGTCTGATATCAGAGCAAGCTGACGAAATTCGAAGCGGCGAGGACGCAAGATTGCGCCTGTCGTTGGCAACAGCCTTGAGCACCATAAAGATGAGAGTAGGACTTAAAGAGGGTCAGATCCGCTTTCAATTCTGAAGAGAACACTCCGGAGGGACGGATCCGAAGGTGTCTCAACCCTTTTACCTAACCACCAATCTCTCAACAGAACGGCTGGCCTTATGTTTAGAGTGCTTCCATGCCTCAGAGACACTATACGCTTGCAAGCATCTATGCCTTCTAACACTGACCCTTCGGTACAGCAGTCAATATCGCTAATCACTATTACGGTTGAGAACTCCAGTAGAGAGAGAAAAAGAGAGCATGATTTACTAATAAACATTATTAAATCCCTAATTTTTCAAAATATTAGTATACTTGATGCCATGCTTGGATAACGAAATGAATGGATTCAAGTTTTCCTCTATCGTTAATATAACTAGTGCGTCGAGAATTTTTCGAATTAAATATGAATTTTATTCATTCAGAAAGACTATAAAAAAACTTAGTTTAGCACGAAGCTACTAATGCATTTGACTGTAAGACAAGTTGTACTAAGTTATCAATTTCTGTAAAAATTCTTAGATTACTTTTGCAGTTCGAAAATCTGTTGCATATTTAGTGCAGAACATTAATTAATTTTATTTTTAAACAGGCCTTTAAACAAAATCTTCTTCTACTATCATATTAGGTTTGTGTGTGAGTGTAATTTTGATTCAAATTAGTAAATTTCATTATGGATTCAAGAAACTATCTTGGAAACGTACATGTCAGATTCAGGTAAAACATTCATTCCAACTTCAAAATTAGGCAAAATTATGTTTGTGTTAGCTTTGATTTTTTTAAATGTTCTATGCATTATTAAAGACTATCCAACTGCAAACTCTCTTTTTCAAGGAACAGAACATTATTCACTTAATTAAAATTAACGTAATCTAAAGATGAATTTTTACTTTATTTTAAACTCTTAATTACTTTAATATCTCTCAGAAAAAAATTATGTTGTGAAATCTCTTAATAAAAATATTAAAACAGCTCTCGAAAATTTTAAGAGTTCTTATAAATCAAACTGGAAGATAAACACGCCAAAGTAAAATTTAAAATTAGGTAAATTAATAACTTTATTTTGGCGTTACAATTTCAGTAAAAATCTATCAATTTCAAAAACGCTCTGACACAGGATTTTCATTGCCTTTGAAGAAAATGCTTTATATCTGATCATCTTCTAAACCCATCGAATTTTATTCAGAATCTACAAGGATACAAAGTTGCTTTTTAACTAATTTAACATTTGTTGTACACTTAATACAGCGACTACAACTATTTCAAAATTATTTTCAAACGTTTTTCTAAGCATCTTAATTAAATCTAATTAATTTTTACGCTTAATTACGCGTTGACTGCACACTTAAAAATTAAAAAAATATGTAAATTATTTCCCTCTGGCCTTTGTTTTTTTTAACGCATCTAACGGTGCTTTTTCAAACGATGTGATTTATTTAATACTGTTTTCTTTTAAACTTAGCTGGAAAGTCCTTTCAGGATTCTCATTCGACATTTTATTATATTTACTCAAGCCCACTGTTTCACCTACCTCAGAAACTAAAATATAGAATATACTAAAATATTTTTCTTTTATTGACTTAAAATATTGGGTTTGCCTAAAATAAATATAGCTAACCCCGCTTTACGAAAATTCACTTTACGCCGATTTTACGAAAGCTCTGCATTTTCCATTAATAAAAGAAATCCGGAGAGACTTTTGGACTTCAGCGTAATCATCGTTCAACGTTTGCAGAAATGCGAGATTTTAGAAAGGATACGTAAGCTTAGGGCAGTTTAATTGGTTATTTAATTTGCTTGCGAAGAAGACTGAAGGATATGTCAGTTTAAGGAATGCAGAATAATTCTCGTATTACAAGTCTTTCACATCGACAAAAATTCAAGCAAGGCCCTGAACTTTATAACGAATAGTCATACATTAAATTTATAGATAAAGTGGATGATTACAAATGAGAATGGCATATTAACATACGATGTTCATTCTGTCTCTTCTGTACCCTATGCTTTAAAAATCTGAACTAGTCACTTAACTCCTAAATTTTTTTTGAGCATCCTAAGTTAAACAAAATGCATCCTGAACTTAAGAAACATCCGGTGTCTAACACCGTTGCCATATTCACCTCTTTAAAATGTTCAATTTATGGAAGTCGTACACCACATATGTATTTGGGGGAGGGGAAGATTGTTATTGTTTAATTTTGGTTTACCTTTTTTTTTTTTTTTTTTTTTTTTTTTTTTTTAGCCCGAAGGGCTTATAGTCTCAAAATTGTGTCACTTTGTGGCGTTTCACTATAAAAGACGAATCACTTTTAAATTGTTGCCACCAAATATTATCGCCCTGTGTTATATTTAAAAAACTAAATAATGAAGAAGCTGCATGAATGTATCTATGTTTCTCGCATTGTGAAAAAAAGGATTGTACCTAGAGCCATCCAATTTTGAATAACGTAATCCTTCCCCCAAGCATGGGCAAATAGAAGTCCGAATTTTCAATTTCGAATTTCTTTATTATCTATTTCATATTTTGTAAAATTTTTGATTAACACACTCAACGATTTGAAAGCGAGCAATGTCAATACTGTATGGAATAAAACATTTTTATCTCCAGTGCGCAAGTCTGTGTATCGGAAATTCTAAAGATATGCTGTTTTAAAATATTTTATGATATTGCTGTTCAGTTGAATTTTAAGTAATTTAAGTGCGAAGAACATGATATTTAATAAATAAAGGTAACACGCAAAAGGTTAAAAAAATCCCCTTGTGCGTAATATAAAATCTGAAAGCTTTCGAATTTTTTTTTCTTTCTTTGTTTAGTAGACTATGAATCTAACTTATTACTCTTTCTTTTCGTATCATTTAACTATAACTTGTGTAGAGACATAAGGTTAATTTTTTGGAAGCCAGAGAGATGAAAAATTAGTGACCGCCTTCGCCGGGATTCGAGCCACTGACCTCTGAATACCTGCTCAGTGTGCTGACCGCTGCACCACGAAGGCACGCTAGGAAGGCGGGAGAAGTACCTTATACTTGAATTATTTGAAGTCTCTTTGTTCATTTTATCATTTAGTGTTTCATCATTTTATGATTTTAGAGTGACAAAAATATATAATTTCGCATTTTTAAACATCTCGTGTTTGAATCTTTCTCGATGTTTATTATTTACAATTTGTGACGTGTCATGCCAAAAGACAACATATAAAATATATCATTTCTCTTCAGCATTACATTTACTTTGCTCCATGGATTTCCTACCTGGATTTTTCAAGCGCTGTTTTACATATATATAAATGTCCTAAACGAAAAAAAGGATCCTTAACAGCTTATAAATGGTGAGTTGCAAATTTTCTAACAGTACCTCTGGGTTACATTATCCTCAGCATGCAGAATAAAATATAATGATTGTGAATTTTTATAGAAATATATCGATCGCTATACTCATTGTATTTTTCCTCTAATTAATTTTTATAATTAATTTCCTCTTATTAATTTTGTAATTAATTTTTAAGCATCATTTTTCAGATGATAATATACTTTGTTAATATTTTGATATTTTTCTTTATACTATTATACGTTTGAAAAAGAAATTCAGGAATAATTTTATTCAACAGTAAATATTTAGTTTCTTGAATTCGCAGTGGTAGCTATAAAGTTCATTTAATTATGCAAGAAAATCATTCGTATGTGTTTTTTTTCACTTATTTAAATTCTTTATGAATTTTTTAAGTTTTCAATGTTAAACTCCCCCCCCCCCTCTTTTTTTTTTTTTTTTTTTTTTTTTTTTTTAATGTTGAATTGTAATCTGAAGTCTTCAGACGACAAGTTTCCTTCCTCATCGCTTTCTTTTCAAAATCTTTTCAGTGTTTTTCGGACTAAAAACGTTTTTAGGCCGAAAAAAACTGAAAAGATTTTCCTTCATTTATTAGTAATTATTATTTCATTTCACGCCATTTCAGCTAGCAAATGGTTTCGCTTGATATCTTATTTCCGTAAAATTGTTGAAACCTGCATTTTATTTTGTATTAATGTAATATCATGCATATTGCTTTTGCATTAATGTAGCATTAAGCAAATTGCTATATTTAACGTACATTTAAACACATGTGATTTTTATCCACGCTGTCATTTATTTGAACCCCCGGCAATAACGATTTGCACGCATCTGTCACTAAATCTAAATATTTAAAAAATCAATGTGGGGACATAAATGTACACATTTACAGAAAATGAGTGAATCATGAATAAATGTGCTTATGTAAATGATGAATAATAAAGCGTAAAAGGGAATAACAAACCGCAGCTGCTTAACGTAAGGGGAAAATAATAAATATGTAGTATTTAAATATCATCTAAAATTCTCAGCAATATTTATTCTTTCTGCAGAGGCTGTTCACACATTTTTTAGACGATGTATATTGTATTCACAAAACTAAATTACATAAAATTCTTGTGTTTTAAGTGTTCTATTTGACATCCCTTATTTTGAACTATCTTTCGACACCGCCATTTCCAGGATAATAATGCCTTTTGAAGTGGCAGAAGAGTTATTCTATCCCATTCCTCCCGAACATCTTTCCAGAGTCCTGTTATACTTTTGGGACAACGTTTGGATAATGCAGTTTTTAAAAGTCCGAAAGCACAAAAATCCATAGATGACACATCGGGAGATTTAGTAGGGATATCAGTGAAGGGTTTGGCCTTGACACCAGTTTTTTGTTCCATTTCTTTTAGGAAATTTACAGTGGATTTTGATGTGTGACTGCCAGCTTTGTCCTGATGGAGTCTCACAGATGGATGGCACTGTGGGTAAAGCGATGGTATTTCATTCAGAAAAATTGGCGATAAAATATGTTCCTGATAGTATTTGGAGTTAATCTTGACATTTTTTTGCACTCTCTTTATTTTTAACTTGCCATTATGAAAAAAACCAGCAACAATCATGAATCCCTTAGAAAAACTTTCTTTCGATTCTTTGAACCATGTACTTAAATTTTTTTCTCCCCTTTTATGATAATAAATGGCTCTTTTTTTGTTACAATCATTTAAATACACCCATGCTGCATCTATTGTGACAATTGTTTTCCATTTTTCTTTGGATAAGTGTTTCTCATATAGAATTCTGCAGCGTGTCCTGCGTTGAGCGATATGCTTTGGAAGAAGACGATGCACATTGCGTTTTTTCGCTTTCTTAAGATTTAAATCAACGTTTATCATTTTGTTTACAGTGGACACCGAGCATTTTAACGATTTTGCAACTGTCTTTGACTAGGGGGATTTTCTTTTAACATTAAACAACGTACCTTTGCAATAGTCGAAGATGTCCGTTTTTTCCTTGGATACTTGTTTGGAATTTTTGTCCCACTTGAGGCTCCAGTTTGACGTTTTTTTTCCTTTCTTGTTCATGATATTACCTATCGATGCTTTAGATATCACAAAACCATGATTCTCGGATCGTTTTTGGATAACGGAGTATGCATATTTTTCTTCGGAAAGAGCGTAAATGTAGCCTTCGAACCACTGCTTTGTTAAATTCGCCATTTTGAATAAAAATAAAACTTTCAAGCCACAGACGATAATTTTGACTTTTAGAAACATAGTACAATTGCAATTACATCTTTTGCAGCAAACGATTTTTTATTACCGCTTACCAAAATCGTCTAAATAATGTGCGAACACCCTCTGTAAATAGTTAGCTTCTAAAATACATTAACTATTACTAAAAAAAAAAAAAAAAAAACTATTGGCACAGCATCTAAAGAAAGAAAAATCTGAAAGTGTTAAGATTTTAACGGGTGCCCAAAGGGCTTTGTAAATGTTTTTACGCTGATAAGCTCGCAGACTAGTCTGCTGTTACTCCTTCTAACTTTTTTTTTTTTTTTTTTTTTTTTTTTTTTTTTGTCTTTTAAGCTTTTAATTGAGAGTCATTTTCTTCGAAATTAGGCTATATACAATTCAACAGAAAAATCACAAAAAATTTAAAAGCAGCATGTGTTTAGAATTCCTGATGCAGCATTTAGTTATTGGCACACATTTTTCTATTTTTGTCAGTCTCTTCTCAGCTTATCATATCAAATTTAAGTTTTCTTAGTAAGATAGAGGGCTTACAAAACTTGTTTTGGTATGTTTTCATCATGAACATCTTGTAAGCTTTATTTCTTAGGTATCACATTCTTCGCACTTACGTCCCATAGACTTCGATTCGACATCAAAACCACAAAATATTTAAGAACAGCTTATCTTAAGAATTTCCGACAGACAGTTTCGCGAGCTGGAGATAAAAATATTTTATTCTGTACAATGCTACAAGTGCTCGCTTTTGAACCGTTGAAGTTGTTAATCAATTATTCATTAAAATTTTACAAAATAGGAATTATGAAATTCGAAAATGTATGGGATTCCAGGTGCCTATGTTCGGGTGGATGACCACGTTATTCAAAATTTGATGGCTCTAGGTACCATTGTTTTTTCACAGAGCGAGAAACATACATGCGTTCTTGCAGGTTCTTCACTATTCAGTTTCGTTAAAATTAATGCTGGGTAATAATATTTGGTGACAACAGTTTGAAAGCGCTACAGCCGTTCATAGTGGACGGCGCAAAATCTGTTTCCGGGTTAAACCCATTCCGGTTAACGCTTTTTTGGGCTAAAAAAGATTAACTTAACAAAAACGAAGACAATAGAAAGTAGATTTAAACTGTATACTTATCTTATGGCAAAGAAGACTTCTGTACAATGCTACAAGTGCTCGCTTTCGAACCGTTGAGTTATACTATTACTTTCGACTACTTTCAAATATGAACTGATCACTTTAGACAACCTTAAATTCTCCTAAGTTGGTATAATTGCCTTATCATGTTACAAAATATACAAATTATATCTACTAAAAATTTATAGCAAAGAAGTAAAAATATATATCTGACAATTTATTAACCCCTGATCTGAGTTCACAGTAATTAAAACTTGCCTATTAGATTCCAGCGCAAATAAATAAAATTTGCAGACTCAAAAACTTATAATAGGCTGACAACATTAAAAGTCATAACTGTATCCGAAACCCGCATGAACTAAGAACATATAGTGAATTTGAGTTTCAGAAAGCAGAGCCTCCTTTTACTCTGCATCACGTGAAAAACATCAGTAAAACAAAAAGGCGAAAGTAAAAGTCAAGTGGTTGCCATCAGTCGACGGAAAAGGTGAGTGTCTGGTAGAAGGTCCAAATCAGTGAACTGAAGAATCTAGTGTAAGTAAAAAATGTTAAAGATGGAGAATGTCAGATGGATATTTGCTCATTCAAACATTCGTCAAAAATGGTCGAATATATCAGTGGGCAATCGAGAACTTCGTCTAGGCTGCCTCGCAAAGGACAGTATACATTTACGAAAAGAATGTTAAACAAGCAGACACCTATGCCATCTCCGGCATCCCAGGTTAGGCCAGCGGGCTTTCTTATCAACATTCTAAAAGGGCAGCTGAAACTGAATTAATTATGTATAAACACAAAATTAGTAGCATATATTACCGAGCTCTCGTTGGACTGGATTATTTAATTACAACATAGCTTAATTATGTAAATGCCTCAAGGAGGGCTTTTGTAAGATATCCATCGAAAATATCGCGGTAAAAATATCAAAGGAAAACATCGGAGTGAAACAACACATGGCAAAAACATCATGAGGGTAAAAAGTAAAAAGCAAGGAGAAAATATCGCAACTTTTAAAACATCGTCATAAGGAATTGAGGAATAACCTTGTTTTGACTCCAATTTACTTTAGATTTTTGAAGTCTATATATATGTTACCGTGAAAGACCGAAATTGTAGAATGTCGACTTTCACCGGAGAATATCAACATTCACCAAATACGTCTGTGAAAGATCGAATATTTCACTACATTCTTGTATATTCGGACTCTCACCGGTGTATGTCGACAATCACAGATATGCTCTGGTGAAAGTCGAAAAGAGAGCTCACAAAATGCCATAATAGTTTAAGTTGTTGCAATAAATAAGATTTGAGTCACATAATTTAGTAAGTTTTTTATTACCGTTATTTTATTTTCTCATTTAGAACGTACTGTATAATTAAGTAAGTTTTTAACTTCTATTATTTTCCTTTCTCATTTTGAATGTATTGTATGTTTTAGGTTCTCATGTTCTTAAGTTCTTATTTTAAATCTCAAGTGTGTTTATTCGCGACTGAATTACGGAGAAGAAAATATAATATTGTTATATGTTCAACATTCACTATTAGTACATGGTGAATGTCGAAATTGACCGGTGTAAGTCAGAAATAAGAGTATTTGGAAAATAATTCGGACATACACCAAGAGACTACGTGAATGTTGACATTCACCGGTGAAAGTCGACATTCTCCAGGTTTCGGTGTTTCACCGTAACATATGTATGTATATATTCAAATATCAGGCATCCAGAATTTTTTACAAATGAGCTCATAAACTTACCCATTAAAGAAAGTTAAATAATTGTTAAAAAAAGAACTACAAGATGAATATTATGTATAACAACCAAAAAAATCATTTTACAGTAATTATACAAGTTTGCAACAGTGCAGATAAAGCTAGGCTGTAAGAAAGAAAGACATATATTTATTGCCAACGGGAAATAATGACAGTTGTTAAGGGTTATGTCTTTATTAAGCAAAAAAACAGAAGTCACATAAAATTATTGCGCTAAGATTCATTTGTTGATCTTAATGCAATAAATTGTGATTCGTTAACTATTCTCTCACGTGACAGTCTTAGCAAAACGTAAATGAAGCTGGAGGTTGTTAGTTACACCCTTACTTGACAAGTCGAATCACGTCTGAAAGGATTTTCAAATAAATGGCGGCGAAATGTTTAACTTTGTACATAACTTCATTCCAATGAAAAGCACAAAAACACGGGGACATGAACAACTCGGAATTTTGTTCCTTCATCGATCAAAAAAAAAAAAAGAAAAAATTAAAAAAGAAGCGAAATATGTTGACCGTCAAAAACACAGAACGAAATATTCTCTTCTCCAATCCAACAAACGCATACGGCCAAGTATCTGGCGGTTTCTGTGACATCCATTAAAGACCAGGGCCCAATTCCCGACACAGCAGGGATGCCCAAGCGGCCCTCTTTCACTCTAAAAAAAATGCCGCCACCGAAAAAAGTAAAATAAATTGGCCCTTTTCTCGTGCTTTTCCTTCTCACCCCAGGTGTCCATACCACAAGGTGTTAAGTCACAGTCAGTTTTCACACCTGCACTGTTGCTCAACCACGCCCCTACAGTCACTTATTCCACCCCTCCGACTCCTACCCTCGATGTCAAGTTAGAAGTTCACCCCCTCTCTACTGTTTTTGCACCCCCTCTTCTCGCAAAGTCTACTTCGGCTCTAATTTCCCTAAGTTTTGCTTCTGTTGATTTATTCCATAATCATTAACCGTGCTGCATTTCTTAATCCCGTCAACTTTAAGAGAGCAGATGTCAACCTTCGGAAAAATACTTGCCGGTTACTGGATTCTTTTTAATTTCCATGTCGGAGTGACATATCCCCATATGTTACATATTTTATTTATTTGGATACTTTGCAGAAAGTTCCTGCTGTATTCAAACGTGAAATATCCTTCATTGGACTTCAAATTAGATCGTTGATTAAATCTTATCAAAAACATTCTTAAAATCGTAATACTTCATTAATTGATATTTTGAACTGCTATTGTGCAAAATATAGTCTACGTGTGAATGCTAAATACAGGTATATCACCGTTATACAGTAAAATTCCAGTTATCCAAATCAATTGGCACAGGACCACATTCGGATAATAAAAAATTCGAATAACTGGATTTTTTTCCGAAGAAAAGGTCTACGTACACTTTAATTAATTACTGTATGTTGGAAATGGGAGAGGGAAAAAACTAATTTCAAAGAAAAAGTGGTTTTAATTAATCAAAATGAAAAAGCAACACTTTTTACGTACATATTATATAGCATATTGTAGAGTACTTACAACTGCTGAAAGACATTGCTCGCTGAACACCTCGGTCAAAGTAAGCTGTTTGAGTCAAAGTCAGGGGCGTAGGTAGAGGGGGGCAAGGGGGGCATCTGTCCCCGGGCTCAGAATCCAAGGGGCGCCAAACTGATGTTACGACATTTTAGAATTAAATGTTTTCCATCCTTGGCAAGCAGTAGGGGGCGCGAAATCTTCAGTTGTCCCTGGGCGCTGAAAACCCTAGCTACGACTCTGGTCAAAGTAAGCCGGTCAAAGTAAGCTGGTCAAAGTAAGCTGGTCAATGTAAGTCGGTCAAAGTAAGCCGGTCAATGTAAGCCGGTCAAAGTAAGCTGGTCAATGTAAGCCGGTCAAAGTAAGCTGGTCAAAGTAAGCCGGTCAAAGTAAGCTGTAAGCTGGTCAAAGTAAACTTCATTCGTTTTCGGGCAGCAAAGTTGCGCATCCGCTTGGCAATGAGAAGTTGCATGTGGCCACACTCTTATTTTTTTTTTTTTTTCTTAAATTCTAAAAGCGATTCAAACAATCAGCGATTCGGATAGTCGGAGTTCGGATAATTGGAGCTGTAATGTACTTTATTTCGCAAGTCGCACTTGCTTACATGTTGGTGGTTTTTGCCAATACTTTGTTGAACTAGACAACTGAAGCTGTTATGCTAACTGCATTTTCTTGTAAGCGTTTGTATACCACATTCTAGTATTACCTACAATATTTACAATTTTATATCGCTATCATATTAAAATTTAGCTAAATATTAATCATGCTAGACCCTCTTAGTTTTACATGGTAAACACTGAAAATATTATTTAAATCTTCAGTGATTCAAATTTAATTTTTCTATTGCTAAAATTGTCCATTTCCACTTAAACTTTATTCAGTTAAAAACATAGGTTTTTAAATTTCGCAGTATTTTAAACATTTTAGTAAATATTATATTGAACCTGGAGCTGTCAGTGATCGTACACAGCTGCCTCTAAAATATCCAAGTTAAGGAATAAAATGTCATGTTTCTCATTTCATATTAAAAGTTGAAAGCGTTAATTTTACGCAGGAAACATCGAGAACGACGAAAGAAGCCAAAAACTAGGCCTCATCATAAAACAGTTAGGCTGACTGCGAATAAAAAGAAAAAGCTCCTGAGCAAATCAGAAGTGCTATTTCAGAATGTTTCGTACATAAAAGGTTTGGTTTATTTAATTATGGCAAAGCCCTCGAAGGCTATCTGCCTAAGACGAGGGGTGCCTTCGTGGAGGACTTTCTGGGGGAAACTGGCTCGTATACACCTCCCACATGGCAAAAACCACGAAAATGCCCATGCAGCCAGCCCGTTCGCCGGGATTCAAACCCCGAACCGAACTACCAGTCTTCAGCGACGTTACCCCTCGGCCGCTAGCGGGCTCCGTACGTAGAAGGATGCTTGTAGCAAATGCAGCAGGTAAATTGTATATGTAAAGAATAGGCATGAGAGTGAAAAGTTAGATCATGGACAAATGTCTTCGAAGTCCGCAACGGAGGTGGAGCAATTGGTTCAAGTAAAATTGTGTATTAACTTGAGGTACGTATGACAGTACAAATACATATGTAAAGCACATATGTGTTTGTACTGATGCAGTAACGGTTTTTAGTTATATTTATTTTAACTAACATTTATTTTAAGCTATCTTTCCTGTCAAGCCTTTACTTTCCCCTAGAAATTGCAATGCCAGAGTATGTAAATCATAGTAGAACGCGCAGAGTATTCAAATTTTAAGCAGAAGTAATTTGAGTTAAATAGAAGGGAAACGAGTTTGTAGGTGTGCTTTCTTGATTCACGAGCGTGAAGGTTGCTTGGTAGAAATTGAAGAACCGCGCGTTTCGGCCTGTGAGCCTAATTCGGCAGTTAGTTGAATCTTTCAACTTCTTAATCAGAAAGTTTGCTGAATCTCAGCTGTATCTTAGAACGCGGTTAAGATAGTTACGAGTATAGAGCCTCGTAGATAGTGACTTCGTTAGTTATTCATTCTGTCATTTATTTTTAGTTGTATTTTTCTATTTTTGTTTAACCGCCGGGTCGGCGTAGTTTGTGAACGCAACTGTGATTTCTAAAGTGAAATAAAAAAGGAGTTAAACCCTTCTTAAGAGTCTGTGTAATTTCCAGTTTATAGCAGTCACTACTATTGTTGACAAGTTGGGGCCTCCCAACATCACAAACCCATTTAACTTAAATAATAATTTATTGGTGCAATTAGCTGTATCCGATATTTGAAAATAGTTTGCCAGTACCCAATTAATTACGACCGATATAAATCTATAGCTTTATTCATGTCCTTAAAATATTTATAACATACGGAGTGGACTTAGTGCTTAACAAAGATGGTGTTCAACACGAAAAATTTTTGAACTAAAGATGCTTAAAATTACTAAAATATAATAATAAAAAAAAACTGTTAAATTCAACTTTGTAGGAGAAACATGAAAAGTTACTCGAAAATTTATGCGTTTTATATAAAGCAAGAAATTATATAATGTGATTTATTAAAAAAGTGCCATCTGTGTTCTCAGCTTATTATTTTGCAAGGTTGCTGTTTCCAGAACCAAACAATAATTTCATTTGTACGGGTTGGCAGTGCAGTTCTAGAAGAAGCATATATTCTAGCAAGGTGGGACGTTACATACATCAAAAGAACCTATGACCATTCTTCAGCAAAAATTTTTGAGACTCTGTGATATCTAAAAAAAAAAAAAATTCCATGGCCGGCACATTCTCCGGAGAAATCAATACCTGATTACTTTCTCTGCTGTTTATTAATAATCTATAAACATAGGATTAATAAAAAGAAACACACTGGTAAAATACATTGAACTCCAGGTAAAGTTACATGGTCCAGAAAGTGGACAAAATGGGGGATAACCTTTGAAGACGTGTTATTCAAAATTGAGAGGCTAAAGAGTTGATGAAAATTATTAAAAACTTGTATTAAATTGCGTAGTAAATGTATCCAGGTGTTTTATAAAATAAATAAATATTTGAGTTGTCACCTAGACTGTATATGGTTAGGGAAGGTAAACCGCTGAGTTGGCTTCCGACCCAGGTATAGATATATCCATGCAGAATTGGTTACCAACTCGGCGGGAGTCAACCACTAGCTACCAGGCTGCAGCCCTGGGCATAAAATGCAAAAAAGAGATATACATGTGCATACAAGGCACTTGAAGAAGAGTACAACAATGTACAAAGAAATATATACATCTGCATACAAGGCACTTGAAGAAGAGTACAATCAAAATATATGTATATACATATAAATACAAACTCATATACAGATATATACAAACTTACATACATAGATATTCCGAAACAAATAGAAGTATACATACTCTCAATATTGATATATACACCCATACATGTACGTTACCATGATAGTTAAAGTTTACAAGAAGCATGACATTGAGGTACGCGTGATTCTTAGTATAAATTAGGTACCATAAATAAAAGATATAAACATGTACAGATACAGTACAACATTCAGGTACAGTACAAACTTTGTGTATGAAAACCTGGCTTAGCATAAATACAAAATTACATATTGAACATACATACTCTGTTGCTGACACATTGAACTAGCTTATATATTTCTAACGTGCATACTGCTATGCTTTGCAGAGCAATTATTCTGCTTTCAGGTTAATAAATGTCCCGTTTCAAGAAGAGTTAATGCCATACTGAAGGTGCGATGTCTATTTCTAAGAGAACTTTGCTTAGAAATGGCATTGTTAGAACCTAATGTGTGTTAGATACGACTCAAGTATGTACTATATGCTACTATCTTCCAGCGTCAGAAGAGTAATTGCTAGTACAGTAGTCAATTATTGTTTTCAGTTTCCGCTGGGCAACTCTGTTAATTTGTAGATTCTGGAACCAATGTGGCCAGAATCTGGCTCCTGGTTGCTTGAGGCTGTTAAGTGCTGTGTGTGGGCAGGAGAACACAAAATGATCTGGATGACCCTCCTCCCCACATTCGCAGTTACCATTCTCTCTCAAGCCAAAGCGGCAGAGGTATGAAGGAAAGGGCCCATGACCAGTGAGGAAATACGTCATGTAATTGGTATTAGTTTGGATTGTTGTCTTGACCTTGGGAATGAGATTGTAAACACGTCTCCCTGTGGAGGCTTGATCCCAACGTTCTTGCCATATTCTGAGGAGCTGATGGAATGTCCGACTCTTTAGGTCCGAGACTGGTCTAAGGGTCGGGACTTCTCGCAAAGTGGATGAATCCGCTGCTTCCTTTGCGACAACATCCGCTCTCTCATTTCCTTCTATTCCCGTATGAGCGGGCACCCAGATGAGTGAGGGTCTTTGCGAAGCAGGCATGTCTGTTAGAATGTCTCTAATGCTGCTGACGATAGGACTGCGAGAACGAATTCCAGCTATCGCAGCGAGGTTTGAGGTTGAGTCTGTGTAGATGATATTGGGCACTGTGGGATTATTCTTCAGGTGGAGAAGAGCTGCTCTGATTGCTATGAGCTCCGCCTGAAAGACAGAGTTTTCAGAAGCGAGCTTTCTTTTCCACTTATAGTGGTTAGGGGAGGTAAACCGCTGAGTTGGCTTCCGACACAGGTATAGATATATCCATGCAGAATTCATTACCAACTCGGCGGGAGTCAACCACTAGCTACCAGGCCGCAGCCCTGGACAGCCCCGGCTGAGCAGACGACATTTATAAAATGCAAAAAAGAGATATACATATGCAAACAAGACACTTGAAGAAGAGTACAAAAATGTACAAAGAAATATATACATGTGCATACAAGGCACTCGAAGAAGAGTACAATCAAAATATATGTGTGTACATATAAATACAAACTCATATACAGATATACACACTTACATACATAGATATTCCGAAACAAATAAAAGTATACATACTCTCACTCATATTGATATATACACCCATACATATACGTTATCATGATAGTTAAAGTTTACAAGAAGCATGCCATTGAGGTACGCGTGGTCCTTAGTATGAATTAGGTACCATAAATAAGAGATATAAACATGTACAGATACATTACAGCATTCAGATACAGTACGAACTTTATGTATGAAAATCTGGCACAGCATAAATACAAAATTACATATTGTACATACATATCACATACTCTGTTGCTGACCTATTGTACTAGCTTATATAGACTTATATGACTACTATCTTCCAGTGACTGTACCGAAGGGCCCGGGTTCGAATCTCGGAGAAGACATGGATGTTTGTAAAAGTATAGTGTTAGTGCGGCATGGCGGTACCCTACATATGCGACGAGCCGAAAGTCTTGTCGTGTGGATTGGTGGAAGGGGAAAGGGATGCCCCCGGGGATGCTCTCCTTCAAAATTGGGGGCTGAAAATAGAAGTCCAGCCTCTCTTTAAATTACGCTCTGGCTACCATTGTTCCATGTAATATGGAGAAGACTACAACAACATATTTGAGTTACATTAATTAGATGGTGTTGATTTCTATCTTAAAATAGTCATATTCGCTTTGTCTATCTTATTCTTTTTAGATGTTTTAAAATAGAAATGCGTAAATCCTTTGACAAAGAATTTAAAGGTGAACGAACTCTTCTTTTCCGTGATTCAGTCTACTTCTCCCTTTTTTATAAATATATATTAATAAATTTGATGAAGGAGAGTTTTAATTATTCTTGTAGTAACCTCGAATTCTCACGATTCTTTCAAAATTATGAAATTTATGAAAAAAACAACAGTGTTTACTCGCGTAATAGTTGCCCTTGCATAATCGTCGCACCCCCGCAATGAAGCGGGAAAAAAATGTCAAAAGTGTACAATATTTGTGTAGTAGATTTCCTCGCATAGTAGTCGTACCTAGACTTTCGCAATGAAAAATTAGCAAAAAAAAAAAAAAAAAAAAAAAATGTGCGTCTGTTACGCGAGTAAACACGGTAGTTTAAAACCTCCAATATAAATGAAAGAAGCAAATTATATAAATTATGCTTATATATATGTCATAACTTATATACTAATAACATCTTTCCGTCGTTTACGAAATACCTTCGTATCTCTTGAAATATTCGGTCCAGCTGTTTTAAAAAAATTATCAATAGCTTCACAATTTGAATCTTAAAAACTTATCAAATCTGATAGCTTTCTAAATTTGCCCTTCAATACCACATTTCCAACATCTTAGAGCCACTTTGTTCTCACTCCTACTTCCTATCAAAGAGTTGACTTCTCTGGTTAATTCATCTAAACGAGCCATCAGTTGATGCCCTGGCTCGTGGACTCGCACAGCTCTTAGCGATCGCTACGAGTTGCTTGCTGGGCTGCCTCCAATTTCATGGCGTACACTAGAGCACTTTTGAAATCTTTAACATCCGCCATTCGTAGAGCCTTCTGTATTTCGGGATCCCGGATGCCATCATAAAGTACTGCAGGGACAGGATTTCCCTCGTTTCTCTCGGGCACTCAGTAAAGGCGAGGGGTGTCCGCCGATAGCATCGCGGCAAAAACATCGCGCACGAAAACGTCGCGGAGAAAACAACGCAAGACGAAAACATCGTGCTACAAAACATCGTGGGAGAAAACATCGCAGTTCTAAAACATCGTGGTTCAAAACATCGTCGTCGAAAATAAAGTGGTTCAAAAACATCGCAGTTTAAAAACATCGTCGTCGAAAATATCGTGGTGAAAAATAAAGTATCTACAAATCATCGCATGGCGATAACTTCGCAGACATGCTTTTTTCAGGTTTTAATAATTGTAAATGGATATCCCCATAATGATTTGTGAGCGCAAGATGTAAAGAAGGATAATTTTTACTTTCACATTTTTTATTAACTAATAAATTTTTGCTGAAAAAGTAAGAAGGAAACTTAAGCATAGAAAATTACAACTTATAGATTATACTTTTCATGAAAAATTGCCAGTAAAAACTTTATAAAAAATGATTTAATAATGGCCTTTGTTAGTTAACTATGTCGGTTTAAAATTCTATTAAGTGCTATAAGTTGTTTTAATTTTCTATGCTTAAATTTCCTTTTTATTTTCTCAGTAAAAAGTTATTGATTAATAAAAAATATGAAAGTAAAAATTATCTTTCTTATCATCTTGCGCTCACAAATCATTACGGGAATATCCATTTACAGTTATTAAAACCTGAAAAAAGTATGCCTGCGATGTTATCGTCATGCGATGATTTGTAGATACATTATTTTTTACCACGATATTTTCGACGACGATGTTTTTAAACTGCGAAGTTTTGGAACCGCTTTATTTTCGACGACGATGTTTTGTGCCACGATGTTTTAGAACTGCGATGTTTTCTCTTTGCGATGTTTTCTCCTACGATGTTTTGTAGCACGACGTTTTTGCCTTGCGTTGTGTTCTCCGCAACGTTTTCGTCTGCGATGTTTTTGCCGCGATGTTTTCGGCTGTAACCAGGCGAGGTGGGACAGGACAGCCCCTCAACATCCGTGGCGAGTTCCTGGAGTGATTCGGTGGGCTTCTGTTGACGGGATTTTAATTGAAGCCTGCTGTAGTCTTTTAAATACTTCTCGCCAAAGCGCAGCTCCAATGCGCCGGATAGAGCTTCGAAGTCAAATGATATTTTTTGACTTTTGAGTTATAATATTGTCGTGGCAGTTTGGCAATTGTTTTCTCAAGCTCTACTGTCAAATCTAAGGAAGGTGGTACTCATGCTGGAACTTGTAACGCTGCGGTGAGTGTGACCGTGTATCCTTTGCATGTGAGCTGCAGCTTGCATGCTCTGCAGTTTTTGTCTTATACTGGTGGCACGATGATCTACGATCTACTCTGCCCAGACGACACCAATTTATTATTTTGTAATACATTTTGAAATAATGAAGAAAAGCTTCTCAACTGTGTGCTGTGGTGTCAGACATTTTAATTTAAAGCATTATTCAGTTCTTTAGAGAATCGCGGTTACTAGTTAAAAATGAAAGATAAATATCTTACATTTTGCCTAATGGCAACAGATTTGAATGAAAAGTAAAACAACGCACGAAATTTAAGTGAATCAAAACTAAATCGTGTTTCGCTCCTTAACCAGAAGCTGTTTGGGGTTAAAAATGGATTCGGCACGAATTGCGCAGCATATGGCGTAAGAAACACCTTCTGTTTAAATACCGCTAAGCTTCAAACGGTTTCTTAAATAATAAGTTAAATCTATTTTAATTCGTGTAAATTAAATAGTATATGAAAAAAAGTAAAATTTAAATTGACAAGAATCGTGTTTATTGCTTTTACATCGTTCTATTTGTTTATAAGGTATTTTCTCACTCCTTTCCGTAGGCCTTCGGGGTTAAGCTAGAAGCCCACTCGACTCGTATTCGGGTGATCCAGAGTTCGATTCCTGGCGAGAGCATTTACCGATTTCTTCAGTTTCCTGACATCAGAAAATTCTAAAATACTCTACAGGTAGCGCTTGATTTAAAAGGTGGTGGACGACAATCCATCACTCCCAGGATTTGGTCACTGGATCCTCTAATCTCCAGTCACCCTTTGAAAACAGGAGTATACAACGCTTTTTCTGTCTTCATCGCACATGCCATCATGATGTAATTGGAAGCACCCCCCCACCACCACCACGACTTACAAGAGACCTTTAATTTAGAAGTTTTTAACTTCTATTCCTATTTACCCCTGACACTCGACGCGTATTCAAGAAGTCGGAATCACGGCAAAGACTTTGCAGATTTCTTCAATTTCCTTGCTTGAAAAGTTCTAAAATTCTCTTTATGTTAACCAGTAACAGGCTGATTAATTTTGAGCGATAAATAAAAAAAAAATGTTTCGCATAGTGGCAACACATATGTGAAACATGTGTTGCCACTATGCGACACAACATGTGAAATACTCCCTCTGGATTCTTTTCACTCTTCGTCCATCATTTTCAAAGCTTCTCTACGGATTTTACTTTCTAAAATAAGTGTACATATTAATTGAAGACAACACTTAGCTTTGGGATATAAAGAAATTAAATTAACTAATTGATAAATTCAATTCTTCATTTTGCACGCAAAAATGTACAAGGCGTTTCTTCATTTTGTTTAATTCCTTTATCATACGCAAGGAACATAAGATAAGTTGGCACCATAAATAAAGCATTTCTCATGGGCTCCCACTGTGCACTTCTATTTAGACAAGGGATAAAAGGCTTACGAAAAGCTGTAGGATGATTTAGGTGTCCCTTAAAGTATGGAACCCTCAGTAATCTGTAATTTTTTAAGTTTATAATAAAGGTTTTACACGTACTTGGAAAACGTTTTGCTACTAATTTATTTATTTCGCTTAATTATTAATTTGCCGCCCAGACGGTATACTACTTGGGGAAGGTAAACCGCTGAGTTGGCTTCTGACCCAGGTATACTTGATATATCCATGCAAAATCGGTTACCAACCCAGCGAGAATTAACCACTAGCTGCCAAGCCGCAACCCTGGGCCGTCCTGCCAGAGCAGACGACATTTATCAAATGCAAAAACGAAATACGCATGTGCATACAAGGCACTTGAAGAAGAGTACAATTAAAAAAATATATGCACATATAAATACCAAGTCAGATCGAGATATATACACACTTATATATATTCTGAAGCAAATAGAAGTATACATTCTCTCACGCATATTCATATATACATTTATACATATACTTTAGCATGATAGTTAAAGTTTACATGAAGCATGACACTGAGATACGCGTGATCCTCAGTATAGATTAGGTACCATGAATAAAAGATATTAACATGTACACGTACAGTACAGTATTCAGATACTGTACAAAATGTGTGTATGAAAACCTGGCTCTGCATAAATACGTAGTTACCATACTGAACTGACAAATTACATACTCTACTGCTGACATATTAAACTAGCTTATATAGTTTTGAAATGCATACTGTTATGCTTTGCAGAGCAAGTAATCTCTCTTCAGGTTAATAAATGTGTCAGTTCAAGAACAGTTAATGCCATACTGAAGGTGCGATGTCTAATTCTGAGAGAACTGTGCTTAGAAATGGCGTTGTTAGAACCTAATATAGGTTAGATACGACACAAGTTTGTACTTTATAGCTACTGTCTTCGAGCGTCAGAAGAGTAGTTGCTAAAGTAGTTAGGGGAGCATACTGTAGTACCGAAGTGATTCGAATCCCAGAGAAGGCATGGATGTTTGTAAATGTATAGTATCTTTGGGGGCATACGAAATATATGGCAAGTTGAAAGTCCTCTTGTGTCGTTTGGTGGTAGGGGAGAGGGATGACAGACCTTCGGACCAGCCCCCCCCCCGGGAGTGCAACTATTCTTCGATGAAATACATAAACATAGCAATAACAACAATCATTATTATTATTCATTTATAAGCATCTATGTATGAGTGTGTTACGTATAATCTTTATGGTAAAACACCATTAGCTTCGTATATTGCTTTGCGTAGGTAACACGGAGTTATTATTGCATGAGAAGCCCTTAAAAATATAATGGAAATCGTCTTTTTAATATGAAATAGGAAATTACTTTTTACGTAGAATGTCTTTCTTGTGAATGGAAAGTTAATGCGTTCTTCATCTGGGAATTGAAGTTTTTATGATTGCCCCTAGAACTCGAATGTGTCAGCTATCAATACCAACTATCGGGATATTTCCTTTAAATTGAAACGATCAAACATCTGTTCTTCAAAGCAGTTCCCCACTGAAGATGGATATTCCTCCCCCCGCCATATTGCCTATTGACATCATCCTCCCCCCCCCCGTCGCGTACCGTTAAATTCTCAGTCTAATGATAAAGCCAATCAGAAAATAAGTAGCCTTCGGAAGTAAAATGGTAGGAAAGAAGTAAGAAATTATCATTGTGGATTAAAAAAATTTTTCATTTTTTTACTCCCCTTTTAAAAGTTTTTATTGGTTGCTTTCGTAATCTAAAGGTGCACACATATTCCCTATTCCGTGTGAAGGTAATATAATTTATGTCTTTTGCTTAATTTTAGATAAACCAATAGGATAAGGACTCTGATTCGAAACAAATAAAACGATTGAAATAAAATGCTGAATCGCACACACAAATAAATTAATTAAATTAAATTAAACTTTGATTTATTAACAACAGCTGTAGAGTCATTAGGTTATTTTGAAGTAGGAGACGAGAAAAACATGCAATTCCCCGCTGGGACTCGAACACCGGACCTATCGAATACGCGTTCAATAGGCTTCCTATGACCCAACGAACGTATGCAGAAAGGAGAGTTAAAATGCCTTACTCAGCATTTGTTTAAATTACTAATTTGGAAAAATTATTTACTTAGCAGATAATTAGTAAACGAGAAAAATCTCTCATCGTTAACCGTACGGAAAAATAATCAATAAACTAATCAGTGATAAGCCAAACGATTAGAGTCTCGCGCGCTGGAGATAAAAATGCTTTTTTTCCGTACAGTGTTGCCATCGCTCGCTTTGAAATCGTTGAGTTTGTTAATCGAAAATTTGTTAAAGTGTTATAAAATATGAAATAGATAGTAAATCAAATTAAAAATTAAAAATTCGGGCTTCCAGTTGCCCATGCTCGAATGGAAGATTACGTTATTCAAAATTGGATGACTCTAGGTACAATTGTTTTTTCATACTGCCAGAAATATACATATATTCATGTAGATTCTTCATTATTTAATTTCTTTAAATATAATACAGGGCGATAATATTTGGTGGCAGCAATTTAAAAACTGTTTTGCCGTTGATACTCCCTTTGAGCTAAAAATATTTAAGTTAATAATAAATAAATAAAAATTGATTTAAATATCATAAAAAATAAAATAATAAAACAAATGGAAAACGAGTAAATTAATAACGTAAATCCGCTATAACTAACTTCTAGGAGGTTCGCTACATCCGAACCGATAAAACAAGAGATTAGCTCACAAAAACGTGTAAAAATTGGCGAATCAAAAAAGAAATAAAAAAAAACTGATTAACATTGTCACATGGGCCAAAAAAAGTGAATAGTATGTCTAAAGAAAAATTAGATAATAATTTAATTACAATTAGTATTACAAGCAGTTATTAAATTAAGTGTAATTCTCTGCTGGCGTGAGGCAGACAGCGGGAAAATTTGATTCATACTTTTATATGAAAATTAAAAAGATTCCACCATTTTTGTTCTACAGTTTCTGTGAATAAAAAATTTAATGACACCCATGACAGTCATAGAGTCTGCTATGGGAGTTTACTTTCCGACGATCACTTTCGACAATATCTTCATAAATCGGATCTTCACATGCAGCATCATTACCAAAGAAAAGCTATATCTCAAGCTATATATACCAAAGAAATATCTCATTTTGAAAATATTGAAATGCTATATTTTCCCTACATACTCTTAGTGATGGTGTCCGCCGATAACATCGCGGCAAAAATGTCGCGGACGAAAACGTCGTGGAGAAAACAACGCAAGACGAAAACATCGTGCTACAAAACATCGTGGGAGAAAACATCGCAAAGAGAAAACATCGTGGTACAAAACATCGTCGTCGAAAATAAAGCGGTTCAAAAACTTCGCAGTTTAAAAACATCGTCGTCGAAAATATCGTGATAAAAAATAAAGTATCTACAAATCATCGCATGACAATAACATCGCAGACATGCTTTAATAACTGTAAATGAATATTCCCATAAAGATTTGTGAGCGCAAGATGTAAAGAAGGATAATTTTTACTTTCACATTTTTTATTAACTAATAAATTTTTTCTGAAAAAGTAAGAAGGAAACTTAAGCATAAAAAATTAAATGCAACTTATAGATTATACTTTTCATGAAAAATTACCAGTAAAAACTTTATAAAAATTGATTTATTAATGGCCTTTGTTAGTTAACTATGTCAGTTTAAAATTCTATTAATTGCTATAAGTTGCATTAATTTGCTATGCTTAAGTTTCCTTCTTACTTTTTCAGAAAAAATTTATTAGTTAATAAAAAAATGTGAAAGTAAAAATTATCCTTCTTTCCATTTTGCGCTCACAAATCATTATGCGAATATCCATTTACAGTTATTAACGCATGTTTGCGAAAAGCATGTATGAAAAAAGCATGTCTGCGATGTTATCGTCATGCGATGATTTGTAGATACTTTATTTTTTACCACGATATTTTCGACGACGATGTTTTTAAATTGCGAAGTTTTTGAACCGCTTTATTTTCGACGACGATGTTTTAGGATTGCGATGTTTTCTCTTTGCGATGTTCTCTCCCACGATGTTTTGTAGCACGACGTTTTCGCCTTGCGTTGTTTTCTCCGCGACGTTTTCGTCCGCGATGTTTTCGGCTGTAACCCTTAGTGATAGACAAATCCTCGTTTTCATCTTCCTCTTTAACATTATTTTGTTAGACCATCACATCGAAAACAATTTCGAAAAATTGATTCCGTAACACGTTGTCAAGATTTCCATGTGCTAGTATTCGCATCAAGAAATAAAACGTTATACTCGACATGATTGCCGTACTTCTTCAAAACGCTGAAACGAGCTGCTTCCTACAATGACACTTCTAGATCCTGATTACGACTTAGTCCATAGGTTGTAGCATCGAAGTTGCATGCAGGAGAAGGTAAACCGTATTAATCCAATCTAAGCTTCCGACATTTGTGTGTGCGGTACAGTTGTCAACCAAGAATACAATCTTTGGCCCAAAGTTCTAGATCCCACTTTCTTAATTTTTCTTTAAACAGTTTTGATGTCATCCATTCATATTTTGTAAATCTTTAACGAATTTTTGATTAACAAACTCAAGGATTTCAAAACGAGCAATGGCAACGTTGTACAGAAAAAATACTTTTATCTCCATAGCGCGTGCGTTTCGGAAATTCTAAAGATATGCTCAATTAAAACTATTTTGCGATATTGCTCTTGAACTGAATTTTATGGTTTAGATGCGAAGAACTTGATATTTAATAAATAAAGATAACAGACAAAATGTTAAAAAAAAGTTCCTTCGGACGTAATTTAAAATCTGAAACCTTTTAGTTTTTTTTTTTTTTTTTTTTTTTTTTTTTTTTTTTTAGTCTTTTTTCAGTTTATCATGTCAATGTGAAATTTTCTTAATAAGATGACTTCCAAAACACTTTTTTGAGCATTTTTATTATTAACATTTTGTGTGTTCAATTTATTAATTAACTATCATATTCTTCGCACTTGCGTCACATAAAACTCAATTGAACAGCAAAATCACAAAGTGTTTAAAAACAGCCTGCCTTTAGAATTTCCGATATACAGAATCGTGCGCTGGAAATAAAAACGGTTTATTCCGTACAGTGTTGCCACTGTTCCCTTTCAAATAGTTGAGTTTATTAAAAATTCATTAAGTTTTACAAAATACGAAATATAAAATTCGGAATTTCGAATTCGGGCTTCCGGGTGCACATGTTCGGGTGGAGGACTACAATATTCAAAATTAGAGGACCCAAAGTAGCGTCGTTTTCCACAGTGCGAGAAACACGCGTACTTTCATGAAGATTCTTCCTTATTTAATTTCTTTAGAAGTAATATAGGGCGATAATATTTCATGGCAACAATTTGAAAATTATTTCAGACATTTAAAGTGATACGCCCCCAAATTCCATTTCGAGACTCATAGCCCATTCGCGCTATTAGTTTGTAGCCCTTTTAGAATAAAAATCATTAAAGTTATATGCACTGAAATGGAACTAGAATATTTTCCCGTAAACAGTGATCATTCCTATTAACAATATTATATTAAAATCCATTTAAAATATCCTTAAGAATATATTGAATATTCGAAAACTAAAGCATCAAAAGTAAAAGCGCCTATTTTGTAAATCCTCTAAGCTCGTCTTCATTTTTAAATTCTGCCTTTTGTAAACATTTTTAAATTATCTCATTTATCTTTCATCAAAGAAGAACTGTATGTCATTTAGATTCATATTTTTTTAACTTTTCTTTAAAAAAAAATCAGAAGGAAAAAATTTAGCAGATTTAACCCATACGGAAACAATGCTTTTATCTGCGAGTTAAAATTCCCCAGAACTTTCGAGAAAAGAACGTAATGAAATTAACATGAAAGAATTTCAGTTTTGATTGAAAAGTAAAAATAATACGTTTCGAAGCAGAAGACAAGTACTTTGTTTTGTTTTGCAAGTTTTACCAAATTTGATTAATGGATTCTCTGTGTTAAATTTGACAAAGGAAAAATTTTAATAACTAAAAATTTATAAAAGTAACTTCTGCTGTTGCGATTAATTTATATCAGAATACTGTTATTAATTCACATACGTCAAAGTGAAGTTTGTATCCGATTATTCATTTCTCAATGCAACGAAGATTGAAAAGCAGGAAAAATAATGTTTATATGCTTTCATCGAAACTTGTGTTATATCTTTATGACTATTTCTTTCATTCATTCTTTTAAATTCTTTTGAAAGCGTCGTTTGATGAAGATAATCTTTAGAGCCTACACTTCTAAAATTTATTGTCAGTGGAACTAACCTTTTGGATTTTCACAGGTATCTGTATAAAGAGAAGTAAAATGTTGATCTACTTTACATATCATTTTAAGATATATTTTTCTAAAGGTGGGATGAGGTTTCCCAAGAAAACTTCTAGCGCTAAGAGTTCCGTAAGTCCACAAAGACTGAAGGCCGCTGGATTAGATATTCAAAAAGAAAGAAAAAAATCTGAAATGTTTCAGATTTTAAATTACGCCCAAAGGGGCGTTTTTTAACATTTTGTGTGTTACCTTTCTTTATTAAATATCATGTTCCTCGCACTTAAACCATAAGATCCAGTGCAACAGCAATATCGCAAAATAGTTTTAAAACGAGCATATCTTTAGAATTTCCGATACAGAGACTCACGCGCTGGAGATAAAAATGTTTTTTCTGCACAACGTTGCCATTGCTCGCTTTGAAATCCTTGAGTTTGTTAATCAAAAATTCGTCAAAGTTTTAAAAAATAGGAAATCGATCATAAAACAAATTTCAAATTTCAAATTTGGTCTTCCACATGCTCATATTCGTTGGAGGATTACGTTATTCAAAATTCAATGACTCTATGTACCGTTGTTTTATCACAATACGAGAAATATACATACATTTATGCAGATTTTTCATTATTTAATTTCTTCAAATATAATGCAGGACTCTAACATTTTGTGGCAACAGTTTGAAAAGTGAACCGACGTTTATGAGTCCGACGCAAAATCGCAAAACGAAAACAATAGTCCTTCAGAGACAAATCCCTTTGGACTAAAAATAGCTAATTTTTAGATCTAAGATATTAATTAAATATTTTATGTTTGTCTTTATGCTTGTTTAAAATAATGATTGAAAAATAGCTGAATGACTTTAAAAGAAAGTTCGTAAGATTTTTTGCCTTCCTCACCGCGTGTCTTCGTGATACAAATAGAAAGAACACCCACTCATCGCACAGAAAGTGCGGAATTCGAGTGCCGGTGAAGGTACTGCACAGTTTTTTTCGAGGTTACTAATTAACTAAGTAGTAGATAAGAAGAATAAGTTACTTATTTAGTTTCATTAACTTTAAATGACATAGGTGTATCAAATAATGCAGATATACACGCCCATCTGTAACATTTTTCTTTTTTTTTAAGCCCAAAAAGGCGTTAGCCTAGGAGGGCTATTACGGCATTTTGCGTCGAATCACTGAAAGCACTGAATTGCTTTTCAACTTGTTGCCACCAAATATTATCGTCCCGTATTATATTTAACCCTTTCCGGCACGCTACCTTTTAAAGTTGAAGTTTTAACATTAAAAATAGGTAGGCAGTCTAATTAGCCTAGAGGAGTACACAAGTAAAACTTTGTGAAGACAGCACTTATCATTTTAATTCTGTGAGTGGGCCCAAAGTGGGCACAAGTCAATCAGTGTGCCCAAAGTAGGCCCACTGATTGACTAGAGCTTCGAAAAGAGTGCTGAAACGAGCATTGTTGTCAATGAACTGACCGATGAGATGCGGAGAAACAAAGAATACAGACTCTCGGTTGTCCTAGATTATCGGTGAGCCCGGTCTGGGCACGCCTAGGATTCGCCGCTTGATTTTAGGCAAGATTTCAAGGTAAAAATTTAAAACTAATATGGTAAGGAGATTAGCATACAGCCAAAATAATAACATAGAAATTTCTTTTCAAACACTTCCTTTTATGCCGTAAAAAATCTGGAAGATTTCTTTGAAAAATGAGGGTCTTAAAAAACTAAACATGGCTAAAATATATAGACTGGTTTGTGTTGAGCTGCCATCTACTATAAATAAAGAAGGTTCAGAGTAACCTATAATAACTGATAAATCCTTTTTCATTCAATTTTTCTGTGCGTACAGAAGTAAATTTTTAGGTGTCTTCAGACCGGACACACTGTGCCGCAAAGGGTTAAAGAAATGTATTAATTAAGAATCTGTATGAGTGTATGCATGTTTCTCGCCTTGTGAAAAATCAACGGTGCTTAGAGTCATTAAATTTTGAATCACGTAGTCCTCCATCCAAATATGAGCGCCTGGGAGCCGGAATTTGATATTTCGAATTTGCTTTATCATTGCCTGTTTCACATTTTGTTAAATTTTAACGAATTTTTGATTAACAAACTCAACGATTTCAAAGCGAGCAGTCGCAACACTCACTGTACGGGGGGGGGACCTCTCTCCAGCGCGCGAGACTGTCAATCAGGAATTCTAAAGATGCACTGTTTTTAAACATTTTTAGCCCAAAGGGGCGTTAGCCCAAATACTCTCGAAAGGTGTATGGGTGTGTAAATGAAAAAAAAAAAAAAAAGAGAGAGAGAGAGAGAACGCTTCCTTGGGCGTAATATCAAATCTGAAAACTTTCAGATCTTTCTTTCCCCCCTTATAATAAACTTTAGATAATGATCCTTTGCTTCAGAAGCGAGAGGGGATCAAACTCTTCAAAATAGTTTTTTTCTGAAGAGGAAAAAAATTCTGTATTTTATTGTAAATTCAGAAATTCATTTCAGACCTTTATTATAATTACTACCTTCAGACCTTTACTATAATTACTACCTTCAGACCTTTATTATAATTACTACGATATTATAATTATACTTTATTATAATTACTACCTTCAGACCTTTATTATAAATTCAGAAAGACCTCTATTAAAAATTCAGAAAGACCACTATTAAAAATTCAGAAAGACCTTTATTATAAATTCAGAAAGACCTTTATTATAAATTCAGAAAGACCTCTATTAAAAATTCAGAAAGACTATTAAAAATTCAGAAAGACCTTTATTATAAATTCAGGAAGACCTCTATTAAAAATTCAGAAAGATCTCTATTAAAAATTCAGAAAGACCTCTATTAAAAATTCAGAAAGACCTTTATTATAAATTCAGGAAGACCTCTATTAAAAATTCAGAAAGACCTCTATTAAAAATTCAGAAAGACCTCTATTAAAAATTCAGAAAGACCTTTATTATAAATTCAGGAAGACCTCTATTAAAAATTCAGAAAGACCTCTATTAAAAATTCAGAAAGACCTCTATTAAAAATTCAGAAAGACCTCAATTAAAAATTCAGAAAGACCTCTATTAAAAATTCAGAAAGACCTCTATTAAAAATTCAGAAAGACCTCTATTAAATATTCAGAAAGACCTCTATTAAAAATTCAGAAAGACCTTTATTATAAATTCAGGAAGACCTCTATTAAAAATTCAGAAAGACCTCTATTAAAAATTCAGGAAGACCTCTATTAAAAATTCAGAAAATTTATCCGCATTCGAAATTTCAGTCGTTTTTCCTATATTTTTGCGTTAAAAAAAGGCATCAGAGTAGCCTAGTTCTCCTGATATAAAGTGCGCTATCTTTGAGAAAGTAAGTCTCATGTAAATATTCCTCCATTGACCGTCGCTAAGGATAAGGCACCGTATTTACTCAAGTCGTATTTATACAGAAACGATACTTAAGAGAGCACAAAAGCGTCAAAAACCTACAAAATGAGCAACTGTCAAAGAATACTGTAAAGCTTCATGCTGCGGTCACCCATACCGAAGTGGGAAAACGAACTGACTGTTTCTCAACATCAGGTGTTCACCCTTAGGGCATATTTTGTCAAACCGCGAAAATTCTTTACCGGTGAGCAAAATGAGGAGGAGGGTGTTTCCCTTTCCTCTCCCTCACACTTCTGACGAAAAACTGAATATGTGTGTTTTCAGAGGCAAGAAGTCAACTTAGGGGTTCTTTTGTTGTCCATTTGAAGTGTAAGCCGTGATCTTCTACCTGCTTCAGACATGTCTCTTTGTTAAGCGTTTGCTCTTGGACCTTCCCTCGCATGTCGTCTGCTTCCTCAAATGCTATGGGGTCGCAAGAAAAGGCAAAGGTCAACACATATACCGATCTTGGCATTGTGTGAATATATACTTTCCAAACTTGAGGAATTCGAGTCTTGTATGCAATGTTTTTGTTAACGGTTTAGTTGGACGCATCCAAAGAGCAATATTTTATGATATGCTTACTTATTGTTCTCGATTCTTGCATGGTAGAGATTGCTAGTGATAAATTTCTTGCCATTAATCAAATCGTTTAAGAGGTTTGAAACTCTTAATCTATAAAAGGCTCGAATAATTAAAAAAAAGGGGGGGAGAAGTCTGAAAGTTTTCAGATTTTATATACAGTGGCGTAGCTAGGATTCCAGCGCCCGGGGACAACTGAAGAATGTGTGTTTAACGAAATCAAAAATTCGTTAAAGTTTTACAAAATATGAAATAGATAGTAAAACAAATTCACTTCCAGATGCTCATATTCGGGTGGAAACGTACGTTATTCAAAACTGGATGGCTCTAGTTACCGTTATCATAATGCGCAAAACATGCATACATTTATGCAGATTTTTCATTGTTTAATTCATTTAAATATAATATAGGGCGATGATATTTGGTGGCAACAATTTGAAAAGTGAATCGGACATTTATAGTGAAACAACGCAAAATGTCAAAACGAAAACAATAGTCCTTCAGGGCAAATTCCCCTCCCCCCTTTGGACTAAAAATCATTTGAAAATTCTATGTACTTATGTGTAAGATAAATAATGCACTCTCGAGATATCATAATCTTCTTTCAAGCAGAATTTTTATAAAAATTCCTTCCTGCTCATTTCAAAACCGTAAGAAAATTTGCTTGAAAGGAAAAATTATTAATTGTTTTGCAACTCGGAGCTTCCTAATTCTAAATCAGCGTGAGCCATTTTTTCCCCCTTCATTGAGCTAATCTGCATCAATCATGAGAGGAAAGGAGAAAAAATCGTATTGTATCTCTTCTTTTGTAAAACTGAATTCAAATATTGAAGATGCTTCCTTGTTGACTGCAAATGTTTTTACATTAAATCAAACTCCGCAAGCTGCTTAGTTTCTTCTAATAATTTTTTCGCTTCAACTCTCCACTTTTCCCTTACGCCTCTTCTATTCTCGATCATATTTCAAAAGAACAAAAGGCCAAGCTTTCATACGAAACTGTTTTTGTAAGAAAAAAAGGATAACCAAGCACTGATGCTGCAAGAAGAAAAAAAAAATGACCATTGGTTTTCAGGAAGACAAAAGAGGTGACATATGACACACTTTTTTTCCCCCTTTTCAGTCGTCTGAACATTTGCTATGTTCTTATAAACATCGCTTAGTTTCAGATGAAGAAGGGGAAAAAATGGATGTTGAAAACATTCCTTTGTTGTGGAACTTATCTTTTGTCTACCATTCAACGATACTTGAAATAACTGCCGAGAAAAGGGATCCATTAAAAATTAAAATATTTAGTTACAGTAGGATTAAATATCTAGAAGAGGTACTTGGTGTATGCTTCGACGATGAATCAAATTTTAATCAATTCATAAATCAAATTTGTTGCTATATTTGAACTGTCAAGGCCAAGTACGTAACATTATTACGTACTTGGCTTCTATATTAGGCACTCTAGAACTCATAGCTGATTATTTAAGACTGTTTCGCTTTTAAATGTACCATAAAAAGGCCTAAAGAGAACACCAAACATTAAATTTAAAACCTGCACAGAATTTTACTCTTCAGAACAACTTTATCAAAGAGAAATTCAACAAAAATGTATCCATATTTAAAAAATTACCATGAAATAAGCAATATCCCTTAATACAAATATTAGTTATCCTAATAAATAAATTAACCAACTTCCCGTTGCAAAATCTTAAGAATTCAAATGGTATAAAGGTTTTTTAGGAAACAAAGTTCAACTTTGTTCAGATTTTTTATATAATTAAAACATATTAAAAAAATTACAATCAACTAAATCTCATATTCTCATATAAGGAATAAATCTCATATTCTCGAGAGAAAACAGTCAGCAGTCTAGTATCCAAAGCAATAAATGAAAAACTATTGCCAAAACCAAATTTCTAAAAGAATGAAACTATCATCAGAAAGCAATAACCAATCAAAATTGGGCTTTGTGGATGACATAATTCAAAATATACGAACCTTTTTGCCATTGGGTAATAAAGAGAGAGAGGGGAAGGACGTTTTGAAACGTTTCGTGTCCTTAGTACCAGAAATTAAACCGTTTCTCCTTGAAAAGGGTGTTTATTATCCAGAACTAATGAATGATCAGTGGATCCAAAAAAGAAAAATTATTTCATGGTAGATATTACGTCTCATCTAAATCAGTTTAATCAAAAACAGCAGAGGAAAGGAAGCACAATTTTTTCGATATTAGACGAAGTTATGTCATTTGAAAGCAATTTATCTCTTTTTGCTCCAGATTTTGATAGAGAAATTTTTATTCACTTTCCAAGCCTGTTGAAACATCGCCAAGAAAATAATTCTGATAATGACATTTTCTGCTTCAAAATAACAGTTTTATATATGAGAGAAGTTTTTGGCAGCGGGTTCAGGAATTCAGAAACAACAAAGTGATGTTAGCCTTTGTTAAAAATTTCTTAATGCTACTGTAAGGTTTATCCTAAGTTTTAACAGTCATCTTTTCAGTTAAAACTCTCTCTTCTAATTTCAGCTTACAAATTTCCTGCCAGAGTGTGTTTTTAGAATCGCGGTTAAATGGAAATGAAGGAAGAGCAGTACTTAAAGTTCCGCTGACTTCGTTGGAGAGCCAGAGATTCTGACTAGCGCACGTTCACCGTTTGGTCTACTCTCACTCTCTAAGCTATTACTCCGTTCGGTTATATTTCAGGCACTTGATAATTTCGCTGTTTAGTTAGCATTTAAGAGGCCAACTCCTGTACAATTTTGATAGCTTCGGCTATATCTTTTTAGTTCCGACCCGGGGGGGGTCGACGTAGAGAACTCTGCGAAGCTACTGCCTAGGATCTGTACCTAGGCAGTCTCGGCCACGGGGGTATAAAATTTATGAACTTGGTGGTTCTGAAGGCCCTGGAAAGGTCACTTATTGGCCCGCCTCGGCAGTCTGGCATGTTCTGAGCGGTGTGGATCCGTAGCTGGCGGGTTCCCCCCCCCCCCCGCGGTTTGCTGGGTAACGGCCCTCTGCGACGGGCTCGCCCGTCGCAGAGGCAATGACGACTGGCAGGTAGCAATTGACGACCAGTGCTGCCTGGATATTAATATATTTCCAGGTGGAGCGCCGCTCCTTTGGAGGGGTAATAGTGGAGGTTGAACCTCCACGACGTGCCCCAAAGGGGGAGCGGACCTGTAATGTGATTAAATTCACGAGGCAGGGCAGCCGAAATTTATCTTATCTTATATCATTTTAGTTAAGCATTAGTTAAGTTTTATTTCTTAGTATTCTTGAGTTCAAGCCCAAGTGGAGGCTTTTATGTACGTCCTGAGAAAGAGCCATCTATAAAACTTTATTTTGAGCAATAAAGGGTACTTAAACCTTCTCAAGTTTCCGTGTTTGTCTCCTGAACTAAAGCGATTATTCGCTTACCAGTTTACCTCTTCACATATAGCTGTAAATTCTAGGTTTGAACCTTATACCAAACTTAATACCATGTAACAGAATTAAATATTTCTCCTTTTAATATTGATATTGGCAACTTTAAAAATCCAATTGCTGGATTTAGAAAACAAAGAATTATGGAGCTCAATCTGAACATCTTAGAGCTGATATAGAAACATTGAAGAAAAACAAATGTGAACTTGGTTCACAGCACAAGTGGCCTGCCAAGACTTGGAGAAGGAAAATACGTTCATTTTTAACACATAGAATAGTATTCCTCACTCATATAATCAGCTGAAAAAAAACTAGCGTTTGCGTTCTTTCCTTAGTTTGGTCTACATATTCATGCGAACAATCATTTACAAGTATGAACCTTATCAAGTGTAAATTGAGAAGTCGTCTCATTGATGAGAACTTGGAATCATGCTTAAAATTACGTAAAAACAGCAGCACACAAACGTTACAGTGTCCACATTAGTCTTTGTTCGTCATTATCATTATTTTAAGTTTTTGGACACCTTGTAGAGTCATTAGGTTAATTGGAAGCAGAAAAGATGAAAAATATGCAACCACCTTCGCCGGGAATCGAACCACAGACCTCTGGAATACCGGCCCAGCGTGCTACTGTTACACCACGAAGGCACGCTAGAGAAGTAGGAGAAATACCTTATATACACCCCTTTTTAAAGGGCGATTAGGGTTTTAGGTGACCTAGTCGCCAAATCCTGGGTGCGGAGAATCATCATCCACAACCCTTTTTTAGTTCGGGCGCCGCTGCAGAGACATTAGGATTTTTTCGAAAGCCGGAACGATGAAAAATTAACAACGCTTTCGCCAGGAATCGAGCCGCGGTCCAATGGAATACTGGCCCAGCGTGCTACCGTTACACCACGAAGGCACGCTAGGGAAGGGGGAGGAATACCTTATAACCTCACAATTTTACTTTATCGATCAATAGTATTATTATGAAGTGTAACATCAATGTTCATTCAACATACTTATATAGTTTAACTAAGACTTAAAAGCTGAAGTATTAAGCTAATTTTAGGGAGTGTTTTGGAGTGGAAAAAGATGTAGTGTTGAGAACTGAGTAAGGTATGTTAAGACGGTTTGGACATATAAAGAAGATGAACGAAAGAAGATACACGAAACGAGTATACAAGATAAATGTGGATTCGGAAGGTCCACCTCAGCGTTATTCAGATTGAGGACTTTCTTGGTAAAAGCCAACGTATTGTACTCTAATTAAGTGAACAGCAATATACCTACCTATAAAATTTAAGTTTAAAAAATGTGCATCTCAAAACAGATTTTTGAACTGTTAATAATTGGCTGTGTTGACTAATGAGTTTACAGGCCACTGTTCTAATGTTAGGATTGTGTCTAGATTGTGACTTGACTTTATGCAAAGATACTATAATTTGACTAAACTTACTTACATATGTATAAAATTCGTAACGTTATTTATAAGTGTTAAAAATTTTGTATTTAGATAGGTAATTTTAGTAGAATTATAATTAAAATTGCATTTTTCTGTGTAACGTAGCGCGAGATAAATTTTTAGGAGAAACCTATGCCGGAAAAGTAAGAATCCAGGGGCATATGCATTTAGTGTTGATTAAATGTGTATCTCGGTAGTTTGTGAACTTGAATAAATGTAAAGCTTCGTTCAGACGAGGGCGCAAAGGGCATAAGTGATTAAAGCAGAGCTCCGTTGCCGAGGCAACCAGTCTGTGCTACCTCACAAAATCTGGTTTAGTGCTCGTGGCATAGGGTTCAAAATTTTGAACTTTACGCCGAGTTTGGGATAAGCGTCGACCAATCAGAGCGAAGCTAAAACGAAGCGGCGTTCTACAGAAGATTTCGCTGTCACAAAACAAGCAGAGCGAACGCCAGAAATCAATCCAGCAGGAGAACAGCGCGGGAAAGTTGTAGACCCATCCACGCATGTGCAAATTTAGCTTCTCTCATTGGCCACGGGTTACACTCCGTTCTCGCAAGTGTGAACAGAATTGCCCTTATGACTACGCCTCTATGCCCTTTACGCCGCTGTCTGAACGCAGCCTAATTCACCAGTAGGTTAGCTGTAACCGTGATTCCCGCCTCGTATTGCTTTCCAGTAATTTAGAGAATCAGAAAGTACTAGAAATATCTCGTCGCCGGTTGGAAACTATTTTGAACCGAAGAGAGAGCATCTGCTCTCAGTTGCTGAGTTATTGTTGTTGCGAGTTGTTTAGTTCAGCGTGAACCCAGATATCTGAGTTAGCTTTCTCTTTAGATGCCCTTTCCATTGCGTTGTTTAACGTTCTTAGTAGTTTGAAGTGTAACTGATTATACCGTGTGATACTGTGAACACTTGTACGAATATTTTTGTGGAAAATTCCTGAGTTCTGAAATATTTCTTTTGATTAAAATAAAATTTTATTAACCTATTATCGGACTTGTGCATTCAATCTATTACGAACCCGCACGTACGTAACGTAAAGTTATTTTCTGTTTCTTATATGAAATAAAGTAAACAATTAAGTTAATAATTTTCTGTTAATATTCAAAGGCCATTGTTAACTAACTCTGCCTGATTCTCCGCTAATTCGCAAAACATTGCCTTCGTCCAGCTTCTATTTCGAATAAAATTTAACATCTAATATGAAAGTAATAAAATGTTTTTAGAAAACGTCTTTGTAACAACTATTTCATCAACTGTTAAAGATATATTAATATCTCCACATGAATTGGTAAAATTTCTGTCTAATTTGGAAATTTTCTAAGCACTGTATAGTAACGAAAGAAGCATTTTACAGCTTTAGAAAATTTACATTATTATAAAATCACAGCTTTTTTTTTTTTTTTTTTTTTTTTTTTTTTTTTTTTTTTTTTTTAAATACTGATTTTTATTGCTTTACTAATTTTTATTTTATTATTTTCTTATTGCAGGAAAAAACTGAGATGAATTGCAGTTTTATCTTATCTAAATACCTTTCAGTATAAGAGAACATTCAAACGCAAGGGCTTGCTGTATAATAAATTCTTTGAGATATGCTTTGCCACTAACATTTTGTTGTTTATCAGTTAGATATAGCTGCAGTTATTATTTTATCATTTTTATTATTGTTGTTGTTGATTTTGATACATTTCCCAGACCATTATAAACTCTATTTGTAGTGGCACATACACCCCTCGCTTTTCTTACTTATATATTAGTTCTTAAAATTCGCATTTTTTATATTATTCCTTAAAATTGTCAATACTTTTAATAAGCTTAGTTATTACGTGGATTTCTTCTTTTTTAATTTATCAATATCCATCTTGAACAACAACAAACAAAACTTACACTCCCTTTATTTGCATGTATTTCAGAATTAAGATATACAAGCAAATTTTAATTAATCTAATAGAGGGAGATGATGGTATAAGGTATTTCCCCTTCCTTCTTGACATGCCTTCGTGGTGTGGTGGTTTGCACGCTGGGGGTGTATTCCAGAGGTCCGCGGTTCGATTCCAAGGCGTTGCTAATTTTTCATCTTGTCTGCTTCCAAAAATACTTGATGTCTCTACAATGGTATCGTTTCGAAATTCACTCATTGAAATTCGGTTGAACATTGTACGATAATCCTATACATATTCAGAATAAAAATCCTTTTGTGGAAATGTAACCTTGTTATCAAAGTATAAACACCGTGCTTAGTGGCACATTCCCACTTTCTTTTCTTCCTTATATTAATTGTTAAAATTCGAGATGGGACAGTTAAGTGCCATATATGAAGGTTTACCAGTGAAAGCATAGCGGCAATATCATATAAACATCGTGGTAGAAGCAGAAATAATGGGAAAAAAAAAAAAAAAAAAAAAAAAAACACCTGCAAGATTTCAGATTTTATGTTACCCCTAAAAGGGCTCTTTTTTTAAAGCTTTGTGTGTTACTTTACTTACTAAACTTCATGTTCTTCGCACTTAAACAATAATATTCAATTCAACAGCAATATCACATATATTTAAAAGTGCATATCTTTAGAATTTTGGATATACACAGTCTCGCGCGCTGGAGATAATCCCCCCCCCCGTACAGTTTTGCCATTGCTCGCTTTGAAATCGCTGAGTCTCTTAATCAAAAACTCATAAATACTTTACAGAATATGAAATAGATAATAAAACAAATTCCAGATTCCAAATTTGGGTTTTCAGATGCCCATATTTGGGTGGAAACGTACGTTATTCAAAATTAAATGGCTCCAGGTATCGTCTTTTTTTTTTTTTTTTTTTTTCTTTACAGTGCGAGAAACATGCATATATTTATGCAGATTCTTCATTATTTAATTTCTTTAAATATAGTATGGTATGATATGATATATTAGATTATGGCAAAGCTCTCGAGGACTATCTGCCTTAAGGGTGGAATGCCTTCGTGGAGGACTTTTTAAGGGAAACTGGCTCGTATACACGTTACACATGGGGAAAACCATGAAAACACCCATGCAGCCAGCCCGTTCGCGGGATTCGAACCTCGGACCGAACTACCAGTGTTCAGCGACGTTACCGCTCGGCCGCTGGTGGGCCTTCTTTAAATATAATACAGGGCTCTAATATTTGGTGGCAACGATTTAAAAAGTAATTCGCCGTTTATAATGAATCAACGCAAATTGCCAAAACGAAATTAATAGTGCTTCTAGGCAAATTGCCCCTTTGGGCTAAAGGTGTGGTGTATTTAATTATGGCAAAGCACACTAGGGCTGTCTGCCTAAGGGGAGGGATGCCTTTCGTGGAGGACTTTCCGAGGGAAACTGGCTCGTATACACGTTACACATGGGGAAAACCACGAAAACGCCCATGCAGCCAGCCCGTTCGCGGGATTTGAACCTCGGACCGAACTACCAGTGTTCAGCGACGTTACCGCTCGGCCGCTGGTGGGCTCTTTGTGCTAAAGGAAAAGCAAGAGGAATATATTGCAGTTTTAAAACATTGTTACATAAAACTAGTTGGTAGGAGATAAAGCAGAAAAAACTTTGTAGTTAAAGTATTGCCTTACAAAACATGTAGGGGAGGGGGAAAAAACCCTCTTACAAAATACTGTATTAAGGCACTGAAGACATTATTTCATATCTTAGAAGTTCGAAATATATGTTTGTTTTATGAACAAATTTCATCGGTTTTGAATTTCCTTTCGGTTCAAAATGTTTAGCCAATCAACTTGAAATACTACATATATAATTATTCCGCATTTTTTCTGCTTGCCAATCATTGCATGTTACAATAACGAAAATACATCTGATCATTTTAAAATCTGGAAACGCCTATTTGCAATGCTGCGGTTATGTGAAATTTTGTAAACTGCTTTATTTTTAACACAATTTTACGCATAACAATGTCTTAAAACTGCGGAATATTTTCTTTACTTACTTTTCTACTACGCTATTTTACAGCACGATTTTCCAAGAGCTACTATATTTCCTCCTTGCTTCCGACCCTCAAGAGCCCACCAGCGGCCGAGCGGTAAAGTCGCTGAACACTGGTAGTTCGGTCCGAGGTTCGAATCCCGCGAACGGGCTGGCTGCATGGGTGTTTTCGTGGTTTTCCCCATGTGTAACGTGTATACGAGCCAGTTTCCCTTAGAAAGTCCTCCACGAAGGCATCCCTCCTCTTAGGCAGATAGCCCTAGTGTGCTTTGCCATAATTAAATACACACACCCGACCATCAAGATGTTTTTTACGCAAATGTTTTCTTCTGCTACGTTTCCGCCTATGATGCTTTGAGCGGACGCTTTTCCGAAGGAAAACGTTAACAAAGAAATTAGCAGATTAAAAAGAGCATTCAAACAGAACTACTAATATTATTATGCTTTATACACGATCATGCTGACAGATTTTAACACGTGACACAAATTTCAAAACTACGCGTTGTATTTATCATATTCACATTAGTATTTAATTTATGATGCTTTTAATTTAGGGATCCTTTTTCATGTTTTGCTTAAAGCAAGTATTATGTTTGCTTCCGATAATACATTTTGAACAGGTCATTTGCATTTAAATTTATTGCTTTTAGTGCAATTGTCATAGACCAGGGGCGTAGCTAGAGGGGGGCAAGGGGGGCATCTGTCCCCGGGCGCAGAATCCAAGGGGCGCCAAACTGATGTTACGACATTTTAGAATTAAATGTTTTCCACCCTTGGCAAGCAGTAGGGGGCGCGAAATCTTCAGCTGTCCCTGGGCGCTGAAAACCCTAGCGACCACTCTATCATAGACACATTAGGCTTCGTTATCCATTCATATCTTGTATGCTGCCACCGTAAATCAGAAGTTTTAAATTTTATTTACGAAACAGACAGGGACAAAAATACATCAAGAGGACAAATATAAGAATTATCGTATTATGAAGGGTGAAATTTTGCATAATTCTGCTCCCTGTGCTTTGAAGGAGCGGTACTCTTTTCGATTATTTTTTAAACCTTTTCAGGCAAATTAAAATCCGTAGACACGATCATGCCTCGAAAGTGAATGAAGGATTCTCAAAATATTGCCGCTCAACAAAACATAAGATCTTTAATTTATCTTTCAAATTTAATACGTCTATTACCGATTAACTAATCTGAGACTAAGAAACAGAAATGTATTTTTATAAATTTTCTTTAAAATTTAGTAATAAGCGTATTTATTTCACGTAAATTAAAATATATTTAGTTTATAATATATCCAACTGATAATTTTTATGAATATTTATACCTGTTGCAATAAATAGCAAACATCTGCAATTCCGTAAGTTATTAAGCGGTGCACAATCATTCACATTTTAAATTTTTAAAGTATTAAATTTTTTTAATGTGTAATGTTGCGCGCTTCCAACCTGCACGCAACAATAGTGGTGACTGCTAAGAACTGTAAAGTAGACAAAGTCTTGAGAAGGGTTTAAATCCCTTTTTATTCAACTTTAGAAATTACAAATGCGTGCTCTTGACGCTCACAAACTACGCCGACCCGGCGGTAAAATAAAAATAAGAAACTAAAAAAGGAATAGTAACAAGTGACTAACTACGAGGCTCTCTAAACGTAACTAACCTCGCCGCGTTCTAAGATACCGCTGATAATTCAGCAAACTTCTGAATATTACGTCGAAAGATTAACAATCTGTAACCATCGAGACTCAAGGCCTCCGCACTACTTTATGACGTCACAGTCGTCGATCCTCTAAAAGCGAACATCGCCCGATAAGAACTGTGCTCCCTCCCGTATTTCCCTAAACTTTGTTTTTATATATACGTTTCATTCCGATGCTAGTCAAAGAATAAATTAGCAGTGATATTTCAATTGCAATAAATATTTTTATATTTTATGATTTCCAAATAAATTTTTGTGGCACTTGATGATTATTTCATAAACAAGAAAATTGAAAAATAACATGAGAATTACCTTAAGCAAACATAGAAGGAAAAGTAAAGGTTTAAACAGAAATAAACAAACAAATTTCATTCAAAAAAGACTTTATTCAAAATTCCCTTTTTATTTTAAATAGATTAAATACAAATCATATACACAGATAATTAATCATAAATAAAATTCACTCATGTTGTTTAGGTTATGCATATTATTTATAAAAATGAACAAAAAAATTACTTGAATAAATATTTGAGGAGAAAAATAGCAAAGGCGAAAATGTACAGAATTTTTCCTAGGTTTAAGAATTTCCTTACTATTAAATTCTCAAAATGAAATAGCAATATTCAAATGCATTACAATAGACAATACAGTCTCGATGGTTACGGGCAAGCACACAGGTCGAAACGCGTGGTTCTTCCATTTCTAACTAGCCACCTCCACGCTCGTGAAGCAAGAAAGCACACTTTCGAACTCGTTTCCCTTCTATTTAACTCAGATTACTTAAGCTGACAATTTGAATCCTTGCGCGTTCTACTAAAATTTACATACTCTTGCATTGGCAATTCCAGGGGAAAGTAAGGCTTGACAGGAAAGATAGTTTAAACTTAAAATAAATGTTAGTTAAAATAAATATAAACCCTACAAATGTTTTACATTTTTTTTTTTTTTTTTTTTTTTGAAATTTTTAAATTTCTACTATTAGCTCACACTCGCCTTATATGTTGTTCAAATTTTCAGTAGTTAATAAAATACTTTTTATTCATCCACTCAAGTTCTCGTACATTTTTTTTTAATTTGCAGTGGATGACACTTGATGTTCATACAGTTTTTTCACATTTTTTTTTCACTTTAATTTTTTTCACATTTCACAGTTTTTTCACTTTAATTTTTTTCACATTTCACAGTTTTTTCACTTTAATTCCTTGAGTTGGATATGTCGCCTTGAGTTGTATGAAATCATTAGATGGAATATTAATTGAACACTGCTCGAAACTCACTGGAAAGGTTCCCTGCAATAATGAAGCATTGCAAGAGATGGATCGAATGAGAAATTATAGACCACCATCAGCTTCTTAAATAAAAAAAACGAAAAAATTTTAATAATGTTAATAAAAAGCAACTAAAATAAAATTTTTCTTTGTTGACCTAAGAAAGAATTTTTTTTTTTTTATGTTACTTGTGAATGGTAAATTTTTAAGATGTTGGATTATATTATGGCATTTTCAGCCTGCAATATTTTTTCCATGTTTACCCTCAAGAACACTCAGAATAAGGGCGTCCTGTACTTTTCTAATCAATTCACTTTGTAAGGTCTTTCTTCCACTTCCCTGGGGTGCCTTCGTGGTGTAACGGTAGCACGTTGGGCCGGTATTCCAGAGGTCCGTGGTTCGATTCCCGGCGAAGGCGGTTGCTAATTTTTCATCTCTCTGGCTTCCGAAAAATTCTAATGACTCTACAGTGGCGCCCGAACTAAAAGGGTTGTGAATGACTCTCCACACCCCAGATTTGGCGATTGGGTCTCCTAAAAACCCCAGTCGCCCTTTAAAAGGGGAAGTATGTAAGATCTTTCTCCCACCTTCCTAACGTGTCTTTGTGGTGTAGTGGTCAGTAGACTGAGCCGGTATTTCAGAGGTCCGTGGTTCGATTCCCGGCGAAGGCGTTTGCTTATTTTTCATCTCTTCTGCCTCCCAAAATTACCTAATGTCTCTACAACTTGTACTTTACATTCATAAATGAAATCACTAGAAATGTCACTAAGACAAGTAAGACATTTTGGATTCACAATACAATTGTTTTAATTTCTGTGACTTCTATTCCAAGAAATTTAAAAGAAATTAGAAACATGTCTTTCCCCACAATGAAATAAATAAACTACTAATCCGCATCTTAAAAATAATTAATTTAAACATCTTTTATGATTTTTCGTAAGTGGTAACATCGAAAGGTAAACTATATATATTAGCCCCGGGTAAAATTATAGTCCCGGGTAATAATGTCACTAAGACTCTAAGAAGTCACCGAGAGGATCACTGTCACTAAGAGGTTTAAAATTAAAATTCTCTTTTTTATACGAGACCCATTATAAAGAATCACTCATAAAAAAGTATAATCTGCAACTGCTTCGTACTTTTTAAATGTCCCTGTGTCTTAAAAAATATGAAAAGTGAATCTGAAGAACAGGCCCACTCGAGTGTACCGTCGACTTTCAGGCGCCATTTAGGGGGTGGGGCAAATGGTCTGGAAGAAAGTTTTTCTCTCGTCTTACTTTTTTACCACTCATTTTATGTTTTTTGATGATACGTCCTCCGTTCCTTTTTTGTCACATGGGGGTGGAACTTTTGTCAGGTTTTTGTTCAACCAGCCGAGAGGGCTTTCAGCATTGTTCCCCGAAAATGAACATTAATTTTCCTTTTCTCATACATTTCGCTTTCTTGCTAGTTTCCGTGATAAATTCCCCCCCCCTTTTTTTTCCCTTCCTCCCCAAAACTGCATTTTTTGTTCTTTTGTAATTCATGCCTCCAAAAATATTTGTAGTCTGCGTACAAGCTGTCAAGGGAAAAGTTTTCAAGATTCATAATATGTGAGCAAGTATTTGAAATCATTTAATAAATTTCTAAGACCCCTTACTTGGCCTAATATTAATTTTTTATCACAAGCTTATTATTAATTATCGCGCTTAATGCTGACTTCTTAAGTAACTTTTAGCGGGATGTCTGCTAAGGCGGGGTGATGAATGAGAGTTCGTTACGCTTTGGTCTTTTGAGGGCCAGCTCCAACTTACGCATACGACTGAATAAACCACATTAAGAATTTTTTGCTTAAATAAATTGCTGCATTTGTAATTTAGCTAATACTTCTGATGCCATTTCTTTGTAGTCTAATCCATTAATATTTAAAAAACAAAATAAGGGAGAGAAAGGGATTTTTGAGGGCCAGGTATAAACATTTATTAGCCCAAAAGCTCAGAAAGGCTGTTAGTCGCGAAACGGCGTTCCGCGTCAGTTCACTATAAATGTACGTTTTACTTTTCAAATTTTTGCCACCAAATAATATCTCACTGTCTTATATTTAAAGAAATTAAATACTGAAGAATCTGCATTATAACTAGAGCCCTCAAATTTTGAATAGCGTAGTCCTCCACGAGAATATGAGCACCTGGAAGCACGAATTTGGAATTTGTTTTACAGACTACTTCATATTTTGTAAGATTTTTAAGGAATTTTTGACTAACAAACTCAACGATTTCAAACCGAGCAATGTCAAAACTGTACGGAAAAAAAAAAAAAAAAAAAAAAAAAAAAAAAAAAAAAAAAAAAAAAAATCTCCAGAGCTCGAGACTCTCTATCGGAAATTCTAAAGATATGTTGTTTTTGAATATTTTTAGCTCAAACGGACATTAGCCTAAATGCTCTCTGTTGGATGCATACTTAATATTTGCATTTCGTTTTCCTTTTGCCTTATTTATTTTCTCACTGTTTAATTTTATGTTATTATTTACAATAATCTTGTTACTGGCAACCTTACTATTAAGTTTGTGTGAATGGCAACAGTTGTTCATGTTTATGTTTCAGTGGAATGGCGTTCTTAGTCGCACTGCGCTGCAGGCAATTTTTTCTCTTAAATATTTCATGTTTTAGAATATCAATAAAGTTTTTATACAAAGCTAATGCTTTTTAGTTCAAGGCAACTTAATGTTGGATGCATATTTGCATTTTCGTTTTTCTTTTGCCTTATTTATTTTCTCACTGTTTAATTTTATGTTATGATTTACAATAATCTTGTTACTGGCAACCTTACTATTAAGTTTGTGTGAATGGCAACAGTTGTTCATGTTTATGTTTCAGTGGAACAGCGTTCTTAGCCGCACTGAGCTGCAGGCAATTTTATCTCTTAAATATTTCATGTTGTTTTAGAATATCAATAAAGTTTTTACACAAAGCTGATGCTTTTTAGTTCAAGGCAACTACTGTCGAAATGTGTTGTGGGTGTAAAACGCCCCTCTGGACGTAATAAAAAATCTGAAAACTTTGAGAATTCTTTTGTATTCCCCCCCCTCCACCCCCCCAATATGTAAAACTTCTGCATTTAAACGCAAATTTTCAGTATTTTGCCCTCTCTTGCTTGATCTCTTTTAGTAATACTACGAACGAAGTAAAAATGAATAAATGCATAAAAAGAACGCATTACATACGGATTCATAACGCATTATATTTGAATATATATTATAATAATAGATCAAAACTGAACAGCAAGAATTTTGATTACGTGGAATGTTAAATTCTTAATGATTAGGAAACATGGCAGTCGAGGCTAATTAAATCCCATTTTTATTTAAATTGACATTTGTGATCACAACTCGCTTGGCACTTTAAACGTGCCTATTTCTAAAACATTTACGTTTTTGAAACTGTTGCAATAGGAAGAGGACACAGCGAAACTGCGTCCAACCAGTACATAGAGAGAACATAAAATGCGCATTTATCCAATATGGCAATCTATTAAGAGAACGTTTTGGTTTAGGTTACAAAGGTGTCAGCTCTCAGAGTTCAGGTTCCGAATTAACTACGTTATCAGCGTTACGCATGCCATGTGCCATAGATTTACCTAGAAATGACGCAATCCAGAAATGTTATTTTTTTATTTTTTTTATTTTTTATTTTTTTTTTTTTTTTTATAATAGAGAGAGGAAATATGTAAATTAAATGACGAGCTAAAAGACTATTGCTTACCTTATATGTATACATACATATATATGTATGTATATTTAAACAAATTTAAATTTAAATTTTAACAAACATGTATAAAAGTAAAAAAGCAAATTTAAAGCCAAAAAAAAAGCAAATTTGAAGCCAAAATAATTTTTTTTAAAATTTTAAAAATGTGCAAACATATAAAATATTTAATTCTCGAACTAATCTACAATATCATTTAAATTCAGAAGCATAAGCAAATCAAGTGCAAAACCAACCCATGAAAATAAATTCACTAATTTAGCAAATTAAAATTAATCCAAACATTTTTTTTTAAATGCATAATTGAATGACTGTTGAGCAGGCAGGAGACAGATCTTATCAAGGGGAAGTTGCCTCCAAACCTAACTCTCCAATCATTCAATTCGTGTTTCGTCATTCATGCAGGCAAGGGTAAAAGTCAAAACCAAAAGTAAAAAGTGAAGAATGTCCAAAAAGAAATACCAATAAAGTGGTACCCTTAGAAATTAGCATTTAAGAATTAAAGTTCTAAAAGGAAAATACTAATGAAGTCTTTTGAGAAACAAGCAAGTAAAGTCAAGTATTAAATTAAACTTTTTTTATAAAAAGTTAATTTTTTTAATGAAGTCTTTTGAGAAACAAGCAAGTAAAGTCAAGTATTAAATTAAACTTTTTTTTTTAAATTAAATTTTAAAAAAAATAATTTTTTATAAAAAATAATCTAGAAACCAATGTATTTTAGAAACCCTTGTCTACAGAAACCTCCCCGACACGAATATGCATATCAATAAAAAGAAACTAAAAAAGAACTAGACATAATCCACATAAACCAATAAGAAACAAAAAGAACTAATTCACAATTTTTAAAAAAAGCAAATATATACTTAAAAATATAATTTCGTATCTAGAAAATACTTAAATACTACATAAAAAAATTTTAAAAATACTTAAAGCAAGTAAATAATAAGTTTTAATTCTAACTTACCTACTATATGAGCGCTGGGGTCTGCAAAAGTGTTTTTAAAGAGAAGTATATATATATGAAATGTAATTTCTCATACATTATTTGTTTTGTGCAGCCGGGGCAACAGGAATGAGACAAATTTTGGAATATAAAGTGGTAGGTTTATTTCAGCATCCATCTCACAAGCGTTTCTTTTCGTACCTTGAGCAGAAGCCCTATTTATACATATGTGTGCGTCACGAGGCTCATCCAATCAGCGATATTAATTGAAATCACGAGGTGACGCTATCTTCTCATCAGGAGTGTTCTTAAGGACTTTATGTAATATGACAGATTTATGAGTTTGGCGATTTGGCGGGCGCCAACAGGTTAATATATTTTATACTAAAGAAAGGATTTCGCCAAAATTTAGGAACAGGGACGCAATTTAGGTAGAGAATCGCCAACACATTATTAAGCAATATTATTAGAATTTAATTTAATCAATTGATTTAAAAATATCATTACATATATATATATAGACTGAATGCACACAGAACCGATGATAGCTTGATAAATTTATTTGACCAAAAAGAACACTTTACAGTTAAAACTTTCCACAAAAAATACTCATACAGGTCTTCTCAGTATCAATAGCACCATCAATAGCTCCATCAATAGTACCAGAGCACCATCAATAGCTACATCTGTACTGCTAAGATCGTTAAACACAACGCAATGCAAAGCGGATCTAAAAGGCAAAGCTCTCCCGAATAACTAGCTCAATGCTTCGAATTCAACTTTAAGCTAACAACAACTACTTCTGAGAAGTTGGTGCTCTTCCTATCTTATACAGTTTCCTCAGGTCGTCAAGAAATCTCTAGTACCTTCCACTTCTCAAATTTACTGGAAGGCATATGGGGGCCGGTTACAGCTTCAGTAACATACAGGGATCAATTATGTATTTATTCAATCACTATACCAATTACAGTTACACAGGGACCGGACAAAACGTCGCCAAATGGCGATTTCTTACCAAATGTGGAGAAAAAAAGGAGTCGCCAAAACAGTCGCCAGATTGGCCGCATCTTGCTAATTTAGCGAGATGGCTATTTACTTCAGTGTTAAAGACGTCTGCCCTGTATTCTTACTTTCCGTCAGAACGTCTTGTCTTTCTATCATTTCATTTTACTTTATACAAAAAATATTAAAATTTCACATATTATTTCACTAAAATTATTTACATATGTAACGAAATTCGTAATAATATATATATATATATATATATATATATGTTCGAATATATTGTATATACACTCTTAGACAAAAAAAAAAAAAAAAGATGCACCAAGAAGGAGTTATCCGAATGGGACGAAAATCGGTAGAAGATATATATACATGTACAGAAAAACAAATGATTACAGTTTGAGAAAAATTGAATGATTTATTGAAGTGATAGAGCTTTACAAAGTGAAAAAGTTAGTAACGCGTTTGTCCACCTCTGCCCTTATGCAAGCAGTTATTCGGCTTGGCATCGATTGATAGAGGTTGCGAATGTCCTCCTGAAGGATATCGGGGCGAATTCTGTCCAACTGGCGCGTTAGATCGTCAACATCCCGAGCTGGTTGGAAGGCCCTGCCCATAATGCTCCAAACTTGCTCAATAGGAGAGAGATCCCGCGACCTTGCTAGCCAAGGTAATGTTCTGCAAGCACTAAGGCAAGCAGCAAAAACATGTGCAGTGTGGGAGCGGGCATTATCTTGCTGAAATGTAAACTCAGGGTGGTGTGACATGAAGGGCAACACAACGGCTCTTAGAACGTCGTCGACGTACCGCTGTCCTGTAAGGTTGCGACGGATGACAACCAAAGGGGTCCTACTATGAAATGAAATGGCACCCCAGACCATCACTCCTGGTTGTCGGCCTATCTGCCGGAAGACAGTCAGGTTGGTATCCCACCGCTGTCCGTCTCCAGACTCGCCTTCGCCGGTCATCGGGACTCAGTTCAAAGCGAAACTCATCACTGAAGACTATTCTACTCCAGTCAGTGATATTCCAGTGCGAATGAGCCGGACACCACTGCAAACAGCCGTCTATGAATGGTCCTTGCGGTCACTGAAGCACTAGTTGCACATACAATCGATGATAATGATGCATCTGGGGCTGTGAGTGCCGCTCCGACGATTGCTCCGTCTTCACGTTCTGTCGTTTCTCTAGGCCTACCGCTTCCTTCTTGACGCTGTGGTTCACCCATTCCTGCCGACATCGTCTAATAGTGGCATCGCTCCTGCTCAAATGTCGAGCTATTCGCCGATAAGACCAACCGGCTTCTTTGAACCCAAATACACGACCTCTCTCAAATTCTGACATCTGCGCATATCGTTCGCGCACCTTATGCGAGGCATAGTTACTGTCTAATAGAGTACACGGAATGAAATTCGTGAAGAATTTATGATCTGAAATCGTAATTTCTCCTCTAAATATCCTGCCAGTTGCGCAAATCGCATGCAATGTAGAGACAACCGTTCATTCATTGACAGCCAAAACATAAAATTTTGCATTTTCTGTCGAAAACCTGTATGCATATCAATTTGTGTCCAATTTGCTTTATATGATCTCGATGCGTCGTGGTGCGTTGATTTTTTTTTTTTTTTTTTTTTTTTTTTTTTTTTTTTTTTTTTTGTTGTTGTTGTCTAAGAGTGTATTATTCGAGCGATCTTTTGGGTTTATTTATCGCAAGTTTATTTTATCTTTCAAGCTTAATTAACTTTTTACTGGTTATTTTTTTTCCTCCTTCGTTGGCACAACTCAGTGTATACAAGTATCTTGCTTAACAGACCATCTGCTCATAATATTTAGAAAATGATAATCTTCATAATTCACTGTAGCCTTTTTTTTTTTCTGGCATTTAAATCGTATAACAGCCCACATCTTCTTTTATATTTTTCATTGTTGTAACTTATCTCACTAATTTGATGGCAAAATCAGAACAAGTCCACGAATTTTATCCTGAAGAGGAGAGCAGTAATGCGTTTGTCGTTGGTTTCTCTTTGGGATCAGATTGGCTCTGCCCAATTCCACCCCAATTTTGATGGAGAATCTCCCGTGAGGGTGGGTCTAAGTGACCCTCATCCCTTTTGCCGTATCAACAAACCATTTGAAAGGACCTACGGCTAGCCGAAATTTTTAGGACCCTGCTGCAAGGACATATGCTTACAAACTTCCAAGCCTTCTTCGGGATTTAAGGCTAAGCCAGTGGGGTAGCCGGGAAGGAAATTTGTAATGGGCAATATGCACCCCCAACTGCTTCATAAAAAATTCATAAAAACTGAAGGTGGAATTTTTTTTTTTTTTTTTTTTTTTTTTTTTTTTTTAAAGGAGGTTTTTTTTGGATTGCATTATTCTCTAGTTTCTCTCTTATCGAAAGGAAACACATATAAAATTTTTATCTTCAGCGCGAGGGACTGTCTATCAGAAATTCTAAAGCTATGTTGTTTATAAATGTTTTCCGCCCAAAAAGACGTTAAAAATTTTATCAAAGCAATGACAAGTCAAAATAATTCTCAAATTCCTTCCCCCTTCCAGTGAGAAGAGTAATTTATTGTAGTGAACAGACTCAAATACCGTTATTCCTTAAGTTCAGTTATAAGCATTATTTACCTAATTTCATTCAATTCTCATTCAGTCGTATTCTTGATTTTCTTTCCCGCTTCATTACTTTTATAGCAGCCTGAAATAATTTCTGGTAGAAAAATTATTTGAACATAGTTTTTAATAACATAATAAATTATTGAATAAAATAAATTATTAAATTTTAATAACATCATAAATTTTGAACACAGTAAATTATATGAAGATAATTTTGCTTGAAATTATTGCAGAATATTTTTGTGTTATGAGAGAGATGGTTCAAAAGACTGAACGTCTAAAACGTAACTTTAAAAAGAAAAATAAACACATAAACAAATAAGGTCTGAAAAAGAAAATGCATACTAAAAAATCACAATTTTTAAAAATATTGTTGCGTGCATACGGGTTCGTAAAGATTGAATGCACCCATCTCCGATGACAAGTTGATAAAATTTTATCAAATGAAACACTTCAGAGCTCTGGAACTTTCCACATAAATAGTCGTACAGCTCTTCACAATATCACAGAGTACAGTCAGTAGTTATACTTCAAACTACTAACTATGTTAAACACGGCGAAACGCAAAGCGCATACTGAAGGCAGATCCTTTCTCAGGCTTCATATACTTTAATCGGTACGCCGAGATATTTCTACTACTTTCTGCTTCTCGAATTTACTGGAAGGCATTAAGAGGGCCAAAAACGATTATACACTGACTACCAATAAGTATTTGAAAACCCGTGATAGAAAAGAAAAACTAACTTTATTCAAAATCAAGTTGGTAGAGCCTCCACGAGAGGTAATTACAGCGTGGACCCTCCGGAGCATACTTTCCACAAGTCTTTATATGACAGCTAGTGGTATTTTCTTTCACTCGGCTTGGAGAAGACATAGAAGTTCCTTCACCGATTTTGCACGGGTAGTGCACCCCTGAATTCGGCGATGCAACTCGTCTCAGAGGTTCTCGATAGGGTTCAGGTTTGGACTCTGGGCAGAAAAGTCCATTCGATGAACTCCATTGGCACCATACCAAGTCTTGGTTAACGTCGAAACATGACAACTGGTATTGTCGTCCTGAAAGTAACAGGGGTCCAACCCGTAAAACTGCCACAACGTAGGAAGCACATTGTCATCCAGAATAGTGCAGTAGGCATCGGAGTTGAGGTTACCATGAATGGGGACCAAGGGTCCCAGCCCATACCAGGAGAACCACCCCAGACCATAATTCCACCTCCGCCGAACTGTTGGCACAATGCATTCTGGCAGGAGACGTTCTCCAGATAGACGCCAGACCCAGACCCTGCCATCCGAACGGTAAAGGGTGAACCTTGATTCGTCACTCCAAAGAACCCGTTTCCACTGATCTACGGTCCAATTTCGATGTGCTTTGCACCGCATTAACCGAGCAGCGCGGTTGGACTTTGTGATCAAAGGCTTATGGGCAGCAGCACGGACCATGAAAACCAAGCAGATGTGCTTCCTTACAGATGATATTCATTGAAACAATACTCCCGGATGCCTATTGAAACTCCTCGCGCATATCGTCATTTGCATAGGTGTCCAAATGCTTATTGGTAGTCAGTGTAGTTAATACTGTGACTAATAACATTTTATTCAATTACAATACTTATTATGGAGATACAAGGACTGGACCAAAATGTCGCCAAATGCTCGCCAAGTTTGTAGACTTTTGGCGTTTTTCTTGCTAAATTTGGAGACAAAAATTTGTCGCCAAAACCGTTGCCTGTTTGGATATCTCGCCAAATTAGCGAGATTGCCATTTACTCAATGTTAAATAAACTTACCCCTGTATTCTTACTTTTCCAGCAAGCCTCGCTTCTTCATGTTACTTTATACATAAGAAATACAACAATTTTACATATAATTTCACTAAAATTATCCGCATATATACAAAATTCGTAACAACATTTGTTGGTAATTCATTTTAAGTATTTCTTATGAATTAATAAATTAAATTACGCTTTGTCATAAAAACTTGAAATGGTCTTACACGGTCTGAAAAAGCATCTAAAAATTGTTTATTAGTAACTGGAATTTTTAATCAAACTCGAGCGAGTTGGGCTTTTTCGTAAGATTAATTGCTATTTAATGATAAAAGTGGACATTGTTTCATCTTTAACATAAAGATTTTCTTCAGTTTTTTGTTGCATATTCAAGGATGAGATTCTAACTAATCCACACAGTGATGTGACATTTCCGCGTATGACATTTCCACAGAGGTCGGAGTGCCTGAAAGTTTATAACAGCCATAACTAATCTAGAACAACGAGCTACATTCCCGTGCAGCCAATCAAAAACAATCAATCAATCTGTCATCACTCACGTGATGCTTTTAATAATGTCTATTCTTATTCGGGCAGTTGCTCTCAGTAGTAACCGTATGTTTTTGGTTTTTCCGGCTTTCATTTTTAAGAAATTTATATAAAATGAATTTCACTTTATTGCAACATCTAAAGGGAAAACGGTACTATTCGGTTTTGAGGGCCGTAAAAAATCGCCAAACTATTGTTGATGCCAGTGCTGACAAAAATAATTGCGGCAACCCTAACGCAAGAAAGGAAGTATAATAGTAAATAACTGTTTAAGATTGATGTTTTAATTTAGATGAAAAGTTAATTTTATATAGTACTTTTTTATTAGTATAATTTATGTAAAAAAGGCTAAACATGACTGAATGGAAGCATAAGAATAAATAACTATTTCAGATCATTTTTATAATTTATATAAAGATTGCTAAACATAACTGAATGGATGCCTGCATCGCTATTTCGCTATCGAGTTATGTCTAAAGCATAATTTCATCTCGTTGGTTGTTCAAACATAGTTTTCTAAAGTGCAAAATCGTTGACTTATTTGTTTGCCGCTTTTTACAAGGGTAACAATTGAATTTTTGTCAATTTTCTTTTACTTTTTAAGTGAAAATAGGTCATTGTGTACATAGATAAAGTCAAGTGTATGCGTAGTGCCATTTGTGTGCAATTCTGGGATTTTTTTTTTAAAGTGAAAATAGGTTGATGTGTACATGGATACCGAGTATGTGCAATTCTTAAACACGCGTCAAGCAGTGCACTTTACCGCAAATTCTATTGCAGACTTAATTCCCAAATTGTTAAATTCAAGGATATCAAAAAAGGATTTAAAAGTTAAACTAGTATTCCAATGGCGTGTTAAGAAATATAGAACTATATAAACTTACGCATTACGCAATCTGAAATCAGCGCGTACGCTAGATTTGGCGCGCTGTTAAATCGGCGCGTTTGCTAGATTTGGCGCTTTTGCGCATATATTTTCGCTGACTTTTTTTACGGTCTTCAAAACGGAATAGTACCGGGAAAACATATGCAGCCTCCAAGCTCTCTCGATACCGAACTGTACTGTTAATGCAAGTTCTCGAATACTCATAGTATTTGCACTTATAATGAAGCGAAATTGAAAGATTCAAAGAGTGGATGACGACTTAAAAATCAAGCAGTTTTTGTAGTTAAAGAATATATTTTTAAGACCAACATAATACAGAAGATGTTAAAATTCTATTGTCTAATGGACGTAAACGAGTTAGAAAGGAAGATGCTTCGATAGGAAAGATTTTAATGGTGATATCAGTGAACTGTTTCATAGAAGTTATAATTTTGTAGCCAATGGGCTGTCATCTCGCCACAGAATGAGAAGTTCTCCTCTGTATTCTAAAGAACTTTCTAACAACAAAGCTTTTAGTCGTACTGTATCGGAATAATGTACACCGAGTCAAAAGAAAAAAAAAAAGAAAATAGGGGGAGGGGGGAATTTGAAAGGTTTCAGATTTTAAATTAAGTCCAAAGGGGCGTTTTCTAAACATTTTGTGTGTTACCTTTCTTTATTAAATATCATGTTCCTCGCACTTAAACCATAAAATTCAGTTCAACAGCAATATCGCAAAATAGTTTTAAAACGAGCATATCTTTAGAATTTCCGATACAGAGACTCACGCGCTGGAGATAAAAATGTTTTTTCTGCACAACGTTGCAATTGCTCGCTTTGAAATCCTTGAGTTTGTTAATCAAAAATTCGTCAAAGTTTTAAAAAATAGGAAATCGATCATAAAACAAATTTCAAATTTCAAATCTGGGCTTTCAGATGCCCGTATTCGCAGTAGGATTACGTCATTCAAAACTGGATGGCTCTAGGTACCGTTGTTTTATCACAATGCGAGAAACATAGATATATTTATGCAGGATCTTCATTATTTAATTTCTTGAAATATAATACAGGACGATAAGATTGGGTAGCAACAGTTTGAAAAGTGAAACGGACATTCAGAGAGATTCAATGCAAAATCGCAAAACGACAACAACAGTCCCTCAGGGACAAAGCCTCTTTGGACTAAAAAGAAAAAAAAATCTGATGTGTACAAAACATGACTTCCTTGTATTGGAATATTAAATTATACGCATTTTTTCTTGCATTTCATTTAAACTTATTGGATTGAATTAAATCTACTTCGCCGACAGCGCATAAACCACAATAGAATAAATGCATTCTTTAAAATTCGCTCTAGTATTTGTTTACCATAGCGACACTCTGGCGCTAGATTCACTTAACAGTATTAATAATTATATAACAGTTCACTTGTATAATAATTATATAACTGAAACTAAGTTAACTGTTATATAATCCAATAATTATATAACAGTTAACGTATATATTTTGTTCATATTATAACTCAGAATGCACAAAATTTATATCATTTAAAGAATAGATTTACCTAATCGTTGCCACATGTTCTACTCAAATACTATAATAAAGCTAGAATGATGTATAAAAGAAATTAAGCAAGCAAAACAAAAAAGAAACAGTTTTTCACAGTCGATTGAATATTCCTCATTCAATTAATTCAGTTCTCACTTCGCGAGAAGGCTAAAATACATAAAAACTCAAAATATCCATATTAAAAATTTCGAAGTAAATCTTAAACTCGAAAAAATTCCAGAAAGGATTAAGCACGATTTAATTGGCAATAATAAATGAATGCGTTATCTTTGTTGTTGCGAAGCTAAGTTTCTCTAGATTGGCAACAAATCCACTAGTCTCCTGTTTCAAATGTAAACATCAATGACCGCCATAAAAAAAATGGCTTAGCGGCACTTAGACAACTTTAAAATTGTTGATAATTCTAAAAATATTGCATACAGATTTACTAAAGGCATAAAAACCTTAACCGGAAGATAAAAACAATATAATACAATCATTTTTAAAGCAAAAAATGTACAATTTACAAACATATAAGAGTAAAGAAACTGAGATCACTGAGCCGGGTAACAGAGTGGATATATATATAAATATATTTATATACGTTTGGTGCGGCCTATTGCAACCAAAATACGAGGTTCACATCTACATGTTATAGCAGTCCGATGTACAAAATTTCAACGTTCTGAGGCTACTCGTTTTTGAGTTATGCGAGATACGTACGTACATACGTTCGTACAGAAGTCACGAAAAATTCTCTTCAGAATTAATTTTAAAGCAGTTTTATATATATATATATATATATATATATATATTTTTTTTTTTTTTTTTTTTGAAGGAAAAGAGTATTTTATTCTGTCCTTACGTACAGATATCGCGCAAAAACATTGTTAAATTGCATTCGATAGCAGTCAAATGGATATTTTCGTTGAAATATGCTGCCTGAAACGTTTCGCGATTACAATACTTCCTTTTTACTTCGTACAAGGAAGTAAAAAGAAGGGAACAATTCTATATTTCCCGTTCTACTTGGCCGATTGACGAAATTCAACTTGTATATTTCATGTCTGGAAAGCGTGATTTAGGATATATATTCGATTTATATATAGCATTATTCTAATTTAAGTATTTCGACACGAAATCAAACTTTTCTGAAATGACATATCCTTTTTTTTTTATTTATTTATTTATTTTATTTTTTTTTTTTTTTTCATATTTTGATCCTATGCCTCAAATTATACCAAGAGTGCCAAGTTTCGTAAAAATTGCCAGAATAGTTTTTTAAAACCTAGATCCGAAATTTTTAGTTCCTCAGTGCTACTTAAATCTGGTATATATATATTCAAAATTTAGGTTCAATCCAAATAAAATTCGCACAGTTTTTATGATTTAAAATTAGTATTTTTAAATAAATTTTATAAATTTTTGGAAAAAATATTGAATTATAAAATATTTACCATCATTTTAAAGTACACGTATTTCTAGGCACACCTGAAAAAAATTAAGAAGATTTTTATTCGAAATTTCCCGCAATGTGTTGTAGAGTCATTAGGTTTTTTGTTTAATGCAGGAGAGGTGAAAAATGCGGAATGCCCTCGCCAGGACTCGAGTCCTGGACCTCTCGCATACGTGTCAAGTGTGCTTCCAATAACACCACGAAGGCAGGCGGAAAGCAGGGAGAAAATACGTTATATATTCCCTCTTTTGAGGAGACCCAATAGCCAAATCCTGGTAATGACGAATTATTGTTCATTACCTTTTAGTTTGGGTGCCACTGTAGAGTCATTAGGTTTAACTGAAGCAGGATAGGTGAAAAATGTGCAGTGCCCTCGCAAGAACTCGAACCCTGGACTTCTCGAATACGCGTCGAGTATACTTCCAATTGCAACACGAAAGCATACGGAAAGAAGATAGAAAATACTTTAAAATGTACTTTGTGTTAATGTCTATTTTAATTTTGTAAGAGTTATTTTAATTTTAAAGTCCTTTTCCGATCCATTTTTGCTTCCACTTACAACTTCCTACCAAAGTGAGCTTTTAGAATTGCGTTGAATGCAAATGAGTTTGAAGCAGTATTTAAGGAAATTTAAACATACGTCATGAGAGAGCTAGGAATCCTGAGTAGCACGTGTTTGCCTACGGGCTAAGTCTTTTTTGAAGCTGCTACGCTCCTTCGTATATTACGTGCCTTTTGATATCCGCCGGCTAGTTTTAAGTTAAGGGCCAAATACGTTAGATACTTGTGTTTAGCTTCGGCTAAATCTCTCTTAGTAGTTATAGTTTAGTTCTTATTTCTTGATCTGAGTTTAAGTTCGAGTGGAGGCTTTGTTGTAAGCCCGAGAAAGAGGCCAACTGTTAATCTTATTTGAGTGAAATAAAGGGTAGTTTAACCCTTCTTGAGTCTCTATCTTTAGTTATTTGAACTCAGCAGTAAATGGCTAAATAGTTCACTAGGTTCCTCGACGTTTACCTCACACAAAAAGAGTGAGCAACCGTACGACGTGAATTTATTTTTTGACCCGTTTTAAAGTTTGACATGCTTGTTCTAAGGGATAATAACGCCAAATGTAATTTACGAACTCTGTTATAATTTTCAATGAATCGCAACACATATATTGAATCTTAAATTGGCAAATAAACTTTCGCTGAGGACTATTCATGGGGAATTTCTTTGTTTTCATTTTTATTTAATAATGCTTATTTTATTTATAATACGTAAAAACTACTTTATAAATTTTTAAAGAGTATTAATCAAAAGTTTAATGATTTTGTTTGCTTTCATAAGAGTAAATTTTTACGTTCGCCATTTTATCGTCCATTGTTTTACTTAACTTCATTTTCTATGAGACAAAATTTATTCTGCTAATTTCAAAACTGTGCATCGTATACGTATTCAATACTTTTGACTGCAAACAGTACCTCAAAAACCTGCTCGACATTGAAAATGCTACACCAAGAAGGAGTGGTCAGAAATTTATGCAAATTTTAGAGTAGACGCACGTTACTGAGTTACGCGAATGATGTGAAATGCGCAGCTCTCCGACGCACATGAAGTAAGATATAAGGGAAGGAACGTGCAGAATGGGCAGTATTCGTGTCATTATTTCTACCAGACGAATTATCGAAGTAAGTTGGTTTTTGTTCCGGAGGAAGTTTGTAATAGGAGAGAATGCCAGGCCGCCGTCAACGAAGGCACTTCCAGCAGAATCGGACTCAGAAGGGCGGGTTGGTCCTTACGTCAAATCGCAGCTGATACCCACATGGATGTGAGCACGGTGCATCGGCTATGGCGGACATGGTTGGAACAAGAAAATGTGGGAAGAAGGAGGGGTGCAGGTGCAACCAGAGTGACGTCAGCACGCGTGGATCGACGCATCCGCCGACAAGCTGTGGCGGTCCCGCAAGTCTTGTACCGCGATTCTGCAGCATGTGCAAGATACCCTGGATGTTCCCGTGTCGACCAGAACCATTTCCCGTCGATTGGTTGAACGTGCCCTGAACTCACGGCGTCCGTTAAGAAAACTGCCATTGACCCCACACCACAGACGCCAACGTTTAGAATGGTGCCGGACTGGAGCGATGTGGATAACAGAATGGCGAAACGTCGTGTTCTCAGATGAGTCACACTTCTGTTTATCCAGTGACAGTCACCGCATACGTGTGTGGCGTCGACGTGGAGACAGATCTAATCCGGCAGTAACTACGGAACGCCCCACCGCGCGACAACGTGGCATAATGGTTTAGGGCGCTATTGCATACGATTCCAGGTCACCTCTAGTTCGTATTCAGGGCATTATGACGGCCCAACGATGGTAGAGAATGTACTGCGGCCCGTGGCAATCCCCTACCTTCAGGGGCTGCCTAACGCAATTTTTCAGCAGGAAAACGCCCGACCACACAGTGCTCGCATCTGCCAACATGCTCTGCAAGGTATACAGGTGCTTCTCTGGCCACCGTACTCTCCTGACCTGTCACCAATCGAACATGTGTGGGATGTGATTGGACGCCGTTTTCAGACTCCGCCTCTGCCTCGTTCAGAAGACGAACTGTGGCAAATGATTGAAAGGGAATAGAGAGCCATTCCTCAGGACACCATCCGCTCTCTTATTGGCTCTATGCCTAGACGTGTTTCTTCGTGCATCGCTGTCCGCGGTGGTCCTACATCCCACTGAGCCGACGCCGTTCTCGCTCTGTATTCTGAGTATCATTTTGAAATAAAGATCACTTATTGCTGCTTGCTGTCTCTGTCTTTTTTCCAAATTTCATCACTTTCTGACCACTTCTTCTTGGTGTTGCATTTTCATTGTCGAGCAGTGTAAATAAAACATGCTGTCTTCTACTACAGAAGTATTTCATAGCTGCAAAATGTACTTGAATATGAATTTTGTATCTTCTTTACTATGTGTAATAAAGGCAACAAATATAAAAATGATTTTGAAGATGCGTTATGTCCAAAGCTATTTTGTAGCCTTTACTGCATAGTAAATATCTTAAATAAACTTTTGTTTACGTTTGAAAAGGGCCCCTAAACATCATGAACGACCCTTTTTTTTTTTTTTTTTCAAAGCAAAATATATCGTTACGTGGATAAGTTAACCCTTACCCACGTAACGATATATTTTGCGATATAACGATATAATGGATTGCGATATAACGATATAATGAACTGAATACACATAGAACCGATGAAAGCTTAAATAATGTTATTTTTGAAAAACACTGCATAGTTCTGGAACTTTTCAGATAAAAGTACTTTTACAGTTCTTGTCGGTATGACACAGCACAAGCCACTTCAAACTACTAAGAACATTGTGGCTAAGAGAATGCAAGGCACATCAAAAATCGAAAGTTCGAGCGGTGATCTCTCATTATTCTGAACTCTGTATACACTGAACTAAAGAGAAACTAAAACTTTCAGCCATCTTCGTATGCCGCGATTATCAAGAGAATTGGTCGATGTTTTTCGCTATCCAGGCTAGCAAAAGAAGACAATAATAGACTGTCTTTGTCCATTGTTGTATACCATCGTTGTTTGTATCCCTCAGATCACTAATATGTAGATATGTGCTTGCCTACCACAGAAACGAAGATGAAAAGTACTGTTTGTGCTTTAGTTCTTGTGAAGGGTTTGAAATACGAGAGGTCGTTGCTTAGGTCGACAACATTTTTTTCACCGCTATGTAGTGCTTTTAATAGGCATCATGTAAACCTAATGCTTCTAAACTCCTAAGTTTGCGTGTATTTTAACAATTAAAATTATACTTTTCTGAAATCATTGTATAAAACAAATGTTGAAAGGCGTTCCCTTAGGCACTTTTGGCCCCCCTTCTCCGTAAAAGCCAACCCTTTCTTCGAATTTCCTTCATAACTAAAATAACTGATGTGGGAACCACATGGCGTCCTTAACCCACCTATTAAACTATACAGACACCAGCGTACCATCATGGTAATCAGCGGTGTCCGCCGATAACATCGCGGCAAAAACATCGCAGACGAAAACGTCGCGGAGAAAACAACGCATGGGAAAAACGTCGTGCTACAAAACACCGTGGGAGAAAACATCGCAGTTCTAAAACATCGTGGCACAAAACATCGTCGTCGAAAATAAAGCGGTTCAAAAACATCGCAGTTTAAAAACATTGTCGTCGAAAATATCGTGGTAAAAAATACAGTATCTACAAATCATCGCATGACGATAACATCGCAGACATGCTTTTTTCAGGTTTTAATAATTGTAAATGGATATTCCCATAATGATTTGTGAGCGCAAGGTGTAAAGAAGGATAAATTTTACTTTCACATTTTTTATTAACTAATAAATTTTTGCTGAAAACGTAAGAAGGAAACTTAAGCATAGAAAATTAAATGTAACTTATAGATAATACTTTTCATGAAATATTACCAGTAAAAACTTTATAAAAATGATTTATTAATGGCCTTTGTTAGTTAACTATGTCGGTTTAAAATTCTATTAAGTGTCATAAGTTGCATTATTTTCTATGCTTAAGTTTCCTTTTTATTTTTTCAGCAAAAATTTATTAATTAATAAAAATTAAGTAAAAATTATCCTTCTTTCCATCTTGCGCTCACAAATCATTATGGGAATATCCATTTAGACTTATTAAAGCATGCCTGAAAAAAGCATGTCTGCGATGCTATCGTCATGCGATGATTTGTAGATACTTTATTTTTTACCACGATATTTTCGACGACGATGTTTTTAAACTGCGAAGTTTTTGAACCGCTTTATTTTCGACGACGGTGTTTTGTACAACGATGTTTTAGAACTGCGATGTTTTCTCCCACGATGTTTTGTAGCACGACGTTTTCCCCATGCGTTGTTTTCTACGCGACGTTTTCGTCTGCGATGTTTTCGGCTGTAACCTAATCGGCAGCCAGGTCTTCGATATGTATGCCGTCTTCATATTTCTCAGCAATGTCTTTTTTCACCTCCATGCTGATCCTAACAATTTTCGTCGTTGCTTCACTCTTCTCATTAACTTCCATAAAACTTATTGCTAATAAATTTACAAAAACTTTACTCGTAGAGACACAAAATCACTTTAAAATTCAGAGCTGGTTGTTTAATAAATGATAGAGACAGGCATATTGACTCCCATGGGCAGTCATAACATTGTCTCAAAAGAGATAAACAAGAATATTGTGCGCAGTTGTGACTCATCGAGCTTGAGTTATATTCCAGATAAATGTCGTACACTAAACAAAAATCTTCTCTTCCAAACAGAGCGCATAATAAGTCGGTCGTATTACGAGTATAACGAGTTATAGTCGACGTATAACGAGGTATAAATGTATTTCTTTTTTACTTCCTTGTACGAAGTAAAAAGGAAGTATTGTAATCGCGAAAATTTTCAGGCAGCATATTTCAACGAAAATATCCATTTTGACCGCTATCGAATGCAATTTAACGATGTTTTTGCGTGATATCTGTACGTAAGAACAGAATAAAATACTCTTTTCCTTCAAAAAAAATTATAAAACTGCTTTAAAATTAATTCTGAAGAGAATTTTTCGTCACGTCTGTACGAACGTATGTACGTACGTACGTATCGCGCATAACTCAAAAACGAGTAGCCTCAGAACGTTGAAATTTTGTATATAGGACTGCTATAACATGTAGATGTGCACCTCGTATTTTGGTCGCAATCGGCCGCACCAAACGTACATAAATATATTTATATATATATCCATTCTGTTACCCGGCTCAGTGATCTCAGTTTCTTTACTACTCTTATATGTTGGTAAATTGTACATTTTTTGCTTTAAAAATGATTGAATTATGTTGTTTTTATCTTCGGGTTAAGGATTTTATGCCTTTAGTAAATCTGTGTGCAATATTTTTAGAATTATCAGCAATTTTAAAGTTGTTTAATTGCCGCTAAGCCTTTTTTAATGGCGGCCATTGATGTTTACATTTGAAACAGAAGACTAGTGGATTTGTTGCCAATCTGGAGAAACTTAGCTTCGCAACAACAAAGATAACGCCTTCATTTATTATTTAAATCATGCTTTATCCTTTCTGGAATTTTTTCGAGCAAATAAGCGTTTAAGATTTACTTCGCAATTTTTAATATAGATATTTTGAGTTTTTATGTATTTTTGCCTTCTCGCGAAGTGAGAACTGAATTAATTAAGTGAGAAATACTCAATCGTCTGTGAAAAGCTGTTTCTTTTTTGTTCTGTTTGCTTAATTTCTTTTATGCATCATTCTAACTTTATTATAGTATTTGAATAGAACATGTGGCAACGATTAGATAATTCTATTCTTTAAATGATATAAATTTTGTGCATTATGAGTTATAATATGAACGAAATATATAAGTTAACTGTTATATAATTATTGGATTATATAACAGTTAACTTAGTTTCCGTTATAAAATTATTATATAAGTTAACTGTTATATAATTATTAATACTGTTAAATGAATCTAGCGCCAGAGTGTAGCTATGGTAAACAAATACTACAGTGAATTTTAAAGAATGCATTTATTCTATTGTGGTTTATGCGCTGTCGGAGAAGTAGATTTAATTCAGTCCAATAAGTTTATATGAAATGCAAGAAAAAATGCGTATAATTTAATATTCCAATTTAACATTCCAATACAAGGAAGTCATGAGTGTAGACATCAGATTTTTAAAATCATAAAAATTAAAACTGTACACTACTGTATTAGAGAGGAAAAGAAGAAGGGTTTTATCTTTAATTTGGTTTCTTAATTTCAGTAACCGTATTTTCCATGGAAATTTCATCACATAGACACATTTAAATATTTTCCAGAGAATTTATCTCCAAGTGTGTCTTGATGTGCAGTTTGTGCTTTAATGGCAGAACATGGGAGTAAAGGGTGAAAAGGCCAACACATGCTTATCACATGAAACGCCTGTTTTCAACGAACCTATCTGGCCAGCAAACTTCATTGTCTGTTCTACACTTCCAAATGACATTTTTCGGGAGAGAGTTTCATCTGCAAAAAGAAAGATCCATGAATAAGAAATCATAAAATAACGAATATAACGAAGCTATGAGTTTTAAAAAGGAAATATTTTACTATTAACACGAATCGAAAGAAATCCGGAACAGAGGTAAAGGACTTAAAAGTGTAAAATATTGTTGCGTGAGTAAGGTTTCGTAATAGAATGAATGCACAAGTCTGATGAAAATTTAATAAAATTTATTCTTATCACAAGAAATAAAACAAAATGCTGAAATTTATCCTCACAGACATTCGTACAATATCACAATATCGCACACTAGTTATAAACTACTAAAACGTTAAATAGAACACGATTCAAAGTGCAGAAAACGCTAATCCAATCTCACCGCAAATTCGCTACAGTAAACAACAACAGCTATCTAAACAACTAATAAACAACTAAACTGAGATATTTTGTTCTGGCTTTTATAAGCTTTTTAATCGTGCACAAGAACATTCTGGTATTTTCTTGATGTTTCTGGAAAGCAGAAGAGTACAGTTACGAGCTATCTATTTATTAAATGTTAAATGCGCGTGCCCCTGTATGTTTACTTTTCCGGCGTAGCTTTCTCTTGAAACTCGTCAATCGCTGCATTGGACGGGAGAAATAAAAGAATTTTGATTACAGTTCTACTAAAAATAGCTAACTAAATACAAAAGCCGTAACAATATGAATTAATGAAAAACGTGCATGAGGTACTTCGATGTACATGTAACTTTTAAATCCATGATGCAAAACTGTGAGAGCATATGATATACATATTGGTATATTTTTAGCCCAAAGGGTCAATTTGCCCAGAAGGGCTACTAATGTCGTTTTGACATTTTGCGTTGGTTCACCACAAACGGCGATTCGCTTTTCAAAATGTTGCCACCAAATATTACAGCCCTGCATTATATTTAAAGAAATTAAATAATGAAGAATCTGCATGAATGTATGTATGTTTCTCGCACAATGAAAATAAAAATGTACCTAGGGACATCATGTTCTGAATAACGTAGTCCTCCACTCAAATAAGGGCATCTGGAAGCCGAGATTTGGAATTCGGAATTTTTTTATTACCTACCAGCCGCTATGCGGCCAGCCTTCGTCTGGCTTTTAAATGTACCGGAAAACAAACGTCCTCTCGACGAACGGCGTTTCGACAAACGTCGTATCTAAGTACCTCTCGACAAACGTCCAGTATCTAAGAGAAACATTAAATTTAAAAATCGCCCTCATTTTTCCGAGTGTCAACAGTGCTTATATCAGCAACAATGGCAACAGTAATACATGAGCAACAATGGCAGCGTGCCATAGTTGCTGCGAGATATCCATTTGGTGCAATTTCATCAAGAAACATAAAATAAGAAAAACCTCATTAGGATTTTTAAAAAATCGCTTCCAGGTGCACTGGCTCTTGTCTAGATGCACCTCTATGTACCAAATTTCGTGGCCCTGGTTCTAATAGCTTCCGAGCAGAACAAACAAAAGACACACAGAGAAACAGACGCTTCCTTTTATATATATATATAACCTTTTATATATATATATATATGTTACCGTGAAAGACCGAAATTGGAGAATGTTGACTTTCACCGGAGAATATCAACATTCATCAAATACGTCGGTGAGAGACCGAATATTTCACTACATTCTTGTATATTCGAACTCTCACCGGTGTATGTCGACAATCACAGATATGCTCTGGTGAAAGTCGAAAAGAGAGGTCATAAAATGCCATAACAGTTTAAGTTGTTGCAATAAATAAGATTTGAATCACATAATTTAGTAAGTTTTTTATTAGTGTTATTTTATTTTCTCATTTAGAACGTACTGTATAATTAAGTAAGTTTTTAACTTCTATTATTTTCCTTTCTCATTTTGAATGTATTGTGTGCTTTAGGTTCTCATGTTCTTAAGTTCTTATTTCAAGTCTCAAGTGCGTTTATTCGCGACTGAATTACGGAGAAGGAAATATAATATTGTTACATGTTCAACACTCACCATTAGTACATGGTGAATGTCGACATTGACCGGTGTAAGTCAGAAATAAGAGTATTTGGAAAGTATTTCGGACATACACCAAGAGACTATGTGAATGTTGACATTCACCTGTGAAAGTCGACGTTCTCCAGATTTCGGTGTTTACCGTAACATATATACATTACATATTTTGTAAAACTTTTAAAGAATCTTTGATTAGCAAACTCAACAAGTTCGAAGCAGGCAATGGCTAAACTATACAAAAAAAAAAAAAAAAAAAAAAAAAAAAAAAAAGCATTTTAATCTCCAAGGTGCGAGCTTGTGTATCCGAAATTCTAAAGATATGATCTTTTTAAATTATTTTGTGATATTACTGTTAAAGTGAATTTTTTCGTTTAAGTGCGAAGAATAAATAAATAAAGGTAACACACAAAATATTAAAGAAAATCCTCCTTTGGGAGTAATGTAAGATCTGAAAGCTTTCAGATTTTTTATTTTATTATTATTATTATTATTAGTTCAAAGGGGCTTTGTCCCTGAAGGACTATTCTTTCCGTTTTGCGATTTTGCGTTGAATCACTATAAACGGGAAATCACTTTTCAAACTGTTGCCACCAAATATTAGAATCCTGCATTATATTTGAAGAAATTAAATAATGAAAAATGTGCATAAATGTATGTATATTATATTTCTCGCGGTACCTAGAGCCATCCAATTTTGAATGACGTAATCCTCCTACGAATATGGGCATGTGGAAGACCAAATTTGAAATTTGGAATTTGTTTTATTTCATATTTTGCAAAACTATAACGAATTTTTGAGTAACAAACTCAACGATTTAAAAGCGAGCAATGGCAACACTCTACGGAAAACCTTTTTTTATTTCCAGCGCGGGGAACTGTGCATCGGAAATTCTAAACATATGCTCATTTTAAAATTATTTTGCGACATTGCTACTGAACAGAATTTTATGTTTTAAGTGCAAAGAACATGATATTTAATAAATAAAGGTAACATACAAAACGTTTAAAAAACGCCCCTTTGGACGTAATTTAAAATCTGAAACCTTTCAGATTTATTATTATTATTATTATTATTATTATTTGACGAAATTAGCGAGAAACTTTTCCTTCTGTGATCGAAAGGATTAGAATGCTCTCAAAATCGGAATTAAGATTTAAGGTTAGTGATCACTGACATACATTACAAAGCGTTTTTCCTTATTTAGGTGTTTATGATCGAATATAGACGGATTAAAATGCCTAAATCAGGATATCTTCGCATTTTGCTTTTGTCAATGTAAAGTACAAAATATAAGAGTAGCATACGTCAATCCTAAATATGAGTATAAGCCAGTAATAAATTGATGTGAAAGTAATGATCTTTCCAATATGTCTATTTTAAAAAATACGAACATTACAGAAAATCATTCATAATTCTCAAATGCAGCCTTGCTCAATGTACCATGCATGAATAGATTCTACAAATATGGTAACATTATTTACTATTTTAGAAGATCGCGTTCGGCATTTATTCGAGGCGCAATCCTGTATGAATAGCTTATCTCGCAGTCTACCAGACTGCTTTCACCCTCACTTCTGCTAACCCAGTTCTTTTTGTCTTTTTAGCTTTATTATGAAGCGCCATTATCTTCGCACTAACGCCATGTGAAGCTCAGCAGCAAAATGACAGAAATTTTAAGAACACCATAGCAGCTTATGTTTAGAATTCCCAATGCAGTGTTAAGTGTGGCCATACATTTTTCTATTAATTTCAGTCTTTTCTCAGTTCACCGTATCACTGTTCAGGTTTCTTAGAGAGATGGTTCGCATTTGTTGTTGTTGTTTTTATTATTAGCGTTTTGTGTGTTGACTTTATTTCTTAAATATCCCGTTTTTCCCGCTTATGCCACACAAAATTAAATCCAGCAAGCAAATCCCATAATATAAGGGCGAGTCAAATGAAAGTGAGCCAACCCCTCCTCAGCAAGAATGGTTCGGTCCATCATCTGCGGCGCATGCGCGTAGCACAGAGACAGCCTTCATTTACGAAAGTGGCGCGAAAGTGTGAGGTTAAAGTTCTTTAAGGCGCTCTTACACTGGGTTGAAGACGGTAGCGTGACATAATGGACGCTCCAAAAGAGGAACAGCGTGGTGTGGTCAGGTTTTTGACAGCTGAAGGTGTTTCCCAACATGAAATTAGTCGCCGTATGACTGCTGTGTACGGTGAACATTGCATCCCATTGGCCACTGTGAAGCGTTGGAGCAAACGGTTCAGAGAAGGACGTGAAAGTTGCAAAGACGATCCAAGACCGGGCCAAAACCACCTTGCAATCACCCCCGACACAATTGCACAGGTTGATGAGCTGATTAGACAAGAACGGAGGATAAGCATCGATGAACTGGCAGAGCGTGTGAACATCAGTCCCGGTTCAGTTCACATCATAATTGATGATCATCTCGGTTATCGGCTTTTGTGTGCTCAATGGATGCCTAAGATTTTGAACGACCGCCAGAAGACGGAGAGGTTCGGCGCTGCTTTGACTCATCTCATCCGGTATCACAATGAGGGTGACGACTTCTTGTCTGCAATTGTGACCGGAGACGAATCATGGTGCCACCACTACGAACCTGAAACACGCCGGCAAAGCTGGAAACATTTGAATTCACCACCCCCGAAGAAAGCAAGGCTGTCATTTCCTCGGGAAAGGTGCTATTAACTTTTTTTTTCGATCGTCAGGGGCCATTACTGACTGAATTTGCTAAACGTGGAGAGACTATCAATAGTTCGCGATATTGTGCAGCGCTGGATCGGCTGCGTGTCGCAATCAAGAACAAACGACCTGGAAGATTGACGAAGGGTGTGATCTTGCTACACGACAATGCTCGTCCCCACGTCGCTGATGTGGTTAAGACTGGCAAAGTTCAAGTGGGACACGCTGCAACATCCTCCATACAGCCCAGATTTGTCGCCATGCGACTTTCACATTTTCGGGAAACTGAAAAAACATCTCAAGGGTACCAGATTCGTGTCGGACGCCGCCGTGAAGGAGTCGGCTACAGACTTTTTGAATCGACAGCCCAAGGAGTTTTATGAGACGGGGATCACGCGGCTCATTTGTCAATGGGATAAATGTCTCAATGTTCATGGAGACTACCTTTAAATAAAGTTCTCTGTTTGTCATATATTCGCATTGGCTCACTTTCATTTGACTCGCCCTTTAAAAACAGCATATCATTAGCATTTCATATAGTCTCGCGTTCTGGAGATTAAAAAAAAAAAATGTTTTATTCCATACAATGCTCCCGCTGCTCTCTTTCACATCGTTGAGTATGTTAATCAAAAATTCAGAATTTTACAAAATATGAAATATTAAAATCGAAATTTAAAATTCGAACTTTCAGGTGCACATGTTCGAGTGGAGAACTTCATTGTACAAAATTTAATGACTCTGAGCACTGTCATTTTATAATGGTGCAATAAATATATATGTTACGGTGAAACACCGAAATCTGGAGAATGTCGACTTTCACCGGTGAATGTCAACATTCACATAGTCTCTTGGTGTATGTCCGAAATATTTTCCAAATACGCTTATTTCTGACTTACACCGGTCAATGTCGACATTCACCATGTACTAATGGTGAATGTTGAACATATAACAATATTATATTTTCTTCTCCGTAATTCAGTCGCGAATAAACGCACTTGAAACATGAAATAAGAACTTAAGAACATGAGAACCTAAAACACACAATACATTCAAAATGAGAAAGGAAAATAATAGAAGTTAAAAACTTACTTAATTATACAGTACGTTCTAAATGAGAAAATAAAATAACACTAATAAAAAACTTACTAAATTATGTGATTCAAATCTTATTTATTGCAACAACTTAAACTGTTATGGCATTTTATGACCTCTCTTTTCGACTTTCACCAGAGCATATCTGTGATTGTCGACATACACCGGTGAGGGTCCGAATATACAAGAATGTAGTGAAATATTCGGTCTTTCACCGACGTATTTGGTGAATGTTGACATTCTCCGGTGAAAGTCGACATTCTCCAATTTCGGTCTTTCACGGTAACATATACATACATACATGCATGCAGATTCTTCATTATTTAATTTTGTTAAAAACAATATAGGGCAATAATATTTGCTGGCAACAATTTTAAAAGTGGTACAACCATTTATAATGATTCAACGCAAAATCCCGTTTCGAGACTAATAAATAGGACATTTATGATTACTCCTTTTTAGACTAATAAATAATAATTAAATGGAATTTGATGAAAGAAATTTACGTTTACAAAAAAAAAAAAAAAAAAAATCAATAGAAGTTTCTCTATGTTTGTAATAACTTAATTTCATCAAAATAATTAAAACATAGAATGGCAACATACAATGGTAAAGACGAAATCAGTCGAAAACCACTTAAATAAACTATAACCTATGATATATTTTTATTTCACATTTTGTAAAACTTTATTTTCAAATAACTGTATTTTCAAATTTTTTATTATCAAACTCTCCGATTTGAAAACGAGAAGTGGTAACACTTTTCGAAATAAAGCAGTTTTTTATCGCCAGCGTGCGAGATTGTTGCCACTCGGAAGAATGAGGGCGAAAATTACCGTTTTTGGATTTTTTTAATTAATATCTCTGCTAATTAAAATCGTACGAAGATGAGAATAGTCGAAAAAACTTACAAAGTGGATATGTTTGAATAGCTGAAATGCATCAAAGGAAACCTCTTCGAGGGATTTATTGTTTTCATCTCGCGTATTTCGTTCCATGGCAAAACAAAAAGCATTACTACTTGAAGGAAGTATCTATTGCAAGCCTCAAGATCCAGCGAAATAACGCGTAGTTACATCTTGAACAATTTTGTATTTTCTTCATCAAATAAATTCACAAAACTCCACATGGTAATATCAAAATAATGCTTTGCCCTGTCATTTCACAATGCTATTTTGAATAGCTCATTTTAAATATGAGATTTTATGTTCTATATCTTTTGATTGTGTGGGTCTAATTCTTAGTCTACCAGAAATGGGAGAAAAAAATTGGCTTTAAAATATTTCAAATATTAAACCGAAATCCGCTTACGAAGTTCAGATTGAAATTTCTTTTTAACTTTATGATCTTCCGTATTTCTTAATTCTTTAATTAATTTCTGTTTATTATTGCTTTATCTTTTTAAACTTTAATTATTAGTTCCTCGAGACGTTAGACTGTAATCAGATTGCAAATTTTAACTATTATATAAATTTTTTAACGATAAATTTTTCTTTGAGATTATAGATCTTTATAGATGATTGCTGATTGTTTTCATATTACAAATGTTTTTAATTAAATTTAACAAAATATAAAAATTTCCTTTTTTTTTCCCCCCTCAACGCCATGCTTAAAATCTGCATGTTTGTATACTTTCTCAAAATGCTTTAAATAATTTGAATTCAACTAACTGATCATGGAAGAAAGTTAATTTCAATTTATCAAAAATACTAGAATATTTCCGTTACGGCAACACAAAATATGATACCAGAAACGCAATAAATATCCTTATTGATTTTAATAGGAAATTTGACATCATTTTGCAATCAGCGCAATTGCAAAATAATGAGAAAAAGATGTCTGACCATAAAAATATTAATTCTTGTTCATTGGAAACCTAAATGTTAAATGTAAACTGCATTTAATTTTTCATTTCAGTTTTCCATAGTAAAATCTATGTTATAAAATTCCCTTAGCAGCTTGAACGAAAGACCAAATACCCTTCTGCTTTGTTTCTATACAAAAGAAACAGAAAACGAAGTACTTTCCTGAGTTAGAAAAGCTGTTGCAATTTTAGCATATACAGCCTTAAATAGCTCTATCTTTTCCAGCCAATAAAAGTCGAATGCAATAGCTAAGGGCGAATTCGGAAAGGTACGTATACCCTTCGAAAAATCGTAAAACTCCGAGCTAAACCGCTTTTAATCACTTTTTTAAGTCAGATTAATGGAGAAGTTCAATTTATGAGCATGCGCAATAAAAACGATTTTGTGACTTGTGATACCCGCCTCTTTAAACGCTTCTGTTTCCTGATCTTTTGTGCGACTGAATGTTTTTATGCCCTGACACTTTGTTGGCGGATAAATCAAAGGACAAATGTCTCGTCATGGCTTTACAATAAACCCCAGTCACAAATCACGCGAGTTAGACAGCTCTGGTGAGCTCTGGTATTTGAGCAACGTTTGATACTATTCCAGCGAATCAGCCATTTAGCGCCATCTGTTGGACATGATTGAAACTTTTCGAAAGAGAATCCACACACATTTTTTTAATCAAAGTTAATTTTGAAAACAAACAAAAAAAAAAAAAAAAAAAAGAAAAGAAAAGAAAAATTTATTACAAAGATTAATATTGATTAAACTCAGGGGGGGGGGAAGTTCCAGATGAAATTTAAACATTACTTTTAATTCTGTCTTTTATTGGCAGTTCTTGCACTCAGTTTTCTTGCAGCTATGTAGCGTTTATAAATAAGTAAACTAAATTAAATTGCTGTATAATGGGAATGGTTTGTAAATCGACTTCCATCGGTATACTCAATCTGCAAAAGATAAAAGCAACTGTGCAACTTAGTCAGTGCACGCGAGCAGGTTAGAGGAAACCTTTCTGGAACATAATTTTATTTCAAAAATAGTCTTAATTAAATTAGCCATATGATGTAATTCTTACAGTCATTTATTTCATAGTGCTGACGATTTACCAGCTTTGTGAAATAATAATTAAAAAAATCTCATATTAGTATTATTGTTTTTGTTATTACAGTCGTTATTAACTCTCCTGAAGAAAGAAAACAGAAGGGATAAAAAAAAAAAAAAAAAAAAAAAAAAAGGGGGGTGAAGAAAGAAATTGAAGGAAAAGAAAAGAAATGTATTCAGCAAATTTCAGAATTAATTTTTCAGACTGCAGGATGGATATTAGATTCTTATTTATAATGATCCTAATATAAAATAACATATCTTAAATTTATTAAGGAAATTATCATTTCTTAATTTCCATAACATTAGAAATCCAAGTAAAATGACTTCTTAAATGATTAACTTAAGCTGTATTTACCAAAGCCCTTTTATAATGGAAATAAATGAATGAATGAAATATCCCCATTTACTAGTGTTTCTAAAGGAAAATATCTTCGAATGGCAAAAGCGTCTATTTATCGCGTGCCTTCGATCTGTGATTTCGAAGGAAGCTAAAGTAATTTGTTAACTAAAAACAATAAATACCTTAAAGGTTTATTTATAAATTATTTTTTTAAAAAATTACCTGAGATGTAACATTACAGGTTCTAGTCTAGTGAAATTTATTTTATTTCATTCCAAATTAGTTATCGTTTGCACAACAGAGAGGGTAGGGGGATAGATTCTAAAAAGAAGATATAATCATACTCCATTTTAGTGATTGTAATTTTGATGCTGTTAATCTTTAAATTGACTACATTGTTTAATCGAGGACTTGTTTCTAATACATATAAAAAGCTACAATTATTTTTTGTAATTACTTAACATCTAATTCTCTTAAAGTATTTGAGAAACCTGTGATGTGATTTTACATATTCCAGTCTAGTGAAATTTACGTATTTTATTCCATTTCAAATAATGTATCGTTTGGGCAACAGAGCGGGGGGGGATGGAATAGAGCGGGGGGGGATGGAATAGAAATAAAATATAATCATACCATAATTTAGTGACTGTTAAGTTTAGTTGTTCTTTAGATTGAGCATACTGTTTAATTGAGGTCCCATTTTAATTTAAACCTAATGCATGTTATATAACTCTACAATTTGTGTTTGTAATTGTTAAACATCTAATTCTTTTATATTTCTTATGATGAATACTCCCAACTTCTAGCATTCTAATTGCATTATTCGCTATGTATTTGTTTTCCGCTATGAAGAATGTAGAACAGAAATCCTAAACTTAGGAGTTTTGAATTTTAAGTGATTAAAAATATAATAAAGTGTCTGTACTTTTTCTTGGGGGGGGAGAGGGAAGCTTCATGCTTGGATAAATTAACTCCCGATCATCTAGGACTGAATTAAAATAATTTCAGACCTTTCCATTTTTATTTCATGGAAAATTTCTATGCCTCAAATTATTGTAGAAATTTATATGAATGGAAAAAAAGATGCGGAAACATTCGATTCAATTTTCGATTCGATTTTATCGAACAAAGAAGAAAACGGTGAAAACGTAATAATGCTATTTCTATAGAAGTAAATAAGATTCTACAACTTGTGAAACAATGCTTATGATTAACTTAGACCAGATTGTTTTTTAATACTTTTGCTACTGTTCATAAAAGTGTAGCTAAGATTTAAAATGTGAAATAAAGACAATTGTACTATTTTTTTAAATGATTCGCTACTATCAATAAAAGAGTAGCTTAAAGTTTTAAAATGTAAAGTAAAGGACAAATGTATTATCTTTTTTTAAGGGATATTTTTGGTTCCATGTTTACTAAAATTTTGTTAAATTTCTGAGGCACAGAAATTTTAGCTTGTAAAATCATGTTTTCTTAAGGAAAGGTTGGAAATAAGGAAGAAAAATGGATCACGTCCTGTAGTGCGGTCTAAAAGTCAAATGTGGCTTTAGAGGAAAATATTTTTTGCAATATATTAGCGTTAAATCAAAGAAATCTAAATTGAAGAACCATACATCAAAAGGAGGGAAAAAAAGATTAAATTTAAATCCAAACAATAAGCAAAAGAAAAAAAAAAAACTAACATTGCTTTTGTATGTTTCAGGTTTTCAGGTCAATTAAACAAAAACAACAAACATCTCCACATTCTGCAACAACAAGAGTTGCAGTTGAAAACTGCATCCATAAACTCGCTTGCAGGTGATTTAAATTTATATGCGTAGCTTCCTCATGTGAAAAGCTCAAGCTAAAAGACAACTTTTCTTATAACCACTTAATAATCACAAGTTCAAACGCTGATGGACTAGAAGAATTGTCTTCATAGTAAAATTGTTTTTAGCAACTGGAAATTTTCCATTACTAATAACTAAAAAAATTTTTTTTTTTTTTTTTTTTTTTTTTTTTGTTTGTGTGTGTGTGTGTGTGTGCGTGTGACAGAAAAAACTTACAACAACAGTTTCTAACAGCAAATACAGTATTGCATGTTGTTGTCATACAATATCACAAAATCTTATAAAATATAAAAGTTTGAAAACTGTAAAATTTAACTAAACTAGTTCATAAATTTAAACGGAGTAACTTCTTTCACGCTGTACTCTTCTTAATATCAGGCAGGATACTTTCCGCTTTGAAATACGTCCAACTTGGTATTCCCCCTGCTTGGGCGGAAAACTTTTTTGTTTGATATAAGATAGTAGGTAGAATATATTGGTTCTACGCCATGAGGCGTTGAAGCATACAACAAATGGAGCGTGTCAGCCTTTTGATCGCTTGTTATTGTGGTGTCGATTCAGATTCCATGCTTATCTTGCACTACTGACGCACAACATTATGTGTTTATTATATTGTTTTGTTTCATTGTTTTGTTGCAGGTGAAAGCTGCTCTGACGTCATACCAAATCCGTAACGTGATTGCAACACGCCGATATACACTGGTGTGCAAAAATTAAGGACGAAGTCGAAAAATTAGCATATCAGCTGAACGAAGAGGCAGAGCGGACAGAAAGACCAATCAGGAGATTAAGTAAGGTGATGTACGGTAGCACATGCGCAGATATGCAGGTAGACGTAATGGGGGAGTGTCTGAGTAGTATAAAGCATGTAGTCGGTGTAAGATCAGTATTTCTGGCAAAGAGATTGCACGCCGTATAGCAGTTAAAATCACACCGAGTTGCTGCCTCAGCGAGAAATGACAAATAATCAATCTGTTAGACGACATCTGGATGCTTTTACCCGAGGTCGAATCATTGGGAAGTTGGAGGAAGGCCGCAGTGTGACAAGTGTGGCTGCAGAGTTCGGAATTGCTCACAGCATCGTTTCACGACTTTGGAGACAATTTCAAACTACAGGAAGAGCTATCCGGGGGTTTAGTAGTGGTCGTCCACGAGGAACCACACCCGCAGATGACCGGTATATTGCCTTACAGGCCAGAAGAAACAGGCGGCAGACAGCGGGAGAAATCGCTAGACACACGACACAGGCGACTGGACGACCGATATCCCGTTTTACCGTGGCCAGAAGACTGCACGGTGGTGGTCTGTTTGCACGACGCCCTGTACGGTGTGTACCTCTAACGCCTGCCCATCGGAGAAGGCGTTCTCTGTGGTACCGGGAACACCGGTATTGGAGAGACAATGAATGGAGACGAGTACTCTTTACAGATGAGAGCAGATTCAGTCTGAGTAGCGATTCTCATCGCATATTCATCTGGAGAGAGCGGGGAAGACATCACCCCTCGAACATCATTGAAAGGGACAGGTATGGAGGTGGCGGTGTTCTCGTTTGGGGAGGTATCATGCTTGGTAGTCGTACAGACCTTCACATCTTCGACGCAGATCCAGTCAACGGGACCCGTTATTGTAACGAGATTCTTCTTCCATATGTGCGTCTTTTTAGAGGCGCTATGGGTCCGCAGTTCCTTTTCATGGACGACAATGCGCCATGTCATCGCACAGTAGCTGCCGAACAGCTCTTAGAAACTGAGTATATTGAACGTATGGATTGGCCGGCATGATCTCCGGATCTCAGTCCCATCGAGCATGTATGGGATTTTCTAGGCAGACGCTTGGCAGCTCGTACCTTACCACCAGTAACGATTCCGGAGCTTCGATTGGCGCTGCAAGACGAATGGGCAGCAATGCCTCGACAACTCATTGACACCCTCATTCTCAGCACGCTGTGAAACCTGCCTAGCAGTCAGGGGAGATCATATCCCCTATTAAAGACCGGATGTTTCTTGCTGGACACCCATCACAGGGATGTTTCGGCCTTCAGTCGCATTGCGCTCCATGCTACTTTTTCAATAAAGTTTCTTTTTATCCCTCTGATTTCTCTTTTAGTAAATGTTGCTTACATTACTCATGTCCTTACGTATTGGGGATCTTACGGTATTAAATGTGTTGATTTGGAAAGCTTTTGTACAAAGTTATATTGAAAAAACCGTCTCGTCCTTAATTTTTGCACACCAGTGTATGTTCCCTTTGAGAATGTTCTAGTTAAAATTGGCTCTCATTTGGCCTGGCCAAGGCCTATATAGGGAGACGCTGAGCCAAAGTACAATGAGCCTCTTAATCTGTAAAATCTTTCCTCTACGCTTTTCTTCGTTTGTGTTTTATTTATTTTATGCAAATATAAACTACCAAAAAATTTACAAAATACAAATAAAAAATCAAAACGAAATTATTTTTTCCTATACCTAAACTCTCTCGAGCTAATGTGGTTCCCTCTAGCTTGCATCAAACGGTTAATCCTTGGATTATGGTAACTTGGCGATTTTTTGGCGAAAATTTGGCGACCAACCCTGTTACAGCAACCCGCTAGTTTTGTTTTAGACGCCATTTTGTTTTAAGGAAGCAAAAAAAAAATTTTTTTTTTTTTTTTTTTTTTTTTTTTTTTAACTCAACATTTTTTTCCAACAATCGGCTAGCCGAATTACGCCTATGCTAGAACTTTTATGGAACAGAAGTGCTTAATCATGACGAAGATTAGGTGCGAAATTGAGAGAAAGTGCAGAATCGCCCACTGCTTGTCGCGTTTTTAAGAATTGCACATACATGGTATCATCCATGTACACGTCAACCTATTTTCACTTAAAAAACATCCCAGAATTGCACAAAAATGGCATTGCGCACACTCTTGACTTTATCCATGTACACTGCTAAAGTCCTAGCTAGTAACCTTTATCGCCTTACCAAAATGTCGCCAAACTACCTGTTACCATATTCCAAAGATTAGCCCATCAAACTAACTATTTATGCAATCTTTCCTATTTCTGCTCACTACTTAGATATTTTTCTGATGTGGAGGTACATGGTTTAGAAACATACGCATTCCGAAATACTTAATCATTGGCACTGGGGTCCAATACATTCACTTCGTGCCGCTTCTGAAACAGTTTTGTTGCTTCGTATGAAATTTTAAATTTCTTGCGGCGCATTTGCTCTTATTTTACAATTTAAGTCGTTGGTCTAAAGCCAGCCCACTGATAGGTAAAAACTCTCAGAAGTAGCGTAGCTAGAACTCTTGGGCCCTTGCGCAAAAAATTTTCTTGCCCCCTCCAATAAATTTGCTATGCTTAAAAAAAGGGGGGGGAAGAAAATCTAGATTTGCGGAGATTTTTAAATAAAATCCACTAAGTTTTACATGCAAGTATATTTCGAGTTTCTATATAAAATCTGCGCCAATCCAAGTTTTTTCCGCTTAATTTAGCAAGTTAGTAAATAACTTTTTATGTTATAAAGTGACAGACAACATGATAGGTAAACGCACAAAAAAGAAATTGCACTAATATATAGAGCTCTGTGATCAACTGAGCTTACGAACACGACTTATGCAATAATATACAAGTCATAAGTAAGAACTTTTATAATGTAAATGATAAATATAAAACAATTTATCATAAATTTCATAAAGAAAACTATTTGAACATACAATTTGTGTAGAAAATATGTATGGTAAAATTTCCCCCCCTTTCTTTTAAGAAAACTTTTTGGTACATTAAACTACTCGAATACATGATTTTTATACGTGTTTTAAGTTTAAATACATAAATGTATTTCAGCAGGACATTCATAGGTACCCTAAGCCTTCGGCCCATCTATGGACGCTAATTTTAGTTTAAGCACACTAATGCGACGCCAATAAAAGAATATCACAAACGTGTTTCAAAACACGAAATAAAAATAACATTCGATGCAAGGTCGTTTGTAGCGAATAGATCCGCAAAAATAGAAGTGAAGCTGCTCGAGCCGGTGGCGGTCTCTGTTGGTAGAAAAATCAGTTAAAAGTTTTATGACTTGAAACATTAAATTATGGAATTATTTGAAATATTTTGCAGAATTCAGACATTTCATGGTCGCTTTTTGTAATTTAAGTATGCATATTAAAATCTTTCACAATCATACATGAAGTATTTACATACATTTTTCACATTTCAGAGATGAAATAAAATAAATGACTTGCAAGGCTTGCTTTAAGAAACAATTTTCTCAATCGGAGAATCCGACTTTGCATCGAATGTTCTGAATTCGAGTTTTAAACCGCATGTTTGTGATATCGCTTTATCGACAGCGGATAGTGTACTTAAACTAAAATTAACATCATGGTCTTAGAGCAAAATTTTCTAATGTAGGCTAATAGCAGTAATTGCTAATATGCCTACTGCACCATCCTTTCGATCAATCAAGCAATCATTTGCCATTTCAAAAAAGTATGTTTATGCTTTGATTTTCATTTATTATATCTTCATTATCACAGTATGTATTAAGTTTATGTGTTTTATTTACCCAATAAAGCGAGTAGTCAACTTTGCATTTACTTGAAAAGCAGGTTTTGGAGTTAGTGCTTAGGTATGTATATACATCCTGAGATTATCATATTCAAACTGCAAACGGTTTATAAAATGTTCAGATGTTTAGTAAAGTATATTCATTTCAGTCGGAAATGAAACTGTCATAGAAACATGTTTAGATATGCTGACTGAGTTCCCAGCTTGTTTTATAATTCATGTTTACTGTTAAAGCCTTGTGCAGTCGCTAGATGGCGGCTCGTGTCCATGGATTCTTATGCCTAAATACGTACTGCATCATAATGACATATGACCCTATTTTGCCATCATTTCTGTTCCATGTTTTTATGTTGTATACTTCGCTCTTTCGTCCTTCCTATTTGAATCCAGACTTGTTATTTGATTTAAGTATGCATTTTATTTATCGTGGATCATTTTCGTATCACTATTTAATTTTACTCTGAAAATCGTATCTTTTTTCCACCGTTTTTATAGTTTTCTTCTTAATTTCTGTTTCAAATTCTTTCCTAATGATCATTTCAGTTGAATGAACTCTTCTAATGCAGGTACTTTTCGTATACGTATTTCTTGGTAAACTGTAGGTTATCGTATTACAAAAACTTTTATTTTGCATACACACACAGACACATATAATATACATAAAATGCACAAAAAGTCACATAGCAGCTGCACATTAAATGAATGGAAAGAATTTCTCTTTGGAAACGAACCATTAGTATTCAGTCAGTGTCAGTAGGAGTTATTTGTATCTAGGTATTATTTGCAGTACCAAAGCCACCAGGAAAAATTGAATTTTTTGGCTGAACCCTAATTTGAAAGTACTCGGTGGAAATTTTGTCGATTTGGTAAAAGAACAATGAACATCTGTGGCTTCATTAGGTACTCTAAGTGATACATTTCTGGCTCAGCCCATTACAGTAATCTTGGAGAGCAGTGATGTTTAACTGAGTTGTTTGTGGTGATGGCGATAAGGAGCGCGCCTTGCGCCCTCCGATAAGTGTGGCAACCCTAGAGGAGAAGTTTCTTACGAGTAGCGAGCAGAGCGAAACAGGCAGGCTGTCGGGCAGTGTGCGCGAAGTTCCTAAATAAAGCTTAATTTTTATTGTGCATTATGTCTTGTTAATATTATATTAATGCAGTAAGAACATAATCTGTGATATGGAATTCGAGGATTGGTGGTAAAAACATAACCGGAAATCTCCATAATGGTAACCCGGACTGTGTTAAATCGTATGAACAGTTCTCAAGCACTTTCGGTTTTGACTACCAGCCATCACTCAAGATCTCCAAACCAGAAGTAATGGATTACATCGGTTTTCATCCTCCGAATCACAGATGAGTAGTAATTATAGATCATTTTATAATTCTGTTTACTACTTATCATTTAATTTCATTTTCTTTAGTTAAATTTTTGCTTTTATTTTGGCTTAAAAACCTTGCACAATGTCTGATGTTCATGCCGTCCAAATTCCGGTTTATAACCGATCAGACCCATCTTTATGGTTTATTATGTGTGAAAATACTTTTGCTCTTGCCACCCCCAAACCTATCACAGAATCCATTACTAAATATAATTATGTAGTTTCTCATCTTCCTCCAGATATCCTCCATCACTAGTACGGGATTTACTTATGAAACCAGACCCTATTGATCCATATGCAAAGCTTAAAACTGAGTTAATAAATCGTTCAGGAGAATCTTCTCAGCAAGAAATTCGCCAATTATTATCTGGAGAAGAATTAGGTTCTCGAAAACCTTCCGATTTGCTTAGAAATATGAAACGTCGAGCAGAATCTTTAAATGTTCCTGATAACTTAATGTTAGAATTATTCCTTCAACGTTTGCCTTCGACTGTTCAGTCTATTTTGGCAGCGGTGTCCAATTTAACTGTAGATAAAGCTGCAGAAATTGCCGACAGAATTTTAGAAGTAAATCCAACCCCAGGGACTTGTGCCGTTTCTCGCACAGTCGATCAGTCTCTTGAGGATAAATTATTTAAACAAATAGAAAAATTAAACAAACGTATTGATCGCATTTCTCTTTCTCGTGGTCGCTCGCCAAATCGCGGAGATCGCAATAAGGAAAGAAGCAATTCCAAAAGGAGAGATTATTCTGTTTGCTGGTATCATAGACGTTTTGGGAAAAAGTGTAGAGATGACAAATGTACAAAACCTTGTTCATGGCAGGGAAACGAAACCAGCAAAGAATAGAGGCGACTTATTCTTTGCCTCAAGTTTCACGTCGCCTGTTCGTTCGTGACCGTAGAACAAACCTTTCATTCTTGGTCGGTACCGGCTCTGACGTGTCCTTACTTCCAGCAAATAATTCTCAAAAACGGAATTCGTCCCAACAAACACTTTTCGCTGCTAATTCTTCTACTATTCATGTTTATGGTCAAAAAACACTTTCTTTGGATTTCAAATTAAGACGACAGTTTACATGGACTTTTCTTATAGCAAATGTTAGTACACCCATTCTTGGAGCAGATTTTCTCCATTTCTTTGAATTGGTGCCTGATCTCAGAAACAAATGTCTCAAAGATTTAAAAACGCATTTTAAAACCGTCGGTTGCGTGAAAAATGCAAGCATTTATTCAGTAAAAACTGTATTTAATGATACACCATATCACAAAATTTTAAAAGAATTTCCTTCAGTTACTAGATTACCAGATCCTAACCAACCTGTTAAACACAACACCGTTCATTATATCATAACTAAAGGTCCACCTGTGGTTGCAAAACCTCGTCGGTTAGCTCCAGATCGCTTAAAAATAGCAAAACAAGAATTTCAAACTATGATGCAATTGGGGCATTTGAGACCTTCGAGCAGCAATTATGCATCCCCACTTCACATGGTTCCAAAAAAGGGAAGTCTGGAATGGAGACCTGTAGGAGATTATCGAGCATTGAACGCTCAAACAATAAAAGACAAATACCCTATTCCATGTTTAGCCGATTTTACTGCTGCATTGCACGGTACTAAAATTTTTAGTCATGTCGACCTGATTAAGGCATACCATCAAATACCAATTAACCCAGCCGACATCCACAAAACCGCCATATGCACACCATTCGGTTTATTCGAAAGTACCCGTATGCAATTCGGCTTATGCAATGCATCCGCGACTTTTCAACGTTTTATAGATGAAGTCACGCGGGATTTAGAAGGTGTTTACGCTTTCGTCGATGACTTGCTCATAGCCTCTAAAGATTCTGAGGAACATTGCAGGCATTTGAAAGCTTTATTTTCCAAACTTCAGGAATATGGACTTTGCATAAATGTTTCAAAATGCACCTTTGGTCAAACGTCTATTGATTTCTTAGGTTTTCACCTTAGTGAAAACGGAATTGAACCTCTTCCTGACAAAGTCAAATGTATTTTAGATTTTCCTCAACCTACCACTCTCACTCAGCTTCGCCGATTTTTAGGCATGTTTAACTTTTATAGATGTTTCATACCTAAAGCAGCACATATTCTTTCTCCTTTAATAAAATTGTTAGAAGGCTATATTAATAAAAAGAAATCTCGTTCTCGTGTTCAGGATTCATCCCCACAATTAAATTGGAACGAGAATGCTGAACAAGCCTTTATTGCTGCCAAAAATGCCATTGCTCAGGCTACCCTTTTGAGACACCCTATTCCCGGAGCCCAGCTAAGCATCTGGGTAGATGCCTCAGACGTCGCAATCGGCGGCACACTTATGCAGTTGTCTCAACAAACATGGGAACCTATAGCATTTTTCTCTATGAAACTCAATAAAAGTCAACAGAAATGGTCCGCGTACGATAGGGAATTATTTTCTATTTATTCTGCAATTAAGAAATTCCGACACATGTTAGAGGGCAGAAATTTTATAATTTGTACGGATCAAAAACCGTTAATATACGCTTTTAAACAGAACCCTCATAAATGTTCACCTCGACAATTGCGCCATTTAGATTTTATTTCTCAGTACTCTACTGATATTAGGCATGTGCAAGGTTCAAAAAACGTCGTTGCTGACGCTCTTTCAAGAATCGAAATTGATTCCATAACAAAATCTCCATTTTTGGATTTTAAAAAATTTTCGGAAGCTCAACGGCATGATCCGGAGGTACAAGACCTTCTCAAAAACAACACATCATCTTTGAAACTGGAATTTAAACCGTGCCAATATTCTGATGATAATATTCTTTGTGACATATCAACAGACATTCCTCGCCCATTTGTTCCGAATTCCTTTCGCAGACTCATCTTTAATCATCTGCATAATCTGTCACATCCAGGAATTGCAGCTACTACGAAGCTTATTTGTTCTCGTTATGTATGGCCCGATATGAAACGTCATATCAAAAATTGGGTGAAATCCTGTGAATCTTGCCAAAAATCGAAAATTACTAGGCATACTAAAGCACCACTGGGCACATTCTCTCTTCCTGATGCACGTTTTTCAGAAATCCATATGGATATCGTCGGACCGTTACCTCCATCAGAAGGCAACGTGTACCTTTTGACTCTAATAGATAGATACTCCAGATGGCCTGAAGCCATTCCCATCCCGGATATGAAAACGGAAACCATTTGCAGAGCCATCTTCAACTGTTGGATATCTCGTTTTGGCTGCCCATCGATCATAACAACAGACCAAGGTTCTCAAATGAGATCCGCACTTTTTGCAGAATTCACGCGCATTTTGGGTACGAACAGAATCACAACAACAGCCTATCATCCAATGTCAAACGGCATTGTTGAACGATTTCATCGACATTTAAAATCTTCTCTCAAGGCTCACGAGACCAATAACTGGACTGAAACACTACCAGTTGTTATGCTTGGTATTCGGACAGCCGTAAAGGAAGATCTACAGTCATCTTGTGCTGAACTGGTGTACGGCACAACTCTCAAGCTGCCTAGTGATATGATAACGTCATCTAAGATATCTCCGTATGACACACAATTTATCACGAATCTTCGGCATAGAATGCAACAGTTGAATCCAATAGCAACATCTGCACATTGCCAAGAAAAATGTTACGTAAGTGCTACCTTAAAGTCGTGTACGCATGTATACTTACGTGTCGATCGAGTAAAGCCACCTCTGTGCCAACCATATACAGGTCCGCATAAAGTTCTTTCTAGAACAGACAAAACTTTCACAATTGATGTTAACGGTCTGAAATCTACTGTGTCTATAGACCGTGTGAAACCAGCCTATTTGCTTTCGCACTCTAATTTGCCTGAACTGAAAACAAATAAAGACTTAAAGACAGTTCAGCAGAATAAATCTGCAAACGAACTCTCTAAGACACAAACTGTCACCAGATCGGGAAGATATGTTCACTTCCCTAAGAAACTTGCTTCTTACATAACAATTTAAAACACTTTTTTAAAATTCATATCTTAACATATTTCTTGTTATTTCATGTTTATTATATGTGTCAATACCTTGTTATATATTGAATTGCATTTTGATCTTTTCTAATTTTATATTCTAATTTTGTAATCATAAAAAAAATACCCGACAGCACGGATACTCTGAGATAATTTCATAACCTATGTCGTTCCTTTGAATAGCCATTAAAGGAACTGGGGGGAAACTCTGTGGTGATGGCGATAAGGAGCGCGCCTTGCGCCCTCCGATAAGTGTGGCAACCCTAGAGGAGAAGTTTCTTACGAGTAGCGAGCAGAGCGAAACAGGCAGGCTGTCGGGCAGTGTGCGCGAAGTTCCTAAATAAAGCTTAATTTTTATTGTGCACTATGTCTTGTTAATATTATATTAATGCAGTAAGAACATAATCTGTGATATGGAATTCAAGGATTGGTGGTAAAAAGATAACAGGAAATTTCCATATGTTAAGTCCCAAATGGCCAAGCCCACCGGCGGCCGAGCGGTAACGTCGCTGAACACTGGTAGTTCGGTCCGAGGTTCAAATCTCGCGAACGGGCTGGCTGCATGGGTGTTTTTGTGGTGTGTAACGTATATACGAGCCAGTTTCCCTTAAAAAGGTCCTCCACGAAGGCATCCCTCCCTTAAAAGGCAGATGGCCCTCGAGTGCTTTGTCGTAATTTAATAAACCAACCCATCGTTGAGGAATGTGACTGCGCAAAAATTCTCGAGTGCCAAAACTCCAGAGTGATGGTGCCCCATCTTGTGATCCGAGTCGGTTTCTTATTCCAGATTGGTTTCTACGTATATGTGGCGTTCCGACAGATACTTCAACTTCTATTCATGAGATGGCGCCACGTGTAAAATCCAGTTCTTAATCGGAGCAGCAAAGCGACGTCATTACTCACTCAGACTTCTCGTCAGACAACTGTACGCGACGGTAGCATGAACTGTGTCCCGAGCTCTGCATTGATCTCTGCAATGTAATTTAAATATTAATTTAGTACTTAATATATTCTTTTGTTATAGGAGATTGTCTACTCTTATTTTCTTTAATTATATCATGCATTAAGCACCCGACCACCAAATATAGGTAAAGCAAGTTTTCAAAATATCGAGATATGTGATTCCCGTAACAGTGGCCTCTTTGATAAAAAAAAAAAAAAAAAAAAAAAATGCATCATACACCTGTTTCTGAATAATAGAGCAAAAAACATTAGTTTTGGACGAGTCTCTTTTATTCTGAACAATTTGATGTGGCTTCTTCATACTCCACATTCTAATACTGTGGCAATTGACCCTGCCACTTAAATGAAAACTAGCCCCACCACTAAACAAGAAGCGTGATAAAATTGGCACCTTGTAACATTCTGAAGGATGTTCTCCGGGTTAACATTCTGAAAGATGAATTAACAAAACTCTACACGTCGCTCTTTGTCACCTGTATGAAAAGCTTGTAGCAACTGAATCCTGTATAGTTTGAAAAACAAACCTTGCCACAAAGCACGCCAGACAGATGTTGCAGGAATGTCAAGTTCCCTACCGACACGGTGAGTCGATTTCTCGAGTTTATATGAGAAATTCTGTCGGATGCGCTCCATATTTTCGTCTGACATGTGGGGGGGGGCAGACAGTTGATTTGCATTTACATAGGTAACCCATGCTCTGGAATTCTTTATACCATCGCCTAATGCTGTGAGCAGTAAGTTATTGAAGATTAGGGTATTGTCCACCCAAATCAGGATGAACATCAAGATTTCGCTCATTTTACCTATACATTATTCATCGAGATATGCTTTTATTACCTTTCTAAGTGGATTATAAGCTAAATAGTTATAATTTGTTTTTAATCGGATGATTCATTTTGAAACACTCTATATCTGTTGTTACAAACATATCTTTGAAAAGAAGCATAAAACTACAATTTCGAGAAACAGAAAGTACTAGAAATACATCAGCGGCCAGGTGAAATTTATGTAAGGCCGGAAAGAACTTCTACGCTCAGTTGCTGATGTGAGTTATTAGTACAGCGTGAGTTCGGAGTACTAAGATATCTCCGAGTTAACTTCCTCTTTAAATGCGCTTTGCATTGCATTGTGTTTAATGTTATTAGTAGTTTGAAGTGTAACTATTGGTTGTACCCTGTGATACTGTAAACACTTGTACGAGTATTTCTGAGGAAAGTTCCAGCATTCTGAAATAATTCTTTAAAAAATAAATTTTATCAACCTATCATCGGACCTGTGTGAATAAAACGCAGAAACTGTTTTAAATATACAGTAAGACCGCGCTTAACGCGGGGGATATGTTCCATCAAAGTAGAGCGTAATGCGAAACAGCGCTAAACGAGGCTATCTTTACATGTAAATATTGGGATTAGGGAAAGATGGCTAGGAAATTGGTTAGGTATTAAATTTAAAAAGTATGTTTTTTTAATAAAAATAAAACCAAACATTTATTTCTTAAAGCCCAAATTAATACCACATTATTATTTCTTGCAAAAATAAAAACAAAATATAAATAACAAAACGAATATTCTTAAAAAAACAAATAAAATTCTAAGTCAGTCATATTTAGTTAGCCTTCCGCGTTTTCAGTGTTCTGCCTTTTTGTGACAAAAGCATCTAATGTTGTTTGCCTTTTTCTTTTGCGTTGTTCTCTTAAAAGTTCTTCCTAAACGGATAGAGCATCTCTAACACCACGCCTTACTTTTGAGCTCCTGTCAAAATTCGGATCATTTTCAATGAATTGATCTATTATTTCAGTTATGGTAGACAAACTCCTTTTTACAAACGCCATCGAAAGTTCTTTTTGCTCTTCTTCTGAATCACTGCTGTCAACATTTTTGTTTTCTTCTTGTTCAGTTAATTCCTTGAGCTCATCATTAGAAAGACTAACCGCTGCTTCTTGAATTATTTCTTCGACATCTTCCACATTTACCCCTTAAAAATATGTCTGTACAATACCGCACCAAACAAGAAATACAAGTACACTCTTTCGGATATGTATTTGAAACCTATCGCTGCATAATATTTCGGGGAATCCCCGTATGCTGCGAGCGTTTCGTGGAATCCCCGGGTTGAAATAAAAGAGCGCTAAACCGAAACAGCGTTAAACGGGGTCTTGCTGTATATAAAAAAAAGTATACCTGTAAATGCACCTATTAACAAATGCAATTAAAGAAAGTACAATACATAATCTTATTCTTATTTCTACTCATTTTTAAGGCTGAATAAAAAACACCAAAATCATACATCAAAATATTTACAACAAGAATTTCTAAATGCAATTTCAAAAGCAATTTCTAAATGCTGTGAACCAGCGAGAAGTGTTTAACTAAGACAACTAAGAACATATAGTGAACTTGAGTTTCAGAAAGCAGAGCCTCCTTTTACTCTGTATCACTTGAAGAATATCAGTAAACCAAAAAGATGAAAGTAAAAGTCAGGTGGCCGCCATCAGTCGACGAAAAAGGTTAGTGTCTGGTCGAAGGTCCAAATCAGTGAACTGAAGAATCTAGTATAAGTAAAAAATGTTAAGGATGGAGAATGTCAGATGGATATTTTTGCTTTTCTGTGGGAAATGGAGAGCATCTAAGAGAGTTGATGCATTTGTTAGGATGAGTGAGAACTGAATAGAAGAAATTTCTGGCAAGTTTTTTAATATAATCTTGAATTGTATCTACTTTGAGATCACGGTGAATATACGAATTTGGAATGAACCATGACGCGTTGATAATCTCTCTGAGTGCTTTGTTTTGAAGAACTTGGATGTGTTGAAGGCGAGTTTTGGCAGCGTGGCCCCAGACATGACTAGCATAGAGTAATGCTGGTCGAAGTATAGATTTATATAAGATGAGTTTATTAGAAACGGATATATATATATGACTTCTTCTGCCAAGAAGTGGGCACATAGTTGCAAGCGTGATATTGATTTTTTTCACAGTTTTGAGATGTTTCTGAAAAGTCAATTTTTTATCAAGAAGGACTCCTAGATATTTAACTTTGGCAACCCAGTCAATTTCTTCATCAAACAGAAGAGGTCTTCGTGGAGTGAAATTTGTTTGGCCTTTGTGAAAAATTATTGCTTTTGATTTTTCGGTATTAACTGCAATCCTCTAAAGAGTGAGCCAAGTTTCTAGATGATTGATGTAATGTTGAAGAAGGAGCTGGACAACAGTAACATTAGAAGCCTGGGTCGTAATTGCAGTATCATCAGCGAAAAGAGCAATGGTAATTTGTGGGTCCTTAGGAATATCATAAATGTAAATGTTATATAAATACTGAGAAAGTTATAGATCCTTGGGGCACTCCAGCGAAAATGTTTCTCGTGGAAGAAACGGAACTGCCAATTTTCACTGCAAAGATTCTGTTTTGGAGATAGGAAGCAATAAGTCTAATACAATGATCGGGGAAGTTTAACTTGATAGTTTGGAAATAAGTCCTCGGTGCCATACCTATCAAAAGCTTTCACAATATCAAGGAAAATGCCTCCGGTAGGGAACTTACAATTGAAACCGTCAGTAATATAATTGATGACACGAAGCAGCTGGTGATTCGTACTGTGAAGATGACGGAAGCCACACTGTTCTTCTGGAATGTAGGAGCTCTGTGGAATAATTGGTTAAGATGATAAAGAATAACTTTTTCAGCTATTTTAGAAAGTTGACTGAGAAGGCTGATTGGGCGGTAGTTCTGGGGAAACGTTGAATTTTGATGCGGTTTGGGAAAGACGACGATGATGGCATGTTTCCATATATTAGGAAAGTAAGAGAATTTGATGATAGAGTTGATTATCTTAGTAAGACAAGTGATGCCATTGATAGGAAGATGTTTCAACGCTTTGGTAGAAATACCATCGACACCACGAGCTTTCTGGGTTTTAAGGAGCTAATATAATCGATAACCAGCTTAGGCGAGGCAAGGAATGTAAAGTTCAAAGGACCTGGGACTTTTAGGAAGGTATTAACAGTATCATGAACTTTGGAGATATGATTGTTGTCGTAGGGGGTGTATTGGGAGTAAACGTATCTTCTAGTATATCTGCAAAGGTGTTCGTCTGAATAAATTATTCCGTTGGTACCATGAAATGGCGGAATTTGCTTGAAGAATTTCTTTGCAATGTCGAAAAGAGAATTATCTTCAATTGCGAGAGAGTTGAGGAAGTTTCGCCCGCGTTTCGTTTTGAAGTTACTAAAGTTCTTTCAAATTAATTTGTGACAAATTTTTTTTTTCTCAAGAACATGGTTTTCACAGAAATTAACCTAAATAAATTTTCTGAATTTTATAACGGACATATTACACAAATACTTCTGAAAAGGTTAGCAAAAATGAGTCCAAAACCAAAACCAATAATTTTCGAAGTCCAAGAGATTAGCACCAGGGAATAACCAGATCCGGAAATCTAATCCCCATCAAAAAGTAACATGCCTGAGGGTACTAGCAATAATTGATGTTAGAAATTTATTAAGATGCATTAATTTAAGAAGATGTTATTAAAGTAAACAATGCGATTATTTAAGATGAAATTTAAGAAATGTTAAAGCAAAATTTTGAGACGAAAGTCTGGTATAAGATTCAAATTCAAAAATAATAATTATAATTTTTAATCTTAAGGACACCAACTTATATACGTAGTTTAAAAATTAAGGAAAGAAGCGATTATTTCCTTTAACTATGCTAAAATATATAAATAGTATTTATCAGTCAACTGAAAGACAAACTAACCGTAACCCTTGCTTGTTTGTTTATTGTTTCCATGACGGTTTTAATTACATTGGAGTTTCCGATGAGTTCGTAAATTTAAATCGAGAAAAAATGAGTAAATATTCTGGTAAAAATAAACTAAACCTTAAACTTCCGCCGGGATCCATTGAGCCATATGATCCGTCTTCAGTATCTGATCCCAATAATGAGTACGTAATTTAAACAAATGTGTAATTAATGTTTCCGAATACTTTTTCTATGTGTTTATTTCAGTATATTTTTTTAAGAATTGTAATGTTTCTATTTGATTTCAGATAAGTTCTTCAATAAGAATATTTTTTGGTGTATAATTTTTTTAACCTAAACAGAGTAGTTTTTTTTTCAAGGCCACTTCTGCGTATTGTCCTCCCTTAGGAATTTTAACTAAAATTTCATGTTGAATGTTTGGATTAAAATGGGCTTTCTGAATTTTGATTAAACAAACCAGACTTTTTATTGTACCGTTTATCAAGTTTTTAATCATCAAACAGAAATTTTGTTAGATTACTGATAGCTAGTACGGAATTTGTTTAGAAACTAATCATTTTTAAATGTTCTTTAGTTATTCTCCTCGTTTTTCTTTTTTTCCTTATGTAAAGTTACAGTTTTAACCTAGATTAAAAAGACCAAACTTTCAAAAATCAAATCAATCTGAAGCAAGACAATTTTAATAGGGTAAAATTTTGTTTTGAAGCATAATATTTCAAAATGTTAAAGGAACAGTTCTTATTATGTTACTCTGATCAGTATAGACACTAGCATTGCCGACTGCCATATTGTCGGACCTGGGTTCAGTACTGTCCATTGGCTTTTGGATTGCAATCAATCCAAAAGCCAATGGACAGTACTTCGTGCAATCACTTCGATTCCTTGCCACCCAATAACTTTCTAAATTTTACAAATTTTATCCCCCCTAAATTCTGTTACCCGGCATTTGAAACAGTTGCAGCAGCACTGGCTGTTATTAATTAATAAACTACACTAGTGTAGTTTATTAATTAATAACAATATTAAATTATACAATTTAAATTAATAACAATTAATTAATAAACTACACTAGTGTAGTTTATTAATTAATAACAGACAGATTAAATCTGAAAGTATATCTTGCATTTTTTCCAAATAACATTCTGTAATGAAAAGTGAGACAACTCAAAATTGTGCTTTGAAATTAATAGCCCTTTCCAGCTTAAAAAAAGGGGGGGGAGTGGGGTTTTTAAAAAGAACTTTTTATATTTTCATCAATATATGCCTACTTTTATGAAAATGTGTACAATTATTGCACACAACACGTAAGGGTTAATCATTTTGTTGTTCTCCTATATGTAGTTGTGAATGTTACTTGACTGCGGTTACATAATATTTTGTTGAGCATTTCTTTAGAAATTTGAAATGTGTCTGAAAACCTAACTGTCCTGTGACTCGGCTGCAAAGTATACTTTTTACCAACATACCTGCATGAATATATAGAAAGAAACTAGCTTAGTCATACTGTTTACAAAATATGGGAATGCTTACAAAATTCATGATATTTTTATAGACTAAAACTGAAAGGGAAAATTATACTAATAGCCAGCACTGAATTGTATAAGCTGGGATAACTGATCATTTTGATTTAGATCTAAGATCTATGAAAGCTTAAAAATTAGAAACAAAAAGCCGAGTAAAGCAAAACAAATAGTAAATAATTTTGGTACTATTCCGTTTTGAGGGCCGCAAAAAAATTGCAGCAAAAATGTTTGCGCAAGAGCACCAAATCTAGCAAACACGGCCATTTAACAGCGTGCCGAATCTCGCGTACGCCCTGATTTCAGATTGTGTAAGTTTATATAGTTCTATATTTCTTAAGACGCCATTGAAATACTAGTTTAATTTTTAATTCTTTTTTTTTTTTTTATATCCTATGGATTTAACAATTTGGGAATTGCCTATGATGAAAAGTCTGTGATAGAATTTTGGGTAAAGTGCAGAATCACCCACTGCTTGATGCGTTTTTAAGAATTGCACATACTCGGTATCCATGTGCACATCAACCTATTTTCACTTTAAAAAAATCCTAGAATTGCACAAAAATGACACTGCGCACACCCTTTACTTTATCTATGTACACATCAACTTATTGTCACTTAAAAAGTAAAAGAAAATTGACACAATTCCAATTGTTTTTTAAGCGGGCGATTCAGCACTTTACCGAAAATGTTTTCAAAGAAAAGGCATCATTCATTATAGAAAATTATGTTTGAACAATCAACGAGATGACATTATGCTTTAGCGATAACTCGATACAAAATATTATATGAAATTAACCTTTCATCTAAATTAAAACATCAATATTTACGTAGTTATTTACTATTATACTTCCTTTCTTGGGTTAGGGTTGCCGCAATTACTTTTGGCAACACTGGCGTCAACAATAGTTTGGCGATTTTTTACGGCCCTCGAAACGAAATAGTACAAAAAAAAAAAAAAAAAAAAAATATTAGCTATAATGCCAAATTATGATGCATTTAAAAGCAAGGATTTGGGTAAGACCCATATGCATAAGCAAACTCAAAATTCATATAAACAGGCATGTGTTATTGATCAAGATAAGCTAAGTTTCTGCTTTGTTCCTTTTGACAGACTGAGATTGCTAATTAACAAGCATCAGTAAATAATTTAATAACCAAATAGAAGGATGGTAACATTAATAGAATGGGAATAGTAATATGGCATTAATGGACAGAATATGGATAGTAATGTCTATAGATCTGTAATGTAAGTATAAAAGTTTTACATAATATTAAGGTTAAAAATATTTCACTTAATTTATTTTTCAGTATCAAAATTTCACCTTCTGAAAAGTGTTGGTCAGTGAAATTTGACCACAATTCTGACACTGTTAGTTTCATACTTGAATTTCAAGTAAGGCATGGAATTTTTGATCTTGAGCATTGCCTTTGTGGCATGGGGACACATAAAATCTGTAGAGCTGAAAACACACTAAAGATGTTAGTGCAGTGGTTCTCAACCTTTTCTGACCCATGCACCCTTTTCACCATTGCTTGATGATCACTCTATATACACTGACTACCAATAAGTATTTGGGCACCTGTGATAGAAAAGAAAAACTAACTTTATTCAAAATCAATAGTTGGTAGAGCCTCCACGAGAGGTAAATTACAGCATGGAACCTCCGGGGCATACTTTCCACAAGTCTTTGTATGACAGCTAGTGGTATTTTCTTCCACTCGGTTTGGAGAAGACATAGAAGTTCCTTCACCGATTTTGCATGGGTAATGCACCCCTGAATTCGGCGATGCAACTCTTCCCAAAGGTTCTCGATAGGGTTCAGGTCTGGACTCTGGGCAGGCCAGTCCATTCGATGAACTCCATTGGCACCATACCAAGCCTTGGTTAACATCGAAACATGACAACTGGCATTGTCGTCCTGAAAGTAACAGTGGTCCAACCCGTAAACCTGCCACAATGTAGGAAGCACATCGTCATCCAAAATAGTGCAGTAGGCATCGGAGTTGAGCTTACCATGAATGGGGACCAAGGGTCCCAGCCCATACCAGGAGAAACACCCCCAGACCATAATTCCACCTCTGCCGAACTTGACTGTTGGCACAATGCATTCTGGCAGGAGACGTTCTCCAGGTAAACGCCAGACCGAGACCCTGCCATCCGAACGGTAAAGGGTGAACCTTGATTCGTCACTCCAAAGAACCCGTTTCCACTGATCTATGGTCCAATTTCGATGTGCTTTGCACCACATTAACCGAGCAGCGTGGTTGGACTTTGTGATCAAAGGCTTATGGGCAGCAGCACGACCATGAAAACCAAGCAGATGTGCTTCCTTACGGATGGTATTCATTGAAACAATACTCCCGGATGCCTGTTGAAACTCCTCGCATATGAGGACCATGGGTTGGGTGCGGTTCTTCTGAATTTCTCTGGACAGCACTCGCCGGTCTCTATCTCCCAGTTTTGTTGGTCTGCTGACTCGGGGCACATTCCGACAATCACCTCTCACCTTTCACTTCTTAATCACATAGGCCACTGTCGATTTTGGGTACTTCAGATTGCTAGATATGTCCCTTAAGGATTGGCCACATTTGTGATACCCGATAATTATACCTTTCTCGAAATCAGAGAGCTCCGAACTGCGAGGCATTTTGCATATGACTAAAGCCCATGCTGTTTCCTACACGATATATACCGGCGGAGTCCGTGACGTACCTTAGAACCGCAGATATCGTCATTTGCATAGGTGTCCAAATACTTATTGGTCGTCAGTGTAGCAAACATACATTTATTTAAATTTATATTTTTTAAATGTGTTTTATAAATTAAATAAGAAAAAAGTATGGGAAATGTTGATAAATACCAAACCTTGAATAAAAGTAGTTTTTTATGTTCATAAATTAAAACTAAATCTTTAACAGGTAATAAAAGGCTGACCACATCCCTCCCTGAAACTATTAAAATCCCCATCCCATCCCAATTGAGAACCTGTACATTAGTGACAGGAGTGAAGAGTATGAGGAATTGATGGATTGAAGAAATACTGGAAGAATTAAAATCTTCTATGTTCTTCAGAATATAATTAGAAAATAGTTTTCAGAATTACAGTCCGCAAGCTCAGAAAACTGTGAAGAATTTCATATTTTGTTAATTTTCTTTTACGTACCTGTCAATTGTGTATAATTTTTTTCTATTAAGAATAAAAAGAGAATTTGATTTACAATTTTTTTTTTTCCTTTCATAATTTAGGTCATTCGATACAAGTATTGAAGCTCTTCAGAAAACTTTAGATGGCTTAGATCTTGATGACCAGCAGCGAAAAAGGCTTGAAAATTTCCTTTCTCAGAAACAGAGAGTTGGAGAACTTAGTGTTGATGATTTAGAAAATTTAGGGGAACTTGGTGCTGGAAATGGGGGAGTTGTCACAAAAGTTTTGCACAAAAGAAGTAATCTTGTATTGGCAAGAAAGGTAAAGTAATTTATTATCTGAAAATTTTGTTTGAAGTCAAACAAGATTTTTAAATTGCTTGATTTCAGCACCTTATTAAACAGACTTATATGATAGTAGACTGTATTTTTTTGAATACTTTTTGATTATCCTCACTCCCACCGAAATGTTGTGAACTCACTGTCTACTTTGGAGAGCATTCACAAACTTGTTGGTGACTAATTTTTCACCAAGCTAACGCAGGAAAGGCAACAGCCCTTTTTAAAGTGGCAGTGCATTGAGAATTTCATACGGGAGCAACAAATAAATAATAAAAAAAAGCCAAGCTTTTAATAAAACATTTGCTTTTTCAAGAAATCTTTCTTTATTTTTGCATCATAGTTCTCTCCATACACACAGCAATCTGTTTTCACTTTAAAAAATCAGATAAGTGTACCAACTTTACACCTGTGCAATTTGGCATTGTGCCTAAGGCCAAAACAGACGTGTGCTACTCTTGTACCTGGGTTGCCACATAAATATTTGTTGGCAACATCGTGGACTACCACATAAATATTATGATGATAACTGTTTTGCCTCATGAATACTTTTTTGCAAATTTTCTTTGGGCATAATCAGAAAGTATCCTGTTTTCATAATATAGACATATATTTTACTGTATTTTCCCTCTAACTATGGGGATATACTGTTGACTCTGTAGATTTTCTCTAACTATGTATGATCCTGTTGAATGAGAAAGTTGACAGAGATCCCGTCAAAGTTGCAGCCATCATTCCTGCAGAATTCTGAAGGAACTGGCTTTATTTAATAAACAATCAATATTCAACCTACTTTATAAAAAGACATTCATCAATTTCTTCTATTTTCCTCTATTTCATGGGTAGAAATATATTTATCGGTGCCCCATCGCGAAAATTGGTGATTTTTGGAGGTGCAAAAATTGTTGCTACACGAAGACGAAATAACAAGTCAAAGAATTGCACAAACTCGGTATCGACCTATTTTCACTTAAAAAAACATCAGAGAATTGCACTCCCTTGATATTATTCATGTACACATTGATCTATTTTCACTTAAAAAGTCAAAATGCACCCAATTCTACAGAGAGCCAAACAAAATATACATAATCTCAATAAACTACATTTTAAATCAAACAATAAAATAACATAAAAAGGAAAATTCATCTTATGCATCTAAGCACTACACAAAGCAAACACCCACTTGCCTTATTTAGAAATTTCTGCGTCTTCAGTCTGTGGAACACAAACAAAATTTCTTAACAGCATCCAAAAACTTCCTAAAATTATCTGAACCAGAATCTGTATATCAGCGTCACTAGATAAATAAAAAAAAAAAATAAGAGTCAAAAATATCCTCTGAAGTGTCAGACTATCGGTGACATTTCTTGCATGAACCTTTCTTTCGACAAACCCATTCAAAGCCATCTGAACGATCTTTACGTTCGACCATACGCATTTCCTTTCTACAAACAGGACATTTATCATGGCTACTATGTAAACCACCGTTTATGCACCAGTCAATTAATGCTCTTTTCCCCTTTCATTCCAAATCGTTCAGAAACTTCGAATTAATCATACCACATTCAGCCATTCCACCATCTAAATCACAAAACAAACAATGTAATTCTTAACCAACACACACCACAAGCCCTTACAAATCTTTTCCTATTCAAAATTTACCGCAGTCATGCAACCGATTACATCATAATAGGGTCGTAATAATAGTTTCCATAACATTCAACTACTCAAGTTACCATAAATGAAACAACAACTTTGCGATAATACATAATGTTGTCCTTTCACAAGGGATATAATTTATCTCTCAGATTTAATAAATCTATAATTGTTTAACAAACAGAGCAATTTAAAAATTTATTTTATTCTTTGGTAATTTATCTAATTAATATAACTTGGTTTTGGAAACTTGTAGTATGTTTTATTCATGACATGTGGAATGTAGATAAGCAAAGATTTTTACCGGTATGAATAAAATGCTTCTGCTAGTTACAAAAGAAAGTATAAAATGAAAAGAAAGACAAATTGTACCATCAAAACTTAGTACCTAGTAAAGACCACTATGCCTATTGTATTTACTGTTGAAAGCCAAAGCATTTCCATTTCTTGATTTATTTTGGTAGTCTGGTACGAAATTTCTAGCATCTTGAGATATATCTGTATTTATTGTAACCAATATGTTTTGTTTATACTATTTCAGCATAATGCATTAAGCTTTCCTTTAGAGTTCCGTACATGCATAATAAATTTCAGATGTAATTAATTTTTTTAAATCATGTAGATATACTTCATAATTTTTATTTATGCAATTACAAATTGCTGTCAGATAAATGATGTAGCATATTATTATTACTATTTCTTATAATGTTTTATTCAAATGACTAATTGAAAAATACACTAGGTTGACCACAACCACATTTAAACATGAATAAAAATGAAGGATCTTTTGCAGATGACCTATCTGCTTTATCACTTGGAACTGGAATGGATGGTTAGATCACATTTACCGTGTTTTATCGTTTTCTATAGGGTTGGTGTACTGTGATTTGATGTCTAGCCATATGGAAGTTTGAAGGTAAGGTTTCTGTTACAATGCAGTTTGGTGGTGATTTCAATGATTTCTCTAATTTTGAGGCTGTTTTTATGTTTGGTTTCTCATTGATTATGGCCTTTACCCATTCAGTTATGGAGTGTGAGATGATTTTGGCTTTGTCCCACTCAATAACTGAATGGGACAAGGCCAAAATCCTCCACAAACCCCAGCATAAAAACAGCCTCAAAATTACAGAAGTGACTGAAATCACCACCATAATATAATGTGTTGTGACAGAGACAACCTTCAATCTTTCTGTATATTTAGATGTGAATTCTGAGTACAGCAACCCATAATAGGTGATGAACTTGATCAAACCATTCATTCCAGCTGTAGTTGACAAAGCAGACAGGTTGTCTATAAAAACTCTTTCCTTTTATTTGTGTTAATTCCAGTCTGTCAATGTAGAAACTTAATTAATTAAGTATAGTCATATTTTAAATTCTTATAATATTATTTATATTTTATTTGTTAAATTATTTTATAATTCATTACTTATGTAATTTTATTTATGTATTTTTTTAAGTGAATTTTAAAATGATATATAAATATGGAATTTATTGTATTTCTTTTAGCTCATTCATTTAGAAGTAAAGCCTGCAATAAGAAACCAAATAATAAGAGAATTAAAAGTTCTTCATGAATGTAATTCTCCACATATTGTTGGCTTTTATGGTGCTTTTTATAGCGATGGAGAAATCAATATTTGTATGGAATACATGGTAATTTTTTGGTTAATTAATATAATTATGATTATTATGCAGTTTTATTGTAGCATTTATAATGGCCTTTGATGTACATGTTAAACCTCAATTTACATGATAGATTGATCTCCACAGAAAGTTATGTAAATTAAAGTCATGCAATTTGAGTCTGCAGTTCACATTGAAAAGAAATACATGTGTAATAAATTTAACAAATCACACATGCTAGAATATAATATTTTTTCCAAACATGGTTAATGCTAATGTATTATCAGAGTTTAGTTAATTTAAAATCTTTTTGAAAACATGCCTGAAGTAAAATTCAAGGCCATGTAAATGCAAGTTCTGCTTTTCAACCATGCTAAACCAAAATCATGTAAATCAAATGCTGTATAAATCTAGGGTTATCTGCATTCATAAAATTAAAAAATTATTTCATTGTATATTTAATAATGAATATATTAAGTCTGCAAAGGTAAATTTTGTTATGGATCAATAATGGGTTGAACTTGCTAAAATGAAAAAACACGTATCTCTAAAAATAAAAGAAAAACAAAACCAAAGAATAAACAGTAATGAATCTGTCTGCTAATTTTAATATAGTTGGGATATAATTTGTTACCTATAATTTATTTTAATGATAAACCATCATGTGATGGGTATATTTAGCCCCTGTGTAGTAATTATAATAAAAGCTCAGGAAAATTTCAGATAGGTGAGCATATAAAAAGTGCATTTCATGGTAGATAAGCTATTTCTCTAAAATTATAAAAGCAGTCATTTTTTTCATTATTAACTTCAATATCCAAAGCCTACATTTAAAATTACCTAAGACTTAAAAAAAAGGGGGGGGAAGAAAAAGAGAGAGAGAGAGAGGGAAACATAAATCTGACGTATTTTTTATAGGCTTAAACATGGGAAAATAAAACATCGTGATGAAATCATGAAATCCCACTGACTGATCATGAAATCCCATTGACCATGAAAGTTGGCAGGTATCCCATCAAACTTACGATCTTATATCTTACAACCAAACATAATTGAAGTTATCAAAAAACACCTATCTCAAATTTCGCATTAAATGTCATTTGTACTTTATCAGTAAACAAATATTTTATTTACTTTATAATGCAATTTTATTTCATATTTTATTGAAAATTATTATTGTATGCTACTTTTACAAAATATATTACAGTTACATCAATTCTTTTAAATTTATCATTATTGTGGTGTCAAATTTTGACAGAACAAGGGTTGAGAATTACTGACTTAGAAAATATATAACTACTGGTGGCATTCAGGGCTGGCTGATAGTATGGTGACATAGACAGCTGTTGCATAGAGTCCATTTCAAATGTGCCTGTATTAATTGTAAAGCTATAGACAAACAGAAGTCTCTTTTGCTTTGAATTATTATATGTTTAATTTACATGGGGTATTAACTGCCTAAAAATTGCCTAAAAAGAGCAGAAATGCTGGAGCTAGGCCTAATGGCATTCAGTACCATTATTCAGTTATATTATTAGAAATACTGGCACTTTTAGATGTGTTCACTGTGAGAGATTTTGCTGTAATTTTTAAAGAAAAACTGAACCTATAAAATACTTTTTGTATTAATGAAGGCAATTACTTTATTTGTGGTACTAAAAACTTGGAATAAAATTGAATTGCAGTGCAGTTAGTTGTAAGAAGCAGAATACAAACAGATGTATTTTCCTCCCAAGAAATAGTGGTTGTATTTTAAATCAAAGCAAACCTATTGGGTATGTGCAAAAGATTTACTGTTTTATTGCGATAATTGTTTTAACCTTGGAAACTTCTTTTTTTCCATTCACTAGGTGACAGCAGGACAGAATAAGATTATTCATTGTCATATTTCGCAAAAGAGCTCAAATGCATATTTCACATTATTTCCAAGTGACAAGTATGTGAGAAAAATGAGAGTCCTGATGAAGCACGTCTAATATTTTCTTATAGAGTCTAAAGCTGGACACAGTGCAGCGGAAGTATATTAAAGAATATGTGGCTCATATGGCAGTGATGCTGTATCAGAATAGACATGTCAAATTGGCTTTAGAAACAGCTAAAAGACTAATCAGTATCAGGTGGGGGGGAAAAAAAAAAAAAAAAAAAAAAAAAAAAACAGGGCTCCATTAGAAACAACTAAGAACAATGAAAGATACATAAGATAACAGTAAAGAGGCTAACTCATGCCTGAAGATCTATGCTAAAATTGAAACTTTGATATCACATAAATGATTAAAAAGAAACAGGGTGAGAATAGTGAATTGTGTTTTAAAATTTTCTCAGCATCATAAATCTGAATTTTTGTGTCAAGTGGTAACTGATGAAAAATAGATTCTTTAAAAGAATATCAAATGGCACAGAATTATAAAAGGCCGAGTAAATTTTCATTGAACATTCATTGAATTTCATTTCATTGAATTCATTCACAGAAGTGATCCAATATTGAAATGCATTACTAGTAATAAGATCATTTTTGCAGTACCTTGAAGGAATGCCTATCACTGATGAGTTTTCAGAGAACTGTTTTTCATCATGACAATGCACCCTATACATCTCTAAGTAGTTATCTGAACTGAAGCTCTTACTATGTTTCTGTATTTACTAGATATTGCTACAATATATTACCATCTCTTTTGTTCATTTCACAACTGATTTAGAGATACAGCACCATAATGTAGACGATTTTCACAATAAATCCTGAACTTCTGGGATATCAGAGGAGAAAAATTCTTCATCAAGAAGGTGGAAATTTTATTTAAAGACAGTTCGTAGGCTGCGAATAAATAATTGAGAATATATTGTAGACTGAAAGTCAGTAAATGCGCTTCACCTGTATGAACTTTTGCACACACCCCAATATTTGGCTTTGAAGATGCTGAGTTGAAAGGTGGTCAAAATTTGAAATGACTTTTCATCTTGCAAATTAGAAAAGTTATACTTGTTAATTAGAAGATATCAACATTTTGTGTGATTACTTATTACATTAGTTATTCTCTTGCTATTTTAGAATGGAGGTTCACTTGATCTAGTCTTGAAAAGAGCTGGCAGGATACCTGAAAAGATTTTAGGAAAAGTAACTATTGCTGTAAGTTTTTTTTCTTGTTAATTTAGGTAAATTAGGAAAATATAAATTTGTTAATGAAATTTTATGTTTCATACATTCTTTAAAAACTTGTTTAGAATGCTTTGCAATATTATTTTTTTTATATCAAATTATATGCCTCAAAATGAATTTCTTGTTTTAGGTTTTAAAAGGTTTAAATTATTTGCGAGAAAAACACCAAATCATGCACAGAGGTATGAATATGCATTTTCACTTTATCATTTTTTTTATTATTTAAAATAATTATTTTGCAAATAATATTCAGATTCATTTTTTTCGTTTAATGCAATAAAATTATTTATAGATGTGAAGCCATCAAACATTCTTGTTAATTCAAGGGGAGAAATAAAAATTTGTGATTTTGGTGTTAGTGGCCAGTTAATTGATTCAATGGCTAACTCATTTGTTGGGACTAGATCTTATATGTCAGTAAGTAATAAGAAAGTTTTCAAAACTTTTTTTAACAAAACCATATTTTTTTTTAAAGTGCTAGTGTAGTCTATCTATGCAATACATAAATTAATTAAAAATGAATACTATTTTAACAAATAAAATTTTGCTCCAGATTATGTAAAAAAAAATATTTATTTATTTTTATCATTCTAAGATTAGATAAGAAAAATTCTTTTTCCAAATATTGATTTCACAAAATATGTAGCAAACTCAATTAAATAAGCATATTCTGAAATAAGTTGTACTAGAAAATTATTAAATTTAAACCATTTTCAAAAAGTGTTGTATGAAATCAGAGATTTATTGTATATTTATGTGATAATTGGTGAGTTGTGAGACAAAAGATAGGAATAAATATGTCAAGGGATCTAACAAGCTGTAATTTATTTTATAAAACTGTGTAGTTTTCTTAGTACAATGTTTTTCTTTGATGTGCTGTTTTGCTTTAAGAGCTGAAAGTGTTTTCTCTTTATGTTTTACTGACTGTTTTTATCTCTGGGAGTAGCAAGTAGGTATGACTTTTAATTTCCTCTAATACAGTAGTTCTTATATGCATCATTACTGAATTGGCTGTTAGAAAAGGGGAAAAGAAAAGCATGTAAATTCTGAAGGGTTTTGGTTGAAATTATCCCTTAAACTTCTGACATTCAAATTAAAAATTGATAAATATACAGTCCTGCAAGAAGATTTGAAATGTGCTTGAAAAAATTGAAAAGTCCAAAACACAAAAAGTAATGAGACCATAAATAATTATTCATATGTATGTTTAATTATTATGCACATTAATTATAAATACATGTTACATTTTTGAAGTACCATAAGATGTTTCCCATGTATGTATTCAATATTAAAAATAATCTTTGGATGAGGTTGTAAGGTGTATCTCCCGCTTTCCTAGTGTGCCTTCGTAGTGTAGTGGTTCTGCACGCTGGGCCGGTATTTCAGAGGTCGGTGGTTCGAGTCCCGGCGAAGGTGGTTGCTAATTTTTCATCTCTTCTGCTTCCAAAAATTACCTAATGTCTCTACAGTGGTGCCCAAACTAAAAGGGTGTTGTATGATGATTCTCCTTACCCAGGATGTGGTGATTGGGTCCCTTAAAAACCCCAGTCGCCCTTTAAAAGGGGGAGTATATAAGGTATTTCTCCCACCTTCTTGGCATGCCTTCGTGGTGTGGTGGTCTGCACACTGGGCCGGTATTTCAGAGGTCTGTGGTTTGATTCCTGGCGAAGGCATTGCTAATTTTTCATCTCTCCAGCTTTTCCAATTAACCTAATGTCTCTACAAGGTTATCTGTTTAAACAATCATAATAGCTATCCGTATTCTTATAGTTTGATTAACTTATTTTGTTTGAGATATGAAAATTCCAAGACTTATTTTTGTATCGAGACTATTTTTTAAATATGAAATATATTTTTAATCTAATTTCTATATTGGTATATTTGAAAATAATTTAATTTCAATAAGCAGAATTCTGTGATGGTTATAATTAATCAGCATTGTGGCAATTGATATTGAGTTGTGATAATTGCAATAGTTTTGTGTTCTAGATCATAAATGCAGTATTAAATGTACATATATGGTAGTGTTCTGCAAAAGGGATAGTTATTAATGGCAGAAAGAAAATTGCAGTCGTAATAGGGGAGAGCAGTGACAATACAGATGAAACAGATTTCTTAGGATTCATGTCCAAGGGCCGAGTTCTTGCTAGCTGTAGTTTTTAAAAGTTCTGTGTAACTGAGTGTTTTCTCTTGCTCAAACTAATATGTTTTGCCAAATGAATTTTATGCAAATCCTTTTTAATTTTTTTCAGACGGCGTGATGGGTTTCTGTCATTGTGATAAAGGCAGTAATTCAAGAAGGCACTTCTTTTTCACAAATTATTTATTTATTTAGGAATAAAACGTATAGGATTTAATATATAATAAAACTTAAGATGCCAGTCGTAAATGACAAAAGTGTACATCTGCAGGATACTGTGCAGCTCTGGTATATATTTTCGATGAATATATGCCTGCGGGAATCATGCCGTTATCCAGTCATTGTCCAAACCATCACTGAATCTTCCCAGTGGCAATCAGTTGCCAGAGGGAGCTGTGTAGTTTTCCCTCGAACACAAGAGGGAGGAGAGTATCAGACATTACAGGAGGGGTCTTATAGGTTGATGATTTTCTGAAGTTGATATATTTTGGTGACAGAGAAATTGACACCGAAAGCTGTTGGCTGCTATGACATCATTTGTGAAGTTACAACTTTTATAATGTCAAGGAAGGATATTATTGGTAAAGTTACTATTTTTTTAATATCAAGCATGCCACCTGCCACCTCTCAGTGAGTCAGACTGGAATTTGTAGATTTTTATCATAAAATGGGTCATACAGTTGCATGGATATTTAAATATCATTGATACAGGGGAAAAATATATAAGAGGAAATTTTCTCATCCTTTGTTACTTATTATAACTGAATTCGACTGTATTAGAAATATTGTTTCTAATTTAATACCTAGTGCCCTTTAGATCTTTCTAAACATTGATGTTTTAGTTTAGTTCTAATGCTTTTCAAATGGAAAATAATTTTTCTGAAATGTTCAGCTTTATTTACACATCAAGTACAATCTCTAATATTAATTTGGAGCTGAAAACTTGAAAGTATGGTAACAATATTATGAGATTTTTTAAGATAAATATGTTGTTAAATATTCATAATAAATTAGTATAAGATATAACAATAGTTTAAGTATTTCATTCTTACTTATTTAATATCAGTGCATGGAAAAAATGCAATATGTTTTAACCTCTAAATCCTTTTTTTTTTTTTTTTTTTTTTTAACGTATATATAGCCTGAACGATTGCAAGGGACTCATTATACTGTTCAGTCTGATATCTGGAGTTTAGGACTTTCACTTGTGGAAATGGCTATCGGAAGGTATCCTATTCCACCACCTGATAGCAAAGAACTTGCTGCAATATTTGGTTCCAGGTACACTGCAGATCAGGAATGTCCTTGTCCTTCACCAAGCTCAAAGAACAGGCCACGTAAAAATTTAAATATCTTTTTCATTGTGCTGTTTTATGTTGTTATAAGACAATATGCAAGGTTTGAAAGAAAAATTCAAGGATTGCTGCTATTATGAGATAGTAAAAGCCACTTTAGCAAACTGAGATCATGGTTATTCAAAATAATTCTCCTTCTTGATGCACAATTTTGAATGCTTCATAAAATGTTCAAAATTATTTTGAAATTATACACTGAAATATTGTTAAGTCTGATTATCATTGTTTTCTTCATGTCTTAAGCATTCATGAAACATTGCCCTTCAATGCCATTTTCAGTTTGGGAAACAAGACAGGATCTGGAAAGCAAAATGGATGGTTGAAATTTGGAATCTTGCAATTGGCTGAGATCTCTGTTCCATTTGGTGCTGAGTATGCCAATATGTTTTGGAGGAGGAAGCAACTATTGCATTCTCACAGGTGTAGCACAACATGATTAATTTTCTTCTGCAGGTGATTGGTAATTTCCAGTTATAAGACACAAATAGTTTTCTTAGAACAGCATGCATTCATTGGGTCGTCCCTTCTTTCAATAAATCAAGTATGTAAAACATATGACATTGAATAAGACATTGTCTGAATATACAGTTTCAATCATTTTGTATGTTTCTATCACTGCATCTTGTACGGTTCTATCACTGTACTGCATCTGTAAAATTTTCAATATATTTTTTTATTTCTTTCAGCTGTTTAAAGTGAATGAATTGTTGAATATTAATTTAAAATATTTGGAAGAATCAAAATGACTTTGAAAAGTTATTTTATTTTAGTTTTCTTATCTGTATGGCATCAGTTCATTTTCTGTAAAATGTAAGTATGGTTGACCCATGAACAATGTGGATTTGAAATATGTGGTTTCATTTTATTTGAATTTTTTTGACAAAGTAAATGGAAAATGGTTTGGAGAATTAAAATTTTGAAAAAATTTCAAATGTACCATATAAATATATGTTACATTTGTAAGTATATAAAAAAATGTACACCGTATTTACTCACGTATTTCTCCCTTTTTTTTTTTACTAATTTTGTCACGAAAATCAAGAGAGCAAATTATGTGATTAACATCCGAAGGACACAGTTACAGTAAAAATTAAACAAATGAAAGTATTCATGAATAAACATCTTGTAACTATGAGAACTTACATATAAGAATACATAGTAATATTAACATCAAATTATCTAATAAGATATCTTCATTTCTATTTCCCTGTATCTTGAATCTTGCCTCCTCTTACTGTTGTCTAGTATTAATCCCTAGGCCTCAAATAATTTAAAGCCAGTGGAAGTGCTGTCTATGTCTTTGCTGCAGCTTGCAAGTTGTCACCATCGTCTTTATTACTTTTCAGTTTGTTTTCCCATATGCAGAACCATCACGCATGTCAGTTATCTCTATTTTCTTGAAGCTCAGAGTCCGTGCACCACAGTCCATGAGCAAATCAATTACTAAGATGAGAACAATCACTTTGTGGACAAATCCATTTTAAAATTTAGGACAGCTTGCTATCTGAACATCTTAAGGAAAGTGAAAATTATGAGAATATTGAAAACAAATTTTGGAACCTTGTGCCAGGAGGGAAATATGCAAGTAAATATAGTGTATATTAAAATGTTGGGCTATTTTGTAAATGCATAAAAATACATGTAGTTCCCCCTTTTTTTCCTGTGTTTTACAAGCATGGAATTTTGGCAAAACATTTCATTTTTTATGCATGCTAGAAGCTTATCAGAGTAATACCAATGAACACTCTCAGGAACTGAATGGCTTGAAGCATGGGTTTTTCATGATCTTATCCATGCAATATGATTTAAGCAAGCTTCTCTTCTAAAATCCTTCACGAAAGCATTCTATCTGAGGCAGATATTTCTTAAGTACTTTGCCATATGAAATAACCTAATGTATATTATAACTGGAGCTATCAAAATATATAACATTCATATTGTTAAGCATCATATAAAAGTGCACTTGCTGTTAGCACTGACAGCCAGAATCTGTATCTTGTAAGTAGAGGACATAAACTTAAGTATCTATAAATATAGTATAATATCGTAAATGTATTTTCTCGTACCTGTAATTTTCTTAATATAACATTTTCTTTTTGCTAACATTTTTTATTGTAAGATTACAATATATCAGTACAGTTTCCTGTCAGCAATAGGCAAGTACTTAACATTCTGAGAAATCAAAAGCTATCAACAAATTTTCAAAACACCATGTATTCATCATTTCTAACTCCCACGTTGTTTAGGAGTTCAGTTGTATGTTCTTGAAATTTCACATAATATTGATAAGCATTAAAGGATTACTTTAAATTATAATATTAATAATTATATGTCCTACACCAGTGGTTCTTAATCTGGGGTGTAAGAGAAATCTGAAGTATTTGCTGGAAACTTTTCAAAATTTCAAATACCCATGAATGTGATAGCTCACTTTGCACTGACTGTGCTCCAGCAATGTTGGGCAAGAATTCTGGATTTTTTCTGTACATCAAGACAAAAATACTGCATATTATAATAATTCACTGCATGTTGTGCTATCATGCATTTGCACTGAAAAAAATTTCAAATAATTTAAAATAACAATTAACTACTGTAGTTAATATAAAAAAATATATCAGAGGATGAGCATTTGATTTTTATGTTTCGTACTTTATGGGAAGAAATAAGTACTTTCGTACTATCCTACTTTATCACACTAAAGTACTGTGGCTTTCCAAGGGCTGCACGCTGAGCAGAGTTTTGAATTGCACGAAGAAACTGTACAATTTCTTACTAACCAAAACTTTGATTTAGTTAAAAGTTTTTGGAAAAGAACTAATATTTTGACTAGTCTTATTAACAGATATATTTAGCCTCTTGACTGAGTTAGATGCATCAGTGCAAGGATCTCTTAAAATCAAAATAAGAGCTACTGAAAAATTACTTTCATTTATTGAACAACTTAAAATTTGGAAATGTTGAAAATGGGAATTTTGTAAATATTCCTTTGCTGGATTCAGTTGCTCTGGAAAATGAGAAAATAATAATTGTTGCTGAAAATAGCATTTTACCTTCAATTACCGAATGAAAATAGCATTTCAGAATTATTTTACCACGGGAAAAAGGAGCAAAGTTTTGAGATGGATACTAAATTCATTTTTGTTAACCAAAATTAGATGGATGACAACGATTTAGTAAAAAATGATCACAGTGCAAGTATGAGCCAATGCACTTATTCAAATGGGATTTGAAAAACTGGACTTCGAAAGTTCTTTCTTTCTTTAGACAGACAGCCCTGAAGAACTTAACAGAAATTTTCATTTATTTGAATTTAGAATGAGCAAATTTCTGGCTTTTGCAATTCTTTGACTTTTCTTTTTTTATGGGGGGTGGGGGAAATGTAAATTATGAATCTTTAAAAATAATTCATATATGTGTATATTTTTTTCCAGACAATTTAAATGTTCCTACTGGTGATAGTCCCATAATACTGTCAATATTTGAACTTCTGGACTATATTGTAAATGAGGTAAGTTTTGCCCATGAAATACATTTTTATATTTATCAGAAACATTTTTCATAAATAAAATAAAAGATGATTGATGATACATGATTAAATTATTATATAAATTTAATGATTTTTTTTTTTTTTAATTTTCTACTCAGCCTCCACCAACTGTACCAGAAGGAGTGTTTTCTAGTGAATTTAAAGATCTTGTGGATAGATGGTAATATGCATTAGTATTTAAATATTTGAATTGCATGTGCCTCAGGTGTTTGTGTTTTACTAAGACATTGTTATAGTTTTGTGTAATCGCATGTATTTTTTTTTCACTTTTTTCATTTTTGCAGACCAAAGTACGTATTTACTGTAACGTAAGGCAATGTTATTTTTTTGCTTATTACATCTGTTTATATAATTAAAAAGAATACAGTATTTTTATCTCCATAAAACAAAAAACTTTTTTTTACATTACTAAACAATGGAATTATTTATTTATATAAACACTTAACTGCTTTCTATTTCAACTAAAAGCAATGAAATTAAAGGTAGTCTTTGATTATCCAATTCCCCTTTCTGAAAAGTTGCTAAGTTTTGGCAACTAATTTTTTGCCAAGTTGAGATGTAAGATAAGGGCCATTTTCAAAAATGGTAGCGTACTAAGAATTGCATAACACAGTGACCAATTAACAAAATTAAAAATGCAAAAAACATTATTAATAAAAGACCTACTTTTTTCATGCTGATGTCCCCAAGAATACAATGATCTGTTTTAGTCTAAAAAACACCAGAGAATTGCAGAAACCTGCCCTCATGCACAACTTAACAATGTGCACCCTATCGTTCTTCCCAATTACACAGCTGTTTTTGCTTAAAAAAACATTTCGCTCCAGCGCACAAATTTTGATCCCTAAAATTCAAGAAGTACAACTTCATGGAATGATAATTTTTGCATTCTGTACCATTAAACAGCATGCCGTATTTCTGAAGAAATGCAATACTTTCTTTTTCATTAACTGGCAAACTCCATTGCATTTACACAAAGAAATTGTATACTTATCTGTTTCTCTCTCTTCTGTGAGTAGAATGAACTGTATAACCATTTTCTATTCTATTAAAAAGTCGTAGTTCTTTTTTCGTAACCTCTCTTTCCTACATTTTTACTAATTTTATTTTTTGAAAATTGACAGGGAAAATTGCATACAAAAAACTACTAAAAAAAGGCAATTACTTTTAACCCTCCCTTTTTTCCTTACTCATTTACTCAAATGTTCTTAATTATTTACTCGTATCTTGTATGCTGCTATCATTAATCAAAAGTTTCTAATTTTATGTTTTGAGTTGGGATCAGGAAACATTTTTTCACTTGTTATTGACATTGCAACCATTTCCTGTCATTCTTTGCGTGAATTTTTAGTAATTGATTCTTTATTATTTTGCCAGGATTGAATATGCTTAATTGTAATAAAAATTTCAGACTTGCCCACAATGGAATAATAAGCTGTTTCTAAAGAAAAAAAACTTTTCACCTATTAATGCTATTTTTGTGAGAAATCATGAAATAAATTAGTATTATGGAGACTACATCAAATGGTAATAGAATTTCACAATGAAAAGAGCATTTGCATGGAAGTACAAAATGGTGATAAAAAAAAACAATGGGGAATAGGACATTTATAGCATAGAATCTCACTTATCTGAATTCAAGTGGAGAAGGGAGTTAGATGGTCTATTTCAAAAAATTATAATGATATTAAAACCGTTTGTCTTCTTACTAAATTAAGAGAAACATGCTTTTATTATTTTATCTCTGTTTGTGTGTATTACAAGCATTCCTGTGTGTTTAAATTGGTTTCAGATTATGGTGTTATTTCTCATTACAGTAGTTGTTTCTTTTTTTATATTTTAAATGTTGTAAGTGAAAATTATTTTATTCTTGAGATGTATCGTTATTTTCCAACTGATTCAGATGTTTAACCAAAGTTGGCATCGTCAAAAAATTGAAAAAAAAAAGAAAAAAAAAAAAAAAAAAAAAAAAAACCACTTTAGCATTTGCCAGCATTGACAGTATGCTGAAAATGCTCTGAAGGACAGAAATATTTGAATAAATTTGGTAGTTAAAAACATACCAATAAATCAACAAGAAGCATATACACTGGTGAAATAAATTAAAGAGAATTTTCATATTTGATCTACGATCTCCAGAACTACTGGACAGATTTTAATAAAATTTGGTGTGAACATAGGTGGATATAATACAAACAAAATAAACATTCAACAGATATAATAAGAACACATGTTCGTGTGTAACACTCATGGGAGTCTGAAGGTCTGAAACAGCAGTTGCAGAAGACAAAATAAATGGGTTAATAGGGGGTATGGTCCCCTCTTACAGCCATACAGGCCTCACAGTGTGATGTCATACTGGAAATAAGGCAGTTTATTGGTGCCTGTGGTAATTGGTCCCACTCATTCAGCAATGCAGTTTTCAGTTCCTGGATGGTTCATGGAGGGGGAGTTGCGAGTTGCAATTGCCCTCTCCACAGCGTCCCGGACATGCTATATAGGGTTGAGGTCTGGAGGCCTGACTGGCCAATCCATCCGGCGAATATCCTCACTCTCAAGAAATTTGTCGACCAGAAGAGCTCTATGTGGCCTCACGTTATCTTCCTGTAAGATGAACTCGGGGCCCACTGCAGCCTGAAAAAGGTGAACATAGGGCTCCAAGACCTCATCCCTATACCTCACACCAGTCACAGAGCCTCTGTCAAAGACATGGAGAGGTGTGCGGCCATCCAACATGATGCCTGCCCAGACCATTACCCCGCTACCACCATAATTGTTGATTTCACGGACATTGGAGTGTTAGTAGTGGGTCCCTGGCTCTCTCCATATGAAAGTAAGGCGAGAATCGGTGTTTAGGCTAAAACGGGACTCATCATTGAACAGAACGGCCGCCCATTGCTCCATAATCCAATCACTATGCTGCTGCACCATGCTAATCAGACTCTTCTGTCCGTAGACGTGAGTGGGATGCAAACAGCCGGTCTTCTGACAAACAACCCTCTCTCATTCAGTCTCTTGGAAACAGTCACCCTTGTTACACAGGTTCCTGTGGCTGCATACAGGTCCCGAGAGAGCTGAGAAGCTGTAGCCGCTCTGTTATGCCTTGTTAAAATGGACAAATAGCGATCTTCTCTGGCCGTCGTGGCTCTTGGTCGACCTTGCCCAGGCTTTCTCTCGATGGATCCAGTATCCTGGAACTGTTTCCATAGGTTACAGACGACGCTGGACATTAAATTAAACTTTGGCTGGACTTGTGACTGGCCTGCCTCTAGCCTCCCACCCTCATTCCATCATCTAAACGTTGGTGGTTACTCATTTTTACTATTCCGATGTGAATTTTACCAATTGCTGCGGGATAACACCAAGAAATTTGCCAAGGTGTGCTAGCGAACACAATTCGTCTTACCCTCCACGTGCTTATTAAGCCTGTTTTTCTGCTGGCTTTGCCTACACACACGTGTACACTTATGTATTTGCCATACAAGATTTGCATTTTTATCTAGAAGCAGTGGTTTTTCCTTTAGTTCAGTTCTTTTCATGCAATTCGATAAAATATGCAAATTCTTTTAATTTATTTCACCTGTGTATTTTACGTGGAAGTAAAATGAGATATTCAATTTTACAAACAAATATAGCAACTTTCTCTACATTCTAGTGGATAAGCAAGTAAATGTTATGGGAATTCTATATCCCCCAGCATTATTTTATTTATTTATTTGTGAGGGTGCTAAAGTTATTTAAAATACTTATGTATTAGCTGCCACCCTAGTAGAAGTCATTAAATTTTCAGAATGCTCCAAATTGTGGTAACCATGCACATAACAGTTCTTCAGACAAATATATACTACATAACAATTCTTCAGTTCTATCAAGCAATGTCACCATCACATGCATTCGTTTTTGGTGTATTGAAAGTTCTAACAGACAAGTTACCTTTTTTTTTGTCTTAAATTTTAAAATATCCGCTTGTGGCATTTGCCTGCATTGGAAGAAATTGCCAACAAATTTCTGCATGAATGCAGCTTTTTGTCATCTGTTCGCTTAAGCAATTGCGATAAAATTTATCAGAGGAAAAGAAATTAAACTATTTGTAAGTTTATTAATTGATTTCTTTTAATTACATACCTAATTAAAATGTAAAATTTATATGTTATAAATAATTTTTTGCAATTAAAAGTCATCTTTTGTTTACATCCATAAAAAATTGTCAAACTACTTCAAGGTGGTTGTGCTAATATGCGAGTACCTTATATTAATTATAAATTTCAGGTTTAAGGCTGATATTAAAATTTTTCCTCAAAATTCTCTAACTATTCCTTATTTGTATTTTTCAAATTTCATTATTATTATTTTTTATTTGCAATTTTAAAATAGATTTATTTACTGTTTTTATCATATATGTACCTGTAGCATATACATATGGGAGCATTCATAATCATTCCCATGTGTAATATAAATAAGATCTAGCTTTCTCTAGAAAAGTTCTCCACAAAATTTCTGACATCTAAGTAGATAACCCTTGTGTGTTTTGCTTTATCAATTAAATAAGCAAATAATTTAAAGCAGTGCTATAAAATAATAAGCATATTATTTATAAATATGTATTAAATGAAAAATGAACTTAATGAAGGAATAACTTTGCATATCAGCATATCAAACTCATTGCCCATAAAAATTACTATAAACTGTTGCATGCCTAGCAATCATTTCTAGGCACTTATATTATGAAGCAGAACACAAAACACTGGCTTCTTACAAGTAAATACAGTCAAAAGTCTTTAATATGGACTCGTCGGGACTTCGGTGATTCCGGATTACAGATCATCAGTTTAAATCTGGTAAGATGGCATTCAGAAATTATAAAATTAAAAATATGAAACCGTAATATTTATGAAATAAAGAACAATTATGATCTAAAGGCCATCAGAATTTACAAAAAAAAAAAAAAAAAAAAAAAAAGGCTTAATATTTATTTGTTTACTTTATTAAACATTTCTTTCAACGCGTGCATGCATAAAGCATACATTACACATAGTCGAAATTAAAAAATTGCAACCAGAAAACTATTTGATGCGTATTCGTGATATTTATAATGACGAGGAATTTGATTTAAATCATATCAAAGACGGAGTACATGGAGATGAAATACTACATTTAGTAAGGAATTATAAGGCGAATAAAATAAAAACATCCCCATCTGCCCTGAAGATAAGGATAGTGTTGACAGATCAACTTCCAGTTCATTGCACGCCGCGACGTACCCCCCCTCCCCCGCAGAGCAGCGTGAAATTTATAAACAGATTTTGGAATGGTTAGAGAAACAAAGGATATGCCTTTATCCATTTTTTTGCAGCAATTCCACTTTTTGTTTGATGGACATTGAAACATGCTTTCGTTTTGTAGATCCTTTGGTATCTCCAGAATCGAAATTCTTTTTGACATAATCGAAAGTTCAAGCTTACTTTTTTATAAAATTGCTCTAACAGTCTGCAAAAAAATAATAAGCCGGATCCAATTAGAAGATTAAGGAACAACGCAATCTGCAACATTAACTGAAATAGAAAATTAGCTTAGCTTACACCGTCCGTTATACATTAAATGCGCATAGCTTTGAGGTCCGGATTATAGATCATTCCATATTATGGACATCTGGATTAAAGACTTTTGATTATATACAGGAAAAATTTCCATCCTAAAAAGTGGATTTTTACAATCAGCTATCAAAAATTACTTAAAAGGCTATAAACTACTCTGTGTAATTTTCATTGTATTATATATTTCAGCTTGAAAAAGAACCCTGCTGAAAGAGCTGATCTAAAAACTCTCTTTGTAAGTTTTTATTTTTGTTAATTTTTATATTATAAGGAGCTTCTATTTATCTGAAATATTAATTCATATTTATTTTTTAGAATCATCCTTTTATAAAGAATTCTGAGTCTGAACATATAGATTTTGCTGGTTGGGTATGCCAGACAATGGGCCTTGATCCATCTACACCTACCAAATCAACACCGAATAGTTATATCTGATATTCTGCATTTACAACATAAGTGAAAGGAATTGGGAAAAGAATTATTTTTCTCGCAAGCTTAGACAATTTTGTAGCATATATATTTGTATATCAATAAGGAATGAAATACATTTATTTTTAAAGACTGTAGTAAGTTTTATTTACAAAGAAAACATTCATCATTTGCATTCAGGTAATATGTATAGTAGGGTATGTTTGTTATCTTGTACAGATTAACGAATAAGTATGATAATGGTTTTTTACAGATTTTTTAATAAAATATGATTATGGTTAATATTTATAAAAATATACAGGAAAAGGTATTTTTCATTTACACATTTTTCTTGATGTCTTTTGGTCGAATCTGCCTTTCGCCTTCTAGCAAAAATATCTGCAGTGCTCTATGTAGTAACGAAATTCCTAGCTGACGTTTGCGTGATTTTGTCCATCGTGCAGCAGCACCATAAAAGTCACCACTTTTAATATTTGTGAGATTTTCTAATCCTGTTTTAGAAATACAGTTTTAAATGAAATACAAATATAAGAAGAAAGCAAATCTATATTTAGTGTATATTTTAATTACTTTATTATATTTTTATGCAATCTCATATATGGTATAATATACTTCTCTTATTTGTGATATTTACAGATTAAGTATTTAATTGCTTTCAGTGTTCTTAAAAGAATGAAAGAATTAATTTTTTTAACTTTCTTTCTGGAGATAGTTTAATTAATAAAATAAATGAAAATATATGCAAATTTTATGTAGATATAAAATGACATTGATGTTATGATGCGATATAAATATAACAATTTAAAACCAAATTGTTGCAGGGATTAAAATAACTGTAAATTTTGAAGTTATTTATGTATATATTTAAATTGTCTTTTAGAATGCTACAAAGTACTTTTATTAACTTTAATATCATAGAATGTTAAAAAGTGAATGAAATATATTTTTTCATTCAATAATTATTATTATGAATTGAAAGTTTTAATTTTAAACCAGTATTACTATATGAAACTGTAAAAATACAGGTATAATTGTGAACTTAATGAAACAGGTAAACAAAAGTATACATAATTATTATATTGGAACATTTTCCTTCAAATTTTATAATTTAAAAAAGCAGCAGAAAAGCATAAAATTAGGCCCTAAACCTTTTTTTTTTTCAATATATGTAAATTGATATATAGAATTATTAAATTCCTCTGAGAAAAAACATTGTTAAAGTAAATTTAACTTACCCATAGCTTCAATTATACACGCTTCTCGAGTGTATGCTTCAACAGGTATGGAATTTTGAAAACAATGAAGAGAAATAACTCCTAAACCTGAATTCCAGATGTCTAATATATGGTTGATTTTGTCATTTTTCTGGAAAAATAATAGCTGTTAATTATATGTTTGTCTCATATAAATAAAAGTTAAAAAAAATTAATGTCAGAAATATGAACTTAAAACATATTCATAACATTTACAAATAAAAACATTGCATAACTTTTTAATTTGATTTCCAAAAGTATAAGTCATTTTTAACATAAGCTACAGTAAATCTCCATAGTCGTTTGTTTTGAGTGTTACAAAAACAGATTTTTAAAAAATCTTCAACTTTGTTTAACTGATAGTATATAAAATCATCTATTGAATTGAACTTTTATCAGGCACTATAGTTTCTGTAATCATTTTCTCTTTCTTATATTAGATTGAATTAAGTGTAACATTTTTAACTGATTTGTATCAAAAAAAAATATTACCTAACTTTTCTTCCTTTTAGAACTATTTTTGAGTTTATTAATCAATCAGCTCATCACATTTCATATCAGTTACTGTTGTAGGTCATTTAGGAAATATCCCTTATTTGGTCAGCACTCTGAGAATTAAGTAAGTATTCATATCTGATCAATTAATAAACTGTGTGTTGCATATTGCTAAGTCACAACTAGCATAAATTTGGTGCTTTTTATTTAATACTACCCTGATAGTGGTTAGCATATCATTAGGTCAGAGTTAACATTATGGTTTAATAGATGAAAGCATCGTGTTCTTGAATCTGTCCCTAGAATGTTCCCCATCATCACTGGGATGAAAACTTCCCTGTTCTCATGGATGAAAAATTTGTTGCTCCCCTGTGAATATTTTACTCGTCCTATGACATGCACCATCACCGGTAAACGATAGGTTTCATTATTAGAGCAATCCATTATTCCAGCTCTTCAGGCAAGGCGATGTGATACAACCACAGTGTTTATGCAGGATGGTGCTCCTTCACACATCGCCTGTTGTGTGAAACAAGTGCTCCACCGCCATTTTGGTGATAATAGAATCATCAGCCGACAATTTCCTACAGCTTGGCCTCCTAGATCCCCTAACTTGAATCCTTACGACTTTTGGCTGTGGGATACGTCCAGGCCATGGTCTACTGTGGTCCCATCCCATCTCTATCTGACGTAAGAAAGCATAGAACGCCATGTGCGTAACATTCCCCAGTTCATGCTGCTTTCAACAGTCAAACATGCAATTTTACGCTTCCAGATGGTAGCTGAAAACGGTGGACATCATATCGAGCATGTTTCGTAAACTTTTGTAGATTATTTATATGTTTTCAATAAAACTGGTTTCTGAAACTCATTGTTTTTTCCCCCTCAATAAAATTACCATCATTTCATTTTGCCATTACCCAATTTTCAGGCAATTCCGCTGTGTAATTTTTGCTACAGACTACTTGCAAATTTCAAGTTTAATTATGGACACCCTGTACATATATAGTATGTGTGTGTGTATGTATGTATGTGTTTGTAGGATAAAAATTTGATTGTGAAATTATGGGTGAAACAGAAGTATTACATAACCCTGTAGGGTTCTACTATAGATAGAAGCTTGTGTCAAAGTTGTCCTGTAGATCCTTCCGGGTTGACAGCGAGTTTATCACTTAGTCTGAATCAAATCAGAGTCTAAAGAATGTTAAAATAGCCTTTTTATTTATTAACATAACAGAGAGTTAACTTTTAAATGTAGGAATGCAGTCTGAGAATGCACATAAAATAGACTACTCAAGCTGGCTCAGATATTTAACCACACATTTTTTAAAATGTTGGCTAGCAAAATGCTAAAAATGGAATACAACTTACACAAAGCTGGCAATAATAAGTAGCAGATGCTGTTTCCAAAAGCTCTAATCTAACATTCAAAACCCTCAGCTTAAATATACAAAAGCAACTAATTTGCATTCTGCTGAGGACTACAGAAAGGAGAAGTTATAAAATTTAGTCTTAAATCATAATAATTGGCGAATTAACATAAAATAACTTACAGTTCCACATTAGATAGTATATATTTTTAAAGCAAATTTAATTGCTTTTCTTATTTATATTGCAATAAGTACTTTATTTTTCCTTACCAAACTTGGATTAGTCATTGCTTTAGCTGCTTCAAAGAGATGGCTATAAGGTCTTCCTCTAGTACCTTTTCCAACATAAAATAGTGAGTCAATAAAAATGAGAAAAGATTTCTCAGGTGGTAGATGAAGTGATCTGTTTGGAAGATTTTGTGTTACTCGAGGATCCAGTAAAAAATAATTGAAACAGCATCTTTGATTTCCTTCTCGCCATTTCTTTTCTGAATGAGAATCATCAAATTCTTGTGCCAGAATATTTTCCATGTTTTGAATTCGAATTATATCAAGTGTGCCTTCCATAAAAAAATACATCTCTGGGCAGTATTCTGTAAATCAAAACATTTATTAAGAAAACAAATATGATTTTAAATAATTATTTAACACAGTTTAGAGTAAATTCTTACTTTGAATTGAGTGTCTTGTAATTGTCCTATTAATGCAATACCACAATAATGAAGTCATATTTCATTGTAATTACCAAATCACTTGATATATAACAAAACCAGAAACTGGTTTTATGATTTTATTTTTAACTTGTTTTAGCATTCTAATCTCAATGTTTCAGAAAGATATGAGATAAAACTTATCTATTTGTTATCTTATCCACTTTACTGACATTTGTTGATCTAAAACATAACTATTTGTTATCTTTTCAAACTCTGCTGATATTTAAGAAATTTATATTCAAAATAAATTTGAATTTTATTTAATGTGTGTTCAAGATAAGATAATGCATACGTACTTGGTTTAGGTAAATTGCATTTCTCTTTACAACCAGATTTAAGCATAGTCAGTCGACGTAGATATACTTGTCTCGTGTGATCCAACACTGGACCAGGGTCATCACCTAGGATTTTCAGTTCTTGGAATATTTTTGAATTGCTATATTTTTCAAGTTCAGGAGCTATTTGAAATGCTGATGTAGAATGTGATAAACAGTTACTTTGAGATAAAATTTTACTGCTACTAGTTTGGCAGGCTTTCCAATCACTTGCCATACTACAAGTAGAGACATCTGCATTTTTAATGGAATCTCTCAGAGAAGAAATATCCACATATTTTTCAACTAAAACTATATCACTTTCACAGTCACTTGGAATAATTGTTTCAGAGGAATCATTTTCAGAAAAGTAATTTATTACTGAAGTATCTGAATTTTCAATTTCCACAAGTGAAGCTTCAAAGTCATTTATTACTGAGGTATCTGAATTTTCAATCTCCATACATGAGGCTTCACTTAATTTTCCATAACTACCCAGTGAAGTATTAATTTTGTTTCTAATGTCTGAAGTATGATTTTCTAGACTATCTATTTTTTCAGTCTCTTTGTGTCCTAACTTATTACCTTCACTTCCTAACTTTACCATTGTTTTTCGTTTTAAGAATTTACTGACATTAATTGCAAAGTCACTGTCATCTTCAGTTGAACTCAATAACAAGGGAAAGTTATCATTAGCTGTACAAAAATAAGGACCCTTTGATTTACATTCCACTTTTTCATTTCTTAAACTTTTGTTAAAATGTGGTGGCACAGCATTATTATTTGAATTCTTTTTGGTGTTGAAATTTAACTTATCTTCTGAAAGATACTTGTTTAATAATTGATACGCTTCATAAGCATTATTATCTATTGCTAAATCAAATGAATTTTTGTTTTCATTATCTGTTAACCATGGATTTCCTCTTCTTTTCAACAGCAGTTCTAACTCTTGGCAATTGTTCCACATTGCTGCTATATGCACTGGAGTTAGTGCATCATGTGACCTAGATAATATAATAAATTTATTTCAGAACAAAAATACTTAATACTTTAACAATTAATGTTAAATTTTAATTGAGCAAATAATTGTAACTTCTTTTTTTAAATGAAGATATTTTTGTTTAAAAGCATTTAAATACACATGTGTATAAATGCAGATTAGATGTAATATTTTGAAATAAGCTTTTGTAGAAATTACAAGCACTGTATAAAAGTTTTAAATAAATTATTTAAGTTAAAAAGTATTGCAGCTGACCGATCATGAAAACTCCAAGTATCCAGAGATGTAGTTGCAAGATGCTGTTTGTGGTCAGCATATATCCAAGGATTAAGCGAAGTTCATACACAACATTTATTATAATGATAATACAATATACTACACTAATACTATATTCATATTCAAGAGTGGGGCTACAGGATTTTAGCCCTTTCGACGCTTCAAGATATGCGCCTGCTCACGATGAGTTACAAGATTTAACTCTTTTGGCGTATCAGCATCACCTATAGTATCTCGCTTCATAACAAGTATATCTCTTTAAACTGCAGTTTGGATAGGACTTATACACTCCTATATTGCCAATAAAATTTTTTTTTTGTAAAAGTAGTATTCTATAAATCTGTTAAGTGAAGAGTAATTTATAATATTCGAAATTATACATAGTGAAATACTGGTATTTTATTTTTTATATAGGTATTTTATTATATCTCTTGTTTATATTTTCCTGTCTTCAAACAAACAGATTTCGTCACATATTTATTATTGTATTTTTTATCATTTAAGTTTGTAATATTAGTATTTTGTTATAACTATTAATTAGCACATAATTCACAATGTTCTTAAAATTACAGATTTATCTTTAATAGAAAAGGTGGAAAAATAAATTGCTATAGCTAACTTTGGTTGGTATTAAGGAAACTATAGCAGCAATATGGGTATTTGGATTCTGATTCTCCATCTAATTTGGTATTACAAAAGGTAATTGCTTCCATCTATACCTGCTTTAACTACAGCAGTCAGTCATTCTTGGTCAAATTTGACTGATGTTACTTCTTTGCAAGAGTGATAAATTATTAATAATATGCTGTTGATGTGATCTAGTTTCCTTCAAACCAATTTCCTGCTGTCATTCTTTTAAGATTGTAACAAATTAACAGAAATGAAACTGAGTACAAGCGTGATGCAAAAAAGGCAGACAGTTATTGACATGGTATTACCTCATGGCAGCAACAGAATTCCTGCAGTACATATATATTAGCACAACCCAAAAAGAAATTGGCACATTCTGAAAACCATGTGCATAAAACATTTTTGTTTTTTTCCATGTAACATCAACAGGATTTTCTTTGGTTGCATTTTAAGGATAAGTTTTTATAGATAAATTGTGATATTGACTTAAACACTAATTCAAAATATACACTTGTGAGGTTTGCTTGTAATGAAAGTAATTATAGTAAGATTTCTGCAGGTATACTGTTATTTTGATGCCCCAGAATTGTTTGAGTCTCCTTTCTTAAGCAACTGCCACAAAATTTCTACTAGAATGAAAGAAACAAAAACCCACATGTAAGTAAATTTTTGGGATAAAGCATAATTGAAAACATAAAATATTGTATGTAATTAATAATTTTCTGCAATCGCAAACTATCATTATTTTTCTTCTGTAAAAAAGTATTAAGTGGTTGCAGAAACAGTTCCACTCTTCTTGGTAGCAGTTAATATACAAACTAGATGTAATATTTCGAAATATACTATATATTTCAAAACATTACATCTAATATTTTGAATACATATAAATACTGCCTAGAAAGCAGAGAAATAAAAAATATTTTTCTCGTCAAAGGCATGAAGTATTCTGAATGAAGGTTTTACTGATAGTTTATATAATGCTTGAAATATTAATACACTTGCAATAGATGTATAGAAGACTTTTCATACATATTAAAAAGGAATTTTTTTGTTTTCTGAACAAAATGATAAAATTGAACAAGAAAGAGTTCTGACAATGACAGCATTTATAATTATTACAGAAAATAACCAAGTAAAAAACTGCACAAAATATATTAATATATTTGACAAATAAAATATAATAACTAATTACCTTTGGATGAACTGTTAATTTTTATATTTTATTTTTCTAAATAAAATTGTCTATTCTGGACAAATAGGTGAAGACATTGCCTTTTTGTATTGTTTCTTTGTTGTCTGATATACAAGTTTATGGATTTGGAGTAATTGGTGGTAACATTTGATAAAGAATCAAAAAACAATTTATTTGCCAGTATTACACAGGAAAGTTCCACTTACAATTGTTGAAAAACTATGATAAACAAGCTGAAACAATTAACAACACAACCTTCAGGTTATATCACTGAAGACGGCTTCAAGGCAAAGCACTAAAGTACAGCTTCCGACTTGTTCAATCGCTCCTAGCTAATCTTTGAACTCAAAATACTGCTACTGAATACAAGATACTGTTACTGAATCAAGATACTGTTACTGTTGTGCAGTAAGATAGCTTCCCGTCAAGTGTATTTAAGGTTGCCAGAAAATGGCAAGGTTGCTAGATTTGCTGCAAAATCACCTATTTGGCAATGAAATTGGTGATATGCCATAGACGGAGCCAGAACATTCTAGAATGAATTTTTACCAGTGTGCCCCAGAATGTTCTTGAACCGAGTCGGGAGCTGTATTTTGTGTTTTGCTGTCTTTACCGTTATAGCCTCATAGTCTGAAGGCTGTGTTGCTGATTGTTTCAGCGTGCTTATCGTAGTTTTTTGACGACTGTTAACATGTCTTTGGAACTCCCCTGTGTAATACTGATGAATAAATCATGTTTTGATTCTTTGTCAAGTGTTGTTGTCAATCACTCCAAATCCACAAACCCGCAGAATGCAACACTATTCCTTTATCCATGTACAGGCAGGGTATATGTAACTTTAACCTACTTTCAAGAAATTCCTGAGGTAAACCACTAAGAATGCCTTCTAGAATGTTCTCACTCTGTTTATGGCATATTGCTAATTGGGTGATTTCATGCCAAATCTGGCATCCCTGCCACTTTCTGGTAACCCAAATCCTGCTTTGCGGGAAGCTATCTCATCGCAGCTTGGCATTTAGCAATATACAAAGGGCCTTGGTTTCTTTTAGTGTAGTATCAACTAGAAATGGCATAAAGAAAACAAATCTTAATTGAAATATTAAGAGAAATGAAAAAGAATTCTTTCTCATCAATGAACCAAAACAGTTTACTATTCTTTGTTTAGTGGTAATGAATTTTAAGTTCATGAAATTATATAAATAAAATATGGTACTTATGTATTAGGGCAACCACCTTAATGCATATGGTAATATTTTTACAGCTAAAAAGGTAGAAAAAGGTAGAAGTTACTTACTAGGTGCAAGTTGGCTATTTTTATGACATTAAAAAAAAAAAAAAAAAAAAAAAAAAAAAAAAAAAAATGCTGAACGATCAATATTCATTTTAAATTACTCTATAGCAATTAAAAATACAAATTTTGATTATTAATGGTTTTGTCCATAAAAACCTTTGTAACTTGAAATAAAAAAAAAAAAAAAAAAGAACGGATACAAGAATGTTGACATTGCTTGGCTGAAGGACTGAGGTGGTACTGAGGTAGAACTGAACTGAAAGGAGGACTGAGGTGGCTGGATTCCTATGTAAGTACCTAAAATACTGCTACTAGGCCTAGTTGTTCTCTTATTCTGCAATTGTGAAAGGTTTGGTTTATTTTAGTATGACAGTGCACATGATGGCTATCTGCCGAAGGGAGGAATTGGCACATATCCACATTACATATGGGGATAATACCCATGAAGCCCACTTATTTGCCAGTATATGAACTTAGGTTGAACTTCCAGTAATCATTCAATCATTGGTGGGCCAAATGTTTAAAGGAGTGAAATTAATGTAAATTTGTCAAAAACCATTATGTTGATTGCCAAAGGATTTCTACAGCAGTATTGAAATTAGTACAAAAAAAAAAAAAAAAAAAAAAAAAAAAAAAAATCGTTAAAAATGGAAAGTCATATAAAGCATTGGTAGAAATATTCCAATTATAGCAATCTGGTATAATATTATAGTGTGATGTGAGCTGATACTGTAGTTCTAATGCTGGTGATGAGAAAAGTATTCACAGTATAGTTGTATATTAACAAATGAAGATGTTTTCAGCAAAATAGTAAACTATTATATTGTATAGATTGCTTAAATACTTCTTGAGCCTCAACTTAAAGATATCCGGTAAAAACTGTAAATTGAGTTAGAAAAGTACATGTAATATGAAGCAATTCAACCATGAAATGTCCATGTTCAACTATGCTGTTTTACAAAATGTATGAAACTGTAATTGAAAACGTGTTAAAAATATGCTTGTAGAGTGTTGGTACACAAGATATTTTTTTAAAACTATACAGTAACATAATGCTTAAGACAAAATAACACGCCGAATAAATACTAAATCAGAAGTCAACAACAAAAATCAGCATTATATTTACCAAATTTTCACAGGACTAGTTTCGATGGTTTTACCGAACCACCATCTTCAGCTGCAAAACCGCAAATATTTATATATATATATTTATATATATATATTATATATATATATTTGTTGTTTGACTTCTGATTTAACATAATGCTTGTCTATTTGATTGATTTTGATAAAGCATGTGAGAACTAAGCAAACTGATACCTTTATAAAAAAAGGTTTTTATGGAAACTGGTTCATACTCATATTAAACTAACCTTCCCTGCCAATATTTTTAATTTTTATCCAGTGATTAGAGATATGAGGAAATTTATAGTTCTTACATGTAAAAAAAAAAAAACATTTTTTTTTTTCACACAAAAAGTATTGACTAGGTTAGAGTTGACTTTAGGATACCCCTTGTATTATCGAGATTTTGTTGTTCCATTTATTACCAATTTGTTGTTTCATTTATGGTAACCTGAGTAGTTGAATGTTATGGAAACCCTATTATGACATAATCATTTGCATTATTCCGGGAAATTTTGAATCATGGAATGTTTTGTAAGAGCTTTTGTGGTGTGTGTGGTTAGAAAATACATTGCTTGTTTCATTGTTTAGATGATAGAATGGTTGTATGTAGTAAGATTAATTTGAAGTTTCTGTACAATTTGGAACAAAAAGGGAAAAGTGCATTATTTGACTGGTGTGTAAATGAAGGTTTACTTAGTAGCCATTTTCGGGACAGTCCGGAATATGTAGGATATTGTTTACTCTTATTTTTGTGAATTTATGTAGCAATGCTGATATTCTAGTTCAGATAATTTTAGGAAGTTTTTGGATACTGTTAAGAAATTTTGTGTGCCACAGAGGTAAGTGGATATTTGCTTTGTGTAATGCTTAAATACATAATATTGCTGCATAATCTTTTTTTATGTTATTTTATTGTTTGGTTTAAAATGTAGTTTATTGAGATTATGTATTTTTTGTTTGCCACTACTGTAGAACTGGGTGCTCCTTTGACTTTTTAAGTGAAAATATATTGATGTGTACATGGACAAATTCAAGGGAGTGCGCAAAGCCTAGTTTGTGCAATTCTCTGATGTTTTTTGAAGTGAAAATAGGCCGATGTGCACATGGATAAAGTCAAGGGAGAACGCAATGCTATTTTGTGCAATTCTGGAATGTTTTTTTTAAGTGAAAATAGGTCAATGTGTACATGGATACCAAGTTTGTGCAATTCATTGTCTTGTTATTTTAGCTTTGTGTAGCCAAAACAACAAGACTTGCACAAATTCGGTATCCATGTACCGCCAAAAATCACCAATTTTTGCTAAGGGGTACCCTAAAATATACTTTTACCAATGGCTAATTTTTTAAAATAAAATCGCACAAAAATTAGAATTTCATTTTGGTCAGTATTGAAGGGCATGGGTAGGCCACTTTTCCTTTCCCCCAAATAGTGGATTATCTTATTTATCTTTCTAGTTTGTATATACAGTACAAAGTTTTTAATCTGGACATCCATAATCTGGACCTCAAAGCTACAAACTTTATGCGCATGTGTAAATGCATTATGCGGTTATGCATGCGCATAATACGTTTACTCATGCGCGTTTAATGCGCGCGTCCACTATGCATGCACGTAAAAAGAAGAGATACTGTTTATATAGAGACTGTTTATAGAAGAGAGAATTAAAGAGAAAGTATTAGCACAAAAAATGAAGAAACTTAAATAACTTACATTGAAAGAAATGTTTAATAAAGTAAACAAATAAATATTAAGCTTTTTTTTTTGTGAATTTTCATACCCTTTAGATCATAATTGCTCTTTATTTCATAAATTACGGTTTCATATTTTTAATTGTATAATTTCTGCATGCCATCTTACCAGATTTAAATTGATGATCTATAATCCGGAAAAACCCCTAATCTGGAATTGCCGAAGTCCTGACGAGTCCGGATTACGGACTTTGTACTGTATTATAAAAAAAGAAAAATAAAGTCTTTAAAAAACTAGATTTTTTAATGAGCACTTATGTAACAGTATATCACAGTTCCTCGTAAAGAAGTTTCCAAAATGACTTCAAACACAAGGAAAAAATTGCTTCACCATTTCTTACTGCACTCCAACATTAACCAGGTAATGCATCTATGGTAATCAAGTAAAATTTCCACACAGAAGAAAAAGCTCTGTCATGACCATTCTCATAAGATATACCCATCAAGACAATTCCTCATGCATAAATATATAAAAATAGAAAATGTACATAAAATACACTAAGAAAAAATTTTTAAATAAGAAATTACATAGTCAAATGAAAACGGAACTGTAGCAACAAAATGAAAAGGTATTATTTATTTTTAAATGTAATCATCAAAATTACACAAGCAATTGTTCCACTGTTGCACCAAGTGGTGCATACCTCATTCGTAAAAAGAGTTTGGCTGAGTTTCGAACTTTGTCTGTCAATTCACTGTCTGAGTGAAAGCTTTGACCCTGCAATACCTTTTGAACCAAAGAAAGTCACATTGTAGAAGGTCTCGTCTGTATGGTGGGTGTTCCAACACACTCCACCTAAACCATACAAGCATGTTCAGTCATGGGCCATTTCAACTGTTTGCATGGATATTTTATTAGGTTAATCATTTTCTCACATTCATTGTTTTTCCCTTTATTCCAATGAAAAACAAGAGACTAAGATTCCATTGTAATTTTCATTTAAGAATTATAACTAAGCAAGACAGATATCTCCTCAGTTAAAAGCAAACTCTTTTTCAAGCATTAAAATCAGTTACAGGGTATTCATAAAAATTTTAATGAATTTCAGAAATAAATTTAAATAAAAAAAGTGTTAATAAAATGTACTTTTCAATTTTTTGAAATAAATTGACAGAAAATATCATACCTGGCATTGGGATCTGCTCCCATTTCTAACAAATAAGAAAGCATCTGTTCTTTCCCTTGAGGAATTTCAATGCCAACTGCAATGTGTAAAGGTGTACAACCATCTGTACCAGGTATTGTGCAGTTAATGTCATAACCATTGTCAAAGAGGTTCTTTAGTTTTCTGCCATGGAAAGAGTACTCCATAAAAATTATTGCAGATATATGAACACAAAAATTATTATATATGTATATCATTTTTCCATTACAAAGCATAGAAAAAATGTTGAAATCTTTGGAATTTGTCATCTTCCTTCATAAAAGTAAATTTTACTTCATTGTTTTGTGAGTAAAAATGTTTTATTTTTCAATTATTAATTGCAACAGAGTTACTTGTATGAGGTTCTGCAATTTACAGTTGTGAGTTCTCTTCAAAACAAGAATTAATTTTATCTTGTGTTCTAATATTAGAAGCCTCCAAAAGATGTGTCACTTTAGAAATCTTTATAAATCTGCCACAGAGTATAAATAAAACCAGTGATTAAAAAATATGTCATAAAGATAGAGCATAGTTTGGCACGCACTTGAAAAAAAAATTTTAATGTAATAGAAGAAAATCTTACTTTAACTTTTAATAATTATGATATTTTACTGTTGAAACGAAACTAAAAGAAAGAAATTAAAACTTTGTAAATGATAAGGGTTTTTCAAAAGTATGTAGAAATTAATGCCAATGTTGTTTTGTAGAAATTTATCACCCAAGAATGTGTGTGGACTTCCCCCCAAATAAATTTATATTCACATATAAATTTTTCATAATAAATAATTATTCCCATTAAATAAATATGCAAGTCTGATACTGAAAATTAAAGGGTTCAAAGTTTCTTTATATATATATATTTTAGTTTTATAAAACCTTACTCTGATAGCTGGGGGGGGGGGGAAGGCTGACCAAATATTTCCCTACATGTTAAAAAATAATTTGCTCAATTTCCCACCATTTGATTAATTTCATGATAATTCATATACAAATCATGCATACATTTTATCTCCGTAGTACACTATAACTGTTTACTTATGTTCATCTGTTACATATTAAAAAAAAATAAATAAATAAAATAAAATAAAAAATTACATGGCTATGGTATTTCGCAAACAGTATTATCATGTTATGTGGTATCTCATTTCATGTTCAGTTTAAGTTAATTCGTAATTAAAATCAGATTGTTCATAGCTTTTAATTTAAGAAAACATTTAATATCAAAGATTAATTTCGAGAGTTAATATGCATCATATTTTATAAAAATAAAATATACTGTCTCTTTACTTTATATCACAGTTAAATATCGCTTCAAGAAATTCTGCCATTGCTTTAATTATTTAACCTGGAAAGATCAAAAGTTAAGATTTGATACACCATATCACGGCGTGATTATTTATTTGTTTACAAACGCCGGTAAGAATATTGTTGCCATATACTTCAACTAAATAATTAATAAAACAAGGTTTTCTCTTTACATGCAGTATGTGTAAAGTTTTGTTGCATAATTATTGACAGCTATCCACTGTTAATTTTCTGGATAGTTTTTAAATTCTCTGAGTAATTTTAAATTAAAATTAACTGTTTACAGAGCAAAACTGAGAAAATTGTTGCCAAATAAAAAAAAATTCATTGAATTTTTGTGCGTTTGGCATCATCATTTCTTGAAATTAATAAACATGGCTACGACGGCGGCTAGCGTTCCGATGGAAGAAAATGAAGTATTTTTCCTTTTAAAATTATTAATAAAACATCACTTACAATTAAAAAAGCGTACTTAAGTTTCTACTGTAATTATTATGAAGTTATTAGCAAATTGATGTATAGATCGCAATATAAATTTCGTGAATGACTTTGCAATTTTGATTAAGTTGCTTATACAGAGGCTCACATTTGTTTTGAAAAAAAGTTGTTTAAAATGCTTTCATTTAAAAAATAATAATAATAAAAGAGTTTATTTAAAAAGTTCTGAAAATGAATTACGTAAACAATTAGGCACTTAAAACAGTTTGTTTAGGGTAATCAGTAAGTGTATGAATATTCTTTAGTTAAAATTATGCTCTTCATTCTCGTTAGCATGGATTCAATAAATTTTTTTCGTGTAAAAATTTTCAGTTTTTTAACCATTTCTTTCCACAAATTTCTTTTCAAAGAGCTTTCGAAGAAATATCATGTTTCCTTATTCATTTCTTCATCTAACTGTATATATGTCTGATAGAATTCAAGATTTGATAACTTCAGGACAATGCAAGTGAAAATTTTGGGTCGTGTATTAAGGATTGTTATCCTGATACCATTTGATTGTATTTGGCTTTCCAAGTTTTCTAGCAGATGCTTTCAGATTTTCATTAAGAAAATTTTCATTTTTAAGGAACAAGTACTTTACTTAAACATTGAAATTTTCAACCACCTCAATGACAACTCCACCAAATAGCAAACTCTTGGAAATGAAAATCTCTACCATTCACTAAAAATTACTCTCATGAACAATTTGGGCAAATGATTTCTGTGAACAAATTCCAGAACCATGATCAGAACAAAATATCCTATCCTAGAGGTATTGAAACATCCTTAAACAGTTATGTCTCCAGTCCCATGCTTAGCTGTAGGTTTTTCATATACAATTAGTCATTCAGCTTTTGTCACACAGGTAATTCATTTATTAATCCCAAATATATTAAGTTTGGTACTCTTATCGGGATCAGATTCAGAAATTGTATGTATGTATATGTCTGTAAATGCATGCATATATGAATGGAAACGTCTGAACATATATTTCTGAATCCAGCCCCAATAACAGAAGAATACCTTAAATTTTGTTTTGTCTGCAGTATGATAAATCTTTGCTTACTGCAGATTTTTGTGAATGCCAGACATATTTTCCTAGTTTTCTTTCCGATGAAGAATATCTTCCTCATTCCGTGTTTTGTAATGACTTGTCTAATAGCTTCAGGATTAACTTTAAACCATTCTACTAAATCTGCTGCAATTTTTACATCACTAAGTTTTTAATGTTATTTGTTTTTCTATAGTATAAATCTCCGATTTCTTGGTTTTAGCTTGAAATGTGATCTAGACTTTGTGCATTATCAGTAGCTCTACACGTTTGCTGTCATTTTATAGCATCAAGATGTAGTTAAATACTTTACGTCAAGAATTTTTTTTAATATTTTTAATATTTTTGTTATTTTTAAAAATGATTAATAATTAAATTAGTTTATAGCATTTTACCATGTTCACTTCAGATATGAAACTAAGTAAGTTATAATTTCCAAATCCAGATGATAATTTTTGTGTTATTTTCATTTAATAAAAAATTATTCAAAGAAATATGGTCTTCCAAAATATCTCAATAAAAATTGAATGTCTGTGTTATTAATATGAGTTACCGATTAACATTTTCTGAATAAATGAATTTAATACAGGGCATATTTTGATGATATTTATTTTGCAAAAAGCAAGATGTAAAGTAGAGAAAAATAATATATTAGGAAAAAACCTGAAATTTAAGTTTCATATTCACTGTAAGATCTATGTAAATAAATTTCAAGTTGAATTGGTACAAATGTGAGGTACTGTATTTTTGAATATGTGCCAGAATAGGATTAGATGAGTGTGAAAGTTAAATAAACAAGGTAAAAAATCACAATAAAAAGTAATGAATAATAATATGTATTGATACTGAAAAAGTTATTTTATTTCATGCCTTTTATAGCATTTAGTAACATTTCCGCATGTTCGGATTTTATTGAATCTGCTGTTTTTACACTTTTGTTACATTGGCCAAAAAATGAATTTAACTAATAAAAGTTAATTAATCTATACTAATAGCTGCATTTGTAGCATTTAATTTTTTTATAAGATTATATTAAAATTTGTATATTTTGCCTGAATTGCTGTAGTTTATTTAGATGATCACACATTCTTAATGATTTCAAGAAAGCACATGAAATCTTTCCCTTCTCCCAAATACGAGGTGTATTCGGAAACTAAGTACCGTTTAAAAAAAAAAAAAAAAATGGTAAAACAATTTTTTCGAATCCAATTTTATTTTTACATGAAAATACATGTCTTAAACTATTTTTCATCATAGTTTCCGCCAATGATCAAACACTTGTCATAGCGGGTGACCAGTTTTTGTATGCCATCGTCAAAGAAACTTCCCGCCAGTTTCGATAACCACGACTCCACAGCATTTTTCGTGTCATCGTCAGATCCAAAGCGCTTGCCACCAAGCTCGCGCTTCATGTGCAGGAACAAGTGATAGTCGGACGGCACCAAGTCCGGGCTGTATGGCGGGTGATCGAACTGCTCCCAATGAAACTGTCGAATTAACGATTGAGTGACACCAGCAGTATGGGGCCGAGCATTGTCATGGAGCAACACAATTCCTTTACTGAGCATTGCTCTTCGTTTGTTTTGAATGGCACGCCTTAGTTTTGTTAAAGTCTCACAATATCGTGCCGCATTAATGGTTTCACCTCTGGGAAGAAATTCAGTAAGCAAAATGCCTTTCCTATCCCAGAAGACAGTGCACATGATTTTTTGTGATGACATTGTCACTTTGAACTTTTGTTTTTTCGGAGAATGAGTGTGTCTCCACTCCACCGATTGTTGTTTCGATTCTGGTGTGAAATGACACACCCAAGTTTCATCACCTGTCACAATTTGGTTTAAAAAGTTTTCTTCCTCATCACTGTACCGCGTGAGAAATGTCAGGGCACTACCAAATCGCTTTGTTTTGTGAACATCAGTGAGCATTTTTGGAACCCTTCGGGAACACAGTTTGCGATAATTCAAGCGGTCAGACACAATTTCGAACAAAACAGTACGTGAAATTTGTGGAAATGCCTCTGAAAGAATTGCCATTGTGATGCGTCTGTTCTCATGAATTGCTTCATCAACTTTCCTTACCAAATCATTGGTGATAACAGAAGGCCGACCACTATGAGCCTTGGCGTGGACATTTGTTCGAACTGCATTAAACATTCTTACCCACTTTCTCACCATTCCATCACTTATCGCGTATTCACCGTAAACTTTTGTCACTTGACGATAAATTTCGGCCGGTTTAACATTGCTCGCGTTCAGAAATTTAATCACGGCACTAATCTTACAGTCAGCGGGAGAACTAATTGTCTTAAATATTTTGAATGTGCACAGCAAACTGAAAACACAACATAGAGCAACCAAAATGGCGACAATTGAAAGTCAGTGAACAAGAAACCCTAGTGCGCATGTGCGGGACGCCTACCACAGCGCTGCGAAGGCACTAGAATGAAACGGTACCTAGTTTCCGAATACGCTACGTATATTCTATTTTGTGAGGTAATGCAGATTTTAAATGTCATTTTTTCCCACAAGCTGTGGTTACACCAGCATGCTATGAAAGTCTCAGTCTGGTATTTAATGCATTAGAATCATAATCAAACTTAATTAATTTTCAAATAAAAGTTGTTATTAAGTCATATTTATTTTAATAAATTTAATTAATTTATAGCAACAAGATGCAGTTGCAGAAGAAGTTTTACGAATGTCTACAGATGAAATCATTAGCCGAACCAGACTCATGGATAATGAGATAAAAGTAATTTTCACATTTTAAAATCTTAAATATTATATTTTCAGTAGTGTTATCTGTCTTAAAGATTAATTTTTAATTTAATTTTATGGTTTTATTTAATGTGAAAGGACACAGTAATTCTTCATAATGTATTTACATTATTTTACTTATCTCCCTAGATAATGAAAAGTGAAGTTATGAGGATTTCTCATGAACTTCAAGCTCAGAAAGAGAAGATCAAGGAAAATAATGAAAAAATTAAAGTTAATAAGACCCTTCCATATTTGGTATCAAATGTTATAGAAGTAAGTTTTTACCAATTATTCATTTTAAACAACTCCATAAAAATTAAAAGTTAATAATTATGAAAATGCACTTAAAATTTTATACTTTTGTGATAGAAGTTAATCCAAAACCTTTTGTATTTTAGTATTTAACTAATCTGAAAAATTAAAATTACTGTTTTGTATAAATATCAATATGGAAAACTTAGTATATATTGTTAACATGGTTAATTAATCTTTAGAAACAAAGCAAAACCTGAAATCTGTTATCATTTAAGGCATTCTGAACTTCATTTTATTGAATTTAAGTCCAAAGAAAGGTAGTTTTTAACATGCAAGTTGATGATGATGTAAATAACGCTTGATCAATCATTGTGTGTTAAAATTGGCATTTCCCCTACGTTGACAGTGGGGGTGACTGGTGATGTAACCAATAGTAGGAGTACATAATAAGAGTAAAAATCAATACTGTTTTTAAATAATACCCTTGTTACCATAATGGTCTGAAGAATAATAAATCACAAAAATTTGAATAATAAATTCCTCGAATGGTCTGCAGTGCGTCAGGGAAGTGAGCCCCTTCCCAACCACGAAAAATGTGTTAAGCACGATTATATAACTCACCTTATCTCTGTAGATAATATTTCAACATAATATACATCACATAATAAATTTATGTTGTCACCTTGGGCAAATTATGTAAAATGTGTGTGGCAGTCGACGTGTTAATTGCTAGGAACTTAAGATTAGTTTTAACCTTTCAGTGTTTTCTTCAAATTCTTTGTTTAGAGTTCCATAAAAATGTAGTTATCTTGTTTTATATCTTTAGGAATATGTAGCAAATGCTTTAACATGAATTTTTTTCGGAAGTGGTTAAGTTGAATATTTTTTAAGTGAAATATAAACCGTACATCCTGATCATCTACAGCCCCACTAAAAATTCGCAAACTCAGTGATTCTGAAGAGTATTTGTGAACTCGTTCATAGCTAAATTTGTGCTGAGGTAATATGCTAAAAGCAAGAGCTATTTTCCAAATGGTGGCACATAAGAATTCCATAAAAGAGCGTCAACAATAAAATTAAAAGGGGAGAAACATTGGTAAGAAATTGAATCGGTCATTTTTCTTGGAAAAACATTTTCTGTAATTTTTTTGTGCTTTTGTTCTATATGTGTGTTCCACAATCTGTTATTGCTTTTTCTTTTTTAACCCTTTGAGCGCCGCAGGATTTTAGGTCCGTCATGAAGACCGGTATTTAAAATAGCATTTATTATTAATTGAGTTTGTATAATTATTTATTTTAGTCTCTATTTTCATAAGCTTACATTCATTAAGATGATATTTACATTATTAAAGAAAATAAGAAAGCAAAATGTCTTAAATTATAAGCTAATATATGCCAAGTAGCTGAACTTCTGATGACCAGATAAAGCCGGTCACAACACTCAAAGGGTTAAAGAGAGAGGGAGAATTTCACAATGTTGGCATTGTGCACTGGCCGACAGGAATGAATAGTTATTGTAAATGACATATGGCAATCTTTATACCGGTTTTTGACCCATATTCTAACATTTTGCATGCAATTTTTCACATTGCCATTTTCATAAAATTTGGTTGTTTAAAGAATTTATAGGGTAACTTTATAGAATGAGAATTTTTACATTCTCTGTTGCTAGGCAATATGCCATTTTTCTGAAGAAATGCAATACTTTCTTTTTCATCTGCTGGCAAACTTCACAGTCCTATTACGACTCATTACAAGAAAAACAAACACACTCAATGCAAAAAGAAAAACTAATCAGAAAAATGGTCATTGAATTTCAAAAGTGCAAATTCAGAGGCAGGTGCTACTCACCCATATGGATTGTCACACAGATACTTTTTTCTGACATCCTAAGTTGCCATATAACTATTTTGGTGACTTACAGCATTGCCTCATGAATATGTTTTCGTTGCAGTCAGTCGGAAAGTATCATATAAATTTATGCTGTTTTGTTATCGGGACTGGATTCAGAAACGTGTTTGTATGCATGTGTGTACGTACACATACATGCATACACATCTTGGTACTGTTTTGTTATTGGGACCAAATTCAGATATCGCCAAAAGCTAGTGATTTGGCAAAAAATTCAAAGCAAAAATAATCGCCAAAATATTTATATGTTAGAAATTAGGGTGAATCTTCGGATTATGGTAAGTGCGTTGATTCCAGTAAAATCATCCCTGTCAGGGCCAATGGACGCATCATTGTGTGGATGACTGAGTAGCCATCGGCTAGCCCGCATTAGTAACAGCAGATAAATGGGCTGCAGTGCAACAGATCATCTGCCAATTTAACAGTGGTGCACAGCAATGTGTAAGTTGCCACAACATAAAAAACCATCTCCTCTCAATGGTATACAGGAGTCAACATCCTAGGACTGTCCCTCTGCTGACTGCACAAAATGTAGCACAATGATTAGCATGGATGGGCATGGGAACATTGCCAGTGGACCGTTGACATGCGAAAAAGTGTTCCTTGGAGTGATGAGTATAGATTTGCTTTGGTATATGCCGATGGCAGAGTACATGTATGGCATAAAACCATATGAAGCAATGGAACCTTCCTGCCAGCAGGGGCTCTTCAAACTGGTGGAAATGGCATTCTTGTCTGGGGAGTGTTCACATGGACTGAAATGGGACCGCTGGCATATGTGATATCTATTATAGGTGAACATTACTGGGATATGCTTGATGACCAGCTGCTCCCATATGTTTGTTTTTGACAGCCCGCAACAGAGATTATCTTTCAACAAGACAATACACCAGGACATCGCTTTCAAATTATATAAATGGTTGGATGAACATTCCACAGACCTGTATGTGCTTTCCTTGCCATCAAGCTTACTTGACCTGAATCCAATCGAGTACATTTGGGATGCAATTGAAAGAGATGTTCAAGGCTCCGACCACCTTCCATCTAATCTTCATGAATTGCGGGAGGTTGTTCAGGAGTCGTGGATATGTATGGCTTCCCATCACTTACAGTGTCTTATCAAGTCCATGCCAAGATGAATTGCAGCTGTCTTCATGGTGAAAGGTAATGCTACAAGCTACTAGACAGATATTCCTAATTCATTTGCTCTTCACAGGGTTCGTACGGTCCTTAAGAGTCCTTAAAAGTCCTTAGATTTTTTGGAATCGATTTTTAGTCCTTAAAAGTCCTTAATTTTGGCCAAAATCAGCAGAAGGTCCTTAATTTTAATCATCTGAAATTTTTGTCTGTTTTTACGCCTGTCATTTTGAGTGTGAATTAGCATTTTGAGGAATATTTTTGGCGATTCACTGCCGTATATATGGTTATCTTTTGAATGGGTTCATGAGTTCTAATTTGTTTCTATTTCTAATATGAATGATGGGATACTCGAGTTTCTAAGCAAGAACTGAAACATAAGCATTTCGAGATTCATTTTTTCTAGTAAAGAGCTCTTAAACAACTTTTCGCTTTTGGGGATGTGAATTCTTTTATTAAGCGGTTCTAAATTTGGCGACTTTTAGATTAGTTTTTATAGAAACGTTTTAATTCCAGAATATGAGAATTTTTCGATGATTTTTTTTAAAAACATCTTAACATTGATAATTTTTATTAAAATAATGGTAATATATTAAAATTATATTTCGAAAATAACATTAAAATAAAATATTTTTATTTTTTGCTGTCATATTATAAAGTTTCATTTTGGCAATTTATACACTATTTTAAATCTGAAAAATAAACAAGGTATAATGCTATAAAGCACAATTTATGAAACAGCTCTTAGCAAAAGCAAAATTAGCTATGTAATTAATTAAAAATGTCTTCTTTTTAATATTTTTCAAAGTAAGCGTTTTTCCCATGTAATTGTCTCAGTCAGAGTATTCAAAATTCTCAAAATATGCATGAGTTTTCTCTATAAAATTAATTTTACACTTTTTTTCCTTCTTTTTTATTTTCAAAATATTTCTGGCCTCTTTGCTGTTACAGAATTGGTAGGGATAATTTTTCTTTAGGATTTTAGACATTACAGCTTGGGAAGTTTAGAAGGATTTGAAGGCAAGATTTATAGACCCACGATTCTAGAAGATTCGAGAAATATGTGACAAAATGAAAAATGTATCCATGGTATCAACACGTACTGGATGTATTTTACAGAAAGTTTGCAATGAATTTCTTAATTTTTGGAGAACATCTGGAAGAACAATGAAAACATAATATTTGAATGTATTACTTCTTATACTAGAATCTTAACATGTTTACCTTCTCTTTATTTTATCTACTTTTCACTAGACAGAAGCATGGAAAATGTCAAAAATGCTTCTGATCTTATTAAATGGGCAGGCATTATAAAAAAGGACTTTTTTTTATTAATAAAGAAATTGAAAACTTACAATTTAAAAGATTCATCTAATATTTCTTATTGCATCATACACATAACTGGCACTAGGCATTTTCCCACCTGATGCAATCTCTGTGGATCCTAAATTCTGCTGCCTATTGCCTTTCTAAATTCTGCTTCCAATGCTTGCTCTAAATTCTTTTGCCATTTCTACATTTTGTTGTTCGGTGTGTCACTAAATTCCAGAAATTCTGCCACATCAGCTCTGTAACTGGCCTTTACTATGTATATTTCATATTGTTTCTGAATGTTCATATAACTAAAGAAGAAAAATTAACCGATTTTTCTGTACATTCTAAATGCATTTACCATTTACTGTTTTTTAGAAAAACAAATTCTTAATTAAATCCAAAAATTCTAAAATGAAAAGGAAACGTGTTGAAAAAAGAAACTGAGTATGTAAAGCAAGGATGTCAAACTCGTGGCCCGCGGCCCACAACAAATATTTTTGCAGCCCGGCCAATATATCGGCAAATAATAATATATAATAATAAAATAACATATCAATGAAGAAAAAAATGAAATGTTTACTGCTAAGTAATTAACGATAATTTATTCAGTGTTGTTAGATTACTCACAGCGAGCTGACACACACACTACTTAAATTACAAATGCGTGTGATTAGCTTGCGTTCAGCTACCTTCGGCTTTTGTGTGACACGTGCACTCAGAGCTTGTACGCATCCCCCGATAGCCGAATGTGGCTGAACTCATGGTCTCAGTTTTCCAATCATAGTTTTGTACGATATATTGGTGCATGCATGTGCATGCACTTTGCTTTATTATTAATTATTACTTAATTCATATTGTTACGGATTTCATAGTTATTTAGTTAGTTAGTTTTTTTTATTTAGAATTGTAATTAGATTTGCTTCATGTTGCCTTAGCAACGCAGACGATTTTTGAAAAGACAGCTGCGTTGGAAGGTTAAAAATAGAACAGTGCGTGCATTTAATACCTAATAAATAAATATCTCGTAATTTCTGTTGCCATCCTCAAAAATCCGGATATTTATAGATGTTTCCAGTATATTCGAGAAATTAATTATAAAGCTTATAAAAGCCGAGAACAAACAACTCATCTCAGTAGTAGGTGTAGTTCTAGTGAACTGTTTGTTTACTTAATGCTGTGATTGATTTGTAGCGATTCCGCTGTGAGATAGAATTAGTTTCTCTGTTTTGAATTGATTTTTGCTAAACGTTTGATATTTTGGGATATTGTTAGAATATTTTTGAAGAAATATTGCATGCGGCCCGCCTAAAGTTAAACTTTGTTTGTTTGGCCCAAGTGTACCTATGAGTTTGACATCTCTGATGTAAAATAAATTATTCTTCAAAGATATGTGCAGTTATTATTATGTAAATTACCCAATTGTTTATGATTTCAACCATTACTATAATTTCCTGTTTCTATTTTCTCATATGAGAGAGTTATTGAGTCAGATTAAATTAAAATTAAATTGTATAATCTTTGACAACTAGTCCACATTATTAGTTTGAATTTGACTGTTCTTGTTTAATTACATCACCGTGAGCTGTAATTGATTTTGTTAGCATCAGAACATGCTTTTATGTTTGTTCTAAGTTCTTTTTAAATAAGAGTCTTATTTAAACCTTTGTCTGATATTTTAGTTAATTTTAGACATAGTGATAATATGCTTCATGTCTGTCGGGGGTTTTGGACTATTTAACTTTTACCCGATCAATTAAACCCTCATTGGTACATTATGGAGAAGTTGACAAGTTAGGAGATGAAGCATGCAGAAACTAGCGAGAGCATTGGTTTGCAAAGAGAGACAAATCTCTAATTGTTAGAAAAGATGCTTAAAAGAAAAGGAAATCGATATAAACGTTACAAAACATAAATGTTTTCGAGGTTTCAATGCGTAATTATCTTAATATCGTTTAAAAATCTGTGTCATAAATTACATGTATTTTAAACTGTGAAATTTTATTAGATTTTGATTTTAATAGGGCTTTTTTTTAACAAATATTGTTAAAAAATAAAATTTAATAGTGGTCGTGTAAATCCATAATGACTAAGGTTATCAAACTACCTAATTTAATTATTTATAACCAACTGCTTATCCTTAAAAATTATCTCTACATATAAAAGTGAGTTATTGCCTTTCATTAATACTCACTGTGGTCACAAGATAAAATAAAAAAATGTAAAAATTCAAGTAAAACATATTCTAATGCATCTACTGACATATCACATCTGGTGCTTTAATGGCATATTGGAACCTTAAAATATATTAACTGGGTTACAACCCCTGGAACTGTACACGAAGCTACGACACCAACTGCATCAAACAGAGCCTGACTAACTTTCAACACTTGTCAACCTCGCCTACATCAGGCTTTTAATGTTTGTTCTAATCAGCAGGTCTCTCTCTAGACAAGCAGCAGTGGTGACAACATTCAGTCTTTTGTTATAAATCATGCTGATTATGATCTTACTTCGTATTTTAAACTATGCAGTTTGACATAAAATTCTACCTGCTTATTTACTAAACCTCTAGACTGACCAAGTATGTGACAAAATGAGACATAAAAAAAATCAACATAACGCTAATTGTTAGTAAAACGTAAATTTCACTTAACTTCTTTCAAATATGACCAACTATCATAAGTGTAAAATATTTAATGCTACTTGATAAATTGCATAAAGTTTTTTTTTTATTCTCAAACTTATTAACAATTATGTTAATTAATTCATGTTTAGTAGTAATGCTTAGGGATCTATTTTATTTTTAGGATGGTATTACAAAAGTGAAATTCAGGCATAGATTAATATCTTCAATTGAATTTATTCAGTTCCCATTTGCGCATAGGTCCTTAATTTTTGTCATTAATGGTCCTTAAAAGTCCTTAAAAGTACTTAATTTCCATGTGCAGAAATGTGTACGAACTCTGTCTTCAGTGTATAAGCTAAACATTAACTCAGCCATTGCCAAATGTCAGAGTGATATTGAAACCTGATAACACTGGAGCTTTATGCCCAGTATATTTGATGGTGGAAGCATAAAGGTGGGTTCTTTTTAATTTTTGGTTGGGTCAAATCTCATATCATTTTGATTTTATAACTGTGTAGTGATTCTTAAAAAGTTTAATCTTCCCATTTTGTTACATGCAGTAGTATCTTTTGTTGGAGTAAACATTCCATAGTTATTCTGCATTATATGAGAACTGTTTCATATTTCTCAACTTCTTAAAAAGGAAAGAGAAAAAGAAATCCATATAAAAATCTAATAAAAATAACCATAATACTGTTATCTTCCTGTCAATTAAGCTGTCATTTCTATATCATTTTTCCTGAAGCTTTTAGATGTTGACCCGCAAGAGCTCGGGGAAGAAGATGGAGCAAATGTTGATCTAGATTCGCAACGGAAAGGAAAATGTGCTGTGATCAAGACATCTACTAGGCAGGTAAGTTAACAGTTTTTGTTATAATTTTTTTTTTTTTTTTTTTCGATATCTAATGTTGATTTTGGAGTCATGAGAAAAATTCGTAAAACTGATGTGCAAGGTTCCTTTTACTTCAAAATTTGCTGAAATATTACTGAGTATTATTATGATTGATTATTGGGATTAGATACTGAGCCTATATAAAATAATTTCTAAAATTATTTACAAATGGTATCTCCTGCATGTAATTATTCTAGTCTACCATCATAGTCTTACCATTAATTCTTTACTTCTAGCAGTATATAAATCTCACTGCTGTAGTAAGTGGCAGATGACTACTCTCAAACCAATTACCGCTTTAAATGACGATGTGTTTCGTTACACTGTTTCATCTTGCATTTCCAAAAAAAGGTTCTTTTCTAAAATACATCATATCAAATGTGAATTTGAACATGCCTAACTGTGCGGCAAAATATTATATCCCTGCAAAAATTCCACAGAACTTTCTAACGTTTACAGGCAAATCTCCCAAGTGTGTATTTCAAATTCAGCTGGAGACAAAAATATTGTAATTTGCCTTTAGCTTCTAATGTAATCAAAACAGCATGTATGAAAATGGTGATGTTGCTTATTCAAACTTACAGTTATTGATATGGTTACTTGAAGCATTTTTATGCACGTGGTTGCCACATTTTGCCGACTTCTGGAAATTTGGCGACTTCCAAGGTGGTTGTAGTAATACCAAATTACCAAAATTTTTGTTTTAATTATAAATAATAGGATTTTCTGTTTATGATAAAAAATAGCATTTAAATAATATGTGCAAAAGTACAAATATTTTGATAAAAATATTTTTGCCTGTTAGGCTTAGTAGCAAATTGTGTTGATACACACAATGATGTTTTAACATTCCAAGAGTTTGGTTTCATAGGAAATCTTTGTTCTCCCAATAAAGAGAACAGAGAGTTTAAAGGAAAATGCTTAGTATTTTATGGAGCTTAAAAATGTGTAATATTTTGATCTAGGGGAATTTTTTCATATCATTCAATTTTTTTAAATGATTTTATGTCTAGTATTCTTAAATTCCAAAATCTTTTTAATGTCTTGAAACTTCCTCAGGTTTAAAAGCTGACCTTTCATTTTCTTTTTAAATGATGCTAACAAAGCTGTTTTAAGCTGTTTTCTGTAACTTTTTAAGCACTTCACATTACTAATTGACTGCCATGCATTTTTCTGGTCAAGTGATTGCAATGTTGTAGGAAATCCTATCACCATTATTACTTAAGCTAAGTCATTATTATACTTAAGCTAAGGCCATTATTGTACTTAAGCTAAGTCATGTTATTCCAATAGCACTGTGGTGAATGCAGTAGATTAGTATCAAACGAGTAGAATTCAAGTTTAGGTAAAAAGTTTTTTTCTAAATTGTATCAAGATTTTATTTTAGTTTTCCAATGAATATTTATTATTCACTTTGATTACTAAGATAGCTTAAATTTCTGTAAGAACCTTAAATAAGCAAGATGTAGTATGGTAAAGCAATGTAGGAGATAACTAAAAGGTAATAGTAATCAATAATGGAACAGTGGAATGCAAAAATAAACTGGAACATTAATATAGTAGCTTATTGCAAAACTAAATAATGTCTGATCAAAGAATATTTATACAATGAAAATTTTGCAAGCAAATTTTCATTGTACTGAAAATCATAAAATATTCTAAGTGAGTTTCAGAGAAGCTACACCATGTATAATTTTTTCTTGACATGAGTATGATTTTTAATGATCATTTTGTGTTGAAATTCGAGGTGTAATAAAATGTGAACCTAAACATTTTAAGAAAATCATATTCTCTATGAATTATATTTTGATTACCGCCAAAATCCATTTTTAACTTAAAATTCTTTAAGAATAGCTATGTTTGAATTAAAATATTTAACTTCTTGTTTTTTTTTTTTTAATTTATTTTTTATTTTGTAAATTAATTTCATGTTTCTTTGTTTTCAGACATATTTTCTACCAGTTATTGGTTTGATAGATGCTGAAAAGTTAAAGCCAGCAGACTTAGTTGTAAGTATAGAGTTATTTCTTTTTTGTATTCCCCTCCCCCCCCCCCCCAAGAATTCAGGTGCAACAATATTTTTTTTCCATAGATTTGTAACATTCCACATGTCTTACTTAATCTTAGCAGTTTATGAAAAGTTTAGTTGTTTGTTATTTTGATTAATTGCAAGAATTCACTAAGAATTATATGTTAAACTAAAAAGAAGGCTATGGAAGACTAAAATATGTAGAAGAATTAGAAAAATACAGCATTATTTATTTAAGTATTGAATTGCATTGAAGTCATTAATCTTATTACTGTTAACCAAGTTTTATTATGAATTGAACTGATTTAGACATGCCAATAAAATATTTAACATTTCTGTAATAACTGTGCTAAATTTTTAATGCAGGCTTATTTCAAGTTATTATAGGTTCACTTCCATAATATTGAAAGAAAGTGAATGTAATAATAAAAAGAGTCATTTGATTTTTTTTAACATGTTTATATTATACATACTATAGTTGGTGCTTTTCCGTTTCGCCTGCACAAATCTTACCAGGCAGACTTTATTGGTAACAACATACAGTATACACATAAAAAATGTTATCAAATGTTAGTTGTAAGAATTTTTTATTTTGAAGGCATAAACATTTTAATATCGTTTAAAATTTTGTAAAAAGGCAATAAATTTGTAAAAAGGCATCAATTTAAGAATTTACTATGCTTTCATGGTTCAACATCCTGATTCGCCGGTTCATATCACATGACCACAAGTAATCTCATCTCACTGCTACAAAAATCTCAGTAAATATCTACATAAATTTCAAGTTAAATCTTAATTTGGAATACAAGTTTAAATGCAAGAATTATTTCAATTTGTACGAATAGCTTACTCAGAAATTATGTAAAACCGCAGTGCTTTACTTCACTAGTGCATTCTCATTAAAATTGATGAATTTAACCCTTAATTTTGCCTTTTCTATATTTTTGCCTTCGGTTGAGTGGTGCAATTGCATCCTAATTGACTTGATTACTGCAAATGGGCTTAGGGTATAAAATTGAACTATCTGGTAAAAATTCTATGTAATTGTATGCCAGTATTGAAAGAAACAACCAATCTGATAAGAAATAGCTGCTACTTGTTTGGAAAATGAGGCATAAAAGGTTACCAGTGAGGATATTCCGTTTGGCATAGGTTGTACCATTATTGGTGACTTTATCACCTGCGCTGGCAAAATGGAAAAGTACCCTATAGTCTATCAAATCAGGGAGGTTCTTTAACTTTTTTATTATTTTTGCATTTGCTGAGCACACTTTTGCACATTAAAAAGCAATTATGCAATGTTTATTAACTCATTTTATGCAATGCAATGTTTATAATTCCATTATTTCTAGTATTTTAAAAATTCCTCTCCTTTTTTCTGTGTGAGGTATCAATTTGTTGTTAGTCCTTTCAGCCAAGGTTTATTTTTAATTTTCCAGTTTCACTGATAATATCAGCTGCTCATGCTTTTATACTTTCCATAATCAAAATAGCTTTGTTAAATAAGTTGAGCTTCCTTAAACCCCATTTTGTCACAATCATTATTATTATTTTTAAAAAAAAGCTGTTTTATCATTACTGTGTAGTGTTGTTATGAAATAAAGTAAGATTTCTGTCCTTTATAAATTTCAAGTATTCTGTCAATAGGTGGAAGTATTAAAAGAAAATCAGTTTGTCATGTTGAAGAGTCTTTTATATTCTACATCTGCAAATTAATAAAACTCTACAATATTTCTTCCTAGTTCCTTCTTCAATCTATTGTAAATATTGTTTTCTTCTCTAAGTTTAACACCTCCAAAATTGATATTGCAATTATCTTAAAATCTGATTTTTTGGGGGGCTGGGGAGGGGCTTTTGTAACTGCCACTAATGATATTAAATGTTTCGCAGTCAGTGTTTCTGCAGTTTCACTGGCAATTGATTGAAAGTTTTAGAAGTTTCGCTAATGTAGTGTATCAGATACCAGGCAACAATTGACATTGTTTTAATTTCTTTTCTGCTAGAAAACTCTCTTGATAACGTCACAAAATTTGTTTTAATTTCTTTTTTTGTTAGAAAACTCTCTTGATAACGTCACAAAATTTGTTTTAATTAAATCTTTGGAAAGTGGCAGAAATAACAGTGGCTCAATCACAGTAACAACAGCTTCACATTTTGTTTGGCTAACCTAAGATGTGTTTCAAAGAACTTTAAAATTGATTTAGATGAACAAGCAGCTGATTTAAAGCTGAAATTGTGAATAGCAGCATGGATTGCAAAAGTTGCTTCTTTAGCTCCTATTAAGAATTTCAACACTTAAATCACTATGTTTAAAGAAAATTTCTGCTGCTGGCTAGGCTTTCCATATGTTTTGTGTATTTCGGGTGATCTGTAATGTCCATACACTCACTGCGAGCTACTAAGTATTAAAAAAGCACAGTTCACATTTCACTTTAGTACAGACATAAGCATTTTTCAATAGCAAATGATTCCTTTTCAATTCAGCATTAAACACAGTTTGTGTTCTGTCATTTTGAAGATTAATTTAATGTATAAAACAAAATAATTGCAAATGCCGACACGCAATTTGAACTCAACTGAAATGGGCAGAGGCGTAGCTAGAGCAGAGATGCCAACTCTCCCGATTTAGGCGGGAGACTCCCAATTTTCGACCGCTCTCTCGCCAACCCGATTTACAATATATTTCTCCCTACTTATTCTTATTCTTAAAATTTCTCACGATTTTTATGCAACTTGGCTTAATACTTTGCTATGTGAAAAAAGAAAAAAAAAAGTGATTTTGGACGTCTGAAAGCAATTGAATTTTCTCTAAATTATATCTAAAACAAAACCTTGCGAATTAGGTAGCTTCTGCTTTGTGAGTGAGAGCATTATACGTATCCAGAAACGTCGTTCTCCAATTCTCCAATGGGCTTCGAGCTCCACTGCTTGTCAGCTGGCATATATTAGCCAATGAGAACAAAGCAAGTTGTTATTTGGATGTTCTTTAGTTATTTCGTTCATTTTGTCCTGAGTTGGGTGAGTACACGTGCCTTAGGGAACTAGTTTTAGAAATTATCATGTTTTGTTACATCTGCGAGAAGGTGAAATACTCGTGTACGTTTCAAAAATTGTACACAGTTGACTTTCCTTCCATTATTTCCTCAAGGAAATGTAATAAATTTGCGATGTGTACTGCCTGTCGTTGTGATTTTTCGATTTTGCATAGTGGAAGGGTGGATGTTCTCAAACATGTGCGTACACAAAAACACAAGGATAACATAAGTTGTTTTTAAAAAAACGAAGAATTAAATTTTTCTTCGGAAACAAAGGACCAGAAAGTTATTAATGCAGAATGTCTGTTCTCTGCCTTTTTACTGGACCACCTGCCACTGAATGCATCGAATCATGCTGCAGCTTTATTTAGAAAATTGTTTCCCGATAGTGAAATCACTAAGAAATACTCAAGGTGCCAGAATCAAAACAGGTGCAATTGTTAAAGAAATGGGTTTGAAATATAAATCTTCAGTTATTGATTGCATTAAAACAGCTCCATTCTGCCTCTACGGATGGAAGCAATAATACCGATTCAAAGCTGTATTCAATTGTTGTTTCTTTTTTTTTGATCCAGAGTCTTCAGAAATTGAGTGCAGTTTACTTTATGTTCCTACTTTAGAAGGACTTTTGACAGGCTGTAATATAGCACAGCTAATTATTAAAACTTTAAAAGAAAATGCAGTCCCTCTGGATAATTGCTTAGCACTTGGTGCCGATTGTGCACCAGTAATGGTAGACTTGGAAAACTGGTGTTGCAGGCATCTTAAGAGGAAAATTCAGATTTTCAGATTATGAAGTGCACCTGTCACCTCTTAAATTTAGCAGCTGAAAAAGGGGCAGCTTCTTTACCAATAAATGTGGATGAACACATTGTTGATATTTATTATTATCTTGAAAGGAGTTCTAAAAGGAAGGAAAAATTGAAACAGTTCCAACAGCTGCATAACAACAGTTTACAATTAGAAAACTTGGATGAAATTATAAAATCAGCTAGGATTGACACCCAGTGGAGTTTAATTGGAAAACTGAAAGGTGCTGATGGAATTTTAAAATATAGTGAACTGTCTAGAATTGTGTTGGCCATCTTGACAGTTCCGCATAGTAATGCAGAGTGTGAGAGGATTCTCAATGTTGTTGCAAAAACAAGGACTAAATTTAGATCTAATATTAGTGATGACACATTAGAAAAACTTATTAGCGAAAGCAGGCCTACGTGGCAATTGCTGGGAACAAAATTATGAAGTTTCTTTCTTAAAGAAAGCAAAATCTGCCACTGTTTATAACATTTGTACAAAAACTGATTAAAGTGTCTTTTTTTTTTTTTCTTTTTTTCTTAAACGATGCAAGTAATAAAAATGTTTTTTATGTGTAAGGTATTTTTTTGTTGCTTGCATTTAAGAATTAGTTACTGTTTAAAGTTAATTCATTATTAAAAACTATATTTTTATCATTTAAAAAGTCTTTTAACATTGTGAAAAATCTCCTGATTTCTTAAAAAAAATCTCCTGATTTTTGAGTGTCATAGGTTGGCAAGTATGCTAGTTTCCAGAGCCCAGGGACAACTGAAGAATTTGCACCCCTTTTCTGTGTGCCAAGAATGGAAAACATTTCATTAAAAAATTTCCTAGCATCAATTTGATGCCCCTTGGATGCTGCGCTCGGGCACAGATGTCCCCCCTTGCCCCACCCTAGCTACGCCACTGGAAATAGGATATGTGTGTTTTGCCAATGTAGTGCTCAGCAATAGTGCTTGGCCAGTGTAAATTCCAAGTGTAGTCAACTCTTAACTGAAACAAAATTGCCAAAAAATGAAATAAAATTTTTTGGATCCCATAGGGTTATATGCTGTTAAAAATTCTGTGAAGAAACATTTGGATGAAAAAATAAAGTGTCTAAATTCATTAGGCCACATGCTATAATTTTGAGGCAAAGATCAAAATAACATTAAAAGTATTTAGACCTAAATACTGGTAACAATGAGTGTAACAGAGAATATATTTTAATTTCCAAATCTCCATTTTAACCAAGGCTGCACTATTTCTACTTGTATATTCAGCATTTTTTAAACTTTTACCAAAAAACCAGAACAAAATGATAAATTGGCTGCGATGCGAGGACCGCATCATCAAACCCAGACGATTCTGGTCAAAATGGGACATCTGGTAAGCCTGCCTGTATGGACTTTGATTCATACATTGTAACAGTAAAATAAAAAGTGTTCATTTTGATGTTCTTAATAAGCATTTAGATTTTTTTTTTTCTTCTGTTATCATAAGAGGAGATACTTCAGCCACTAAATAAAAAAAACAGTAGTTTAAATAGTTCTATAAAACAGTATTTCATTTTTGTTGTAAGAAATACTGTTAGCATAATTTTGAAATTTTGAGAAAATGAGAACTATAGTGGGAATTTAATTTGGACAGTAATCTTGTTAAAATTTTTAGTTGAAACATAAACAGGAAATTTTTTGGGGGGTCGGAGGAGGAAGATCAATTATATAAATTAATGTTTATCCATATATTAAAATTTATCAGTTATTTTAGTTTATACATATGCAAGTATTAAATTTATGTACCATATATTCCGGCATATAACACACACTTTTAATACAAAAAAATTGGATCAAAATTTACGGGTGTGCATTATACGCCGAATTTTAAATGATAGCTTAAAAATAAAGAAAAAATTTAAGATTTTTTTACATGCACGAAAATAATACTGCTTATTTAAAATGCTTATTATGGAATTTTGTTTCATCTTCACCATCATTATTTTGATCCGTAAATAACTAATTATTATCGATTCCATCTTTTACCAGCACCAAACATCCTTGCTGCAGCACGATTTCCATTTTCTGTCACAAAATGTATGGCTTTGCATTTGGAACCAGCACTGTATTTGTTTCTTTCCACGGGAGCCATATTTATTGCAGAAAGCACAGGATCAACTGATTTCAACTAAAGCAAATGCTATTTACTAAAACCTTTGATTTTCACTTCAAAATCACTGCTTCAAATGACTACCAAAAAGAAAACATCTAATTCCACAAATTCTTTCAGATTGGAAGTGCTCTGTAATAGCATTCTTGTAGACATTTGCATTGAATACAATCCACCATCTTTGCTAGAATATTTAATCCTTCAAGCATTTAACCAATGCACATGTAGTAGTTCTCTTTATCACTTGTCAATGCTGTTTACCACTGCTTGAAAGCTAGGGCAAATCTTCCAATGAGTGACCTTAAAAGATACGAGCATTGCACATATCCCTTAGGTTTTTCCGTGAAGAATTGGATGCATGATTTTCGGAGAATATACCTAAATATTTTTTAAAAAAATGTATCTTGAAATTATAGATGTGTTTGCGGAAAGTCTCAAAAGGGAAAGTCTATTTCTGTTAGTACTGGAGTTTAAAAGGTGGTGTATTGATATGTATTAATTCAGGGAAAAAAATATTTTAATCTACCGCAATATGTTGTCCATTGCTAGTTTTTGCAAAATTTTATATATAAGTGTATCCATATAAAATACTATTAATTACTTATTTCAGGGTGTGAATAAAGATTCTTATCTCATTCTTGAAACACTACCTCAAGAGTAAGTTTATTTCTTCTTTAAAAGAAAAAAAAAAAAAAACCTGAGATTGTTAATTGCACTAGATTATTTTATTTATCTCTTGTTAATTTTCTAGGTATGATTCTCGTGTGAAAGCTATGGAAGTTGACGAAAGACCAACTGAACAGTACAGTGATATTGGAGGTTTAGATAAACAAATTCAGGAGGTTAGTTAATTTTTTTCCCTCTCTCTCAAACAGTGTTCAGTGTTGGTTTTGCTGATTATCTATTATAGAATTTTTCCTTGTATGCTGGAAAGTTTTAAAATATATTCTAATTATTACTAACCAGTACAAATACAAATAAAAAAAGAACTACTCTTACTCTCCATCTGAAGAAATATTTAGGTGCTTAAAGAAAAGACTGTCAGCTGCTAATTTATTCTTGTATATTAGATGTTCCAGTATTTTGTTAGTTTTCATTAAGTTTGTATCTATGTTTCTCATGTTGATTTTAGAGGGAATTCCAGTATTTTGTTAGTTTTCATGAAGTTTGTATCTATTATGTTTCTCATGTTGATTTTAGAGGGAATTAGTGAATAGTAATGATTAAATAAATACGTCATTAAAAAATTAGGTATAGCAGATAGGTGACTAATTAAGCTCAGTAGTATTTATATTTCATATATGAAAAGAAGGTGAACTAAATTTAACAATGGAGGACCATGGTTTTTAGAGTGCCTATAATTTAGAACCATGTATATAAACATCATAATGATTAAATAAGTGAGTAGAATTAGTAAAAAATATCTGATAGATATTAAGGAAAATCTAAAATCAACATCCCTTAAATTCAAGATGATTTAAGGAGTTCGAGTTAAAAAACAGATTCAGACCCTTTGTTAAACATTGTATACCTTCTTGTGAGAAGCAAGCAATTTTTCTCCCAAAAGAGATGAATCTCTGTCAGAGACGTATAGTTAAAATATTATTACATAAAATTGATGACATGCTTTTTTTTATAGAAATATTTTTAATTGAATTGTTTCCAATTGATTATTTAACTTTTAATTTTTTAATATTATTGAGTATTTTTAAATCAAAAAAATTATTTTCTATGTTTTAAATGTTAACCTTTCATTACCTAAGCATTAAATTGTTAATGACATTATAATAAAAAATTAGTTAAAGTAATATATATTTTCTCTCTTCCTCACATTTGACTTAAAAGCTTTAATTGTTTGTTTCATTCTTTAAATTCAGTTTGTACCTAAACTTGACTTTGTCATTCTAATATTTATCAGTTCAGATGTGTTTCAGTATCAATTTATGGTATCTTTGCAGTTGATTGAAGCTGTTGTTCTTCCCATGACTCACAAAGAGAAATTTGAAAATCTTGGTATTCAGCCTCCAAAAGGTACATTTCTATTTTGTTAACATATGATTTCATAAAATAACATAATTTGAATTACCCCCTCCTTTTTTGCATGTGTGTATGAAATCAATGTTTTTGTGATATACCTTAAAGATATTTTATATATTTTGACTCAGTTGTTATTTGCCATTGCATTCTGAGTTGAAATTTGCATTTCCATTTCGATATATGGTAATTTCTATGATCTTATGCTTACATCTATATCTTAGGTCCAATTTAAGTTGTGTTTAGCATTATATTTTAAGCTTAACAAATACCTCTTATTTCGAGATTCTTGTCATATTAATTCCAAACAATCTTCCTATGAAGATAGTCTTAAAATGATTAGAAAAATGAGAATATATGCAAATCTGGTCAATCATAATAAATTTTGTTCACATATCTGCAGGCCCCCTCCCAGAAAGGTCTTACAATCCACATGCAGCTCAAGGGTCACCAGTTAAGTGTAGCAATCCCCTCCCCCCCAAAAAAATCATAACTTTTCTTAACCACCAAAGATTGTCATATTAACATTGATCTCCATATGTAATGCATGTAAGAGATATTTCTTTTAAAAATTTCCTAATGATTTCACCCTTCCTGGGCATTTCTTGAATCTTTTGCGTTTAAACTTTTGAATAAGAACACATTAAAAAATCTTTTGCTTATTTATTTAGCTCATAAACTTTGAATTATTTTGAATTTTAATGCTTGAAAGAGGTAACTGTTTTATATGAAATTAAAATAATTATTGCAAAATTAAGCATGAATTAATTAAGGAGAAATCTTTCAGTTAAGTTTAAACATCTGTGATTAAATTGGGGCAGATGTGCAACTAATTAGCAAATATTGTTTGTTCTATAATATACCTGTTAAACGACAGTACTTTCATATATTTCCATTTACTTCGTAGTTTTTATAATATGTATCTGAATACATATCATCTAGAGAGAAATTTCATTTTCTTTTATTTTTAGGTGTTTTACTGTATGGTCCACCTGGAACAGGAAAAACTTTAATGGCCAGAGCTTGTGCAGCACAAACAAAATCAACATTTTTAAAGTTAGCAGGGCCTCAGCTAGTGCAAATGTTCATTGGTGACGGTGCAAAACTTGTTCGAGATGCATTTGCTTTGGCTAAAGAGAAGGCACCTGCAATCATATTTATAGATGAATTAGATGCAATAGGTAAGTTTCGTTGATGGCTTTCTTGTTCACTTTCTCATTTATTATACATTGTTAGCCAACAAAATTGCTGCATAATGAAAGAAGTGCATCAGAAACCTGAAATATGTATGAAAGATAAAACATGTTGAGATATGTGTACAATTTGCAATTCATAGCATACACAGTTTGCAGGCAAAAATGATGATATTTTTAAGCAGTATAAAACGGCACATCAAAATTCTGAACTACCATGCAGAAATGCTGTCTATCTTTTTTTGTTTTTGTTGGATGTCATGTTATGTTTTATCCAAGTTGGAACTTTTAGCAGAAGGATTCTTTTGATAAATCATGGAAGAATTATATCTTATCAGGATTGCATATTATTGTACCATTTAATTGTTGCTTCTGTTGTTTAAGATCCAGTGGCTGTTATAAAAATTTGTACTTGATAGATCTAGGAAGATCACATAGAGTGAAGAATGGGATCTCAGTGCTCTCTCATCAATGTCTAAGACAAAGGATATCTTGTTAACATTGCTGTTGAGGATCATACAGTGACATTTATGTGCACACAGCATAAAGTATTCGTGCAGTATGGTGCAACAATGTCTGCAAGACCTTGGTTTGTCAGCCAGGCACCATTGCTTTCATTTTCCTTGACACTGTTGCTGAGGGATTAGGACCTACTGTGGGGACGTCTACAATGTATGGACATAGCAGTAGCACAGTGTCTTTTTCTGACAAGTCCTGGATCTGTATGTGGAGGCACTAAGGGAAATGCATGCTAGGAGCTGGCATTCTTCATCATCATACAGGCTCAACACCTCGATTGATATTACAGAGTGCCATCCCACGCACCTCTGGTCTGCATATCTTTAACCAGACACCATTATATTTCTGAGGTTTTAATGCATATGATTATGTTGTATCATTGAGGCTCACATTTCAGCAGAACAGTGTGAAATCCTTTGTTTTTTATGCTGTCTTATGTTTTGTCAACACATTAGGGTGTTTATCTTCTGCCTTGGCTAACACATTCTTCCGACTAAAATATGGTCAGTGATAGCAGATAAGCTGCACAACAATACCTGCTATCCAGTACGATGGTAAACTGTGGCATAGATTTGAAGCCACATTGACAATGCCCATCAACATTCACTTGATTTTTATCAAATATGGTCTTCTTGGTTTTGCTTCACCTTTTGAGTGCCAGTCACCATTTTTCGAATAACTTGAGAAGTGACATGCTTTGCAAGTTCAAATGATCTTCAAAATTGCTTGATAGAATCAAGTTTTTATATAGTAACTTGTTCAGTAATATCCCTAACTGTTAAGCTGATATTGCTTAGCACTAGTTCTCTGACTAGTTCTCTGATTTCTTCAATGTGTTTCTCATTAGGTGGAGTAGCTGGTCTATTGGACTGTTCATCTTCGATATATTTCCCACCTTCTGTAAATATCTTATATCATTCAAAAAGGTCTCTCCCGTTTTTTAATAACAAAGTTTTTTAATAACAAGTCTTCAAAGGCTTTTTTCAACATTTCACAGATTTTTATTGTGGAAATTCCATTTAAAATCAAAATTTAATGCTTGTGTTTTGTTCAATTATATTTTCTCTTCTTTATTCACTAAAAAAGAATTTATTTGAAAACAGTTTAAGAAGTGAAATGTGGATCGTTACCAGATCTGCATGAAAACTTTAACTTCTGAAAACCTTCTGCTATAAATTTCTTATTTATTGGTATTGACATATTATCCCATTGACTATAAAATTGTGACCAAGCAGTACGATTTAGCTCCAGGTGTACCTAATAACACTCATAATATTTGCAGTTTTGTGTGAGGAACCGTGTTTGATTCTCGATAGGCTGCATTTTGTTTTTATGAACAAAGATATAAATTAATTGTTACTGTTGTATTTTTGTCTTTGCATTTTGAGAAAAATCATTAAAACGTAGGATCTGCCTTCTATAGAACAATAAGCAGCGGATTGTTTCCAAAATTATGAGATCCTACTGTAAAAAAAGTACGAGTTTTAATGAGTAAAAAAAGTGTGAGTTTTAATGGTCAGCTGAATATGGCAAAAAAACATTGATAGATTGGAACAGTTACCTGTGGGAAGTTTGTATGCATAGTGTTTTAAACAGAGCTTTCTATAAAATTGGAGTACCTAACAAAACAGTAGAAATAGATAAAAGCCCTTTTATGAAGCACAAAAATGAAGCAGGTCGAATAATCATTGTTTCTAAATAAAGATGTGCCATTTATGAAGTATGCTATTGAAACTGAATCTTTTCCGTTACTTTTTAATCATTTTACTTTTTGTTAATAGTTTCAGAATCAAAGTGTTATGCTTGGTTTTATTCATTAGTAGTGTTATTATTTACAGTAGTCCACTTAAGTGTTATGCAGCTTAATTATTGTTTTCCTAAACAAACATCAACTGCAGCATGTGATGCAATTTCTTTTTACGTAGCTGTATTTTTAATATGTGTTGGTATATGGTCATGCTCAAAAACTCTTTAAGTTACCATAGGGGCATGCCATCAAGATTAATAGTTTGAAATAAATGAAGTAAGGCCCAAACAAATAGGACCTCTGTGGCCATATTTCAGAGGTTGTCTCCCGCATACTTGTCATCATATTAAGGAAGCATTATCCGATCATCACACTTGCGCCAAATTTAGTAGTAGCTGATCATTTCCTTTATGACTACTTCAGAGACAAATTAGTGTAAACATTTCTCATATCATTATTGAGCTAAATGACTGAGTTCATGTAAGTATGCTGTGAATTTCACGGTGGTGTTCCAGCATATATTGACAACATTGCTGTCTTGACTGAATTAATGTGTTTAGTCATGAGATAACTATCATAAGTGATATTTAAAACATGATGGTACCAAAATAGCAAAATCCTAACCTTCTATAATATATGTAGAAGGATTTGTTATAGCTTATGTAAGTAGTGTATTTCTAGTAAAAAAAATGCCAAGTTTTTGTCTAGTTTGTTAAGTGTTTAATATTTGTAAATTAAAATTATCTTCTGTAATATTTAATACAATTTTATTAACAGGTAAGAAATGTATAAAAGTTACACGTGTTGATATATTGATTTCAATATTTAGTGATGTTATTTAAGTTTTGTATGTTAGAATGTGTCAAAGTAATTATGAATAATTGAATGCACATTTATTACAATTCTGGTATATATTATTTTCAGCATATGATGATTGCTGCTTTATGAATGGTTATTTTTACATATTGGGAATATAAAAGTCATAATTTACGTGTAATTTTTATGTGTTCAAAAATAAATTGAAACATAAAGTTGTTTTGGTTTAGGTACTAAGCGTTTTGACAGTGAAAAGGCTGGTGATCGGGAAGTGCAAAGGACTATGTTGGAGCTTTTAAATCAGCTAGATGGTTTCAGTTCCAGTACAGATATAAAGGTATTTTTAATTCATATTTTTAAGGGTAATATTTATTTTTGTTTGAAAAATTTTAAACATTTCATATTTTCTGCTATACCACAAAATATAATTTTCAGTATATTTGTAAGATAAGAAAATTAAAAAACTAGTTAAGATTTTGTTTAAAGTAGAATCAAAATTAATAATTTTTTATGTGATTACTAACTATATTTCTCTATAGATCTTTATTACTTTTTTGATATTAACAATTTTTTGTGCATTTATCTAATTTATTTTTAAATTAAGAAGAATTAAACATTAGATAAGGATTCATTTTAATGAAAAATTTATTTTATTCTGAAGAATTCTGACCTAGATTTCTTCTTAAAATAGTAGAATATTTTCCCCTTAAATAGTTTTCTTCCTTCAGATTAAAATAATAATAATAATAATAATAATAATAATAAATAAATAAATAAAGCTTACCTAACCTTAAAATTTCTTCTTTAATACAGGTTTTTAGAACTTTATTGTATTTAATCTTTTATTTTTAGGGCATTTAGAGATTGCAGATAATCATGTAATCTAAAAGTAATGTTATACTATAATTTACCTTAAACCAGCAGATTTTTAATAGTTTTTAGTTAGCAAAAATTTTCAATTACATTTTCTCTTGTATCCATCATACACTTCTTAATTATTTCTGCTTTCAGACGATTAAAATTATCCCATCATAAATACTTTTGCAATGTGCAGTAGTAAAATGTTATAAATTTGTGCTCTCTTGTTAAATTTTAGTGCTTTCTTGTTGAGATTCTTTCTTGTTACACTTAGTTGCCAAAACTGGCAAACTTAATCTCCTGGTCTCTAATGTGAAAATTTCAATTTTCTGTAGAGGCTTACTAGATCATTTTAATAAGAAAGTACAAAAATTCTTCCCTTCCCCCTTTAATGATTTCTCTTTGTACATTCATTGTTCTGTAGGTTATAGCTGCTACAAATAGGGTTGATATCCTTGATCCTGCTCTTCTTCGATCAGGAAGATTAGATAGAAAGATAGAATTTCCTCATCCGAATGAAGAAGCTAGAGCAAGAATTATGCAAATCCATTCAAGAAAGATGAATGTTGAGTATGTGTCATTTAAAATTTAACCTTTCTGTGTTGAAAATTTTCAGTTATCACTGAAGTATGTTGCCTTATGAGTTACTGCTGGGTGATTGTTAAACATGCAATATGTAAAACTTTTAAATTAGCTTTTGATGTCTTCGGTCTTTGTTTCAAATTACTGATCCCACTAAAGCTTTCTGTATAAGTTAAATTTTGACAGGGTAATTTACACGAAGAATATATATATATAGAAATTGTGAATTTTGTTGTGGTTAATTTAAAATTTGATGAATTCACCCCCCCCACCACCCGATTTTAATTTAAAGAAAGGGAGTCTTTTTCTTACCTGTAAAGCATGCTTAAATACTTTTTTTTTTTTTTTTTCCATATTGAAATGAATAAGCATTAACTTATGCTCATGTGTTTCCTGTTACAGTCATACGTAGATATAGGAATCATGTAGGTCAGAATGTCTTTTTACAAGGGATGAAGAGCATATGTTTGTGAAAAATGCAACACCATGAAGGAATTGTCAGACTGCATGTTACCTGTGGTACAAATAAACAATCAAATTTACAAGATAAAAAAAAAAAAAAATTGGAAATCAGTACTTTGTGTATCTGCCATGCTGAGAATTAAGAGCCTGTACATGTCATAGCATTGAATAGTACAGGTGCTGAATCTAATACTGGCTAGTGTCAAATGTACATATGACTTTGACTTAATGCCAAGGTTCAGTCTTAGTATGTGCCCCACCAGCTGTGTGAGTGAGTCGCCGACCACTGAAATTTCAAACATGCTGAGTGCGTGACATATCCAGGGAATAAGTAAGTAGGCCATGAAAGAAGTGAAACCTGTTGTGGCATAAAGAAGGTCTATGCAGTCTGAGAAACGTGCACAGGCATTATCCTGCTGAAATACAGTGTCCGGAATATGTCAAAGAATTGGGAGGTCCTCTGGCTCCACAACTTCCCTTATGTAACGATCATTGTTGAGGTTGCCTGCAATATGCACTAGGCGAGATCGACAATTATACCCAATAGCTTCCAACACCATGATGCCAGGCGTTTATGCAGTATGGCGTTGGATAATAGACTGTGGAAGCAGATGTTCCTTTCTGTAACATCAGATGTGTACTTTTCCATCATTGTATACTCCAGTCTGTAGCAAGAAAAACACTGTTGCCACATGGCATGCCACGCATTGTATTGCCGTGCTAATTGAAGTCAGAGGCATCTGATTCATTGACAGGGGAACCCTATGTAGAGGAAACCTTGCACGCAGTTCATGCTGCAGCAGACTAAGATGAACCTTGAAGCTAGAAAAGACAACACGTGAAGGATACTGTACGATCCGTCACCGCTTGGTGAATGAGGTGTCTGTCGTCCCATGCTGTTGCATGCCTCACTGTTAGGATTTTGTCTTGTTTGGTTCTCCTCTGTCCATGTCTTCCAAATACGCATCACTGTTGTGGCATTACTCTGCGTGGGGGCTGTGAGTGCTAGGTATGAAAGTCCTCCCTCTCACTATTGGTAATGTAGCTTCTTTCGAACTCCATTAGGTGTTGGCACCCTTCACAGTTGGCGAGGCATATTGAGCACTAATTAAATGTTCACAGCAGATAGAGAACAATAAACAGATTTCAATGCAGCTTGGCATTCCTTTATGTACATGGAGCAAGCAGCCGCTTCTCATTCCACGCATGTGCAGGTGCTGTGTAATTCTAATCATTTGCATGTTTTTATATTTTATGTAAGTTTGGCTCGATTTTCGTGGTGGTGCAGTTTTCACAAACAGCAATGTATAAACTACTGGCAGCTCCTGATTAACTGGAGTTATGCCAGAGAGAACATCTATAATGACAGTTAACATGTTCACTGCCAGTTACGAGAATACTCGTTGTTGGCAAAGTGAGTTTATTTGCCAGCGATAAGGTAGTTCGTTACTGTCGCCTTGTATAAATCACTGAGTACAAGTGTTACTGTAACAAATATATGCAGTATTTAGGTGTTTGGCATGCAGGAAGGGGTTAATATGCTTAACATATTGAAATAGATCATTTATTTCTCAAAAAGTAGATACAAAAACTAAATGTTTAGATTGCAAAACTATTTCTTATTTTGTTTCATTTATTTATTGGTTTATTTGCATTTGAAATTTTATAAACGGACTGCTCAAGTTCTTGTTCAGTGACGCTCCCACAGTTTAGTAAGGAATATTAACGTATCACATGTGCAGGCATCTTGTGCGAATGCACAGAATGTGCGAGTATTGTTTATCTAGTTTCAAGTTATCTGGTAGTTGGCACAGGGAGCAAAAATATTATTTCATTTTCCAGTTATGAGTACACTCATGTGAATTTATTTACTGCTGAAAGTAATCTGTTGTATTTATAATTAAATAATAAAACAACAGAAAATATTTAAAACCACAAAAATGCAAGTAAAGTCTTGGCACATGGAAACGGATGCACCACATCAGTTTCGGCAGCGAATGTGTTTTAAAAAAAATGAGAAGTAGAAGTAACCCATATTATTATTGACAGAAATTCACTATTAAAAATTTACTTGTATTTTTGAACATATGAAGCTGGGGAATAAGAATCATGTGGTCAGTAAATCAGTATAAAAATTCTCTGTCTTTGGCATATCCATGCTCCCTCATTTTTTGGTTTCATTCTGTGCCTGCTGAATGAAAGCAGCAATAACAAATGATGTCTGTGTTTCTTCCTTAATTCACAGTGCATATGCTGCTTGTTTTTGTGTACATTGCTGTTGCATTTCAGTTGTGAATTCAATATGAAACTGAAGATTAATGCTTTACACATGATTTAGTCTTGCTATTAAGAAAGTTACTTTTAATGCATAATCTCACAATAATTTTATATGCAGGATTACGTACAATTAAATTATATATTGTTGAGAATAAAAACAAAATCCAAATACTATGCCATTGTCTGTTATTGTTGCTATTTGCCTGTATACATTTTTCTTTCTCTTTTTCCATTTTCTATACTTGGTTTTATTTTGCAGATAATCTGTGATAATACTTTTTTTTTTTGTCATTCTGTAAAGGTTAAACTTTTTTTTAGACAAGACCCTACTAACTCGCAACCTAGTTAATTCTACTCACAAATATTAGGTAGTTGATTACTTTACATGTTTTTTCCTAAGCTTTATTTTTTTGTAAAAGCAAATTGTATATCAGCGGGAAACTGAAATATATTATGAAAGGGGGTTGTTTCTTAAACTCTATTATAAGCAACATTCTTTGCAGTTTTATTTGCATTTTGAGTTCTGGTTTTCATTATAATCCCTTCCATAATATAGCATATAAGGCATTACTTGAAAAGGAGTTCCCTCTTCAAATATTATCTGAATTATCTCAAATATTTTTTCATCTCTAGAAATTTTGAGATGCAAGAGTTCATTGTAATTTTTTTCTTTAGTTACTAGCTTTGCTAATTTTTGTTGTTACGTGTTAACCACTTCCCTTACAAATGTTTTTGAAAAAGATTGCAAAAAACCATCATGTTTTTTATTTTATTACTAAATACAACGAAACAAATCAAAATATGTAGGGTTTTAAGTTGAATTTAAAATTTTTTGAAGGTGTAAAAAAGCATTTAGTTTTAGTTTACTATCCTGAGTTATCTCGGGCAAACGAAAAAAAATTAAATATTAGTCTTTGTATGATAGTTTTTGAAACAAGAGAGAACACAAAGTGATACCTGACATTCTGTACACTGGTATCTGGTCTCTTTTCTTACTGTCTTAGTGCTGGAATCTCTTTTATAGGAGCCAGAGTATACTGCCTCGTTGGATTTAAATTTTTTTTTCCAGCTCTTCATAATCACTATCTGAAAAATCATCGCTTTTGCTGTCTTGCATCACCACCATTATTTTACTTTTTTACAACGCAGGTATCCTTCTTTATACATTACTAATGCATACTATACAACAGGGAAACACATGACCAGTCCCGTCGAAAGAACTGCACAACCAACAAAACTTGGCAAACTGCCAATAGGGTTCGTACAGTCCTTAAGAGTCCTTAAAAGTCCTTAAGTTTTTTGGAATCGATTTTTGGTCCATAAAAGTCCTTAATTTCGGCCAAAATCAGCAGAAGGTCCTTAATTTTAATCATCGGAAATAGCTGTCTGTTTTTTTATGACTGCCATTTTGAGTGTGAATTAGCATTTTGGAGGAATATTTTTGGTGATTCAACTGACAGATATGGTTATCTTTTGAATGGGTGAATGAATGGGTTATAATTCGTTCCTATTTCTAATATAAATTGTGGGATTTTCGAGTTTTATAGTAAAAGAAGTGCAGCATAAGTATTTTGAAATGATTTCATTTTTTCTAATGAAGAGCTCTTAAACAACTTTTGGCTTTTCGCGATGTGAATTCTTTTATTAAACGACTCTGAATTCGGTGACTTCTCAGCATTTTGGCGATTTTAAGATCAGTTTCTGTAGAAAATTTTTAATTTTGAGATCTGGGAATTTTTTGACATTTTTTTTTTCCATTGTAACATGGATAATTTTCATTAAAATAGTGGTAAAATATTGAAATTATGTTTAAAAAATAACATTAAAATAAAAAGTTTTTAATTTTCGCTGTCATATTATAAAGTTTCATTTTGGCCACTTATTATACAATATTTTGAATCTGCAAAATAAGCAAGGTATACGAAACAATTAACGAAACAGTTTTAGCAAAAGCAAAATAGCTATGTAAATAATTTAAAATGTCTTTTTAAATTTTTTCATGGTAAGAGTTTTTCCAATGTAATTGTCTCAGAGTATTCAAAATTATCAGAATATTCAGTTTTCTCTATAAAATTAATTTTACATTTTTCCCACTGATATTTTTTCTCAAAATATTTCTGGCTTTTTACTGTTACAGAATTTTTCTTTAGGATTTTAGACATTGCAGCTTAGAAAGTTTAGAAGGATTTGAAGGCAAAATTTATAGACCCAAGATTCTAGAAAATTACAGAAACATGTATCCATGCTATTAACACGTAACGAATGTATTTTGCAGAAAGTTTACAATGTATTTCTTACTTTTTGGAGAAGGTCTGGAAGAATAAAGAAAACATAATATTTGAATGTTTTACTTCTGATACTAGAATCTTTTTCTTAACACGTTTATCTTCCCTTTATTTTCTCTAATTTTCACTAGACACAGACATGGAAAATATAAAAAATGCTTTTATTCTTATCAGAAGGACAGGCATTATAGAAAGAATTTTTTTTTTTTAGTATAGAAATTGAAAACTGAAAATTTAAATGATTCATATTATATGTCTGAATGCATCATACTCAGGGCTGGCACTAGGCATTTTCCCACCTGATGCAATCTCTGCGGATCCTAAATTCTGCTTCCAATGCCTGCTCTGAATTCTAAAAGTTTTGCCATTTCTAGATTTTGTTGCTTGGTGTGTCACTAAATTCTAAAAATTCTGCCACACCGTCTCTGTAACCAGCCCTTACCATATATATTTCATATTGCTTCTGAATGTTCATATTACTAAAGATATAAAATTAGCAGCTTTTTCTATGCTTTCTAAATTTAGTGTTTTTAAAATAACAGAAATCTTTAATTTAAATTCTAAAATGAAAAGGAAACGTGCTGAAGAAAGATTCTTCAAAGATATGGACTGCTATTAGTATGTACAGTTATTATTATGTAAATTACCCAGTTGTTTATAATTTCAGCCTTTACTATAATTTCCCATTTCTGTTTTCTCACCAGAATGCAATTCACTTAGATAGTTTTTAAACTGAGGTGTATGTAGTGTAAGACAGAGTGTGTTTCTGTTCTCCACATACTTGCTGCATTAGTTCCTGTCCAAAATGAGACATAAAAAAATCAACATAAAGCTAACTATTAATTTAGAAGTAAAACAACAATCTTAATAAGTCTAACTGTTAGTAAAACGTAAATAAAATGTCACTTATCTTCTTTCTAATATGTCCAACTATTATAAGTGTAAAATATTTAATGCTACTTGATAAATTTCATAAGTTTTATTTTATTCTATAACTTCTTAATAATTATGTTAATTAAGTTATGTTTAATAGTAATGCATCCTACTTTTATGTTTAGGATGGTATTACAAAAATGAAGTTCAGGCACGGATAGTATTTTTAATTGAATTTGTTCAGTTCTCATTTGCTCATAGGTCCTTAATTTTTTCATTAATGGTCCTTAAAAGTTCTTAAAAGTACTTAATTTCCGTGTGCAGAAAAGCGTACAAACCCTCGAGTAAAACCATGATAAAACAAATCGTACTAACAAATTCTACTTTGCCCGAGTTTTCTCGGTATAATAATTAACTGCAATATAAACGAACCTGAGATAACTTGGGATAATCAGGCAAGCGGTTAAATACAAGTATTGATCTAATTTTTGGTACTTAAATTTGACATATGTAGATAGGATAATTGCACATTGTTTTCAACTTAGTTTTGAAAAAAAAAAAAAAAAAAAAAAAAAATGATGCTAGGTAGTTAAATAAAACTAATTTCCAGAATTTGATGTCTAAAGTAAAGAGTTATGATTGTGTCAGATTTTCATAGCTTTTTTGCCAACGAACCAAGCTAGCAGCCTGTTAAAAAAACATTTTTTTTTTTTTTTTGAAAAATATATATTCTTTTTTAAATAATTCTGAATTCGTTTTGCTTTCTAATAAATTAGGTTTATTTTCCTAAAAGGTAATGTGTTCTTTTTTAAGGATGCAGATATTAGTGTATTTCTGTTTTGAATATCTAATGTATGACATTAAATCAGCACATAAAATTCTAATTCTTTATCATAATTTTTTTCTTTCTGTAATTTTAAACTTATTAAGACTGTAATGATTTTAGGCTTTTCCGGTTTAGCAAAATGTTTTAGTAACTTAGCAAGCTGTTATAATACTAATGATTGTAATGTATATAATTTTTTTAATTTTTGCCTCTCTTTGTAACTCTACGACTTTGTTTTAGTGTTAGTTTTTGTTTTTCATTTCACAGATTTTTAATAACATTTGTGTTTTTTAATGTTATAAAATTTTTAATATTTTATTTTTTTATAATCTAGTCCTGATGTAAACTTTGAAGAATTGGCTAGGTGCACAGATGACTTCAATGGTGCGCAATGCAAAGCTGTTTGTGTAGAAGCTGTAAGTTTGTTGATAAATAGTTCCTTATGTATGAAAGTTGCTTTGTGAATTTCATGCTACTTCAGTATATCATTTTTTTTTTTTTTTTGAATATTTTAACTACTCAATTTTTGCATTAAATGAAATATCGAGCTACCTTCTCCAGTTAATCTTAACAGATTTAAGCAAATATCAAGTTATAGTTTCTGTTCTGCAGTGGTTAACTCTGATGTTAAAATGCATGAAAAATTCACTTAATAAGTGTTTTCTGTTTCTCCATTTTTCTAAAATTTATATTCAAATCTTATCTTTTGTATAATAAACATTTCCATCTTTGGAGAAGCAGAATTTATTTCCAGTATCCAATATAAGTTGAGCACACTAATTGAACACTTACAGACTTGTAAGGGGTCAGATAAATTTTTTGGGGGGGGATTACTGATATGTTAGAATATACTTAATTAACTACCTCACCACACCTTTGTTCTATAAATCAGTACATTGATCTGATACAAATTCACCACAAATTTAAAGGAAAACCAAATAAAATTAAAAAAAAATTTTTTTTAAATATTTACAAACAACATTTTTATTACAATCATTAGTATATTTTTATTTTATACTATCTTGTCTTCAGAAAAATCATCAATGCTGCTTATGAAAAACAAATTGCAACTGAGTGGATTTGCATGTCGTGGAGCTGAAGGTTGTTACCATATTCATATTGCATGATAGCTGAAATAGGAGAACCTGAATAGTGGTTCACATGCTCAGCTGTTTAAATCATAATCTGAAAAGTGCTTGAATAGTTTTTCTTTCTGCTTCGTCTTTCTTTCTTCTTTTTCTTATTATTATTTACCTCATAAACTGTAAATTAGCAGATGGTACAAATCTTACAATCTTCAGAAAAAACATTCTGCTGTTAAGTTTTTTTAAAAATTATATTTAATCTATTGTGGCAATGAACCTTATTTGTTTTGGGCAGTAAATTTGTATTCAGGAAAAGCACTTTTCATATTCATTTATTTGAACCATGATTGAGGCTAAATGTCAACAAATTGTAATAAAAAGTACACAAAAGACAATTAGAAATGCCTTGTCAGCACATGAAATTATCAGACAGTTAGTATAATAGATATCTGATAATTTCATCTCAAAACAATAATATAGGTTTATATGAAGACCAGAAAATCTAAAATTGCTGTTGTGGAAGTTAGTTATGGTTAGTTTAAATAAATGCTTTTGAATTTTTTTTTTTTTTTTTTTTTTTTTTTTTTTTTTTTTTTTTTTTGCCGCAGTGAATGTGAAGTTCTTAAAAGTCTGCATTATATTTGCTCCAATCAAATTTAAACAGTTGTTTTTATCATAAGTCGAGCCTCTTAAGTCTTTCATTATTACTCTAAGTTATAGATGTTGGTTCTGAAATGTGCATTTCCTTTTGTAATTCAACAGCTTAACTTCTTTTTCCAACTTAGAATTAACTTTAGTAATCCAATATAAGTTGGATTTCTAAGTCCAACTTAGAAACTTTAGTAGAATTTTGTAGAACTTTTAAATCTTGTCAATGATTTATTTTTTGTACCCTTCTATACTTAGTAGAATTCATTAGAAAATGTAATTTAGTAAAATTACAAGACTTTAGTGTACATTACAGAAACTTAAATGTTAAACTGTTAGTAAAACAAGTGAAAAAAAGTTAGAGGAGACAACACAAGTTTTCAGGATAATGATGCTTCCACATATTTGGATGCATATTTTTGTAATAATATCAATTATAATCATTTGTGAATATATCAAACATATTTGGATCATGTTTAGCATTTCAGATATGTTTTGGAAGAACATGAATATATTGCTATCAGTGATTTAAAGTGTTTAATTTTGAAACATCATTACTATTCTGCATAAATTAACAGAGATTTATGCTAGTAATTAATCTACCCCCCTCCATACGTGCATAAAAAAAAATGGGAAAGAATGAAAAAGGTGACAAGACTTTTCCTCACCCCTGTTATTTTTAGTGCTAATGTATTCAATAACGAACTAAATGAAAGAAAGAAATTCATTTCAAAGCAAGAATAGCTGTGTGCAGGCAAATGTATAATATTCCAGGCTTTTAAAATTTGTAACATAAAGAAACAGAAATTGGCACTTTAACGGTGAACGTTTATAATGATATTATTGGTTAATTTGCATAATATTTATATATGAAAGTAATTTCAGCCAAAAACATTCAGAGTAAAAAATATATATGTTTAGTAACAAATAAGATTATAAATTTTAGTATAAAAATAAACAAATTGTGGAAAAGGTTGATATGAGTACTTGAAGTAGTGCACAAATGCTTATAAATAATTGTATTAGTAAAATAAAAAAAAGTGTTATACAGTTATAGGGTTTTCCTTCTTTTACGTGGAAAATCATAATAAAGATTTGTAGATTTAATAATTAATTTAACTGAATGAAAATATTATATATTAGTGATTAACTTTGCCAGTACTTGTCTCACAGTCTTGATAGATGGTTCTGTGAGAAAATCTTTACCCCTTCAACAAACCTTTCAAATTTAGAAATAGCGAGAAATTACAGAGCTAAATCGGTTGAAAATGTAGGATTTGCTAATCTGATAATAGCATGTTTTCTCTCTGTGTGTCTCTCCCTCTCTTTTCTTTTTTCTTAACCAAAAATTGTCTCACAAAGAGTATTTTAGAGACACAAACTTTTGGAAATTTTTTGTATTTCCAAATCATTTCTTCAGTTAAAATTAGCCTAACTGTTTCTTAATTAACTTGTAATTCTTTAGCTGTCAATACTAGGCATAACTATTTGTCAGGTCATATAATATTTCAGTGTCTGTTAATATTTAATGTCCATAATTTATATTCGCTGTTTGTCTTACATCTTCTTACCACCTTTTAATCTCTTATGCTCTAATGTGCTTAGTTTTTTTTCAATAGCATATTCACCATATGCAGTATTCAGTAAGTCTGATGTTTCAACATCTTCCCATTCCCCAATTTTCAGACGAAATTTAATGTTAATATAGTACTTTTGGTTTCAGTCATCTATTTTTATGCAAAATGGCGCATATAGATATCTATGTTATGTCTAATGACTAAACTAGCACAGATTTCAGTTACTTGAAATTTTTCCACATATTACTTCAGACATGTTCAAACCTGTATATTTATGTAATTTTGTTACATTTAGGGTATAAACATTCCAGGAACTAAATTATTGCACTTTTAATAGTTATTAATTTATAGTGTACATTGCCTTGAATTTCTTTGTTTCAGATCTCTCGATTCAAATTCATACTATTACTTTTTTTATTCATAGTAATGAAATTTGTTTTCTGTATGTTTATGCTGCATTAATTTTTATAACCTTTTGTAATATGTTTATATTAAGTTTGCCATAGTTACTGTTTGGTGTATAATTTTTTTGTAACGTAACTAAAATTTTAATTTATATGGAGTTCAGCTTGAATGCAACTGACATAAAGGCACCAACAAAACTTATAACACATGCTTATTTTATCTGTACTCTGCAGCCTTGTTTGCAAGTTTGAAAATATAACTTATAATACATTTCTGAAATTCATACAAATCGCTCAGCTGTGAGTGAATGAGAATACGAGCCAGCTTCCCTTAAAATGTGCTATACAAAAGCACTGGCTTCCTCTTAGAAAGAAAGCTTTTGCATGCCTTAACATAATTTATTAAGCAAACTGTAATATTGTCTCTACACTCTGAAAATCATGTGAATATCCAAGTGGTGTAACACGTATTGTACAGTGAGCACCATTTAATGTGGTCACATTTATCCATGGCTATTTTCCTTACATTAACTAAGTGATAGTATCAAACGATTAAAAAAATCTTAAAAATAGTAGTACAGTATGACTAATTTGGTCTAAATATAACTAGAAACATATAAATAAATACTTTCACAACATTTTAATTTAGAAAATGCAAAGGTTCATTTATGAACTGGTCATAGTGCCTTTTATGCATAAATATAAATAGTAAGTTTTTTATTATAATAAGTTTATAAATCTTTTACTCAAAGTTTAATTTATTACCTGCTGATAATGTTTCTGGAAATTATTTGACTGATGCTGTAGACAATACCTCTAATCTGAATACTTATAGGGCATCCCACTTCTTAGTATTTATAGGAAATTCATCAATTTCATCTTCAAAAAGTTTATCTCATGATGTGTTTCAATATTTTCTTCTATGGTCAATGTTGCAACTTGAATTCTATCCTTACATGTGTTAAATTCCTCACAATTCATATTAGTAGGAGATTGATTTTGCTTTTTCTTCTTTAGATTCCTTTATTTCATAATTCATTAAAAGGTTGGCATGATTAAAGCAGTTCTTTATTTCCTTTTCTAATGCATGTTCAGTAAATGCAGTGAATCAAGAACATTACTTTTCTTCGCTAATTCATTTGCACTTATATCCATATTATAAAAGACTACAATAATCATCTCACAACAATAATTTTCTTTCATTCCTGTAATAATCCATCGATCACACTTTGAATTAGGGCTATGGCAGTATGCTTAAAAAGAACAGTTACGTTATGCACTGTACACTGATATTACCTATGGATATGGAGATACTACTGTATATATTCTATTTTAACATATTTTTCAAAAAATGTGTATTAATAAGTTTGTTTACCTTCAGAATACTCAATTGATGTCATCATTTTCTATCATGACAACAGTTATATTAGTTATTGATAGTGATAAATGCATTTGATGCATTTCCTAATGTGCAGAACTGCATAGCAAGAGTCACAGAAGAAAAATATAATTTATGTTAATGAATTTTTTAGTGGAAATCATAATGTTTCTTTTATCATGCTGAGCAAATAACTATTTATTGTATCACATAATGTCATTCATAAACAGGATACATTCTTTTTGGTCATAAAAATTTATTGTAGGAAGGCATGTGTAATGCATCTAATTTGTTGAAGAACACAATTATATGTTAATTGTTCTTTGATTTCCTAGGGAATGATTGCACTGAGGAGGGGAGCTACTGTTGTAACACATGAAGATTTTATGGATGCTATTCTGGAAGTTCAAGCTAAAAAGAAAGCTAATTTGAACTATTATGCTTAAGTGTCTAAATTAAAATTCTTGTAGTTCATTTTTTTATGTTCATTCATGTTTTTTAACTGTGCGCTGAAAATAAATTATATTTTCATTGGTTAAAAATTAGTGTTTGACTTCTACATTTCCCTTTCATGGCTGTAAAAATTACATGTATGGAAACACATATTAAATTGCATACAGATATTTTTATTTGATAGGTAAATAAATGATTAATAAATTGAAATTTTTGGATAGCTGTTGGTTACAAAATGATCTTGTAATTCATTAATCCCTGGTGTTGAGTCCTTACTTTTGATGAGTTAAATTCCTGTAAAGTCTGTTTTTTAAGTTATGATCCACCTAATTGTATAGGTGAAAGAGGGTTTGTAGCGGTCCTTACAAGTTCTTATAAGTCCTTATATATGAAAATAAAATATAAAGGCCCTTATAAGTGCTTACTTTTTCTTTAAAGCCCCCCCCCCCTCTTTTTTATGAACGTGCATTTTTTCTCCGCACCAAAGCCGAAACTAAATAAACAACTTTTCTTCCTTAGATGGAACTTCAGATGGTAAATCATACTCCCGGAAATAGCTTTATCCCCTTTCTCTGCATTAACGTAAACTTTGGTGCGGGCGAGAGTACAGACAGGTGCATGTCGTTCTATTGGTCAAAGAATTGCGAAAGCGGTAGAAAATTCCGGTACATTCGTATTCTTTTCCTCCCACCCAAAAATACTACACATGTTTGGATTTCTATCAAGATTTTAATAATTTGAATTTTCTTCCACGTGGTCGGTACATATTCACATTTATTATGATCGTTATATTAATATTTATAATAATATAGTTGCAGTAACTGCTGAAGTATATAAACTTCCAGAAATGGGTAAGTGTATTTTAACAGAGGTTAGCTTTCTAAGGAATAATATTCGGAATGGTTTAAGGAGAAAGTAATCGAATAGTTAAAATAATTTAATTTTTTTTTTCCAATACATTATACAGTATGGAAGTTGGGAGGTCCTCCCCTTTCTCCACAAAATCACGAATATTGAAACCGTTACAGCTCGCTGCAAAACAAGCAACGGATTTTTTTTTTTTTTTTTGGTCACTTTCCAATTTGGATTGAATAGGATTAAAAGTTCTGCAGTCTACCAACCCAAGAGAAGAATGATTCTATTCTGGAAATTTAACACAGTCTGTTCAAAATTAGAATGAAAAATCCCCCAGATTAGTAAGTCTCTTTCTTTTCCTTTATTTATTTTTTATTCTCTGAATACTGGCAGCTGTTGATTTCCGATTTCGAAATATCACGTAAGGAAGAATTGCATTGCGCAATAATGTTTGCGATATTTTGCAGAGATAATTAATTTTGATGTTCAGTGAAATTTGCTTATGAACATTTAAAAGAGTTTTACTATTTAGCCGAAAAATCTAAAGACAGGTCCATAATATCTTTACATGCTTATAATGTGCTTCTTCAAGCTATAGCTGAAAAAATCTTCAGGACATACTGAATCAGATCACCAGAATATTAGACTTACTAAGATTTCTGTCAACTGTATGCAATGCAAAAAAGTGTAGCAAAAATGGAACATGAATTCCTTTTGATGTATAGGAATTGTAGTAAATTGCGGTTTGGTATTCTTCATTTCTTTTTAGGTACCAAAATAATATACGGGGAGTACAAATAAGTCTGTGTTATTTTTGTCAAAAATTGGCCATTTATTATGAAAGAACAGTATGTTATGTTTAATTCAAAATTCTATCCATCACTAACCACTATTTTTCCCCATCTTTCTGGCAGTATACAGATATGGTGTCGGAAGAATGCCTCATTCTTTAAGGCTATCCACAAGTGAATCCAGTTTTTGCTATCTTCATATGATGTGAAGCACTGCTCTGATAGGCCATGCATCATCACTCAAAACAAGGGGGGGGACTTCTCATTTGAGTGTTTCCAAGTAAGTTTTGACTGGTGCCACAACATGTGGGTGAGTGCTATTGTGGACAAGAATAATTTTGTCATGTCTGTAGTAGTAGAGTAGTGGGTGCACTTTTCTTGAGTACTCAGCTCAGTCTCATCAACTGTGTTTGGTAGAGAGCCTCAGTAACAGTTTCATTGAGTTTGAGCAACTCATAATTATATGACAGCAAGTTGATCCCACCATATACACAGTAGGATTTTTTCCCACGAATGTCGATAGTGAAGCATAGCCAGGTGGTTCCCATGATTTCGTCTTCTTTGGGTTTTCATAGTGGATCCATTTTTCATCACCAGTGGTTATACAATGCAAGAAACCCCTTGGTTTATGCCTGGCAAGCAGCATTTCACATGTAAAAAATTGTTTTTCATCGTTTCTCGACTTCAGTTCATATGGAACCCAATTTCCTTGCTTATTAATCATTCTGAATGATTTTATATGATGTTAAATTGCTTGTTGAGTCACTCCTTGTGTTAGTGCAAGTTCTACTTATGTTTGTAAAGAATCTTCATCCACTAATGCTTCGAATCCTGCATCTTTTATCCTTCCGCTGTGTTCTTTGACTTGAAATTCACTATTCTTAAACGTCTGGAACCACTAATGATAGCTTCTCTCACTTAATGCAGCTTCACCATATACTTTTGTAAACAATTGATGTGTCTCAGCGACAGATTTCTTCAAATTAAAGAAGTAAATAAAAAGTTCCAGCAAATGATGCTCATTCAGCTCAAAACTCAACATTCCCCCCCCCCCCCCCCCAAATGAAAAAATATATGATGCTAATACACAGTCACTAATATTTCAAGGTTATATAGTTAGCAAATGTCCAACCTTACACTATGATGTTTTGCATCAGACAGTTTTAACCATAACATACCGGTGGCACCATTTTCGTCAAACCGCAGAGACGTATTTGTACTTCTAATACACTGTTGTGTGAAAAATCCAGTCTTGTATAATAATGGCTATCAGGTGCTAATCCTACCTTTAAAAAATCAGATATTCATGGGAATAGAATTTAATTGTGCACTTGCTAGAGAATAAAAGTGTAATTCATTAAAAACTGTTCAAATGTGCTAAAGCTATAAATTCAGAAGTATATATATATTTTTTCACTGCTCTTATCTGTATGCAAAAATTGGATAAGCCACCTACCAAAGCCATCAGAAAAATAATCTTGTTTTGTAGTGATTCCTTATTCTTTATGAAGCAAAAATATCACAGTCTTTGGCTGAAAACACCCATTTCATCTATCTTACTACCCAGACATAACTTCTTTCAGGTGCAGCCTGCATTTTCGTAATGGTAGTGCTGTTTAATTTTTTTTTAAATTATATTAATGAATTTAAGTTAGCTTTATATGTATTAAAAATAGTGAATGAGTTTTTAAGTTTCACTCTTAATATTACAAATACTGTTGGTGTTTGTACGGGGTATAAGTTCACACTCAAGTTTATTTTCTATTTAAAGGTGTTTCTGCTTTTTTTTCTATTCTTAAATTTTATTTTATGTAACTTGTAGAGATATTAGGTATTTTTTGGAAGTAGGCAAGATGAAAAATGAGCAATCGCCTTCGCTGGGAATTGAACCACAGACTTCTGGAATACTGGCCCAGCGTGCAGAACCACTACACCACAAAGGCATGCTAGGAAGGTGGGAGAAATACCTTATATACTCCCCCTCTTAAAGGGCGACTTTTTTTTTTAGGGGATCCAGTCGCCAAATCCTGGGTGAGGAGAATCATCATTCAGCACCATTTTAGTTCAGGCACCACTGTAGAGGAGATATTAGGTATTTTTTGGAAGCAGGCAAGATGAAAAATGAGCAATCGCCTTCGCCGGGAATCGAACCACGGAGCTCTGAAATACTGGGCCAGGGTGGAGAATCATTACACCACGAAGGCACGCTAGGGCGGGAAGGCGGGAGAAATACCTTATAAACTAAGGATCTTTTCTTGATGGCTTGTATATTAAAAGGTCTAAACTTGCTCCAGTATTAGAGCTAGCGCTTAATGTGTGAAATAAGAAATGCCCTAATTGTATGGAAAGCCATCAGAAACTGTAAACAAAAGTAAATTAATTAAATAATAAATAAAAAAAAATATGAAAGCTTTCAGATTTTATATTATGCCCAAAGGGTGTTTTTTAACGTTTTGTGCGTTACCTTTATTAAATATCATATTCTTCACACTTAAAGCATAAAATTCAATTCAACAGCAATATCACAAAAAATTGAGAAGAGCATATCTTTAGAATTTCTGATACACAATCTCTCGTGCTGAAGATAATAGTTTTTTTTTTTTCACGTGCAGTGTTGCCATTGCTGGCTTTGAAAACGTTGGGTGTCTTAATCAAAAACTCATAAATGCTTAACAAAATATGAAATAGATAATAAAACAAACTGCAAATTTGGGCTTCCAGATGCCCATATTCGGGTGGAGACGTACGTTATTCAAAATTTGATGGCTCTAGATACAGTTGTTTTATCACAGTGCAAGAAACATACATACATTCATGCAGATTCTTCATTATTTAATTTCTTTAAATGTAACACAGGGCTCTAATATTTCGCGGCAACAATTCGAAAAGTGAAATTAATCCCCCCTCTGGACAAATTGCCCCTTTGGGCTAATAATGAATAATTGAAACCAAGCAAATCATAAAGGGATAAAAATTTTAATGAATTAAATTATTGAATGGTATATAAATAAGTTAATTAAATTATCATAAAATGCAAGTGAATAATAAAGTTTTAAAAAGTTCTAAAAATTAAGTGAAATAATAAAACAAATAAATAGAAACGACTCATGGTACCGAGGATATAAGAAAGGTAAGTAGTTTGTTCAATATTTAGTTGCATTCAGAGGAAATTATATCTTTGTTTTGGCTTTTAATCTGTTTAAAGGCATTTTGAGCAGGCATTAAAATTTCCTCTTCCTGAAAGGATTTTTATCTTAACTACTCCAGTTTTTCCTTTTTGTTCTTCATAATGAAATTGAGGCATTCATTCAGTACCACTTTTACTAATGCTAAGTAAAATGATGTTCTAGTAACAGAATTTTCTGTTAATATTACACTTCCATATGCATTATAAAGTACTGATTTTCTATATTTTCAACTCATGCCTTGCAAAGTGTAAGCAGTTTTCCTCTTCAGAGACGTAGAAATAACTAAACATCTGTTGAATATGTCTTTTGAAAGCACCTCTGTTTTATTTCAGCAGTGTTTCAGATTTTTTAGAAAAGGTACTCCAGTTAATTTTAAGATTTAATACGTTATCATATGGAACTATGAAAGAAACTCAAATAAGCCAGTCTTAACTAAATGTGCAGTACAGTGTAAATCTCGAAGCAGAAAACTAGCCTTTGTCTTAAAAAAAATAACAATAAACTACGAAATTAAATGTTAAGCAACTAATGCTGTCTTTCAACGATAAAAAGACCACATGCAGTTACGCGAATTACACCAGTCCGGCACGTTGAGTGGAAGGAAAGGAGGCGAAGGAATAAGTTCCATATGCCCGTGTAAAATATTTCGTTAACTGGTGTAGTCTCTGGGTAGAAAGAAAGGCGATATGGTAGCGCCCAGTTCGTTTTGTTTTAAAAGCTGCATTGTCTTAAACATGGGGTACATGACTTAAAATTTAAAATTGTGAAAGAGGAGTTGTTGTTTTTTAATGAAATCGTATAATCTGATTATTTGAAATACGCAGCTTTGCAGTGAATAATAGCTTATATTTAGAATCAGAAATTTAAAATAAAGAAGGTACCAGAAAAAAAAAAAAAAAAAAAGATTTGTTTTCAGAATTAAAGAAATATGATAATACCCTAATTAGGAATCTTTGAAAATGTTTGAACATATTAGAATATTTTTAGATGCAATGAGATTACTCTGCATGTAATATAAGTGTACCGGTACAGAGGTAAAGAATGAACAGTCATTTTTATTGGAAGTTTTAAATCCAAAATAATATTTTTTTTGTTTGTTTTGGAAAAGATTTAAAAGAAAATAAAAACAAGACGTTTTAATATACTTCAAGAGCAGTGCATATTATTTTTGTTTCGATTATTAATTTTTCAGCATTATATTGGAGCGTAATGGCATTTCATTCAATTTAAGTAAGCAGTGAAAAAGTTTCATAAGTTAAGATTTTAATGAATTTTAATTAGATTTTAAGATGTATGTAAAAATTATCTAATTATAGTTTGTGGAATTATATATATATTTTTTTTGCTAGGTAATATCTTTTATTATTTTTCTCCCAATGTTTTATGAAAACTTAAAAGCTTTTCAGGTAACACTGAAGTTGTTAATAATGTCTAAGTGGTAGACGTAATGAAATTATTATATATTTTTTTAACCTCGATAAATTTCTTTGAAGTTAATATCTTTATTTTTTTAACCTTAATTACTGAAAGCGTACTTCAAAAGAATTAATAAAATCTCTCCCCCCCCCTTTTTTTTTTTTTAAGAAAATATTTGTGTGCTAATCATAAAAGTAATTAATTTAATAAAAAGGAAGTAATGTTTTTAATAATGTGATGGAGAATTCTGAAACTTTGGCCTAAGTCAACCGGCAGCCCATCTGATATTCGAAAATCTGGATAATTAGGTCGGGTTTTTTCTATACATCAAATATATATTTAGTGTTATAAAAATAAGGGAATTTTATTTTTTGTTTATAAAAAATAGTGAAAAAATTGTAAATAATTTAAGAATTAGCTTGATTCTAATTACTCAAAAAAGAAAACCAATAAACATCCGAGATAAATAAAATTCTGGATAATTGAGGGTTCTATTGTAAGTGGTATGTCTCTGAACGCTTTAAATCTTATACGTGTCTATATACATTTTTTCATTTAGGAAATTACAAACGCAAACTACTTTAAACTTAATGGTATATTATAAAAATAAAAGGCAGATTTTGTATATGGGAGCGGGAGGGTGGACAGGGTTGGCTATTTGAATATAGCGAAAAACGTAAGAACTATCTGCCTAAGGGGAAAAAGGCTTTGCTGGAGGGTTTTCTAGGGGAACCCACGAAAACTAGTTATGCAGCCATCCTGTTCACATGGGATCGAACTCCCAGTATTCAGCTGCTTAAAGTTACTCGTAGGGTGGGGGAAGAGGAGAGACAGATGGCTATATAACTATCTGACTCTTCATTAACTGTACTCTAATCCATCAGCATTTTTGTTAAAGTGTTTCAAAAGCTAAAATAAATAAAATTTCTTGTTTCATGACAGTCTTAAAATTTATTATACTCTGAAGCTTTAAATTTTTTCCTCATTCATGCTTTGCTTAAATTTAATAAAATTCTCATGAAATTCAGATATAACACTGAAAGACTTGTAAGGTATTTCTGTCGCCTTCGTGGTGTAGTGGTTCTGCACGCTGGGCCGGTATTCCAGAGGTCCGTGGTTCGATTCCCGGCGAAGGCGTTTGCTAATTTTTCATCTTTCCTGCTTCCAAAAAAATCCTAATGTCTCTACAGTGGTCCCCGAACTAAAAGGGTTGTGGATGATGATTATCCGCACCCAGATTTGGCGATTGGGTTCCTTAAAAATCCCCCCAAAAATGCTTTAGCAGAACCATAATCCTCCCGGGCTTTTGCAGTGTTCTGGTGTACTTTGGCTACGCAATTTGTCTCAAGAATGACATTAAAAAATGTGTCAAAATGTAGTCTTCTAAGCACTACCTGTAGATTAAGACAGCACTATTTAATGTGCTCTAAACCTGAGGAGAGCTTGGAGCGGAATACTTATGGTTATTTGCGTTAAGAAGGATTCCTTCATGAAAGACTTTCTAAGACAGAGTGGATCATATTCATGTTATAAATAGTTGCCACAAAACCCCATTTACCCGACCCATTAATTCTATCTTTATGATTGTTAATGACAGAGTGGGAGATAATCAGTCATCCAGATTTTGATATTACGTATGAATATCATGGCAGTTATTTTTTATGTTTTCTGAAATTATGGTAATTTCATTGTTTAGAAGAGTTTTTTGTTTGAACTTTTATAATGAAATTAGCATTGAACTTTTAATTTGTGCTCATAATCCCGTAAGTGACTGCTCGAGAATTTAACCTTTTTACCAACACGTCGAAATGCTTTTCTTCACAGAAGTTTACTATATTGTTTACCTCTACCATTTTCTTTTAACTCTTTCATTGATCATCGGCGAATAATTGCGTAATGATTTCTACTGATGAGTAACCGATTTCCATACCGCAGTTTATAATTAGGGTAATAATTTTATCGTTTTTTGTATTTAAATAACTAAATATTATTTTCCACTAGAATTTATACGAAAAATCCTAATCCATATGCAACATAATCCTATTCCAAAATCCAAACCAGAATTTGAATCATTACCTCTTAGATTTGCTACACTTCTAAACATCTAGAAAAAGTAATCATCCCAAATTACATAAAGTAGCTTTACTGACATTACTGACAAAGTGTTTCAATGTAGAATAATTCTCTTTTCTAAATTTTTTGCTTTATTTATTACATATTTACATAATACAAAAAATTGCGTGTGTTCCGTCATTAACATAGATAACTAGCGTCTTGACTGAACATTTTGTTGCATGGGATTAAAAAGGTACGTATATTAGCTACAGAACTGCTAGTATTGGGCAGTGGAGTAGCGAGCATAACTGGCGCCCGGGGTAAAATGCCTTTTTGGCGCCCTCCTTCCCCGAAAAAAACACAGTTGTTTGATGAAAATCTTGTTTGAAGACCATTTGGCGGTCCTCTGCGAGCGGCGCCCGGAGCATCATACACCCCCTTGCCCCCCCTTCGCTACGCCACTGGGATTGGGCAGTAGTTTGATACTTTTCAATAACAATGATTAAATGCAATGATTGACTTTTATTCCACAAGTTTGAAAATCTATTATCTTCAGATATCTATTTATTTAATATTCAAAAGATGAAATTCCCTTGTTTTTATTATAGTACAGTGATGCCTCGTATAATGAAATCACTCATACTGAATTTGTGCTCGGACCGAAAAGTCACAACGAATTCGGCTCTGTACTGCGAACCCAAACAAGTATCGTCACACATTTTTCTGTTTGTCTTATTTGAAAAGACATGAATAGGAGCAAAGACAACGAATACAGAAGGAGGAAAAGAAGGGTACTTTAATATCATATTACCTCTGGAAGAACTACGCGCCGTTCTTGAATAGGAAGGAAAATGAGAAAGTTCTGAGCTCAGTTTCTTTTTTCTGATGATGTAATGAATACACAGGGACATACTATTGTAACATCATCGTCTTCTTCTTCTACCTTGTGAAGTTTAGCTTCTCTTTGGTGCCTTGTGCTCCTACGCATGCGCAATGTTCTTCCAAAAAATTAAAAATGAGGACGTATTCGCTCCTCTCTAAATGGAACGTCAGTCCAGTAATGACCTTTGTCCTTTAATTAAAACCATTTAAAAATTCTTCTGAATGCAGTTGGTAATAAAATTTCCCAGGATTCGATATCTCCAGAGGTTCTTATTGCAGTGAACCAAAAGTTCCACCATTATATCGATTATCTCCCAGTGTCATCTTCTCTAGCATGGTACTTCTGGTGGTACTATGGTATACTTCTGGTTCTATGATACTTTTTACAATGAGTAAATGCATACTTAGTGCTGTCAATCACATGACACTTAATAAAGTAAGGTGAGTCCGACCTCCGATATCTATACCGGAATTGATTTGTGTCTAGCATCTGCAGTTTCGCGTTACTAATCGTTACTTTCATTGCTCTGCTGATGTAGCCTTTGTTCCACTATTTATATACATCACAGTAGCTGAATCTGCATCTTGTATGGGAAATCAACCAGCTATTAACTTGCTCTTATTTGGTGACATAAGGTGAGGAAACGGCAAGCATCTTCTACTGAAAGATCATTAACCACTTGCACGTTTTCCTTTCTTGCAACTGTGCCAGCTTTTTATTCAGCCGTGTGTCCTTGTGACACTAATTGGGTTAAAGTTTAAAATAAGATTAAGGAAATTATAGTTGAAACAGGGATATCTACTTAGTTATTTATGCCAGTGATCTCAAACTGGCGGTCCGCCGGCCGAAAGTGGCCACCGAACCAATTTTATGTGGCCCGCCAGTACATTTCAGTTGTGTATTAGTGCTTAAAGATTATATTGTTACGGTTTTTGTATTGATTTATTTAGTTTGCTATTTTTAATAGAATTGTTATTAAATTGTTTCATTTCCCCATTTAATAAATAGATATCTCGTAATTGCACGCTTTTACTTTCCGGGAAAAATCGAGAAGATACCTGAATATGCTCGTTTGACAGAAACTACAAACTCGTTTGTTGTTAACTGGCCGTTTTAATGGCCGCCGAAGCAATTCTATGTGGCTCGTATTTCTTTAGTAAATACATTAGTATGTGTATGTATATATATATATATATATAATATTAATATAATATTATAAGGGCTTACAGACTTCAATATAGCAAAAATTCATTGTTATTCATCCCTCCTGGGAGTCTATGTAGAGAATTCTGAGAAGCTACTGGATAGGATTTAAACCTAAGCAGTCCCGGCCACGGGGTATACAAATAACGAGCCTGGTACCTTCTGAGCTACAGTACCATTTTAAAATCCTACTGTGAGTTACTAACTATAAAGAAACATTAAGTATTTTTTGAAAGCAGGAGCAATGAAAAATGAGCAATGCCCTCGCCGGGACTCAAATAGGCGCCGAACGTGCTGACCACTACACTACGAAGGCATGCTAAGAAACCTGGGATATGTCATCTTGAAAACCAATCAGTTCCAACTCCACTACAGCATTATCTTCTTGAAAATCAAAATGCCTCGTAACACAAGTAGAGAGCTCTTCAGCATTAATCTTTACAAAAGGCAATTTGACAAACACTTAAAATCCTTTTGAAATCATGGAAGTGGTTTTTGAATTCACTACTGTCTTACTAACTAATGCACTTGCGTAGCACAGTAAACGCACACATTTGTCCTTTACCTGGGTAAAGAAGTAATCGGTTTTCTATTCCGAATGAAAGTGATAAGTTTTTTGTTTTTGCTTGAACACGCCATTGCTAGAATAGACCTAGCTTAGTACCGATTCGTAAATCAAACTATCCAAGTTAGCACATGTCTAATAAAGACACGAAAAACGTGCACAACCTCACGGGAATGCAATCAACTATGAGATGAGGCTGACAATGGCAGTTGCGCGGGAGAGACAAGCAGTTGTCGTCAGCGTCGTCAGCTCAGTGGAGCGTTAACGCGATCTACCGAAAATGTACTCGCGAGCTACTAGTAGCTGGCGATCGACGATTAGGCTATCACTGTCCGAGAGCTTAAGGTTCTTTGACTTTGACAATTAATGCCCGTGGCCCCGACCTAAGGTTGTGGCCAGTAGATAGTACCTCCGAGCAACATATTCCGTTTGTTGCCTTTAGGCTAACTTAGGTCGGAAGTTGCTCAGTAAGTCAGTGTAGTAGCCCGGAGTGGAGTCCCGGGTTTTTTAGGTAATGTCCTTGGGCGACGGGCAGCCTGTCCGAATAGTAGGTGGCAAATTCTGCCGACCAGTATCGCCATATGGCGATGGTGTCCATCCTCTCCAAGGTGCGAAGACAGGGGTTGAGATCCTGAGCCTGGTTCTGTGGTTGGATGGCTGCGTAGTGTCGGCTTAAATGCTGACGGAACGTATATGCCGAAATCTAACCCATTCTTTATTAATAAAATAGGAAAGCACTCGCAAATATTTCAGCAGTCTTTACATTCCAATTGAGTTCGCAGATAGCTCTGGTACGCAGCCAAAAGTACATATGTAACGCGTATATAAGAACGCTCTGACATACCCACAAAAGAAGCTAATTAATGTCCTTTTTTCTAAAGGACATTAATCATCACATCTCAGAAAATGACAATTTCAAATGTAAATATAAACAACATTAGAAATGTATGGATTTTGTTTCTATGCACGATTGCTAAATGAAATAGAATGGATAAATTTACGATGGCAGTTAAATGATTATAGACTTTGTATACAAGTAGGCGGTATGCCAGGCCGCATAACTACTAGATTAAGGTGGGACGTCGATACAATCAATAAATTTATTCTCCAGCCTAATATTGATAAAACTTTTATATTCTAGTGCATCCGTTTTTCCCTTGTGAATTGGTACTATTAACTTTCCTTGAGTCAGACACTAGCTGGGTGAAAATTAACAAGCTTGACAAAATGGCCTAATTGAACGATGAGCTTTACAGTCCCGGATGAAGATAACTTCCAGTAATTTCTCTTCACAAGACTACAAACGTTATCAAACTACAAACGTCGTCAAATGTCGAGCTGTAGTAAAATAAAGAGAAATATATAATTATATACATAAAATTGTATACATTTTTTGTGCATCTGTCGATGAAAAATTTAATACATAAAGGAAAGAGAATAAGTTGTCGGTTTTTATCCTCGTTTCACTGGGGAAATTTTCTGTGACAATTCGGTTAGTTTTCATAGTTTGCTTATTTTAAATTTATGTTAAAAGCAAGTTATTTAGTGGTTAATTCAAATATTAGAATTATTTTTGTTATTATTATTATTAATTTATTGTATTATTATCATTCAAATATTAGATATTTATTTCAAATATTAGAATTATTTGAAATAAATAGCAATCCAGAAATTTAATATTTAGTTCGTAATACATTTCTAACCAACAGAAATTTGTTATAGGTAAAAATTATGATAAATTTGAATTTTTTCCTTTGTGTTGTTATTAATTCTTTACGTATGTTTTGATAAATCTCTACATATAATAAAAGAAAGAGTCTGTCTGTGTGTGTGTGTCTTTCGTTCGCTCTGCGCGTAAGCTAATAGACCCACGGCTACGAAATTTGGTACATAGGTGCATCTAGACAAAAGCCAGTGCACCTAGAAGCGATATTTTCGAAATTCGAATTAGATTTTTTTTTTTTTATTTTATGTTTTGTGACGAAATCGCGTCATTTTGAGATATAATTGGCTATCGGAAAGCGAGATTTTATTCTACACTCTCCATTTTCACATCGTCATGAAACGTAGGCACTTAGCTATTTTACGAACTTAAAACAAATTTCGTGTTTCAATAAATGGATTAAATACGAATTTATTTAACAAAGGGAGCTTAACACCTTTTCAACGGGATTTTTCCTAAAAAAGTTTATTTTAAAAAATGTACAGTTTATTTTTCTTTGATTTTTGGACACGTTAAACTTTCATCCTTGCGACTGCTTTTACAAAAAGAATTTTGGAAAAATGATAATATTTTGTATTTAAAAAAAAAAATTTTAATGAAGCTTCCGAGTACACTTCTCACATCTCACATCTTTAAAAATGTGATTTTAGCAACCATTTTCCTGTCTTGTTGTTGATAGATTTTTGATGAAATCGCATCATTTTGAATAGTTTCTTTTAGAAATATGGGTTTGGCAACAATTTTTCATCGTATTTCTTATGTCACTGTTTTTAAGAGATTGGCATATTTCATTGTCATTTTTATATATATGTAATAATAAAATTCCATAGTCAAGAATACACTTAAAATTCTAACTGTATGTTCTTTCATTTTTAATGGCGACGTTCACTTATTTGAAAGTACGCGGAATTAAATCTACAGCCCCGCAGTCAAGTTGTTTTTCCCGCCATTTCTACTCGTACAGTTATAGAATGTTCTGGAAATATTAAACTAATTAACTTGTTAGTGTTAGATACTAATTTAGATTATGTTCTTTTGGGTTTAAATGAATGTAAATTATTTGAATTAAAAATTGATTGTAGTAATTTAGTGGTAACTCAAAGAAATGAAAACATTTCAAATTCTGTGAATGTAAATAACAAAGTTTCTTTGCATGTACAACTTGATCAAGTACTTGAAGAAAACAGTAATGTAATGCCATCAGTTAAGACAAAACCTAGAAGTAATATCTCTGAGGTAATAAGTGTTGCTGTTTGGTTTGCTAAGATATCGAACGTCAATACATATTCTTTGGCCAAGAGCTTCAATAAAGATTACTTTTGTGGATTAAAGTTATTTAAAGAAATGGAGTTCTAATTAAACGGAGTCAGGAGTCGGCAGGGTAGGTGTACCCAAGGATCCAATGGAAGAGAAAGAACTTTTTTAAGTGCAAGTTGTGTCTGTTTTTTACAACTGAAGAATTGTGAATTGTGATACAGCTTTGTCTTCGAATTTTGAGCGCGTCTCATAGTTAAAACTGCATGATTTGGATATCGTCTGCTGGAAAGAAGGTGAAGAATTTCAATCATTTATGCTGTGTTTTTTTTTTTTTTTTTTAACAGCACACAAACGAGCAGGAATAAATAGTGTACTCAACAGCCAAGTAAGAACAGATTTTAAGAAATTATTTTTTCTCAGTGTGTGAACTAAGTTGCTACGACAATAGTTTGTTTTAAATATATTATGTTAAAGTAATTACGAGTTTATTTAAATTTCAAGTCTTATTCTAATTAATAGTATTCTAAGTAAGATTTGATATTATCCTGAAATGTGTAGTGATAATCATAAAATTTGAGAATACAAAATTTTTATTTAAGTCTATTTTCTATGAAGTGTTGATAATACTCTGAAGAGTTTTTGGTTTGAAAATATATATATATATATTAACTATTGTAAAAATATTTTGAGAAAAGTACACATTTTTTGTTCTCAAGAAAATTTTAAAGTTTCAGTTACAATGTCAACAAATCAGGAACCCGTTAATCTTGACGATTCACTGAACGTGAATCAAGATACAATAGATTTAAATATTATTCCATTTGAAGATTCTAAGGACAGTGACATAATTTCTTGGTTAGGTTATTTTAACAAAGTCTGCCAAAATAAGGACGAAAATTGGAAACTTCAAAATATTTCTCGTTACATTAAGGGAAAAGCCCTCTGGCTCTATATTAAAAATTGCCATGAGCTAAAAACTTACTCAATTTGAACAAATATTAAAAGAAAACTTTATCGATCCCACCTTAACTACTTTCGGCGACTTCGCTAATTTAAAATATAACGCCAGAGAAGACATCACAAATTACTTTCGAAAGAAAATTGAAGTGGGTAAGCGGCTTAATTTGGATAAATCAATTATTTTAGAAGGTTTGACAGATGGTTTGCCAACGAACTTAAAGTCTTTGATGAAGTCCCGCTGATCCGATAACTTGGCTAGAACAAGCCCTCAAACTTCGACAAATTCATGAATTTAAAGATGAAAATTCACAAAATTATAACAGAGATAGGAATAGTCAACAATTCAGACAAGCTAATTTCCGAAATAATAATCGTCAGTTTGTTGATAATCGACCCAATGCATCTAATTACAAACCTCATAGTTTTCAACAAATTGGAAATAAATCTAACAGCAATATTAACAACGGAAAGAAAGTTGTAAGTCACCATAGTAATTTTGACGGTATAGCCCCATCACCTTGTAGAATATGTACCAAAAAAGGGATACCAAATTGTTATCACTGGGCTGAAATCTGCCCATTCCGAAATGAGAACAACGAAACTGAAACTAATTCTAATGTGGAAAACAAAAATTCGGGGTCTTATTCTTCGGGAATTTGACAACTAACAATTAAGGGATTTTATCCCATGGCAGATCAGTCGACTGTGTCGTGAACACTGGGCGCGACATTGTCTATCATCTCAGAAAAATCTGCAAACAATTTACAGTTAAAAATTCAAAAGGTAAAAGGTATTAAAATTAGGCAAACTAAAGGAAATTTTTCTATTGATAAAATGTGTAGATTACAAATGAAAATTGAAAATATTTAAAGCGAACTGGATTGGCTAACGAGGCTGACGTCATTTCATTCTCCGCCTTTCCAGAGGCTATAAAAGGACTCGCAAAGGAATATCGGGGGCTTTTTCTTAAATGTCACGATGCAGTAAACTTCATACAAAAAGTTATTAGTAATTCTTTTTATTTACTCTGGATATCTGATTTTGTAACTGCTATTTCTCCTGAATAATAATAAATGGATCCTGTTTTTTTAAACTTATCGTCTGATAATTTAAGCTAAGACTAAAGCTGATACATCACATATATACAATACATTTTTATTGATTTTTTTTTTTTATATATAAAGTTGTTCTGCAGAGTAAAATTCTGCGCGGAATTTTATGTTTTTTGAGTTGCTTTCATGTTATTTTTTGCTTATTTCATTGTTTGTAAGATATTAAAAAGTTTTGCATTATTTTTTTCTTCAACAGAAAGTTGGTTAATTTTTTTATTAGGATAATTACTATTTATATTAAGGGATATAGCTTATTTCATTGTAATTTTTTTCTCTTGAACATATAAGATAAAATATCATTAATTATACTTTGCTTTTTATAATTTTTTGTTTTTTGTATTCTTTTATGTTATTTATTGCTCATTTCACTGTTTTTAAGATATTGAAAAGTTTTGAGTGATTTTTTTAGGAAACAAAGCTCTTAACCTCCTTTATACCATTTGAGTTCTTCAGATTTTGCAAAGGGAAGTTGGTTAATTTATTTATTAGGATAATTAATATTTGTATTGAGGGATATTGCTTATTTCATTGTAATTTTGTTACACGTAATAACTTTTTTTATGAAGTTGTTCTGCAGAGTAAAATTCTACTCAGTTTTTAAATTTAACGTTTGGTGCTCCCTTCAGCCATTTTTCCGATACATTTAAAAGCCAGACGAAGGCTGGCAGCGAAGCTGCTAGTATTTAATAAGTGAAATTAAGTTAAAATTTGCTTATTTATTTGACATTCATTTTGAAATCTTCTTAAAAGAAATTTGCCTCCTTCTTCTCCAGCTTCTACACGAAGCCCGCATGCAATTTGAGTTTGAAACCACTGATTTTTATGTGATAGGTTGAGCTTGCTTTAATTTTTGAGACATAGAATATAAAGCTGCGAGCCCAAATGATAAGATTTTCAGGATTGATAAAGTTTAGAAGGTTATGAGGTTTCGATAATGGCATGTTCCGAGAAGAATGATCCGATAATTCAAAATTTTCTGAATTATTTCATAATAGAAGCGTGTAAGAGAAATATTTCAACAGGAAGGTTATTTTCTTTCGACTGTTTATTTTTTTATTGATTGATATTAATTTTGCAGTTTACTTTTAACCTCTTCACCGTTTGCTCCAATCTCGTCGATTTTCAATATGTTATATGCCTTTAGATGTTAGCAACAGCAAACATTCATCGGGGGTTAAATGTAGTATGGATCGTTCCTTGAAATATTTCTCCCTCTTTCACCAACTAGAAACCTATTTCGAAAACCGCCTACTTTTCAGGAAAAAAATGTCTGTGTTCCTTTGTCTCTCATTTGAAAATTAACATAGACGGTCTACTAAAAGCATGCTACCAAATGAGCAGGAGTTCCATTCCAATACCAGCCCAAAGGGTACCTGAAGCAATATCCTGTTTCCCGTGTAAGTAATGAGCTTCCCTTTGTGCTCCTATTACAACCCCGCTGTGGAGAAAGCATGAAATATTAGGCATCAATCGCCTCTTTACATTTTCTCTGCATTATGGTAGAGCGCTAACGATTTCGGACCCCTACCAGTGTGTGACATTTTGACATCAGATGATAATTTTGAAATCGACGAGTTTTTCTCGGGGAAAAGCGTACAGTAGTTAAATTACGAGGGGAAAGAGGAGCTCGACTGGAGTGAGCAAAGGATGAGATGATAAGTTTTTAGTGTATACAGAATTTGGCCATTACTGATGTAATTGATTACTATAACCAGAATTGTGTTTATCTGTTACTTGAAGTGCCAGAGTGGAGATCAAAGTGATTAACTTGAGAGCAATCACCTTTCTATTATCTTCCATTACTAACAATAAAATTTAAAACTAAAAGCGTGTGAGCGATACGAAACAACACGAAGAAGCGAATGTCACTTGAAAGGAAACGTCACTTTCGCCAATCTGAGCGATAACTGATTCTTGTTTGGCTTTCAGCCTGTTACCAAGTGAAGATGGTAATCCTATATCGCCAAAGGGCGTTTCTCAGAACTGTTGCTGCAAACGTTTTGTTCCGGCAACAAATATCGTGTGTGATAACGGTTTATTAGAAGAAACTAAAGCTACACTGCGGGAAAAAAAAAAAAAAATGGGACAGTTCTCCCGTTCTACTGGCCGATTGACGAAATTCAACTTGCGTTTTTCGAAAAAAAAAACGACTTATTATATATTCTCGAAATTATTATATTATTCTCGAAAGCGCGACTTATTATATATTAGATTAGAGATTAGAGATTATTATATATTAGAGATATATATTAGATTTATATATAGCTTTGTTCTAATATAGGTATTTTGACACAAAATAGGACCTTTTTCTGAAATAACGTACCAATTTTTTTTCCATATTTTGATTCTACGATTCAAATTACGCCAAACTACCAATTTTTGAAAAAAATCTCACGAGTAGTTTTTAAAAAATTAGCTCTCAGAGTTTAAGCTCCTCAATGTTAATTGAGTTTAGTATATATTTATTAATCTTTTTTTTTTATTAAATTTATTTGATTCTTTCTTTCACATTTCGAAATTCAGGTTCATTCCAAATAAAATTCACCTATTTTTTATGATTTATTTTAAAAATTTGTATTTTAAAATAATTTTTAAAAATTTTTCAAAAAAATTTTTGAATTATAAATCTATAAAATTTTTACCATCATCTTAAAGTAGACATATTTCTAAGCATACCTGCAAAAAATTACAGTTTTTTATTCAAAATTTTCGAAGATATACGTAAATTTATATATTGGCGCGTTTTGAATTTAGGCATATTTGATGAAAGCGATGAAACATGAAATGTGGTTTAGACACATTGCTAAACGAAGTACAAACGATGTGAATTTTTTCCCCGTCATGCCTAATGTAAAAAGGTAGGAACGAAGTGCCTTTTTTTTTTTCGCTCCGACGTAGTGGAAGGGAAAGTAAAATTGGTTGCCACATATTAAGAAGTTCGCCAAGTGAATTATTCAGGGCGCAAACTAAAAAAATTGGGCCAAGATAAATTTTTGAATTTCTCCGTAAATTTCGCACCAAATTTTACAAAATTTAATATCTACGCATAGTTTGAGTCGTAGAATCGAAATACGGGAAAAAATGGTACGTTATTTTAGAAAAAGTCCAATTTTGTGTCAAAATACCTATGTTAGAACAATGCGATATATAAATCTATATATATCCTAAGTCGTGCTTTCGAGACATTAAAAACGCAATTTGAATTTTGTCAATCGGCCCTGTAGAACGAGAGATATAGAACTGTCCTTTTTTTTTTTTTTTTTTTTCTTTTGCGCAGTGTTTAGTCCTGATACAAAATGACACTAGAAAATAATTGTTCTTTATTTCTAGACTGATATTTTAACTTAAGGAAAAAAAATAATCATAACGTTCCTCTCTCTAAGTCATTTAAAGCAAGTCTGTTGCAAAATGGGAATAAGTATGCCTTCGTTTTTTTGTCCATTCAATAAATTCTGTAGAAAATTATAAAAAATTTGAGATCGCTCTTCATTCTAAACTAAAACTCATTCACAGCCATAATTTATTCACAGCCCTTGAACTCAAATTCAGTGTTTGTGAATGATTTTTTTTTTTTTTTTGTAAAGACCTCAGAATTATGCGCAGGCTTCTTGATTATCGAGTGGTTATAAGTTCTTAACCGTTGAGCGAAAATTTCTTCAACTTTAACAACAAAATTTATTCAATTTATGACAATTCTGTTGATTTAAGAAATATTTATGAGTAATAGTTTATATAACACGGAAATTAAATGTATATCATATGTTTATAATACGGATTACGGATACGTTTATATTACGGTTTATATGTGAAAATTTAGCGTTTTTGTGCAGGCAATATGAAAATCATGGAGCACGTCCTCAGCGGATTTGAACCACAAACCTTCCGGTTGCTAGCGGGATGTGTTGTTCTACGAAAGTAAGCCGAAGAAAATGTTATAATCTCTTACGACCTCTCCTGAATAGTTGAACTGGGGGTGGAAAATCAGTGTTAGTAGCATCCATGTTTCGAATCTTAGACATTTTGTAATTTAATACGTTATACAATAATTTTTAGTCAATTTTTAACATAAATGTGAACATATCTCACATGAACTCTTATTCAAGGGTCCTTTTTTTCGTGCTTTGTGTAATTAATTACCTACTCGTTCCATTAAAAAAAATACTAAGAAAGACTATATAATACTATATAATACTGTAATGACTAGACTATATAATACTGTAATGACACCTGAAAGACACCAAAATATTATTTATTATTTAAAACTAAAATTACTAAAGGCAGAGACGAGCTTTTATTTATAACCTTCGCCCTTTTCTGTAATATTTTTGTCAAAACGTAACAGACTGCAATTTTGGGTTTTCATCCGCAGAGAACCCGTTGGCGCTTCGGGAAAGAACCCGTTGGCGCCGTTGCATTTTTACTCGCCAAGCTCGCGTTTCATCGGCGATAAGCCGAGCAGTAAACGTGATATTTTGTTAACGTGATTTTTAGTGCATGTAAATTCAAGTTAGCAGACAAAACAACATATTTAGCATATGGTAGTAAAAATTCACAGATAATAAGCATGTATATGTAAAACTAACTGGTTAAACGTGATATACTAAATAAATTTGTATTAAATTCAAGTTAGCACAGAAAAGAATATATTAAGTATAAGACAATATATAAGCATTTATAACGGACATAAAAATTCATTTGAAAAATATAAATTTGTATTAATGTACTGAAATTAACATGTTAAACGTGATAAACGAAAAAAATTTGTCTTAAATTCCAGTTAATACAGAAAACAATATATTCCTTACACCAGCAGTGGTTTGCTAATTTTGATGACCATAGTGATGCATCAAACTATTCCGTCATCTTAGATAATCAATAATATTTTTTATTTCAATTTAATCATCTATTTATGTCACACCAGCCATCCTCTGAAAGGTTATTGTTAGAAAAGCATTAACAATATATTTTTAAAATTTAAGCCAGAAAATTGATTTATTCTCATTTTAGATGACAATAACCAATAATAAAAATAAAAGCATTACTTAGTTATTTAAATTGCTGGTTCTTAGAGCTGTTAATAATTAAGAACACAACTTGAACAGCCGTGTTACAAATTAGCATTCACCCCTCCCGCCGTACTTTCTTCCTTTCATCCCGAACCGAGAACCGGCATCTATCTACGAAAATATTTCTATCCATTCGTTGTTAACAAATTCAGAAAAAATAATAATAAATAAGAGAAGAATAATATAAAGCTGCAAATGCGAACAACGACAGTGATAATTCAACAAAATGAACCCAAGAAGAATGGTTGCAAACTTCGAACAAGCGAATTGGATAAATCCGCTGGGTTACCAGGTTTGAACTATTATCGCCAAAGTTGGCGATGTTTACATTTACTGGGTTCTCTGCGGAAGTGCTTCCGCAATTTTTACTGAATTAGATAATGCTGTGTTCTAATCTAACGAATTTTGTGATATTTATTAAAACATAATTTCTCACTTTAAGTCGATTAGATTAAATGCGCAGTGAGTACATTTGCTACGACACTGATTTTGAGTCAGAAAATTGTTGAAAGCGGAAACACTTAAGGTAATAACAACGTGCAAAAAATGTCTGTTGTAAATTTGTCATTGTTTTACCAGCTCTTGATGCATGAGAAGTTGGTTTCACCTTCAAGTCTCGTGTAAAATTGAAACTGGGTTAAAACGTGAGCCGTGAACGGTCACTGGCCTTGTTTACATCTTTAAAACGGTAAAGATCGCAAAGTCACACGAGGCGTCGGTGGTATAACGGTTAGCATAGCTGCCTTCCAAGCAGTTGACCCGGGTTCGACTCCCGGCCGACGCAGGAGTTTCTTTTTTTAAAATAAAATCATGATCAGTGCCAAAATTAAACATATTTGTTTTAAATATTACCGTTTTTAAAAGAAAGATTCTGGATTTTTTTAACGCTTTCCTTTCATAAAGAAACTGATTATAATTTGAAAATAAAATCATGATCAGTGCTAAAATTAAACATATTTGTTTTAAATATTACCGTTTTTAAAAGAAAGATTCTGGATTTTTTTTAACGCTTTCCTTTCATAAAGAAACTGTTTATAATTCTAATGCTCTTATTTTATTCAAGCCGGCAGATCAAGAAGTTTTTCATTGTTATAAATGAAATTGTTGTAAATATTTGTTTCAACTCAAGGGCATGAGAAAAACTGTAATGCGAAATTTTTAATAATCTCCCAAAGTATTAAAAATGAATTGTTAATTTTCGTTTTTTGGAAAATAAAACCATTCTTAATGCTAAAACCAATTATATATGTTTTTTAAAATATTACATTTTTAAAAGAAAGATTCTGGATTTTTTTAACGCTTCCTTTTCATAAAGAAACTGATTATAATTTTAATGCTCTTATGTTTTTTTCCAAGCACAAAAATCAAGAAGTTTTTGATTTTTATAAATGAAACTTTCGTTATGTTGCAAACATTTATTTCAACTCAAGGACATGAGAAAACTGTAATGAGAAATTTTTAATAATTTCCCAAAGGATTAATGTTTTTTAAAATAAAGATAATATAGCTCATTAGTTTGTAGTACTAAACAATATCTTATTTTTAGAGTAATTAATATTTTAAAAAAACGTTGTTTTGGGATTTCATTTTTGTTCCACTTTTTTTTTTTTTTCTTTTCTGATAACTATTTCCATATCTGTGACATTAAGAATTCTTCATAGTTATAACAAACAAATATATAACATTTTAATAAATTCAAAGAAATATTTTACTGTCAGTAATCATTAAAAAACAAACAATTGTCAACTATTTTTAAGAAATAAAAATTTAAATAATTTAAAGCATTGAACATCTAAGCTAAAGAAGACTATTTAAAATTTTCAATTTAACGTCTTTTTTTAAAATTTTTTTTTTAATAATACAGACGAAACTTATCAAAACATTTCTAATCTGTCTGTCTTCCAATTACTATATCACATGAAATTCATAAAATTCTATTAATAATGTGCGAATAGAATTTTGGCTAAGACGCTTTAAAAATTATCAAAATTTTAACGGTAAATAATAGAACGAAACTCAAGTTCATAACAAATGCGTAGTTTGTTACAGATAACTTTTTATGGGTAAAGTATGCCAATTTACTAGGTTTTTATATTTTGAGTCTTTGTAAATCATCTTTCTTAGCTGTATTGGAAAATTGTAAAAAAGCAGTTCAGCGTGTAAAAAAAAAAAAAAAAAAAACAGAACTTCTCTCTGCGTCTTTATTTTTGAGATGTAGCTAAAAACTTATCTACAAGGGAAATTTATTTTAGAACTGCCTCTTTGAGTAGTGCTTTTTTTTATAAAATTATTATTAGCGTATGATATAAAAGAATGTCATTTTAGTTTTAAGAAATTTTACATGCTAATATTTTTTATAAATTAGTCTTTGATATAACAGAGTGGAAATTTTTGAATTTGAAGTTTTACTTTAATTGTTGTGAATTATTTGCTGGAATATTCAGAATCTAATTTATATTTTCTCTATTAGGGCATGATTTTTCAGGCTACTTTCATCCATTTTCAACAAATGTAACAAATGATGTAGAAATAGATTAACCATAAAATTATATACGCCAGAAAACGCTATTCCGTACGAAAATTAGGCAACAGAATAATCAAATGTGCGTTATATACTTGAATTCAGCATGCAATTTCCTTAACTAAAAGTGAAAAAATCTTAACAGTTTTTTTAAGTAATTTCATACTTTGCTATCTTACAATTATTTAAAGTAAATTTTCATTAGCTAAAACTAAAAATTATTATATGATTACCAATTTTTGTATATATGTTAATAATTTTAGTGAAGCTTTGTTTAAAACTGTAGTATCTTTTGTATAATGTAACATGAAAATCTGAAGAGTCGAAACACTGCTGGAAAAATAAGATTACAGGGCAAGACTAATTAACATTGAGATAAATGACGATCTCGATAAATTGGCGAAATATTGCGATGGTCTTGGCAACGAATTTTTGGCGACAAGTTGCCGACATTTGAGTCCAGTCCTGTATAAACTTTTAATGAAGAGTGACACCATAACTTTATGTAAAATTGCTAGACTAACTTAGCGAAATCTTTTAAGGACCTGGCAAAGAAAATTTCTTGAACTTCAATTTTTGTAAAGCAATTGGGATTTAAGGGCTGAAGAAAGAGGTAGATGCCTGGAAGTGTGTAGAATATTCTAGATTCATTCTCTTGTTCACTTAGGAAGAGATGAAGAGTAATGCTTCTGATCATATACGCATCACATAGTCTAAGCTGGTGGTCATCCAGTTCTACTTCTTAATCGACATGCCTTTAGCAGACAGTATCGCAAACTACAGCTTTCCTGAATAATTATTCGTTAACACTAAGAAGGACTTAAGATCTCTGCAAAGCTCTACGTTTCTCATGAAATATGGAGCTTCCATGATAATCCTTAAAACTTGTTTTAAAGCAATCGAAGGGGCTTTAGTTCCTTGCCAGAGTTGCAAGCTTAAGCTGGGGATAGATGTGTAGTTAGATGACCACCTTTTCCTTATGGTTTATTTCCTTTTACGGAAAAAGATATACCGGAAACAATATGAAATGCATTTGCTTACTTTGGGAGCGTAATGAATATAAAGGGTTGCTCAGACCTGCTTACCCATTCCCGTTTGCTTTTCCTACTTGAATACGATGCACCTTGTTACCTTATCGTATTAAAATGACGGCAGTATTTTTCCAAACAAAATTATGAATGTTCAGAAGACTGAAAATTGTAGTTAGAGTGTACGGGTATCTAAACATGATACTCATCACATAAATTTAAGGCAATTAGACTAACTACACGAGTCCGAGAACTATGTTTAAAACTTTTGTTACAAAGTTTTATTTTTGCAATAATAAGCCATTTTGTAGCAGTGAAATTCTGTCATTAAATAAAAATTAAAGGCTTTTATAATTTAAGCAGCAGAGCTGGGTTCCGCCCCGGATATATCCTGGGTATACCCATGTTCTATTACTAAAAAAAAAAAAAAAAAAAAAAAAAAAGAAGAAGAAGAAGAAGAAGGGTTCACAACATGGGCACGGTTACGGGGCCCTTGAAGAGTTGCTAACATTCTATTGTCATACTGCATAAATCAAGTAATAGGGGATTACAACTGAATATGAAAATACATACACTGTTGTTGCAGTACATATGATTAAGAGGTACAAGTGCGTAGATTTACATAGAGTTACAAAGTTAATAATAGACATTCGTATGATATTGGTACAATTATATATAGAGAAACAAAGAGGGGTTCTCAATTTGGGCACAGTTACGGGGCCCTTGAAGAGTTGCTTTCCATTGTCATACTGCATAAATATAGTAATAGGGCAATACAACTGAATATGAAAATACATACACTGTTGTTGCAGTACATATGATTAAGAGGTACAAGTGCGTAGATTTACATAGAGTTACAAAGTTAATAATAGACATTCTTATGGTATTGGTACAATTATATATATATATAGAAATTCAAAGAATATGTAGAGAAATGCTAGTGGTTACCACCAACAGGGTACAGAACAGTGTAGGAGCTTTACGAGTATACATTAGTTGAGATTTAAGCATTGTGTGCTGTCGTTCATGTGCTAGTGCACACCTCCATTTGAAGGTGATGTATTACAATGTAACTACCACTTGACAATCAAAAGTAGGTAGCTGTGCTGTAGCTAATGCCTCTAATTAGTAAGGTTTGATGAGTCAGTGTTGGCCATAGTCACAGAGATACGATGTGCCCAGCCAGCAAATGTCTGCCGGTGTGTATACACTGAGCCCTAAGGGCTTTCAAGTGGATCACTATGATCGTTACTGCAAATTGTTGCTGTGCTCTGCCCTGTACATTATTACGCATTTATCTATTACAGCCTTGATCTTTAGCTGGTCTTGTCTTAGTCTCTTTGTAGTTTGGAACTTTTGGGACCAGTAATTGTCATTAGGCTTTTTGAGCCTGTACTGGGCTCTGAGGGTGCATGAAAAGAAGAGATGGTGAGGGTCACCACATTCGCAGGTGTCATTATCTATGAATCCAAAGCGAAATTTGTACGTGAGGAATGGGCCGTGTCCCGTTAGAAACTGCGTCATAAAATAAGTGTGGGACAGTGTATCGGTCTTGACGTTTGGGCTTTTATAGTGTCAAGAGATCCGAGGCTGGACAACCGGCGAGGGCATGGCTCATTTTTCATGTCTCCTGCTTCGAAATAACCTAATGTGTCTATAGGTGAATTTAGATAATAGTTCTGAATCGTAATGATTTGAAACACACAGGCATAAACAGGCTTCGAAATATCCTTGAAGAAATAAGGACATAAACAGTTCCGAACTATGTTCAAAGCATACTGCTATGCTCTGAGATAACTGCCGTTCTATGGTTATTGAAATTTAAAAAATACTTACAATATGTTGAAGTTACAGCCATTCATTTATTTTCTAAGTATTTCAAGAGATATATTTTTGACTAATACACGTGTATGAAAGCATTTCCTTTGTCTTTTACTGAAATGATTATCTTTTAGACCATTTATAATCAGCTCTGGTAAGAGCACACAAAGGCCATGGGGTTTTATTGGGAGTTAGAGGAATGCCTTCCGGAATGACTGTATGAGAAAGAACCTGGATCTTATATTCGTTATACAAAGGAAAAACCACGAAAAGTCTTCCAGGCCAACCTCTTCTTCGCTGTGATCACTCATTAAAAAAAATACGATATTGTTCTTTTAATACACCCGAAAAATTTCCAAATCTCGACCACCGGAAAGTAATCTTATTAAACCGAGTCACTTCCGTTGGAGATGAAAACTGGCAGATGAAAGAAATGAGGATGTTGACGACGATAATAAATCGGGGGGAAAAAAAAATTAAAAGCTGGGAGAAACCTCATAAAAATATCACATGTCTTAACTGTCTACTTCAAAATCCCTTCCCAACGCTTTTAAACCACGCTCTCCGCCGACTATTACACATATCACTTTTAACGAGGCTTGCAACAGTAGTGTTGACATCACGTCAGTGGTTTTGTGTGGAGGCGGTATCATACTGACCGAGTAACTGATAAACTCTTCACAATGATGTTCTCAATGTCCTGCTGAAGAAGCAAGTGCTTCCGTCCGGGTTTTTCTTTTTCCTTCCACAAAGCAGTTCTTCTGCTCAGCTTCAAAAAATCTCTGAACGGTTTTACAACTGTTTGGACTGAAAATGGGCCGAAACGTGAAATGTTACCATTTTTTTGTATCTGCTATTGTATTACTAGCATTCATGATACATCTAGTCACTTCCAGAGGCTATCTTGTCCAAGATTCCAGTAAGTATAACATGTTATTGATATTAATACGTTCTTGCATTTCCGTTTCGGAACCAATTTTTAGCGTGATCTAAATTAAGTATCGAAGTTATATTGAATGTTAATACAAAACATTCGATTTTCTGCTCTGCATCAATTAAGGTTCAGGAGACAGCTTTTGGAGGACCGCAGAGTTTTGACTTTTTCTCCTTTTATTATAATAATTACATGTATTTATTTTCGAGTAGAAAATTATTAAAGTAAAAAATTGAAATCTTTCAGATTTTACAATAATTACATGTATTTATTTTCGAGTAGAAAATTATTAAAGTAAAAAATTGAAATCTTTCAGATTTTACCTTACGCCCAAAGGAACTTTTTTTTAACGTTTTGTTTGTTACCTTTATTTATTAAATATCATATTCTTCGCGCTTAAACCATAAAATTCAGCTCAACAGCAATATTGCAAAATAATTTTAAAATGAACATATCTTTAGAATTTCTGATACACAGTCTCGCCCGTTGGAGATAAGAATATTTTTTCCCGTACAGTGTTGTGTTGCCATTGCTTGCTTTGAAATCGTTGAGTTTGTTAATCAAAAACTGGTAAATGCTTTACAAAATATGATATCGATAATAAAACAAATTCCAAATTAGGGCTTTCAGATGCCCATATTCGGTGGAGGACTACGTTTCTCAAAACTGGATGGCTCTAGGTACCGTTGATTTATCACAATGCGAGAAACATAGATGCATTTATGCAGGTTCTTCCTTATTTAACTTCTTTAAATATAATACAAGGCTCTAATATTTGATGTCAACAATTTGAAAAGTGATTTGCCGTTTATAGTGAATCGACGCAAAATGCCAAAACGAAATTAATAGCCTTTTTAGGCTAACGCACTTTGGGATAAAAATTGTATACATTTATTTATAATAAATCTTCAATTATTCTTTCGCGTTTCACGCTCACGATTTTCCTCCCTCACATATATACATGTAGGTCAAACATTACCTTTCTAGGAAGGACAGTTCTAAGAGGACTAAAATTTGAAATTAGAAAATAAAATTATAAAAATTGTGTAATATCAGAAAAATTTTGGTACTTTTTTGTTATCGGGATAGGATTCAGAAATGTATGTGTGTATGCATGTATGTATGTATGTGTACGAACATACATGCATACATTCATGCATTTCTGAATCCAATCCCGATAACAGAAAAGTACCCAAATTTTATTAAGGCCTCAATTAATAATAAAAATTTCTTTAAAACTAAAAAGCGGGACATACAAGTTCAAATGTTAATGGAATTAATTAAATTAATTTTATATGTGTATATAAAATATTTTATATTATAAAATGCACTATTTTAGCGAAACTCAGTGTTCGAAATCATTTTGTAATAACTTTCTTCGAAGTGTAGTATTTAGCGATGATAATTAGTCATGCATTTCATAGTATTACGTGTTTAAGCGATGACAATTAGAGATGCATTTCATAATATTACGTGTTTAAATCGTTGACACATTTCGAGCTTCCTTTCAAGCTGTCTCAAAAATACATTATCATATTTCGAAAAGAGATATTACTGATTTTGTTTAATCCTTTCCATAAACTGACAGACGTATTTTCGAAGCACTTTTATCTGATATGTTTTATATCGTTGCAAACATTTTATCAAAGCCGATGATATTTATGAATCAAATTTCCAAAATGATACTCTGCCTTATCGTTGACTTCTTAGAACGAGAGAGACAGTACGGTTTCAAGTGATTTTTTCTTCTGTGGGAGGTGTCTATTTGAAGTGTTGATATTGAATATTAATGCTTATTTACGTTTCAGAAATATTGGTAACTTCCAGAAGTGGTTATTTAAAAACAATATTGCTTGGAGACGATTGATTGTATTATATCCGATGGTAAAATATGCGCCTTTTATTGACATTAATATTTTTCCATGATGGATTTAAAAAAGGCGTAGAAAGAAATAATTTATAATAATTTGTGAATTTCAGAGTAACGTAAATAAATTAAATTAATAGCTGTGAACGATTCGTCACACATTTTATTAAGGCCTCAATTAATAATAAAAAAAATTTTTTAAAACGAAAAAGCGGGACATACAAGTTCAAATGTTAATGGAATTAATTTAATTAATTTTATATGTCTATTAAAATATTTATCTAATATAAAATATTTTATATTATAAAATGCACTATTTTAGCGACTGAAACTGAAAGTGTCAATGAAACAGCACTTAAAAAATTACATTTTAAACGCAATGCAAAACATGTGATTACGTGAGGGTTGTATTAAAGCAAGCAAATGCAGAATATATATATATATATATATGTAATAATAAAATTCCATAGTCAAGAATACACTTAAAATTCTAACTGTATATTCTTTTCATTTTTAATGGCGACGGTCTCTTATTTGAAAGTACGTGGAATTAAATCCGCAGCCCCGTAGTCAAGTTGTTTTTCCCGCCTTTTCTACACGTACAGTTATAGAATGTTCTGGAGATATTTAAAGCGAACTGGAATGGCTGACGTCATTTCTTGGAAGCTCCGCATTTCCAGAGGCTTTAAAAGGACTCGCAAAGGAATATCGGGGCTTTTTCTTTAATGTAACGATGCAGTAAACTTCATACAAAAAGTTATTAGTAGTTCTTTTTTATTTACTCCGGAGATATGAATTTTGTAACTGCTATTTCTCCTGACCAATAATGAATGGATCCTGCTTTTTAAACTTATGGTCTGATAATTTAAGCTACGACTACATCTATGATTCTTCACCAATCTATTTATTCCGGACAAAAGCTGGTACATCACACACATATATATACATTATGAAAGAAACATTTTATATAAAAACTAAATTATATATGTAAATGAAGCGGACTTAGGTATAATGATGTATGAAAGTCGATAGCATAGTTATTGAAGATGTTGAATATAATGGAGAACAAATTTAACAGCTGAGGGAGTCCAATTATTTCTTTATATTTAATAAACATTTTGAAGGCTACAAACAAACTGACACACTAGTCCTGCCTTTTCAAGAATATGTACACTTTTGATATTATTGGGTTAGGAAAAAGGCACCAAGGCAACGTCTTAGCGAGAACAGAAGTAGAAGCTAAGTGCGTAGTTAGCTCAGTACGGAAGCTTATTAAGAGAAAAGGTTTCGGTTTGTGTTCCGAATGAGTTACGTCATCATCATTATGAAAAATTATTACTATTTTTAGACTAGAGAAGGGAAATCCCCAAATTAAAATGAGGAATTAAGGGACTATTACTAATTAAGTGTCATAATTTTTATTTACGTATTTTTTATATTATATATATACACACACACACACACATATATATATATATATATATAATTAGAAAACAATTTTTTAAAAAACAAAATATAAATATGCCTAGTATTTTCGAAGTTGATTTAATTACTCTTCTGTTATGTTCTTTTTCTTTTAATTTCTTTAAGGAATTTTTTGAATTGGGATATTGATTGTTTAAAAGTTTTGGTTTTTACATTTATTAAATTCTTTGTTGCATTCATTAGATTATTTGAAATTTATGAATTATGCATTTCAAAATTTTCGTCTTTGTGAAACATTAGTTCTAAATTTCTTGCTTTATAATATATACATATATGTATTATTAAAAGATATTACACAAAGTAATTATTTTCCCCCACATATTTATTTACATGAAATATTTAGAATTAATTATAGCGTTTAATTTCTCATACTCCATGAATGACATTTGATATCTAAAATCTGAATACTTGATGTCTGAAATATTTGTATTTTAACATAACAGTAATTGATGTAGCTAGTATAGCACCTGCTACTAAAACAATAAATTTGTGTTTAAATCCCGATCAATCCCGAAGTGCTTAAAGGCACTTAATTTACTTGGAAAGGAGGAGTCAACTAAATACATACATGTATGTACTACAAAGTATCCTTCCTTTTTGATGGTGACTGAGGAAGAACGACATAAAATTTCGGATAATCATTCTTTAACATAGTGATCTCAAACTCAAACTGCATGCGAGCCGCATGTTCTGTCTGAAAGCAGCTGACGGACCACAACACTTTTTTGAGTAAAATTAAAAAATCTTATGTGTACACCAACATGACTTCCTTGTACGGAATATTAAATTATACGCATTTTTTCTTGCATTTTATTTATACTTATTAGATTGAATGAAACCTATTTCGCCGACAGCGCATAAACCACAATAGAATAAATGCATTCTTTAAAATTCACTTTGTTTACCATAGCGACACTCTGGCGCTAGGTTTACTTAACAGTATTATATTTCATTCATATTAGAACTCAGAATGCACAAAATGTATATCATTTAAAGAATAGAATTATCTAATCGTTGCCACATGTTCTATTCAAATACTATAATAAAGCTAGAATGATGTATAAAAGAAATTAAGCAAACAAATCAAAAAAGAAACAGTTTTTCACAGACGATTGAGTATTTCTCATTCAATTAATTCAGTTCTCACTTCGCGAGAAGGCAAAAATACATAAAAACTCAAAATATCTATATCGAAAATTACGAAGTAAATCTCAAACACTTATTTCCTCGAAAAAATTCCAGAAAGAATTAAGCATGATTTAATTGGCAAAAATAAATGAATGCGTTATCTTTGTTGTTGCGAAGCTAAGTTTCTCTGGATTGGCAACAAATCCACTAGTCTCCTGTTTCAAATGTAAACATCAATGGCCGCCATTAAAAACAGGCTTAGCGGCAATTAAACAACTTTAAAATTGCTGATAATTCTAAAAATATTGCACACAGATTTACTAAAGGCATAAAATCCTTAACCGGAAAATAAAAACAACATAATTCAATCATTTTTAAAGCAAAAAATGTACAATTTACAAAAATATAAGAGTAAAGAAACTGAGATCACTGAGCCGGGTAAGAGAGTGGATATATATATAAATATATTTATATACGTTTGGTGCGGCCGATTGCAACCAAAATACGAGGTGCACATCTACATATTATAGCAATCCTATATACAAAATTTCAACGTTCTGAGGCTACTCGTTTTTGAGTTATGCGAGATACGTACGTACGCACGTACGTACATACGTTCGTACAGGCGCCACAAAAAATTCTCTTCAGAATTAATTTTAAAGCAGGTTTATAATTTTTTTGAAGGAAAGAGTATTTTATTCTGTCCTTACGTACAGATATCACGCAAAAACATCGTTAAATTGCATTCGATAGCGGTCAAAATGGATATTTTCGTTGAAATATGCTGCCTGAAGCTTTTCGCGATTATAATACTTCCTTTTTACTTCGTACAAGGAAGTAAAAACATTATTAACAAAATAAAAACATGAAAATAAAAATAAAAAAAACTGAAAGGTTTCGGATTTTATATTACGCCCACAGGGGTGTTTTTTTTTTTAACGTTTTGTATATTACCTTTATTTGTTAAATATCATGCTCTTCGCATTTAAACCACAAAATTCAATTCAACATCAATATCGCAAAATAATTTTAAAATGACCATATCTTTAGAATTTCCCATACACAGTCTCATGCTTTTTTTTTTTTCGTACAATGTCGCCATCGCTCGCTTCGAAATCGTTGAGTTTGTTAATTAAACATTTGTTAAGTTTTACAAAATATGAATTCGATAATAAAGCAAATTCCAAATTCGGGCTTCCAAATGCCCATATTCGAGTAGAAACGTACGTTATTCAAAATTTGATGGCTGTAGGTACCGTTATCTTATCACAATGCAAGAAACATAAAAACATTTATGCAGCTTTAAATATAATACAGGGCTGTATTATTTGGTGGCAACATTTTGGAAAGTAAACAGACATTTCAACGCAAAATGCCAAAACGAATCTAATAGTCCTTCTGGGCAAATTCACCTTTGGACTAAGAAAGAAATAAAACAGAAATAAATTCTAATTTTTACTTACTGAATGTTTATCAAAACATACATAACTAATAACAATTAAAAAATTGAAATTCAGACAATTCAGGTTCAAATTCAATAAAGAATTCAAATTCAAAAACAAAAGAAAAAAATTCAAATTTATATTTTTTGTCTCTTTGAAGTCTAAAAGGTGGTATTTGCAAGAAATTCCGATTGTTTACTTTTTGTAATTCAAACGTATTCAAGCTTAATGTTAAATTTTAGATAGACATTATTTCAGGCAATTCCAATATGTTCAATTACTAAATAATTTACTTTTAATCTTAACCGGAAATTTCAGAATACTGAAGCGCCACCAGCTCACGACTGTCAGATTAAATTAACAGACGATACATATGCGAGAAATTCTCCCACATTACCCTTGTCACGTCCACCCTTGACATTACAAGCTTACAGTCACAAATACAAAAGCCTCAATGCATTCATTTTATCTATTATTTCATTTTACCTTTCTATGGCAGCCGAGTACATAAGTTTATATCGGGACAGTTTATATCTTCATGGCTTTAAAACTACAAGCACCGTATTTGCAATAAGTACGCAATTAAAACGTATTCGAGGGCCGCATAAAACTGCTTCGGGGGCCGCGAGTTTGTGACCATTGCCTTAAGATATCTTCATCAGAACTGAGGTATTCTGCATGATAATTCGCCATCTTGAATTTATTAGCAGTTAAAATCTTGTAGATGGTATAGTTAAAATATCGATTTAATGTCATTTAATCGATTTGATATCTTTTTTAAAGTACAACGAGTTTTCTTTTTCACCATAGCTTAATTGTGGGTTATCTTCAAAAATTAGATCTATTCATGAGTTTTAAATTCTTTTCAGGACCTTAATTTTCTAGAATAAAAAACGCAATATAATGTTACGAATTTGGTATTTAAAAAGCTAATGTTAGTTCAATTATAAATTAAATGGTTTTATTTCCCGCGCAGTGCAGCGCGTGACGAATATTAAAAGAAAGCTAAGCCGGAAAATTGAAAAATACAAGAGCGCGTGCATGTAACATTTAATAAATATCTCTTTTTCTTTTCGAAAAATTGTATTTCCTTAAAAAGTCCAATCCGAGTATGCATGGATCTGTAATATCCGCCACATATGCCGTGTGATGGTAGGCGGCACTTCCAAACGTGATGTTCACGTTTAACTTCCCAGCTATGTCGATCTTATCACCAGACGCAGTCTGAAGGGTAACAGAGGATGGCGTCCAGATAAGTTTATCTTTAAACTGTTGAGCTAAATCTCTCCGAATGATGGTAACATTAGCTCCTGTGTCAATGATCATATTGCAAGGAACTCCATCGATATGCCCATTCATGGACAGTTCGTTACTGCTGACACTCACTATAGAAATCTTGAGCGCTTTAAAACAAGGGTTTTCATTATCTGGCAACCTCCGTTCCTCGATATGGCCATTCAGTTGTTTCCTGCGTCGTTGCTAAGAAATGGTCTCAATTTCCGTACCCTGGGGTGTTCTGCAATTCTTTCGTACGTGGCCTTCAGTTCCACAGTTCCAGCACTTTGGTTTCTTGTCAATCCTTTTCTGTTCCATGGAATTTAATTGTCTATTTAACCCGCCTCTCTTATTTTCCGTGCTCTGGGGTGTTCTGCAGTTCCTTCGTATGTGGCCTTCAACACCGCAGTTCCAGCACTTTAGGGTCGGTTTCTTCTCACCAATATTCCGTCTCAAGGCATTCACTGGTCTTGTCAAATCATCCGTTTTATTATCCGTGCCCTGGGGTGTTCTGCATTGCCGTCGTAGGTGACTTTCAGAACCACATCTCCAACACCTTACAGCCACTTTGTTCTCATTGCTACTCCGTATCAAAGCACTGACTTGTCTGGATAGATCATCTAAACGAGCCATCAATTGATTCACTGGCTCGTGGACTCGCACAGGTCTGATTGGGTAGCGATCTCTACAATAATATGGAATTATAACCTTATTTTTGAAAACAATGTACTTAACTAGTTAGATTTGTTATAGTACGGAACACTGTGTAGAATCATTAGGTTCTGTAATGCTGGGGACGTGAAAAATGAGCAACGCCCTTGCCGGTACTCGAACATGGAACTCTCGAATACGCGCCGAGTGTGCTATCGTTACATCACGTAGGCATGCTGGAAGGATGGAGAAAATAACCTTATAATTGTTATATATTACAAATAAAAACGGTTTATTTTCTGTTGTTCCATCTAGACATTAAGATCCTCATTTTAACTTCAAAAGCTCTTGTCATTGCTAAGATTTTCTCGAGCGTTTTACCGAATTCGTTGTCGACAACAATCAGATTTGCTTTGTACCAGCTGCAATGTCTTAATTGAAAACAAAAGATGTTGCGCATTAGCTACTTTTACAGTTTTTTTAATGTTTTATACTTTTCCTTATTTACGTGAGCCCTATTACGAACATTAACTTTACTGCCTTATAAAGTCTGCTTAACAAAGCTTTGTTATAGTATTAATAGTGTACTTAACTCATTTGTTATAGTATATATTAAGGGTGACCAAACTATCACTCTTAACATTTTTCGGCACGCTACCTTATAAAGTTGGAGTTTTGATAAAAAAATGGTAGGCAATCTAATTAGGCCTAGAGGAGTACACAAGTAAAATTTTGTGAAGATAGCACTTATCATATTAATTCTGTGAGTGTGCCCAAAGTGGGCACACTGATTGAATAGAGCTTCGAATAGAGTGCTGAAACGAGCATTGTTGTCAATAAGCTGACCGATGAGATGCGGAGAAACAAAGAATACAGACTTTCAGTTTTCCTAGACTGTCGGTGAGCCCGGTCTGGGCACACCTAGGGTTCGCCGTTTGATTTTAGGCAAGATTTCAAGGTAAAAATTTAAAACTAGTATAGAATAAAGAGATTAGCATACAGACAAAAAAATAACATAGAGATTTCTTTTCAAACAATTCCTTTTATACCCTAAAAATAATCTGGTAGATTTCTTTGAAAAATGAGGGTTTTAAAAAACTACATGGCTAAAATATATGGACTGGTTTGTGTTGAGCTGCCATCTAATATAAATAAAGAAGGTTCAGAGTAACCTATAAATCCTTTTTCATTCAATTTTTCTGTGCGTAGAGAAGGAAATTTTTAGGTCTGGACACACTGTGCCGCAAAGGGTTAAGGTGCAGAGGATTATTCGATGTATTATTGTGTGGCTCATAAAAAAAATTATTTTGATTGGCCTCTTCCTTGTCCGCGCTACAGTTAAAGCGAAAGACAAATAAGCAATTTTTATGGCGTAAAATTATTTACTGGATATAAAATTGTAGCATATTGAATATATGTTAAGGCAGCACTGCGTCATTTCTAGATTAATCCATGTTATATGACTCTTACATAATTCTGATGATGTAAATGGAATTAAAACTCAAACAGCCAATAATAATTTTACAGAAGTTTTAAATATCCAATCAAAATGCACTGAGAACAAAAACTAAGCCTGAATTAAGATTTCACACAGAGCATACACACTTGCTTTCTACGCTTTCGCCTACCTTGACTGCTGTCTGTCTACGCCTTCTTTCTTACGGCAAATTTATCTAAAATGTATACTTTTTGGAATAGGCACAATTAATGTGCCAACTTGTTTACGGCCGCAACATGTTTGCTGAAATAAAAAATGAGATTTAATCTGCTTTAGCCTTCAATTTCCTATTTATTATGGATCAGCACTTCTATGCGATCAAAATTCCTGCTGAATATTACTTCTAAGTTTGTTTTTATTATATATATATATATGTGTGTGTGTAATAAGAAGAAGATAAATTGTAGTCAGCTCGCCAAAAAGTTGATAAGGTATAAGTATTAATACCTTATCATTAACTAATATGATAAGGTATTATACCTTATATATTAGCTGATATATATTATAATATAACCATAAACTGTTATCTTACTTAATAATTAATTCAATATTATACTAACTAGCTATAATAATAATATGATGATTATTAAATATTTTACATAACATAGGGATATGATTCATGTTTTGAGATTCTTATCTATCTGATTTTAAAGTTTATGAGTGCATGTATATTCAGTATGTGTAGAATTGTATAGAATGTAAATGTAGAATAATATAAGCCATTTCTGTTTCATGTCATACTTGGACTGTATCATATATCGCTCAGATGGAATACATTTTCCACCAATAATATCCGGTACAAAACAGCATATGAGTGCTTACAGAATTATAAACAATGCTTTAGAAAAAACTGCTTTTGTAGATTGCTGAAATTTAACTTTGTGTCATGACGCTTGCCTCATGACACATTATTATAATTGACTCCTTGACTGTTATGATAAGGAGTTAGAGGCATACGCTCTCACTATCTATTAATGGCTAAAACTATCATGTATCCGCGCGCTTAAAGTTTGTTCCTCTGAATCTTTGCTTACCAATGAACTTAATTATTTGAGAGCAGTTGCGATTGATCGTGGATTTTCTCCCGTGATTATTGATAAAGCCGTTAAAAAATTTTCAGATTCCCATCAAAGAACACCACTGTTGGAAATAATATTAATGACCTTGTCGTGCTTCCATTTTATCCTGCTGTTAGCTATAAAATTGCACGGATTCTCCAGAAATTCAATTTTCAAGTCGGTTTCTTCCCTATTAATAAAATTCACCCTTCGATTCTAAAAGATTGCGTTTCTGTCTTGAATTCTTGGGGAATTTATAGTATATCGTGTTAGTGTGGTTTAAGATATATTGGCCAAACAAAAAGAGCGTTGAAGTTTGGTATCAAGGAACATGAATCTTATGTCAGAAAAGGCGAAATTAACAAGTCTTCAATAGCGTATCATAGTTGGACTTTTAACCATAATTTTGATTTTGGGTCTGCAAAAATTATCCAAAAGGCTTCTTCCATAGGTGAGTTGGATTTTCTTGAGGCTTTTCACATTCACAAAGATTTAGCAGGTTTAGTTAGTGATTTGAAGTCCAATCCAGTCCTTCCTAATGCCTTTAAAATTCTACTATCTTAATTCAGTTATTTTTGCCGATAGATGGCGTTACCTCCTCGCGTTTGGTACTACCAGAGGGTATAAAAATCCGTTCAGTGGTTGCTTTCCATTATTTGAAGTTCAGATTTTGAGCGTAAGGTGCATTTGCCCCTCGCTCCCTATTTTAACTTCGCTAATTTTTCTTGTCCTTTATGCTTGATCAGATAGCCTGGCTCAGTAAAAGTAGGCGGCCAGTGCAACTCTGATTAAAAATCTAGTTATAACCACGTGCAGTGCTGATAAAGACCACGTGTTTCTGTGACTCCTTTATTTTATTTTCTTCTTTCTAGGTATTTCTTTCTCCTGATGAGGAGGGACCTTTAGCTGCCTTTGAAATCGATTGAGTGTTTCATTATACCAACGCTAAATACAAGGTTGTTTTACGATTTTGATTATCATGTATCATGTTTGCACACCGACTTAATTCATCATTTTCTCAAGTCTTGTTAAACAAGTGTAAAATTAAAACTAACCTAAATCTGCACCAAAAATGGGTCCAACTTAGTACTTTCTTCTCGTATGATGATTTCGTAATTACGGGGTGTAAAATTCAAAATACCAGAAAGCAAATTTTTCGTTGATTAAGTACTTTTTCTGTGTATGAATGTAACCTATGAAAGGGAAAGTTTTGGTTTAATGTGTTTCTTGTCATCTCTTACATTCATGATTATCCTGGTGTTTAATGATACCTTGCTACGAGTTCACCTGCTTTCTTTTGATGGGCAGCCGTAAATGTTAATATATATTTTCATGTAGAGTTATTCTGAAAAACAAAAATTAGAAAATGGTGTATTTTACTCTCGCAAAGAATTTTGAGCTGCTTTGGCTTTTAAGTTTATATAAGGTTTTATACGGGCGCAGCCCTTCCGCCTGGTTTGTTGAACCTTATGAAGAGTTTATATAAGGTATTTTCTACCTCCTTCCAGCATGCCTTCGTGGTGTAATGGTTAGCACACTCGCCGAGTATTCGAGAGGTCCAGGTTTGAGTCCTGGCGACGTCATTGCTCATTTTTCATTTCTCTTGCTTCAAAATAATCTAATGACTCTACCGTGGCGCCCGAAATAAAAGGTGGTGGATGATGATTCTTCACCACCAGTATTTGTCGATTAGGTCCCCTGATCCCCAGTCGCCCCTTAAAAGAGAGGGAGTATATATTTTCTCCTTCCTTCCAGCATGTCCTCGTGGTGTAATGGTTAACGCACTCGGCGCGTATTCGACAGGTCCAGGTTCGAGTCCCGGCGAGGGTATTGCTCCTTTTTCATGTTTTCTGCTACAAAACAACCTAATGACTCTACAAGTTATTTAGTATTCTTTCTTGCTATGTCAGCGGGAGGATTATAAAACTATGAAAAATTTCAGTGCCAATTTTCTATGGAAATAGAACGAGATTCACTCTTGCGATTGCGATAGTAGTTAACTACCTACTACAGGCCTTAAATTTAATATCACAGAAAAGTTAAGCTAAGAACTTTTACGTTTACATATGTAAATTTATTGTTTTTTAATACGATTTGCTAAGAAAAAATTTTTTGACTGCGTACGGGAAAATATGCGGAAGTTCGACTGCTGAAAATCTTGTATATGAAAGGAAAAATCTGAGGCACAATATTGAAATGATCGATATTTTTAATTTTGTACATTTGACTTCATTTTGGTAAAGTTTTCTTTTTTATTTCATCTGAAGTTTTTGCAGTATTTCTAGTAACCCAATCTCTTTCAGTAGTTTTTAGCATAAATCTGGTCAAAGACAATTGAAGGAAGATGCTTTGATTAGCTATATATTTCGAGATTCATGAAACTTAATGAAGCCAGAAATTAAGCAAATAAATTATTTAATTCGAGAACTGTTGAAGTTGGAAAACTTTTCTTGATCGCAAAGTATAGGTTATTGAACTCGAGAGCTTTTAAAAGCTTTTGACCTTAGAAACGCCCTCAAGCGGAGATTGAAGTAACTAATTTGGAAGTAAGTGTATATCATGCTTAACATGGAACCTTGTTTATAAATTTACTCGCTACCTTGACTTAGTCTGTTACTTGAAAATAGGCACTTTAATGTCTTCACGACCCTCCTTCATCGTAACGAGTGTCCTCATCACCTTGTAGTAACGTGTGCCCCAACTTGTCAGCAACTGTGATAGTGACTGCTACGAAATGTAAATTTACACAAACACGTAAGAAGGGTTTAAAGCCCTTTTTATTCCACTTTAAAAATAACAGCTGCGTCTACTTGACGCTCACAAACTACGCCGACCCGGAGGTTTAACAGAAACAGAATGTAAAACTGAAAAATAATGACTGGATGAATAAATAGCTAGATCACTATCCACGAGGCTCTGAAATCTTAACTAACCTAACCGCGTTCAAAAATACAGCTGAGATTCAGCGAGCTTACTAATTAAGCAGTTGAAGAATTCGGCAAAAACTGCCGAGATAGGCACACAGGCCGAAATGCGCGGTTCTTAATTTTCTACCTGATTTTCTACCTTCACGTATCTTAATTTCTACCTTCACGTTCGCGATTCAAGACGCACACACACAATCTCGTTTTTCTTCTATTTAAACTCAACTTACTTCTGCTAAATTTGAATATACTGCGCACTCTATTACAATTTACATACTCTAGATTTGGCAATTCTAAGGGAAAGTAAAGGCTTGACAGGAAAGATAGCTTAAACATAAAATAAATGTTAGTTAAAATAAATATAAACCCTACAACCTCATAGCATTTATTTTTTCCACCTTATTTGAGGCTGTATTTCAAGTCAGCCTTCATTCGAAACACTTTAAATGAAAATTAATTGAAAAAAATTAAATTAAAGGATTTGAGCTTCTTCAGTATTTGCAGTTACCATGGTTACGAGGCACGTTGGGAGGAAAAATGACCTTGAAGTGCCTATTCTAAAGTAATAGACTATAACTATATATTCTAACGTATTAGACTATAACTACAACTATATATTCTAAAGTAATCGACTATAGCTATATAAAGTAATAGATTATAACTATATATTCTAGAGTAACAGACTATAACTATATATTCTGAAGTAATAGACTAAAACTATATATTCGAAAGTAACAGGCTCTAACTATATATTCTAAAGTAATAGACTATTATAACTTAGTGAATTTGGGTTCGATCAGTGACGAGTTAACAACAAATAGATTTTTCTCCAAAGAATCGATCTAGTATTCGACCATTTAACGGGTAAGTCATGCTGGATCTTATTCGTATACTCACCACCGATTATTAATAAACAAAAAATTAGATACCTAACTGCATTTTTTTAATAAAAAATCGTCTAGGAAATCGGAATACAGAGTAAGAGGCATACAGTGCAGAACAAGAAAAGTAATTATTGATTCGAAGGCTAAGGTTTCCAATATTCAAGGAGCACACTCATGATCATCTATAATTGGCAAGTGTACTGAAATAAAATTAATATTTTTATGTAAAAAAATGTAGATTTTCCTTATATAAATAAGTTTTTGCAACTTGCAGTCGCTATTCATAATTCTAAAACAAGCTACGAATATTTACAGTTATTAAAAAGCAAATAAATCGTCTGTATGGATGCTTGTGCATTTAATATATATTAATAAATTCTGAAATAAACCCATTACGATTTTCAGAATATAAAATTTACGTGAACAAAAATTTAAGTCAGGCTTCATTTCAAACATTAGTTTTTAAATCCAGTGGATTCGTTGAAGAAATATTTTCGTAAAGTAATAATCTCCACAAATACATTTTATAATTCGAGGGATTTGTAATTCCCTAGCGCTGAATTAAATTGAAGCAGAATTAAAATTAATTCGTTTTGAATTAGGTCAGAAGTACCAAATCATTCAGTCTAAGAGCTTCTTTCGTCATTTCTCTTCATATTTAATTTCACCGTCAAATTGCCACTTGGGAAATCATATTAAATCATCCATTTTGAAAACTTAGAATGAGCAGATGATATTTAAACTGAATATTCTTTATTTCCAATCAAATAAATGGGACATTGCCTGCTGGGCGAATGTTATTCTGGTACTGTACTGTAGTCAATATTGAGAGTGACATTATTTATAATAATGGATATTTGAAAAAGAAGACATATATTATTATTCAAAAGATCTTGAGTTTTGACGGTTTGGGTTTAAAGCAGAATTTTTAATTCTTTACAAATGTTACCAGCTAATTAAAAGATTTTATCTTTCTTATTTAATCAAGCGATTTAAAAGCAACAAACTCGTTTATTAAAAATCTCATTCCTTATTTTCTATTTTATTAATATATTTAATTAATGTAAATAAAATACATTATCGTAATTAGCGAAGATTTTCTAATTCCACACATTTACATGGAGGAATATAATTGCTTTTAATTAATTAATTACGATTTTAATTATAATTTTGTTAAAACAAAAAAAAATCTATGTAGAATGACAAGTCTTTTTTTTTTTTTTTTTTTTTTCGATAAACCTCAGAAAAGTGCCCAGACAAGTTTTTGCTCTTTACGTGGAAAAAAACTGCTACACTTTTAATGTGAGAAAAAGATGAAAGAGTAAACGAGACGAAAAAGGAAAATATTTAAAAAAATGACGGAAAGCAAGAGAATATTCGAAATGCGATAAAGAATGCGTGCCATGACTTTTTTAGATAAACTTTACTAGACTCTGTTCCATTAAATCAACTAAGGAAGATACTGAAGTGTTGTAAAAAAAGTCATATGTACAGAAAAACGAAATGGTCTCAGAAATACGTAAAAAAGCGTCTGGAGACCATCACAGTAATTTAGTCAGATAAGTAACAAAATACATGTGATTTGTTTCCAACTGAATGATTTTACAGTTTGGCAGATTATTTTTATACAATGAATTCAAAGTAATTTTTTCTAAAGATAAGAGAACTTTTTTTCCTATTTTCTCAGTTTTAGTTACGATATAAATTAAATCGACTCTTTTTGAAAAGCAGACTTTAGTAACGAAATTGAAACCATTAGCTGGTTTTTACATTGTCTGATGATCTTCAATGTACCTTCGCAGTACCACCGACAGCCTATCATAGAGACTGTTTGAATAGCCTGAAGAGCCTTCCGTAGCCGCTATCTGCAACTTTCGTAGCATTATTAATATTTCAAGAGACTGCAATCAGGTTTTATATATAATATATGTATAGGCTCTCTCGTATTGTTTCTACCACTTTGAAGACCTACAAGAATGCTCGTGTGCATGTAAAGCACCTTTAAATCTGCGGAGGACGGAGGAGTCAGGAAATTAGTATACCATGGACTGTTGGCATGGCACAGTTATGGATGGCAAGCGCGGAAGCCTTTATTCAAACAGCTTTGTGGCAGACTCTCATTGAGTACTGCGGCAGGACAACAAAGATTGCGAAAACTGTCGACAAGGCAGTTGGTGGATACCATTTGGTTCCAACAGGACGATGAAAAAAACAAACACAAGTAAGATTGTACTCCAACAGGCATATCTAAATTATCTGATTTCTCGCTTTGGCGATTTAACTTAATCATTCTGCATCTTAGAACTGGTAGCTTTGGACAACTACTTCATGTTTGTTTACTTGAAAGTGGTAGTGCTTACATATCGTTTGCGGACGACTGGTGATCGCAAAGGGTGTGCAAAGACCCTCTCTTTTAATTAAAGTCAAAGGAAGTAATCCAGATGTATCAAATCTGGAAAGCGAGGAATCAGACAGTTTAGAAATGCCTATTGGCGTTCAGGCATATTTGTGCTTTCCTTTGTACTGACCCTTTGGAACCAAATTGTATTTATCAACTATATTGTCAGAAGTTCTGACTATCTTCATTGTTCCGCTGGAATATACATGAGAACAGGTCAAAGAACGATTTTTGTAGTGGCAATCCGCAATTATACTGGGTAACAGTACATAGTATACATTTTTTTTTGTTACGGTGGACGCTTGCCTTTCTAGCACTGACCACTCCTAGGGCTAAAAGTGGTGGCCATTTTATTCTGGAGGCACCTAATAGGCACCATCGTTACTTCCTATGAGGGGCAGACAATTTACATCCATGTCTTTTCCGGAAATTGAACTCGGTGCCTTCGGTATCGAACATGTAACGTTAGGTACCGAAGAACGGTAGCCGGGTGCGCTACCGTTCTGGTGTAACGGTAGCACACTCGGCGCGTATTTGAGAAGTCCAGATTCGAGTTCCGGCTACAGCATTGCTCATTTTTCACTTCTCTAGCGTAAAAAAGAATCTAATGACTCTACAGTGGCTCCCGAACTAAAAGGGGTGGATGATGATTCATCACCACTAAGATTTGGCAATTGGGTCCCCTAATCCCCAGTCGTCCTTTGGAAAAGGGAGTATATAAGGTATTTTCTTCCTCCTTTCTGCATGCTTTCGTGGTGTAACGGTAGCACACTCGATATGCATTCAAGAGGTCCAGTTCGAGTCCTGGCAGGGCATTGCACATTTTCCGCTTTCCTGACATCGAAAAGACATAATACCTGTACATGTCCTACGAGTGGTATCAAACTCGTTGCCCGCAAACCGCATGCGAAGACATTGCAAATACGATATTATAAAGATATAAAGAATTTAATTATTTAAAGATCGAGTTTATATTATATTCATCCCCATTAAAATCCACACAAAAGCAAAATCAATAAATTCTGTAGTTGTATATTTCCTCAGGTATAATTTTTTTTCATTATATTCCAAGATAACCATTTTAATAAAACACATACAAAAATATCTGATAAAAAACACGAAAATTTGTGTGTCTAAGAAAAGAGATATATAATGGTAAACCTGAAAATGTTATAACAAATTAATCACTTTGAAATGAATACATTAAAGGAAAAGTTTTTAATGAATTATATTATCTTACACTACATTTTAAGTAATTAGAATCAGTTGAAATTTTCTGAAGAAAACTTAAAATACAAAGACTGTAGAGTCGTTAGGTCTCTTTTTGAAGCTGGAGATGGGAAGAATGTGCAATTTCATCCCCGGGACTTGAGCCTGGACCTGTCGAATACTCGCCTAGTGTGCTACTGGACCTGTCGAATACTCGCCTAGTGTACTACTAGGGAACCCAATCGCCAAATCCTGGAGGGGGGTGAAGAATCATCATCCACCAACTTTTAGTTCAGGCGCCAGTTAGAGTCATTAGGTCTTTATTAAGCTTGGAAACATGAAAAATGTGCAATGCCCTCGACGGGATGTGAGCCTGGACCTTTGGAATATGCGTCGAGTGTGCTACCGTTATACCACGAAGGCACACAGAAATAAGAGATAAAATTTCAACGAAAATATCCACTTTGACCGCTTTCGAATGCAATTTAACGATGTTTTTGCGTGATATCTGTACGTAAGAACAGAATAAAATACTCTTTTCCTTCAAAAAAATTATAAAACTGCTTTAAAATTAATTCTGAAGAGAATTTTTCGTCACGTCTGTACGAACGTATGTACGTACGTACGTATCGCGCATAACTCAAAAACGAGTAGCCTCAGAACGTTGAAATTTTGTATATAAGACTACTATAACATATAGATGTGCACCTCATATATTTTGGTTTCAATCGGCCGCGCCAAAAGTATATAAATATATTTATAAATATATCCACTCTGTTACCCGGCTCAGTGATCTCAGTTTCTTTACTCTTATATGTTTGTAAATTGTACATTTTTTGCTTTAAAAATGATTGAATTATGTTGTTTTTATCTTCCGGTTAAGGGTTTTATGCCTTTAGTAAATCTGTATGCAATATTTTTAGAATTATCAACAATTTTAAAATTGTTTAAGTACCGCTAAGCCTAATTTGATGGCGGCTGTTCCTCTTGTTTACATTTGAAACAGCTAAGTAGCGGATTTGTTGCCAATCTAGAGGAACTTAGCTTCGCAGCAACAAAGATAACGCCTTCATTTATTATTTAAATCATGCTTAATCCTTTCTGGAATTTTTTCGAGGAAATAAGCGTTTAAGATTTACTTCGTAATTTTTAATACAGATATTTTGAGTTTTTATGTATTTTTGCTTTGTCGCGAAGTGAAAACTGAATTAATTGAATGAGAAATATTCAATCGTCTGTGAAAAACTGTTTCTTTTTTGTTTTGTTTGCTTAATTTCTTTTATACATAGTTCTAACTTTATTTTAGTATTTGAATAGAACATGTGGCAACGATTAGATAATTCTTTAAATGATATAAATTTTGTGCATTCTGAGTTATAATGTGAATAATTAGAAATGCGCCTTGGTTCGTACGAAACAGCACTCTTCACAATGATTTAAAAATTAAACCCAGGGATTCTGAAATTCTAAAAGCTTCTCAAAACTTTTTTATGAAATATGGCAGTCATCCTAAGAATATCATCAAAAAACTAGGAAATTATGATTTCACAATTGAACAACGCCACAAGAGGCCCCGCACTATTCACCATAATAGTCGGTGGTAATGTATATATTTTCGTTTTCTTCTTAGTTAGCCAAGATTTTACTTCATTTTCTTTACTTATAGATTTACTTATCAAATTACAAAGCGCTATGGACTTTGTTCCTGCCAAAGTAGGTAGACTTTGTGTGTAAATAGTTTTTACTCTTGTGAAACGTTTCAATGTACTGCAAATTGTGTTTTTCATCATTTTACTTGCCAATTATTGCTTATCAAAAGAATAATTTTTATGAAATTTTAAAAATGCCTTACAATACATCCTGCAAGAAATGGCGCAACAAGAGCTCCAGTCAACTAAAATGCTTTGATCACTACTAATAGATGACGCCACACGAGCACCTCATTTGTTCAAAGTTTACTTATTCTACGGACGGCGGCACAGGAGCCTCCGTCGCTAGTAATCTCTGAGTTCTAGCACAGCATGTGTACAAGTACTTCCATATTATTGGATACAACTTACTCGATTCTTCAAGCATTTAAAAGTCAAGTATCATATATTGTTAAAGGCCGTTAATGGTCGATAGCTTCTTACTAAGTGATAAGACATAGACATAGACATAGTTATAATATGAACGAAATATAATACTGTTAAGTAAACCTAGCGCCAGAGTGTCGCTATGGTAAACAAAGTGAATTTTAAAGAATGCATTTATTCTATTGTGGTTTATGCACTGTCGGCGAAGTAGGTTTAATTCAATCTAATAAGTTTAAATGAAATGCAATAAAAAATGCGTATAATTTAATATTCCGTACAAGGAAGTCATGTGGTGTACGTATCAGATTTTTTATAAAAGAGTCATGTGCATTTAAATCTTTCTTTCGTAAAATAAATAGTGATTTGCTCAAAAACCTTTAAATTTATATTTAGTATTTCAGAGCTAAGATTAAATCATTTATATAAGATAGAAAAGCTAGTTTGGGGAAATCGCCAAAGGTAGGTAACAGACGTAATAGAATTATTTAACTATATGAAGTGACTAGCAAGTGAAATGTTTGTCGTCTGCTACATGAAAAGAAAATGACGTATAATTAATTATATTAGACAGAAGGAAATCATATCAATATCATTTTAACTATTCCTTTGGAGTTCATGATAATGATATTATTACATGTTGCCGATATAATTACGTTCTATAAATTATATTAGCAGAAGTTCGTAGAATTCAATTTTATCCGTTCTAGACGAAATTTTTGAGAGGTTAATTCTTTCGTTTCTTCAGCGTTCATTAACGAAAGCAATAACAAAGTCTTCTAATATAAGACAATGCTGCTTTTTACTTTTTTTCAGATGATTTAGAAATTTTTGACATTTTGATTATATTAAAATTTTTTGTTGCTTAGTTTAGAATTTCGGTAGACTTGAAATGCTGATAAGTTGTATCCTGAATCATTATTGCTTACATTTTTGTACTTTAGCTTTTTATTAACGCATCTTATGCCGCTAGTTTTGTTGACGGAAATAATGATTTTAGAATATTTATTGTATGAAACATTTCGCGATCATGATCTAATAGTTGGCATCTTTAATTAGTCGCATCATTTGATTCACAGGTGATCATAGCCATTTTTAGAAACATACTTGTTTATACGGGTAATTGCCAATTTTCTTTGTTGTCTCGTTGTTGACTACTTAGAACAACAAAGAAAAATTTTATTTTAGTTACTTTTTATTAACAATCGGGGCAATCTGATTGTGCATCGCCTATGATCTTAGTAGAGGTCCCAGGAAAGGATCCTCGCCCTTGTATAGACTACAGAAAATTAAATTCAAAAACTGTGATCGAATTTTTCTCTTTTTCCAATATCGAAGAAGTGGTAGAAAAATTCAGCGCTGCTCCATTTATGACAATCATAGATCTAACTAAAGGATACTTCCAAATACCACTCACAGAGCGTGCACAGAGGTATGCCGCATTTGTGACGCCTTATGGATCTTTCATCCCGAAGAAAATGATGTTTGGGCTTTTAAATGCGCCTTTCTATTTTTGTAAATTGATCGCTCAAGTTTTAGGAGGGCTGAATAATTTTGTATTGCCGTATATTGACGACATCGCAGTCTTTTCGCAGACTTGGGACAGGCATATGAAGGATTTGGATGTGGTCTTAGGTCGCCTTCAGGAGGCTAAATTGACTGTTAAGCCCTCGAAATGCAAATTTGCCCAAGACCATGTTAAATTTCTGGGTCATGAAGTAGGGTCTGGGAAAAGGTCGCCTAGTGACGCCAAGATTCAAGCAATCAGAGATTTTCCGACCCCCTCTACTAAAACACAGATACGTAGCTACGTTGGTACTGTAGGCTACTACGCAAGGAACACAAAAAACTACGCGCGTATTGAGGTACCTCTGACAGACGCTTTGAAGGGCAAAAACAAAAAAGAAAAAGTGATTTGGACAAAAGAGTGCGACGAGGCTTTCAATGAACTGAAGACCAAAGTAGTAAAAAGTCAGGTTTTATTTGCACCAGATTATTCTAAAGAATTTATTGTGCAAACAGATGCCAGTTTATATGGTGCAGGTATTGTGTTGTCTCAAATTCAGGATAGGGAGGAACACCATATGCTGTATCTTAGTAAAATGTTTGCTAAGGCTGAACGAAATTATAGCACAATAGAAAGGGAACTTACGGCCATTATTTACGGACTGAAGAAACTAAATAATTACTTAGACGGACAAAAATTCAAGATCCAAACGGATCATAATCCGTTGACTTTTTTTAAACAAAATGATGGGACCAAATTCTCGTTTGATTCGCTGGGCATTGTGTCTCCAACAGCACAATTTTGAAATTGTTCATAGGCCAGGCAAATTACACGGTAATGCGGATGGCTTGAGTTGTGCTTTAGTCTAGTGACTGAATGTCACTAGTGGATATAAAGTAACTGAAAATGAGTGGAAATTGGTGAAAATGAATTTTGTAGTGTTTTGGCTTTATACTTTGGCGAGACAGTTTTGTTTTGCTTCCTTCACAAACCCATAAGACCCCTTAGATAGATAGATAACCGTCGCGAGTTTGGCTCTATTCAGTCAAGAAACAGACAAGCAAAATGAACATTAGTATATTGCAGAGATGCACAGAATCTTTTCACACGTACTGCAATATAAAAGCCTTAATCAGAAGTCAAACAACAAAAATCAGCGTTATATTTTTCAAATTTTCCAGGACTAATTTTGATAGTTTTACTGCCGAAACAGCTTCCTCAGCTGTCAAAGTGCAAATGAACGAGATAAGGTATGGTGATAAGATAAGATAACACCAAATCTTATCTCAGTCATTTGCATATTGGCAGCCGAGAAAGAGCAAAACTCATCCTGGAAAATTTTCAAATATAACGCTGATTTTTTTTTTTTTTTTTTTTTTTGGCTTCTGAATTAATCATTGTTCGGGGTGTTATTTTAGCATAAATTATAAAAGTTTCTTCCCCTACTTTATCTAATAGTGGTTTTTAATGTTCCGAAAATTTATTTTACATTTATGAAGTTATCACGTATATGTGTGAAGTCCTTGTTATCAAATACTAACAGAAATTCAAACTGCTTTTCTTCGCAGGTACTTTAGTGCTTCTGCATATTGCGAAAACTTTGTTATGGGCTTGTCTCAAAATGGGATTTTGCATTAGCTCAGTATAAATGGCGCATAATTTTGCAAATTGTTGTCATCGAATATTATCGCCCTATATTATTTTAAAGGAAATTAAATAATAAAGAATCTGCATGAATATATGTATGTTCCTCGCACTGTGAAAAAACGACGGTACCTAGAGCCATTAAATTTTGAATAATCTAATTCTCCACGGAAACATGTGCATCTGGTAGCCCCAATCTAGAATTTAGAATTTCTTTACTACTCATTTCATATTCTGTAAAATTTTAAAGAATTTTTGATTAACAAATTCCCTGATCTGAAAACCAGCAGTGGCAATTCTGTACGAAATAAAGCATTTTTATCTCCATCCCCTTTTGCCATTTGGAAAAATGTAAGGTCTTTCAGTTTTAATTAACAAAATCGACTCTGTAAAAGCAATGTGTTGCCGAGGCAAGATAAAAAGCTCGTTTATCTTCTATGCGCCATCGTGTTGCCATTCAGTGAAGCGTAAGATATTTCAAATTTAATGTGAAATGTTATCGAGTAATAAACTAAGTGATTTAAAAGCAATAAACATAGTTCTGAAAAATATTTTTTTTCTATATTTTAATGTGACTGATTGAAATAAACATGTATTAAAATCACGAGATGTCTTATTAAAATATTCAGTATTTTAATAAAATTACACTAGTTGGACTCGTTAAAATCATTCTGTAACTTTTCATTTTTATGATAACTTTTTTAGGTGGCTGACCTCGCGAGAGGTTAGTTTTTAAAGAAACAATATAGTGAATATAAAAATATGTATGGCAACCTCTTAACTCTTTATCGGAAATTCTAATGATATGCTGGTTTTTACATATTTTCTGACTTTACTGTTGAATTGGATTTTATGTGACGTAAGACCGAAGAACATCATGTTTAATAAATAGAGTCAACACGTAAGAAGTTAATAATAAAAAGAAAAAAAATTAGCCATCTTACTAAGAAAACTGAACTCTGATATTATAAACTGAGAAAAGACTGGATGGGGGGGGGGAGAAAAAATCTGAAAGGTTTCAGATTTTAAATTACATCCAAAGGGGCGTTTATTCAACATTTTGTGTGTTACCTTTATTTATTAAATATCGTGTTCTTCGCACTTAAACCATAAAATTCAGTTCAAGAGCAATATCGCAAAATAATTTTAAATTGAGCATATCTTTAGAATTTCCGATACAGAATCTCACGCACTGGAGATAAAAATGTTTTCTCTGTACAACGTTGCCATTGCTCGCTATGAAATCCCTGAGTTTTTTTTTATCAAAATTCGTTAAAGTTATTCCTTAAAATCAAAATATGAAATCGATAATAAAACAAATTCCGGTAAATCTTCGGACTATGGTAACTTGGCGATTTTTTGGCGAAACTTTGGCGACCAACCCTGCTACAGAAACCTGCTAGTTTTTTTTTTTAGACGCCATTTTGTTTTCACGAAGTAAAGGCACTTTTTTTTTTTTTTTTTACTTAACATTTTTTTTCAGCAATCTGCTAGCCGAATTACGCTTATGTTAGAACTTTTATGGAACGAAAGTGCTTAATCATGACGAACATTAGGTGCGAAATTGGGAGAAAGTGTAGAATCGCCCACTGCTTACCGCGTTTTTAAGAATTGCATATACACAGTATCTACGTACACGTCGACCTATTTTCACTTAAAAAAACATCCCAGAATTGCACAAAACTGGCATTGCGCACACTCTTGACTTTGTCCATGTACACATCGATCTATTTTCCCTTAAAAAGTCAAAGAAAATTGACAAAAATCCAATTGTTCTTACTCTTGTAAAAAAGCGCTAAACAATTAAGTGGCCGATTCTACACTTTAGCAGCGAAATTGTTTCTAAGTGCTTATTAGCTAAAATCCCGATTGGAATTGTCCGGAAAATGTCACATTACATGTCTGGCCCACCAGCCGCCGAGCAGTAAAGTCGCTGAACACTGGTAGTTCGGTCCGAGGTTCGAAACCCGCGAACGGGCTGGCTGCATGGGCGTTTTCGTGGTTTTCCCCATGTGTAACGTGTATACGAGCCAGTTTCCCTTAGAACGTCCTCCACGAAGGCATCCCTCCCCTTACGCAGATAGCCCTAGTGCGCTTTGCCATAATTAAATACACCACACCACATTACATGTCTCATGATCTCTCATTTCTCTGAGACAAAATAATCTGTGATTTGAACTGTGTACTTCTCAGATTATTGCTAAAATCCCAGCTAGTAACCTTTATCGCCTTAGCAAAATGTCGCCAAACTACCTGTTACCATATTCCAAAGATTAGCCCAAATTCCATATTTCAAATTTGGGCTTCCAGATGCCCAAATTCGCAAAAGAATTCCGTTATTCAAAACTGGATGGCTCTATGTACTGTTTTTTGATCCCAATGCTAGAAACATACACATATTCATGCAAATTCTTCATTATTTAGTTTCTTTAAATATAATACAGGACGATAATATTTGGTGGCAACAATTTAAAAAGTGAAACAACGCTTGTAGTGAATGAACGCAAAATGCCAGAACGAAGTTAATAGTCCTTCTGGGCAAGCCCCTTTGGACTAAACAACATAAAAATGCATGCCGAGACTTAAGACTGTTTCGGGAATTCTTAACATATACTGCTTTTAAAAGTTTTGTTGTTGAATTGCATAGGGCGTAAGTGCGATGCAAATTATGCTTATGTAAAGCTAAAAAGACACATACACACAAAAAGGGGTTTAGTAGGAGTGATTGTAGAGTGAGGAGACTAGACTGCGAGGTCAGCGAGAGCTTACAAAATCTTAACGAACCCCTTTAGACGACCGTTAAAATCTGAAAAATTTCAACTTGTTATTTTTTTATACTACTGTATTTACTGTTTGTAGAGAATTCTATGGCACCAATACTGAACCTGGCAATAATAGCGTCGGAATTATCCTGGAATGAGGCCTCTTTGAACCTTGAACCACTGAGAACAATCGCAACCAAGGACACCAGATGCGTATAAATGGAGAAACTGAGCAAACAATAATTATAAAGCAAGTGACAGGTGGAATTTAACATCTTCATGACACCAACGCTCAGAAGTAGAGGGAGTAATTTCAAGAAAGGACATATATTTTGATATTTTGTCTAAAGGTTTGCAGTTTGTTAGATATGTCTTTTATCTGCAGTTTTCAAATTTTGCTTTGCGTTTATTAGGTGGTGTTTCGTGGTGTATTTAATTATGGCAGAGCACACTAGGGCTATCTGCCTAAGGGGAGGGATGCCTTCGTGGAGGACTTTCTAAGCGTTTATTAGGTAACTGCTATCATTTTGCATAGAAAGGCGTATTTAAGCTTTTTTTTTTTTTTTTTTCAAATTGTAATAACAAGTAGGATACCTTCTGACATTTTGGAATTCTAGAAAGAATTTCATTTGATTTGGAAAAGTGCACTTAATGTTGTTACAGACCATTTGGAGTAAATAAGCGCAGATAAAAAATGACATTTCTCAGAACCCGCACATTTCCACGAAACCTACGTAGGTAAGTACCATTTTCTATTACTAAACAGACTTGAACGCCAAGCTGTAATCGATTATCTCTCGGATTGGGATCGCGTGATCCTTCAGAAGCAGAATTTTCTAATTCATGTATAATTGGTTGATCTCTGCGCGGGACAGAGCTGCAAACGGAACATTTTCGGCGAAGTTTTAAAATATCCCGCGTAGCCAGGACATCGTTTCTGTAGCTAGGCGGGACTTGGCTTCCAGCGGAGCTATTTCTTTAAGAATCCTCCGGTTTAAACCAGTGCTACCAGAATATTCTTTCTCAAAGACCGTCTAGCGAGGACTATCGTTAGATGTGATAATCCCTTTTAGTAAACGATAACAACAATAAGAATTAGTAACACAGTATGGTTGACAAAGAAATATCGTGGGGATGATGATGCGTTAAATTGAGTCGTTAGAGGGAAGGTTTGTGGAAGTTGTTCGCTACTGGTGTGAACGAGACAAAGAATAATAATTTAAACGACGATAAATTAATTTATTCATCATTTTTAAAGTACGTATATTCCACCAAGTCCATAAAGTCATCAGGGTTAATTTCGCTTTTATTGTACTTATCTCTCGTTCTTTGCAGTCACACATACGGTGCCTTGCAATTAATACCTCAACATATTTCAAAACGTTATGTGATAAGCATTTTCAGTGACACATTTCTTTGTACATAATTAAATAACCTTGCACAACTTTGCTAAACGAATGCATCCTTTGAAAATGAAAGCAATGTTTGCTTTTCGACTTCTGTTTTGTAAAGATTTTCTTGGATTAACAAAACTAGGTGCTAATGCAGATGTTTTGTAAAACCCAAGTGGTTCAAAGGAAACTTTTGTATAACGGGGAAGAGGTATCTTTTTACACTACAAACTAATTTCTTCCACATAGTTTCGCGGAAAAAGAAGGTGGTAAGTAGAATTGTGAAAAATACGCATTATGGTTTACATTTATTGCATTACCATTAAAAACAGGACTTTCGTACTACCCTCATTAGTTAGTGTAATGTCTCATAAATTTAGCACCAATATCATGAAGTTCATTTGAACGACAGTACATACTCTCAGTTTTCCCTTTCCCATTGTTCCTATGTAGTACATATTTCCCATGTAGGATTTATGAATTGGAGGGCTCAACTCTCTTGAATTTTTTGAATTCTCATCTTAAAGTACGGGTTATGTTTGCTCCGACACGTGTGTTCCCATAAATTCACCCTTTGTTCCTAAGAATCACTTAACATCCTGACTACCAGTAAGTTTCTTGTCTTGAATGCAAACATGCTGATAGTCAGTGTTTTTGATGGAGTCTGGTCTCCATCAAAAATCTCACTGGTTAATCTTTAAGAAACTTACGTATTATCCCATCGACCGTGAAAATGTCGCCAGGTAGTGCGACTTAGCGCCAGTTATGGATAAACGTCACATAACAACATACACATAACATCCTGACTACCAGCAAGTTTCTTGTGTTGAATGCAAACATACGGATAGTCAATTTTTTTGATGGTCTAGTCTCCATAAAAAATCTCACTGGTTATAATCTTCAAGGAACTTACGTATTATCCCATCGACCGCCAAAATGTCGCCAGGCAGGGCGATTTAGCGCTAGTTATGGAGAAACGTGACGTAGCAACATACTCATAACATCTGCGCTTTCATTTAATGAACCCTGATTGATTCTCGATAAGCCACGTTTGGTTTTTATGAGCAGAGACATACATTTATTGTTACTGCCATTTTTTTTTTTTTTTTTTATTTTGAAAAAAATTATTAGAACTCGGAATCTGTCTTTTACAGAACAGTAAGCAGTGGATTATTTTTAATCTTACGGGATCCTGCACAAAGCCTTAGTATTTACGATACAGTCAGCTGAATATGGCCAACAAAATACGAATAAATTGGAACAACCTTCAAGAAGTTTGTATTGATAGTGTTCTAAACAGAGCTTCCTGTAAAATCGGGGCCTACCAGTGGCCGAACAGTAAAGTCGCTGAACAATGTTAGTTCGGTCCGGGGTTCAAATCCTAGCGAACGGGCTGGGTACATTGGCATTTTTGTAGTTTTCTCCGTGTGTAGCGTTTATATGAGTCAATTTTTCTTAGAAAGCCCACCACGGAGGCATTCCTTGGTTAATCTTCGGATTATGGTAACTTAACGATTTTTTGGCGAAAAGTTGGCGACCAACCCTGCTACAGCAACCTACTAGTTTTTTTTTTGGACGCCATTTTGTTTTCACGAAGTGAAGGGCATTTTTTTTTTTTTTTCTTTTCCCTCAACATTTTTTTCCAACAATCTGCTAGCCGAATCACGCTTATGCTAGAACTTTTATAGAACAAAAGTGCTTAATCATGTCGAAGATCAGGTGCGAAATTGGGAGAAAGTGCAGAATCGCCCACTGCTTACCGCGTTTTTAAGAATTGCACATACATGGTATCCATGTACACGTCGACCTATTTTCACTTAAGGAAAACATCCCAGAATAGCACAAAAATGGCATTGCGCACACTCTTGACTTTATCCATGTACACTGCTAAAGTCCTAGCTAGTAACCTTTATCGCCTTACCAAAATGTCGCTAAACTCCCTGTTACCATATTCCAAAGATTAGCCCATTCCTTCCTTGAGTGCTGTGCCGTAATTAAGTAAACCAATCTTGTAAAATCGGAGGACCTTAAAAAAATAATAGAAATCAATAAAAGCATTTTACGATGCAGCGCGTCGAATACTAATTGCTTATAAAATAAAGAGTTATCAGTTCCTTGAGAATTCCTTATTAACAATTGGCGCAACTTTGATGGGATCTCGCCAACTTTCATGATTCGATGGTAGCTAATGTTCACGGTCGACGATATAATTTGTAAGTACCATCTTCAGCTTGGAGTAAAGGATTAGTATCATTTCACGACAGTTATAAAGAAAATAATCAATAAATTATGAAAGCTTGCTTCAGTATTTACGGAGAAAACTTATCACCACTGATGTCCTGATGTTTTCAAGCATCATCAAAGCCTTCCTCCAGCTGAAATTTAACCAAAATCGTAGTTAATAAGTGCAACATGGTGGAACGTTTCTTTATTTTTTGAAACTTTAGTAAAGTACTGTTAGAAGAAAAGTACATAAACTCTTACCTAGCTGGTTAATGGTCAAGCAGATGAGACTATTGAAAGAAATATGTGAAGCGAATACTTCGCCTTTTCAGCTCTAGTATATTGACGCATTTCAACTTGCATTTTACCGCACGTCCGTTTCGTTTAATATCGCACCGAAACATTCTGTGATTTCCCGACAACCCACCATCCCAAACCCATTGTAGTCAGGTCAGTTCAGTTAATTGACAGTGAATAGGTGTGCCTGAACTTGGTAAGAATTGTAAGAATTGGAGGCTCCTTTAAGCCCACCTGGACACGAGTGTCTTCATAGCTCAAAAGAAAGGGTCCCGTATCTCCACAAACGAGAGAAGCAAGTAACCCAGCCACCCCCAAACAACAAACAAAAATACTAAATCAAAGATAAGTAAACACATCTAACACAAAATTACAGACTAACAAACAAAAAAACAAACAAAAAAAAAAAAAAAAAAAAAAAAAAAAAAAAAAATTCCATGGACACAAATTCACAACATAGAACACCACAGATATCTAAAACCCATATAAATACAAAATTCAATTTTAACAGAAGATTTGCCTGAACTTGGTCTTTACTAGTGGTTAACAGGTATTGTTTCTCATTCGTTATTAACTAGATTTATATTGATTTGAAATAATAATAACCAAATTAGGAACTACTCTGATATGCGCCCTCAAGTTGCCAAATTTCTCGCCATTCACGCTGCTATCTACATTTCGAACTTTAAGCCTAAAATGTCTGCAAAATCTACGTTTTGAATACACGATTTAAGCTAAAAATCCGAAACAAAAACAAAAAATTTAGATAGTAAAAACGTAAAGTTTCTAACCAAAAATATTTGACATTTGACAAGAATCTATGTACACAGCGACATGTTTAAACTTAAAAAAACATCTACGAATTGCACAATTTAGGTAAGGAACGAATCTACGATCTACGCACACCTCGCTTTAATAAAATAACATAACAACAATAAATTTCAAATAAAACCATGTACACAGCGTTCTGTTTCAACTTACGAATTGCACAATCTAGACACTAAACAACAAAATAAACTAAAATAAATTTCAGATATTAAAAAAAAAAAAAAAAAAAAAAAAAAAAAAAAATCTGAAATGTTTCAGATTTTAAATTACGTCCAAAGGGGCGTTTTTTAACATTTTGTGTGTTACCTTTCTTTATTAAATATCATGTTCCTCGCACTTAAACCATAAGATCCAGTGCAACAGCAATATCGCAAAATAGTTTTAAAACGAGCATATCTTTAGAATTTCCGATACAGAGACTCACGCGCTGGAGATAAAAATGTTTTTTCTGCACAACGTTGCCATTGCTCGCTTTGAAATCCTTGAGTTTGTTAATCAAAAATTCGTCAAAGTTTTAAAAAATAGGAAATCGATCATAAAACAAATTTCAAATTTCAAATTTGGTCTTCCACATGCTCATATTCGTTGGAGGATTACGTTATTCAAAATTCGATGACTCTATGTACCGTTGTTTTATCACAATACGAGAAATATACATAGATTTATGCAGATTTTTCATTATTTAATTTCTTCAAATATAATGCAGGACTCTAACATTTTGTGGCAACAGTTTGAAAAGTGAACCGACATTTATGAGTCCGACGCAAAATGCCAAAACGAAACTAATAGTCCTTCGGGATTCAAATCCCTTTGGACTAAAAACCAATAACGACAGAAATTCATACTAAAGAACCAATGAACATAACATAAAATAAAATGCACTTACCATGAATGAATGCTTTTTCGAACAGCAGAAATACCAAATTTTGAATAATGTACGTTTCCACCCGAATATGGTCATCTGGAAGTCCGAATTTGGAATTTGTTTTATTATCTATTTCATATTTCGTAAATGTATAACGAATTTTTGATTAACAAAATGATTTAAAAGTGAGCAACGACAACACTCTAACGGAGGGGGGGATCCTTCTTATCTCCAGCGCGCGGAACTGTCTACTGGCAAATTCTAAAGATATGCTGTTTTTAAATACGTTTAGCATAATGTGGCTTTAGCCCAAATGCTCTCAAAATATGTATATGTTTGTAAATGAAAAAAAAAAAAATCGCCCGTTTGGGCGTAATATAAAATGTAAAAGTTGTCATACTTTTTAAAAAGAATTCCTCCTTCCCCCCCCACAAAGTATAGCTTTTCCTTTTCCTGTGAATATATTTCCTAAATTTCCAGATTTTTGTAGCGTTATGGAGAAACAACGAGAAACTGGCTTTTACCCTTCTCATGTAATTATTCTAATCAATCGTTGAATTTTGATTCATTTGAAGTAAGCTTTGGCTCGGAAAACACGGTTGATGATGACTTCTGCCACCAAAAAAACGAAAGGAATTCGTGATCCAACAAATCACGTTTTTCTTCAGATACCTTTTTCTACTAGGGCATGAGCGAACAAAGTAAAGCCTTTTCGGCTTCGAGTCACGTTTTAATTTCATGATGTGGTTATTCGAACACAATAATTTTTTTTTAATGTTAAAAATTCTTTTCTTGAAGAAACAAGAATAGCCGCTTTTTCAGCTCCTAATAAATCCAGAATTGTAAAATAAATCGAATGCAGTTAAAAGAAAATAATAGACGGAAAACGTGGTTGCGCGAGCGAAGAGGTTTTGACAATTATTGCCTGTAAAAAGGCCAAACCAAACTAGCGACACCTGATGAGGAAATATGCAAAATTAAATAAAGAAACGAAAATATTTTAAATAAAAATGTCTCAAAGGTTTAAGATTTTAAATTACGTCCAAAGGAGCGTTTTTTTAACATTTTGTGTGTTACCTTTATTTATTAAATATCAAGTTCTTCGCACTTAAACCATACAATTTAATTCAACAGCAATATCGCAAAATAGTTTTAAACTGAGCATATCTTAGAGTCCCGCGCGCTGGAGATAAAAATGTTTTTCTTTCCCGTACAGTGTTGCCATTGCTCGCTTTGAAATTGTTGAGTTTGTTAATCAAAAATTCCTTAAAGTGTTATAAAATCTGAAATCGATACTAAAACAAATTTCAAGTTCAAATTAATGCTTCCACATGCCCATATTCTATGGAAGATTACGTTATTCAAAATTGGATGGCTCTAGGTATCGTTGTTTTATCAAAATGCGAGAAACATACATACATTTATGCAGATTCTTAATAATTTAATTTCTTTAAATATAAGACAGGGCGATAATATTTGGTGGCAACAATCTGAAAAGTGAAACAACGCTTGTAGTGAATCAACTCTAAATGCCAAAAGGAAATTCATAGTTCTTCTGGGCAAATTGCTCCTTTGGACTAAAAACATAAAAATGCATGCCAAGACTTGGGAATTCTAAACATATTGTTACGAAATGTACAGTCGCGGTGAGATAGTTTCCCCGCAAAGCAGTTTTAGGGTTGCCATAAAAATGGCAAGGGAAGGCAAGGTTGCCACATTTGGCGACGAAATTGGCGATATACCATGGATGGATGGAGAACCTTCTGAAACGAATTCTTACCTGTTTAGCCCAGAATGTTCTCGAACACAAGCCGAAAGCTATAGAAACCTTGCCGGTCCGCAGTCAGTTAGTGTGTGTTCCTCGAGAGTTGCGAGATAGTTAGTCTCGAGTCAATCCCTACGGAATCGATCGAGTTGACAGCCGGGCAGCGAGTGCCGAGTGGGTCGCCGAGTGCACCGAAGGAGTCTGTTAGAGTATCGCGGTTAGTGCATCGTCGAGAGAGCGTGTTGAGCTCCGGGAACGACTGAACCGAAGAGTCGGGAGCTGTGCTCGTGTGTCGTCGAGTGCATCGCCAGTTGTAGCGTGGAGAGTCTCGAGAGTACGTGGAGTTCCGAGAACGACTAAACAGAGTCGGGAGCTGTATTCCGGAAAGCAGAGTCGGGTGCTTTGCAGGAAGCTGTCTCCACCGTGATAGCCTGATAACCTGAAGGCTGTGTCGCTGATCGTGCCAGCGTGTTTATAACAGTTCGACGACTGTAAATGAGATTTTGGAGCTGTCCTGATCAATACTGGCCACTAAAGTGTGTTCCGATACTTCATCCAGTGTCGTCGTTATTCACTCCAAATCTACGAACCCCCTACGAACGTGAAGGAAGAAAATAACGTAACAACTGGGGTCAGAAGAAAAAAAAAATAAACGTAACAATATGCTGCTTTTAAAATTTTTGTGATTTTCTAATTGAATTGCATATGGCGTACGTGCGAAGAAAATGATGCTTATTTAAAGCTAAAAAGACCAAAAATGGGGGTTAGTAGGAATGAGTGCGCTGGAGATAAAAATGTTTTTTTTTTTTTTTTTTTTTTTTTTTTTTCTGTACAACGTTGCCATTGCTCGCTTTGAAATCCTTGTTTTTGTTAATAAAAAAATTCGTTAAAGTTTTACAGAATTTGAAATAGATAATAAAACAAATTCCATATTTCAAATTTGGGCTTCCACATGCCCATATTCGCAGTAGAATTACGTCATTCAAAATTCGATGGCTCTAAGTACCGCTGTTTCATCACACTGACAGAAACATACCACATAATGCAGAGCTCTAACTTTAACCGAAAAGTAGCGCTGTATAGCAGTGTATAAGTAACCTATTTAAACTGTTTACCTTCTTGTCAAATAAAGAACAAGAAAACTATGAATTCATTTGATTATGATATTTTGCGAAATTACATGCAAAAGGTATCTGTATTTTAGCAAAACTTTAGGCCTTTATAAAGAATAAATTATTTTGTTTAAGGGTATAGTTCTTGGAAAATGAGAACAACATCATTGAAATTACCTTATTATTTGCTCAACTTTAGAAGCAGTCAAAAAATTACTGTTTTGAATTTCTACGTAAATAATAGCCAAAAATTTTATGACGTATAGTTTTCTGCATATTATACTTTACAATAAACTTCTCGCCTCTCCTTTTACTTCCTTGTACGAAGTAAAAAGGAAGTATTGTAATGGCGAAAAGTATTAGGCAACATATTTCAACGAAAATATCCATTTTGACCGCTATCGAATGCAATTTAACGATGATGTTGCGTGATATCTGTACGTAAGGACAGAATAAAATACTTTTTCCTCCAAAAAAAATTATAAAACTGCTTTAAAATGAATTCTGAAGAGAATTTTTCGTGGCATCTGTATGAACGTATGTACGTACTTGCGTACGTACGTAGGTATCTCGCATAACTCAAAAACGAGTAGCCTCAGAACGTTGAAATTTTGTATGTAGGACTGTTATAACATGTAGATGTGTACCTCGTATTTTGGTTGCAGTCGGCCGCACCAAACGTATATAAATACTATATTTATATATATATCCACTCTGTTACTCGGCACAGTGATCTCAGTTTCTTTACGCTTATATGTTTGTAAATTGTACATTTTTTGCTTTAAAAATGATTGAATTATGTTCTTCTTATCTTCCGGTTAAGGTTTTTATGCCTTTCGTAATTCTGGAAGCAATATTTGTACAATTATCAACAATTTAAAAGCTGTTTAAGTGCGGTTAAGTTTTAAATAACATGGCGGACATATTTGTTTACATTTGAAACAGCAGAAATGTAGATTTGTTGCCAATCTAGAGAGACTAAGCTTCGTAACACAAAAATAACGCCTTCATTTATTATTGCGAATTAAATCATGCTTAATTTTTTGTGGAATTTTTTCGAGGAAATAAGTGTTTAAGATTTACTTCGTAATTTTTAATGCAGATATTTTGAGTTTTTATGTATTTTTGCCTTGTCGCGAAGTGAGAACTGAATTAATTGAATGAGAAATACTAAATCGTCTGTGAAAAACTGTTTCGTTTCTGTTTTGTTTGCTTAATTTCTTTCGTACATCGTTTTAGCTTTATTACAATATTTCAATAGAACGTGTGGCAACGATAATTCTTCAAATGATATAAATTTCGTACATTCAGAGTGTCGTTATAGTAAACAAATATAGTGAATTTTAAAGAGTGCATTTAGTCTATTGTGGTTTATGCGCTGTCGACGAAGTAGATTTAATTCAATCCAATCAATTTAAATGAAATTCATGGAAAAAATGCGTATATAATTTAATATTCCGTACAAGGAAGTCATGTGGTGTACACATCAGATTTTTTATTAAAAACTTAAAATAACTATTTAGAATCTTAAATTTGCTTTTTGAAGGAACATTCAATTTTAGCAGAATCTTAATGTGTATTTTGTAACCCGGAAGCTATAGAACTTGCTGAGAAACTTGAACTTTGGATGACATTATCTCACTTCAAAGCTTTCGTACTTGCGAAGAAAATAGCTTCGAACTAGTTTTCCTGTCAATAAAATATATTTATTTAACTTGTTTTCATAATAAGCCAGGCAGTGATAATATATGAAATCGGGTCGTCGAAAACTTGTTAAGGAAAATAAGCAAAATAAGTCGTTAACAGGTTTTTTGCATGTTTACATTTAATCGGAACAAGACAATATCCGAAGCCATATAATTTTATCTCTTTATTGCAGATTATCTTTAAATAATCAACATGTTTACAAAAATGTACATTCTTTGATGAAAATTATAAAGATCTGTTATCCTGTTAATATCGCAAATAAAGAAAGATTTTAAAAACGTTGCTGACAGAATGTGAACACAGTTGCGTGGTGGCGGTTATTAAAAACTGAATAAGTAGGTTATTTGAAGAGGGAGATTTTAAGCTTCGTTGCTACTCCAAATGATAAAGCATTTTTCAAATGAAGCGAAAAAAAGCAGAACTAAGTATCGCACTTTACAGCAACAAATAACTTGAATTGCAAAATTCTTACCTAAGGCAATGCTAAAAGACACCGAGCGCCTAAATTTAAAAGCACTTAGGTATACAAATTAAACGTGATTGTTAATTGATTCAGAAGGCATCTTTCAATGGCAGTACTATATTCTTTTCAGAATGGTGAATTGGCTATGAAAATATCACGTGAAAAACATCAATCCAAGAATTTAAAAATTTCGTTCTATCACTAAAGTCGGAAAAAAAAAAAAAAATCTGAAATGTTTCAGATTTTAAATTACGCCCAAAGGGGCGTTTTTTAACATTTTGTGTGTTACCTTTCTTTATTAAATATCATGTTCCTCGCACTTAAACCATAAGATCCAGTGCAACAGCAATATCGCAAAATAGTTTTAAAACGAGCATATCTTTAGAATTTCCGATACAGAGACTCAGGCGCTGGAGATAAAAATGTTTTTTCTGCACAATGTTGCCATTGCTCGCTTTGAAATCCTTGAGTTTGTTAATCAAAAATTCGTCAAAGTTTTAAAAAATAGGAAATCGATCATAAAACATATTTCAAATTTCAAATTTGGTCTTCCACATGCTCATATTCGTTGGAGGATTACGTTATTCAAAATTCGATGACTCTATGTACCGTTGTTGTATCACAATACGAGAAATATACATAGATTTATGCAGATTTTTCATTATTTAATTTCTTCAAATATAATGCAGGACTCTAACATTTTGTGGCAACAGTTTGAAAAGTGAACCGACATTTATGAGTCCGACGCAAAATGCCAAAACGAAACTAATAGTCCTTCGGGATTCAAATCCCTTTGGACTAAAAAAACATCGTTAATTAGCCGACACTTAGCAACTTTTTAATTCTTTACCTTGTAATCTGATGCTAAATGCAGAAAAATATAGCGCTGTCGTGCATTATAATTAATGCAACTTTACCAAAATTCGCTTTCGTTTCAGGATCTGTTATTCTATCTGTTAATAAATAAATTTTTTTTTTAAGACCAAACGGGAGGTAGCGCAGAAGGGCCATTAGTCTCGAAAACGGCATTTTGCGTCGGTGTAATATAAGTGTCCCTTTCACTTTTGAAACTGTTGCCACCAAATATTATCGCTCTGTATTATAATTAATGAAATTAAATAATGAAGAATCTACATGGATCTATGTATGTTTCTGGCAGTGGGATAAAGCAACGGTACCTAGAGCCATCAAATTTTGAATAATGTAAATCATAGAACATAGGCACTTAACCCGAACATAGACACTTAGAAGCCCGGATTTTGAGTTTGTTTTATTATCTATTTCATATTTTGTAAAACTTTAACAGGTGACAGGTGACGGAGGACGGGGACGCCTGGTGTTTAACAGAGGTAAACAGGCATATGTCCCGCGTCGTCCTATATCCAGAGGCAACAACTCCCCGGAGCCGCACGAGGCCACACGGGGAGTTTATTTAAGATTTAAGAAAGGTTTACAAGGCTATACAAGGGCAATTGTTTGACATAAAGTTTTGATGGATTACAAATGTGTTTGAGGTGACATACAAAGTACATTATACAGTGAATAATACATAAAAACAGAAAAGAGAAAGCAAATACATACACGAACGCAACCAAGTAAACACATAACACACACTGAACACAGCACATATACACACACATAACACATAAACACATAAAGACATATAATAGAGAAGGAGGATTGAACGCCTAAGAATTACTCTGGGACGTGGTACACATCACAGGGATAAATACTTAAAGTTGGTTTAGGTACATAATGCGGAATTAATGCATAGTACGAGTACATAGACGTTTAATGCATTACTTACTACAATACACATTACTTATTACAATACTCATTACGTAACATATTATATATTAGTACAACTATATATTTAGTACATTATGATGACACATTACACTACACAGTATTTACTACAAAACGCATTGATTAAGATTTAATATATTAGTACAGCTATAAATTTAGTACAACATAATGACACAATACGTAATACTATACTTGATACAGTATGCAATATTTAAGCCATTTTTATATAGAACATAGTGCACGGTACGTTGTGTGGAGGTATGTACATGATGACACTGTGCTGTAAATTATAATGCGCTATACTTAATACTTAAGTCATAATACTGAATACTTAATTCGGTAGGTATATACAGGATACTGGAGATATGTACGGGATGACATGGTACTTAAAATACGATGCACAATACTTAATACTTACGTCATATTACTTAATGCTTAATACTTAAAATATGTACAGGATGATACATGCAGGATACAGGAGATATATGCAGGATGACACAATGCTTAAAATATAATGCGCAACACTCAATACTTAAGTCATAATACTTAATACTGAAGATATATACAGGATGGTACATAACAAGATACAAGAGATATATACTGAGTAAAACTTTAACAATTGAATTTTTGATTAATAAATTCAACGATTTCAAATCGAGCAGTGGCAACACCGTATGGAATAAGACATTTTTATCTCCGACACGCGAGACTGTCTACCGTACGTTTTAAAGATATGCTGTTTTTTAATATTTTACCATTTTGCCGTTGAATCGATTTTTATGGGGCGTGAGACCCAAAAACGTGATATTTAATTATCTAGTAATACATAAAGTAAACAAATCAAACGCTAATATTAAAAAGACGAAAAAACGTTTTGTAAAACCATCTTAGTAAGAAAAGTGTACATTGATATGATGAACTGAGAAAAGACTGAAAAAAATATAAAAAATGTATGCCAATACTTAACACTGCATCGAGAATTTGCTGCTTTTAAAATTTTTGTGATTTTGTTATTGAATTGTATATAGCGTTAACTGTGAAGAAAGAGACGACTAATAATAAAATCTAAAAAAAAATAAACAAAAACAAAACAAACTGAAAGGTTTCAGATTTTAAATTACTTACAAAGAGGCGATTTTTAACGTTTTGCGTGTTACCTTTATTTATTAAATATCACGTTCTTCGTACTTAAACCATAAAAGTCAGTTCAAGAGCAATATCGCAAAATATTTTTAAATTGATCATATCTTTAGAATTTCCGATACAGAGTCTCGCGCGCTGGAGATAAAAATGTTTTTTCTGTACAACGCTGCCATTGCTCTCTTTGAAATTCTTGAGTTAGTTTATCAAAAATTCGTTAAAGTTTTACAAAATATGAAATCGATCATAAAACAAATTCCAAATTTCAAATTTGGACATCCACATGCCCATATTCGCAGTAGGATGACGTCATTCAAAATTTGATGGCTCTATATGTACCGTTGTTTTATCACAATGCGAGAAATATACATACATTTACGCAGATTTTTCATTATTTAATTTCTTCAAATTTAATGCAGGACTCTAACATTTGGTGGCAACAGTTTGTAAAGTGAAACGGACATTTATAATGAACCAACGCAAAATTGCAAAACGAAAAGAATAGTCCTTCAGGGACAAAGCCCCTTTGGGAAAAAAAAAAAAAAATGCTTAGCAGGAGAGTGTGTAAGAGCAGACTAGGTAGACTACGAGCTCAGAGAGAGCGTAAAAACCTTAACAAACCGGGTTGAGCGACCGTTAAAATCTGAAACGTTTCAGATTTTTTCTTTTTTATTATGGTTACGTGTTTATTTTGCTTGTTCCTTTGTATATCATTTACGATATCTTGTGACTTTTTAAATAATCGCGAGATTTTCGTCATGTCTAAATATAAATGATATTGCAGTCTTTAATTCAAGAAAACTCCATTCCCAGAATTGCATTATCTCTATTTTGAACTTATACTGTAGGTTTTAAAAAAGACCAAAGGTCTTACTTAATTGCAGTTAACTCACTAGTTCACTGAATAAACAAGTTGAACACTACTGTTCTTGGAGATTATCGCCCACGCTCTTATATTCTTTTTAAACAAGGTCAAAATATGTAAAATTAAACTAAAGTATCTATTAAAGCTTATGACTTTCCAGAACTGAAACTTTACCCCTGAATGTCTCCAACTGTAGTTATTTAAAAAGCATTCTTTATCAAAACTTTGACTTCGGAGTACTACTATTTACTATTAAATTACTTCGGACTCGAAGTTAAAGAAAGTGCGTAATCGTTTCTTAATTCGAAGGGAAAATGGATGATAGAGTTTACTGCTGACCGCTTCTTTTTTCTTTCCATTTTTTTACGTGTTTAGTGATTTATTTTGTCCTTAAAATGGAAAAATTAAATGGTTTGGTTTATTGAGATTACGCAAAGCATACTAGGACTATCTGTCAAAGAAAGAGATGCCTTCGTGGAGGAGTTTCTATGGGAAGCTGGCTCGTGTACACTTTAACAATGAGAAAACCATCAAAATCAAGATCATGCAGGCAGCCAGTTCGTCTGGAATCAAACTCAGGTCAGAACTACCAGCGCTTACTGGTGCTCGAAAAATTAAATGAAAAATGCTTAAGGATACTAAAATGATATGGGAAAGTAATAAATATAAATTGAAAGCTAAATCAAAATTAAGGATCATTAAGTTTGACGGAATAGGCACGCACTTCAAAATAGATTTACAGCATTGGCCATTTATTTAGCAACGTAGTTTTAGATCACTGGTTTTTACTTCCTTGTACGAAGTAAAGGAACTATTGTAATAGAAAAACTTTCGGGTTTCAGATTTCAACAAAGATTCCTTTTGACCATTCCCGAATCAGTTTTGACTATTTTAATGCGTGACATCTATTCCTACGGACAGAATCAAGGACTCTTTATTCCAGAATGGATTCAGAATGGACTTTTTCGTAACGTCTGCATAACTTAAAAACGATTACCGTGAAACTTTGAAATTTTATACATGGACTGTTATAACATCTAGTTGTGCACCTTCCTTTTTACTTCCTTGTACGAAGTAAAAAGGAAGTATTGTAATCGCGAAAAGTTTCAGGCAGCACATTTCAACGAAAATATCCCATTTTGACCACTATCGAATGCAATTTAACGATGTTTTTGCGTGATATCTGTACGTAAGGACAGAATAAAAGACTCGTTTCCTTCAAAAAAATTATAAAACTGCTTTAAAATTAATTCTGAAGAGAATTTTTCGTGGCGTCTATACGAACGTATGTACGTAAGTACGTATCTCGCATAACTCAAAAACGAGTACCCTCAGAACGTTGCAATTTTGTATATAGGACTGCTATAACATGTAGATGTGCACCTCGTATTTTGGTTGCTATCGGCCGCACCAAACGTATATAAATATATTTGTATATATATCCACTCTGTTACCCGGCTCAGTGATTTCAGCTTCTTTACTCTTATATGTTTGTAAATTGTACATTTTTTGCTTTAAAAATGATTGCTTTATGTTGTTTTTATCTTCCGGTTAAGGTTTTTATGCCTTTAGTAAATCTGTATGCAATATTTTTAGAATTATCAACAATTTCAAAGTTGTCTAAGTGCCGCTAAGCCTTTTTTTAATGGCGGCCATTGATGTTTACATTTGAAACAGGAGACTAGTGGATTTGTTGCCTATCTAGAGAAATTTAGCTTCTCAACAACAAAGATAATGCATTCATTTATTATTGCCAATTAAATCATGCTTAATTCTTTCTGGAATTTTTCGAGGAAATAAGTTTTTAAGATTTACTTCGTCATTTTTAATATATATTTTGAGTTTTTATGTATATTTGCCTTCTCGCGAAGGGAGAATTGAATTAATTAAATGAGAAATACTCAATCGTCTGTGAAAAACTGTTTCTTTTTTGTTTTGTTTGCTTAATTTCTTTTATACATCATTCTAGCTTTATTACAGTATTTGAATAGAACATGTGGCAACGATTAGATAATTCTATTCTTTAAATGATATAGATTTTGTGCATTATGAGTTATAATATGAACGAAATATATAAGTTAACTGTTATATAATTATTGGATTATATAACAGTTAACTTAGTTTCAGTTATATAATTATTATATAAGTTAACTGTTATATAATTATTAATAATGTTAAGTGAATCTATCGCCAGAGTGTCGCTTTGGTAAACAAAAATTCCCAGTTTCTGATTTCATTTTCAGCTTGCCTTAAGGAATCAGTTTATTAAGTTTAAATGTAATGCAGCAAAAAAATGTCTAAAATTCAAAAGGAGCGCAAAGAATTCATGTGGAATCCACACCAGGTTTTCTAAAATTTTAGTTTAGTGCCGTTTTGGTTTTGGTTATTTGGATTGTAAAAATAACTTTACTACACTTTGAATAAGGTAGTTTTTTGTACAGTTTTATATGTATGACAATAAGATGTATATACAATGTATATAATACATAACATAAGTGCAATACTCTTGAAACGTAACTAAATAAACATACACTGAAGAGCCAAAACATTTATGACCACCTACTCAACAAAGCGTTGCGCTTATTTGGCCTGAAAAACAGCTGCAACTCGCCTTAGGATGGTTGCCAAGAGTTCTTGGTAGATGACCGGAGATAGATTGTACCAAATGTATAAGCATCGGTGACGCTAAGTCGAGATATTCTGACATGATGGTGTTCAAGCTCTGAGCTGCCGCTTCTTGACATCCCAAATGTGCTCCATCGGATTCCGATCCGGGGAGTTAGGTGGCCAGGACATTAATCGGAATTTATCCTTATGCTTCTGGAACCACGCCAACACATTTCGAGCCTTGTGACATGGGGTGTTGTCTTGCTGGAAGATTCCAGCTGGGAAGACAGACGCCATGCAACTGATCCGAAGCTATGTCCAAACAATCCACAGCTGTTCTACCACACCTAAGATTCCAAAGCCGCCCATGATAACATCCTCGACGGATAATACCGCCACCACCAGCCTGTGTATGACCTGCTGTACTTTAGGCAGCTGCTGTACTTTACGCAGCAATTGTTCGCCTGGAAGACGGCGTGCCCTGACTCGATAATCGGCGTGATAAATAAGAAAACGTGATTCATCCGACCAGGCAGCTGTCTTCTACATATCCATGGTTCAGTACGCTTTCCACTGTACGCTTTAGTTGACAACGACCCTTGGTTAACAGAGGCACAGGAGTGGGACATCTGCTGCGCAGTCCCATATCCAACAGTGTCCTCTGAACTGTATATTCCGAAACACTTGCACTTGGACGTGCATTGCATTGAGATGTCAGCTGAGCTACTGTCTGGCGCCTGTATCAAGCAAGACAGTCTTCGACGTCCTTTTCCTTTGATGATGTATGGACGTCCAATACCTTGGCGTCTACTGCTGGTTTCATCGTCATTTACCCACTTTTCATAAATACTAACAACGGTAGATCCTGAACAACCTGCCACTTGTCCAGTTTCTGAGATACTTGTTCTGAACCTATGGTCCTTTACAATCTGAGCTCTATCATACTCGCTTCATAAGGAAATCCGGACGTGGAAGAAATCTCAGATAAGAAAACGGTGAAAAAGAGAAGTACCAAAAGGAGCAAGAGAAACCAATTAGACAAGTTTGCAAAACCTTACGAGCGACCAGAGCTTTCAAGAAGGATCCAAGACAATGTAGTTTCAATGACAACAATATGAGAAAGATATTCAACAGCAATGGTTTCAATGACAAATTCAACATTAAAAACAACCTCAATCAATACAACTAAATACAACGCAATTCAATACAACGATACAACACAATACCCTACAGCAATTCTACAATAACTTAGGATACAACGTTACAATACAATAATAAAGGTCATAAAAATCTCACAGCAATAGTAACACCTATTTCCAAGAACAAAATTCAAACTACAGAAGAACTTCTATCAAGATCAGATGCGTTGGAAGTATAAACAGCTACCCATTGAGGAGCTAAGTGATAAAGTTGTCATCTCCTCCCATAAAGGTGTGTGCTGCCAGTGGTCTGAGGCTTTTATCTTCGAAGAGAATTTCATAATTAAAGACTTGAGAGTAATTAACGAAGTCGCATTGCACAGCTTTGTTGAAGAGTTTTTCATTGGATCTTCTGATTTAATCTGGAATAGTCTCAAGTTTTAAATCTCTATGTACAAGTTCATTACGATAAGAAAGTGTGAGTCAGTAAAATAATGCGCAGAAATTTGTTTTGCACTACTTGCAAATGATGAAGCTGAGTTTGAGTGACCGTGTTCCAAGCAGGAGCAGCATAACAAAGTATTGGTCGAATGCAGGTGGTATAGATATGTCTTTTGGTACGCAATCTCTATTTTCCAATGACAGGGAGAAATCTGCACAGGATGACCATGGCTTTGCCCTTGACACTTTTAATGTGGTTGGACCATGTGAGTCTTTGATTCAATATAATTCCTAAATATTTAGCCTTTGTGACCAAAGAAACAGCTTCTTGGAAAAGGTAGAGATCTTTAAAAACAATGTTTTTCTTAGTTTCGCTGAGGATTAAAAGTTGTGGCTTGCTAGCATTGATTTTTACACGCCAATTTGTGCACCAGTCTTCTACAGCATAGAGATAATTTTGCATTTTGTCTATTGCATGATTTGCTTGGATAGATTTAATTGCGATCGCCGTATCATCGGCGTAACAAGCTAACAGAGAATAATTGTCCAAACCAGGGTGTGGAAAGTCCAATATGTAGAAAAGATACAGCAACTGGACCAAGAATACTTCCTTGATTCCTCACCTTCTCCAGCAGCAGTTAAATACCATTTCCACTTAATCACATGCTATCCGCGTCGTCCAGACGAGTTCATTAAAAAATGTGGGGATGGTATAAATTTAGGATCACTGAAATTATAAACAAAACAAAACAAAAACTGAAATGCTTTTAGTAAAAACAAATCCATTTAAAGTTTTCAGTGCAAATGGGTCTTTCATTTATACATTTATAAGTTATATCTTAAATATTTAAAGTTATGTTTTAAAGTTCTCATATTATAATTATTATAATCTAAGGCAAAAATTGTAATTAGTATGTTTAACAGTTAAATGTCTATGTCAGTTCTTAGAATTTGACTTGGAATTCTCAGAATTTGACTTGGAGTTCTTAGAATTCTTTGGATAGTTCTTAAGTACTTGTTCTATTGTGATTATCATTTCTGAACTTTATTAGCGTCTTCATTCTGTTTGACAAATATCTTGCCCCATTAGCTGGAATAGCATTGATTGTCTTACAGATATTCTTAATTGATGCACGGTTTTTGATAATAGATTTCTTGAAAGAGTCCATATTGCAGCTCGATTGAAGTAAATTACATTGTTTACTGTAAGTGGACAGTAAAAGGTACAATGGTCAGGTGAGTTTTCTAATCCGCAGACATATGTATATACTTGCATTTGAAATGCAAAAGCGATGCAGATTGGTGGAAAGGGGCCATGTCTCGAAATACAATTACTTAGTTGTGAGATGGCTATGACATGTGTTCCCTCCTGTGATTTTGTCATAATCTCATAATCTAAATAATGCGCCACCATCCAAAAAATTTTATGACCTAGTTGTTTAAAAAAATTAACAGAAAATTCGGCCTATTAAATTTTAAGTAGAAATTCTGTATGACTAAAAATCATCCAGAATTGTAACTCTTGTAAAATATCGCTTCACAGATATTAAATTATTATAGTGCGTTTTTATAACAGTTTGCGAGGAATTCGAAAAGAAAACTTACTAGTTAATTTAGAAAATAATACTTTTAGGAAACAAGAGACAGATTCTGGAGCTGTAACTAGTTAAAAGCACCCCTTTTCCGTTAGAAGCGCCTGCTGACCTTGAAGACGCATTAAGATTTAGGAACACTACCAAAAATAAAAGTTTCTGAGTTTTATCTAAACTCGAGAGTTTAAAAGCATTTTTCTCGCCATCGGAAATAAAGCACTTCACCTCTTCTCCATGTAAGTTCAACAAGTTTATTCACCAGTTTTTTAACGCATTCAACAATGGTTAACAAGCTTTTTACTGTTGCCAATATATTTTATAGAAATGGTGATAGTATGAGTGAATATTTTGAGCAGTTGAAAAAGTGCATTTTTAGATGCTGCTAATGGTTCCAAACGTGGAAATAAATGAATTTTAAGTGGAGCTTGTAATTATTTATATGTTTATACGATGAGCACATGAACATATCGATAAAATTAAATTTGGGTACAAGTAATAAAAACATTTGCTCTGCAAATTGAAATTAATACTTAGATTTAAGATAAAATATAAAAGGTTTATTATCAGTCATAAAAACAATTAGTTGTAAAGTATCTTACATCTAAATATTGAGAAATAATTAGAATCGATAAAATGATTCCAATGCTTTTAATCATCGGATTGTTTTCTCAGAGATTAGATTTTCTGATGATTTTGATTCGTCATCTGAAATAAACTACAGGTCTTAAAAATGAAATATTAGATCAATATTCTTATTCAGATGCATATTATGCTCTTGCAGAAGAAAGAACCAATCTAAATGGAAGAGAAGCCCGCCAGTCTAAAATGGAGTTTCTAGATAGTCAACAGATTTTATATAAAATTCCATCGATTTTTAAAGGCGACTTATATGGGAAGTTTCTCACATTCTGCAGGAAAAAAGGGTACTTTTCCGTTTTGCCGGCGTAGGCGATAAAGTCGCCAATAATGGTACAACGCATGCCAAACGAAATATCCTCGCTGGTAACCTTTTACACCTCATTTTCGAAACAAGTCGCAGCCATTTCTTATCAGATTGATTGTTTTTTTCAATACTGGCATAAAATTACATAGAATTTTTAACAGATAGTTCAATTTTATGCCCTAAGACCATTCGCGGTAATTAAATCAATTAGGAAGCAACCACACCGCTCACCTGAAGACGAAAATATAGTAAAGGCAAAGTCAAGGGTTAAATTCATCCATTCTAATGGAATGCACCAGCGAAGTAAAGCACTGCGGTTTTACATAATTTCTGAGTAAGCTATTCGTACGAATTGAAACAATTCTTGCATTTAAACTTGTATTCCAAACTAAGATTTAACTTGAAATTAATGTAGATAATTACTGAGAGAATTAGATTTTTGTAGAGTAGTTTGCGTGAGATGGGATCTCTTGGGGTCACGTGATACGAACCGGCGAATCAGGATGTTGAACCATGAAAGCATAGTAAATTCATAAATTAATGTCTTTTTACAAAATTTTTAAACGCTTTTAAAATGTTTATGCCTTTAAAATAAAAAAAATCTTAAAACTAACATTTTTTAACATATTTTATGTGTATACTGTATGTTGTCGCCAATAAAGTCTGCTTGGCGAGATTTGCGCCGGCGAAACAGAAAAGTACCGAAAAAAATATTCTGCAGTGAGCTGAAGCAAGCAGCTAAATAAATGGGGTAATTATTACACACAATGAAACAAAAAAAAAATGTACCATTATACGTAAATGATACTATATTCATTTTATCATTTATACGTGACGCTACATTTATCTGATGTTATGCTGCCCTGTTGGCACGGTTGTAGAGAAGCCAAGTGCCATAACCTTAAGACCGAGTTTGAATCCCGAAAAAAGGCATGGGTACATACATATACAGGGTGTCCCAAAATGATCGCATAAACTCTGCACAGCTAGATTTTTCGTTGGGAGTACATAAAAACTGGCTAAAGAAGCGTTCCTGTACGATCCATAGTTTACGAGAAAAATACGAAAAACAAAGTATGACATTACTTCCGGTGCAAGAAAAAACACTTTATTGGACATATCAACAACAGTATCGGCATATCTTTCTAGACGATAATGTTTAAAACGTTCGCCGTGCATATCGCGTCATGCATGCGCGCGCGCCGTGTGTCGAGATGTAGTAGTGACAACACCATTAGTTGCTCGTCTGCATGCTGCTTGTACTTCGGTGGACCCCGCGATGCTGCAACGTGTGATGACAGCCATTCCACGGCGTGCTCAAGCCTGCTTCGACATGCACGGCAGACACTTTGAACATCTGATTTAAATTGTGCATATACTGCTGTTGATATGTTCAATAAAGTGTTTTTACTTGCACCGGCAGTGACGTTATTTTGTTTTTCGTATTTTTCTCGTAAACTATGGATCGTACAGGAACGCTTCTTTGGACAGTTTTTATGCACTCCTAACGAGGAATCTAGCTGTGCAGAGTTTATGCGGTCGTTTTGCGACACCCTGTATAGCATCTTTGCGCCTGGCTGGTGTAGTTTCGCTGGCTGCCGTAACGATAGGTCCGGTTTCGAATCTTGGAGAAGGCCTGGATGCTTGTAAGAGTAAAGAGTCAGTACAGTGAGTTAAAAAATACACAGCAAGCCTAAAGTCCAATCGAGAGTTCGACGGTAGGAAAGGAAGCTTAGAAGACCCCTTAGACCGTCTTCCTTCTTCAAATCGGAGCGGGAGCTTAATAGTAGCAAGACCCAGCAATGCTTAACATAACCTACGGAAATGCAAAGGTGCTGGCCTTCCTCAACTTGTCTTCGAGGCATGGGGGAACTTGAAATATTGACGAGCCAAAAGATTCCTATAAAGGTTCATCGTAGAGAAAGAGAGGTAAGAGACACTCGAAGTTTCGGGGTGATCACTCAGGCGATTCTCCATCAAAACTGGGAAAATTCTTTATTGACACCTATAAAGCGGCCAATGCCTGTACCAACGATAGAAGCAATCCTATCCTCTTAACCATGAGAAAATATAGTAGACTTGATTTAACGTTACTGCAAGAAAAGTATAACAACTTCATGTTGTTTATTAAGTACATTTTTAACTTAATTTACATCTTTAACTTAAAATTTTTAATAACTTAATTTACTTTTTAAACATAAAATTCACCTTCAATTTTTTAATTACTATAATTCAATTAAATTTTCATTAATTAACTTGGATTATAATACTTGCTTGAATGAGAAATAATTTTCTTTGTATATATTTAATCTTCCTGACACCTTCAATTTTTTAATTACTATATTCACCTTCAATTTTTTAATTACTATAATTCAATTAAATTTTAATTAATTAACTTGGATTATAATACTTGCTTGAAGGAGAAATAATTTTCTTTGTATATATTTAATCTTCTTGACAGAACCACAATCTAAAATAATTAAAAGAGAGAGAGAGAGAGAGAGAGATAAATTAAACTATTATCCTATGAAAAACTTGTTCTCTATAAATTAGTTTACATTTCAATTGTGGTAATGATGTCGTAATTACTTAATGGGTGCCTTAGTCATAGCAGATTAATTATGCAGTTAGTTATTAATGCATTAGAACGAATTAGTTATATAATTAACTAATGCGTTAAAGGACGAAGAAAATAATTTCGAAGAACTCCATAAAATAATCTATATTTTTTGTATTAAAAAATATTTAATTAATTAAACATTTCCTTTTTAAAATTAAGTAACACGATATTACAGAGGTATTTGCGTTATCTTCAAGAATTATTTATAAAAATAAAATCAGTGATACTATTAATATCATATACATTAATTTCTCCATTAGACAGGAATACTAATGGAGTTCGGGTTTAATTTAAGTAACACAGTTAAGATGATCCTACGGTTTCAGGTGAATTTGGTCTTCTAAGAAAAGGAATGTTTGACATCGATGTTTATGTTTGTTCTCAGAAATAATGATTACTTTCTGATAAGGTCATATTTGAGAGGAAATCTCCAAAAGACGTTTATTGTATTTAAGTTTCAAAAATTGTCTAAGGCTAGTTAAAAATATAGTTCAGAGCTAAAACATCTAAACTATGAGTATTTTTATGCAATTTGTGTTATAAAAATAGGCTCCAAACATATTTACGATGTTTAAACGAAGTTATTTAACAGTTGCATGTTATCTATTGAGCTTTTATAATTCTTCTTGGTAAATAATATCAAGGAATTAAGCGTTAAAGTTTTAAACATTACATATTTATATCACGCTAGAAGATAAAAAAATCTGATGTGTACACCACATGACTTCCTTGTACGGAATATTAAATTATACGCATTTTTTCTTGCATTTCATTTAAATTTATTGGATTCATTAAATCTACTTCGCCGATAGCGCATAAACCACAATAGAATAAATGCATTCTTTAAATTCACTCTAGTATATGTTTACCATAGCGACACTCTGGCGCTAGATTCACTTAACAGTATTATATTTCGTTAATATTATAACTCATAATGCACAAAAATTATATCATTTAAAGAATAGAATTATCTAATCGTTGCCACATGTTCTATTCAAATACTATAATAAAGCTAGAATGATGTATAAAAGAAATTAAGCAAATAAAACAAAAAAGAAACAGTTTTTCACAGACGATTGAGTATTTCTCATTCAATTAATTCAGTTCTCACTTCGCGAGAAGGCAAAAATACATAAAAACTCAAAATATCTATATTAAAAATTACGAAGTAAATCTTAAACGCTTATTTCCTCGAAAAAACTCCAGAAAGAATTAAGCATGATTTAATTGGCAATAATAAATGAAGGCGAAGGCGTTATCTTTGTTGTTGCGAAGCTAAGTTTCTCTAGATTGGCAACAAATCCACTAGTCTGCTGTTTCAAATGTAAACAATCAATGGCTGCCATAAAAAAAAAGGCTTAGCGGCATTTAAACAACTTTAAAATTGTTGATAATTCTAAAAATATTGCATACAGATTTACTAAAGGCATAAAAACCTTAACCGGAAGATAAAAACAACATAATTCAATCATTTTTAAAGCAAAACATATACAATTTACAAACATATAAGAGTAAAGAAACTGAGATTACTGAGCCGGGTAACAAAGTGGATATATATATAAATATATTTATATACGTTTGGTGCGGCCGATTGCAACCAAAATACAAGGTGCACATCTACATGTTACAGCAATCCTATATACAAAATTTCAACGTTCTGAGGCTACTCTTTTTTGAGTTATGCGAGATACGTACGTACGTACGTCCGTACAGACGCCACGAAAAATTCTCTTCAGAATTATTTTAAAGCAGTTTTATAATTTTTTTGGAGGAAACGAGTCTTTTATTCTTTCCTTACGTACATCACACAAAAACATCGTTAAATTGTTATTCTTTCCTTACGTACATCACACAAAAACATCGTTAAATTGCATTCGATAGCGGTCAAAATGGATATTTTCGTTGAAATATGCTGCCTGAAACTTTTCGTGATTAGTGTGTTGGTGTATTTAATTATGGCAAAGCACACGAGGGCTATCTGCCTAAGGGAAGGGATGCCTTTCGTGGAGGACTTTCTAAGGGAAACTGGCTCGTATACAGGTTACACATGGGGAAAAGCACGAAAACGCCCATGCAGCCAGCCCGTTCGCGGGATTCGAACCTCGGACCGAACTACCAGTGTTCAGCGACTTTACCGCTCGGCCGCTGGTGGGCCCCCTTTTCGTGATTACGATACTTCCTTTTTACTTCGTACAAGTAAGTAAAAGCAACATATACGTTGATTTACGAACATTAAAAGAATATTTAAAGGGGATGTGTAAATATGTAACATTTTCGAAGTATAAATTAAGCTTTAAACATTTATGTTTTCCTCTAACACACAAACACCCCCCCCCCCCCAGAAAAAAAAAAGAGGCGAAGTAAAAAATGCTGAGAGGTCTGAGTTCTTTTGTCGTTGAAAAAGTTTCATTAGGATTAATTTATTCTTCCACCGCAACATAAGAAAATTAAAATTAAAAAAAAAATTTAAGTCAAAAATTATAATCGGAAACAGTTAAAAATTGCTTAATCGGTTCATTTTTATTCGTAATGATGTAAGAAAATTCATTTTATTCATTAGAAAGACATCTTTCTTGATTTAATTCAAGCATCTTGGAGAATTATCTGTTCAGATGTATTACTAATGGTCTGAGCAAAGTTACAAAATACCTGAATTTCAAAAAAACCAATGGAGCATTATTAAGATTTGCGAGTTGATTAAAATTTTTTTTTTTTTTTTTTTTTTTTTTTTTTTTTTTTTTTGTGATATGTTAAAACGTGGAAAACCTTAAAAATCCACATTAAAAAATTTTTTTTTTAGATTATTCATTTAAGATTCTATTAAGAACTTAAGAAACCCTATTACAATTGAAATTAAATAGGAAAATACTGTGTATTTGAAAATGATGAAAGTTTAATTATTTGTTAAACTAGGCTTAATGATCGTCATAATTTATTAGTCTAACGATAATGATCAAGTTTTTGAACCCACTTCTTTGAGGATTTCACTTAAACGTGCTTTAATAATAGCTTATTCGAAACTATCAGCATACATACATATTCAAAGGCTAAGAAGCAAACTTGCAAAATACACGCATTCGCGCACTGTGTAAAAAGAGCTTTTAACGTAGGAATACATTCCTCTATAATGGTCTGATGAGAAAGAAAAGAATAAGAAGCCATTTGAGGTGTGTCGTGCTCGTGAATGTTTTTATCTTCGAAACTACAAATATTACAATCAATCGAAATACATCATTAGATAGATAAAAGATCGCATTATCAAACACAAAAAAGTTTTAAAAAAGAAAGAAAAAAAATCTGAAAGTTTCCAGATTTCATATTACGATAGATAGATTTTTTTCTTTTTAATGTTCTTTGTGCTACCTTTATTTGTTCAATAACACGTTCTTCGCACTTAAACCATAAAATTTAATTCAACAGCAGTATCGCAAAATAATTTAAAGAAAGCATATCTTTTGAATTTCCGATACACGATCTCGGGGGTGGGGTGTACCCGATACAATGTTGCCACTGCTTGCTTTAAAATCGTTGAGTTTCTTAATCAAAAACTCATAAATGCTTTCAAAAATAAAATGAACAATATATATATATATATATATATATATAATAAACAAAAAATATGAAATAAATAAAACAAAAAATCTGAAAGATTTCAGATTTTAAATTACGTCCAAAGGGACGTTATTTTAATGTTTTGTCTGTTACCTTTATTTATTAAATATCAAGTTGTACGTACTCAAACTATAAAATTCAATTCAACAGCCATATCGCAAATTCATTTTAAAATGAGCATATCTTTAGAATTTTCGATACAGAGTCTCGCGCGCTGGAGATAAAAATGTTTTTTTTTTCGTACAATGTTGCCATTGCTCGCTTTGAAATACTTTAGTTTCTTAATCAAAAATTCGTTGAAGTGTTACAAAATCTGAAATCGATAATAAAACAAATTTCAAATTCAAATTAGGGCTTCCACATGCATATATTCTATGGAAGATTACCTTATTCAAATTTTGATGGCTCTAGGTACCGTTGTTTCATCACAATGCGAGAAATGTACAGACATTTATGCAGAGTCTTCATTATTTAATTTATTTAAATATAAGACAGGGCGATAATATATTGTGGCAACGATTTGATAAGTGATACCGCCTTTTAAAGTTTTCGAACGCAAGATGCCAAAACGAAATTAATAGTCCTACAGGGCAAATTGCCCCTTTGGACTAATAATAAAAAAAGTCCAAATTTGGACTTCCTGATGCTCATATTCGGGTGGAGATGTACGTTATTCAAAATTTGATGGCTCTAGGTGCCGTTGTTTTATCACAGTGCGAGAAACATAGATACATTAATGCAGATTTTTCATCATTTAATTTCTTTAAATATAATACAGGGCGATAATATTTGGTTGCAACAATTTGAAAAGCGAATCTCTGTTTATAGTGAAGCTGTACAAAATGCCGAAACGAAATGGGCTAAACACCCTTTGGACTCCCGCCCCTTAGAAGCCCCTTAAAAACACCTTAGAAGCTTCCTCATAGAGAACTATCTGTTTAATCTCAGCATTGGTGAAGTTACTGGAACGTATAATTTTAGGACGCTTGCAATTTTATTTATCTTCGAATAATATCTTAAATGTCACAATTTGGATTCCGTAGAGGAAAATCGACAGAACATGCCATCTCTCGCCTAAAAACAATCTTGCAGAATATTAGAAACAATGAACAGCACTCTTTAATCATTAGCATGGACACTCAAGGAACTTTTGACTCCCTATGGTGGCCGGACATAATAAATGCTTGGTCACAATCGGATGTCCATCTGACCTTATTGATATAATCAAGAGCTATCTACAGGGCATAACAGTACAGATTACAGCAGACTCAGAGATTGCAACCAGAAAGCTTCAAAGTGGATGCCCTCAGGGCTCTTGCTTAGAACCGAGTCTCCAATTCGATTCTTGAAGAATTCAAACACTTTCAGGAATGTGAAATAATTGCCTATGCAGACGACTTCCTAATGATCACACATGGGAAGTCAAAACTACAACTTATAGCTCGGTTCTATTTGGATATATTTAGTAATTGGGCCCGTTATCACAAAATCAAAATATCTCCTTCAAAAACTTCGGAAATGATAATAGGTGCAGCAAGGCCCTTAAAAAGAAACCCATCTCTGAAATTACAAGGACAATCAATTAAATTCAGTAACCAAATTAAGTATCCAGGTTTTTTTTTTTTTTTAGATTCACGACTATCTTGGATTCCACACCTAAAACAAATGAAAAGGAGAACTATTAATATTGTCATAAATAATCAGATGAAAAGAACTGCGGGAAAGTCTTGAGGAGCCTCATCTCACCTGTTAAAATTGTGATGTAAAACGGTCATCGAAAAAATTCTGTTCTCTACTGTGCTGGAATATGGGCAGTTAATCTAACTAAACATGCTCGTCGGCTATTAAATTCTATGCAGAGGATGTCTCTTCTTCACATAAGTAGAGGATATCGCACATCACCAACAGCGGCATTGCAAGTACTTATAGGTTTACCTCCAATTGGCCTAGTAGTAGAACAAGAGTCTACTCTCTCTCGGGTCCTTCGTTTAAAAGTAAACAGTACCTTATGGAATCACTCTCAATATCCTACTGATTATGAATCAAAAGTTTTAGAACTTCTAATGAGCAAAACAACTGCAATAACTTTCATCCAGCAGCTTTTAATCTCTCTGACGGTATCAGTATAAACGACCAACCAATTCAGAGGTACAGTAATAACCTTTTCACAGATGGCTCCAAAACTGAGAACGGCACGGGCAGCGCCTTCTGTAGACTAGAAAATGGAGTTGTAACATTCGAGTGGAAAAGGAAATTAGGCTCGAATAACTCGGTATACCAAGCAGAGCTTCTAGCTATCACTGCTGCAATTAGATATGCGAACACATGTCAACAGGAGAAATTCTCCATACTCAGTGATTCGGCATCAAGTCTGACGGCTATCGCAAGTCAAAACAGCCGGAGTCCATTGGTATACAGAATTCAGAAACAGCTTCTGACAATGCCTATTTCGCAAAGACCCACTTTAAAATGGGTTCCCGCTCACACAAGGATTCAAGGCAATGAAGCCGCTGACCTACTGGCCAAGCAGGCAGCCAACTGTACGGATATATTAGAAAGACCAACTAAACTTCCTTGGTCTCATATTAAGCGAACAACTTTGACAAGTCTGCTACAAAATTGGCAAAGTAGATGGACAGAGGCAGAGGTAGGACGAAGGACATTTCGCTTACTGCCAAAAGTTAACATGGAAATAAAGACCCACTGTGCTAGCCTAACACAGTTCTTGACAGGTCATGGACCATTCCCAGTATACCTGAACAGATTCAGACTTAGGGATACTCCTTTCTGCGAATGCGGAGAGGAAGGCGACACGGACCATTATTACTTCCATTGTGTACATACAAGAACCTGGCACTTGAAGAAACCAGCGGACTGTGCCTGGGCAATGTGGACGACTAACACACTCAAAAACAGAATAGCCCTTGATAAAATAGAGAAAATCTCAGAACACTGCCTAAGCAGAAACAACCGTGGATAATATTATAATGTTTCAAAAGTTCAGAACTTAAAGCAGATAACCAGAATAACGCTTAGTGCCTTGCAGTTAACAATATGTAAAAACTATTATTAGTTTATAATATTCAACCTTGTTACTCTGGAGTCTTTCCCGCTGTTATGGTATATAATTCCGTTTGGTTCATGTCCGTGGTCGGAAGCCATCATAGCGGTGCACTCACTCACTCACTCACTAAGTTCTACAATACTAAATTCATTAATTATCTTCCTAAAGATCTTACAATTTACACGGATGGTTCTAGACTAGATGCTGGAACAGGATGCGGATTATGTATTTTACAAGGTAACGAGACTTTCCACACATGGAGAAGAAGATTCAATTAAAATAATTCAATTTTCCAGGCAGAGTTAGCGCAATTAAAAAAGCAGTTCTAATTTCGAATCGATTTTCAAATAGAGATATAATTTGTACCGACTCACAATCAAGTCTTCAAGCCATTGCTGGAACACAATCAAGGAGCCTTTTAATATTTGAAATTCAAAAACTCTTACTCAGATCTCCATTAGAACTAAGACCGACCTTTTGTTGGGTACTAGCACACACAGGAGTCGTAGGGAATGAGCAAGCAGATAAATTAGCAAAAATGCGGCTATGGGCATACATCTATCAGAATATGCATTACCATTTCCAGATTTCCAGGATTTTTCCTTAAGAAAGTGACATTCGTTAGTATGTTACAAGAATGGCAGTTTCGCTGGAATAATCGTACGACGGGTCGCAGAACATACAAGTTCATCCCCAAAGTATCTACTGATTTATCTACGTTTTCTAATACAATCAGGAATTATACAACTGGTCATGGACCTTTTATGACTTACTTGTATAGATTTGGCCTATCAGAGAACGACTTATGCCGCTGCGGTCATCAGGGATCACTTGATCACTATGCATTTAATTGCGTACATACCAAAACTTTTCATCTACGACAACTTTCAGAAAAATACTGGCTTAGCTAATTATTAAAATCAAAAGGAGCATTAAATAAACTTGGTAACTGTATAAAAATTTGTTACAACTTAAATACATTTCCTTCCCCTGAATAAAATTTCAGTTAGTAAGTTTTGTTGATTTTCTTTTTCTTAATATTATTTTTACTTTTATACTTTCTATAAACTATCTTGTATATGTTTAAATTGATTTTGTGAAACATCATTTTAATTTCCGTATGGCGCCAAGTAACTATCCAAGTATACTTAAAAATTTATTTGTAGATTTAACACTCACTAGGAATCTAACTGCAGATGTCTTTAATTATGTTTCTTATTTCTCATATTATTGAACAGTTTTACATAAGGCGATTTTGAATGAATAAATGTAGTAAATAAAAATATAGTAAAATATATGCGTGTGTAAAATCTTTTGCTTGTTTTATTTTTGTATAACATCCTCACAGTTCTCTTAATAATCCTACCCATTAAACACCAGTGGATCTTTAAACTAAAAGAGAGAAGCTACCGTTACTTTAAAAATATACGGTGTAATATAATTGCTTATGTGATAATGACGTAATATCAAATGCAGAATGATACTTCCAAAGAAAGTTCTCTCCCAAGTGTTCCTCTAATAAAAAAAAGAGATAAAGTTCATTATTTTATGCAGCCTTTCAGTTTTGTGGAAGCAAGGGACTTAACAAATAAACTATACTGTCACTGGTAATCACTATTCACGTCGAACCCACGGATCTTCTTCTTGCTAGCTCGGCGTGCTAACCATTTATACCACGATAACACGCAAGAGAAGTGCGATGTCATTTTCTAATAAAACTCATTAAAATCTAATCCATCTTTTTTGGATAACCCAGTATATTACATTAAACAATAATATTGTTACGAATTTTGTATATAGATAGGTATTTTAGTGCAATTATATGTGAAATTTTTGTATTTTTCTGTGTAATGTAACGTGAAAAATCTAAAGAGAGAAGCTATGCCTGAAAGTAAGAATACAGGGGCAAGTGTATTTTACATTGAGTAAATGGGTATCTCGGTAATTTCGTGAGATATCGCCAAGCTGACAATGGTTTTGGAAACTTATTTTGTCGTCCAATTTCGCCAGAAATCGCGTAAAGTCGGCAAATACGGCGAACTTGTGGTGACATTGAGGTTCGGTCTTTGTACCATCATAATGAGTGTTGTTGTTGAATATATGCAACTGGTCACTATATTATCTGTAACCGTAATTCGACCCTCTTATTGCTTTCCAGTAATTTTGAGAAGCAGAAAGCACTAGAAATATCTCTGCCGCCGGTTGAAAACTATAAAAAGCCAGAGAGAGCACCAGTTTTTGTTGTTGTTTAGTTATTGTTATTGCGAATAATTAGTTCAGCCATAACTGATATATCTATGCTTTCTCGATATAGCTTTCTTTTTAGGTGTGGTGCTTTAATTTGCATTGTGTTTGACGTGTTTAGTAGTTTGAAGTGCAACTGATAATTGTAATCTATGATACTGTGATTACCAGTACGAGTATTTCTGTGGAAAATTCCAGAACTTTGAAGTGTTTTTATCTGATAAAAATAAATTTTATAACCTATTATCGGATCTGTGTACATTCAGTCTATTACGAACCTGTACGCACGCAACACTTTTTGACATCAGAAGTGGAATAATGAACATCAGACATACTTACCTGTCCCAACTTCTAGTACAAGCACAAATTTTACAGAGATTTTAAGCGCAGTCTACAATAATTTCTCCTCCTACTGTGGCTTCTACAATTCAAGGCAGTTCAACTTCTGCTGCTGAAATGGAAGAACAAGAAAAATACAATAATCTAACATATAATTGCACTGAAATATCTAACTGTGTATAAAATTCGTAACAATATGAAAATAATGAAAATCTGTCCTGTGTTTATAATTGAGTTACCTTAATAGACTTCCATACAGTTAATTTTTGCTGTTGAAACTGGTAACTAAGAGTATCAAATTTCCAAACAAGTTATATTTAGAAAAGGGCTAATTACATAGATAGTAATTGATTAAAGTTACTGGAATGACTCACTAAGCCTAAACATTTGAGAAAAAATTTAAGCGCTCCAATAAAACACTTTAAAAATTAGGTAATTAAATTTTTTATTTAGACTATTTCGTAGATAAATACTCTATACTGCTTTATAAAGTCAATTATTTAGTATGTACCACTAGTCTGTGTATAAACGCTAATTATAACTCCTTTATTTTACAGGAACGACATCAGATTTAGCAAATGCTTTGTGCAGCAAAAATGCGAGTATTGCCATTTTGTTTCGTGAAATGTCTTCCCGACCTAGGCCATTTAGTCATACGATTGTAACTATTGACTTCCTGGTTACGGATTACAGACTTACGTTTGGAATTGATCCAAGTAAAGGACAAAGTAAGCATAATTTGTATAATGGATATATATTTTTAATTCAGAAAACATAATTTATTGCCTAAAACAGGTGGTGCTGTGAGAACTTTGAATTGAAGTTGTTGCCATTATCACTTTCAAAAGTATAATAACACAATATCTTCATATTGTTAAAGCCTTGCTTTGCATTATATAACTAGCTAATCTTTATTATATGCGGCTTAAGTGTCTGTTTGTCGCCGATAGTTTATTGGTTGCTTGCGTAACTGTACTAGCCAATGGGGTGAAGTTGCCATGGCATTCAAATAGTCCATATACACTGAAACCATACATGCAGTTATCATTGTTTTAATTAAATTTTCATGGTATTTAAGAACATTTAAATATTTTTAATTCATACAATTTTTGCTTATTATGCATTTAACTATATTTACATATGAATTACCTAGAAACTTGCAAACGTTGAGAAATTAAAGGAGACGAAACCAACTAACGAGTTGTGCGTAGTACATCTCATCAGGTAGGTTTACCCAAACTCTTATGCTAAACATCCTTTTCCAGTAAAGAGTTTAAAATTTTGCCCGATTTTATTCCGACATTGTATTTTAAACTGAATTTTCAGCTGAACGCAAATTGAGCGTGTCAGGGGGAACGTGAACATGTGTTTGCATTAGCAATCATCTGTTTTTGAAATGGTTTACAACTGAACGCAGGATTGAGCGTGTCAGGGGGAACGTGAACATTTGTTTGCATTAGCAATCATCTGTTTATAATCAATTTATAATAATCAATTTATAATATCTAGAACAGCGGTCATTTCGTATGACCGCCGGGCTTTCTAGTTTTATATAACAAGACTAATTAGCTTTTAAACTTTATATTTTAAGACTAATTAGCTTAAATACTTTTAGAACTAGCTAATAATTATATAACTACTATGCGTTAATATTTTCATTTATTCCGCATCACTACTCTCATTCTACAAATATGCAGACTGAATTAGCATAAAATAATGAAAATGACAGTTCAGGGGCAGGAAGCGGAGCAAGCTCGCAGGCGGATTGCGGCTGAAGCAGTGCAAGTGTAGAGGCGGAACAAGCGGAGTCTAATTGATAAGTGGGTCATGATTCTTTATTTAGTTGATAAAAATGAGAATTCGAACCTGTCACAAAAGGAGTTCTGCATAGAGTAAGTCTGCATTAAGTCTGCATAGAGTAGTACTATGATTGATTGCTTTAGAGCACTACCCCATGATCTATAGTCACTTATTGGCAAGAAAAGGTTATAACTAAATTACATTTTTTTAGGATTGTTCCCACCACCACCCAGTGCAGTTAATTGCACCTCGACAATTGCACTTCCAAGGCCAAAACAAACGAAGAGACAGATGAGGCACTTTACCCACTGTCGGAGCTCTGGGAAGTGTCTGGGAGAGCTAACTTACAAGTGCACATCAGTATCGCCATTGAGAGAGGGGTTTCAAAAACGATTTTAGATAAAATCAAATTTTAGACGAAATAATTCAAAAATAAAGCTTAGAAATGAGACATATTTCATATTCCAGGTGCTATAAAATTAATACGCGTATACTGGAGTAGTTATACTGCAATATTATGCTTTAAAAATTATTGACATATATATATATATATATATATATATATATATATATATATTGTTAGCAATAGCTATTTAAATTTCTTCTTTGGATTTTTATATGCCCCTCTTAACATCTGCAATGCATCAAAACGTTTCCCAACAGTATAATATCTAATTGAATCCATACAAATAATTTAATAATGCTGATGATGCGAATCTAAATCGAACTTTGACGTAACTAATTCGGAATTTGAACTCAAAATTTCGAGAGCTGAAACCTTTCTTTTAACAGGCTTCCATATTGGATAACAGCGCACTTTTGCTTTTACCTCTCGTTCTGTTAAAACTTCTCTCACTTAGAGTGTGATAGCTCTTGTCCATTGATCTAAAAATATAATTTGCATAAAATTGTGGGATGCATAGCGCGTACAGTGATGATGTGCAATGAAAAAGAATATGTGTCTTACGAATAAATAATCAAGGAATAAACTGTGTGGAATTTACGGCTACTGCTGTCTTCGAGTATCAGCAAACTTTCTTTTCCAAGTTATTACAACGCAAAGAACTATCACCACCGTTGCAACTTTCTCCAAGTCATCCTATTATATACGTAGAGAGATAGCAAGATAGATATAAATATATTGTTGCGTTTTTCTTTTTCTGACACCAGTTGTTACGTTATCTTCTTCCTTCACGTTCGTACGGGGTTCGTCTGGATTTGGAGTGAATAACGACGACACTTCATGAAGTATCGAAACACACTTTATTTGCCAGTATTGCCAGGACAGCTTCAAAACGGGTTTTAAAGTCGTCGATGAACTACTATAAACACGCTGATACGATCAGCGACACAGCCTTCAGGTTATCAGGCTATCACGGTGAAGACAGCTTCACTGCAAAGCACCCGAGTACAGCTCCCGACTCTGCTTGGTCGTTCTCGGAACTTCACGTACTCTCGAGACTCTCCACGCGATGCACTCGACGATACACAAGCGTATAGCTCTCGACGCAGCACAGTCTAAGACAAAACTCGACGGTGCACTAATTCGCGATGCACTAAAAGACTCTCTCGATGCACTCGACGACCGAGTCGGCGCTAGACTTCGAGACACTCGCTCAATGACTATCAGCTCGCTAGACGAGGCACACACACTAACTGACTGCGGACCAGCAGGGTTTATATAGCTTTCGTTTTATATAGCTTGTGTTCGAGAACATTCTGGGCTAAACCGGTAAGAATTCGTTCCAGAAGGTTCTCCATCCGTCCATTGTATATCGCCAATTTTGTCGCCAAATGAGCGATTTCTCGTCAAATGTGGCAACCCTGCCTTTCCTTACTATTTTATGGCAACCCTAAAACTGCTTTGCGGGGAAGCCATCTTACCGCGTTTGGACATTTCGTAACAATATACTTTGTAGGGTTTATATTTATTTTAAGCTATTTTTCCTGTCAAGCCTTTACTTTCCCCTAGAATTGCCAATGCCAGAGTATGTAAATCGTAGTAGAACGCGCAGAGTATTCAAATTTTAGCAGAAGTAAATTGAGTTTAAATAGAAGGGAAACGAGATTGTAAGTGTGCTTCTTGAATCACGAGCGTGAAGGTTGCTTGGTAGAAAGTTTAAGAACCGCGCGTTTCGGCCTGTGTGCCTATTTCGACAGTTCGTTGAATCTTTCAAATTCTTAATCAGAAAGTTTGCTGAATCTTAGCTGTATCTTAGAACGCGGTTAAGTTAGTTACGATTATAGAGCCTCGTAGGTAGTGACTTCGTTGTTTACTCATCCTGTCATTTATTTTTAGTTGCATTTTTGTCTATTTTGTTCAACCGCCGGGTCGGCGTAGTTTGTGAGCGTCAAGTGAACGCAACTGTGATTTCTAAAGTGAAATAAAAAGGGAGTTAAACCCTTCTTAAGAGTTTGTGTAATTTCCAGTTCATAGCAGTCACTACTACTGTTGCTGGCAAGTTGGGGCCTCCCAACATGATAACTTATAAATGCATTTTATCATTAAAATAAGCTTAAATAATTACCTTAAGAATATTTTAACAATCCACGTTTCACAGAGCTTAATCATATTTAGTGGAAACGATAGAACTTCTCTGCTTTCTACTACTCCTATTAAGCATTTCTATGGTAGGTAGCAGATGTGCTGTATCTCAAATAATTATTATCACCCTTTATGTGTATTTAATGCAGCAGAAATTTTCGAAGATTTGTGGAAAGCTGATTTAGCACTTCATTTAATTTTAATTAAATAGTTAATCATCTCGATTTGCTGGGTATTGAATAATTAAATTATTGTTTAAGAAAGCCAGTTACGTTTGAAATTTGGCAGCGAAATTTAATTTTGATTTACATTTGATGATGGAATAAGTTTCTATTATAAGAGGTTTAAAAATCACATAATTTAATAAGCGCAAAAACAAATCTGAAGAAAATATCGACTTTGCTTTCTTACTACTACAGGAAAACTATATAATAGGCTTTCACCATATCACATAGTAAACTAAGGTTTCTTTCTTTTCTTCTTTTTTTTTTTTTTTTTTTTTTTTGTGATGTAGCAAGGTTTGGTTACCCAGCAACGAAAGCTCGGTTTAAACCAGTTGTGACATTTATACCACCGTCTAAACCGAGCTTTACTTCATCGCTACTAGGTTCATCACTGCTTTCCTCCTCTTTGTTGTCAAGTATTGTATGCATAGTTGTAATTTTGCTCTTCATCGACGAAAATTCAAGCTCATCTTCACTTGAAATGATTCCTTCATCGTAACTTTAAAAATAATATTCCTGTTGCCTGGGCTGTTGATTTCGAACTAACATCGAAGACGCATATATAGCAATAAATCTAAAAAGCATGTTGAGGATCGAAGATTGGAAGTTGTTTTATACGCATGTAATGAAGAATGCACTCATGAAGCGATTTTACCCAAAAAAACCTTAAATAAAATAAACATTGTTATCGCTTCAAATCAAGTGGTACTCGAGAGTCACCACTCGAGTTACCGCGTGGTAACCGAGAGTTAACTCTCAAATGCAAAGGGTTAAATATGTGTTAGATTAAAAAAAATTTTCTCAGTTATTTTTGAAGTTTTAAAATCGATCTGCTAATTTAAACAAAAAAATTAAATTGAAGGGTTTTTTTTTCTAGTGTTATTAACCGTGAATGGACCTTCAAACTTGGAACAAAAGTACCGCATTCCTGGAAATTTATCAGCTGGCGAACACATAGCCATTTTTGTTCCCGATCCGAGAGACTCTACACCGGCCACTTTGAGAGTATACGTAAATTGCACGCTGCAACAGACGATAGAATTGCCCAAATCTATGTTCGACATGCTGCAACAGAATACAGAAGTGCAAGTGGTAAGGACTTTTATGGTTACCTCAGAGTATTATTTCCATTATATTCAATTAAAAATTATTCTCGCTTCGAAATATGTAATAAAATCGATGCTCTTAATAACAACTACTGAAAAGCGGAAAAAAGGACTTAAATAAAATAGCACTAGCTCAAATGTATTTAAGATACTAATTCGGAAGTCAAACAACAAAAATCAGCGTTATATTTTCAAAACTTTCACAGGACTAGTTTCGATGGTTTTACCGAACCATTATCCTCAGCTGCAAAACCGCAAATGAACAAGATAGGAAATAATGATTAGATAAGATAAGAAACCCTGGACAAGAATAAGCATGTGGCGCCATCTGTTGATGAAACCAGAACTAAAACATAATTTCTTTAAAGGCCGAAGGCAAAGATGGATTGGAATTAGGATCGTTAACTAGAACAGAAAGATTTTTTTGAATGTGAAATGCCTCTAGAAAATCCAGTTCTCCAATGGAAGATGTTTCTTGAATAATTTTGGCAGCAGAAAAATTGAAAGTGGGATTTTCGGACCAATAATGTTGCGCAACAGAAGACTTCTGTGTTTCCTTTTTTTCTAACGTATGCCTCATGTTCCTAGACGCGAAATTTTAAGGCTCTCTTAGTTTGGCCAATATAAATTAAACCCCACTGGCAAGGAATCCTGTAAATACCCCAGGAATTCATATCCGGAATGGGGTCCTTGAGTATGGAACTCGGAATTTTATTGTTGGGAGAATAAACAACCCGAAAGTTAAACAGATCATCAACAGATGGCGCCACTTGCTTATTCTTGTCCAGGCTTTCTTATCTTATCTAATCATTATTTCCTATCTTGTTCATTTGCGGTTTTGCAGCTGAGGATGGTGTTTCGGTAAAACCATCGAAACTAGTCCTGTGAAAATTTTGAAAATATAACGCTGATTTTTGTTGTTTGACTTCTGAATTAGTATTTGTTCGGCGTGTTATTGTGTCTTAATTGTATTTAAGATGCTTTTAAGAGTTGTGAAATGTTTGAACTAGTCGTTGTAATAGAACGATGGCTATAATGAGCGGTCGTGACAGCGAGCGTAGATTTCAGAATAATGTATTTAAAGCTAATACAGATAAGTTATTCTGCAGTATAAGTGAAATTTCTTCGAATGTGAATCTGTGCAATATGGTATAGAACGACTTCATTGTTCAATTTGGTAATGTAAACATAAATATGTTAACTTCTGAATCAACTGCTGTTACCTCAGATCTTGGTTAATTCGGGAGCAATGAAAGAAAAAATACGGAAAACAGGAATAACTCCCAGTAATTAACACAAAATATTACTAAAAATTTTTGGCTGGTTTTAAAGCAGTTTATTGGGGAGAATAAGTTAATTTGGCTGTATAAGTTATGTCAAGGTTGGAAACCAAATGAACGCAGAAAATAACGGAATAAAAATCAGCAGCCATGAAAAAACTAAGTTATAAAGGGAAATTAAAAACATTTTTAACATCAGACCTCGGACAATTAAATAGTTTTTTATAGTAATTTTTTCATCTTTTCGCAGATAAAAAGCTTAATTTAGTGCTATTAAAGATTTTAGACTACTTTTATTTCTCATACGCATGTTTCATACAATACATAATACCGCACTGAAAATATTTCATAGCTAAATTTTCTAACTTTAATAAATAAATAATCATAAATACTTCCCTAGAAATATTATCACTTGCACTGTGAGTGTCTGTACAATGAAAAGTGTATTTTAATACATTGTCACGTACGTTCGGGTTCGTAATGAATTGAATATGCACTGGACCGATAAGAGCTTGATAAAATGTATGGTACTATTCGGTTTCGAGGGCCGTGAAAAATTGCCACACTATTGTTGATGCCAATGCTGCCAAAAATAATTGCGGCAACCCTAACGCAAGAAAGGAAGTTAAATACGAGGGCAATCCCAAAAAAAAGATCTCCTATTTTTTGGGGACGTAGAGAAAGTTTTAATACGGTTGTTGGCAACACTGTTGTGAGTGGTGCCTTCTCCGCTACCACATAAACACGCAGGCGCTTCGCTCGGATGCTCAGTCTTGGCTTGGCAGCCATTCGAAATGGAGCTCCCGATAAACGTTACCGCCAAGTGCGAAGTGCGCGCAGTTATTCAATTTTTGAACGCAAAAGGCGTTAAACCGGTTGAAATTCACCGCCTATTGACAGAAGTGTATGGACAGTCGTGCATGGATGTCAGAAACGTTCGCAAGTGGTGTAGAGAGTTTACAGCCCGTCGTACTGAAATTCATGATGAAGAAAGGAGCGGGAGGCCGTCAATTGCCGACGAGACAATCGCGAAAGTTGAGGGCGTTCCTCAACTTTCGCGATTGTATTCGTTGTTGTTCGTATTTGTTGAGTTCGTATTCGTTGAGTTTCGCGATTGTTGAGTTCATAAAATGCGTAAAGATCGGAGGATCATCTGGATGCTCCTGAAGCTCCTCAACGCTTCCTGAAGGCCATGGCGGCAAGCTGGTATGACATGGGCATTGTAAAACTGCCACAGCGTCTACAAAAAATGCATCGACCGAAATGGCGATTATGTTGAAAAATAAAGCATTCTGCAATCTTTAAAGTGATGTAGCAATTATAGAAAATAAACGGTTCTTTGTATATCTAAAAATCTAGGAGACCTTTTTTTTGGGATTGCCCTCGTAACTATGTAGGATTGATATTTTAATCTAGATGAAAGGTTAATTTCATATAATACTTTTTTATTATTATAATTTATATGAAAAAGGCTAAACATGACTGAATGGAAGCATAAGAGTAAATAACTATCATTATTATAATTTATATAAAAATTGCTAAACATAACTGAATGGATGCCTGCATCGCTATTTCGTTACCGACTTATTGCTAAAGCATAATTTCATCTCGTTGGTTGTTCAAACGTAATTTTGTATAATGAATGATTCTTTGAAAATATTCTCGGTAAAAAACAGAATCGCTCACTTCTTTGTTTGCCGCTTTTTACAAGGGTAAAAACAATTGGATTTTGTCAATTTTCTTTTAATTTTTAAGTGAAAATAGGTCATGTGTACATAGATAAAGCCAAGGGTGTGCGCAGTGCCATTTTTGTACAATTAATGGGATTTTTTTTTTTTAAGTGAAAATAGGTCGATGTGCACATGGATGCCGAGTATGTGCAATTCTTAAAAACGCGTCGAGCAGTGAGTGATTCTGCCCAAAATTCTATTGCCGACTTTTCGTCATGGCCAATTCCCAAATTGTTAAATCCATAGGATATTTAAAAAGGATTTAAAATCAAAAAAGGATTTAAAAATTAATCTAGTAGATTAGTATTTCAATGGCGTCTTAAGAAATATTGAACTTACGCAATCTGAAATCAGCGCGTACGCTAGATTTGGCGCGCATGTTAAGCGGGCGCGTTTGCTAGATTTGGCGCTTTTGCGCATACATTTTCGTTGCAATTTTTTACGGTCCTCAAAACGGAATAGTACCAAATGTATTTTTTCCAAAAGAAACAATTTACAGTTCTGGAACTTTCCACCAAAGTATTCGCATAGCTCTTTTCAATAGGACAGAGCAAAATCATTAATTACCACCTTAAATTACTAAAAACGTTAAACACAAAGCAATACAACGCGCATCTGAAGAGCGAAGCTCGCACGGATATCTATACTCCGAATTCAACTCTGAACTAAAAAATGAGAACTGATGCACTCTCCAGTCTTATACAGTTTCTCACCGACCACTGAGAAATTTCTAGTACCTTCCATTCCTTGAAATTACAGGAAGGCATACATGATTAAAGTTACATATAAGGTCCAAATACGTTTACAGTCACATATAGGAATCAATTCCTGTTATACAGGGAACGGACCAAAATGCCAAACTTGGCGACCATTCGGTGATTTCTCTTCAAATTTTTCAGCTAATATTTGTCTTCAAAACCGTTGCGTCCTTGGCGATATCTCGCCAATAGCTTGCCTTTTTTCTGAGGCCGCTCATGTTACATTATACAAATTCATACTAATATTTTAGATGGAGAGACAAGAATCAGGAAAATTATTTTGAAGAGCTTAATGCAATAAGCTAACAAAATGAAATTGCAAAACATCAAAACATATTTTTTTTCATCTTTCTATGTATATTTTTTCAGTAGAATAAGAGAGAATAGTATAACGTAATAATTGTAAAGTATATTTACAGGAAATCAACATTGTTGCTTATTTTAAAAAGGCATATACGAGCGATTAAAAACTAGAACATTAATTTCTATAATCGCATTTTTAAATACCACGTTACCTGCTATGTCATCTAATGGTTGCAGAGTCTCGTGTTCTTTGGTAGCATAGATGACAACTAAGACCTAAGTGAATTATCACCATACCTTGTAAAGTAACACAGAGACTAAGAAAGGACCCTTTGTTTAACTGAAATAAAAGATTAACAGAAAGCACTTCTCTTGCTTATATAGACAGCCAGCAATTATGGCTTAAATCAAAAATAAGGAATTTGACTTGACTAAGCAAACGTAAGTTAGCCCAGTGGCTACACAGACAGAAAACGCGCGAATTGGCTCTCACCTAAAGTCGTCGTAACCAAGCTTAATGGCGAGAATAACGCAACGCGGGCAGAATACAGCTCTCAAGAGAATCAAATTGGTAATGTGGCCTTCAGCAGGCAGAAAACGCTTTCATTCTACCCTGAACCTTCCTTTGAATGCTATCTCCTTTCTACCTCATTTGAATACACGCGAACTAGAAATTTACATTCTGACAGGAAAATGGAAAACGAGGACACTAAAGCACATTAATATAAAAGAACTGGTTAGTAAAACTAAACGATTCCTTATATGGAGTACCACCTAAAAACATCGGGGCAAAAACATCGCGGACGAAAACATCGTGGGAAAAATAGCGCAAGGCGAAAACGTTGTGGTATAAAACATCATAGGAGAAAACATCTCAGTTCTAAAACGTCGTGGTACAAAATATCGTGGTCGAAAAAAAAAGCGGTCTAAAAACTTCGCAGTTTAAAAACATCATTGTTGAAAATATCGCGGTAACAAATAAAGCACCTACAAATCACCGCATGACGATAACATCGCACACATGCGATTTTGAAATCTCGTACTGACATATTATATAACTGACTTTTGTCATACCTAGCAAATCAACATCCAAAAAATTGATTGCACGCTATACATGAAAATGTTAACGACATTTTAAGAATAAAGAGAAACAAGACAAGATATAATTTTCACTAAAACAATATCAGATTAACAAATGTGAAAGAGAATAATTTGATCATTAACTAAGCAGTTTTTATATAGGTAACCTCAAGCAGTTATTTACTTTCCTTTTTTCTAAGCATTTTCTAAGCGTATTTTTCATAAAAATGTTATCAGTAAAACCTTATATAAAGAGGTTAATTGATTAATATCCTTTGTTATTTAACTACGTAAATTTAAAATTCTATTGTGTTCTATAAGTTGCATTAATTTTCTACTCATTTTTAAATGCTTAAGTTTTTGTCTTATTTTTTCAGCAAAAATTTATTAGTTCGTTCAAAAAATGTGAAATATAGAAATAAAAAATACCTTCTTTCCTTCTCGCGCTACCAAATCATTATACGAACATACATTTACGACTTTTAAAACCGGAAAACGCATGTGTGGGATATTATCGCCATGCGATGATTTGTAGGTACTTTATTTTTTACCACGATATTTTCGACAATGATGTTTTAAACTGCAAAATTTTTTAACCGCTTTTTTTTCGACCACGATATTTTCTACCACGATGTTTTAAAACTGCGATCTTTTCTCTTTGCTTTCTTTTCTCCCACGATGTTTTCGCTTTGCGTTGTTTTCTCCGCGACGTTTCCGTCGCGATGTTTTCAGCGGACACCCTTATATGGTGCTCAATCAGACTAAAGTAAAGTATAAAAATCATAAATTAAAGAGGTTTGCATTCATTTATCTTTACCTCAAACTTCGTAAATGCATCAAAAGCACAGAAGAAATACTGAAGTAGCCAATTATCAGAAAAGGATTCCAATGAGAGTATTCGACTTGCTTTAATAAATAAATTTAACCTGCAGAAACTCCTTCATTACAATGCATTTTGCTTCACAATTTTTGATTTCTTCATCATCAGGGTGTTCAATTTATTACTTAAATAATAGTTTGCAATTCATGGTATCACAAAATTGGTACTTAACAAAAGAATATTTTAAGTCTAGCTCTTTTTCGTGCGTATTTCGAGCTTTTTTTAACATCCGTGATCTTCAAACTGTACTTCGAGGAAGTTTGGGATTCCAAACAACTCCTTTAGGGGTTCCACAAAGTCAAAACGAGATTTCCAAAGAAATTTTGAAAAACCACTTGAATTTCAAAATTGCTATTATTACTTAAAGTAATATAAAGTAATTATTTTTATAAGTAAAAAATAATGAAATATTGTCTTTCCATTTTTCGCCCAAAACACCCGTAACATTTCACTGCTGTTTTTAAGATAAAATTTTATGCGGATGGTAGTAATTTCTACAACAAAGTTGTACTTTTAGAGTATTTTTATTTAAGTAATGAATTAAATAAAAAAATCACAGTTTAAACGGTTCACAAAAATTACTTCCACAAAAATTTATATCTTTACAGGTTCCACAAAAATTATAGTTTTACGGATTTTACGTGAATAATAATTTGAGAAGTTCCGCCAAAATTACAGTTTTAGGTGTTTCACAAAAAATTATACTTTTAGCGATTTTATGAAAATAATAATTTTATGGGTTCCACAAAAATATAGTTTTAGAAGTTTCACCAAAAATTATAGTTTTAGGGATTTTAAGAAAATAATAATTTTAGGGGGAACAACAAAAATTATAGTTTTAGATGTTTTACGAAAAAGTATAGTTTTAGGGATTTTACGAAAATGATAATTTTATGAATTCCACAAAAATTACAGTTTTAGATGTTTCATCAAAAATTATAGTTTTAGGAATTTTAAGAAAATAATAATTTTAGGGGGAACAACAAATATTATAGTTTTAGATGTTTCAGGAAAAAGTATAGTTTTAGGGATTTTACGAAAATGATAATTTTATGAATTCCACAAAAATATAGTTTTAGAAGTTTCACCAAAAATTATAGTTTTAGGAATTTTAAGAAAATAATAATTTTAGGGGAAACAACAAAAATTATAGTTTTAGATGTTTCACGAAAAAATATAGTTTTAGGGATTTTACGAAAATGATAATTTTATGAATTCCACAAAAATATAATTTTAGAAGTTTCACCAAAAATTATAGTTTTAGCAATTTTAAGAAAATAATAATTTTAGGGGAAACAACAAAAATTATAGTTTTAGATGTTTCACGAAAAAGTATAGTTTTAGGGATTTTACGAAAACGATAATTTTATGAATTCCACAAAAATATAGTTTTAGAAGTTTCAACAAAAATTATAGTTTTAGGAATTTAAAGAAAATAATAATTTTAGGGGAATCAACAAAAATTATAGTTTTAGATATTTCACGAAAAAGTATAGTTTCAGGGATTTTACGAAAATGATAATTTTATGAATTCCACAAAAATTAAAGTTTTAGATGTTTCACAAAAAATTGTAGTTTTAGGGATTTTAAGAAAATAATAATTTTAGGAATGTAGAGACATTAGGTATTTTTGGAGCAAACGTGCATGGAAGAGCAGTGCCATGGCCGGGACTCGTAGCTGGACTTCTCGAATACGCGTCGAGTGTGCTACTGTTACATCACGAAGGCTTACCGGAAGAAGGGAGAAAATACCTCACATACTCCCCCTTTTAAAGGGCGACTGGGAATTAGAGGACCCAGTTGCCAACTCCTGGGGGTTATGATATACTGCCCACCACCTTTTTAGTTCAGGCGCTTCTGTAGAGACATTAAATTTTTATTATCGAAAATTATAATTTTAGGGTTCGAAGCAGGAGTACAAGAAAATTGAGCAGCGCCCTCGCCGGGACTCGAACCTGGACCTCTCGAATACATGCCGAGTGCACTAACATTACACCACAAAGGCATGCTGGAAGGCGGAAGAAAATACAAGTGTTACATGAAAATTATAGTTTTAGATGTTGAATAATAGTTTGATGGATTTTTAATAAAATAATAATTTTAGGCCCTCCACGAATATTATGAGTTTAGATGCTTCACCAAAAATATAGTTTTAGGGATTTTACAAAACTAATAATTTTAGGGACTCCACGAAAGTTACAGTTTTAGATGTTCACAAAAAATTATAGTTTTAGGAATTTTACGAAAAATCTAGTTTTAAGGGTTCCTCGAAAATTATAATTTTAGGGTTTCCGCAGAAATTATAGTTTTAGAGTTTTCACAAAAATATAGTTTTAGGTGTTAAACCAAAAATATAGTTTTAGAAGTTCTACAAAAGAAAATATAATTTTTAAGTTTTCAATAAAGTCGACCAAATCTGAAGATCACAGGTTTACATTCAATACAGATGACTTCAGTTACTGTTTATGGAAATGATGTTAAAAATATGGGCAAAAACTAGGCAAATATTAAGTAGAGAGATGCTGGTAAAGTTTCAGTTTTATTGTATTGTATCTAATGTAATTTTGCATATTCCAAATTTGGCATAACTTAGAGGAAAGCATATTTATAAAAGGGAAAACAGAGTTCTGGGCAAGTTTATGAAACCTTATTATGAAGCTCTCTCCCCTTATTCGGGACAACGGAGGGGGGAGGGAGAAAGAGCAAAAATTTTTTTATATGATCGAAAATATAAAACAATATTTTAACAAGAAAACTGCAATTTGAAGACATCCAACAGTTCGCAAAAGGAATTGCCTTTAAAAATGTCTAAAAATTACAAAAAATTAATAAAAGTTTTAAAAATATAAAGTATAAAAAATTAGACAGAAAATAATTCTGTACCAGTTAAAAAAATGTACGTAGCGTATTCGGAAACTAAGTATTGTTTCATTCTAGCGCCGTCGCAGCGCTGTGGAAGGCGTCCCGTGCATGCGCACTAGTCTTTCTCGTTCACTGACTTTCAATTGTCGCCATTTTGGTTGCTCTATGTTGTGTTTTCAGTTTGCTGTGCACATTCAAAATGTTTAAGACAATTAGTTCTCCCGCAGACTGTTAATGTGAGATTTGTGCCGAGATTAAATTTTTGAACGCGAGGAATGTTAAACCGGCAGAAATTTTATCTTCAAGTGACAGAAGTTTACGGTGAATACGCGATAAGTGATGGAATGGTGAGAAAGTGGGTAAGAATGTTTAATGCAGGTCGAACAAATGTCCACGCCGAGGTTCGGAGAGGTCGGCTTTCTTTTGTCACCGATGATTTGGTAAGGAAAGTTGATGAAGCAATTCATGAGAACAGACGCTTCACAATGGCAACTCTTTCAGAGACATTTCCACAAATTTCATGCACTGTTTTGTTCGAAATTGTGTCTGACCGCTTGAATTATCGCAAACTGTGTTTCCGATGGGTACCAAAAATGCTCACTGATGTTCACAAAACAAAGCGACTTGGTAGTGCCCTGACATTTCTCACGCGGTACAGTGATGAGGGAGAAAACGTTTTAAACCAAATTGTGACAGGTGATGAAACATGGGTGTGTCATTTCACACCAGAATCGAAACAACAATCCATGGAGTGGAGACACACTCATTCTCCGAAAAAACAAAAGTTCAAAGTGACAATGTCATCACAAAAAATCATGTGCACTGTCTTCTGGGATAGGAAAGGCGTTTTGCTTACTGAATTTCTTCCCAGAGGTGAAACCATTAATGCGGCACGATATTGTGAGACTTTAACAAAACTAAGGCGTGCCATTCAAAACAAACGAAGAGGAATGCTCAGTAAAGGAATTGTGTTGCTCCATGACAATGCTCGCCCCCATACTGCTGGTGTCACTCAATCGTTAATTCGACAGTTTCATTGGGAACAGTTCGATCACCCGCCGTACAGCCCGGACTTGGCGCTGTCCGACTATCACTTGTTCCTGCACATGAAGCGCGAGCTTGGTGGCAAGCGCTTTGGATCTGACGATGACAGGAAAAATGCTGTGGAGTCGTGGTTATCGAAACTGGCGGGAAGTTTCTTTGACGATGATATACAAAAACTGGTCACCCGCTATGACAAGTGTTTGATCATTGGCGGAAACTATGTTGAAAAATAGTTTAAGACATTTTTTTTCATGTAAAAATAAAATTGGATTCGAAAATATTGTTTTACTATTTTTTTTTTTTTTCAAAACGGTACTTAGTTTCCGAATACGCCTCGTAACATATGATATTAGGAAATCTTTTATTAATTAATGCAAAACTGCAAATGTTGAAAAGAATTATGACTTGCCTATATTATAAATTAAATGTACTTATATCACTTCAATGCATTTGAAACAAATAAAACAAAGATTGGATGATTAAGAAATGCGTTTATTAGTTTTAAATCTTTCATTTTGTTAATCAGTTATCGACAGATTAAATTTGAAAGGTAAATTAAAGGTTTCATGCTTCGCCGAATGACAGCAATCTGAGAATCGGCTATGCGCAATGGGCACATGGAAGATAAAATATAATATATTAAGGATTTTTTTTTGTTACAGTGGCAACATATTGCATTCACATTGCTCAGTTTCTTAGCCAATAACATACTGATTGGGTTTTCAAACACAATTTAAAGACCTTATAATATTTTAATAATTTTACATTCAGCGGAGTGGCAATATTGCCGCTAGATTGCTTTCGGTTTTAATTAACTATCAGTACTGTAGTCATGATTGTGTTTATGGATTTTATTTTTCCAGTTCAGTACATGCTGAGTTGAAACAATGCCCTTTGAGGAGGCATAATTATTCTCAAATTTATTTTAATCACCAAAAAATTTCCTTTCCTTAAAAAAGAAAAATCTGATGTGGACACCACATGACTTCCTTGTATGGAATATTAAATTATACGCATTTTGTTCTTGAATTTCATTTAAACTGATTGGATTGAATTAAATCCACTTCGTCGACAGCGCATAAACCACAATAGAATAAATGCACTCTTTGAAATTCACTATATTTCTTTACTATAACGACACTCTGAATGCACAAAATTTATATCATTTGAAGAATTATCTTATCGTTGCCACATGTTCTATTCAAATACTATAATAAAGCTAGAACGATGTATGAAAGAAATTAAGCAAGCAAAACACACAAAAAAAAGTTTTTCACAGACGATTGAGTATTTCTCATTCAATTAATTCAGTTCTCACTTCGCGACAAGGCAAAAATACATAAAAACTCAAAATATCCGTATTAAAAATTACGAAGTAAATCTTAAACACTTATTTCCTCAAAAAAATTCCAGAAAGGATTCAGCATGATTTAATTCGCAATAATAAATGAAGGCGTTATTTTTGTTGTTGCGAAGCTTAGTCTCTCTAGATTGGCAACAAATCTACAATTCTGCTGTTTCAAATGTAAACAAATATGTCCGCCATGTTATTTAAAACTGAACCGCACTTAAACAGCTTTTAAATTGTTGATAATTGTACAAATATTGCTTCCAGAATTACGAAAGGCATAAAAACCTAAACCGGAAGATAAGAAGAACATAATTCAATCATTTTTAAAGCAAAAAATGTACAATTTACAAACATATAAGAGTAAAGAAACTGAGATCACTGTGCCGAGTAACAGAGTGGATATATATATAAATATAGTATTTATATACGTTTGGTGCGGCAAATTGCAACCAAAATACGAGGTGCACATCTACATATTATAGCAGTCCTGTATACAAAATTTCAACGTTCTGAGGCTACTCGTTTTCGAGTTATGCGAGATACGTATGTACGCACGTACGTACATACGTTCGTACAGACGCCACGAAAAATTCTCTTCAGAATTCATTTTAAAGCTGTTTTATAATTTTTTTGGAGGAATCGAGTATTTAATTCTGTCCTTACGTACAGATATCACGCAAAAACATCGTTAAATTGCATTCGATAGCCGTCAAAATGGATATTTTCGTTGAAATATGCTGCCTGAAACTTTTCGCGATTACAATACTTCCTTTTTACTTCGCACAAGGAAGTAAAAAAAATCATTTTTTTTTGAGTCGAAAGTAAAATAGTGATAAGTTCTGTATGTCTTAAATAAGAAACAGAAAATTTTTATTGATTTTTATACTGATTTCTCGCAGTACGAAATTAAATTGATCATTATCTGATGTGATAATAGTTATAGTTTCAGATCACTGGGGTATTTGCTGTTTTCAAGAAAAGTATAGAGACGCTCTTTTGAATCTTTCGCAAATCTTGAAAAGGTAAAATTTGGTGTAGAATACTTTATTATAAATCTTTCTTACTAGTTTTAGCTAAGAAAATGTCGAGACTTCAGAATTGTTTCTCACAAAAGCTTCGAGTTGAAAAAGGAGAAAAAAAAAAAAACATGTCCCAGACAATAACACTTTTCTTTTCTTTGGCTGAGAGCATTGTGCAAAGTAAAAACTTTGAAATCACAATAAAACGAGCTGTCTATTCATATTTGGCTATGCTTTGTCCCTAGGACACCTTCTGAAAAGGTTACACTGAAAGGCAATTCTTAGAAGTGCATAAGGATTTTGTATGAGAATAGGTTTTTTGCAGAATACACGAAATAATAAGAATTTCAGAAAAATTGGTAATAGTACGACATCGGATATCATTCAACTATTATGTAGGAGTTTTTCCAATTTCTGTATATTAATACTGATATTAAAAGTTTCTTCAAACACGTATTTCCAGAATTTTTTAAGCGTGATATTACGTTATATTATGCTACCATTAATTTATCACTTGTGTTATTTGGCAGTCGTTGCTATAAGGGCGAAACAAAAAAAAAAAAAAAAAAAAAAAAATTCAAATTTCAAATTTGGTCTTCCACATGCTCATATTCGTTGGAGGATTACGTTATTCAAAATTCGATGACTCTATGTACCGTTGTTTTATCACAATACGAGAAATATACATACATTTATGCAGATTTTTCATTATTTAATTTCTTCAAATATAATGCAGGACTCTAACATTTTGTGGCAACAGTTTGAAAAGTGAACCGACATTTATGAGTCCGACGCAAAATGCCAAAACGAAACTAATAGTCCTTCGGGATTCAAATCCTTTTGGACTAAAAAAAAAAAAAAGAAAAAAAAAGAAAACTTATCTTTTACGTAATTTCACAAATAGGCTATTATCAAAATATTATTTTGTAAGGAATTAGTCCCACCCGTGGGAGAATGGCTAAAGTCATTAAATACTGAAAATTTAATCCAGGTTCGATCCTAGGCGAAAGAGTGGTTTGTATGGTTGGTTTTTGTGGTTTCCCAATATTGAATGTGAATTTGAGCCAGTTTACCTTAGGAAAGTCTTCCCCGAAGGCATCCGTTCCTTTTGGCAGAATACCTTCTTGTATCAAATAACTTAACGTAGCACGAAAAGAACAGCCACCTACCCCGCGAGCGCTTTAGAATTTCGCTATTCATTTTTCATGTTTTTTATTTCGAAATCTGTAATAATGTCTACGGCCTAAGATCTTTAATTTATCATTCAAATCATAACTGTTTGATTAAACTAAATGAATTAGTTAAAAGCAGTGAACGTATTACTTAAATATTTATTTTATTTTTTATAACATAAAGGGATATAATTTAAAATATATTTCGTTTATGTCTCGAATGTCTAACTGTTGACTTTTGTGAATTTTGCAGCATCATTAATAAGAGGTACTGATAAATCCATTACGTAGTATCGCTTATTTTTTTAATACACATGTAAGTAACATAACTTAAAGTCACATTTATGCAATTTATAATATATTCCACCGATAAGTTTTAAAATCATTTGCTGTTTTATCGTAATTAATATCAGTATTTCGAAAACAGTATATTACCCAGACGGGAAAGTGGTTAGCGATGCTGACTTCCATACCGAAGAGCTTGGGTTCGAATCCCAGATAAGGTACAGATCTTTGTAAACGTATAGTGTCTGTGCGGGATGGAAGCCCTCAATATATATACAGCGAGGCGGAAAGTTGAGTGATTTGGTGGTAGGGAAAGAAGGGTGGATGATCCTCGAACCCGCCCCACTCCGAGGTACTGTCCTTCAAAACTTGGGCGGAATTGGGAAAAGTCGTACTGTCACCTGTATATCCCCCCCGGGGGTTGACTCAGGCAAACGCCTGGGAAGTACTGGTATGGATCTGTACCTAGGCAGTCTCAACCACGAGGGCATAATAACAGACTTCAGAGAAGGCCTGCGGGCTCTCGGGACAGAGTAAGGCTCGGCAGGGACCGTACTGGTACTACCTTGTCTGCCTTTGCTCTGTGGGGGTTGCAACATGGTAGATTGAATTTTGTGTGGGGCGGTGCAAATCTGAGAGGCAAAGTAACCAGGACAGAGCTGCCTCGCACTACGAGTTGTCCTAGAGCTTCAGGTTCTTTGACTTTGACAGTTAATGCCCGTGTCCCCGACCTAAGGTTGTGGCCAGTAGATAGTAGATGGTTTTACCTCCAAGCAACATATTCCGTTTGTTGCTTTTAGGCTAACTTAGGTCGGAAGTTGCTCAGTAAGTCAGTGTAGTAGCCCGGAGTGGCGTTCCGGGTAGCTGCCTGGGGGTGGCGCCTCGGGGTTTTTAGGTAATGTCCTTGGGCGACGGGCAAGTGGCGGGGCGGCACGCAATTCCGATAGGCGTCCTATTAGGCCGCATGAGTACGGAAGCTGTCCCGTTACATCAGCGTTGTCACCTGTATATGCCCAAGGCTCATGCAAAAGACAGGCGGCTTAATTTGCACTCCATACCACGATAAAATTCGTGGTAAAGAGATACCACTATTAAAATACTTGAACATCTGTGTGTGTGCTTGTATAGGTTTAAACAGCCTTCTGTGAAGAAGAAGTTTTAAGCGAACCCATATAGTATTGCCATGCTATCCCAAACCTCTCACTTCAAAGTATTTCTTCGATTTCTTTCAAAATATATAATGTTGGGTTTGGCATCAGTATGATAATAGTAATGCATATTTTTTTTTTAATTGAAAATTTTAAATCCTTGTGCACCACATAGTATTACACAAGACTTACAGAGGTAAGTAAAAAAAAACAAATATAACAACACAACACAAAATAAAATAAACTTACAAATTCACAGATGACACGTAAGAGATAAATTTACAGAAGAAAGAGAAAGCCATTTTATGTTGGACAAATACGTGAAGAAGGCGAGGAAATGTAATATTCACAGAGTTTAACCTAGAAATGAGTTCCTTTCGTCCTTCCTTGAGCTTTGAACAATAGAACAACAAATGTTCGACATTTTGCACTCCCCCGAAACTGCATGAACACAAGTCTGTACTAGATAATCTAAATCTATTCAGATATGAATTGAATTTACCATGTCCAGTTAGAAATTGAATAGCTTCAAAATTGCAGAAAAAGTGTTTAATATTCACTTTGTGAGGAATGGAAGGAAAATGTAGTTTAGTTAAAGAGGCAATAGTAGAATTCCTGTATAGTTCATTCCACTCGAGTATTGTATCATCCCTACTTTGTTCTTGTAAAATGACTTGGGAAGTATCATTGGAGTAATTACTTGAAGATGTGTAGCTTGTTTTGCCAACCAATCAGCCCTTTCATTTCCTAGATTGCCAGTGTGGCCATGTACATGAGAAAAGATAACATCAACACCTTTATTATTAAGGTCTTTAAGAAGAGCATGGGAAGTGACAATTAATTTATTATATGAGAAGATATTCCTAAGAGAATATAAGGATGAAAGAGAATCAGTGCGAATAAGAAATTTAGCACTTAGCGAACAATTGTTAGATATCCACTTAATTGACTCACTAATGCACAGTAATTCCGCTTGGAAAACACTGCATTCATTGGGAATTTTAAAGAGTTTATATTCCAGTTCAGAACCATGATGGAAAACGACATAAGCTAATCCAACTCGATTATTAATTTTACTGCCATCTGTATAACACACAACAGGGAAATTATCATCAACAGAATTGTCATAAATGATAGTTTGAATTGGCAAACGATTGGCAGGATGAGGAAGATCTTCAAACATCACCTTGGTATCGAACATAAATTTGCTGATGGTATCTTTAAACTTTTTGCCATTTAAAACATGAAGGTCAGTCGGAGGAAATCCTGAAATTGCGAAACAGGCTTCGGGCAAATTTTGTAGTACATTAAATAAACTATGAATTTTATCTCGAAAAATAAAATAAAATTTTCTGCGTTTCCGGTTCCGAAACCGTCTTGTTCCACATAACTGAGATTTTAATTAAATTTACTTTAATGATGAAATAAAAAAAGAATAAAAGAAATGAGCTAAAAATACGAGAAGTACACAGGGGACATAACTTTTATGACGGTAAGCACATTAAAAGAATTCTATCTTTTTTTTTAATCCTGCAGACCATATGCGTCTGAATCGAATCCACATGTAGCAGCAAAAATGGGCAATGCTTTCCCATTTCCGTTGAGATGAAGTAATAAAAAAGGGGTTTTCCTTAGCTCTTTTTTTTTTATTGTGCTGACAACGCTTTCAGTGGTACGTCCGGTTGCAAAAATTGGTCTAGAGTCTCATTCTTACGTCATGCTGTGTTCGAGCATGCAAGAAATCCCTCTGGCAGACGACAAATCCGCTTCACATAATCATCCTTCGTGATTTACAGCATTTGTTTTTCAATGCCTTGTGAAAAAAAAGACACTCGATATCAAATATTTTATTTCTGTATTTATTTATTCTTGTAGTATCTGAGCAGAATACAAATAAAAGGGCATTAAGATAACGTAAGCAGTAAAATTGATATTTTCGATCACTATATAAAGAGAGAACTGCTTGTTTTAAAACTGCGCGTTTTTTGTTTGGGATTTAATATATTAAGTGTCTCAAGTGAAGTTAGTGCAAAAATTTATAAACAATCTATTGAGAATTAAGGCATTAATTTATTCTCGCGCAAGTGTTGAATACAGTGCAACATATGAATATAACTGGCGCTATAAATAAAGGTGATAGACTCATCATTGATCAAAACTTTGGTATATCAAGAAGTGCACAATAATACGGAACAAGATCTAAGAGGATGTATATGTAATGTTACTAATATTTCTGTAACATTGTGCAATATAAAATAGAAAACAATTTCAATTGCGTTGTGATTACACAATAGCAAAAACCCAGTTTAAGATAATTTAGTGCAGTGTTTTCAGTAAATAAAATAAACAAATTAAGCAAGTCATAAGGTATTTCTCCCACTTCCCTAGCGTGCCTTCTTGGTGTAGTGGTTCTGCACACTGGGCCGGTATTCCAGAGGTCCGTGGTTCGATTCCCGGAGAAGGCGGTTGCATATTTTTCATCTTTCCTGCTTCCAATTAGCCTAATGACTGCACAAGTGGCGCCCGAACTAAAAAGGGTTGTGGATGATGATTCTCCGCACCCAGGATTTAGCGACTAGGTCCCCTAAAACCCTAGTCACCCTTTAAAAAGGGGAGTATATAAGGTATTTCTCCCACTTCCCTAACGTGCCTTCGTGGTGTAGTGGTTCTGCCCACTGGGCCGGTATTCCAGAGGTCCGTAGTTCGATTCCCGGCGAAGGCGGTTGCATATTTTTCATCTTTCCTGCTTCCAATTAGCCTAATGACTCTACAAAGTAAAATATCTAACATTTATTAAGAAAGTTCGTCCATTGAATTTAAGTTACAGGATTGAATATAACATATGGTGGCAAGACTATACTTTTAAACCGAAGAAACTGTACAAAAATTCACATACCTTGTTATTTTAATTTTATAATGGCTCAGCACATTTTTTTCACATATAATGTACACATATAATCAGTGGGCTCACCACATTTTTTCAACTTCATATTTTAGTACTGCATTAGCTGTAATGTTATAAGATATGAGGAATACCTTGTAAAGCAATATCTTAAGGTATTTCTCCCTCTTTCTAGCATGCCTTCTTGGTGTGCCTTCTTGGCGTGCCTTCGTGGTGTGGGGGTCTGCACGCTGGGCGCGTATTCCAGAGGTCCTTGGTTCGATTCCCGGCGTTGCTCATTTTTCATCTTTCCCGCTTCCAAAAGTAGCTAATGTCTGTACGAAATGTAAAACTAAAATTAATGTAATAAAAAATACAAAATATACCGATCACCACCGGGGACATAAGTAACAAAGGAGCTGGGGTGAGTTAAACTTGAACACTATTATACTTAAGTAAGCATTATGTTACACCGTTTCCTTACATAACTATAGGAATTAGTTAGCATTCTTTTCCGACAGTACAGTTACCAACATAATGGCAATATTTAGCCCACTCATAGAACTTCAGTTCATTTTTTAGATATCCTGATTTAAAAGCCCGCGTAGAGGCCTAAGCCCGAGAAAGGGCCAACTGCTATTATTTCTTTGAAAAAAAAAAAGGGGTATTTTTAACCCTGCTTTGAGTCTATATTGAACTCAGCTATAAGTTGCTACTTAGTTACCTAGGTTCCTTGGCATTTTATCATAGATAAAGTAGCGAGGGACATTACAAGGTATATTTTATGAATAGATTAGATAATACAGAAACTTTATGGACGAAAAAAGTCAATTTAGGCAGTGAATATGCTCTGAATAATTGCTTTCCAAATCGCTTTTAGTAATTTTATGTGATTTAAACAAAATGAAATATTTTTATTAAAAAATAGGAAGAATATTAAATATTTTCTATAGAACTGCGCAACGGCTAGGCTAACATCAAGCTAGGATGCTGTTGAAAATCGCATTGGAACAAGGGTTTTAAAATCCCCGGTAAATTTCATCGTGTAGTATTATCAGAAATAAATTCTTTGATGTCAGTATTTAAAATTTTCGTATTAAAGAACATCAATCTAAAAGTACGAGAAAGATTTATATATCTGCTACTGTTCATCCTTCTTCTTCTTTTGAATATTTTTTCATTCTCTTATACTAAAATTATGCAAAAATTCGTTTTCAGTCCATAGGGCAGTTTCCCTAGAAGAAGGACTATTAATTTTGTTTTGGCATTTTTCGTTCATTCGCTATAAATATAAGTTGACTTTTCAAATTTTTGCCACCAAATATTAGAGCCCTGTATTATATTTAAAGAAATGAAATAATTAAGAATCTGCATAAATGTATGTATATTTCTCGCATTATGATAAAACAACGGTATGTAGAGCAATCCAATTTTGAATAATGTACGTTTCCACCCGAATATGGGCATCTGGAAGCCCAAATTTGGAATTTTGAATTTGTTTTATTATCTATTTCATATTTGGTAAAACTTTAACGCGTTTTTGATTAAGAAACTCAACGATTTCAAAGCGAGCAAAGGCAACACTCTGCGGAAAAAAACCTTTTTATCTCCGGCACGCGAGGCTGTGTATCGGAAATTCTAAAGATATGGTCATTTTAAAATCATTTTGCGATATTGCAGTTGAACTGGATTTTATGGTTAAAGTGAGAAGAACATGATATTTAATAAATAAAGGTAACACACAAAATGTTAAAAAACACTCCTTTCGACGTAATTTAAAATCTGAAACCCTTCAGACTTTTATAAGATAAGACTTCAGACTTCAGACTTTTTGCCCACATTCTTTTTTTAATCTGAAATCTCTTCACTATTCAAGTTTTTATAAAGTTGCCAATTTCGCGTTTTCTTTTGCTTTACTTAGCAAAAGACGCTGTGCGTTTACCTCATTTGAAGTGAAAAAGTGGATGCTTGAAAGCAAAATTTTTTTTTCCTATTTTCTTGAATAAATCACTGACAATTCTTGAGTACACTATTGAAAAACCTTTGAACACATCTATTTTCTTGAATTAAATCACTGACATTTTTTTTCCTTTGAAATTTACGTTTACCAAATTGTAATCAGCGCAAAATAGAGGTTGGATTTTCCCAATGGTTAATACTTAACTTAGCTTGCAACACTTACATCTATTTATTGATAGAGATACAACGATGAATGCTTAACTAGTTTCTTATCTGTTCATTTTTGTAACATTTAACTCACGATCATAAAAGACGTGAGAAATTCGCGTTGGTGATTTATGCCTTACTTTCACCACCATATTGTCAAATTATTACACTGAAACTTGTTATACACAGTTTTTATAACAACACTTATATATATATTTGTAATTGTAATAGTTTTCTTACTTGCTTTCTCTGCATATACAGAGGCTGTTCACACATTTTTTAGACGAGGTATATTGTATTCTCAAAACTAAATTACATAAAATTCTTGTGTTTTAAATATTCTATTTGACATCCCTTATTCTGAACTATCTTTTGACTCTATATTTCCAGGATAACAATTTCCAGGATAATAATGCCTTTTGAAGAAGAAATATTCTATCCCATTCTTCCCGAAGAGCTTTCCAGAGTCCTGTTAGGGTTTTGGGACAATGTTTGGATAATGCAGTTTTTAAAAGTCCGAAAGCACAAAAATCCATAGGTGACACATCGGGAGATTTAGTAGGGATATCAGTGAAGAGTATGGCCTTGATACCAGTTTTTTGTTCCATTTCTTTTAGGAAATTTACAGTGGATTTTGATGTGTGACTGCTAGCTTTGTCCTGATGGAGTCTCACAAATGGATGGCACTGTGGGTAAAGCGATGGTATTTCATTCAGAACAATTGGCGATAAAATATGTTCCTGATAGTATTTGGAGTTAATCTTGACATTTTGTTTCCACTCTCTTTATTTTTAACTTGCCATTATAAGAAAAACTAGCAACAATCATGAATCCCTTAGAAAATTCTTTCGATTCTTTGAACCATGTACTTAAATTTTTTCTCCCCTTTTATGATAATGAATGGCTCTTTTTTTTTGCTACAGTCCTTTAAATACACCCATACTTCATCTATTGTGACAATTGTTTTCCATTTTTCTTTGGATAAGTGTCTCTCATATAGAATTCTGCTGCGTTGAGCTGCAGAATTCTATATGAGAGACTCTTATAGAATACCTGTGTTGAGTGATATGCTTTGGAAGAAGACGATGCACATTGTGTTTTTAGGCTTTCTTAAGATTTAAATCAACGTTTATCATTTTGTTTACAGTGGACACCGAGCATTTTAATGATTTTGCAACTGTCCTTTGACTAGGGGGATTTTCTTTTAACATTAAATAACGTACCTTTGCAATAGTCGAAGATGTCCGTTTTTTCCTTGGATACTTGTTTGGAATTTTTGTCCCACTTGAGGCTCCAATTTGACGTTTTTTTCCTTTCTTGTTGATGATATTACCTACCGACGCTTTAGATATCACAAAACCATGACTCCCACATCGTTTTTGGATAACGGAGTATGCATATTTCTCTTCGGAAAGAGCGTAAATGTAGCCTTCGAACCACTGCTCGCCATTAAATTCGCCATTTTGAATAAAAACAAAACTTTCAAGCCACAGACGATAATTTTTACTTTTGAAAACATAGTATACAATTGCAATTACTTCTTTTGAAGCAAACGAGTTTTTATTACCGTTTACCAAAATCGTCTAAAAAATGTGCGAACAGCCTCTGTAAGAAACGAATTATTGCATTCCCTTGTGCATGCTGTCGTGATGTAAGTGGGTAATACACAGAGATAGCAAGTGGAAGATCAGTGATAAGAGAAACTTAATAGTCTACAACTGCAAATATATACACTTATGGTGCACCTTGTTTAACATATGTTTTATGAATACTGACAACAGACTTGTCATCACTGTGTTACCAAAATTTCTTACTGCTGACCGAATTTGAACTTAAAGTATGTCTGAAAGAGACAGCTGTCCGTCAGTGACGTTAATAAAAGTGGTGATTTACATAACTATTTCAGTGTTTGTAAACTTATAAATGTAATTGTGTAATTTAAAAAATTTGGAAGTTGGATCACTTGAGCACAAAATGATTTTTAAGTTAATGTTTTCGGTATACATTTTAGTTACCTCCCATAATCCCACAATAAAGGGAAATTTATGCAGAATTTTCTTCTTCCTCTCCTTTCTCTCTGTCTCTTTGTAAAAAAGTCTTTTCTGAAATAATAATAATAATAAAAAGATATAGAGAATCATTCCTTTTTCCTTAAACAGGAATATAAATTTGCCTTTTCTGAGCCTTTGGATATAATAAAATTTTCTTTTTCATATTCAGTTAAAATTTTTATTTACGGACTCGTTCTGTTAAAATTAATACTATTATTTAAATTTTTTGTCATTAAATTTGATGTAGTTACGTAATTTAACAGAGCGATAACTGATAATTGCGTTTATTATAATATTTGTAGAGCAACTTTTATAAAAATGTTAAGAAAATTGTAACACATTTAATATTTATATGACTAATCAATGACTAGTGTTTTTGTATGTCATACAAAAGAATTTGCATCAAATTTGAGAAAACACAATATTCATTTTTTAAGCCAGACTTTTGCAAATTTATTTATATTAAATGAGTATTTTAATTAACCAGTTAAAGACCACGTATAATTCTTGGCTAAGTTCTGGTACTGAAGTGGTTCATAGGAGAATATAATAACCCTGAAAATGATCCATCATGGATAACAGGGTTATTATGGTGGTTAAAAATTTTGACAGCTAACAACAAGCAAGCAATAAGAAAACGAAATTTATATTAATCTTCAAATTCTACCTTTCTTAAGTCATAAATATAACATTTCCGATACAATTTTCCTTCTTTACATTTTGGTATGAAGGTTTTTTTTGCGACAATTTTAAAGAAGAGTTACAAAGTTGTTCACAAAAAGAAACTGTACAGCTAAAATGTATTTGATTATGACAAGAGGTGTCTTTTTCAGCCACTGCAGTTAAGTATATAACACCAACTATAATCATGATAAGGATCCTCTAATTTGTTGCCGAACGTACGGGATAATGAAGATACAGAACCAACCTCGAAAATGACCTCGGCCGTTAATTAGAACAATGCGTTTGATCTTTACTTGAGTAGGATAATAATAGTTTTTTCCTCCCAGCGCCCTTCAAAAGCTTCATTGCCGTCAAAGTGAATATTAACTTAAGTTGTTCTAATTTGTTTTATTCATTTTCAAGATCTTCCAGCTCAGAGAAACGTCCCAGATAATGAAAACGGAAATAACTTTCTATTTCTTATTAATTTAGAATTCATGGTCAATGAAATCGGTATAATCTGGATCTCAATGATGGATCGCAGATCATTACAGCCGCAATGTTTAGTACGATGGTTAATGGTGTCATCTGCTATACCGCTTGCTCGGTTTCGAATCATGGAAAAACATAGATGTTTGGTCTATTTCTCATAGTGCAGGGTTTAAATTGCGCCGGATTCTTGCTCTGATACGTTTAATTGTTTTGAGATAAATCGTAGTTCTAACCGAAGCACACCAAAGCTATAAATAAGAATTCTAGCACTTATTTTTTTTAAACCTAAACTACAATTTAGGCGCAAAGTTATTTTAATCTCATAAAACTTCATTTTAATTATAAATTACTCTTTAAAGTCGATTCTAAGTACTAAATGAATGTCTCTTTTTCTCCAGGAAACAGATTCTGGGACGTAGGCGGAGACTTTAAAAAAAGAAAAGCCCCCATACACTTGCCAAAATCTTATTATCCAGAATGTGAAAAACATTGATGAGACTTGTTTTGATAACATGCAAATTTTCCGTTCCCGAAGGTACTAGACGTGGTCACCGTGGTCGTGCCGAGGAATCCGCTTGTTTTGTATTGGTGGTTTTTGCCAAGGACAATAGAGAAACAAGGTTACGCTCTTCCCGACGATGACGTCACTTACATACAGAAATGGGAAAAACGGACACAATGGAATCATTGCCTTTGAATACAATAGGAATCATTGACGTCATAAAAGAGGAATTCTTGTAGTATAGTAACCTTGGTTTCTGTTACGTTACGTTTACAATAGAATATTGAAAGGAAACCATTGGTTAAGTTTCTAATACCGTCCAAATTACACTTAACACAAGGAAAGGCACAAAAATATCCAGCGTTGATATTTAACTCGAAACAGAGCACTTACAAACTTTTATGAATTATAACCAAATATGGAGGATGTAAGTGCTCATTTGTACAAATTCTCACTTTTGTTCTCGTCATTTCTCGGATTCAGGGGCATTTTTTTCTCCTTTCACTCTCTTCTTGACATCTAGAATTATATTGGTAGAAGATCGATGGATTCTTCTTTCGTTCTTTTCATACTTACACTTTTTCCGTTAAAATTTGTTTCCTTACTCTCATATTGTTTCTAACTTTCTCTCTGTTTTCATGTGGTGCTTTAACTGTTTTATCTTTTCTCATCACTGTAATGGAAAAACAAAGAATGATCTTATTGTGTGTCATTACTTGAAATAACATAATTCATTCAATTGCGTATTCAGGGTTCAAATTCCCAAATTATGTTTGAAAGCACTTGACCCACTTTGTTTTCAAAATGCTCTTGTTACGAAACTTAAAAAAATTAACGAAATACAAAGAAAACGCAAACAAAATTTAAGGTTTAGTGTATCGCAAAATATATTTGTAATTTGAATAAATAAAATAAAATTGCTTTCAAAAATTAGATATGATACAGTTTCCTGTAATTACGATTGCTTTCAATTTTTGATCGAAGAATTAAGATTATGATTTATACAACGGAAGAACATTGTGATTGTAGGATACAGCCATGACCCATGTATGGTCTTATACACAATTAATGGACTCGGATTAACTTTATTAATTTATTCACACGCACAACGTAAACTATGTACAGATAGAGGACAAAATAATACGAACACCTATAAAGTAATGGAAAAGCTTTATTAATAGGGGGTTAGACCATACTTTGACTGAAGTACAGACTGAATGCGACGTGGGCTAGATGCATAAAGGTCATGGACAATATTTAAAGGAATATTAAGCTATTCCTCCTACAGAGTGGTCTCTAATTCCGAAAGTCCGGATGGAGGTGGAAAACGGGAACGAAGTTTGGACTCCAAATATGCCCATAAAAGTTCAATAATATTCAAGTTCAGAGACTCAAGGGGCCAAGTGAGATGTTCAATTGCATCGTCATGCTCTTCTAACCATTCTTGATTACACTTAGCAGTGTGGATAGGGGCGTTGTCGTCTTGAAAAAGCGGTCGCTCTCTAGGGAATACAGTCTGGACGAAAGGATGGACATGATACCCTAGAATGCTTAGATAGTGATTGGACGTGATCCTACAAGTGGCCCAAGACCACGCCAAGATATCGCACCCCATGCCATAATGGCACCACCATGTTTCACAGTCGGCAAGAGGCAGTCAGGATGAAACGCTTCTTTGGGCGTTCTCCAGACATAAACGCGTCCGGTCGTCTGAAATAGGGTGAATGACGATTCATCTGACCATATTACCTGTTGCCACTGCTGTGGGGACCAGCCTTTGTGAACTCTGCACCATCGGCGTCGCTTGAAAGCATTACTTGCTGTCACCAAGGTTTACGAATTGCCACTCTGCCATAAATGTTCACAGCATGAGGTTCGCTTTTGACAGTTTTTGTTGAAACTTGGTCCTGGAGATGACTGTTGATTTCGGATGTTACCTCGGATAACAGTTGCTTGTGCTTTCGTGCTACTATGCGCTTCAAGACCTGTCTATCCCTATCAGCCAGCTTTGACTTTCGGCCACTGTTGTTCTTTGAATACGTCGTCTTACCCTCTTTCGTGTAAGCTGTCATAATGGATGATACCGTACTTCTTACACACCCCACAAGGTTTGCTGTTTATGTAACCCATGCTCCACTTAAAGGCGCTCCAGCTATCATTCATCTTTGAAACTCTGACAGGTCTGACATTTCAAGTTCTCACAGACAGTTCGATCGAAGCATCGCAGGTGATTACTGTTGAGAGATTGGTACCTTCCTCTTCACCCTCACTAGTTGGCAGTCTTCTGTTGCAGGTGGCGCGGCTGTACTGCAGGTATAAATACGTCATACTTTTTCACAGGTGTTCGAATTATTTTGTCTCCCATCTGTACACTTTGTACATGTAGAAATACATCAGTTTATAGAATTGTTAAATTTATAAAATTACCACACTTAGCATACTGAACATTCGACCTCTCCCATCGAAAGCCAGTTTCCAACTCATCCTTTTTCAACTTAGAGGGCACTATCTCTTTTCGGAATTACAGTTTTGAAGGACCAGGCACTACAATGACCTTTTGGAATTGCTAAAAGGGCTTACGAAATGTAATTTGTAAAACATTGTTTTGTAAAGGAACTTACTTGCAAGAAGAAAAATACTTTTGCCTGCCTTCACACTAAATTAGGCTTTCAGGCTTAAAAGTTAGAACGACAGTTTTCCTTTTTTTTTATTTGATGTATAAGATAAGAAAGTTAGATGTGTGAAATACTTCAGCAAGATGGACTTCTTCAGCACTTTTTTTGAAATTTCTGAGATGGTAAGAAAAGAAAGCAGTCTTTTAATATCTGATGCAAAAATTATTGAAAAGTGATCTACAAAAGGTATTAAATAGTTTTATTAATTTCGCTCTCCTTTCCAAGCTAAACCTCTTCCACAAATATGAAGACTTATACGGAAACATACAACTTATGGCAAGCTGCGACAAATTTGGTTTTTTGAATTAACTCTTTAATTCCTTGTATGAAGTAAAGGAAGCACTGTGATCGTGAAAAATTTCGGGTAACAAATTTATCGGAAATATCCATATTGGCAGTTCTCGAATTAATTTTGACTACTTTTTTGAGTGGTATCTGTAGTACAGACAGAATGAAGGATTCTTTATTTCAAAACGGATTGTAAAGTAGATTTAAAATGAACTCAAAATGGATTTTTTTCGTGACATCTGTACGTATGTATCTCGAGTAACTAAAAAAATTATTAGCCGTAGAAGGTTGAAATTTCATATGGGATTGCTATAGCATCTAAATGTGCAGCATATTTTTATCGCAGTCGGAAGTGTCAAAAGTTTATGTATGTACCCTTAGCCGGCTGAACCCTTTGTGGCACTGTGCATCCGGTATGGACACACCTAAAAATTTCGTTCTGTACGCACAGAAAAATTGAATGAAAAAGGATTTACAGGTTACTATAGGTTACTCTGAACCTTCTGTATTTATAGTAGATGGCAGCTAAACACAAACCAGTCCATATATTTTAGCCATGTTTAGCTTTCTAAGACCCTCATTTTTCAAAGAAATCTTCCACATTTTTTAGGGTATAAAAGGAATTATTTGAAAAGAAATTTCTATGTTATTTTTTTGGCTGTATGGTAATCTCCTTATTCTATATTAGTCTTAAAATTTTACCTTGAAATCTTGCCTAAAATCAAACGGTGAACCTTAGGTGTGCCCAGACCGGGCTCACCGATAATCTAGGACAACTAAGAATCTGTATTCTTTGTTGCTCCGCATCTCATCGGTCAGTTCTTTGACAAAAATGCTCGTTTTTTCGTTTCTTTTTGAAGCTCTATTCAATCGGTATGCCCAGTTTGGGCCCACCCACAGAATTAAAACGATAAGTGCTATCTTCACAAAATTTTACTTGTGTACTCTCTAGGCCTAATTAGACTGCCTACCTTTTTTTAAATCAAAACTCCGATTTTAAAAGGTAGCGTGCGGGAAAGGATTAAAAATGTTACCTGGTTTTTGTTTTCGCAATCGTTCGTCGTACACTTCCAATTACAGAGGTGTTTCAAACGGCGGAAATATTCCTTTTTTGGCAGTGTCAGATTAAAAAGTAATTAATTTTGGACAAATGACGAAATCTAAATTTCAATGCGCTTTCCCTTTTCCTATAGTTACATTTAGAAAAGATTTATACTCGTTATGATTAAAAAAAATTAGAAATATGAAAGTTTTCAGATTTTAAATTAAGTCCAAAGGGGCATTTTTTTTCAACGTTTTGTGTGTTACCTTTATTTTTTAAATATCATGTTTTTCGCACTGAAACAATAAACTTCAGTTCAACAGCAATATCGCAAAATAATTTTAAAATGAGCATCGTGCGCTGGAAATAAAAATGTCACCCCCCTGTACGGTGTTGCTATTGCTCGCTTTGAAATCGTTTGGTTTGTTAACAAAATATTTGTTGAAGTATTACAAAATATGAAGTCGATAATAAAACAAATTTCAAATTTAAATTAGGGCTTCCACATGCCCATATTCTATGGAAGATTACGTTATTCAAATTTTGATGGCTAAAGCTACCGTTGTTTTACCACAATGCGAGAAACATGCATATATTCATGCAGATTCTTCATTATTTAATTTCTTTAAATATAGTACAGGGGCTCCAATATTAGGTGGTAACAATTTGAAAAATTCACCGTTTATAACATAATATGCCAAAACGAAAAAATTGCCTCTTTAGACCTTAAAAAAAAAAAAAAAAAAAAAAAAAAAAAAACAGAAGTTTGAAATCCATGTGACACACATTGACCGTAAAATTTAATTTCAAAATTGGCAGTTTCTGACGCACTTTTCAACTTGCCTTGAGGAATCTGTTAATTTAGAATAATTCGAGGAAATAAGATTCAACTAAATGTAACAAAAAATGTGTGTATTTAGATAGGGTTATAAGAAGTTATGTGGTATCCACATTAGAGTTTTTGTGACATTAATATTCCTTAATATCACAGATGTGTAAAAAACTTACCACTTCAGAATGCGTCGGAGTCAATAAAAGTCGAATAAAAGTTCAATCTCAGAAATAATGTTTCTTTAAAAAATTAATTAGCCTGTAAACAAAATACTGAATAAGTGTTCAGCAACACAAACTAATAAGATATAACATTTTTATATATAATTTTAAAGAATTAATACTTTGAGATATAAAGAAAATTATATTTATAATTTGCGCTATCCTTAATCTGAAATAAAAATGTACAGTAAAATGAAATTTTTATTAAAAAAAAATGGGAAACTTCGATATGTTCGCTTAAGGTAGTACATTAAAATTGTAGCCATTTTCCTTATTAGAAAGACAAACCTTAAAAAATTCCTGAATCTTTCTATTAAAAAGGAATATTAAAAAATATGTAATTAATTTTTAACATTGATTATTATTTTATTTTCAAAAAAGCAAATTCTGCGTCGGCCGGGAGTCGAACCCGGGTCAACTGCTTGGAAGGCAGCTATGCTAACCGTTATACCACCGACGCCTTGCGCAATGTTTCGATCTTTACCATTTTAAAGATGTAAACGAGGACAGTGACCCTCTTCAAGGTTCATAGCTTCTTACCTTGCTTCACGCTTACAAAAGACTTTACAGGGAAAGCAACTGTACATGCATCAGGAATAGATTACGAACCGGCATTATTTACAAGGAATTCTTTTCTCTTGTTAGTATTACATGGGAATGTTATCATTGTTAACTGTTTTCTGATTTAGAGTTAGTGCCTTAACAAAAGCGTTCAATGGGTATTGAAGGATTTAGTTGTATGCCTTAACTGTTATCTTTTTTAACGTTAGGATGCTTCTCATAAAAAATGTATGAACATTCTGAATAAAAACGGGTAACACTCTGCATATAGACAAAAAAAAAAAAAAAAAAAAAAAAAAAAAAATTCTGTATCTGCCCTTCTATTGGGCCGTTTGAAGAAATTTAACTTGCGTTTTTCCTGTTTCAGAAGCGAGATTTAGGATATGTGTTAGATTTATACATATAAGCCTTGTTCGGTCGGTTTCGAGGGCCGTAAAAAATCTCCAAATTATCGTTGATGCCAATGCTGCAAAAAAGAATTACGAGAACCCTAATAATTGCGGTAAGAAAGAAAGTATAATAGTAAATAACTATCTAAGATTGATGTTTTAATTTAGATGAAAGGTTAATTTCATATAATATTTTTTATTATTATAATTTATATGAAAAAGGCTAAACATGACTGAATGGAAGCATAAGAGCATAACTATTTCAGATCATTATTATAATTTATATAAAATTTGCTAAACATAACTGAATGGATGCCTGCATCGCTTTTTCGCTACCGACTTATCGCTAAAGCATAATTTCATCTCGTTGGTTGTATAAACGTAATTTTCTATAATGAATGATGCCTTTTCTTTGAAAATATTCTCGGTAAAGTGCAGAATCGCTCACTTATTTGTTTGCCGCTTTTTACAAGGGTAAAAACAATTGGATTTTTGTTAATTTTCTTTTACTTTTTAAGTGAAAATAGGTCGATGTGTACATAGATAAAGTCAAAGGTGTGCGCAGTGCCATTTTTGTGCAATTCTTGGATTTTTTTAAGTGAAAATTGGTCGATGTGCACATGGATACCGAGTATGTGCAATTCTTAAAAACGCATCAAGCAGTGGGTGATTCTGCACTTTACCCAAAATTGTATTGCCGACTTTTCGTCATGGGCAATTCCCAAATTGTTAAATCCATAAGATATCAAAAAATGATTTAAAATTAAACTAGCATTTTAATGGCGTCTTAAGAAATATAGAACTGTATAAACTTACGCAATCTGAAATCAACGCGTACGCTAGATTTGGCGCTTTTGCGCATACATTTTCCTTGCAATTTTTTTACGGATCTCAAAACAGAATAGTACCCCGACATAAAATCGGATTCCTTCAGAAATGACATATCGAATTTTTTCATATTTAGATTCTAAGGCTCTAGTTATGTCTAAATATTAAATTTTGTAAAATTTAGAGAGAAACTTGGCAAAAAATTAAAAAATTTATCTTGGCACGCTTTTCCAATCTGCGCCAAAAAACAATTATGCCGTTAAAGTCCATAAACACATTTTTGTGTTATTATTGCTTGAAACAAAGAATCCGAATTTCAAAATGCACCAATATCTAAATTCACGTTTATCTTAGGAAATTTTGAATAAAAAAAACTCTAATGTTTTGCAGGTATGCTTAGAAATATATCTACATTAAGATGATGGTAAAAAATTTAGAAGTCATAATAGAAAAAGCTTTTCGAAAAATTTCTAAAAATTATTAAAAAGTACAAATTTAAAAAAGGAATCAGAAAATATCTCCGAATTTTGTTTGGATCCAACCTAAACTTCGAATTGTGAAAGGAGAAATCAAGTAAGCTTAATTAAAAAAGAAATATGAATAGATATATACCAAATTCAATCAGCATTAAGGAATTTACTTTTCAAAAATTATTCATGCGTTTTTTACCAAACTTGGCACTTGCCATACCAAACTTGGCATAATTTGAGTCCTAGAATCAAAGAATAGAAAAAAACCAGTATGTCATTTCAGGAAAAATCGAATTCTGTGTTAAAATACCTACGTTAGAACAGTGCTATATATAAATCTAATACATATCCGAAGTCGCAATTTCGACGCGTGGAAAACGCAAGTTAAATTTTGTCAATCAGGCCAGTAGAAGGGGAGTTGTGGAATTGTCCCCTCTCCTTTTTTTGCAAAGTAAACCTTATGAATTTTCATCTTAAATAAAACTCGTTTTTTGATCTCTTTATGTATCCTTTGTTATTACGAATATAATCTTATATAAATATCTTTCTTTGTAATTTTAAAATGGGGGGTAAGCTAGGTAATTACTTACGCAAGATGTCCAAAAAAACGATGTTTTGAGAAGGTGTTCCAAGAGAGATATGCTCGTATTTACATTACATGCTAACATTAGTACAACGTATTATATTACATGCTAAAAATTCGAAACATGGACTCAGTTTATAATAATTGTTATCGTTTTAACTATTCAGCAGAGCGGGTAAGGAATTATCACGTTCTCTTTTGCGCACTTTCGCGGTGTAAGTGGTTAGCAGATCCAGTTAGCGAACCTTCTTATGGATTAATCTAATCGGTACTTTTCCGTTTCGCCAAGCAGACTTTATTGGCGACAACACACAGTATACACATAAAAAATATTAAAAAAATGTTAGTTCTAAGAATTTTTTTTGAAGGCATAAACCTTTTGATATCGCTTAAAAATTTATAAAAAGCCAATAAATAAAGACAATAAATTTGTAAAAAGACATTAATTTAAGAATTTACTATGCTTTCATGGTTCAACATCGTGATTCGCCGGTTTATATCAAGTGACCCCAAGCGATCTCATCTCACGTAAACTACTCTACAAAAATCTAATGCTCTCAGTAATTATCTACATTAATTTCACGTTAAATCTTAATTTGGAACACAAGTTTAAATGCAAGAAATATTTCAATTCGTACGAATAGCTTACTCAGAAATTATGTAAAACCGGAGTGCTTTACTTCGCTAATGCATTCTCGTTAGAATTGATGAATTTAACCCTTGACTTTACCTTTTCTATATTTTCGGCTTCGGGTTAAGCGCTGTGATTGCATCCTAATTGACTTAATTACCGAAAATGGCCTGAGACATAAAACTGAACTATCTGATAAAAATTCTATGTAATTATATGCCAGTATTGAAAGAAACAATCAATCTGATAAGAAAAAGTTGCGACTTGTTTTAAAAATGAGGCTTAAAAGGTTACCAGCGAGAATATTCCGTTTGGCATCGGTTGTACCATTATTGGCGATTTTATCGCTTGCGCCGGCAAAACGGAAAAGTACCATCTAATATATCATGTTTAGAAAAATATAATAATAATAGGAATAAGAATAATTACTTTAACCAAACACATATTGAACGTACCCTAATTAATTATTAAACTTGTTTAGTTATTTTGACAGCATTTAATTCTAAATGCTTCCTTGGTGTTACACCGCTCGCGTAAGTCTTCGCCCTTTGAATATCGTGGAAATAAACAGAGAATAAATAAGAACAGAAAAAATCCTTACGACATGATTCCATCTTGATTTTTCCACACTATATTAAGAATAAATCATTCGAAAAGGCGCATGCGCTTTTGTGCTTATGGTCGCGACTAAGGCGGTCGAACTGTACCATTAAGATTGTTTATAAAATTCAATGGGCAAGAGAAGAAGAAAGTTATTCCTTAAAAATGTAATAAATTTGTATTTTCATCAATTGCTTCTCTAAGGGTAAAGAAATCGAATGCAAAACTTAAATATGTTTGTTTACGGGTTTACATAATTATAAATATCAAAGTGAAAAACGAAACAAAATCTGTTCTTTAATCCTTTGAATATTTTCACACATTCGGCCTTCTTTCAAATAATACAATAAGGCTTAATATCGTGGAAATAAACAGAGAATAAATAAGAACAGAAAAAAATCCTTACGACATGATTCCATCTTTATTTTTCCACACTATATTGAGAATAAATCATTCGAAAAGGCGCATGCGCTTTTGTGCTTATGGTCGCGACTAAGGCGGTCGAACTGTACCATTAAGATTGTTTATAAAATTCAATGGGCAAGAGAAGAAGAAAGTTATTCCTTAAAAATGTAATAAATTTGTATTTTCATCAGTTGCTTCTCTAAGGGTAAAGAAATCGAATGCAAAACTTAAATATGTTTGTTTACGGGTTTACATAATTATAAATATCAAAGTGAAAAACGAAACAAAATCTGTTCTTTAACCCTTTGAATATTTTCACACATTCGGCCTTCTTTCAAATAATACAATAAGGCTCTTAGCATATTAAATATGTGCTATTAGTTTGCTGTGATATTAGCATTATTATGTCTATAACAAATTCTTAATAGTCTAACAACATAAAAACAATTCTGAATGTTTTTCAGGCAATATCTCAAAGCAGTTTGCAAATTTCATTACCCTTAACTTACTTATTCATGCCACCATCAGCTGAGTCTTTGTTCAAGAGTACACTTGGACGTCTTCCACTGAATAAAGGAGCAGTCTAGGAGGCTGAAATCCAATTTGCTATTAACGCTGTATGAAGATGCTCCTGACAACCACGTCGATTGCGTCAATAGCGAGGTCTAATATTGAATGGAATAGAATACGTTAGGTCAACAATTGTCCCAAATCCCTCATGTGGTTAGTCAGTGCTTGTTATGACAATAGTCTATCAAGCAATCTGAGCAACAGTTGCAAACTTGTAGGAGAAAACAGTGGATTGCGTAGAAATTACTCAAATGATTTTCATGGGAAACATAATATTAATCTTTCTTTTAGAGTTGATATTAAATATTACTTATATACTTATTTGTGACACAATTTGTTTATTTCATGAAGATTATAGCTATAATAATATTATTTACTCGCACAAAATGATTATGAATTTCATTCACTGCATGAAGTTTAAGAAAGCTTTCGAGCGTGCTGTGTAATAGTTTGGATAATTTAACTACTTTGGCGTAAATTCACATATAATATTATTTGATGTATGGAAATCAAGTTCAGGCTATTCTAGTAGTTAGTACCTGAGTGATTTTATGATTATCATAGTTTACACCGAGTGCCGCTACTAAGTAAAACATATGTGTGAATAAACATAATGTGTTATGAATATTACACTTTTTCTTCACGCGGGTGCAATTAATGAATATCTTTGCATATTACTACATTAATTTATCAGTTAATGTTTTTATGGAATACTGTTCAAGTTAATCCGTTCTTACGTGTACGGTAATACGTAAAACTTAGTCCTAAAACAATGCAGTCTTAAATTCAGTGCTAATTTGTAGAGCCATTAGGTATTTTTGGAAGCAGGCAAGATGAAAAGTTAGCAATCGTCTTCGCAAGCCACGGAACTCTGGATACTGGCCCAGCGTGCAGAACCACTACGCCACGAAGGACGCTGGGAAAGTGGGAGAAACACCTTATATACTCCCCTTTTCAAAGGGCGACTAGGATTTTAGGGGACCTAGTCGCCAAATCCTGGGTGTGGAGAATCATTATCCACAGCCCTTTTAGCTCGGGCGCCACTTGTAGAGTCATTAGGTTAATTGGAAGCAGAAAAGATGAAAAATATGCAAACGCCTTCGCCGGGAATCGAACCACGGACCTCTGGAATACCGGCCCAGCGTGCTACCGTTACACCACGAAGGCGCGCTAGGGAAGTGGGAGAAATACCTTATATACTCCCCTTCTTAAAGGGCGACTAGGGTTTTAGGGGACCTAGTCGCCAAATCCTGGGTGCGGAGAATCATCATCCACAACCTTTTTAGTTCGGGCGCCACTTGTAGAATCATTAGATTAATTGGAAGCAAAAAAGAGGAAAAATATGCAACCACCTTCGCCGGGAATGGAACCACGGACCTCTGGAATACAGGCCCAGCGTGCAGATCCACTACACCACGAAGGACGGTAGGAAAGTGGGAGAAACACCTTATGAATTATAGCCTTAAATACTATTTTGATACAAATAACTTTGAATAAATAATCCGATCTTAATGTAATCAATTATGAATAAAATACGATACAGCTGTGAATACAGTCCTAAGACCATATTGCAATTAAAAACTATTGTAACAGTCAGCGATGTTATTAGTAGTAGCAGTTTATGTAACATGACACTAGATCGTGCCTTCACTCTTTATGTAACATGACACTAGATCGTGCCTTCACTCTTTATGTAACATGACACTAGATCGTGCCTTCACTTTTTTGTTTGTTCATGATTTTGTTGATTAACGCTGGAGTTTTAGTGATAAGTCTACGGCGTATGTAGGTATGGCGCGGTCCATTCTCCTGGCAAGCCCAAGCTCGCCTTATGGCTTTTCTAAGCCAGCCACGAAAGTTTATAAGGTATTTCTCCTGCCTTTTTAGCGTGGTGTAATGGTCAACACACTTGGCGCATATTCGAGAGGTCCAGGTTCGAATCCCGACGGGGGCATTGCAGGTTTTTCATGTCTCCTGCTTCGCAGTAACCAAATGGCTCTACAAGTCTTTTAAATATCCAATATGTATTTTGACGATGTTTCAGATGAAATTCTCTGTTCATTGGATATTGGAAGACCTAATGGTCTGAGTCTCCCAGTGACCCACGTATGCAAATATTAGAAGAAGAAATGTTTCCATTGAAGAAATATGCGGGGAAGGGGCCATAACCTGTTATATACTGAGTAAGAAATGAGTTGGAACTTGCTAATTTCTCTGAAACATTTTGGAAGAAATTGTGTGTTCTCATCCTATGTGGTGTCTGAGTCCCATTTTTGTTACCAGTGCTATTGTCTTCACTTGGTACTTTAGATGAGAGCGCGGCCAAGAGATGGTAGTCATCGCTGTTCCGTATGTAACCATTTTGAAGATGACTTTTCCAATTAGTGTCTTCGGTATACGCGGATATAGGCCCGATTTGAAACCTTGGGGACCTAAATTCCCATATAAGAAAGAAATTAATTAAAACAGTAATCATTAAAAGGAATACATATGGAACTCATATTTGGGCTAATGTTTTCTAAGGAATCTGATTTGTTTTGGTCAGTGATTAGTTACTACTTTTCAAGTGCTTAAAGCATCTAAAACAATATGCTGGCCTTGTTCCAAAGGGCCGCACACTTAGTGCATTCATTAAGAACGACCAGCACCCAATTGCTACCACGAGGGGCGACCGAATTACATTCGTGAGAAAGGGGGAAATCCGTGCTAGTTTTGATGATACAGACCTGAGTGTCTTGCTCTGCTTTTCCCCCACCACTAACCTCTAGCGAAGATTCTCTGCTAGTATTTTACGTCTGCTCATGCCCCGCATACATTATATACTTACAAACGTTCAAGGCCTTCTCCAGGATCCGCCCCTTGGTCCAACATAACGGCAGCTAGCATTGCTGTCTTTTATAGGTGTCAATGCAGTGTTTACAGCAATACTAAAACGGCTTGTTTTGAACATATACTACTGAAATGTTTCATCATATGCTTTTGTTTTTCGGATTTATGTGACTGGAAAAGGGCGTTTATGATAAGTTATAACACTGTTAAATGTTCTTATGTATTTAACTACTGCTTAGCAATTTCAAGTAGTTACGTTTTAGCGCATAATTCTGAAATGCATCTTCTTCAATTGTTTTCCAAAAATTTAGGAGCGAGACAGAAAAATGAATGTCACTATTTTAACCGGAGTGTCTTGGCAGAGAGCCCTTGAGCTTAGTGGATGTCACGTGAGACAGGCAGCCCAAAGCACCCAACCAGATTACGAAGTCTATTATAATGTAAGAGGTAAGTTGAGAGCATTATTGTATTTACTGTGTGCTAATAGGTCCACATCAATGAGAATTATTTTAAATTTCATTTCTAATTAAAGAAGAAATATAGGCTTGTGTTAACTCATAACATTTGAAATATTAAATTATATGTTGAAAGGTGAATTATCTCTTTGCTTTGGAAGAATAATGCCATTACATGAATTCTGTCAGTTGTAGTCTTTAACTAATTTAAGTATTCAAGCACATTTCTGTCATCAAATAAACTGCATATTAAAAAATAAAAAATCTAATGTGTACACCACATGACTTCTTTATACACAATATTAAATTATACACAATTTTTCTTGCATTTCATTTAAACTTATTGGATTGAATTAAATCTACTTCGCCGACAACGCATAAACCACAATAGAATAAATGCATTCTTTAAAATTCACTCTAGTATTTGTTTACCATAGCGACACTCTGGGGCTAGATTCACTTAATAGTATTATATTTCGTTCATATTATAACTCATAATGCACAAAATTTATATCATTTAAAGAACAGAATTATCTAATCGTTGCCACATGTTCTATTGAAATACTATAATAAAGCTAGAACGACGTATAAAAGCAATTAAGCAAACAAAACAAAAAAGAAACAGTTTTTCCCAGACGATTGAGTATTTCTCATTCAATTAATTCAGTTCTCACTTCGCGAGAAGGCAAAAATACATAAAAACTCAAAATATCTATATTAAAAATTACGAAGTAAATCTTAAACACTTATTTCCTCGAAAGAATTCCAGAAAGGATTAAGCATGATTTAATTGGCAATAATAAATGAAGGCGTTATCTTTGTTGTTGCGAAGCTACGTTTCTCTAGATTGGCAACAAATCCACTAGTCTCCTGTTTCAAATGTAAACATCAATGGCCGCTATTAAAAACAGGCTTAGCGGCAATTAAACAACTTTAAAATTGCTGATAATTCTAAAAATATTGCACACAGATTTACTAAAGGCATAAAATCCTTAACCGGAAGATAAAAACAACATAATTCAATAATTTTAAAGCAAAAAATGTACAATTTACAAACATATAAGAGTAAAGAAACTGAGATCACTGAGCCGGGTGGAGCCAGGTGAGTGGATATATATATAAATATATTTATATACGTTTGGTGCGGCCGATTGCAACCAAAATACGAGGTGCACATCTACATGTTATAGCAGTCCTATATACAAAATTTCAACGTTATGGGGATACTCGTTTTTGAGTTATGCGAGATACGTGGGTACTCGCATAATTTACGTACATACGTTCATACGTACGAACGTAACTTACGTACATACGTTCATACGTACTTACGTTCGTATAGACGCTACGAAAAATTCTCTTCAGAATTCATTTTAAAGCAGTTTTGTAATTTTTTTGGAGGAAAAGAGTCTTTTATTCTGTTCTTACGTATAGATATCACGCAAAAACATCGTTAAATTGCATTCGATAGCGGTCAAAATGGATATTTTCGTTGAAATATGCTGCCTGAAACTTTTCGCGATTACAATACTTCCTTTTTACTTTGTACAAGGAAGTAAAAAAGAAGAAAAAAGACTAGTTATTTTTTAGTTCGACAGGCACAGAAGTCATATATTATAATGATGTACGAAATAGAAATTTCAGGATTAATTTCTTTTCATCTTTTAGTGACCACACCAGCCTAGAATTCAGCATCTGTTTTTATAGTATGGTCATTAATCAGAAATCTCATAAAAATAACTCATAACAGACAGAGATCTCATAGAAGAACTCCTTCTACACGTTTTCTACACATTTACGAGTACATTTATGTTTGTGGTCTGACATTTATGTTTGTGGAATGTTGATCATTCCTTTGGAAGCATACTCAGTGTATCCAGGAAATTCCATACCTTTGCATTATCTCTGAAACATTATGTTTTAAAGCACTCTTTCAGTCAGGTATTTTAGAGAATTTATTACAGATTACCTTACATATGGTCTACCCACTCTAATTATAGCTTTCATTTTTTGTTGGAAATTATACAGAAGGCGGACGATTACCGAATGCCTGCTCTATTCTTACTTTTTATTGGAAGAAGATTATATTCTTATTGGAAAGAAAATTACACCTTTATTCGTAAATACCCTAAATGCTCTGAACGATTCTGTTTGCCTACGACGCAATTCTTTCACTGTTACCAGTACTGATGAGAAACTATAGAGGGGTTGAGAGGAAATTAGATTTGTAGGTTAGCAGTGTAAAACAAAGAAATATTACATCATTCCCAAACTTAAAATCCTTTTTGGTCGAAAATAATTATATTCTTACTGGAAGAAAATTATAATCTTGTTGGAAAGAAAATTACATGCTTATTGGAATTACAGCCTTATTGGGTTAGAAAATTATATCCTTTTCTGAAAAGAATTTTACAATAATATATGCTCGCATCTCGAAACTCTGCGGTCACAATTTGACATTATTTTCAAGTGGTAAATGTAACGAATTTTCATGGGTCCTTCATCCTTTCCATTGCAGTTTCGAATAAAACAAACTATCATTAAATGAAAAAAAAAAAAAAAACAGTTAACTGAACTCTTGAATGATATAAGACTCAAAATGAAATTCCAAACAGAAGGTATGGGTAATTTGTGATCGTAATTATCCGAAATAAACAGAATATAGTGAACTGTACAATGCTGCTTTAAAAAATATACTTCCGTTTGTATCTATTTATCTGTGTGAGAAAGGGTAAACTACTTAAGTAACTAACTCACTGACTCAAGTAACTCAAATGAAAAAGTATTACCATTAATTCAAGTAAAAACAAGTAAACACCGTTAACTTACGTAAAAACAAAGTATCGGTATGGATTTGATAATATGTGTCGATCTCGGTCTTAAGCTTATCAACATACCTCCAAATATAGAACAAGAATCAGCAGACGCATGCTTCTCATTAATGTGAGTATCAACATTTATTCAGTTTTGTTAATAAGGTAAAAATTAACCAAACTCTAATAGCCTTGAATTATTAAAAAATACATAAAATTTCTTTCCTCAATTTCTTTACCGATATTAAAATTAAATGAACTTGAATTAATTGTATTTTAAAAATATAAGTATACTGGTAGTAACATAGGTTATGTAACTAAACTATGTAGAGTAGATACATTTAAAAAAATTAAAAATACATCTTTTTTACAACGGAGAGAGAAACAGCGAACCACAGCGAGAGAAACCACGCATCCATCTCCTTCCCGTTCGAATTCCAAACTATTCGCAACTGACCGATACCCATGACAAGCGGAACGAGTCCTCTTCTCCCGGCAGAAGCTAGAAGAGGTAATACCCCTTAAATGGAAGATTTTTAAAGGTACTGAAGTTTAGAGGCAGAGGCCAGAAGAGATAATACCTCCTTAAATGGAAGATTTTTAAAGGTACTGGAAGTTTAAGGACGTATTGGAAGATTTAGCTCTGACTCTTTCTGGGTTTGGCACAAAAAGCTATCAGCAGTGCGAAAATTTATGACCGACCATTAAAATCAAATATTACAAGCATGGTGAAACTAAAGCAGGGAGGTCTTTTCCCTGGGTTTTTTGAGAAAATGGACGATACAGAGTCAAGAGTAGGGTGATAAAATATTCTAATTTATAAAATTGTACCCCACTTGAAAAAGTCTGAGAAACGCTGGCTTAAGGTAATGAAGCAGAATTATTTCATTTCATGCAAACACTTGAAAACAGTGTAGTTGACGAGATTTAGAGAAATTTTAAGGATCCTCCGAATCATTTGGTAATCTCTTATAAAATCCTGATAAAAATTAAGAAAGGTGAACTTGAAGATCTCTTAAAAATGCTGTACTTAGCCTTTCAAGAATGTTTTAATCGGGCCTTTGTGTTAATACGGCATATAATGCCAAGCACCATTTCGTTGTCCGTTGTCCAAGTTCAAGAACGATTCCGTTGTCCAGCATCTGAGACCTGAAGCTGAAAATAATTCTAAAAAATGTTTGAAGGCGTAATAAAATTTGGTGAGAAATACATAAAAACATGCATGTACACTTTGGATAATTAGCGAGATAAATTAATTATACTGTTATTTATTATATATTGTTTATTGTGTATTCCACCTAATTATAATGATTCATAATAGAGGTATATGGACATAATGGAAGAATATTAATAGGGACATAATGATATACACGATGGAGGTATAGGGTCTCTTAATACGCTCAACCGAGTTAACTTAGGTACAAAATTATTTTTGCTCAACCGAGTAAATGCAATCAAGGATTTTTTTTTCTCAGATATGAATACAATTTAATGTATCCACTACAGTTTTGAGTTAAAGAAAGAGGTTGATTTAAAATTAAGAATAAAATAATTGGCGGAACAAAGACCACTCTTTGGACTTTTATTGGCGCATTAAGGGGATAAGTAGGATTTCATTCGCCTTCCTCACTTGAATTAAATATTTTCTCCTTTTCGCTTCTTTCAGTTGTCTATGAAGTGTCTAAAACTGCTGTTATATATTTACTAGAAAGCCCGGAGGTCATACGAAATGACCGCTGTTCTAGATATTATAAATTGTAATTAAAATGATGTGTGCAAAGGTGTCTGCTAATTTAAACTGAATCACCCAGGGCAGGTGGCGAGGACTCCCCTTTACATACTGTCCCACGGGATTCCCCCTTCTACTTGCTTAATTGCTTAGAGCGCAATGAAGGAAACCACTGGCGGTACATTTCTTAAGAGCCCACCGCTAGCTCAATCAGTAAAGGTGATTTAAAAAATGAAATGTTAATTCGCATGTCAAAGATCTCTTTGCACACAACATTTCTTGTGTGGATCTTTCCATCATTTGTAAGCTCGCCTTGCAGAGGACCATCCATTATTTTTAATTTTACGTTCGTTCTTTCACGAACTCTTGAACAGACAACATAAAGTTGACCGTGTCCAAATACAGACTCAGGTAAAAAAATGCCGACACGCTTAAGCGTTTGGCCCTGAAATTTATGGATAGTCACAGCAAAGGCAAGTTTTACAGGAAATTGTCTACGTCTCAATTGAAACGGCAATCCTGTGCTGTGGCAACTTCACCCCATTGGCTAGTACAGTTACGCAAGCAACTAATAAACTATCGACGACAAACAGACACTTAAGCCGCATATATATATATATGGGGTGAAGTAACACTATCTCCTCCGAAACGGTTGGCTCCCGGTCTTAGCGAAGCACACCGTTGGATTCCGCAGGTCCATGGCACCCCATTTTGACCATTCGCGTCTTCTTGGGACTTTAATTAGCCGGGATATTAATTAAAAACTAATTTTTCTCTACGTTTTCCCTACATTTCCCACTTTCTTTCTTGGGTTTTCCCTATTACAGGGATTTGGTTACGTGCAAAATTCTTTTTTCTCGAATATCTACGGAACGGCGCCGAGTTGAAATTCGAGACGCATATCCTCGGATTCCAAAAAATTCTCCGAATCCATCGATACCGTTCTCATCTTTGTACGACTTTAATCGGCCGAGATATTAATTAAAAACTGCGGAAACTTTAATTTCCGCGCTCATTTTTCTCAGTGGCAACAGTAAACTATCGCACACACTTTAGCCACTTATATATATAAAGATTAGTTATATCTTAGAAACCACATGAAGGCTATCTGCCTATTAGAGATACTTTCATTTTTTAAAGAAAATCAGATCACCCAAGGGAAAACTATGCAGCCCGGTGCTTACATTTGCTGAGAGATGAGCTATAGCCTATTACTTCAGAACAAGCATTTCAAGACCATTCTTCCCCATGCCATAACTCATAAACCTAGCAATAACTTCTACAGGGGGGAAATCGAATCTTCTATTTTTTAAAAATTCCATAATTCACTCTGTCGTTTGATGATGACACACGTTACGATACGAAATGCGGAAAAGGTCGCCGCGACCTTGAAATGCCTATTTTAAGCTAACAGACTATAGCAGGGGTGGCCAACCTGCTGCTCGCGAGCCACATGCGGCTCTTTGAAGGATTATTTGTGGCTCTCGATAAATGTACCCCAGTTCCCTTTTCATTTTTGTGTTATTATATTTAAAAAAATTATTATCGTTCCGTATGTGTTTCAAAATGTCTTTTAAATTACAGACAACAAATATGAAAGACTCAGTGCAACGTTGTAACAAATTACATTTCCGTCCATCGTCTCCTGATTTTTTTCTGAATCCATTTGAAATTAACATAATTCAAGGTGGAGTTTTCCATTTCCAATATAATTATGACCCAAAAAGCATCTGGACAATTAGAATTAATAGAAATGCAAGAAGATCAAGCTCTATAATTAAAATATTAATCGACGCCGATTACTGAATTTTGGAAATTTGTACCAGAATCGAAGTATCCTGAAATAAAAAAAAGGCTGCTTGTCGAATTATTTCAATATTCGGAACAACTTACTTATGTGAATCATTTTATTCCATTTTAAAATTCGTGAAATCCAAATACCGATCAATATTAACTAACCAACATCCCAAAGAATTACTGAGAAGTGCTGTCACCAATTATTCACCATATTTTAAAGAATTATCAAAAGAATTAAAATAAATGTGTTTAATTTTTAATATTTAAATTCAATACACATATTTTGCACTTTTATTTATATGTTTTCAATAAATATAATTTCTGTAAAATTTTTTTAATACCTTTTATGCATACCTTTTAAATAAGTACTTAATTGCGGCTCGCGAAAAATTTCAGATTTTGAAAAATGGCTCGGACTATCAAGGAGCTTGGCTACCGCTGGACTATAGTGTTCTGCGGCTTAGTTATTCTACCATTGATATACAAAACCTCTGTATTTTATGTCAGTATATTTTAACGCTATTTTTATAGTCGTAATTGCAAGCAAATATGTTATTGCACACACTTGAAATAAAAACCTGATGTGTACACCACATAACTTCTTTGTGCGGAATATTAAATTATACGCATTTTTTCTTGCATTTCGTTTAAACTTATTGGATTGAATTAAATCTACTTCGCCGACAGCGCATAAACCACAATAGAATAAATGCACTCTTTAAAATTCACTCTATTTGTTTACCATAGCGACACTCTGGCACTAGGTTCACTTAACAGTATTATAACTCAGAATGCACAAAATTTGTATCATTTAAACAATTATCTAATCGTTGGCACATGTTCTATTCAAATACTATAATAAAGCTAGAACGATGTATAAAAGAAATTAAGCAAACAAAACAAAAAAGAAACAGTTTTTCACAGAAGATTGAGTATTTCTCATTCAATTAATTCAGTTCTCCCTTCGCGACAAGGCAAAAATACATAAAAACTTAAAAGAACTCTATTAAAAATTACTAATTATTAAAAATTAAATTATTAAAAATTAAGTAAATCTTAAACACATATTTCCTCGAAGAAATTCCAGAAAGGATTAAGCATGATTTAAATCGCAATAATAAATGAAGGCGTTTATCTTTGTTGTTGCAAACCTACGTTTCTCTAGATTGGCAGCAAATTCACTACTCTGTTGTTTCGAATGTAAACAAGCAATGACCGCCATCAAAAAAATTATTAGGCTTAGCGGCACTTAAACAACTTTAAAATTGTTGATAATTCTAAAAATATTGCATACTGATTTACTAAAGGCATAAAAACCTTAACCGGAAGATAAGAACAACATAATTCAATCATTTTTAAAGCAAAAAATGTACAATTTACAAACATATAAGAGTAAAGAAACTGAGATCACTGAGCCGGGTAACAGAGTGGATATATGTATAAATATATTTATATACGTTTGGTGCGGTCGATTGCAACCAAAATACGAGGTGCACATCTACATGTTATAGCAGTCCTATATACAAAATTTTAACGTTCTGAGGGTACTCGTTTTTGAGTTATGCGAGATACGTACGTACGTACGTTCGTATAGACGCCAAGAAAAATTCTCTTCAGAAATCATTTTAAAGCAGTTTTGTAATTTTTTTGAAGGAAAAGAGTCTTTTATTCTGTCCTTGCGTACAGATATCACGCAAAAACATCGTTAAATTGCATTCGAAAGAGGTCAAAATGGATATTTTCGTTGAAATATGCTGCCTGAAACTTTTCTCTATTACAATACTTCCTTTTTACTTCGTATAAGGAAGTAAAAATGCATACATTTAAATTAAAAGCATAAAAAATAGCACATAATGGCATTTTAAATAAACATGTAACAACTGCACAGATTATGGAGAGAGATTTTAAGCATTATGTATTGACAAAATTGTGCACTTCTCCTAACATTTTAGAAACTTTGAGATAACATATATTTATTTTTATGTTTTATAATTTCTTTTAGAACAAGAACTCCTGACTCGGACATTGACGGAACTTACATTAGCACTTAAAGAAATGCGCAACAATATAGAATTACAGGTAAATATAATTTATTATCTCAGACTTGGAATTAATATAATGATAATTTTTTTTAATTCATAGACAGTTAATATTAAATTTACTCTCCTGAAAAACTTGCAATTACATTTTGTTTATTATATCGTTATGTATTAGCTATAGATTATTATATGAACACTTTTCAAGAAATTAGTTCTAAAATGACGTACATTATAATAAGAAGATAATGTAGTAGATTAATTCATATCCTGTTTCGTCAGATAATAATTTTTGGTTTTACTATTTTATTTTGGGTGATAAATTGTATGTTATTTACCTCATATGTTTGCAATCACTATGGTATGGTATGGCATATTAGATTACGGCAAAGCACTCGATTGCTATCTGCATTAAGGGAGGGATGCCTTCGTGGAGGACTTTTTAAGGGAAACTGGCTGGTATACACGTTACAAATGGGAAAAACCACGAAAACACCCATGCAGCCAGCTCGTTCGCGGAATTCGAACCTCGGACCGAACTACCAATGTTCAGCGACGTTACCGCTCGGCCGCTGGTGGGCCCTGCAATCACTATGAGTCTATATCAAATCGAAACACTTGTTCGTCTCAAGACATTTTAAAATGAAATTAAGTTATGTTAGAATCTAAGGTAAAGCTAGAGGAATACTGTGTTATTTAAATAAACCCTATATCAACTCATATTATTTAAGACAATATTCAAGGAGCAATACTCACGGACAGGCCTTTAAATATAATTAAATTCTCTTTCAAGGTTCTTTTTGCGTGAACTAACTAATAGATATAAAATAAATTAATATGTATAATGTGAATTTTAAGTTAAGATTTATAATACTGGAGTCAAAAGTTTTTCTTTACTTAAAATACATGAATAAAATGAAGTGAAGCGTTCGCAGTTTTAATACTAACTACGTATTATTTAGTTTAAAACACAATTTACGTATTCTTCTTGTAATTAATAAACATGGTTAATTATTTCATGTTCAAGAACAGTATCTCTACATATAATAAAAGAAAGAGTTTGTCCGTGTGTCTTTTTTTTCGCGCTGCGCGTAAGCTAATAGACCCACTACTACGAAATTTAGTACATAGGTGCATCTAGACAAGAGCCAGTGCACCTCGAAGCGAGTTTTTCGAAATTTGAATTCGAATTTTTTTAATTTTATATTTTGTGACGAAATCGCGTCATTTTGAGACATAATGGGCTATAGAAAAGCGAGATTTTGCTCTACACACACCATTTTCCCATCGTCATGAAACGTAGGCACTTAGCTATTTTGCGAACTTAAAATAAATTTCATGTTTCAATAAATCGATCAAATACGAATTTATTTAACAAAGTGAGCTTAACACCTTTTCTACGGGATTTTTTCTAAAAAAGTTTATTTTTAAAAATGTACAGTTTAGTATTCTTTGATTTTTGGACACTTTAAACTTTCCTCCTTGCGACTGCTTTTGCAAAAAGAATTTTGGAAAAATGATAATATTTTGTATTAAAAAAAAATTTTTAAATGAAGCTTCCGAGTACACTTCTCACATCTTTAAAAATGTGATTTTGACAACAATTTTCCTTTCTTATTGTTGTTGATAGATTTTTGATGAAATCGCATCATTTTGAATAGTTTCATTCTTTTCGAAATATGGGTTTGGCAACAATTTTTCATCGTATTTCTTATGTCACTGTTTTTAAGAGATTGGCATATTTCATTGTCATTTTTTTATATAGATAATGCATTTTTATTGATTTTTTTTGATAAAGTTGTTCTGCAGAGTAAAATTCTGCGCAGAATGTTTTGTTTTTTTGAATTTCTTTCATGTTATATTTTGCTTATTTCACTACTTGTAAGATACTGAAAAGTCTTGCATGATTTTTTTTCTTCAACGGAAAGTTGGTTAATTTGTTTTATTAGGATAATTAATATTTGTATTAAGGGATATAGCTTATTTCATTGTAATTTTTTCTCTTGAAAATATAAGATAAAATATCATTAATTATACTTAGAATTTCAGAACTTTTTGTCTTTTGTATTCTTTTATGTTATTTATTGCTCATTTCACTGTCTTTAAGATATTGAAAAGTTTTGAGTGATTTTTTTAGGAAACAGAGTTCTTAACCTCCTTTATACCATTTCAGTTCTTAAGATTTGCAAAGGGAAGTTGGTTAATTTATTTATTAGGATAATTAATATTTGTATTAAGGGATATTGCTTATTTCATTGTAATTTTGTTATACGTAATAACTTTTTTTATGAAGTTGTTCTGCAGAGTAAAATTCTACGCAGTTTTTAAGTTTAACGTTTAGTGTTCCCTTCAGCCATTTTTCCCGTACATTTAAAAGCCAGACGAAGGTGGGCAGCGAAGCTGCTAGTACAGTATATAATAATCAGTTTATGGAAATTTGTTGAGTCCCTAAGAATGTGTTATATTTTTGCTATTTTATTACCAAGTAAATATTAAAGAAACAAGTTTCGGTTGCTTTAAAAATATGATATTTTGCTATTCCTATTTCACTATTTAAAGAAAAATTGCGGCATTTTAATGATATAAAGGTAATGTCCAGACAAAACAAGGATGTAAATTTTCCATTTTGTTAAACGGCTAATTTGTTGCAGATTGTAAGAAAATAGAAATGTGAATGTCTGAGTTAATACTTTATCAGGATTTCTGTGTTAATGTTTCATTGCCTTCTGTGTATTTGCCTACAGCCTATATGGCAGATTACAATAACTGATCTCTGTTGCTTTGCTCAAACTCTATATTTCTGGTTTTTTGTCAAAGTTTATTGGTATATGATTTGGGACTCAAAAATTAAAATTTGATGAAGACAGTTACAGCTAGGTTTCCAGAATTTCATATGACGGTTTTCAAAATAGGCTGTAATGTACTTCGAAAAGCGCAGTATTAATATCAAGAGCAGAGCATGTTTTTTTTCTAAATGCATGATGGAAGGAATTTTGAGTAATTTGTTTACTTCACTTAGACTTAATTTTATGTTTAAAGGTAATAAAACTTTGCCCAATGTGTAGGAGTGTTACACGCAAAGTAAAATTTATTTTAATAGCTAATCACTTTTAACAAAAATCTACGGAAAATTTGTTTTATTTGTAGGCAATAAATTAAATTAATTTCTCATGTAAAGTTTCCCAACATTAGTCTTGGGAAGTGCACAGCATAGGTTAAAAGGTTTTGAAAAGAAGTTAAGCTGATCAGTTCACATTCAAAACAGCGAAGGTTTTTGATAATCAACTTTCGCTATTATGAATAGAAATTATAATTTTTTAAAAACGTTCTGAAGCGGTAAAACGTTTATGTAAAACATGAAGTTTTACTGCAAAAACGTAGTGAATCATTTTATGGTCACCACTTTCCTAAAATGAAAATCTCTTACAGAAACCAAGTTTTCTTTGATAAAGATATCACAATTCTACATCCAAGTAACAATCCCCAGAAAAGAACAAAATCATCCAGAGTCAAGGGTAGTTATTTTATGACAGCCTGACTGTATTTTGTTATCGTAGCGTCCTATAAATTGGTTAGAAATTAGAAATTTATCAAGGTCTGAATTACCTAAAAGCAAACGAGGCTGAAGCTTTGGCTAACCTTCAGTGCATGCCCGGAGCGGGTTCCTTTCAGTGGACGCTTCCAAAAAAATTGTATAATATTTAACATGTAAACATATTTTCAATTCTAGATTATAAAATATAAAATCAAAGTTTGGAAACAAAATTTAAATTTCGCCAATTTTAGTTCTTAATGTCTTTTTCAAAAATCACACTGGAGTTTATTCTTCTACTCTAATTGGAAAATGATATCATCTTGATTCGTACATCGAAATTAACTTGCCCAACCAGTCTCTGTTTTGCATGCAACCGCCATATTTGAAATTCTCCATATAGCACAAAATATATTCGGAATATCCTGAAGATGACGCTCGCGATATGAGCGGATATGTCCTCAAGATATTCCAGAATACTCCAACTTTAATTTCCTAAACACAGTCTTCAAAATGCTTAGTGTCACATCCCAGTATATCCTCAGGACATCCTCTCTAGGCCCCATCTACCGAATACGATATATTGTTAGGCTTTAAAGAACTGCTTATAACATCCTCAGGACAACCCGAAATATACCTTTAACCTCCTATACACATTCTCCTGACTTGCATAATGTTTCACACTGTAGTACTTCCTTAGGACATTCTCTCTAGATCCCGCTGATAAAATACGAGGTGCTTTTAGAATTTGAACTCATATTTGCTACCTCCTCAGGAAATCCAGAAATATCCTCTTAATCTCCTCAAAACATCCTTCCGAGTGCTTAATGTCACATTCCAGTGTATCATCAGGCCGTCCTCTTTGGGCCCCATCATCAGAGCACGAGATGTTATCAGGATTTGATATGACGCTGTAGAGTCATTAGGTTAATTGGAAGCAGAAAAGATGAAAAATATGCAACCACCTTCGCCGGGAATTGAACCACGGACCTCTGAAATACCGGCTTAGTGTGCAGAGCCACTACACCACGAAGGCACGCTAGGGAAGTGGAAGAACTACCTTATATACTCCTCTTTTTAAAGGGCGATTAGGGTTTTAGGGGACCTAGTCGCCAAATCCTGGGTGCGGAGAATCATCATCCACAACCCTTTTAGTTCGGGCGCCACTTGTAGAGTCATTAGGCTAATTGGAAGCAGAAAAGATGAAAAATATGCAACCGCCTTCGCTGGGAATCGAACGACGGACCTCTGAAATACCGGCTCAGTATGCAGAACCACTACACCCCGAAGGCACGCTAGGGAAGTTGGAAAATTATCTTATAACGTGAATATGAGGATTTTTTTAGTATCCCAGGCATGGCAGTGTTTAATCGAAAACAATTAAATTGCATTATTTTGGTCTTTTTTATGAAATATAATTAATTAAGGTTTGTAATCAAAATAAATATGAGTTTTTTAGGTTCCTTTATTACCACAATTGTACAGATAGTAAAGTATCCTGATTTAAATTATATAAACTTAAATTTTACACATCGCATAATAAATTGAAACGAAGCAAAATCTATACAGAAAGGTAAACTCTATCTTAAGTAATTTTTAAATAAAATAGCTGTGGAATGTTAGGCTATTTCAAGAAACACTTTGTTAGTACTTCAGTTTACATGAGGGAAGAAGCTTTGAGAGAGGTTTATACCGAACTCTAAAATTTCAGCTACAATTTCAATTAATTTCAGCTGCCTGTAAAACTGACAGTTTTACAAGTGGTATTCATTATTTATTGATTTTGAAGAGTTCTTAGGTACTTGCTTTTCATTAGACTCTACTCGATACTTCGAAACAGACGGAAAAAATATCATTATCCATAAACATCTTAGAGCCACAAACTGCGCGTGAATATAATCGCATCCCTATCGAATTAACCGCACGAGGAGGATGGGCATCTAATTAATTTGGCACTCTCAAGACATAATTGAACTTTTGTGTTTTAGTCGCAACGCGTCCAGAATGTTGTAGTTTCTCGGAAATCAATTCGCATTTGTGCGTCTTCTCCAGCTCCGAGAATTACTTCGTTTTGTAAAGCAGTTTGGCCATCGATTGAGAAGCAATCGAATTAAGTTTCATTTTGTCCGCAAAAAGACTATGAAAAGAGCTCCTATTGTACTTTTCTCTAAGATATTCTCTAAAGAATTGTTGTTACACGCTATGTGAGACAATTAAGCAGCGAATTTTGTAAAAGATGAATATAATTTTTTTCGATAGTGGGTTTTATTATGCAGCAGCAATTCTTAATAGAGAGGAAAATAAAAAGTAACATAACTAAAATATAAGAATTATAATGATAGGGGTTTTTCTAATTTATTCTTATGCTTTAGATGAAAGCATTGAGAAGAGGAAAATAATGTTTAATTCTAAGTCTGATGTTGTTGAAGAAGAAGCAGTATGGTAGAAAACATTTGCAAACTGAAACTTTCAGAATCCAGTCTAATACTGCTTTTCTTCTTAAATAAACATATTTTCTGTTAATTTAGAAGTCAAACAACAAAAATCCGCGTTATATTTTCAAATTTTCACAGGACTAGTTTCGATGGTTTACCGAACCATCATCCTCAGCTGCAAAAGCGCAAGCGAACGGGATAAGATTTAATGATTAGATAAGATAAGAAAGCCTGGATAGGAGATAAGCCTCTGGCGCCATCTCTTGATGAAACCAGAACTGAAACATAATTTATTTAAAGTCTGAAGGAAAAGATGGATTGGAATTAGGGTCGTTAACTAGAACAGAAAGATTTTTTTGAATGTGAAATGCCTCTAGAAAATCCAGTTCACCAATGGAAGATGTTTTTTGAATAATTTTGGCAGCAGAAAAATTGAAAGTGTGATTTTCGGACCAACAATGTTGGGCAACAGAAGACTTCTGCGTTTCATTTTTTTGTAACATATGCCTCATGTTCCCCTTAACGCGAAATTTTAAGGCTCTCTTAGTTTGGCTAATGTAAATTATGCCACACTAACAAGAAATCCTATAAATACCCCAGGAATTCATATCCGGAATGGGATCCTTGAGTATGGAACTCGGAAGTTTATTGATGGGAGAATACGCTACCCGAAAATTTAATTTCTGCAAAATACGTGCAAATTTATAGCTAATTGATGGAAAGACGGGAATGACAACAGAATTTTTATAATCTCCTAAAACAAGAGTGTGCCTTTTAGTGTGTCAAAATGAGAATTTTTTAACTGCTTGATTAATAATGTTGGGTGAAAAGCCCCTGTCAATAGCTATTGCTTTTAAATAATTTAGTTCTTCATGAAGGGATAGCTTGGAGGAGCAAACTTGAAGAGCACGGAAAACATAGGAACAAAATGAAGCTAACTTTTGTTTGGTAGGATGACATGATTTGAAGTGTGGTGGAAGGCAAACCGATGAAGGTTTACGGTAAACCGTAGTAAAGTTGGATGTGTTACGTATGACCAGAATGTCGAGAAACGGAAGAGAATTGCAAGTCTCAAGTTCAAAAGTGAACTGAAAAGCAGGATCAATAGAATTCATTGTTGAAAGAACTTTATTTAAATCATCTTTATTACCTTCAAACAAGGAAAAAGTATCGTCTACGTAGCGGAACCATACCGGGAAGTTTAAAGTATCAAACAATTTTGATTCATAATAATGCATGTAGATATCAGGCAGGATGAAATTGAGGGGGCTTCCCATGGCTAATCTCTCAGTTTGATTGTAATATTTATTTTGCAAAACAAAATGCGTGTGTTGTTTGACTTCTAAATTAATATTTGTTCGGCGTGTTATTGTATCTTAATTATAGTTTCTGTTGTTGCCAGTTTATGAAACTAAATCTTTTATTGTGAAATAATCTTAAAATTCAACTCAAAACAAATCTGAATTTAAAGATCTTTTTGTTTTGTATCTTCTACTTGCCTTTATTGTTTCAGTATTTCTTTTCTGAACGTTATATAGAGTCTGGTCTTCTTAGGTAACATTAACTAGTAACTCTAAAAAGACGTTAAGTGACTTTTCACTATATTTTGTAAGATAGTAAGACAGATCTTGTTTTTGCCTGTGTCCGCGCATGTTTCTCCCCGTTCTGACAGCCGGAATTTCTCGCCTTTGCAGTACTTGCTGCTGATATTCGAATATCTACACCGGCTATGTTCATGAGCCAACTTCACATTAAACTTATATATATGCTGGCTGTGTGAGCACCAAGTGTGCATTTTGGTTCGACTTTAGTTAAACTAAAAGTGTTCTTTGCACTCCTCTCAAGTCTCTGCAGTTAATTTCAGACTTGGCGATCATTCGCGTCAGTGAGCACAGAGTTTGGATCTAGTTTATGAAAGCTAAGAAGACCAAACTTCATACAGTTTCCGATGGCACATCTCATTGAACGAGTTTTCAAAACTTTCCTTTCCTAAGATTTAAGTACACCTTGCACACACACACACACACACACACAAAAAAAAAAAAAAAAAAAAAAAAAAAATAATAATAATAATACAGTTCTATGTTTTCCGTTTTACTGGACCGATTGTCGAAATTTAACTTGCGTCTTCCAAGTCTCGAAAACGCAACTTATGATATATATTAGATTTGTATATATAGCATTATTCTAACATAGGTATTTTGATATAAAATCGGACTTTTTCTGAAACCAAGTGTTTTCCAAAATTTGATTCTACGACTCAAAGTATGCCTTGATATTAAATTTTCTAATTTTTGGTGAGAAATTTATAGAGAAATTTAAAAATTTATCTTGGCGCATTTTTTTAGTTTGCGCCAAGAATAATTAACTTGGCGAACTTCTTAATTTATGGCAACCTAGTTTTCTTTTCTTTTTTACTTCCTTGTACGAATAAAAAGGAAACGAAGTAAAAAGGAAGTATTGTAATCGCGAAAAATTTCGGGTATCCTATTTCAACGAAAATATCGATTTTGACTGTTATCCAATGCAATTTAACGATATTTTTGCGTGACATCTGCAAGTAAGGACAGAATAAAAGCCTCTTTTCCCCCCAAAAAAATTATAAAACTGATTTAAAATGAATTCTGAAGAGAATTTTTCGTTGGCGTCTGTGAGTACGTACGTACGTACGTATCTCGCATAACTCAAAAACGAGTAGCCTCAAAACGGTGAATTTTTGTATGTAGGACTGCTGTAACATTTAAATGTGCACCTCGTATTTTGGTTGCAATCGGCGGCACCAAAAGTATATATATATCCACTCTGTTTCTCGGCTCAGTAATCTCAGTGTCTTTATTCTTATAGGTTTTTTTTTTATTTATTTACAAATGATTGACTTATGTTTTTCTTATCTTCCGTTTATTTTTATGCCTTTAGTAAATCTGCATGCAATATTTTTAGAATTATCAACAATTTAAAAGTTGTTTAAATGCGGCTAAGCCTAATTATTTTTGCCATGGCGGCCATGTTTGTTTACATTTGAAAGAGCAGAATAGTCGATTTGTTGCCAATCTAGAGAAAGTAAGCTTCGCAATAAAAAAGATAACGCCTTCTTTTATTATTGCGAATTAAATCATGCTTAATCCAAACTGGAATTTATTCGAGGAAATAGGGGTTTAAGATTTACTTCATAATTTTTAATACATATATTTTGAGTTTATATGTATTTTTGCCTTGTCGCGAAGTGAAAACTGAATTAATTGAATAAGAATACTGAGTCGTCTGTGAAAAACTGTTTCTTTTTGTTGTTGTTTTTTGCTTAATTTCTTTTATGCATCATTTTAGATTTATTATAGTATTTGAATAAAACATGTGGCAACGATTGTATAATTCTTAGGGTGATATAAATTTTGTGCATTCTGAGTTAAAAAATGAATGAAATTTAACGCTGTTAAGTGAACCTAGGGCCAGAGTGTCGCTATGGCAAACAAACATAGTAATTTTTAAGAGTGTATTTATTCTATTGTGGTTTATGCGCTAGCGATGAAGTAAATTTAATTCAATCCGATAAGATTAAATGCGTATAATTTAATATTCCGTACAAGGAAGTCATGTGGTGTACGCATCAGTTTTTTTCGTTGTACACGAACGGAAAAAAAGGTTATCGTTCATACTTTCAAATAATTTTCACAAAGTGCATAAGCCATATTTGGCGTTATTATCGCTTATAACAAATATTCCAAATTTTAAAACGCACCTGTATGTAAATTAACGTATATCTTTTTTGCAGGTATACTTAGAAATACATGTATTTTAAGATGAAGGGGAAAATTTTATAGGTTACAATTCAAAATGTTTTCCGAAAAATTTATAAAAATAATTTAAAATACAAATTTAAAAAATAAATCATGTAAAATATGCTAATTTTATTTGGAATGAACATGAATTTCCTAATGTGAAAGGCAGAATAAAATATGTTTAATAAAAACGTTTAATAAAAAAAGAGATATTAATATATATATATATAACAAATTCAACTAACACGGAGGTGCTAAAACTTTGAGAGCTAGCTTTTTAAAATCTACTCTTGCGATTTTTACAAAACAAGGCACTTTGGACTAATTTGAATTGTAGAATCGAAATATGAAAAAAAAATTGGTATGTTATTTCAGAAAAAGTCCGATTTTGTGTCAAAATGTGGATTTTAGAGCAATGCTATATATAAATCTAATATATATATCCACTTTTGAGACATGGAAAAAACAAGTTAAATTCCGACAATCGGTCCAGTAGAACGGAAGATATAGAACCATCCCATTTTTTTAGGCAAGGTGTACAATACCATTTTCTTAAGCATATTCCTATATGAAAAGTAGGCATTTTATTAATTCAAAACCATATCCTCAAGTGTATATTCACAGAAATTGATGGTATTTGATTTATTCCGAGATAGTAGAAACTGTAATCAATATAAAATTATCGGAGTAAATGATGGCAGTACAATAAGTAATTAAGAGTAGTCCGTTTATACAGACATTTTTTTCAAGAATAATAATAAACATTTTTAGTAAATTAGCAACTTTGTGTTTTCTCTTAAAATTTCTATCAAGTCAGACAGATTTTATATGTTGTATTATCATCATTTACCTTGCTGATTTCATATTAGTTTAAACACGGCAACTACAATAAAATATTCACTAGTTATGTAGAAGTATACTTTTAAGGGAATAAAGAAGTGAATGAAACACAAAATAAACGAGTTTATAAGTTGATCTAATTCTCCCTATTTCCAGTGCTCTTCTAAATTATCTAGCTTACATTTACATTCTTTTGCACAGCAGTGCGGCGAATGTCGAAATCGATTTCTTAATTGCTATTGATACTAGTTTTCAGCCATCTGAATTTTGCGCTGTAAGTTATATTTCATATTATAAGTTATTTAAACAGATAGGATTCAGAGATAGGGAATTAAATTATTAAGCATTAAATGGGGCAAATGAATTAGCAGCGTAATTCAACCATAGAAAGTTATTCTGATTGCAATTAATCCCATGCAGTTAAATAAGTTTATATATTCAATCAAAGATTATAAGATTCGAAATTTGGATTATGGTTAGTAAATTTTCCTGTTTGAGCTTATTAGCTGAATTGTAATAGGTTGATCCGCTAAACACGAAATCCAGTTATATTATTAGTTTTCAGAAATGTCTCCTAGGCGGAGTTCTATTTTAAATGTGCATTAATTTCTGCACCATATTAAATAGTTCATCATTTAGAACAAATACCGTTGATATTTATAAATCACTAAACAAATACAATCAGAAGGGATCTCGAAATTTTACTGATTTATCCAAACGGAATAATGCAATAATAAGCTAGTGTAATGTCATCAAACTCAGGTAATTCTTCTTCGGTTTTCTCAATTATGACTGAGCGAATTAACTCAATGAACTTTATTTTTAATGTACAGCGAAAATGAAAGCAAGTTTTCCTTAGAAAGTCCTCCATGGAAGCATCTTTCCGTGAGTAATAGCTGACGCGTTGTTTTGTCACAATTAACACTGGATTATTTAATTTATAGTAAAGTGTTTGTGAGCTATCTGCCTGAGTGATGTCTTCGTGGAAGAATTTTGAGAGAAATTTTCTCATATTCACATGACACACGACAAAATAATGAAAATTTCCCTTAAGCCAATTACTGACATTAACTAACATAATATAATCCAATTGCGATAGCTTTTGAAGAGGGCATAATCGAGCTGTCTTCTAAAGTTATAATTCTTCATTCAGGTATAGCTGTTGGAAAAAAAAAGAACTAAAAAGAGCTAGCATTTAGTTTATTTAATTTTTTTGTAACATTTTATTGAATTTTCACTTATCAGTGATGAAACTATTAATTTTAATATTATGTTTCAGAGTTCATTGCATAGAAACTGTATTACTGCATAGAAATATCAAATAATTTAAAGGAAAAAATATTATTCTGAAACAAAAAGATATCTTTTATCGGCTACAGAATTTTTCATCTGCTCATCAACATCACCTACAAAAGCCTGATGATATTTTTTAATTAAATTTTTTTATACCTAATACAAAAAAGCAATATGTCCCTTAGAGATTAAAACTATCGTTGAACAAAGTCTAAACAATACTATCAAGCAATGTTGTAAAAAAAGGCCGAATTAGAACTTTCCAATAAATCCATTTAAGATACGTTTCAATTTGTAATGTTGTTCTATTTTCTTTAAGCGAACACTTCTTTAATATTTTTTCTTCCAAAGAATCCTTAAATTAGTTTAAATTTTGCAAACAAGTTTCGGAAATTTTCAATTAAGCCCGGAAAAAAATGCGATTAATGAACACTGCTGTAGGAAAGAATTAAACTTGTCTTGTTTCGACTTAAAATAAATTGGCTTTTTTTATTCTCTTGATGATAAATTGCAAGATCTTATTTAGTTGGGATTATATTTTTTTGCACAGAAAATATGTCTTTCCTTCATGCAAAGACCGTGAAAATTTTGACCACCGTCTTCTGGACTTATTAAAATTTCATTTTATATTTTTTCTGAACAATAATTACTCCGTCAAACTCTGGTCAATTTTATGTGTCTGTGATTTGAAAATTTTGTTACTTTTATTCTCCACCAAAATCTTTTAAAATAGACTTCCATATTTAGAAATAAAGATTACTGTAATTTAACTCAGTTTTGATAAGAATCTCACTTAACCATTGCATTTAATTTAGGCCAGCTTACATTAGGCCAGTCAATAGGAAACCGGAAAATTTGCATCAAAAATCGCTTATATACCTGACATTAATGTTGTATTAAGCATGAAACTTTGTGAGTTTGATGTTGTAAAATTTAAGAAAGTCAAGGTAACAAAATGTTTGTGAATTATTTAGAGATAGGTATTTTATTGTTTTTCTATCTGCTGTAATAACTATGAATGAAGAGAATATTTAGATTTGATTTTGGTGTGCATTAATAACCTAAGACAAGGCCCGCCAGCCGCCGAGCGGTAAAGTTACTGAACACTGGTAGCTTGGTCCGAGGTTCGAATCCCGCGAACGGATTGGCTGCATGGGCGTTTTCGTGGTTTTCTCCATGTGTAACATGTTAATAAGAGCCAGTTTCCCTTATTATAATACAGTTTAACCTTAGATCTTTGATTATTCAAAGAACTAATAAACATACATACAAAGGTTTTGGTTCTAACATAACTTAGAAAAGTGTTTGGAATGAATTATTTGATTCTAGCAAAGCACAACAGAGCTCAAGTGGATTACTGTGATAGGTATGCATGAAATACTTTTTAAGGGATAGTGAATCTGCATTTATACGATGAAAACGATAAAACTATCATGCAACCAGTCTATCAGCCACTAAGAATAGAATCCTGGGCATACAAATGCTGCGCGAAGGACGTTCTAAGGGCCCCAGATTTGCTGACTAACCAATTATATTTAACCGCAATAAAAGGAAAATATTACAAATATTCTCACCCATTTTTGCAGTATTAGGGTATGTAATCTGCAAATATTTTATATTTATAAAGATCTTATTACATTTACACGAATGTATTCTCCAGATGCAAAATGAAGTCAGGACTTGGCAATCAAACTAATACATAAACATTCTCGTTAGCGTTGCTTACTTTAATTCCCAAACTACTGCTTTGTGTGTTTGCCTACGCGTTTACTTTTTAAATCTTTTGAAAAACCTCTTTTTTGGCAGCTTCCAACCCAAACGACTTATCCAGGATTGCAACAGCAAGTGTTCTCTTTCGTGAAGCGTTGATGTCCTCTTGGGACTCATCGGCACTAAATGGGGCCATCTGGACCCTGTATCTGCGACATTTGATGCACACACGATGGCGCCCCGGAGGGGTGGACATTTATATGGCTTTCAGTTTATTAATTCATCCCCTCCTGTTAGTGGTTGCCTAGAGCGTTCTGCCCAACCGTGCTTTATGGAGCAGTTAAAAGATTTTATCCGCAGAGATGAAGGTGATATAAAATGGACTCGAGACATTAAATCTTTTATTGTTAACATTTTTCAGAGCTGGTAATAAATAAAAGATGTTTTTATTTTCAATAATAGTACAAGCGTTATGATGAAGTTCATTTAATCGTATTCGCAGATGGTTAGTGAAACATTATGGAAAACTAATCCAAAGTAGCAAATAAAAATTACATTTTTAAAACTTTATTTAATAAATTAATTGACGTCTGGTACATACATAGTGGTGATAAAAGCAAGGGAATCAGCCGTAAAACTCAGAACAGAATGTTGTAAGGTAACGGTTGTAAAGTTTGAAATGTTAGAACAGAATGTAGTAAGGTATTTTTTCAATCTTTATCTCGTAACTTCTTGGTGTAATTGGAAGCACGTCCAGCTAGCAATAGGGAGTTCAAGTTCCATAGAAGGCATTTTTGTCTTCTGCTCCAAAAGAATTTTAAATGACTGTACACATTAGCGAAAATTATAAATTATTCTAAAATTACTGTAAGGGATAATTAAAAAAATGCATTATAAATGAAAATATTTCTTGAATTTACTGAGACAAAATGCATTTGTTTGTTGTGCACTTAAGGAATTTATGAATTCAGATTTCTTGGAAGCTTTTCTGAAGAATTCAATTTGTATCTGCTTTTTCTTCTACCATGTTTTATCGCTTTACCATCTGGAAGTTTTCAAATTGATACGTTTTTGATACTTCCCCTTTTAAAGGGCGACTGGGGATTAGAAGACCCAATCGCTAAATTCTGGTGGTGAAGAATCATCACCTACCACTTTTAGTTTGGGCGCCACTGTAGATACGTTAGGTTATTTCCGATGTAAGGTAACTGAAATATGTGCGGTACCCTCGCCAGTACTCGAACCTGGACCTTTTGTACACGCGTCGAGTGTGCTACCGTTACATTACGAAGGCATGCAGAAAGGAGGAAGAAAATACCTTACAGCACAAACAAATTGTTTTACCATTCAATACCACATATTTGCAGCTACCGATAGAAGATAGATGTGAGAAATAATTCAATAACGAAATTGATTTTTAGATTATTCTGCTCCATTATATTGCATTTTTATTACCTTTGTCTTATTCACAGTTTTAATGCTGAAAACGTCTAAAATTTAATATTTCAAATTATTTGCGTTTAATTTGACGATATTTCTAATCTACGCGATCAGGCAAGTATTGTTGTTGCAAGAGACATAAGATCTTGAATTTAACTTCCCCACGACTTAGCAAATGGCATTTGTCATAGCGCTACCGTTCCGCACAACTCAAGATTTTAAATTTATTTTTAAATTATAATTTAGTTGCTCAAAAAATTGAGGGACCTTAAAGACAATAAACTCATTTTTCGATAATTACAAGTTATTTTTAATAATGTATCTAATTAATGAATGAATTTAATTAATTAAATTATAGTAAAATATCCAACTGATGTCATTATTAATAGAATATGCTGATAAAACCATATTATTATGTACTTTGATATTCAGGATAATAATATGAGTTATTATATTCAGGATAATAATATGAGTCCTCAGGATAATAATATGAGTCCATCAATGAGTTATTATATTTTTGCTCACGTTACTGCTTTATCTTCCTTGGTTTTAATTCTTTTGTATTCGTGGACTATCGTATTTAAAATTTTCAGGGATTAGCTTACTAAAAGCAGATATCGAAATCCCATCAAACAATAGCTTTTTATATAATTAATTTGTTACCTAACTGATATACGTTTTTGCCCGGAATTTCAGATTCCATAAACGTTTATCCTTTCAATGATTATAAATTTTCGTTGTGGCAAAACCCGAGTTTAATTTTTAAGGCTCTAATTTAATTTTTAAATTTAATTATTCATCTTTTAATTAATATTTGTCACTAGCTTTATTACTGTATTTTCTTTGCCTTTTTTGTTTAGGATTTTGGATGATGCAATGCACTTTTTTTCTAGCTTCTTCAGTATATACATGTCGGTAATAAAATTACTTCCTCTATATAAGAACCCCTTGCTGCCTATTCGCTCAACCAGTCGAAATTAAATTTCAGATATTGTTGTTCGAAGGTATGCGCGCGAGATTGTGATGATTTAAAAATAATAGAGCTTTCACGGTTACGGTTACAGTGAGAAAACTTCAGAACTTTCGAATGATAACAAACCATTTCCTGCGCAAATGGATCAGCGCATTGAAAAACCATAAATGGCGTTGGAACGATACACGTATGAAGAAAATTGACGTAAAGCATTTGCAAAGAACAGCATTGTCAAGGACCAGTGACAACACAAGAAAGGAGAGGGGCAAAAAACTTTTATTACAATTAAAAGTTTTCAAGGCACCTAAATTCTGGGATTGTTGACAACAATGACGAAAGTAACACTGCAGAAGGAATCTGTGTACAATACTATTCATCTTAGAATACTGTATATTTCTGTGTAGATTTCAGATAATCCCAGAACCAGAACTCCATCGGCGTGAAGTCGGGGCAAAAAAACGTACAATACATATCCTTTGGTCGGGGATCGCGGTGGCCGCAAAATTGCAAAGTTAAACTCTAACTTCAAATGTTGTGCACGTTAAAAGCTTGAAATTCCAATCACAATTTTAACAATTTTAACCAAATTTAAACAAAATTTTAAACAAATTAAAAAACAATTAACAAATTTAACACAATTTAAAAACTTCTAATTCTAGTGACAAACAAGGGCATGATATGCCTTTGTTTCGTATGATTTTGCCCAAGACATAAATACGCATATATAGAACGGGTAGGTGGTATATTCATTACGTTGAACATTCCAAACAAGAGGAAAAAAAAGACTAAATAATAATGCAACTAACCATTTTTAAAGTCATGAATAAGCAGTAAAATTTGCAGTTATTAATAATATCTATAAGAAAAATAAAGAGATAAGTGTTTTTTGACAAAAATTGAAATAAGTGTTACGTGCTACATACGTAACATATTACGTAATATATTTAAGCAATTTAATCACTGCAACAAATATGTATATATGTATAAATCTTAACAGGGGCACTCATAATACATCATTTTCTTTCGCATTTCCCCCCTTTTCTTACTAATTTTATTGTTTTAAAGTCAAGAGGGAAAATTATGCGAATAGTTTAATTTCTTAAGGACGCGATTGCAGTAAGAACATAGCAAATGAAAAGTAGTTATGGGTAAACTACAGGTAGCTATAATAATATTATTTCTTTAAAAGAAACCTACATTACGACAGGAATACATACTAATATTAAGATTTCAATATATAATAAGATATCTTCCTTTTTGTTTCCATGTAACTCGGATCTCGGCCATTCTTTTTGTTGTCTGTGCAGCGTCTTAGGCTTCAAATCATCCATAAATATGAAGAAACATTAGGTATTTTTGTGAAGCAAGCAAGATGAAAAATAAGCAATCGCCTTCGCCGGGAATCGAACCATGGACCTCTGGAATACCGGCCCAGTGTGCAGACTACCACACCACGAAGGCTCGCCAAGGAGGTGGGAAAAATGCCTTATACACTCCCCCTTTTAAAAGGCAACTGGGGTTTTTAGGGGACCCAATCGCCAAATCTTGGGTGAGAAGAATCGTTATCCAACACCCTTTTAGTTGTAGGGACATTAAGTATTTTTGTGAAGCAGGTAAGGTAAAAAATGAGCAATCGCCTTCGCCGGGAATCGAACCATGGACCTCTGGAATACCGGCCCAGTGTGCAGAACACCACACCACGAAGGCTCGCCAAGAAGGTGGGAGAAATACCTTATAAATAATTAAAGAATGTGGATGAGCAGCCGACTCAGCAAACTCGTAAACTGAAAGTCAGTTCATGTTTGCTTTGCTGTGATGGTGAGGGTGCTTATAGTAAGTTGGCATAAATTTTAATAGTCAGAAGGAAAGGTTCGGCGTGACTTTCGCAAGTAGTTCGCGAGGGTTTGTCTTTGTTAATAAGAAGAAAACAATCACTACATGGATGAACCCATTTTAAAATCTAGGGGAGTTAATTTTCTGAATTCAATGAAGAAAGGAAAAATTACGCGAATAATTTAAAAAATTTCAGAACCTAAGGCTAAAAGGACAGATGTGAAATTACGCAAGGTATATCTTTAACATTAAAAATTCTGTTACTCTAGGATATCTGCTTTCAAATCCACAACAATTACTGATTGCGTGTGAATTTTTGATTAATTGACTTCATTTTATCATATAAATGTTTGATTTCATTTTATCATATATTTCTGAGCATTCAGAACTTCTTATAGGTGTGTATGTAATAACGTCATAATTCTGTTTGAACTATTCAAGGTTATAAAACTATAAATGTTTTAATTACCTTCTCCATTTTCGTCTGTATTCGCTCTATGAATCATACGCTTGGCATATCTTGTGGAATCCGTCTACATAGTTCGTTGCTCACTATTGAAACTGTATGCAGAATATTTGCAGAAGTATTCATTCATTTAATATTTATAATAGCTTACATTAATTTCCTTTTTTCTTTATCCAGACTCGAGAAACAAAATACTTGAGAGAAGCACTTCAGAACTGCGCTATGTGTAGAGGTGAGTGTTAGAAATATTAATTATCTTATTGCTTGGTTATTCCTTTTTGAAATATTTTAATTTTTTTTTTGTTTAGAAAGCTCAAACTATCTTAGCTAAATTTGTGTTTGTGTAATTGCACTGAGAAACAGAATTTCAGGAAATTTGTTAATTTAAGCAGATTTTTTAGTAGATTACAATTTAGTTGAGGATCTAATTATTTATAGGATAAAAAGGAATTCTCAAAATGATAAAGGTGGCAAAAAGATGAAAGGGAAAAAATCATTGAAATACAGTAAATACGTGGGTTTTATATAATAACTGCTGCCTTTGATGTTGCCTTTAATTAGGATGCTTTCATTGAAATGCCTTGAGGCATCCCTAATAGTTTCAAGCGATGCGAAAAATGAAATCGAGATCTTCGGTTTAAAGTACATTAAAGAAACTTTTTAAAATGATTAATTTCAGTATTTTCTTTGGATTTTGTTTTCTTAGAAGTTAATATATTTGAGCACGCAAAACATTCCATACATTAATAAAATATTCAGCACTTTATTTTAAAATAAGCTTCATTTGAAATGGCTTTGCTTGGGCTATGAGTATGGGCTATGCTGATACTTTGCCTGAGCTATGAATGTACTTTCAACATTCTGAAAAATCTGATGTGCACACCACATGACTTCCTTGTACGGAATATTAAATTATACGCATTTTTTCTTGCATTTCATTTAAACTTATTGGATTGAATTAAATCTACTTCGCCGACAACGCATAAGCCACAACAGAATAAATACATTTTTTAAAATTCACTCTATTTGTTTACCATAGCGACACTCTGGCGCTAGGTTCACTTAACAGTATTATACATTTCGTTCATATTATAACTCAGAATGCACAAAATTTATATCATTTAAAGAATTAGCTAATCGTTGCTACATGTTCTATTCAAATACTACAATAAATCTAGAACGATGTATAAAAGAAATTAAGCAAACAAAACAAAACAAACAAAAAAAAAAAAAAAAAAAAAAAAAAAAAAAAGAAACAGTTTTTCATAGACGATTGAGCATTTCTCATTCAATTAATTCAGTTCTCACTTTGCGAGAAGGCAAAAATATCTAAAAACTCTAAATATCTGTATTAAAAATTACAAAGTAAATCTTAAACACTTAGTTCCTCAAAAAAATTCCAGAAAGGATTAAGCATGATTTAATTCGCAATAATAAATGAAGGTGCTATCTTTGTTGTTGCGAAGCTAAGTTTCTCTGGCAACAAATCCACTATCCTGCTGTTTCAAATGTAAACAAGCAATGGCCGCCATAAAAAATTATTAGGCTTAGCGGCACTTAAACAACTTTAAAATTGTTGATAATTCTAAAAAATTGCATACAGATTTACTAAAGGCATAAAAACCTTAAACGGAAGATAAGAACATGATTCAATCATTTTTAAAGCAAAAAATGTACAACTTACAAACATATAAGAGTAAAGAAACTGAGATCACTGAGCTGGGTAACAGAGTGGATATATATATAAATATATTTATATACGTTTGGTGCGGCCGATTGGTTTTTGAGTTATGCGAGATACGTACGTACGCACATACGTTCGTACAGACGCCACGAAAAATTCTCTTCAGAATTCATTTTAAAGCAGTTTTATAATTTTTTGGAGGAAAAGAGTATTTTACTCTGTCCTTACGTACAGATATCACCCAAAAACATCGTTAAATTGTATTCGATAGCTGTCAAAATGAATATTTTCGTTGAAATATGCTGCCTGAAACTTTCGCGATTACAATACTTCCTTTTTACTTCGTACAAGGAAGTAAAAATGACCAAAGTAGGCTAGTTTAAAATGTCAGAATCTGCAGTGCATTTGTAACAGTTGCAGCCTCAGTGTAATCTAAGAAGCAGAAGCATATCTAACTAATTCCCAGTGTCTAACATGATTGGGGTCTTGTAGTTATGACGTGAAAGAAAAATGGTAATATTAATAAAAAAATTGCAATATAAGTTTCCAAATCAATTTCATCGCTTTTTCCATATCCATCAAACATTTTATTTTTTTTTCATGATTTAATATGTACTAGAAACATATTAAATCATGAAAACTAATATAAATTATTAATAATGAATCTAATGTTGGTCATGTAACTTTATAACATGATAGAAACTGTTCATGCGTATCATTCTGTTTTCCAGAAGAGAGATCATGCCGAGACAGACCTTGCTTCCAAGGAGTAGTTTGCACTGATACTCCTGGCGGATTTCGATGTGGTTCCTGTCCAAGAGGATTCGTGGGCGATGGTATCACATGCAAGCCCGAAATCACTTGCAGAGACAGACCTTGCTATTTGGGTTTGTATACTCCAGAGTATGCTTTTTCCATATACTGCCACAGTTAAATAATCCAGAGCAATACAATTAAATCGATGTAAAAACAATCGAGTATACGGAACAATACAATTGTATCGATATTTTTCATTTTTAGTACGCAAAATACGATGCTTTTTTGATTCCGAGAAGCTGTCCGTAATTGCAGTGCTATTAGCGGAAAAAAAAAAGTGTAAGCGAATAAAATAAATTAGATTTTTTTAATTGCAAAGGTACTTGATTATACATCATTGGCTTCCATGCATCAAAGACCTATGAGAGTGGAGCATGGGGAAGGGGAAAGAACTAGAAACACAAAAAGGTACAACAGTAATTAACCTCACTACAATAACAATAACTACATTAAAACTGAAAAAATTAATAACAATTGACTACATAAAGCATTAATAATAATAATGATAATAATAATTAGTCTCAGGATGTCTCAACTGCATCAAATCTCTAGCCCGCCAATATTGACAGGTTTCCTTCCTTCAACGAACGAGGAACATTTTAGCCAATGATCTCTGTCCATCTCAAAATTCTGTCTGCACAAAGTGCACAACGGACTCTTATATATATACCCTTTTATATACCTTTATATATATACCCTTATATATTTCTTTGCTAACGAGTTTCTTCGTTAGCCAAAGAAGACGGCACTGTTTTTAATAATATTTTTTCTCTAAACATTTTTCTAGGTCTTGGCAAGACCCTTGCTTCAATTCGTCTATTTTATTATCATTTCAGTTTTGAATTAAAAATATTTTGGGTACTTTTACAAAGTATTAACTCTTTAAGCTAGCATGTCCACCCATAAAACATTGTATATTTTGACTCATAGCATATCGCTATTTATTTTATTCTGTACATCGGCATTTTCATTCCCTAATTTTTTATCTTTTTTTACACCTTAATGTGTTACTTCAAGCGGACGCGTCGGGAAACTGGAACAGAGAATTGAGACTCAAGATTTTGACAAAGTTTATTTAATTAATTGAAAAATGTGTCGCGTACAATTTCAATTGTCTGTTTCGGCGAAACGCGGGATGGAGTTAGCTTAGTTCAAAATTCATTAAAAAATATTTCCCCTGACGTTCCTTGGTGAACTTCGAATTGGGCTAATCGACCATTTACCGCTTCTTAATTTTTATTTTTAACTCGATTAATTAGTTAATACTTTTACTATGTTTTAAATATACCTTAATTAGTTTAGCATATTGCTTACTATTAATATTGATTTTTACTTGTAAATAATCAAATGTTATATTTTTCTCTTTTAACACATTTCATTGCAACAAATTTTGCTTAAAGTTTTCACGGAACCACAGTATTTAAGCAGCTTTTTAGCGTTCGTACTAGAATTTATCTTTTAATTTCTTTAATTTTGCAGCACAATGCGCAAAGTTTTTGACTACATAGGTCTTTTATCGTTTGTTCTTTCTACTTTAATTAATATATATATATATATATAAGATGTGCAGATGTTTAGTGAGACAATCATGTCTCTTCAAATGAAACACCACAACTGCGTTCAATCTGGGAAAGACTGGGATATGACAAATCTAGTAATTATTATCTACTAACAAATCTAGTAATTGTTAAGATATTATAAATCTAGTAAGTATATAGAGTCTTTCTCTTTTGTTCTACATACACTAGAATAGACCGTATAATGACCTGGCGAATTCTCGCATAGACGTGAATAAAACTACTGACTCAGACGAAGGGTAAAAATAACCCTTTATTAATTCAAAATAATTAACAGAAAGGCATTGTCTTCGTGCGTTAAAAAAAACACCGTCAACTTGCGGTGAAAACAGAACGTAGAATATAATGCAAGTCAAAACTGCGGGATACTGTATCTGATAAGGCCAATAGGTTTACTAGGATAACAGCGAAATAACAACGAAATGTGCGCTTGGGTTTCGAAACACGCTCTGAAAAACTCAGATATTCACCCGTTTAAATGAGCACTTCACTTAACTTTAAATTTACATCCTGGCGAGAGAATGTGAGGGTAAGTCGAGAAGTCTAGAATAGGTATCAAACTTAAAATAAATTTGTTATGCAAATTAAGGAAAGCCCTACAAGTAAATGTTGCAAATCTAATCCCTCCAATTCTTATTCTTAATTTCTTCAAAAAATTTAACTTCAAAATATTTCCTCGGGATATTTTTTAATATTCGTTTCAATGATTTGAAAGGTATCCCACATTTATTTGATTGCAAGATTTCAGTTATTTGATTTAGCTAGTTTATCAGCCCATTCATTACCAGTAAAAATAAATTAGATAAAATGCTCAATTACATAAACATATATTTTTACTAATCAAATTCGATTTATTAATAATAAAGTAAATCCCTTTCAATTAATACTTTAAAAATTAATAATACAGAAAAATCTGTGGATTCTAAAACTCACCCGGTTTAGTCACCTTTATATGAGGAAAAAGAGGCAGCTTACATTCCAAGAATTATTTTTCTTCATATTTGAATTCGATTTATTAGCAACAATAGTACATATGATTTAAATTCGTAATATGAAAAAATTAAATGCATCGAAATAATAATTCGTAAAAATATGCAATTCTCAGACGCATATCGCTTTTGAAAACATTTTATATACAGGAAAGGATGCAGCTTAGAAGGGAAGAATATTTTTGAATAATTGAATTTGATTTATTTACTACAACAGTAGTACAGCGCTTTAAATTTATTATTTGGAAAAATGAATTACTTCCAAATAATTAATACAGAGCCTGTTCACACATTTTTAAACGATGTATATTGTATTCACAAAACTAAATTACATAAAATTCTTGTGTTTTAAATGTTCTATTTGACATCCCTTATTCTGAACTATCTTTCGATACTGCAATTTACAGGATAATAATGCCTTTTGAAGTAGCAGAAGAGATATTCTATCCCATTACTCCCGAAGAGCTTTTCACAGTTCTGTTAGGCTTTTGGGACAACGTTTGGATAATGCAATTTTTAAAAGTCCAAAAGCACAAAAAGGAATAGGTGACACATTGGGAGATTTAGTAGGGTGGTGTTGGTGTATTTAATTATGGCAAAGCACACTAGGGCTATCTGCCTAAGGGGACGGATGCCTTCGTGGAGGACTTTCTAAGGGAAACTGGCTCGTATACACGAGATTTAGTAGGGATATCAGTGAAGGGTGTGGCCTTGATACCAGTTTTTTGTTCCATTTTTTTTAGGAAATTTACAGTGGATTTTGATGTGTAACTGCTGGCTTTGTCCTGATGGAGTCTCACAGACGGATGGCACTGTGTGTAAAGCGATGGTATTTCATTCAGAAAAATTGGTGATAAAATATGTTCTTGATAGTATTTGGAGTTAATCTTGACATTTTTTTGCGCTCTCTTTATTTTTAACTTGCCATTATAAGAAAAACCAGCAACAATCATGAATCCCTTAGAAAAACTTTCTTTCGATTCTTTGAACCATGTACTTAAATTTTTTCTCCCCTTTTATGATAATAAATGGCTCTTTTTTGTTACAATCATTTAAATACACCTATGCTTCATCTATTGTGACAATTGTTTTCCATTTTTCTTGGGATCAGTGTTTCTCACATAGAATTCTGCAGCGTGTCCTGCGTTGAGCGATATGCTTTGGAAGAAGACGATGCACATTGCGTTTTTTCGCTTTCTTAAGATTTAAATCAACGTTTATCATTTTGTTTACAGTGGACACCGAGCATTTTAATGATTTTGCAACTATTCTTTGACTAGGGGGATTTTCTTTTAACATTAAACAACGTGCCTTTGGAATAGTCGAAGATGTCCGTTTTTTCCTTCGATAATTGTTTGGAATTTTTGTCCCACTTGAGGCTCCAATTTGACGTTTGTTTCCTTTCCTGTTGATGATATTGCCTATCGACGCTTTAGCTATCACAAAACCATGACTCTCACATCGTTTTTGGATAACGGAGTATGCATATTTCTCTTCGGAAAGAACGTAAATGTAGCCTTCGAAGCACTGCTTTGTTAAATTCGCCATTTTGAATAAAAACAAAACTTTCAAGCCACAGACGATAATGTTGACTTTTAAAAACATAGTACAATTGCAATTACTTCTTTTGCAGCAAACGAGTTTTTATTACCGCTTACCAAATTCGTCTAAAAAATGTGCGAACAACCTCTGTATTTCGGAAGCATTGCAGTTCTAAGAGGCACTCAATTTTTAAAAAATATTTTTCTAAGAAAAAAGATTTACCATAGACAAAATATGCTACTATGAATTTGCTAGAAAATGTAATTTTTTATGACTGTCTTCATATATTTATTAAGTAAATAAAATCGGAGAGAAGAACATTATAAAACAAATAAAATTTGCTTTTTTTCTTGAATTTTACTTCAAGAAGATAAATTTGAATAATATATTTCTTGGTCCAATTACCAAAAATCAAATATAGTAATAAAATAAGTTGAGGAGTTGAATAATACTTGTAATATAAACTAATTACAGTAAGTTTTGGCTATTTTAGGAGTCAGATGTTATGAGACCGAAAATGGTTACCGCTGCGGTCCATGTCCATCCGGATACACAGGAGATGGAATTACGTGTAAACCACTTGACAGATGCGCTGAAAACCCTTGCTTTTCCGGAGTAAGATGCACCAATACAGATTCTTCTCCGTGGTTCCGATGTGGTCCTTGCCCTGAAGGCTTCTCTGGAAATGGAACTCATTGTGAAGATATTGACGAAGTCAGTAAATTTTTTTAAACATACCAGGAGAAATCTTATTGAAAATCTTATTAATTTTTGAAACTATACAAAATCTTGTTTTTCGCTTAAAGCTGTTAATTTAAGAATTAAAGAAGTAATGGTAATTTTATAAAAAAACTTTATAAAAACTTTATAAACTTTATAAAAAAATATTAATTTATTAATGGCATTTGTAAATTAACGATGTAAATTTAAAGTTCTATTAAGTGTTGTAAGTTGCATTAATTTTCTACTCATTTTCAATTTTTAAATGCTTAAGTTTCTTTCTTGCTTTTTTAGTAAATTTTATTAGTTCATTCAAAAATATTCCTCTTTCATTCTTGCCCTCCCAAATCATTATGCGAAAATACATTTACAGTTTTTAAAAACCTGAAAAAAAATTAAAAAAATAAAAATGCATGTGTGCGATGTTATCGTCAAGCGATGATTTGTAGGTACTTTATTTTTTACCACGATATTTTCGATAATGATGTTTTTAAACTGCGAAGTTTTTGAACCGCTTTATTTTCGACGACGATATTTTGTATCACGATATTTCCTCTTTGCGATGTTTTCTTCCACGATGTTTTGTATCCCGACGTTTTCACCTTGCATTGTTTTTTCCTCGACGTCTTTGTCCGCTATGTTTTTGCCGCGATGTTTCCGGCGGACACCTTCATTTTGAGATGACCAGCGGAGGCGAGCACCCGGACGGAGGAGAACGGCTTTAAAAATGTCCATATAGTGATCCATATAGTGATTACACAGCCCCAGACAGACTGGACAGTAACGATACGGTCCCTGCCGCGCCTGAGCGTACCACCGAAGAATTGGTGGCTCTAGTCCTGTGAAGATTGATTGTGTACTCCAGAAGCCCAGTCTAAGTACAGGTCTTAGCCAGAATACTGGCGGTTGCCTCCAGTCGACCTCAGGGAAAGTGATAGCATAAAAAGCATTAAATATCTCAAACAAAATGCCTTTCTTAAACTGGCAAAAGTAATACCGAATTAAAAATAAGTGATTTTTCCTAATTTCATAAAAACTATCGTTTACAATTAATTATACTTAAACAAACTGCATGAGCTTTTGTAACATAAAGTGTATTAGTTTGCAAAAATGTTACCGGATGCATATTTCACAAGTGCAAATCAGCGTAGCCACTGAGGGAGGGGTTTCGAAAATGGACCAATGAGCTGCTACTGCTCTTGTGACACTAAATCTTCGTGCATGTGAGCGTATGTTGTTTACGTTTTAATTTGCATTTGTTTGACAGTTATAAATGTATGGCGTAATAGCAGAAAATCTCGTAGTGCTTTCGTTTTCTGAGTTTGATTAATCGCTGACATTTCACTTTCGCGATTTTTATCACTCATTAATATTAGGTTTGATATTCGTGGCATATTATGTGGGCTAAGAGAATTCAAGTGTATATTTTTTTAATTGAGCTGAGAATGATTGAAAGTGTTACAATGAATCTAGTGCTTTCTTATTTCAGTGCTTGCATTCTTTTGATTTTTAAAGTGTAAGATTCAGAACACATATGATCTGATTATATCCATTGTTAGCATTAAAAATTTTATATGAATAAACTGAATATACTCATTGTGAATACGATAAATTCACTCTGTTTGATGAGTATTTTTTGTGTAGACAGTACATTTCAAGGTGAGCATTTATTAAATGTGAAATTTAACGCACTAAATGTATACGAATGCAAATTAGTAAAGTTTACTTCGAATAAAATTCTGCATTGTTTATTATTATAGAACACCTTTTTCATATAGGTTGCAATAAAAAGGGCTGACTTCTATTTGCATATATAATTGGTGTAAATATTTTTTCATACGCATAGTTTTATATAAAGATTGCATTTGGGCTCAGATGTTTATCACATATTTCTTTCTTCATCTTATTTACCACTTATTAAGTAATATTTCACATCGATATTTTTGCGAAGTATCCAACATGTTTTTGTATTTATTTCAACCAGGTAGTGAAATTTTCATAATTTCCTGTACTTGATCTAACTTCGCAATGAAAAGTTTCAGAAGCAATCGACGATGTTTTAATTATTTTGTACAGAAAATTGCGTGGCAGAATATATTCAACCTTGCTTAAATCTTAAAGCACGCGAAAGGTCATGTGACATGACGGTAATATTACTGGATGCTCATTGGTCCATCCTAGAAGCCACTCCCTCGGTGGCTACACAGATGTGCACTTGTGAAATATGCTTACCGGATGCGTAAAACATTATATACAACACTTATCTCTCTGATGTAATAAATTTATCTCTGATAAAAAATATATGTTATTGAAATACTTAAGACATAGTTACTTAGTTGAAAATTTTGGAAATATATTTTGTGTTTTTATTGATTTGTATTACTTACAGATATTTAAAAAAATAATGCTTAATACACTTACAGTGTGATTTAGCAAGCCCTTGCTACAGGGATGTAACGTGCAGGAATACCGCTCCAGGTTATCGCTGTGATGCCTGCCCTGTGGGGTACACCGGTCCGTCTGTGGAAGGAATTGGAATGGAATATGCACTTTCTGTGAAACAGGTGAATGAAGTCGTTTCAAGTAGGTAAAGATTTTAACATATTATAAGCAGTGGAAGATATATAAGACGGGGATCCCATCTCATTTGAAATTTAGGGGTGTCTTGTCTCAAAACACAAGGTATGTTTACTGTATCATAATTAATTAATCATTCGGAAATTAGGGCCCCTTGGAATGCGGAGCCTACCACGATTGTGACTTAAGTGCCTATATAAATCTATCTTTAGTTATAGGATAAAATAACAGTGATCTTCAGTATTGTGGAAAAGAAATGCGAAATGTATTAATTTTGTCTAGGCAATTTTTTTATTGGTGGAATATTAATGCTCAGAAGTAGAGGTTTTCCAAAAGCCTCTGAACAAATTTGAAAGCACCTTTAAGTTGTTTCATTCAAGTGAGGATAAGTGTAAAAGAGAACTAGTTTACAGTCCCTAATTAATATATCTGCTGTAATTTAATCTATAATATTTGCTTCTATATAATATAATTCTCTGATATTTGCATTCTATTTCATCATTAAACACTATTCAGACGACAGTTTTTGACGATTGAAAGCACTCCATCAACGTATTCTAATATTCAGTTGATTAATACTTTATCATTGATTTTTCACAATGTTTATAAAAATCCTATTTGTTTGGCTACGAAATGATTCTGTTTCAGCTAATTTTTTCTTAGTATAATTTTCCGAAGTCAAAAATTCTCATTCTTTAAAATTGCTATTGCTTAAGAAAACACGGAACAATTTTGACATAATTTTAGTTAAAAATTTCGTATATTTGCCTCATACTATAAAACCATTTAAATGATTTTACTATTATCAGACTGAAACTAGCACGAAGCAAAAAAGGTAATACCTTTAATTAATCAAATTTTATATAAATTTACTAGCAGCTTCGCTGCCAGCCTTCGTGTGGCTTTTAAATGTACCGGAAGAATGGCTGAAGAGAACACCAAACGTTAAATTTAAAAACTACGTAGAATTTTACTCTGCAGAACAACTTCATAAAAAGAAAAGTTATTACGTATAACAAAATTACAACGAAAAGGGCAATATCCCTTAATACAAATATTAATTATCCTAATAAAAAATTAACCAACTTTCTGTTGAAGAAAAAAAAAATCATGCAAAACTTTTCAATATCTTACAAACAGTGAAATAGGCAAAAAATAACATGAAAGAAACTCAAAAAACAAAAAATTCCGCGCAGAAATTTACTCTGCAGAACAACTTTATCAAAAAAAAAAAATCAATAAAAATGTATTTTATACATATATATATATATCTATATATATCTATATAATGTATTATATAGATATATATATGTAAGATAAAAGTGTATGAATCAGAATTATAATATAACTATAAATATTAATTCTTCCTCTCTATTCTAAAATTGTAATAACTTATCTGCATTGCGTCATTCAAATTAATCATGCGATCTTACGTAACCGTTAATACCAGATGCCTCTTGACGACCAATCACCGAATTGTAAACCAAAACGTTTCTCTTCGCGCGCTTCCATCTTTCATAACTACGCACTTCAGCTTTTGCTCTCTACTGTGCTGAGATGTAATTTCGCTGGCTTGCTTTCTATCTCAACAATATCAAAAATGTAAATCTTCTGTGGAAAGGCACGACTAGAGTGCCAAGTGATTGTGGTCACAAATATCAGTTGCAAATAAAAATGGAATTAAAACTGCCTCGACTGCCAAGTTCTTTAGGTATTACCAAGTTAGCATTACTAGCATACTACGCAATCAAAATCTTCTTCAATATGGGTCTAATCACGCATCTACAGTGTTCCGTCTTTTCCTTTGCTTTTATTATGACATATATATATATATATATATATGTATGTCATATATAAATGATAATGAAATATGCCAATCTCTTGAAAACAGTGACATGAGAAATACGATAAAAAATTGTTGCCAAACCCATATTTCGAAAAGAATGAAACTATTCAAAATGATGTGATTTCATCAAAATTCTATCAACAACAATAAGACAGGAAAATTGATGCCAAAATCGCATTTTTAAAGATGTGAGATGTGAAAAGTGTACTCGGAAGCTTCATTTAAAAAAAATTTTTTAAAATACAAAATATTATCATTTTTCCAAAATTCTTCTTGTAAAAGCAGTCGCAAGGATGAAAGTTTAACGTGTCCAAAAATCAAAGAAAAATAAACTGTACATTTTTAAAAATAAACTTTTTTAGAAAAAATCCCGTTGAAAAGGTGTTAAGCTCACTTTGTTAAATAAATTCGTATTTAATCGATTTATTGAAACACGAAATTTATTTTAAGTTCGTAAAATAGCTAAGTACCTACGTTTCATAATGATGTTAAAATGGAGTGTGTAGAGTAAAATCTCGTTTTCCTAGCCCATTATGTCTGAAAATGACGCGATTTCGTCACAAAAGATAAAATAAAAAAAATTCTAATTCTAATTTCGAAAAAATCGCTTCGAGGGGCACTGGCTCTTGTCTAGATGCACCTATGTACCAAATTTCATAGCCGTGGGTCTATTAGCTTACGCGCTGCGCGAACGAAAGACACCCACACACAGACAGACTCTTTCTTTTATTATATGTAGAGGTAGTAAATACACTTGTGCTCAAAATTAAGCAACAAAAGCTAAAAGAAAAAGTACGAATGTAAAAAGGAGAACTAAAATATACAATTTACATATGAGGTAGAATTTACATATGAGGTAGAAGTCCTAACAGGAAACCAAAATTAGCACAAAACCCAATACCGCAGTCATACCACAGCATCTTAAAGAGGGATATGCTGTACCTATGCGTCAGTTTACAAGCAGCGATAGTTCAGTGTAACCCAACTTATGCAAATCGGAAAGCAGGAGACGAAGACGCCATTTTCATGAAGAAATGAGCTGAGGGGCTGTTGAGGTGCTGCAACTTGGTGCAAGACAATCCGCTCTTGCGAAAGAGCTGAATGTGCATCAATAGGCTGTGAAATCGTTACCAAAAGGATCAAAACCCATGAAAAAATCATAGGTCAGGTGGCCGGAGGATTACCGCGACAGATGATCGCTTCTTGTTGTTATGTGCAAGACGACATCGCGATAGCTGGCGTCCTCCCATCTCTCTGCTGCTGTAGGACAAACCCATATCCCGCCAAACTGTGTCGCGTCAACTGCATGAAGGTGGAATGTACGCCTGACGATCTGTCGTTTGCGTTCCATTGTATGTCACAGCGCAGTTGAATTGGACTTTTGAACATCGCAGACACCAAAGTGAGACACCAAAGCAATGGGCCCTCGTACTCTTTACGGCTGAGTCTCAATTTAGGATCTAGAACGATCTCGGAAGGGTAATGAAATGGAGACGGGCATAAAACACGCTATCAGGCAGTTCAAAAAATTTCTAAGAAGACGATTGTTTTGTAGCACAGTAAAATTTGTAGCCTAGAAATGTGCGAACGGCCTCTGTATGTTCTTCCATAAATGAATTACTTTCTGATGAATTCTGGTAATGAAATAGTATTTGCACTGAATTATGTTTGCACAACATCACGCTAGAGTCGTTTTATTTGACTGGCTTCCGATTATTTGGTTCATTTAGTTATGTAAATGCATTTATAAGCCAAAAAGGTTGATATAAATTGAACATATGTTATGGAAAAAAATATTGAATATATATTTACCTCAATTTAAATTTTAATTTAACTGAAGAATTAATGTTTTTAGAGATTTGTAAACTGTCATAATATTTTCTTTTTCAGATTTGTTATGACGTAGATGAATGCCAGACGAATAACGGAAGATGCGCATTAAATTCTCGATGCATAAACACAATGGTACGTGTTTTATTACTTACTTTTCATTTTTTAAAATGAGATTCATTAAGCTAGCCTTCGACATTTAAATTAATGTGAATGTATGATAAAGATTTCGATCGTATTAAAATTTTATCTTTACTTCACGAACGAAAACTTCCATTAGCATTAGAAATTTTTTATTACTACTTATAACTAACTTTTGTTAAGTCCTTTTCTTTTTTCCTTAACTTTAGAGAAAGACCTTGGAAAATGAAATGAAAATAAATTCACGTTTCCTGTTGAGATAAAAGGGAATATATTCCTCCTTTTAAACAAATAACGTAAAGTGTTAGCAGTCATCAAAGATTCTTTTGATGGTTTAGGAGTTTGGGCATTTAGTTATATTTATCCATCGAAACAGGCTGTCATCTGATAAATTAGTTTACGCATCCACTAAGTCTTTGATGTATTTAAAGCAACTTTTCGGTTTCAGAAGTAGTTAATTAGATCTTGTAGCGTACTCAAAGAGAATGCAATCTAAAAATTTGAGTGTAAGCGCAGTTTCATATCGATTTAACATTATTCGATTCCGGGTATGGGTTTCAATACATTTTGAATGTTTGTAGAGACATTAGGTATTTTTGAGGCAGGAGTACGTGGAAAATGAGCAATGCCCTCGCCGGGACTCGAACCACGGACTTCTCGAATACACGTCGATCGTGCTGACCACTGCACGACGAAGGCATGCTAAGAACGCGGGAGAAATACCTTATATTTTTTAAGGTATATTTTAATTTTATAACATTTAATTTCAAAGCCCTTTCCTATCAGTTCTTGTTCCCACTTACAACTCCCTACCAGAATGAGTTTTTAGAATCGCGTTGAATGCAAATGAGTTAGAAGAAGTATTTAAGGAAGATTCAACTTACTTCGATAGAGAGCGCTGGGAATCCTTAGTAACGCGTGTTTGTCTTCGGGTTGAACCACTCTTAAAGCTGATACGCTCGGCCGTTTTATTACATGCCTTTTGATATTCGCCGGCTAGTTAAGAGCTTTAGATACTTGTGTTTAGCTTCGGCTAACTAACTAAAGTCTCCTTTAGTTAGCTATAGTTTACTTTCTTATTTCTTATTCTGAGTTAAAGCTCCAGTAGAGGCTTCCTATAAGCCAGAGAAGGGGCCGACTTATGTGAGAGAATAAAAGGGAATTTTAGCCCTTAGCGAATCTACGTTTTTAGTTGCTTGAACTCAGCGATGAGTCACTACATAGTTCGCTAGGTTCCTCAACGTTCATCTTAGACAAGAGGAACGAGGAACCATACAATGTAATGAATAAATAATATTTAATTTTTGATTCAGCTGCAGTAGGAAATTCTTCAGAGCATACAGTATTATGTGCTTAGCAGCGCATTTTTGCAACCCACTATTTACCTTAGCAGAAGTCGCCAAACTCTGGCAAAAATATCCACTGCAATCCGAAAATTCACCAAATCGCATTTTCCATCTGTAAAAATCGCCAATTTAAGCCAAGGTTGTTGTGCTAATAAATAAGTACGGAAGATACGAGCACCTCTATATACGAGAAATTCGAGATACGAGGAAAGTATAAGAGAAAAATTAGTCTCTAAATACGAGCATTGACTCGAGTAACGAGCAATGAGCCAGGCTGTTGGTGTATGCGTGGCACCATTTCCCGATTCGGGGAATCCCCTCATCAGATCAATCAGCGTTCTTTGATCAACGTCTTTGTGCGCTTGTGAGTTAATTGTTTATTACAGTTAACGTGAAAATAATCATTTCTCGATGCCTTCCAAGAAGATTGTTGCCTCAGATAGTGCTCCAAAGAAAAATAAGGAAGGCATGACCGTTGAAATTAAGAAAGATAATCATAGATGAACATAAGCGTAGTGTAAGAGTGACGGAGTTGGCGAAGACTTACTGCCGTTCGACATTGACGATCTGCATTATTCTGAAGAAGAAGGAAGAAATTAAGAAACTTGGTGTAGCCAAAGGAGTTACCGTTCCTTCCAAGCACCGTCGAAAACACCTAGAAGCTTTTGTTGGTGTGGATTAACGAGAAGCAGTTAAAAGGTCGGTGTCGGAATCTATTATTCGTCAAAAGCTATCGAAAAGGTAAACTAAGGTTATATTATTTACCAGTGTTATTAATTAAAAAAATTGATTTTTATGTTGATATTTTTGGGGGTGCAGAACGGATTAACTGGATTTCCATTATTTTCAAATGGGAAGTTTGTTTCTAGATACAAGAAATTTGCTATACGGGCTCAATGCTGGAACGAATTAAACTCGTATTTCGAGGTTCCACCGTACCATTATTATTATATTACTCATAGTTATCTTTGAAAACTATACATGTAGGATAGAAATTACTTAAGTAGAATGTCTATTTAGTGAGAAAATTTTAATTTCAAAGGAAATGTTCCACATACTTTAAGGCAAGGAATGAAGATTTGACAGTTTCCATGTAAATATTAGCGCAGGGATATTTATGAGAACTATTGGCAAAAAACAAAAACTTCTATTGCACTTTATTAAGACATATTATTAGCTTAAAAGTTTCATCAGAGAGGTGGCTTCTGTTGCAATTTATGCAATATTATGGCTGTGCGTGAAATTTTCTTCAGTATAACATAATACAAAATCTAACGATTTCGGTTTAGCGAATCTTCATCCAGAACTTCGAAGATTGATACTTGATTTGAACGAGATTTTGCAATACGATTTGCTAAAAAGGATAGGAAGAATATTCTTGTAACAACGTTCCCCAGCCATTTGATTTTGGTTTGGAAGGCGCTGAAAAGCCAATATGCTGTTCGTCTGTGTTCGAGAACATAAAGGCCAAACTGTTTTTAAGAAATTTATCAAACTGATGTTCCCTTGCTGTAAAGAACTTTCATGCATGGCTGCACTGTTAATTTCGATAGAAATATCTTTTTAATTTTAATGACTATGTTTCAGATAATTGTAGTAAACCTTCTTGTTTCGAAAAGTACTCATGCACATTTCAGATCCATTCCGTAGTGTTGAAAGCCCCCGAGTCATCCCTGGTTTCAAGTTGATTGTCCTGGAAGTTCCCTTGCTATGGATTGCGAAAGATGTGTTCAGACAACACTTTCCCGGTTCTTCAGCGGGCACCTGAGGGAACTTACTTTTGAGAGTGGTATGATGCACCCAATTTGTTCTATGTGTCACAATGCACCCGTATTACCGGCACATTTCCTTGAGTGCCTGGAGTTGTCTCTTGTGGACCTTTACGGGTCTCCTAAGCTTGTGTTCGTTTTTTTAAAGGGGAATGGACTCGTGGACCGCGTCTGGTATATTCCTAGGCATGGAGATTAGTAACACCACCAACAACAACAAGTGTTGAAAGCAGACATGTCGTAGTGTTGAAAGTGGTCATTGTCGTCATTGTGCTGAAAACCATCAGACCACTTTTCCTCTTTCTGTATTTTCATTCCAGAATAAAATTCTGAATGAATATTGGACAAGTTAAGTGTTGAATTAAGGCTGGAAAATCTTTTTCTTTAATATAAAAGAAGAGGTTGGACGAGGTTAAATTGAGAACTCCGTGGCAATATCTAAAAAAAGAACACACAGTAAATGTCTGATAATCTGGCATCCACTTGTTCGGCACATCCGATTATCCGGCACCATTCTCACTGATGTTTTCGTGTACGGTGGTACGTCCAGCACTTCCCGTAATATTATTTAAGGTTCTGCAGTTTTCTGGTGTTTCTTTTTGCCGTTTTCAGTTAGTTCTTTGTTTATAAGCTTTGGGCTTACATATCGTTTGATTTTTCTTTATTTATGTAAAATGTTTTCACTTTGATAAATATTTTGATTAAGGAATGAAAGGGATCTTTTGTGACTTTAAAAATTCACTAAAAGCTTGATGTTATGAACCACTTTGGCCCAGCTGTTAAAATAATTTTGAAAAACTTGGCTTTCTTAGCAACTTTAAGCTTTTGGGAAAGTTAGAACATTTCATACGGCTTCTAAACTCATATTTGGAAGTATTTCTGTGTCATGCTTTCTACCAAAGCAGAATTTATGAAACAGGTGATTTTTTTAAAGGCTTTAAGCACCGACGATAATAAAAATTTCAAAGTAAAAGCAGATTCAATACTATTAAACTATAAAATAACTTACTTATTTATAACTTTAACTCAGAAAATGTCTTTGCAGGATTAATAAATGCAATTCTTTTCAATATAACGTCAAAATTCTTTTACGACATTGTACAGCTTAGTCTGATAATATGGGACATTTGAATATCCGGCATTTCTAGCATCTCGAATTACTGGAATTTTATTGTAGAAGTGCAATCTGAGTCTTCCATAGCCCTTTGGCTATGAAGTTTCAAGTTGCACTTTCTTAGAAGAGCTACCAATGAGACAACTTGCCTGCCGAAAGAGAGCGTAGCTGTTTGAGATTGCTGAAAGAAAATCAATACCAAATGCACTACATGAAGCCAATAATAAACCAATAACTAATTACTGTTTTTTAATACTTAATTTTCAACTTTTGATCTGAAATTTGAGAGAGGGCTAAGAAAGGAAAATAGACTAAATGCCAACACAATATGTATAGTTTATAATACTCCGCAAATATTAATTTTTATTTGTATAAGAAAGAATTCTAGCAAACACTGATAAATAAACATTAGTATTCAAATACAGATTATGTATTTGTAACTAAGTTACTAAAGTGATATTTCAAGACAAGATTTCTGGCCCACCGGCGGCCGAGTGGTAAAGTCGCTGAACACTGGTAGTTCGGTCCGAGGTTCAAATCCCGCGAACGGGCTGGCTGCATGGGTGCTTTCGTGGCTTTCCCCATGTGTAACGTGTATACGAGCCAGTTTCCCTCCTCCACGAAGGCATCCCTCCCCTTAGGCAGATAGCCCTAGTGTGCTTTGCCGTAATTAAATACACCACACCAAGACAGGATTTCTTTGCAGTGTAAAAGCATCCTAAATGGCATATACTTTACAAAAGATAAATTGAATCTTATTGAATTGAATACTGAATCTAATTGATAAATGAATTGCATTAGATTAATACAACTTCTCTTTAAAATCTTTTACTCATTCAGAATCTTTAAAAATTATCATATTATATATTCAACTATCGGCACTCTTAAAAGAGAGTTAATTGGTTGAATAAACTGTAATAGCAATTTCGTAAATAATCTTTGAAAAATATTCCTCTCAAATGAAGTTCATTGAACCACAGGAGATTTGGAATCCTACTATCTTTGACTAGACACCAAGCTACATAAAATGAACATACGACACATTTTTTAAAAAAGGAAGCTACATAAGAATGAACATACGAATATTAATTACATAAACGTGTTTCATAAATTAAAATGTAAGTAATATGTGTGGTAATTCTTAAAAAAGAAGTATAAAAAGTGGGTTATAAATTTTTGCTGTGCTCATTTACTTTTTTAAATAACTTTTCAGCACATTTATATTTATAAAATTATGATAATGAAGCTGGATAAGGATTAATAATTGATAACAATTTATATTTCTAAAAAGGAAGCTAGATAATAATTCGATAAGAATGAACACACGAATATGAATTACATGTATGCGTTTCATTAACTAAAGTATAAGCATTATGTATGCAAAATTTTAAACGAAGTATAAAAAGCCTTATAAATTTTTCTCTGATCATTTATTTATGATATTTATAAATTTAGGATTTATGATAGTTTTGGTGATGATGAATGATAATGATTAATAATATGCTTTAATTTATTTGTTTTAACATATGTTATGTATAAAAGTTTTTCATACGTTAGCTGAAATGTTATATATTATTGACCTATAAATGCTTTTCTAGGGGTCTTACATTTGTGGAGAATGTCGAGAGGGTTATGTTGGGAACCAAAGCGTCGGCTGTCATCAACATCCGGGATCTTGTCCAGATGGCACCATTTGTGACCCCAATGCTGAATGTGAACTCAGAAGAGGGTTTCTCCATTATCAGTGCAGAGTAAGATATATTTTTTAACAAAAAAAAAAAAAAAATATGGCATTATAAGATATCTTTTTCCCCCTTTTCATCGTCCCAACGGGTCTATAAAATTACTTATTTTATTTCTCTTAGCAATAAAAATTTACTTACTGAATCCGGCAATTAATGAAAAAAAACCAGTTGAAATATTTCAATAATTCCCCCTCACCATTGATCTTTTAACTATATATAAATTTTCTTTTACAGCTGCTTTATAGCTTCACAAATATTACTTAAGTTAAAACTTCAGGTAACCTCTTTAAGCAAATTAGTGATTTGAATGGTAAATTTATTATGTCAGAACGCATGAGGTCTGTATGCGTTAGGACGTATGCCTTCGTGGAGTGCTTTCTAAGGAAAATTATTTCATATTTAAATTACGTAAGAGGAAAATCATTTTCTGAAGTATGAAGAAATTGTATTAGAACGTTACCGTATTCTAACTTGACTGCATTAAAATAATTTCCGAATACTAAGATTAGAGATAGAGCATTATTCGAATAATTAACTGAAACGTTATGAACAGTTCATAAATGAACTTTTCCATTCAAGACATTATGAACAATTCATAAATAAATTTTTGCCTTTCCTAATTCAAATACTGTGAAAATATCTATGTATATGTTCCTTGATATAGTTGTTTTAAATTAGTAAAATTTTATTACTACTTGGATGGATATCGTTTTTTCTCATCATCTATTTTATTAAAATTTATGTATGTCTGTCTCTTTGTTAGTTAATTGTGGCATTATCTCCTCCGGAACGGCGGGGAGTTGAAGTTCGACAGAGGTACCCCTCCTTCGGATTCCAAAAATTCGTGGGAAGCCATTTCGCCAATTCTCATCTGCGTACGACTTTGATTAGCGAAGATATTAATTAAAAAGTCTAAAAACGCTAATTTTCGTCCTTATTTTTCCGAGTGGCAACAGTCTCGCACGCTGAAGATAAAAATCTGCCTTATTTCGAGAAGTGTTGCCACTGCTCGCTTTCAAATCGTAGAGTTTGTTAACAATTTCTAAGTTTTATAAAATATGAAATAAAAATAGCATTGCAAAACATTAAATATACTATTCCCGATTCCAAAAATTCTTGGGAAGTCATTTGGACTGTCTCCATCTTCGTACGACTATAATCAGCCGATATATTAATTAAAAATTCCGGAAACACTAATTATCGCACTCATTTTTTCCGACTGGCAACAGTCTCGCGCGTTGGAGATAAAAATGCTTTATTTCGAAAAGTGTCGCTAGTGTAGAATCTTTCAAATCGTAGAGTTTTTTAAATAAAAAATTTGTAAATTTTACAAAAAAAATTAAATAAAAATAATATTGCCAAAGATTAAACACATTATTATTATTATAAGATCACATTCTGGCGTTGGAGGAAGCATACGATTGCATGTGACGTCACTGTATGTCGAAATTTGTTCGCTAATGTCAGCGGTTTAAATAAATAGTAGCTGTTGGCAATCTTTTTTTTTTGTTTCAGGTTAGTTTAATTGACACGATATATTAATTATTTTATTAATATTGATAAAATGTTGTTACATTACAAATGCAGTAAATTCATATCATTACCTCTTATGAAAAATTTCATCAATTCACATAAGATACACATAAGATTTGTAATAATTCACATAAGATTTTTCTCTTTATTTCCAGCTGATTTCTTACGAAAACACTATAGTTTAATTCTTCAAATTATGAAACTTACATCAAGTGTTCGAAAATTTGTTTATTAATATTTAATAAAGAAAGCCGTATTTCATAGTCAAATAAATCAAGATCTAAATATATTTGAGTAGAATTATATTTAAAATTTTTGTTTATTTTCTTTTGTTGAAAGTTTTGTAGCTAAGCACCTGAAGTTGTAACTTATTTCAAAATTTTTCACAATACATAAATGTTGTTAAATTTTGATATATGCACTGCTAATCTACAGGTACGAGCTTTTTGTTTAAAATTCGTTTTATTAATATTTAATGTTCCCCGTCTTGAGAAATTCCCCTGCGTTTGCGCAATCGCAATTTCCTCCGTTAAGCGATATTTTAAATTTTTAATTCACAGTGGACAATGCGTTTTCTTAGAAATGTTTCATTATTTAGACAACAATTAGTTAAATTATTTTATTAACTTATACTATGCTAGATATATTTGACATTTTTTAAAAATTAAAATTTTACAAGAAACCTAAAGCTTCATTTGAGAAGATAAATTTTAGAATTGAAGTTATTTCTGAAAGATCATTTATATTTGCTGCCCTTTGTTAATTTGTCCTTTTTTAAATTTTGTAAATATTTGTAAATATTGTCCTTTTTTAAATATGCTAATTAAAAATATTTAAATAAAAACCTTTTTTACGGTATTTAGAATTAAAACTTAGTAGAAAAAAGTGAAAAAATAACTATATAAGCATCAAGCAAGTTAAAAATCTAAACCATATTTCCAATATTTATTAAAAATTTACTGAAATATAATGTTAATTTAAAACTGCGGAACTTTCCGCTTTTCTTCTTCCCATGTATGTATTAATCAGTTTTTGCTTTAAAAAAATCAGAGAATTGCACAAACTCGGCATCGCGCGCAACCTCCGCTAAGTAACGACTATCGACCAAATGCATCTCATTGTTATTTCATTTAACGATTTTATGTTCAAATATTGCAAAATTTCTGCAAAACGGTTACCATAATTTATTTCATCATTCGCGATTTCCAAAAGCCCATAGTTTAAAATTGAGAGTATGGCAAAAAATATCACGATTTGTCTAGAAAAACTGGAATACAACTAAAAGAACTACACGAAAACAGCGCCGTTGCTTGAAGGTTTGCTAGGAGCATGGTTGACAGGGTTCGGAAATTCAGGAAATTTGGCGATTTTTATTATGGTAACTGAGATAATATATAAGATGCAAAACTACTACACTGGTTATCATAAATTAAGGAAAAATCACAAAAATACCATCAGAAATCTGACATCAGACATCTGAGATAGCCAATTCGTAACAATGACCTCGCATCATTTGCCTGCAGAACTGCGACGGAGAGCCATTGGGAGACTAGAGGCAGGACAAATTCAAACAGAAGTGGCCAGATGGCTAAATGCGAGTCCTTTTGTGATTCAGAGACTTTCGAGGCAATTTCAAACCACAGATTCGGCATCTAGGAGGTTCAGCCAAGGACGGCCAACTGCTACGACGAGCGCCTATGACCGATATTTGACATTATGTGCACTCAGGAATAGAACCGCTACTCCGACTCTTCTTAGATCCTCCCTTGCTGCAGACATCGGAAGGTTCTTGTCAACGTCAACTGCGCGTAGAAGGCTTCACGAAGGTGGTCTGTATGCGAGGCGACCAGCCATTTGTGTGCCGCTCACGTCACGCCATAGGAGGGACCGTTTTCAGTAGGCACGACAACATGTCCACTGGACGCCTGATCAATGGAGGGAGGTTCTCTTTACGGATGAGTCCAGGTTTAGTCTAGAAAGCGATAGTATACGTTATTTGATATGGAGAGAACCTAGAACCCGTTATCATCCGTGAAAGAGATGCATACGGAAGGGGCAGTATCTGTGTTTGCGGTGGCATCTCTTTGGGTGGACGCACAGACCTCCATGTCTTTCCAAGAAGAACCGTGAATGCTCAGATTTATAGAGATGACATCCTTGATGTTTATGTGCGCCCATATGCCGGGGCAATAGGTGATGCTTTCCTGTTACAGGACGACAACGCAAGAGCACACAGGGCTCGCGTCGTAGATGATTATCTTCAACAGGAAACAATTATGCGCATGAAGTGGCCTGCTCGATCTCCGGACTTGAATCCTATCGAGCACGTTTCGGATGCTTTAGGGAGACGTCTAGCTGCTCTCAATCCGCCCCCTCAAATGCTTGTCTCGCTTGCAACTGCTTTGCAAGAGCAATGGCTCTGGCTTCCTATGGAACTGATAGACCGCCTAATTGAAAGCATCACACATCGCTGTATGTGCTGTATTGCTTCTAGAGGCGATCATATTCCATATTGAAGGTACTTTTTCTATAGCAAAGACACCTTCGATTTGTTCATTTTATACATGTGCTAATTTCTATACTACCATATTTGTCTGGTAATTTCTTTTTATGTTATTTGATACATTGCTATGTGTTCTATATTGTGGGTAAGTTTCATTAAATTCTACATGTAACATTTTCAGTAATCGTGATTTTTGTGATTTTTCCTTAATTTATGATAACCAGTGTACGTATGATACAGGACCATAGAAAAATTTGCTACAATTACAAAATTGTATTATGCAATAAAAAATACATATGTATGTAAATTTTTTACACCTATACTTGAAATATATAAAGTTTTATATACATTTTAACACATTTTGACATTATTTGTTGAACAGACATCAAAAGGATATTCAGTTTTAAGCCTCAGTTGCAGCTATCATTCGACGTTTCACGTGGCTCATACCAATAATATTTTCACTGTAAACAATGTTCTTAAAAATTTCTCAGAAAAAGAAGTACAAATTTGTAACACGTGGGCTTCGGGAAACCACAATATTGGGCCACCCCGTCTAATCCATGAGCTAGGGAACTTTTACATATAAAGCCACTCACACACTATCTGTAGTCTCTTACTTCAGAATCGGCATTTCAAAGCCATTTTTCCTCCCTGAAGCTCTTTTAACCATGGTAACGGCTGTTGAGGAAAAAAGGTCGAATCCTCTAATTTGCTGAAATCTCTTAATTCCTTCTGTACGGTGATGGCGAGGAACCGCCTTGAAATGCCTACTTTAAAGTAACAGTCTACTGTGAGGGGAGTAATTATTTATCTAAATTTCAACATAAAAATTATTTCCATAAATTAAAAAATTCATTTTATAATAGGGTTGCAAAATGCTGGCATTCTTTTTCGATCTCTGTGTATTTAATATTGGTAAACAATGATGATAATTAGAAATCGTGTCATATATGTACACTGCGGAAAAAAAGGTATAGTTCTATATCTCCAGTTCTACTGCGCCAATTGACGAAATTCAAACTGCGTTTTTCATGCCTGGAAAGCGCGAATTAGGATATATATATATATATATGTGATGTACCAGCTTTTGTCCGGAATAAATAGATTTGTGAAGAATCATAGATGTAGTCGTAGCTTAAATTATCAGACGATAAGTTTAAAAAACAAGGATCCATTTATTATTATTCAGGAGTAATAGCAGTTACAAAATCAGATATTCGGAGTAAATAAAAAGAATTACTAATAACTTTTTGTATGAAGTTTACTGCATCATTACATTAAAGAAAAGCCCCGATATTCATTTTGCGAGTCTTTTTTTAGCCTCTGGAAAGGCGGAGCTTCCAAGAAATGACGTCAGCCTCGTCAGCCAATCCAGTTCGCTTTAAATATTTCCAGAACATTCTCTACGGGGCTGTGGATTTAATTCCACGTACTTTCAAATAAGAGACCGTCGCCATTAAAAATGAAAAGAACATACAGTTAGATTTTAAGTTTATTCTTGATTATGGAATTTTATTATTACATATATATATATATATATATATATATATATATTAAATTTATATATAGCATTATTCTAACATAAAATCGGACTTTTTCTAAAATGAAATGCCAATTTTCTTCTATATTTCGGTTCTTCGAATAAAATTATGCCTAAATATTAAATTTTGTAACATTTGGTGCGAAATTTACGGAGAAATTCAAAAATTTATCTTGGCGCATTTTTTCAGTTTGCGCCTAGAATAATTTTATTGGCGAACTTGTTAATTTATAGTAACCTACTTTCCTTTAATTTCATTCATTTTACGCGAACCGAAAAAAAGCCACCTTCAAGGTCAACCTTCAGTTCATACTTTCAAATAATTTTAAAAAAGGGAGTAAGCCACATTTAGCTTTATTACCGCTAAAAAAAATGATGCCAAATTTCAAAACGGGCCAATATCTAAATTCATGTATATTTTAGGGAATTTTGAATAAAAAATTGTAATTTTTGCAGGTGTACCTAAAAATACATTTACTTTAAGATGATGTTAAAAATTTTATAGGTATAATACAAAAAGTTTTTCGAAAAATTCATAAATATATTTAAAAATACAAATTTTGAAAATAAATAAAAAAATGTGTGAATTATATTTGAATTAAGCCTAAATTTCGAATTCTGGAAGAAGGAATCAAGTAAGTTTAATAAAAATAGAGATATTAATAAATATATACCAAATTCAATTAACATTGAGGAGCCAAAATTTTTAGAGCTAATTTGTTAAAAACTATTCGCGTGATTTTTATAAAACTTGGCGGTTTGGCGTAGTATGAGTCGTAGAATCGAAATATGGAAAAAAAAAATTGGCATGTTATTGCAGAAAAAGTCCGATTTTGTGTCAAAATACCTATATTAGAACAAGACTATATATATAAATCTAATACATATCCTAAGTCGCGCTTTCAAGACATGAAAAACGCAAGTTTAATTTCGTCAATCGCAAGTTTCGGCCCAGTAGAACGGTGTTGGTGTATTTAATTATGGCCAAGCACACTAGGGCTATCTGCCTAAGGGGAGGGATGCCTTCGTGGAGGACTTTCTAAGGGAAACTGGCTCGTATACACGCCCCGTAGAACGGATGACGAGATATAGAACTGTCCCATTTTTTTCCCGTAGTTTACGTTATTTGTGATTACTTACTTCAATACGATTTGAATTCCACTTGAGATATACCGTAAAATTATATCGAAATTAATAATTTTTAATTTCAAAGCAATAAAATGTTTAAAATACTCAAACGTTACGTTTTTCAGCAATCCTAAGAATAGTATTTATAATTCAGAATTTAACAATTTTAGAAATTCAAAATATATGCGAAGTAATCAGAAACAGCAGATAAAAAATGCTATATAAAATCCTTTACACGTACAGTTTTATTTGCACATTTCACAGTGAAATTATTACTTAAATTTAAGAAAATCATAAGGTTTCAGTTCATTACAAATCTTTTATTATAGATTTCCAGTTAGTAATACATGCTTATATTTAGGCAACTTTTATGTAACTTTCATACGCAATTCTAATCCTTTTCCGTATGTGTTAGAAAGTCAGATTCCATTCCAACACGTTCTGCCATATGTTTCCAATCCATTTATTTATACACTATGAATATAAATGCATAAGATTACATTGCAGAACTTTGAAAAAACTTTAAAGGAAAAAATATGAAACTAATTTTGCTACTTTTTCAGTGCCGCATCGGCTGGGCTGGAGACGGTCATATGTGTGGTCCTGACAGTGATTTAGATGGATGGTCCGATTTCGACTTGAGGTGTGACAACGAAAGATGCAAAGCAGTACGTTATTTCTTGACACTTTTTCTAGTCTAATTTTTGAACAATTGCTAGAAGTGTTATATACGTTAATTTTTATGATAGCTTTATCTCTACATATCATCTGTGAATCTGTGTGCTAATTTATTTGCATATTTACACTTATTGCTCTTAAAAATATTACATATTAGTGCATTCGAAAATATAAGACTCCTTATAAATCTTACTTTCCCTCGTCTTCATGCCGAAGTCACAAGATATGCTTTTTTGATGCTTTCACCTACATTCATTATGTTATCAATGCTAGAAGCATATTACAAGAGAAGAAAATATTAAAAAAATGTAAAATATAACAATAAAATTATTAAAAATATAATAATAAAATATTAAAAATGTTCGTTGTAAAATCATATCACGTTACGAAATTTGCAATACTTGAAATTGGCAGTCAGAGGGCATTAGTGTACTTTCTACTAGAGAAATGTTGTTGTGACTTATCTCACTTGTTTGGCAGTGACATCAGAACAAACGCACGGAATTCTTTGTAGCAAGGAGTGTAAGTTTGTGCCTTTCGTTGGGAACAGCCTTGAGCACCGTACACGTGATAGTACGACTTTTGAACAATCGGGCTGTCACCTATATGGTATAATCACCTATATAATAAAATCGGGCTGTCACCTATATGGTACTCAAGGCTCAAGCCAACCACAGAACCATTTGACTCCTTGCTAAGATGAATGTTGTGGGCTTGTGCTAACTGTTGTAAGATTGGCAACAACGACAACTTAGACAACCAACGCTCATATATCATCAAGGAGAAAAAAGTGCTAACAGATATTAAACAAAGCTCAGTTCCGCTCCCAGTTTTGATGAAGAATATCCCGGGGAGGGACAGGTCTGAAGGTTTCCCACCCCTCTTCCTCTACTATGAACATCTCGAGAGGAGTTTTCGTTCGACGCATATTTAGAGTGCCTCCTGCCGCACAGACACTATACTTTTACAAACGTCCATGCCTTCTCCGGGATTCGAACCCGGACCTGTCGGTACGGCAGTCAGCGTCGCTAATCACCATCCTAGTGAAATGATTATACTATCCGGGACATTAAAGTTATACTATCCGGGACAAAGAAAGAGCCTAGTTCATGTTTCAGTTCGAACGGAGAGAAAGCTTCTGTTTTCATATTTCTTCTCTGGGGCATCTCAATAAAGCTTACAAAATCTTGTCATTAAGGATATTTTTGATGGAAAAATAGACTTCTGTAATGTCAGAAGCATCTTACTAGACCGAACTCTCATACTGTAACGTTTCACTGTTCTCGGATATACGGACTTTAGGAATCACCGATAATTTAAACTAAGGTGACGTCACAATACTAAAAGAGGCATTTCCCATTGCTTGTGACAGGTACTGAGATAAGTGGAGCGAGACACCAGAAATTCACCATTGGTTGGACAGGTGTAATCTCACCGCACAAGTTGTTAAGTTCCGACCAGCGGTCCGTGACGGTCGTCCACCAAACGACGCTAGAAAACTTTCGGTTCGTTTGCCCGTTTGCAGTACGGGCGCTGTAGACTTTCAGTTAGTTATCTATACTTTCTCTGGGATTCGAACTTGAGCCCAGTGATTTAGCAATCATGGACACTAAACATTACACCGATTAAGCCCTGTCTGTACTAAGAGGACTGGAGCAAATGTGCGCGTTCCGAAAGTACTGAGTTTTGAGTAATAGGACGATTCCAGCGGTCAGATGCAATGAACATATCAAAAAAATTTAATTACGAGAAAAAAAGAGATGAATTTATTATTCCTTAATCCTTAAAACACAGTTTTGTAATTTGAATAGCAAAATAGATTAATTAACAGGAATGCCAAGTCGTAAGGAATTTCCTGCTTCCTTAGCGTATTGGATCGTGCTGTAATTGGAAACACGTCTGGCCAGCAATCGAGAGGTCCGGAGCTAAAATTCTGCTCAAGGCATTGCTGTTTTTTCGTGTATCTTATTCCTCAATAAACCTAATAAATCTGCAAGTGGTACCCGAAGTGAAATATGGAAAACTATAATTTGTAATCACCTGCAATCGCCGACTGGATAGCTTCCTTTTCAGTCACCCTTCAAGGTGGAGTAGAATGTAAGGAATTTTCTCTTTCAGTACTGTGTGCTTTCGTGGAGCTAAAGCACGCCCAACCAAGTACTGTGTGCTAAAGCACGCCCAACCAGCAGTTAGGAAGTTCAAATCCCGGTGAGGACATTACTGATTTTTCATATTCTCGGCAACGAACGGAGCTAATGTCTCTACAAACTTATTTATCGCTTTATTGCAAGTTATATCGTTAATATACTGCCATTTGCAAATATTCATCACCATCTGGAATCAAACATAGATCCTTAAGTATTTTCGACTAATTTTTCTTATCTTTACTTGCCACAGAGCATCCAATATTCTCAGCTTTATGACATGCTTAGCCATACCAGGAAGCTATATGCCGCTTGTCAGGAAGAGTGTAATCTCAATACCCGGCAGATAATGTTTAAAACTTGCCGTTGTACTGCATCTGTACACCTTGCACAAAAAAAGGGAGGGTCAGTTCTATATCTCCTGTTCTACTGGGCTGTTTGAAGAAATTTAACTGCAGAAATTAACATGCAGGAAGGCAGCAAAAACCTCTTTTTAAAGGGGAACCAGTCGACAAATTCTGGTGGTGAAGAATCATCATCCACCACCTTTTTAGTTCGGCTACTGCTGTAGAGTCATTAGGTTTTTCTTTTAAGCAGGAGTCATGGAAAATGTGCATTGCCCTCACTGGGACTTAAACCTGGACCACTCGAATACGCGCCGAGTGTGCTAATCGTTACACCACAAAGGCATGCAGAAAGGAGAGAAAAACACCTTATAGGTTGTCCAGAATTGAAAACACTAACCAAATCTATGCAGATTATTCGAAAATCTCTAAATTTCTCATAGTTTCTAATCAAATTGCGAACTACTTTTAATATTCTATTTTTCATCATAGAAATCGAACACTATAACTATTTTATTTAAAATTTTTAAAAATAAGCAGCTTTATTTAATTTGTGCTTAAAAATAATTTTAAGTATATTGATCTGCATTTAATGTAAAGAAATAAGATTCCACTACTGATAAAAACTTTATTTATAAATACAACGCTGATATTTTCTGTTTACTTCTTATTAGGACAATTGCCCAGTGACTCCAAACAGTGGACAGGAAGACGCTGATGGAGATGGATTAGGCGACGCCTGTGATAATGACGCCGACAATGATGGTGTCCCCAATAACCCAGTATGTCACAGACTTTAATTTATTAGTATCCTGCATGTCTTTATGTATTTTACGCCTCATATTATATATCCTGCTATATAATTAATGACCATCATCATTTTCTCAGTAATTTAATATTCTACATCAGAAGTTTAGTAATGTGGTGGTATTGACTAATACTTACTGATTTGTAATTGCTTAAAAGTTATTGTCACTAACGGTGGTTTGAGCTAATCTATGAACACCTTTTTTAAATATTTCTTGCCAAAATGATCTAAATTTCTTTAATTGCCTAAGCCTATTTCCTAAATGCCCAGATAATAATAATCTATATAGTATTTTATGTTACGTATATTAGCTATGAATAGATGCATTATTTCTATTAAATCTCACTTATATTGTTACGAATTATATATATATATATATATATATATATATATATATGGTATAATGTAACATGAAAGGCCTCAAGAGCACAAAGCTTCGTCAGAAAAATAAGGTTGTAGTGGCAAGTTCATTTAGCATCGAGATAAATGACTGTCTTGCCAATTTGGCGAGATACTGCCAAGTTAGCAAAAGTTTGGGCGACTAATTTTTATCGCCAAAAGTTGCTAAACGTGGCGTTTATTTGGCAACATTTTGGTCCGAAAAAAAACTATGTAACTGTATGTATCTGTGACTATGTGTGCTTCCCAGAAATTTCAAGAAACCTAAGATAGTGGAAATTTCTCGGCGGACGGGGGAAAATATATAAGATAGGAAACAGCACCAGTTTTTCAGTTTAGTTTTGAGTTTATCTCAGAATATTGAGTGTGCTCACAGATGAAGACGAGAGCTTATGCATTTGAGGCTTTGAAGGAGGTTCGCCTTATGCTCGTCGTTCTTGTAGTCTGAAGTGGTAACTACTGATTGTTTATACTGACTATTGATTGTACTCTGTAATAATGAGAAGAGCAGTACGAATACTTGTGTGAAAAGTGCCAGAACTGCAAAGTGTTTTGGGAAAAATAAATTTCATCAAGCTATCATCGGTTTTGTGTGCATCTAATCCATTACGAACCCTTGCGATCTTAACAATATGAAATAAATCGGAATCTTCTTCGTTGCTTTGAAATCTCGGTACTTTTCCGTTTTGCCGGCGCAGGCGATAAAGTCGCCAATAATGGTACAACTGACGGCAAACGGAATATCTTCGCAGGTAACCTTTTACGCCACATCTTCAAAACAAGTCACAGCCATTTTTTTTTATCAGATTGCTTGTTTCTTTCAATACTGCCATACAATTACATAGAGTTTTTACCAGATAATTCAATTTTATGCCCTAGGGCCATTCGCGGTAATTAAGTCGATTAAGATGCAATCACACCACTCACCCGAAGGCGAAAATACTGAAAAGGCAAAGTCAAGGGTTAAATTCATCCATTCTAATGAGAATGCGCCAGCGAAGTACAGCACTGCGTTTTTACATAATTTCAGAGTAAGCTATTCGTACGAATTGAAATAATTCCTGCATTGAAACTTGTATTCCAAATTAAGATTTAACTTGAAATTAATGTAGATAATTACTGAGAGAATTAGATTTTTGTAGCGTAGTTTACGTGAGATGAGATCACTTAGGGTCACGTGATATAGACCGGCGAATCAGGGTGTTGAATCATGTAAGCGTAGCAAATTTTTAAATTAAAATCTTTATATAAATTTATTGTCTTTAGTTATTAGCATTTTAGAAAATTTTAAACGATATTAAAATGTTTATGCCTTCAAAATAAAAAATTCCTAGAACTAAAATTCGTTAACATTTTTTATTTGTGTATATTGTATGTTGTCCCGAATAAAGCCTGCTTGGCGAGATTTGCGCCGGGGAAACGGTAAAAGTATCAAATCTTTTTACAAATTTATTGTCTTTAGTTATTGGCTTTTTACAAAATTTTAAACGGTATTAAAATGCTTATGCCTTCAAAATAAAAAATTCTTAGAACTAACATTTGTTAACGTTTTTTATGTGTATACTTGTACACGGTATGTTGTCGCCAATAAAGTCTGCTTGACGAGATTTGCGCCGGCGAAATGGAAAAGTACCGAAATCTCTTGCTTATAAGATTTGGTATCGTACAAACTGAAAAACTACAGTTTTGATGTTAATTAAAGTATCGATTTTATTTACATTCGGTCCACACGGAAGTTAATTTTACCGGGTACTAACCTTCCAGCACGCGTGTATGCACTAAATTTGCTATATTGCTGAATGCTCTATAAAGAAGTTCATGTCTTCAGTATCCTCCAATTGATCAGAGTGATGAAAACTTCTGCGTAACTGGTATCATCCCTGTAAATAAAACTGCACTTTTGCGAAAATATTTCATTTATATATAAGATTTTCAACTTCAGAAAGATTCCCTACACTGTTTCCTATATTTCGAAATAAATAATCTCAAACTCTGTACCTTTAGGTAAGTCAGTAATTAAAACGGTTATGCTCAATCGAATGAAAGCGATTGCAGTGTTTTAACGGAAAATTAGAAGAGTTATCAGATTAAGTTCTGTAACGAAGCGAGATAAAAGGAATTTATCAAATAAAAGGTTGTAAAGCCCTATTTAATTAATATCAGTCGATGTGCTCTAGTGAGCAACAGAAGTTATATGTATCATAGGAAATAAATGTTACATAATTGACACAATCATGATCATTAACCTTTCCAGGACTCGCGCTTGGCAATTTTACATGAGCACGCGCACGTCGTATGCCGTTTTTGGCACGAAAAACGACAGAAATGAGTGAATATTGATAATAAATTTGTTAAGGAATAAAATATTAATCTCTTATTATTGCAAAATGCAAATGATATCACATTCAAATATAAGTAAATTATTTTTAAGTTCTTATTTAGTGAGATGGAAATGCAATGATGCATTTCATTACATAAAATTTTAAATTTATTATTTAATAATTATATTTTAAAATCCAAGCTAATTTTAATATTCATCAAAGACAAGCATAGACAATAAAAAAAGAAAACACCTTGGTAGGATAAAAGTATGTTTAGCATTACTTACTTCTGCAAGGAAATTTTCTTCTTACTGGTTACGAAAACGCACGTTAAACTAACTTTAATGTTTTTATTTATTTCTAAAAAACAGAAATAAAAGAAAATAAAGAATGGAAATCGCTATTGTTCTCCCAGCCAAAGGTTTCTTTTTCTTTATCAGATAATTCTTGAAGAATCCGAGCGAAATCAGCTGGTTGCACATATTGTTTTTTTTTTCATGAAAACCGATGTAAAATTTACAGAGCCAAATGTATTCAAATTAAAATAATACACGGCAATTATTAACACAAAATTACTAAATATTTGAGAAAAAAATATTTTCCGAATTTTAAAACACGACCACGCGCGTGTCGTAACTTTTATGAAAAAGCTGCCACGTAGCACAAAAGCCCAGTTAAAAAAAAGTCAAATGACTTCCTGTTGGCACATTCCATGATGTGGGGAAGGGTAGAAAGGAGGAATAGAAATGCCCGTCAGACGTCTCAGCTTCGAAATGCGAAAAACGTGCATTAAAAACTGAATTTGTCGTACATTTTGTGGATACGCGCGTGCTGGAAGGTTAATGAAGTTCTGCTGTTTTTGTTAATATTTCTGCCATAGCTAAATATCCTTCTTGTTTAAAGCTTCCCATTTCATGTAGAAATGTTAATCCTCGTGCTTTGTTTCATTGCATTCTGCTTAGACTTGGAAAAGGAAAGAGCCTCTGGAGTCACGTGTACATCCAAAGACAAGGCCATTTTCGGCTATCTGTGCGGTTAGGACAGTACATGCGGAATATAAAAATACAATGAATGTTTCCGACAATGTGTATTTTATCCGGTCAGTGTTAAGGCATGTTAATGTTTTATGTCAAGTATAATCAAAATGTACAAGATGTTTCCAGACGGTATTCCATCTGGCACACATTAAAATCTTTTTTATGACAGTTCATCAACTTACAAAATTTCGTAGCGTCGTACCACGGTATCTTCCTCAGAAGGAAAAAAAAAAAAAAAAATGCTTCGAGACTCGCGATTTGGATGCAACCGACACAGCACTTATCTGAGATACAGGGGTTGGACAAAAATATGGAAACACCTTTAAAAAAACATGTTTCTTTGCTTAATATGGTGTAGGAAACCCATTGGCATCCAAAACAGCTTGCAGTCTTCTCGGAATGGATAAATACAGTTCCTGTATGTTTGCCAAGGGAATATTATACAATTCTTCCTGCAAAACGGTGGCAAGTTCAGATAACGATGTTGGCGGTGGATAATGAGAACGCACTTTCTGTTCCAATGTAGACCACAAAGGTTCGATAATATTCAGGTCTGGTGACTGTGGTGGCCAGGGAAGATGGGACAACTCATCCTCGTGCTCAGAAAACTAGTCCTGGACAATGTGAGCTGTGTGAACAGAGGCTTTGTTGTCTTGGAAGACACCATCACCATCGGGGAACAAAGTTTGTACCATGGGATGAACTTGATCGGCCAAAATGTTCACATAAGTCTTGGCAGTCATGTGCCCTGACACAGTTATCATGGGGCTAGCAGAGAACCACGATATGGCTGCCCAAACCATAACAGAACCCCCGCCATGTTTCACTCTTGGCAACAAGCAGTCTGTATTATAGGCTTGAGATGGCGTTCTCCAGACGTAAACTCGGCCAGAAGTAGGAAACAATGTGAAAGAAGACTCGTCAGACCATATTACTCGCTTCCACTGCTCTATAGTCCAGGCTTTATGACTTAAACACCACCTTTTCCTGTTACGGGCATTAGCATCACTGATGAGTGGCTTCTCAATTGCAGCACGGCCAGCAATTCCCTGTTTATGAAGCTCCCTTCTAATTGTTTTGGTACTCGCAGGGTTCGGTAACACAACATTCATTTCAGCAGTAACTTTTGCAGCTGTGGTCTTCTTATTTTTCGTCACAATTGCCCTTAATGATCGTCTGTCACGATCACTGAGGACACACTTTCATCCGCGCTGTGATTTAGCAGATGATGTTTTTCGGCTTTTCAAATATGCGGAATAAATCTTCGATACAGTACCTCTTGAAACACTAAACACCTCGGCTACCTTGCTTACGGAAGCACCTACCATACGTGCTCCAACAATTTGCCCACGTTCGAAGTCTGTTAACTCTGACATAATGCAATGACAACCTCACATAACAGTACTCCGACAACAACTGAACTGTTTAGCACATTAACGAAGTTGTATAGGTGGCGTCAGTAGTCAAAAAATGCCAGCACCACCTACATATTTCATTAAAATCAATCTTTCTTTTCAAACATGCATTTCACAAGGTGTTTCCATATTTTTGTCCATCCACTGTATGTTTGGTCAATCTGGCAGAAAAGCCCGAATGAATTTTCCACCACAGAATTTCTAGGGTTCACCCGTTTACTTCTTGGGCTCAAGTATCATTGAGCTGTTATTTACAACTTTCCATCAAGGTATTTGTTTGTTATTGGCCTCAAAGTGGTATTTAGCTATATTAGGTGAAGTGGACCACCTGGTAGCACTTCCAAACAATATGACTCCCAGAAAACTGTATATAAAAGACACATAGATGCTATGACCTTCGCGGTATGACCTCGGTTGCAGATGTAACGTCCAAAACGCTTCAAGTCAGTTCGTAGCCCTCCTAGCTCTTTTTGAAATTACTTTTGCCATGCCCAGCCTCAGCAGGGAAACGATAAGTGGGGTGTTGAATTAACTTTTTAATGAATGTGAAGAATTTTGATCAAGAAGAATGTTGGTTTTATGTAACAGAAATATGATCAAATGCGAAAGGGATTCGTTCTATATCTCTGTCAAAGCAATCCGCTTAGTAATCGATTTATGTTCGATGATCTTAAATTTGTAATTATTGCACGTTAGTGCATTTTATTTTAAAAACGTGAATTCAATAAATCGATTCTGTATAACTTTGTCCATTTTTCACGCAGAATTAGAATATATAATTTATTTAATTTTTCGCTGGGGGCATTACGATCATTTTTGTTCCATTGGATAATTTAATTTTACTGACTCAAAGAAATTGAAGGACCACTTTGAACTCTGTACAGTTAGTAATTCATGCCAAAAAAAAAAAAAAAAAAAAAAAAGGTTTTATAATTTGATATAGTGTACGATTGTTATTTTCTAAGAAAGTGATCCATGTAACTTATATTATTTCCCAGATAAATAAAATGCTAGTAGAATAAAATGCGTTGCCAAAGTTTATGAGTTTCTATCTTATTAGTTAAAATGTTAAACACACGATTGCAAAACATAAATATTAATACGTCTTTAGTAACGAGTGCTTACAAAAGTATAAATAATGTATTATTAATATTATTATAAATAATGCATTTGTGTGGAGACGAGCTCTTATGTTTAACAAACAAGGACGTCGACTTAAATACTTGTACACTGAGGGGGGGGGAAAGAAAAGAAAAAAATTGGACAGTTCTATATCTCCCGTTCTATTGGGACAATTGACGAAATTCAAACTGCGTTTTTCATGTCTCAAAAGCACGACTTAGGATATATATTAGATTTATATATAGCATTGTTCTAACATAGATATTTTGACACAAAATGGGACTTTTTCAGAAATAATATATAAATGTTTTTCCAGATTTCGATTCTACGGTTCAAATTATGCCTAAATATTAAATTTTGTAAAATGTTGTGCGAAATTTACCGAGAAATTCACATATTTATTTTAACAAATTTTTTCAGCTTGTACCAAAAATAATTCACTTGGCGAACTTCTTAATACGTAGGTTGGGGCAAAAGTCATGGCAACTATTTTTTTTCTTGAAGATACCAGTCCGGTTGAAAAATGTTACATAAGCAGACGAAAGGGCAAGGTCTTAGCTACATGTGTGGACAATGAATAGCACTGAAATATCGTAACACACGAATTTATTACGGTAGTATACAGGGCAATATAGCCTTCACCGTGCAAAAGAATGATAACACAATACACACAAAGTTGACATGACAAACCTGGGCCTGAAGACCCTCACTGTAGTCTCCTGCTACTGTCACCACACGCTGCTAACGATGTAGGTGGGAGGCGGTGAATATCATCAGCCTCAGCATTTCCCGCACCATGTGTGAATCGGGTCATCTGTTGGCGCACAGCATTAGCAATGTCCTCTCGTGTTCCAAACCGCTTACCACGTATTGGTTCCTTAATCTCGGGTACGAGATCAAAGTCACAGGGCGAAAGGTCAGGAGAGTACGGCTGGTGCTCCAATTCTTCCCATCCCAAACGTCGGAGTAGCTGCCGTACACACTCTGCTTTATGTGGTCATGCATTGTCGTGCAGAATTATTGCACTGTCCACAAGATCCGGACGTTTATCCTGAACGCCACGTCGCACCAGGAAGTCCCTGTAGTACTGTGCGGTCACTGTTCTGCCATGAGGAACAAAGTAGTAAACAATGACACCCTTGACGTCATACGCGACGATCACCATAAATTTGACTGAGGAAGGATTCTGACGCTAGCTCATTACGCAATATCCTGTGGATGGTGCATTTCTCGATGCCACTTGCCTTCTCTAACTCCAGTAACGTCCATCGTCTGTCTTCATCCATGAGGTGCTCGATGACGGCAAGTGTCATGTCGGTCCGCACACACACCGGTCGTCCCGAACGTTGCTCATCACTGGTTTACACACGTCCTTGATGAAACTTTCCTACCCACCGTGCTACTGTACGATATGGTAGGGCATTATTCCCAAGGGCTTCTACTAATTCACTGTGACATTCCATCGCATTTCTTCCTCGAAGAACGGCTATTTTGATGTAAGCGTGCTGCTCAACACGGGTTACTTTTCATCTCACACGGACTCACCAACTGACTGATTTCAGAGCCCTCGCTACCACACAGCCAGCTATCACAGAGCCATCTGTTTTTCTGCATACAAACTATGCCTTCAGAACTTCCACACGACACACGACACATATACGTTTTGTGATCCGTTCACATATCTACAAGAAAAAAATAGTTGGCATGACTTTTGCCCCAACCCTCGTATATGGCAACCCATTTTTCTTTCCCATCCCTCTATTGTGCTGGAGCGGAAGAAAAGTCACACCGTTCCTATCTTTTTACATTGTGCATGAGCAGAAAAAAGTCACATCGTTCCTCCTTTCAAATAATTTTAACAAAGTGCCTAAACCACATTTGATGTTCTTATCGATTACAACAAATATGCCGAATTTCAAAACGCGCCAATATATAAATCCCCGGCAATCTTCGGAAATTTTGAATAAAATAGTATAATTTTTTGCAGGTATGCTTAGAAATACATCTGTTTTAAGATGATGGTGAAAAGTTTGTAGATTATAACTCAAAACTTTTCCGAAAAATTTATAAAAATTATTTAAAAATACAAATTTTAAAAATAAATCATAAAAAATGGGCGAATGTTATTTGAAATGAACCTAAATTTCGAAATGTGAAAGGAAGAATCATATAAGTTTAATAATAAAAAAAAGAGATATTAATAAATATATACCAAACTCAGTTAATATTGTGGAGCTAAAATTTTGAGAGCTAATTTTTTAAAAAGTATTCTCGCGATTTTTACAAAACTTGGCAGTTTGGCGTAATTTGAATGGTAGAATCGAAATATGAAAAAAAAAAATTGGTATGTTATTTCAAAAAAAGTCCGATTTTGTGTCAAAATGAGTATGTTAGAACAATGCTATATATAAATCTAATATATATATATCCAAAGTTGCGCTTTCGAAACATGAAAAACGCAAGTTGAATTTCGTCAATTGGTCTAGTAGACGCGGGAGATATATAGAACTGTCCAAGTTTTTTCTTTCGCAGTGTAGATTAACTGAATCTTTTATGCTTCTTTCAGCCTTTAGATAACTGTCCCTTGACTGCGAATCCAAAACAAGAAGATACTGATGTAGATGGACCTGATCGAAGAGGTGACGCTTGCGATAACTGTCCTAAAATACCGAATCCAGACCAGGCAGATTCAGATGGAGATGGTATAGGGGATGCTTGTGACCCAGACTCGGATCAGGATGGTGCGTAAACATATTCTTTAATGCATGGAACATTTCACAACTAATGGATCTTCGTATTTTGAGATCTATCATTCTACTTAAAGTTTAATGTTTTTAAATGCTTACATTTCAAAAGCAAATAAGCCCTTAAAAGGTTGATACATAAATTATGTTTTGTGTCTCAAAGACATTTTAAAATATGATAAAGGAGATAAATATTGAATTATAAATATGTAGTAGTATTTTAGGCCAATATGTTTAGATATTTTATTTATTTAAATGCACGCTCTTTCCGATTTTATTGCAAAAATTCACTTTTTACTAGATCTGATTCAAAAATTATTAATAAAATGTAATGAATCGTATATTTATTTATAACAATTATGTGTGATGAATTGCTCTAAATTCATATTGGTAAAACATCAATATTGGTATGTTATTATACATAAATTGTAATTTTTCCACGCTGACAGAACTGCTGGTATTTTTTATCATCAAAAAAAAATTACTAAGTGCGATTTGATGTCATTGTTATTGCTGAAATTATTTTTAATATTTAAGAAGATTGTAAACTTCCAAAAAATGCCACAAGGTCGCGACTTATGGGGGATGTGACATCACTTCCCAACAAAGTTCCGCCCACCAGCAGCCGATCGGTAAAGACGCTGAACACTGGCAGTTCGGTCCGAGGTTCGAATACCGCGAACGGGCTGGCTGCATGGGCGTTTTCGTGGTTTTCGCCATGTGTAACGTGTACACGAGCCAGTTTCCCTTATAAAGTCCTCCACGAAGTCATCCCTTCCTTTAGGCAGATAGCCCTCGTGTGCTTTGCCATAATTGAATTGAATTGAATTGAATAACCCCATCAAAGTTCTGGTAATTTCGTATGTTTTGCTGATAAGATGTGTGAGGTCTCGCATTGTCGTGTTAAACACGATTCCTCTGCGTTTTGCCAAAATTCTGGCCTTTTTCCCTTTCACTGCTTCGTTCAATTTCGTAAGTTGTTAGCAGTAAACAGCTGAGTTGGTCGTTCTGTGTGCTTGGAAGCAGCTCCAAATATACAACACATTTGTAATCCCACAAAATTGACAGAATGTGGTTTTTCTGATGCAATTTAGATTTCTATATGATTTGTGATGATTCATTATGTTTGGACAGTGCTCATTTTCGACTAATGTTATTCTAAACGATACATTCTTCATCACCAGTAATAATTCGTTTCAAAAAAGTTCTATTGCATTACGTTTGAAGTTTTGATTCCTTGTGTTAAGTGATTTTTTTTTTCATTTTATGCGGAACCCAAATATCGAACTCATTTTATGTGGTTTGCGATTGTTGTGCATGATACATTTAATTCTTTTGCAATTTTTACCACAGCTATATGACGATTTGGTCCAATTATGGTTTTCATTCTTCCATCAGCTTCAGAAGATCGGCTTCGTTGGTTGGATCGTTGGTGAACTTCTAGTGAAAAATCTCCAGAGCGAAAATTTTTAAACCAATTCTGACATAAGTTTTCTGTTAAGCAATCAATAACTTAAACTTCTCATATCTCTTTGTGAACCTCAGCCGCTTTCTTGCCTTTTTAAAAATAAAAAAGTGAAATATGTCGAAAATGTTTATTTTTCAAACCATGTTAGAACTGACAGTAAACTTATATTTTCCCCATCCTTTCTGCTTGCCTTCGTCATGTAATGGTAGCACACTCGGCGCGTATTCGAGAGGTCCAGGTTCGAGTCCCGGTGAAAGCATTGCTCATTTCTTCAGTTCCCTGCCTCAAAAAAACCTAATGGTTCTACAGTGGCGCCCGAACCAGAAGGTGTTGGAGGATGATTCTTCACCCTAGAATTAGGCGATTGGGTCTCCTAATCCCCAGTCGCCCTTTAAAAGGAGGAGTATATAAAATAATATCTCCCTCCTTTCTGCATGCCTTCGTAGTGTAACGGTAGCACACTCGACGCGTATTCGAGAGATCCAGGTTCGAGTACCAGAAGCAAGGTCATTGTTCATTTTTCACGCCTCCTTCGAAATATACTAATGACTGGTGTCCGCCGATAAAATCGCGGCAAAAGCATCGTGGACGAAAACGTCGCGGAGGAAACAACGCAAGGCGAAAACGTCGTGCTGCAAAACATCGTGGGAGAAAACATTGCAAAGAGAAAACATCGCAGTTCTAAAACATCTTGGTACAAAACATCATCGTAGCAAATAAAGCGGTTAAAAAACTTCGCAGTTTAAAAACTTCGTCGTCGAAAATATCGTGCTAAAGAATAAAGTATCTACAAATCATCGCATGACGATAACATCGCAGACATGCTTTTTTTCAGGTTTTAATAATTGTAAATCAATATTTCCATAATGATATGTGAGCGCAAGATGTAAAGAAGGATAATTTTTACTTTCACATTTTTTTATTAACTAGTAAATTGTTGCTGGAAAAGTAAGAAGGAAACTTAAGCAAAGAAAATTAAATGCTACTTATAGATTATACTTTTCATGAAAAATTACCAGTAAAAACTTTATAAAAATGATTTACTAATGGCCTTTGTTAGTTAACTATGTCGGTTTAAAATTCTATTAAGTGCTATAAGTTGCGTTAATTTTCTATGCTTAAGTTTCCTTTTTATTTTCTCACCAAAAATTTATTAAGTAATAAAAAATATGGAAGTAAAAATTATTCTTCTTTCCATCTTGCGCTCACAAATCATTATGGGAATATCCATTTACAGTTATTAAAGTCTGAAAAAATCATGTCTGCGATGTTATCGTCATGCGATGATTTGTAGATACTTTATTTTTCACCACGATATTTTCGATGATGATGGTTTTAAACTGCGAAGTTTTTGAACCGTTTTATTTTCGGCTACGATGTTTTTGTACCAGGATGTTTTAGAACTGCGATGTTTTCTCTTTGCGATGTTTTCTCCCACGATGTTTTGTAGCACGACGTTTTCGCCTTGCGTTGTTTTCTCCGCGTCGTTTTTCGTCCGCGATGTTTTTGCTGCGATGTTTTCGTCTGCGATGTTTTTGCTACGATGTTTTGGGGCCCACCAGCGGCCGAGCGGTAAAGTCGCTGAACACTGGTAGTTCGGTCCGAGGTTCGAATCCCGCGAACGGGCTGGCTGCATGGGTGTTTTCGTGGTTTTCCCCATGTGTAACGTGTATACGAGCCAGTTTCCCTTAGAAAGTCCTCCACGAAAGGCATCCCTCCCCTTAGGCAGATAGCCCTAGTGTGCTTTGCCGTAATTAAATACACACACACACACACACACGCTACGATGTTTTCGGCTGTAACCCTAATGAGTTTTTAAACTAACTTTTGTTAACAAAAATACATGGAATGTGTTTCTATAACACGTTAAAAGTGTCAGCTGCCAAATCCCAAAATAAAAAGAATTATGAGATTGGCAGAAGAATAACAAGACGAACATAGCACTATCTCTTTGTGCAAACCAAAATTACTTTCTTGCCTATCTAGTAGTTTAAGAGAGACTAATTCAAAGAAGAGAAACTGCAAGCATATTAATCACGCTTAGATTTTGGTAAATTTCGATGCAAGAGTAAAAATGTTTACCCACATAAAAGAGTAAAAGTGCGTTTTATGAATTTCAATTTCTTACGGAATTTTATTTAATTCTAAATAATCGAAGTGCAGTGATAGAATGTAGGAGCTAATGTATGTAAAAGATACAGAATTCATTTGAGATGCATTGAACTGTAATACTAACGCACATTAAAATAATTTATCAAAAAAGTTCACGTTAGCAAAGAGAATTCATCTTTGAAAATTTCAAAAAGATAAAAAAGGAATGAAAAGCATTAAATTAAATTATTATCAAAACCTTATTAATAAGATGTCTCAGCATGAATATGAATTGTATGAAGGTTAATTGAAATTTAGACAGTTGGATAATAGCCTTCGAAAATTTAATTAATCATTTCATGGAGTTTACATTCATTCATACTGTTGCCAATTCTAGTGAACGAAATCTAATTTGGCAGCATTCAGAATTCGCTACATTTCAAAGGAAATATTTTGTTCCTATTCCACGGGTAAGCGGATTATGAAACGCTGAAGCGTAATTCAAATTGTGGTCTTTCATTTTACATTTTATATTTTGAATTCTGGTAAAATGGGTTTGTATACGTTCAAATAAAACTGAAAGCTGAAATTTAAATTGAATTCTAAAGCAGATTTTTAGTTTGATTTTATTTGCTATTATGTATTAAAGCATAAGAAGCACCATACAGCTATTTCCTTAAATGTTTTTTACTTGAAGAATGCACGGTGAGCTAACAAACATGAATTTTTAAAATTGGGAAAAATTCCACTTTAGACTATTGATTATTTCAGTACTACAGAAGTGCTTTTTATGCATTTTCAGAGAAAATTAAGCAGACCTTCGTCCGAGGAGCAAAATATTCTGTAATCTAAACTGAATTGAGTAAAAATGTTTACCCACATAAAAGAGTAAAAGTGCGCTTTATGAATTTCAATTTCTTACGGAATTTTATTTAATTCTAAATAATCGAAGTGCAGTGATAGGATGTAGGAGCTAATGTATGTAAAAGATACAGAATTCATTTGAGATGCATCGAACTGTAATACTAACGCACATTAAAATAATTTATCAAAAAAGTTCACGTTAGCAAAGAGAATTCATCTTTGAAAATTTCAATCTGATACATGTGCAAACAAATAAACTGAAGAGGATATCGGAATTTATTGAATAAGAGAAAGGTTATAGCGTTATAGAGTCATTAGGTTAATTGGAAGCAGAAAAGATGAAAAATATGCAACCGCCTTCGCCGGGAATGGAACCACGGACCTCTGGAATACCAGCCCAGCGTGCTACCGTTACATCACGAAGGCATGCTAGGGTAGTGGGAGAAATACCTTATATACTCCCCTTTTTTTAAAGGGCGACTAGTGTTTTAGGGGACCTAGTCGCCAAATCCTGGGTGCGGAGAATCATCATCCAAAACCCGTTTAGTTCGGGCGCCATTTGTAGAGTCTTTAGGTTAATTGGAAGCAAAAAAGATGAAAAATATGCAACCGCCTTCGCCGGGAATCGAACCACGGACCTCTGGAATACCGGCCCAGCGTGCTACCGTTACACCACGAAGGCACGCTAGGGAAGTGGGAGAAATACTTTATAGCGTCATTAAGTTATTTTGAAACAGGAGACATGAAAGATGAGCAATGCCCTCGCCGGGGCTCAAACCCTGGACTTCTCGAATACGCTCCGAATATCCTAACAGTTACACCACGAAGGCATGCTGTAAAGAGGGAGAAAATACCATATATACTTCCCCTGGGGCGATTGGAGATTAGGGGACCCAGTCGCCAAATCCTGGTGGTGAAGAAATATCATATACCACCTTTTAGTTTGGGTGCCACTGTAGATTGATTAGGGTTTTGGGAAACAGGAGACATGAAAGATGATCAGTGCCTTCGACGGGACTCGAACCCTGTACCTCTCAAATACGCGCCAAGTGTGATAACCGTTACATCACGAAAGCATGCTGGAAGGAGGGAGAAAATACTTCATAAAGTAAAAAGGAAACAAACATTAAAATATTGCGAGATTAAGCTTTAAAACACTTTTAGAACAATAAGACTAGAACTGAAACTTTGTAACGTCGTGTTCTCTTTGCTAATGTATGCGAAGTTGAAGACTGTTCGGTGAATTATCACCAAGTCTTTTAAAGTATTACAGAGTCAGCAGAAGGGTGTAAAGAACCTCTTAATAATTCAAAAAAAGTCGTCACCAACTTGTGTTTACAAAAGCCAACGCTTTTGGCTTAAATCAAAAGGAAATGAGTAACTTCAAAATTGAAGTTTATCTTGCAAGTTGGCTCTTACTTAAGTAACAAGTTTAACGGTAAGAATAACTCAACGCCGTTAGCGACGTGGTCTTCAAGCAGAAAGAACACGCTCTGATTTCACCATCCAAAACCTTCCTTTAACTACTTCCTTCTTCTACCTAACTTTTATTTCGCTCATGCTGAAAATTTGCGTTTTATCAGGAAAACGAAGTGAGGTTTATATAAAAAGTACCTTAATTTAAAATAACGGGTTAGAAAATTAGACGATACACTACATATTTAAAAAAAAAAAAAACTCTTTTTATGAATTTCTATAGTCCAATATCATGCATTCTGTTTCACAAATCTGATTTCATACTTGTCAAACTTTCGTATCTATGGCGTAACTAAGAGACTTATCTATTACAATGCACCGCGCCGTATCTCTTATATATACGAGTAGAAAAGATGTATGAAAAGTCATCAGAATATCATTAAGTGAGTGTATTCTCCGTAATTGGATACTTACTTATCTCTTGAACGTTCCACAAAGCCGATTAATGAATTTTCGAAGGTTTTATTTTTAGATAAGAGACAGTCTGGGGCAAGGAAAAGAAAAAAAAATAATCACCTCTTTTAATAGTTTGCGCTTCACAATTTTTGCTGAAAAGTAAAATCACGGTCGAGATGCTGTATATAAAAAGAAAAACTTTTTCCTGAAGTCCTTTTTATTAAAGTTTTCATTACCTTGAAAGAAATTGTGACGCATTCTTAGGCCTCGGTGATTAGATTGGAGCAGTCTTCATGGATGAGGTTGTAACTCAATTAAAATTAGCATTCGCTGTTTTCAGTTTAATTGGTTCGTGGCTTGCGATCTTATTAAACGAGATGATTAACAGCGCATACTTTTATAAGTTCATGTTAAGCAAAAGCAGTATGAAGATTTTTATTATTATGTTGAATTATAAAATTAATAATGATCCGTTTAAATATTCAATGAGCCATTGGATAAATCTAGACAGCAGTATTACTTCTCGCGGCTTAGACTGCCAATGTTAAAGCTGGCTACATGTATCGTGTTTTTCGCAGTTTTCTTTATTCATAAGGGCATTCTGAGTTTCTATAAAACGAAAGCATATTCTTTTAATACAGAGATGAGTGGCTTTAGCACTCTACATTTTACTTACGTAGCATTCAATAATAAGAATTATTAGGGCCGCCTAACCGGGATATACTAGTATGTATAATTGTAATATGGTTTCAGCATTGTAAATATAATAACTGTCTTTGCGTACTACAGCCTGAGTAAAAACTTTAAGGCCAGTCAAAAGTTTTGAGAAAATGTAAACTGAAATAAAAGGGATTCAAATAATATTAATTATTAAAGTTCGTTGATAAGAAATAAATGCTATAAACATAATTTGTAAGTACATAATTATGAGAAACATGTGGTTATTTACATAGTGTTTCTGTCTGAGTAAAATCTTTAAGGCCACCAGTCATTTTTTAAAAATAAATATAATATAATCGTGTAATTACCATTGCAACTACTAGCTTGTGACAACGCTGCGATTTTCATATTTATCATACGTTTCTTCGAAGTATTGGTGATCTTTGTAAAGATGGCGAATGGTAAGAAGTTAATTGATCGTGAAAGAGGAGAGATCGAAGCTTTGTCTTCAACAGGAATGAGTAGTCGTGCTATTGCGATAAAGATAGGAAGATCAAAGTTTGAAGTCAACAATTTTTTGAAATTGGAAGACAATTATGGTAAAAAGAACACTGGGAGAAGACCTAAAGCTTTGTCCTCGCGTGATGAAAGAAGAGTTTGCCAACTTGTATCTACTGGAAAGTACTCAACCAGGAAACTGATTCAGACGACAGGTTTAAAAGTTTGTCAAAAAACGATTTATAACACAATTAGAAGGTCTGGAAGGTTCATTTATACAGCAAAATTGACTAAGCCTCAGTTACTGCAGAGACAAAAAATAGAGCGTTAGAACTTTGGCTAGAAAGTCATGACCTGGGGCAACCAGAGGATAGGAATTATTTTTTTCTGAAGAAAAAAAAAATGGAATTCGGATGGACCAGATGGCTGGAATTTCTACTGGCATGATATAAGAAATGAAAAAGAAATATTCTCCAAGCGCCAATTAGGTGGAGGGTCTGTCATGACTTGGGGCTGTTTTGCTTACATTGGTGTGAACTCAATTGCATTCGTTTCAGGTAGAATGAATTCACAAGGATACCAAAATGTCCTAACAAATCATCTTTTGCCAAATGCTGAATGTCTTGCTGGTTAAAATTGGAAATATTGTAGAGACATTATTTCGAAGCAGACAAGATGAAAAATATGCAACTGCCTTCGCCCGGGAATCGAACCACGGACCTCTGGAATACTGGCCCAGCGAGCTACCGTTACACCACGAAGACACGCTAGGGAAGTGGGAGAAATGCCTTATGTACTCCCCTTTTTAAAGGGGGACTAGGGTTTTAGGGAACCTAGTCGCCAAATCCTGGGTGCGGAGAATCATCATCCACAACCCTTTTAGTTCGGGCGCCACTTGTAGAGACATTACGTTACTTCGAAGCAGATAAGATGAAAAATATGCAACCGCCTTCGCCGGGAATCGAACCACGGACCTCTGGAATACTGGCCCAGCGTGCTACCACGAAGACACGCTAGGGAAGTCAGAGAAATACCTTATAATATTAGCAAGACAATGCATCGATCCATTCGAGTAACAGCACAAAAAAATTGGTTCTAAGTCAGCAATGTTGAAACTGTGAAATGGCCAGCTAGATCACCTGACCTCAACCCAATCGAGAACCTTTGGGGTGACTTAGCAAGAAGAGTTGATGCAAATGGGAGACATTTTACATCAACAACAGAGCTGAAATCTACTATCGAAGATGAATGGTAAAAAACCGACCCCATCCTTTGTCAAAAACTCGTTTCATCCATGAAAACAAGAATATTTGAAGTAATTCGAAGAAATGGCTCCTACACAACCTTCTAAGAATTTGTAATTTTTTTCTTATATGTTATTTTATATGTAGGCCTTAAAGGTTTTACTCAGGCTCAAATGTTCATCTGTGTGTTCTGTAATATTTTCTAATAATAAAATATTTGCAAATTAATTTTTCTACTTTTTTTACTTTTATTTAAGCTCAATAATTATCAATCAAATGGTATTTTAACTCCTTAGTTTAAACGTTTCCATTTTCTCAAAACTTATACTGGCCTTAAAGTTTTTACTCAGGCTTTATTATCATTCTAACTGCTGTAAGTGCAAAGTCATAAATGATCCATGTGAGAATAAGACGTATTGTATTAAAAGATTAGTGTAATATAACACGAGTAGCAAATAATATAATGTTAAATATTACGCTAAATGGAATCATATTATCGTATCTATAATTATGCTACATATTATAATACATACATGTCATAATATATGTACTAGTTATGAAAAATAATTGATTTTTACGGACGATTATGAACTAACATTGAATTATTGTGGTTATTTTACGTTTATATGCCATAATATAAATATATGATGTGGACTATTTATATTAGTATGGACTATTAAGGTCTATTATGTACTATTATGGACATTAACTGAACTGCATGAAGCTAGTACAACTGATATGGGAAATGGACAATGGATACTATATTAGAGAATGAGATTTATTAGTCTTGCGCAAAATTAACAATCGGACATTGAAAACTAACCACGATTAATAGACACTATCTATGCTTGAAATAAAAAATTACAAGTGCAATACTTATACAGCAATGGACATTTAATATTGATATCCAAGACTTGATATGTATTTACATTAATATGTAAAATTTAAATATTAGAATCGCGTAGCCCTCTAAGTGCAAAGATATAACACGACTACTAGTGACTACGTAAACACTCTAACTATGCAAACTTATTGAAATTTATCAATAAATGCACCGATCAGGCATCATTTCTGTTTGTATATTACTTAGGTTTAGAAGCCTGGTCGGTGGTGTAAGGTGTAAATTGGTTAGTGACTGTAATTGCCGCAACCAACAGGGTTCGAAATCCCGAGAAGGCGTGGATGTTTGCAAATGTATAGTGGCACTCAAAATATACGGCGAGCCAAACTTTCTCTTGAGAGGTTGGTTAGTGGTAGGGAAACAGGAGGGGGCAGACCCCTCTGATTCGTATTTTTGTATAATATAACATAAAATACTTGAAAGAGTCGAAGCTCTGCCGTAAAAATAAGGTTACGGGTGGGGCAAGTCTGTTTAACATTGAATGGATAGCTGTCTCGCTAAATTGGCGACTTATCGCCAAGTTGGCGATGGTCGATGGTTTCGCCAACTAAATTTTGCTCCAAAGTTGTCGAGAAATTGCCAAACGTTACAAAACTTGGCGACATTTTGGTTCAGTCCTTGTGCGCTTATAATTGGTTTTGTAATTGAATAAATGTAATTGATTCCTATATGTAACTGTAAACGTATCCGGCCCTCATATGCCTTCCACTATTTTCTAGAAGTGGTAAATATTAGAGATTTTTCGGCGACTGGGGGGGGGACTATATAAAACCATAGAGAGTGTCAGTTTCTCTCTTATTTAGGGCATACTTCGGGGTATTGAGATATCCGTAAGAACTTCACCTTTTAGATGCACTGTGCATTGCCTTGTGTTTAACGTTCTTATCAGTTTGGAGTTCAACTACTAACTGTGTTCTGGGATATTGAGAAGAGCTGCACGAATGCTTTTGTGGAAAGTTCTAGAACTGTGAAGTGTTTCTTTTGGTAAAAATAAATTTTATCAAGCTATCCTTGGTTTTATGCGGCCGTCATGTACACAGCAAAATGTTGTTATTAATGTTAATAAAACATTTAAGTTCCTGATAGCTAAATTTACAATTTGAAAATACTATAATAACACATTACGTTTAGTTGGACAAATACGTTAAATGTAAAATTGAAAATTTCATTTAACGTATTTGTCCAACTAAACGTACCAAGACGACGAGCTAAGTATTTTGTTATCCTTTAATAACACTTGGGATTTCAGAAAAAGATTCTAAAATGAACTTTTAAGTAAACATAAAATTTTCTAAATAAATTATATGTATTTTTGACTATCCACATTTTCAGGGTTTGGAGATCCGGATGACAACTGCCCTCGGGTCACGAATCCAGATCAGTTGGACAGCGACGGAGACGGGCTTGGCGATGTTTGTGATAACTGTCCTTTTGTCGCTAACCCAAGTCAAGTAAGTAATCAAAGTTATATGGGATTTTATAGGCAATGTAAATGATAGCATGATCATCATCCATTCCATCCTTCACGAACACCAAACATCCTTGTTGCAGCACGATTTCCATTTTCCTATTCTTGCCCCAAATTCTGTTCACCTTTTCTAAAAACCCTAGAATAACATTCTTGTGAACATCTGCATTGAATACAACCCACTCCTTTTGCAGAATTATTTACTCCCTCAAGCATTTCTCCCCAACCACGAATTGTTCCCCTTATCGCTTGTCAGTTCAGTACCTGGGAAAAATCTTCGAATGGATGGCTTCAAAATATAAGAGCATCGCACGTGTATCTTTGAAGATTCTTCGTAAATGAAAAGGTGGGCGTTATACGTAGGAATATACGGTATTTAGTTAATTTAAAATGTGAATAAAAATAAGAGCGAAAACTGCTATTTGTTTTTGGTTGTTTATATCTATTAAAATGAGACTTATTATTGCACACTTTTTTTAAAAAACTAGAAGATATATGCCTCTACAGTGCATAACAAAGTAATACTAGTAACAAAATATATGACGGATTATATATTTTATGCTTAAGGATAGGTAATTTATTACGGCAGTTTATTAACATGGCAGTCGATAATTTATTAAGTTTTTAAAATAAATTCTAAAAATATATTTGAATGAAAAATATTAATAAAATATGAAGGCAAAATTTCAAACATATGTCTCGAAGAAAGTGTTTTGCTTTGTTCGAAAATTCTCTAAGTAAAAAGCTACAGCTAAAAAAACCCACACAATTGTTTGTACAAATAAAAACTTGCGGCGAAAAAAACTAATATAATAAATTAAATTTGCTTTCTTCCGTCTTCTTATATTTTATTGATCGTAGAATGAATTTATCCAGCTAGTCCGGGAATGGTTGTCACTCTAGAATTTACTTAAGTTTTAAACAACATTTATTTTAGATTTTCTTAAAACGTTCCTTTTCCATTTAGATAGGTTTTTCCAAATAGTTCAATAGATTATGTTTACATACAAAATAAAGTAAACTAAAATGAAACAAATATTATAAATTTTACATTGCTAAGTTTATGAATTTTTATTCGTGCTTTGAATGAATTCAAGGACTATTATTTTCAACAGAGGGTGAAACGTGTGATTTAAATATGCGTGAATGGCTACTATGTTTTTACGTCAAAAACTAAGGTTTCTTATTTTTTCTGGAAGCTAAATCGAATCGAAAAATAGTAAAAATTTCCTTTAAGAGCTTAAACTCTTCTCTGGCTTGTTATAGATTTCTCTAGCTCTAGCTTCTCTAGCTATTTGATAGAAACTAGTTATTCATCATCTATGCCAAACCGAAATAGAGGTAACTAATTATGCTGAAACATAGATAAGACGAGCCAGGTTTAGTTGCTTGGAAAATAAAATTCGGTGAAGTATTTCTGAGGAAATATTATTCATGACTCAAGGGAGTATGAACTTTTAAGACGCTCATTCAGTATAGTATTCAGTGACTCTGACTGCCATACCGGAGGCCCCGGGTTCGAATATCGGAGAAGGCATGGATGTTTATAATTGGATACCGTCTGTGAAGCATGGGGACACTAAAATATGCTCTGAGCCAAAAGTACTCTCGAGAGGTAGCTGGTAGGGAAGAGAGGTGAAGACCGTTGGAACCGCCCGGCCCGTGGTACACTCCCTCAAAATTGGGGGGGGGAACTTAGCTAAAGTCATGCTGTCACCTAGTACTCAAATATGGTATTCAAGACTCATGCCAACAATAGGCGCATTTGACCCCATGCTGCGATGAATGTCGTAGGTATGTGCTGACCGTTGTCGGGCAATTGAGATAGGTAACAACAACAAGAGCATACTATCCAGCACACTGTATAGCTATTACATATTGTTGCGTTTTTCTTTTCTGACACCAGTTGTTACGTTATTATCTTCCTTCACGTTCATACGGGGTTTGTATGGATTTGGAGTGAATGCTGACGACACTACTTGATGAAATATCGAAACACACTTTATTTAGCCAATATTAATCAGGACAGCTCCGAAGTCACTTTTTACAGTTGTCGAAGATCTACTATAAACACACTGACACAATCAGCGACACAGCGTTCACACTATCAGGCTATAACGATAGAAACAGCTTCACTGCAAAGCACCAGAGTACAGCTCCCGACTCTGCTCGGTCGATCTCGGAACTCCACGTACTCTCGAGACTCTCCACGCTACAAATCGCGATGCATTCGACGACACGCAGAGCACAGCTCCCGACTCTTCGGTTCAGTCGTTCCCGGAGCTCAAACCGCTCCCTCGACGATGCACAAACCGCGATACACTACGAGATCTTTCGGTGCGTTCGATGACCCACTCGGCACTCGCTGCCCGGCTGTCAACTCAATCGACTCCGCAGAGATTGACTCGCTAGACGAGACACCAACTCGATACTATCTCGCACTCTATGCGAGGCACACACACTCACTGACTGCGGATTAGTAGGGCTTATATAGCTTTCGGCTTGTGTTCGAGAACATTCTGGGCTAAACCGGTAAGAATTCGTTCCAGAAGGTTCTCCATCCGTCCATGGTATATCGCCAATTTTGTCGCCAAATGGGCGATTCCTCGCCAAATGTGGCAACCCTGCCTTACCTTGCCGTTTTATGGCAACCCTAAAACTGCTTTGCGGGAAAGCTATCTTACCGCACCTGTACATTTCGCAACAATATTTTGTATTACGATTATTTTACTTCTTTGCAATGTTTAACACAGGTAAAGCATGCGGGGACTCTCTGCCTTTGTCCCAACCCAGGCGTGGGGCCGGGTAATCTGGGGTGCTATCCCAATTAATGGTTGGGAGCGTACAGACAGATTTGTATGTCATGTAACCCTTTCTAACATTCAGAGTGAAGCAAATATTCACGCATTAAACTCGTATGTTACTGAAGTCGGAAAGTTCCCTTGTGTTTCTCGATCAGCGTACTTTCAAATATGAAAGCCGTATCGCCTTGAAGCCAGCAACTTCTCAAATATATCTCTATTAGCATACTGACGAGCATTAAAGCTGTATCGCATTGAAGCCTTCTCGAGCATTTCCCTACAATCAACCTCGCAAGCATTAAAAGCCTCTGAAGAATGCAAAATGTAATATGTAACAGCGCATCCTAAAACCAGTTTGAAGGCATCCCCAAAGCGCAACCTGTTTTTCTCTGAGATCCCAGATATGGCTCGGTACGGACTGTTTAGTCAATGAAAAGCAAACCAGGACATATATCCACCACTACGAGTCACAAAAGACTATTCGGTGTTATCCGCCAACTCTAAGACTTCTATCTCACTCAATACAGTGATTCAAAGTGATTATTTTCAGATTATCATTATGCTTATTTGAATTCAAATTTCTAATTCCATTTCTGAAATTTTCTTCTTGGCATTTCTTTACCTAGTATTCTTCTACTGCTTTTAGTGGTCCTACTTTCCTTGAATTTTCTTTTCTAATATTGTTGATGAGTTTTAAAATGTATAGAGGTATTCCATATACCCTTTTTTCATCACTGAATTTCGTTATTTAAAAGTTTGGGTTTCTCTATTCAACAATGCAATCTGCTTCTAAGGTCTCTTGTCTTAAATTTTCTTTTTTCTGTATCAACCGCTGCTACATATATTTTCAACTTTCATTACACTGATGGCTTTGATTTTATTATTCGGCAACTGTTCCACAGAAAAAAGCCAATCAAGACCTCTGAATTATTTTTACTGTTTCACAAATTCTTCAGCAGAGTATCTTCTTGACAAAATATCCGTAGAATTATGAAATCCTTTACAATGCTTTCAGTTTTCTGGATTTGGTAAATATTGTATTTCCCTGGTCCTGTTATTTGCAAATTAAGTATTATCTTTTATCTAGCATAACGCTACAGAAGAATCAGTCCATTGAATGTAATTGTTACCAAAAGCAACGTTAACAGCTGTCAAGGATTATTTGACTACTCGCTACTCGATTTGAATTATAGACTTAAGACAGTGAGACCGTTGCAAACGAAAAAGTCTTAGAAATGTTCCGTTTCGGTCATTTGTCTTTCAGTTTGATATGCTTCATATGAGAAAGCTAACTATTGGAGACTGCTAGAATTAAGATTTTAAGATGACAAGATGGCCAAATTTCTGCGATCCTTTTCCTTTCTTGGATGTCCTTATCCAGCTGAATTGTTACATGCAACACTTTGCTGGAATTTTTGGAAGGAAAGATAAGGGTCTCTTCTAGGACGCATCAAAAGCTACCAGACAGGCAACAGTAAGAACACCTTTATACACCAACCTCGACTATTGCTGGGTACCATATTTTAGACCAAATTGCGATCATTTACTAAATCAAGAAAATGCACAATCAGTCATTGATAGAGAAATAGCATGAACGGAAATTGTTTTAACTACTGTAAGATTTTCACTAGTGTAATTCTCAGTTACTGCAGAAAGTGGCGAATCTTAAGAACTAGTTAGCGAATAATCGCTTAAGTTTGTGTGACAAGAAACAACAAGGTGGAAGGGTAACTAACCCTTTATTATTCCAATAAAATTTAACAAAACTCCGTCTTGGAATGTACAATCAAAGCCGACAGTTGGGCTTGAACTGAAGAGAATAAGAATTAAACTAAAACTAAAATTAACTGAAAAAATATATCCGAAGCTATCAGGTTTCTAATGCAGTTGGCCCCTTAAACACCAGATGAATGCAAAGCTATCAAGGGCCTGAGTACGGCCGAGCGTAATAACAGCTTTGAGAGAGAGAGTGGCCAAAAGGCAGACGCGTGTAAATCAGAAACTCTGATTCTCTCTGACTTTGCGGTTTATATATAGCTCCTCCTCATTAAGTATTCAGAAAGATTCCAAAACTACTTACTGGCCGGAAGTAGTAGTTAAGAATTTGACAGGAAAGGAACTTAAAATTTAACTGTTAATAAAATTAACATAATCCTTACACTACCATTAATGATCTAAGAATTTAAGGCACTTGGAGAAAGTTATCTCTTGTGTTTAATTTCATCACAATAATTCCAAGGAAAAAGCCGATTATTACTTCTGGCTCTGAAGTTGTAAGCAGAAGTCTTCTTTGTGAAGTTTATTGAAGATTTTATTATCACACGATTTTATCGCACCGCTGAATTTAATTCTTGAACAAATTATTTCAGAGATTATGCTCGCTGGTTTAAAATGCTTTTTTATCATGTGTATTAAACTAATCAAATTTGTTTTATATCCTTTTATTAACTCTTTGAGGGGCAGGAAGAGGTAATTAACTTTTTCAGCAAAACTCTTGTTTTATTTACTATATCAGGTGTTACAATGAAATAACTTGCGACAATTACACATATTTTATCCAAGACGCCTGAAAAAAAAATGACCACTTCTGGTGGATAGTGTCCGTGACCACCGCCCACACAACACATCCCTACAAATCAGTCTCTATGGTACTCATGGAAACAGGTTTTCTTTCAAGCAGAGTGCAACTTTGCATGTGCTGCATTCCCACACTGTTCTTACAGGCTTTTTCTTGGTGCTGATGCTTATTTTCTTGAAGACGAATTGTTGCATCAACTACTGGCTTATGTTTCTGGATTGGTTTATGTTTCTTCATTGCCATCTAAAGAGCTACAAGGGAACTTCAGAAACGGTCTTGAAAACCATTTGCACAAGCACCGCCCTTCAAAGAGTTAAAGCGACATAAAAAGACATTATCACCTGCATAGGATCAACACTGGCGTTGGATGGAATCTTATTTTTGAGCCAATTAGGAAACATTCTGCGCTGGTAGAGAGGCTTTCAATCATACACTCTCCTCATATTACTATCGCCTTATTTGCCGACGATACCGCTATCGTATCTCAAGCTTCAACCATCAATACTATACAAATTTTTCTACAAAACTATTTGGAGCTTCTTGGAACTAGATGACGCTGTGGAGAATTGCCATTAACGCTGACAAAACCAAAGCCATTATTTTCAGAAAAGGGCAAACAAACTTCCTTCCGCCTAATCCTATCTTCTTTGACGACGAAATTCAGTAGACGGATCAAGTGAAGTATCTCGGAGTCACACTTGACAAAAAACTCACTTTTCGGCAACATTTACACGAAACTGTCAGGAAATTCAATATCTCAATAGCTACTATGCGTCCTCTCCTCGGCAGACATAGCAATATGACTATCAACAATAAGCTTACTTTATACAAGTCCCTCCTTAGACCTACTTTACTTTACGCCAGTCCGGTATGGGGACACGCCGCTAAAACTCACATAAAAAAGATCCAAGTTATTCAAAATAAAACCCTTCGTGAAATTATTAATGCACCCTGGTTCATCCCAAATTCATATATTCACAGACATCTTCAAATTGATGCTATACAAAATTATATCAAAAACTTGCAACACATTTTTTCCTTTCTGTACTATTACATCCAAACAGCTGTATCAGCTCTTTACGATGCTCACCTTTTCCTAGAGCAAAACACAAATATCCGAAGGATATTTCGGATATTTTTACTTAACATTTTGTTAATTATTTGAAGTACCTACTACCTTACTGATCCAGCATTTTTTCACATTGCTGGTCTATTTTCATTCATTTCATCTTTCTTCGCCGACTGATGGCAGCTAAGCGAAATATCCCATTCTACCATCTTGATTCTTCATATTTTCCTTTTGTTCCAGATATTCCTTTATTTGATGCCGAGTAAAAGCGCGCTGTCATTCTCTTTCCATTCGACACAAGTCAAGTCTATATCCTGTGCCACATTCCCGCTAAAAATAGGAAGAAATATTCCTCCTTTCCTATTTTCAACAAGAACCCCATGATGTTCTTATTGAAACTAAGGATTGGACTATATATAAAATTCTGTCACCACAGCTGTTGAAGGCTCAAAACCAACCACAGGAGTTTGGGGTTCTTGATTTTTCATGATGCATTTCCGGTTACCTGCGGGGACTTAGGAATAAGTGCAAAGCACTATCCTTTATTTCAGTTTTTAATTGTGTATAGTTTACAGTTCGAGTTCGATTCTAGAAACAATGTTTAATTTTTAACCCAATATTTAGCACAAGGTACCGAAATTTGATGGTAATATCAGTTCTTTTATTCTCTTTCTTAATTTAAAATGCTTTCGTTCCTTCATAACACCACACAGAAATTACCATATTTCATTCAACATCCGTGTAGCAAGGATATGTGCGAATAATTACATGTGTGGAATTTAGAACGTCGGTAAAAAGGAAACGAGAGAAAAGAGAATGAGATAATATGAGGTACTCCATTAAGTAAGAAGAAGAAAAGACTTAAACAAAGCTTTTGAAACTGAAATGCTTTTTGAATTGAGTTTTAATTTTATTCAGCAGTAAAATTTGGTTTCATGAGTTAGTAATAGTAAATATTACTTTTAGTTAGAGAGATAAGGAAATATTATTGCATAATTGTTAATTTTTTCAGTTTCTTATGTTTATAGTTATTTTCAAATTTTTTAAAGCTAAAATCATTGTTGAAACGCTAGCCAGCAATTCAAAGTTTTCCGATTGAGAGTCTTCTTATTATTATAACTTATATTTGGAGTTATATATATATATTCTTATTATTATTAACTTATATTTGGAAATATAAGTTCTCGTAATTTGAAAAGCAATATGCTGGGTATACGATAAATTAAGATATCGTAAATGCTCATTCGCTTAAAATATTACGAGAAATACGCATTTTATATGATATAAAATTATTGTCATCATTATTATTGTTGTTATAATAATTACTATTAGCTCAAAAGGGACTTTAATCCTGAATGGGATATTACTCTTGAAACGGCATTTTGGATCGAAACACTTAAATTCCTTGTATCACTTTCCAAATTATTGCTACCGAAAACCTATTGCCCTGTACTATGTTTAAAAAAATAAGTAATGAAATATCTGCATGAATGTATGTATGTTTCTCGCACTGTGAAAAAACAACGGTACCTAGACCTATTAAATTTTGAATAACGTAATTCAAGACAAGAATAAGCAAGTGGCGCCATCTGTTGGTGAAACCAGAACTAAAACACAATTTCTTTAAAGCGGAAGGCACCGATGGATTGGAATTAGGATCGTTACGTGATATTTAACAAATAAAGTAAACACACACAATGTTAATAATAAAAAGACAAAACAAGTTTTGTAAAACTGTCTTAGTAAGAAAAACTGAACATTGATAGGAAAAACTCAAAAAAGATTGGGGAAAAAAAAAAAAAAAAACAGAAAAATGCATACCAGCACGTAACGCAGCATCGCGAATTCTAAACATACACTTCTATGCTGCTGTTAAAATTTTTGTAATTTTTCTGTTGAACTGCATATGGCGTAAGTGCGAAGGAAATCATGTTTAATAATAAAGCTAAAAGGACAAAAAAGAATAGTTTAGTAGGAGTGAGTGTAACAGCAATTTGGTTGATTGCCAGCTCAGCGAAAGCGTAAGGAACCTTAACAAACCCTTTTGGGTGATTGTTAAAATCTGAAACCTTTCAATTTTTTTTTTTATAATTTTTATTCTTAGATTTTTCTATTGTTGTTTTTATAATTATTGTTATAATTATTACATAGATTATTATTACTGTCACTTTAACGACTACTACTATGCAATAGTTCTTAATTTACTGTTTAAATTATTTACGCCGCTACGCCCGCAGACAGATTTTTTGGTTTAACGTAACACTGATATTCGAATTTGTAAAAATCAGTGCCTATTAGCAGCATTTCCTTACTTTTATTCCTAAAATTTAAATTAGAACAAGGAAAACACGATGCATTTGATACACGTGACTTACATACTTTCAGAAAATGCAATTACTGCATGATTTTATTCATTAAAACAATGCATTGCTTAGAAAAATAACTTTACAGTAATTTGTCACTTTCCAGTTCACGTGTGCTCTGTTTAGGAGCAGATAATGAAAAGACTGAAAAGAGCAATAACTTGAGATAGAGCGAAGTCACCCTTTCTTCGAGAAAAAGAACGTCAATTTTTTACTGTTTCCGATATTTGTGTATTCCCACGTGACTTGTGTGGGACTTAAAGGATAAACAAAGAGAGGCAAGGGAAGCGTTTCAAAAATCTTTTGAAGGGTACAGTTTTCCGAGATAAGAGTTTTCTCTTCTAAACAAAACATCTTTTTTAAATTTAGGGCATTTGAGCTTAATTTTAGGAGTAGTTTTTAAGTTGAACTTGTTACGCAAATTCTCTTTCTTAATAAAACAAATAAGATTCTTTAAATGAAAAGCTTGAAATGGCCATGCTTTTATTTTTCTTAAGAATACGAAAATAGTTAAATGTGTAAAGCCAAGCTACTGTTTTCGGTAATATGCCAACCTCAGTTATTTAACATTTTCTTATTTCATCTGCAGTTACAGTTAGTGTTAGGAAAATTAGGTTAAGATGACGTGTATATATAAGGGCCGGTGGCACAGTGGCTAGCGCATAGCGCAGCAGCACCACAGGTCCGGGGCTCGATTCCCGGGCTAGGCAAGGTCGACTCAACCTTTCATACCTTGATTTCCATCACTTGGATCGATAAAATGAGTACCAAGTTCACTTGGGGACTAAACACTGTGGATCCTGCCGCAAGTTGACCACTTGTTCAGGGCATATGCTTACGCACCCCGGGGCACACGGTCAAGAAAGCAGTTTTCGGGCACTGCAGTCCTTAGGACTTTTACGCCACTGAGTTTTTTTTTAGTTTTTGACGTGTATATGTTACGGTGAAACACCGAAAACTGGAGAATGTCGACTTTCACTTGTAAATGTCAAGATTCACATAGTCGCTTGGTGTATGTCCGAAATATTTTCCAAATACTCTTATTTCTAACTTACACCGGTGAATGTCGACATTCACCATGTAATAATGGTGAATGTTGGACATATAAGAATATTATATTTCCTTCTCCGTAATTCATTCGCGAAAAAACGCACTTGAGACTCAGAATAAGAACTTCAGAATATAAGAACTTAAAACACACAGTACATTGAAAATGAGAAAGGAAAATAAAAGAAGTTATAAACTTACCAAATTATGTGATCCAAATCTTATTTATTGCAACAACTTAAACTATTATGACACTTTGAATTGCACAAGAGGCCCTTGCTTTTACAACTGCATTTATTTGTGTAACACTTCCTTTTGGAATGGCATCGTGTACATATACTCCTCTCTTTTCGACCTACACCAGAGCATATCTGTGACTGTCGACATACACCGGTGAGGGTCCGAATGTACAAGAATGTAAAGAAATATTCGATCTTTCACCGACGTATTTGGTGAATGTTGACATTCTCCGGTGAAAGTCGACATTCTCCAAATATCGGTGTTTCACCGTAACATATATAAACCGAATGATAGATAAAAGTGTAGTTTAATTAGTGTAGTTTAATTTTAGTTTAATAAATAGTTAAAAGTGTTCAAGAGTCTGCTAAAAGCATTTAAGCTCTATACTATGTTATTTAAGCATTTATATTAGACGTAGATTTAATACAGAATCATAGTAACTTCGTGTAATAAATTTGAAATGATATCTAATCATTGCAATATATATGGAGTTTCACAAAAGCAGACATCATTTGACTTTATTAATTTAATAATAAAGAATAAATGGTTCAACCAATTTCAGTTATATTAGAAGCTTTGAGTAAACTTTCGTCTAGCCCGCCGTATTGCGTAAGAGAAGTTAAATATTAATGCTTTCGTTTCAATAGTAAACTGATTCAAAAGGAAAGTAAATGTTGTTAGTGTACACTATATTTGAATAAAAATTTAATTAATTAATAAAAATGAAAATAATCAATATGTTAAAAATTTTTTTTTCTCATAATCAATGAGAAAATTAGCTGAAATGATTTCTTGATGCAAATCTTACGCATTATTTCGTAAAATTCGAAGAAAACGCTGAAAAAATAGACTAGATAGGATACGAACCGGAAATATATTGTTATGAATTTTGTACATACATAGATGATTTTAGTGCAATTATTGATGCATTTTTCTGTAAAATGTAATATGAAAATCTAGATAGACGAGTTATGCTGGAAAATTAAGAATATAGAGGCAAGTCTTTTTAACATTGAGTAAATGGGTATCTCGGTAATATGGCGGGATATCGCCAAGTTGGCATCGGTATTGGCGACTAATCTTTGTCGCCAAATTTTGCGAGAAATCGCCCAAAGTCATCAAATTTGGCGGACATTTGGCGACATTTTGATCTGGTCCTGTGTCACCGAAATAGGTACACGGACTTATAGGTACACAGACTTCAATATACCTAGAGATAAAAATATTCATACTTGAATGAATTTAATTGATGACTAAATTAGCTGTAACTAAAATTCGGCCTGATATTGCCTTTCAGTAATTTGGAGAAGCAGAAATTATTAGAAATATCTTGACGGCCCAGTTTTAAGGCCTGATAGAGGATCTGCTTTCATTTGTTTTTGTTGCGAGCTGTTACTTCAGAGCGATTTCAGAGTATTGAAAACTTCGCCTTTTAGATGCAGTTTGCTTGTGTTCTGTTTAATATTCTTAGCAGTTTAACTATCGATTATGCACTGAAATACTGTGAACGTATTTCTGTGGAAAATTCCAGAATTCTGAAGTTTTTTTTTATTCGTAGTCCAAAGGGACAATTTGCCCTGAAGGATTATTAAAACCCTCTCAGCGTTAAGGCCGGAAAATTCCATACAGAAGGTTGCCTTCCACATTCATTATACATGAAAATTTCTGCTATCTTTTAATGTATCTGATTTCAGTTTGGATGTATATTGGAAGAAAAGGAATCAAGGTACAAAATGAAAGAGTCATTTTTTAATTAAAATCAAGAAAATATCACTTATTTATGACATTTTGAGGAACTTTGAAATTTCAAGGCTAAACCCGTAACGCTCAGAGGGTTAATTTCGTTTTGGCATCTTGCATTGAAAACTTTAAAAGGCTGTATCACTTTTCAAATCGTTGCCACCATATATTATCGCCCTGTCTTATATTTAAAGAAATTAAATAATGAAGAATCTGCATAAATGTATGTATGTTTCTCGCATTGTGATTAAACAACGGTACCTAGAGCCATAAAAATTTGAATAACGTTATCTTCCACAGAAGATGGGCATGTGGCAGCCCTAACTTGAGTTTGAAATTTGTTTTATTATGAATTTCAGATTTTGTAACATTTCAGCGAATTTTTGATTAAAAAATCTAAACGATTTCAAAGCGAGCTATGGCAACAACGTACGAAAAAAAAAAAAACTTTTTTTATCTCCAGCGCAAGAGACTCTGTATCGTAATTTCTAAAGATATGCTCATTTTAAAATTATTTTGCGATATTGCTGTTGAATTGAATTTTATGGTTTAAGTGCGAAGAACGTGATATTTAATAAATAAATGTGCCACACAAAATGTAAAAAAAAAAAAAAAAAACCTTTGGACGTAATTTAAAATCTGAAACCTTTCAGATTTTTCTTTTCTTTTTTCCTGTCTTTTTTTCCTTTTCTTTTTTCTTTTTAAGACCATAAATTTTCTCAACTTCATTGGGCTTGTGCGCATTCAATTTATTACAAACCCGTAACGCACGCAACACATTTTCGCCCCCTCAAGGACTGCAAGTCCCGGGCATATTGTATACTATAGAAACTACTACCAAAATCTCCATCTTTAATGAAAAAGATAAGCAAAAAGCAAGATATTTTGGTAAAAAGAGGACTAAAAAAAGGCCTAACTCCAAACAAATAAACAAAAATTTGGGGGAAAAAGTGTTTGACTAAAAATTAGCAATCGAACCATGAAGAATTTCACGGGCATAGAACCCTCAAAAGAAATTGATGATATTACTATTACTAATTAGCCAAGAAGAGCTTGTAGAGACATTAGGTATTTATTGGAAGCAAGAGAGATTGAAAAATTAGCAACGCCTTCGCCGGGAATCGAACCACGTCCCTCTGGAATACCAGCCCAGCGTGCAGAACCACTACACCACGAAGTCACGCTAGGAAAGTGGGAGAAATACCTTATATACCTTTTTAAAGGGAGACTGGGGTTTTCAGGGGACCCAATCGCCAAATCCTGGGTGTGGAGAAACCTCATCCAACATCCTTTTAGTTCGGGCGCCACTGTAGAAACATTAGGTATTTTTTGGAAGCAAGAAAGATTCCATTCCATTCCATTGACGGCAGACGCGAGCACTGTACCTTTACCATAGGGTGAATCAGTTCCGCACCGCGCCCCCCAAGATCTAGAGCAGCCAAAGAGGCCACACGAGAGCCGCGTACTGAAAGACCAAGCCCAACGCCGGATCCACCCAGGGCAGTTCAACGAACCAAAGGCCCATAGGGGACCCACACCCCGTTGCCCAGGCGTCAGATTTATTAAAGAAATATTTACATGGCCAAACAAGGGCATAGAGAGATACAATTGAGTAAAGTACATTAATAATATATCAAGGATTGTACAAATTTAACAATAAGAGGTAAAGATTACAAGATTACAAGATAAAGCAAGTTACACGAAAATGAGTACAGAACGCTGAAGGCGTGTTATAAGTTAAGGGCATCACGATAAATTTAGTATATGAGAGGTAATACAATTCAGCAACGCCTTCGCCGGGAATCGAACCACTGCCCTCTGGAATACCGGCCCAGTGTGCAGAACCACTACACCGCGAAGGCACGCTAGGAAAGTCCGAGAAATACCTTATAAGGTATTAGTTTCGAAATATGTTGTTTCGTTTTGTAAGGTTCTTATGTTAAATATCTAATTATTGTAATTTTGATCTTTACTTTAACTTCTTCTTTCCGCATTCCTCAACAAATTGAAAATTAGCTTTTAGCGAACTGAACCACTTAAATGGTAGCTCAACGAAATGAGTTTCACTCTGCAGTGGTAAGCAGTTACAGTAAGAACTCGTCTGAATCATTTTGTCGTCTGGCTTCAAAAATAGTTGGATTCCCTGCCTGACAATGTATTTCCCATCCCTGCCAGTAGGGTGCTTGTTGCGTTAAATCGCAATCTTGCGCTGTCGACACCCAAATAACTTCAATTTCAACAGCAAGCATCCGAAAAAGAGAGAAGCAGTTTTCTTTTCCAGCAGAACTTCTTGAAATTGAATATTCCTGCCTTACCTCTTCTGTAGTGTTGAACGTAACATGGTGCATTTGCTTTCATGCGGGGGGGGGGAATATGCTTTGCAGTAAAAACAGGAGGTATTTAATTCTACCATTTGGGCTAATCATACACTGAAGTGACAAAAGTCATGGGATACCTCCTAATATTTTGTCGGTCCTCCTTTTGCCCGGCGAAGTGCAGCAACTCGACGTGGCATGGACTCAACAAGTCGTTGGAAGTCTCCTGCAGGAATATTGAGCCATGCTGCCTCTATAGACGTCCATAATTGTGAAAGTGTTGACGGTGCAGGGTTTTGGGCACGAACTGACTTCTCGATGATGTCCCATAAATATTCGATGGGATTCATGTCGGGCGATCTAGGTGGCCAGATCATTCGCTGGAATTGTTCAAAGTGTTCTTCTAACCAATCGCGAACAATTGTGGCCCGGTGACATGGCGCATTGTCATCCATAAAAATCCCATCGTTGTTTGAGTACGGGAAGTCCATGAATGGCTGTAAGTGATCTCCAAGTAGCTGAAGGTATCCATTTCCAGTCAATGATCGGTTCAGTTGCACCAGAGGACCGAGTCTATGCCATGTAAAAACAGCCCAGACCATTATGGAACCACCACCAGCTTGAACCGTGCCTTGTTGACAACTTGGGTCCATGGCTTCGTGGGGTCTGCGCCACACTCGAACCCTACCATCAGCTCTTACCAACTGAAATCGTGACTCATATGACCAAGCCACGGTTTTCCATTCGTTTAGGGACCAACCGATATGCTCACGAGCCCACGAGAGTCGCTGCAGGCGATGTCATGCTGTCAGTAAAGGCACTCGAGTCGGTCTTCTGCTGGCATAGCCCAAGGAAGACAAATTTCGCCGCACTGTCCTATCGGACACGTCCCTCGTACATCCCACATTTATATCTGCGGTTATTTGACGCAGTGTTGCTTGTCTGTGAACATTGACAACTCTACGCAGACGTCGCTGGTCTCGGTCGTTAAGTGCAGGTGGTTGGCCACTGCGCTGTCCATGGTGGGATGTTATGCCTGATACTATCGGCACACTCTTGACACTGTGGATCTCGGAATGTTGAATTCCCTGACGATATCCGAAATGGAATGACCCATGCGTCTAGCTCCAACTACCATTCCGCGTTCAAAGTCTGTTAATTCTCTTCGTGCGGCCATAATCACGTCAAAGCCTCTTCACATGAATAACTTGAACACAAATGAAAGCCCTGCCAAAGCACTTCGCATTTATACATTTTCTGTGCGATACTACTGCCATATGTATATTTGCATATTGCTATCCCATGACTTTTGTCACTTCAGTGTATGTTAAGTATTGGAGTACACTAAGTATACTCGGGCGAATCACTGCATAATGGTTTTCATAACCGTAGGTAATTCAGGCGAATCAGAGAAAAGATTAAGTTGAGAGTTTTGAATCTTAAAGAAAGAGAGAGAGTTTCTGGCCCCCGTACCGTGTTTTTAGTGTTTGCCATCTATATCTAAATGTAATTACCTCGGCTTTTACATTCTCTCTCATCCGATAGCTTTAAACTTACGCACTAGTTAAATGAGTCAGGTTATAGCTTTTTTATTTCACTGTGTAGTCCTAGACTACTTTACTATCAACTTTTAAATTAGTGTCTCTTACTGTTTAATTTACATTGGCCCCAAGTAGTGGTTTATCTATAGCACGAGCTATGCCTTTTCTCTTAAAAGTTCAAATCAAATAAAGAAGGTTATTTTAACCTTCGCAAGTCTCTGTCATGCTATTTTCCAACGTAGCGATAACTCGTTAGTTACCTTGCAGGACTCAATTTCAAGTACCAGCTCAATTGCAACCTTATAATTTCTATTCGAGTCTGTTGCCATTCGAAAAGCGTAAGATATTATTCTTTCAGATTTGATCTGTCAGTTATTAATTAGCAAACTACACTATTTAAAAGCAGTAGATTCAGTTCTTAAGAATATACTTTTTAAATTTTGAATCTGTTTTGATTTAAATAAAAATGCATTTATTTCATGATACATGTAATTAAAAGTTTTATTATATATATTACCGAATTAAATATTTTTACCGAATTACCTTACATATTTTTCCATTTCTTAAATATACAGAAGATATATATATATATAGCGTATCCATGTTAGTCTAAATGTATATTTATCTAGTATCCTATTAGTGGTTCGTAATTCGACCCGAGCCTCTCTATCGATAAACTATACAGATAAACCATATTTAACTTAAAAAGTGCTCTTTTGGCTGATAGTTAAAATCTAGACCTTTTCAGACTTTTTAATCTATTATTATTTTTAATATTTTGCTGTAAGATCTGTTTATTTATTTATTTATTTATTTTGATGCGGGAATTGTAAAATTTGTAGGATGCTTGGTTTGATCAATGTTATAATAAACTCACTGACCAAAATGCTATAAATTTCTCGGGCACTTAAATCAAAATTAAGGGCTTTGAAGACCATAATGCGGACTTGATCAGTAGATAAAAATGACACCAAAGCATTCAAAATGTACGCAGCTTTGTGAGCGAGAAAAGGAAATAATTTGTTCGGGGTGGAAGAAGAGTTTTTTATTTGAAGAGGGAAAATTTTTTTAACCTCTTCATCAGGATGTGGATCGAAGCCTGCTTCAATAGAAAATCATTTTTGGGGGATCTGAATTCCTTAAAACAAAAAGAAATACAGCTATCTTTTTTATATTCAGTAAAATTTTTGTTTAGGATCCATCTTTAATTTATTCTTTTTATAACATGGAAGAAGATAAAGCGGGAAAGGTTTCTTGTCCGTTAGGTTACAGAAATTAGATATTGCTTTGCAGAGACATTAGGCACTTTTTTGGAAGCAGGAAAAGTGAAAAATGAGCAACGCATTCGCCGTGAATCGAACCACGGACCTCTGGAATACGCGCCCAGCGTGCTGACCACTGTACTACGAAGGCATGCTAATAAGGCGGGAGAAATATCTTATAGCTGATACTGCTTATTCTTCTGGATTCGAAAGGATTTTGACCAAATCCTTGATTCCATCATAACCAACAGAAAGGAGTGCGTCTGTTTTGGCCATTGATTTGGGCAACTTATAAGTGACTGTATGAGTTTATCCAGCTCCGTCTCACTTTTAACGGAGAATATCCCAGGGAGGAGGGGACATACATTATTTTAATAGTGGACACCAAGATCAAAAGATCTCGCACTCCGATTTCTCACCAACCTCCTGAGTGGACTTAGATGATTTTTAAAAGCCCCCTTCCCCCATGCTGCAAAACGAAATTCCATGCCTTCTCTGGGATTCGAGCTTTGGACCAATAATATGGTAGCCATCACCGCTAGCCACTATATCGAATACAGTGACAGAAATTAGGTTCATTGATTCATTGAATATAATTTAGATACCAAGGAGAAAAGGGAATTATGTGGTATTAATTCATATTTAAACTAAATGGCGGGATCATTTCACTTCATTGGCTATTAAAATCTTAGTCGTATATTCTCTTTCCCAGATCGTCTTTGTTCCTTATTTTCTATATGATTGTACAGAGGCTGTTCGCACATTTTTTAGACGATGTATATTGTATTCACAAAACTAAATTACATAAAATTCTTGTGTTTTAAATGTTCTATTTGACATCCCTTATTCTGAACTATCTTTCGACACCGCAATTTCCAGGATAATAATGCCTTTGAAGTGGCAGAAGCGATATTCCATCCCATTCCTCCCGAACAGCTTTCCAGACTCCTGTTAGGGTTTGGGGAAAACGTTTCGATAATGCAGTTTTTAAAAGTCCGAAAGCAAAAAAATCCATAGGTGACACATCGGGAGATTTAGTAGGGATATCGGTGAAGGGTATGGCCTTGATACCAGTTTTTTGTTCCATTTCTTTTAGAAAATTACAGTGGATTTTGATGTGTGACTGCTAGCTTTGTCCTGATGGAGTCTCACAGATTGAATGGCACTGTGGGTAAAGCGATGGTATTTCATTCAGAAAAATTGGCGATAAAATATGTTCTTGATAGTATTTGGAGTTAATCTTGACAATTTTTTGCACTCTCTTTATTTTTAACTTGCCATTATAAGAAAAACCAGCAATAATCATGAATCCCTTAGAAAAACTTTCTTTCGATTTTTTGAACCATGTACTTAATTTTTTTCTCCCCTTTTATGATACTAAATTGCTCTTTTTTTGTTACAATCATTTAAATACACCCATGCTTCATATATTGTGACAAGTGTTTTCCATTTTTCTTTGGATAAGTGTTTCTCATATAGAATTCTGCAGCGTGTCTTACGTTGAGCGATATGCTTTGGAAGAAGACGATGCATATTGCGTTTTTTCGCTTTCTTAAGATTTTAATCAACGTTTATCATTTTGTTTACAGTGGACATCGAGCATTTTAATGATTTTGCAACTATTATTTGACTAGGGGGATTTTCTTTTAACATTAAACAACGTACCTTTGCAATAGTCGATGATATCCGTTTTTTCCTTGGATACTTGTTTGGAATTTTTGTCCAACTTGAGGCTCCAATTTGACGTTTTTTTCCTTTCTTGTTGATGATATTATCTATCGACGCTTTAGATATCACAAAACCATGATTCTCACATCGTTTTTGGATAACGGAGTATGCATATTTCTCTTCAGAAAGAGCGTAAATGTAGCCTTCGAACCACTGCTTTGTTAAATTCGCCATTTTGAATAAAAACAAAACTTTCAAGCCACAGACAATAATTTTGACTTTTAGAAACATAGTACAATTGTAATTACTTCTTTTGCAGCAAACGAATTTTTATTACCGCTTACCAAAATCGTCTAAAAAATGTGCGAACAGCCTCTGTATATGAGAAATGAATATAATTCGACTTGTAAAACCTGTTCAGTCTTATACTTTATGAATTGTTACATAACCATGTTGCTTTTTTACTTACCATTAAATGAGTAAAGGTTTTGTATGTACAAATACTATATACTGTAGCCTCAAAAATATATTATATTTTGCAAAATTCTTTCACTAATGTTGACATGTTTTTTTTAAATTCAGACCGATTTGGACAAAGATTTAGTCGGTGACGCTTGTGACAATAATTTAGACAAGTAAGTATAAAATTTTATATATAGTTGTGCATTTTTGTTAACTATGGCAACGCATTGTGAATGCTTAAGCATTTTAAGATTATACTGTACATATATTATATACTATATATTTTATACAGCGAAGTGTTCAAGAAAATAAGTCTACAATAAGAATACATATTTGTAGTGACACAATTATTTTCTAGGATCAGATTTTCAAACTAGAATTTTGCTGAAAATCTTTTGTTGTAGAGTTTGCGTGTATGATTAAAGGCAGAGTTAAAAACGATACCAAAACTGGAATATAATCAATAAAAGTCATAAATGCAAAGCAAACTGCAAAATATGAACAAAATTAATTATAGCTGCATTTAAATATATTTCTTATTAAATAAAAGCACTGTACAAAATTTATTTATTCATTTTATTCAATATTTGCTCATGTTTTGTTACAATATTAATCAAACACTTTAAATTTGTAACATTTTGTAAAGTAGAGTAATGCCATTAACTTCTTAAATTGAATGTCATTAGTATTCGATTTAATTCGACGTATGCTTTTATGCTGAATAACAGATTAAAATAAGAAAAATTACCAAAGTTTTGGTAATGGGAAGCTTTTAAACTTTATTCAAGTACACAGTTTTCGAACAATGTGTGAAATTTTTTTTTTTTTCCTGTTCCAACCAGGAATGATAATTTAAGTTAAAAAATCATATTACTTATATATAAAACAAACAAATTTTAAAGCTAAAACTTTGAAATATTAAGAAAACATATTATTTAAAATTATAAGCGAATTAAATGCAATTAATATATTAATAACGCAATTAATATACCGGTTACTATCAACCCATAGGTCAACTCTGAACACCGGCCATAATAGTCACCATTGATTTAATTTTTACTTTAATAATTTGTTTGTCTAATGTAATTTTTAACGCATTCACTTTATAGTTATTAATTTTTATGAACCTTTGCTACATTACTTTAATTAATGAAATTATGTTCATATTTTAATATGTCCTACATTATGTACTTGATAGAGAATCAATTTTTAAATATTTATAGAGGTAAACAAAGAACCAATATGTAAAAACTGTAAGTTATAAAAGATGTTTCTAACGCTATATACGATCTAACTCTATTTACGATCTATCTCCTCAGTCTCTCGTGTGTTAAGTACGCAATGCAACAAATGCGCTGACAGATTTTTAAAAGTGTTGCAGCACTTATAAAATAATAATAATACTACAATTTTATATGCGAAATGGCAGCATTTTATATACAAAGCTTTCAGAGAAAAAATAAATAGGATATATCATAACAAACAGGAAAAACTAATCGTTTTAAATAACAGAAAGTGTTAATTGAGTTTTTTTCTCTCGCACTAGTGTTGTTATTTTAATTCTGTATCTATGTTCTACTATGTGCTTCGTACAGCATGTAAAGAATTATGTGAACTTTTAATTGATGCAGTTCTATTTTGCGTATAATAAAACTACTTATTTTAATGTCTCAAACTAATTACGAAATTTTTATAACTTTTTGTAGTCAAAAGTGGAGTTTAAAATAATATATTACGACATATTATCGATAACGTTACTTGAAAAATATGTGATTCCAAGCATGCAAGGTTTTATCCAAGCAGTAGTCTAAGCAGTTTTATCGTAAAGTATATATTTATAAGATATTTCTTACAGAAAATCAGAAATTTTATTTAAAGTTCATTCCTTCAGTTTCTATCTTGAGTTCTAAAAGGAAAAGCATCCATACGTATAAGAAAATAAGTTAGAAATAATTCTGCCTCAAGACGATATTAATTTAAATCCTTCTGCTAGGGCAGGACTTTTCTTCTGCGTTTAATTATTTTTTTAACAGAAAAACATAAATATTTGCTTGAATACATTATTGAATGCAAAAGGTTCTTTTTTTAACATAAAAGAATGTAAATATTGTTTCGCAGTTATAAAATTATTTATGAATTGAGTTTGAACCAAAGTAAAAGTAGTGAAAGTGCGTTTGTTTCTTTATTTATTTCATTTTGCGTAAATTTTTACGCAGATAGCATAGTAAAAGATCTCGTATTTTGTAGTGCGAAATATAAATATTGTATAAATATTAAATGGAACTTTAAAGCATTGAAATTTGGTTTACATTGAAATGCAAGATAGAGTATTCAAAAGACCTACAAGTATAATCTACAAGATATTTGTTATTTAAATTTTGATATTTAAATTCATTTATATATTAATTGATTTAAATTTTTAAAGCATAGTTAATTAATGAGCGTAGATATAAAAATAGTTTTTGACGTATAATTTTGTATCAATAAATATCAAAATGCTTAAAAAATTCCAAATATCAATATTTATGGGTTATTTCTGTATCTCGCTTTTTTAACTGATATATAAAACTGGATCAGAATTGCTACTGAAAATGTTTATTAAATTTCTATTATCTTGTTCAAATTTTCAGTCGTTAATAAAATACTTTTTATTTATCCACTCAAGTTCAAACACATTTTTTTAAACTTGTAAAGGGATGACACTTGATATTAATACAGTTAAAAAATTTGTAAATTTTTAATATGTGAACAAGAAATATTTTTAAAAATGTTCGTTGTATTTTTTAAATTTTTCTTTGTTGGCCTAAGTAGCGATTGAAAATTTTATTTAATTAATGATTCGTTAAATTAATAAATTATTAATTAATTAATTTTCAATCGTTAATAAAATACTTTTTATTCATTCATTCAAGTTCAAATACATTTTTTTTAAACTTGTAGTGGATGACACTTGATGTTAATACAGTTTCTTCACATATTACAAATTTTTTATTAAAACATTTTTTTTCTTGTATTTTAAAAATTTTTTGTTGTATTAAAAAAAAAAAATTGTTGACCTAAGTAGGAATTTAATTATTTTTTATATTACTTGTTTTTTTTTTTTTTTTTTTGATGATCTTGTATCTTCACTGCGTATAGTATTTATATTGCAATTTTATCTCTGACATGGGAGAGCTTTATGTTTTTACCGTGCTACTAAGACATCTTCTATTTCTTAAAAATTACTCAGAAATTCTGGGCTATGTATTAATTTATTAAAAATTAAATTTATCTTTTTCCCCTTTTAAACTACTTAGAGATTTCGAAAAAAAAATAAGTATTTGGGCGTGAATTATATTTCTGTTTTGAAATTCTGACTCTAAAATGATAACATTAAGAATTATTCCATAGGAATAAATAAATTAAATAATGTATTTGCATTCTTATGGCTTGAGGAAAACGAAATGTCATTTGCTTTTGAAAATTCCATACTATATATTTCATTATTTTTTTTTTCAATTTGTGTAAATACTTTATACATTAGTATAAATAATATAGTATTAGTTCAATATATTAGTATAAATATTGTATAAATATCAAATGGAACTTTAAAGCATTGAAATTTGATTTACATTGAAATGCAAAATAGGGTATTCAGAAGACCCATAAGTACAGTAATCTAAACCATAAAATAATATTAAAAGGGATAAAATTATACGAAATTTTGGTGAATGTTACTTTTTCATTTCGGCATTAAAATGCTTTCGAAATGCTACAGAGTAAATATCGTCGATTTTATGGTTCACTATAAATTCTTTTCTCCATCGTAGCGACTTTGATGGCATCCAGAATAATGTAGACAATTGTCCCGAAATTCCTAACAGCGATCAACTTGACACAGATGGCGATGGAAAAGGTGAAATATATCTTGAAAACTTTTGCTCTTTTAACAAATGTGAGATGTACTTTTAACTGAACATCTATAAATTTCCTCTCCAGGCGATGTCTGTGACAATGATAAAGATAATGATGGATGGATAGACAGCGATGATAACTGCCCTTTGGTTTATAATCCAGATCAGAAAGATACCAATCGTAAGTTTAATTTAGATATTTATTGAATTTATTTTGTAAACTTTAATAGTTATATTTTGAAATGTAACTAAGTTTTTAAGTCTCAACGATTTACTCTAATTAGTGAGATTTTCAATTAAAAATTTTCTACTGAGGAAAGTAATTTAGATAATATGTTTAAGTTGCTTGTTAATTTAATTCCAAAGTAATAATTGCGCTATTTACAGTATAATTATATAATGTGTAATTTAATTAAAACGTAATTTATGTCCTGTTTTAGCTCAAAATCTATTACTCTTTTTATTTTTAAACACGCCATTACTGTTGAAAGTTTAGTTTATCCGTTGATACCACGTTAAGTCATATATCAAAAGAATGCCAGTCTTTAATTAATTATGATTAATTCAATACAAAATTTGTACGTTATGTAGTCCTTTGAGCTTTCTGATGTGTGGATAGCAAACATGAGCTTGACATTTTGCTTAATTAAATCGTCCTATTGTTTCGTCTCGTTTGAAGTTGTATCTATATATCAAGAAATGAAATTCTTGTTATTTTGGGCAAGCTAAATTTAAGGTGAAGTACCCATTCGAACCCCACAAAGTTAAATCAAGTAATCAGAGTAAGTTTCAGAGCCATTCCTACTATTCGAAGTAACTATTTTCTTTTCTCACTTTCGTTTTAGGTAGGAGAATGACTCAATAAAACTCTGGCCAGAAGCCTTGTCAGCTTCACGCCACTCCTTGCCAGTCCGATCCCAAAAAGACTGGCTTTCTGAATTTTCTGGAGATAGGAGGAAGAGTGGTCGAACGTTCGTTGTTCATCGCGCTGCCCGCTTGAAGAAAGCTTAACTAGGAACAAGGGCCACCCAATTGGGATAGTGGTTAGAGTGACTTTGACTACTGCACCGAAACACGCCGGGTTCGAATTCTGGAGAAGGCACGGATGCTTGCAAATGTATGGTATGGTTGCGGTATGGAGCACTTTAAATATATGGCGAGCCGAATGTTCTCTCGTAAGGTTTGTGGCAGCGGAGAGGGGTTTGAGACCGTCGGACCCATTTCCCGGGGTGCTTTCTCTCAAAATCATACTCTCACCTATATGGTGCCCAAGACTCTTGCCAACGAAAGGCGTGACTTTGTATTCCTTAATCTGATAAATTTTGTGAGCTTGTTTTGATGATGAAGTCAGACAAGTGAGATTAGTGTCACAGCAACGCGCAGCATAGGAACAAGATTCGTGACCACATTTCCTCTTGAAACGAGGCTTCCAGAATGCATATCTCAACAAATGCTATAAGCGACTCATGAGGGTGTAATATTAAAGAAAAGATGCACAGGTTAAAAATGAATATTCCCAGATTTTGATTTAGAACTGCAAATAAAGATTATCCATATTTTGGATTATGCAATAAAAGACTAACCGCAGCCTATCACTATTCTTCCTAACATGGTTTCGGGAAGATTAACCTTTTGAGGCCGGAGCTTTGGTAGCAGTAAAAGCTACCAAAGGAAAGGACAGGGGATTTTAACTCTTTCGCATCGAAGTCGCCCCAAACGCCCGAGCATTCAGACATCGGCTGGACGCCCGAAACGCCTGAATAATTTCCTACCCAATGCTTTCCCCCATCACGTTACTGCATTACTCATTGCTTTCAGGTGTTCTTAAATCACATGTCAATCATTCTTTTGAAGCTACTAAAAGTAGCTTCCTTGTTTCCTTTGTTCCTTCCTTTCCTTTGTTTACTGTCAGTTGCTCTTTGTTCGGGCTTTTGATGCCCGAAGTTGCAATCCCGTCCCAAGCGGGAACTTCACACAGTGTCAAAGCGTCGAAGAAAGAAGTTCTCGCTTTACTTAAGTAAGGCTATTGTTAGCGCTGTAGTATTCAACTTGTCATGGGGGAAGGAAAAGCATTCCAGGAGAAATTCTTAGATACGGGCGTTTTCGATGTTTGGGGAATTGAGATTTTGCCCTCTCTCGATGCGAAAGAGTTAAACCAAATGCTTCCCCCCCTTTAAGAAATCCCCTCCTATTTGCAACAAAGATTCTTGTGTGTAGTTTAATGGATTCTCAGAGGGGTGCATCTATGTCGCAAAAGGATGACCTTTGAAAGAGGTAAGTGGTTAAAACCCTAAGGACGTCAAATTTGACATTTCACCCCACTTTTCAGCCTGGAAAATGGGGGGAAAAAGACATGGCCACTAAAGCGGACAACCCCGTCTTTTCAAAGAGAAAACTCCATGGCCACTATAATGGCCATTCCGTCTTCAAAAGGTTAAAGCAAATTTGAAGCCGGTTAAGAAAAGTTTCATAAAGAGATTTATATGCATCCATAGCAAGATTCATTGCCATGATAAACCAGGAAATATCCCAAGAAAATAACTCAGATATTCACAAGGAAACGAAACGACGTTCTTGTCTAGCGCCAAGTATGACATCTCTTATTTATTAGAAATACTAATGTCGAATTTCTATTATGTGTACCCTGCTGCAAAATGAGGAATGCGATGTCAATAGTTTCAAGAAAGAAAATTTGAGAGTTTTATTATCTAGATGTAAAAATAACATATGACTAACGTATAATAAAAAGAGATATGCAGCATAAAATTTCAGTTAATTTATAAAATTTCATTTAATATTTCAAGAGGTTTGCCGTTTTTGCTTTTAAAAATACGGTTTGATATACGCTTAGTGTCTCTTTGATGAGCCTCATTCAATATTTGGGCACATGACGGCGATTATTCGAATTACTTATTTTATTATATAGTGTGTATCTCACTAACTGAACTGGATTCATATTTAAAATTCTATATTTGTAATGAATCTTTCAATTTATAACGTATGAATCAATGATTAATGCTTCAAGAAATACAAAAATATGATTAACATCATCATTTATTCTCAGAATAATTGAGCCCGACTCTTTGATTTTACCAACAGGCACTGGAGTCGGTGATGCCTGCAGAACAGATTTTGATGGTGACGGTGTTCCTGATGACAAAGACGTCTGCCCAGACAACAGAATGGTATACGCTACCGATTTCAGAGCATATCAAACTGTGGTTCTAGATCCGGAAGGGGATTCTCAAATTGATCCTCATTGGGTAATTTATAATCAGGTATGGTTATTTACAATCAGGTATTGATTAAACAAATTACTCATTGAAAGATAAATTTTGTTTTATTTCAGAAGTTGAGACTGTCATACACGTTTCGCGAAAATTTGAAAACAGTTACGTTTGTTATAGTCTTGATCATGTAGAGTTCCTCACTTTGGAATTCTAAGTTAATGTTGGAAATGAAGAATCTAAGAACTGATAAGCGAATAATCGCTTGAGTTCGGTGGCAAGAAGCAACAAGATTGAAGTGTAACTAACCCTTTATTATTCCAATAAGATTTAACAAAACTCCGCCTGGAGTGTACAAGGAAAGCCCGCACTTGGACTTGAACTTAAAAGACTAATAATTAAACTAAAACTAAAATTAACTAAAGAAGTATAGCCGAAGCTATCAAGGTTCAAATCGAGTTGGCCTCTTAACTTATTTGACTACGAAGCTTAGCAAGGGCCTGAGTACGGCCGAGCGTAATAACAGCTTTGAGAGAGAGTGGCCAAAAAGGCAGACGCGCGTAAATCAGAAACTCTGATTCTCTCTGACTCAGTAAGTAACTTCGTGGTTTAAATACCGCTGCTCCTCATTAAATATTCAGCAAGATTCCAAAACTACGTTCTAGCCGGAAGTAGTAAGTTGAAGTTAAGAATTTGACATTAAAGGAAATTTAACTTGAAATTTAACTGATAATAAAATTAACATAATCCTTACAATCAATAATACCGTAGCTATGGTTTTATAAATTTTTAGCATGATATCACATGATTCGATATACTCATTATCTCGAAAGTGGTTGTAGCTGCTTGCGAACCAAGACTATTTCTTAATAAAGGATACCTTTGGTGGATGGAACTTTGACAGGAACTGATTTATGCTTAAGGTGGAAGGAGAAGCTGGAAGTTTCACAAAATACGTATATTCAGTACGTCTCATTGGAAATCAACATGTTCCTAGAAAACTGGGGATTTAATTTTGTCCTGCAAAATGTAGATTTTAAGTTTGAGGCTTTTTCAACATTTTTATTTCATTTAACAGAGCAATGCAGTGTACGCTTGCTTATCTATCATTCTTTTGATTAAGTTAAAATACTGTTTCAAATGACATCGTATCGTACTGACATGTAAACTTATGCAGAAAAAACATTTTCATTAGTAATTAAAGGGCATAAATCACAGAATAAAACTTTCTTCATGAACAATATGCTGGATAGTTTGTAAAACTTGATACATTTGTAGGGCTTCATACCGGGTTTTTATATATATCTTTATATTTTGGCTATTACAGTAAGTAAAGAACAGAACTATATTTTATTTTATATCAAGTGTAGCTTTGCGATCCAAGTTATAAAAAAGAATTACATTAAAAATTATTTTATCTACATTCTATAGGTCACTATATTATATTATTAAAAAGATCTGTCGATTGTTCGTAATTACCCTTTGATAATCGAATAAAATTCGCAAATCTTAACGCAAAGCTACAAACGTCTGAAAACTTGCAATTTTTAGAATCATAGTTTTTAGATGCAATAAAGTAATTAACACATTTTTATGCTATATTTTCTGTTTTCCAAACTTAAAATTTCTTATCTTTTTAATTCATTAGGGAGCAGAAATTGTCCAGACGATGAACAGTGATCCAGGATTGGCTGTAGGTGAGTCTGATATATTTGCAAGCATTATAAAAATCTAAAGCTTAGGTTTCAATTCTTGATGTAGGAAAAAGGAAGTTCAAAAGATTATTTATTATCCTACTCTAGTCCGTCTACTCTAGTGCCATAACGTTTGTTTGTTTTGTTGTTATTAAGTAAAAAAAAGAACTGCAATTTGATAATTAATAGCCATACTCACACTGCAGATATTTTTCATACACTACATTGCTTTCAATAATTCGAAACTGAGTGGAATGCAAATATTATCACCCGCATATTATTGATAATCATCGAGATCCCATAGAAAGAACGTGAACTAATAATACACATGTTCACTACTGCTATCGAAATTAATGAACGATGCAAATCTATACAGCAGTGAGTGATGTAGTAGTGAAATAGAAGCGTTGAAACGTTGTTGGTGTCTTCGGGAGTTACGAAACTTCAATCCGACTTGGAAAACCGAAAGAACTGACAGGCTGATATCGTCGATGCCTTCCATATATGGTGAAAACATACCCGGAGCCTTTTCTAAAGGTGTCCGCCGATAACATCGCGGCAAAAACATCGTGGACGTAAACGTCGCGGAGAAAACAACGCAAGGCGAAAACGTCGTGCTACAAAACATCGTGGGAGAAAACATCGCAGTTCTAAAACATCGTGGTACAAAACATCGTCGTCGAAAATAAAGCGGTTCAAAAACATCGCAGTTTAAAAACATCGTCGTCGAAAATATCGCGGTAAAAAATAAAAGTATCTACATATCATCGCATGACGATAACATCGCAGACATGCTTTTTTCAGGCATGCTTTAATAAGTGTAAGTGGATATTCCCATAATGATTTGTGAGCGCAAGGTGTAAAGAAGGATAAATTTTACTTTCACATATTTTATTAACTAATAAATTTTTGCTGAAAACGTAAAAAGGAAACTTAAGCATAGAAAATTAAATGTAACTTATAGATTATACTTTTCATGAAATATTACCAGTAAAAACTTTATAAAAATGATTTATTAATGGCCTTTGTTAGTTAACTATGTCGGTTTAAAATTCTATTAAGTGCTATAAGTTGCATTAATTTTTTATGCTTAAGTTTCCTTTTTATTTTCTCAGCAAAAATTTATTAATTAATAAAAAATATGAAAGTAAAAATTATCCTTCTTTCCATCTTGCGCTCACAAATCATTATGGGAATATACATTTACACTTATTAAAGCATGCCTGAAAAAAGCATGTCTGCGATGTTATCGTCATGCGATGATTTGTAGATACTTTATTTTTTACCACGATATTTTCGACGACGATGTTTTTAAACTGCGATGTTTTTGAACCGCTTTATTTTCGACGACGATGTTTTGTACCACGATGTTTTAGAACTGCGATGTTTTCTCCCACGATGTTTTGTAGCACGACGTTTTCGCCTTGCGTTGTTTTCTCCGCGACATTTTCGTCTGCGATGTTTTTGCCGCGATGTTTTCGGCTGTAACCTTTCTAAAACCTGAAGTTACAAACTTCAGTCATTTTAGAATGCCAATTTTTTTATGCCAGCTTTTTTGCCATTTCTCGAGAATACTGTGCATTTAGGTTCCATGGCTGAGCGCAGCTTGTAGTCAAATGTCTATCGCTATAGTGGCATAAAATGCATCGCCAGTTGACATTTGAGCAATGAAAAAAACATCTTGTGAAGTAACGAATTACGCGGTTAGATGAACCTGTAATTGCACGATTACTGCTAGAGTAAAGTTATTTACCAGAGCATTTTATCCCCATTGCGAAATTTTGCGTTGAAGAAATTCTCGCTGAAGCCGGGAACGTGAAAAATGAGCAATAACTCTCGCCGGGACTCGAGCCTGGAGCTCTCGAATATGTGCCGAGTGTGCTGCCGTTACACTACGAAGGCATGGTGGAAGGAGGGAGAAAATACCTTATATACTCCCCTTTTTTAAAGGGCGACTAAGGATTAGGGGACCGAATCACCAAATACTGCTGGTGACAAATTATCGTCTACTACCTTTCATTTGGGGCGCGACTGTAGATTCATTAGGGTTTTTGATGCTGGAGGCGTGAAAAATGTGCAATACCCTCGCCGGGACTCGAACCCTGGGCCTCTCGTTACTCGTCGAGTGTGCTACCTTTACACCACCACGAAGGCGTGCCAGAAGGAGGAAAAAAAATGTCTCATAAATGTTTGTCGCCGAAGCCCTGAATGCCGAACCTATATTAGACAATTCCAGTCTGCCTAATCTAAGGCCACAGTTCCTAACTAAACCATCTCTCTTTTAGCATGACAAAACTTCTATTCATAAAGCACAAATTATTGTTAAGTGGTTTGAGGAAATGAGGGGGAATGAGCTCAAGGACTTACCTTGCACTCAAAGACTTCTAATTCAGTTAGGATATTATTGAATACATTGAAATTGTGTGTATACACATGCACGTGCTAAAAAGTTATAAAACAAACTAAAAGTGCATGTTCAGAAGTCAAACAACAAAAATCAGCGTCATATTTTCAAAATTTTCACAGGACTAGTTTCGATGGTTTTACCGAACCACCATCCTCAGCTGCAAAACCGCAAATGAAAAAAAAAGTTTTATTATTTTTTTTACATTTTTTTTTATTTGCGGTTTTGCAGCTGACGATGGTGGTTCGGTAAAACCATCGAAACTAGTCCTGAGGAAATTTTGAAAATATAACGCTGATTTTTGTCGTTTGACTTCTAAATTAGTATTTGTTCGGCGTGTTATTGTGTCTTAATTAAAAGTGCATGCTTTGAAACATTTTTTCAAGCCGAATCATCTTATAAGACGCTATTTAGAAAATGTAGCATATATGTAAACTTAACTTATTTTACTTATTTTCAGTGCATTTTTATTTATAGGTTTCCATGCCTTTGGTGGCGTTGATTTTGAAGGCACATTTTTTGTTGACACAGAAATCGATGATGATTACGTAGGATTTGTTTTCAGGTGAGTTCATAATGTTGTTTATATGGATTAAACACATGCTAGTGTAAAATGTAAAACTGAGTGAATAAACCACCTCATATTTGCGTAGCTATGAAATAAAACTATTGTACTTTTGAGGCTGGTTGACGCAAGAGCTTTCTAATCAAAGCAAAAAAATATTTTGCAGGTGAAAATGATGAATCTATATCAGTAGGAATCGAAATTATTAAAATTTTATTTAGAATCTTTGCCAGTACAAGACGCAGATTCTAAACGAATGTGTATCAGTTCTAAATAAAACTGTATGGGTAGATGTTTTCTTAATTTTATGTTCATAATAATGAATATTATAGCTTATATGTATAATATGGTTAAGAAATATATGCTTACGAAAACAGCGAAAACAATGTTATACCGCCATTTCTAGAAAATTTCCCTTTTTTTTTAAATTTTGCTCACGAGAAAAGAATTTAAAAAAAAAACAAAACGATGAAATTTGGATATTTTTTAAAATTTTGTACTTGTACCTTATTGTGCCCAATCTTTTACTTATTTTCGTTGGAAATGATAAATAATTACTCTTAAATATAAGACAAAATTGAAATAATTCCTTTCTGACAAAAACCATGATTTAAGTTTTTAACAATGCAATGATTTAAAGAAATAATAGCGTTACATGTAGGAGAAAATTAATAATTTAGAATGATTCTTACTAGCAATCTGAAATATGCAAAACTGTTTAGTTTGTGCTTAACGTTATGTATAATGAAAAAAGAACTAGCTTTACCTTATGAAGTCCTCCATATAATTATTAGCCCAAAAGGGCGTTAGACCCAAAAGTGCTATTAGTCTCAAAATGGCATTTTGAATAGTTTTTTTTATCCTGCGTTGGTTCACTTCTCAAACTGTTGGCACTAAATATTATCGCCATGTGTTATATTTAAAAAAACTGAACAATAAAGAATCTGAATGAATTCATGAATGTTTCTCGCATTGGAAAAAAACAACGGTACTTAAAGCCCTCCAGTTTTGAATAATGTAGTCCTCCAACCGCACATGGACACTTAGAAGCCCGAATTTTGAATCTGTTTTTGTAAAACTTCAGCAAACTTTTAATTAAGAAACATAATGATTTCAAAGCGAGCAATAGCAACACTTTACGAAAAAAAAATATTTTCACAAAACGTTAGAAAAACGTTCTTTTGTCCGTAATTTAAAATCTGAAAGCTTTCAGATTTTCTTTTTTTTTTTTTTTTCCTTCTCCTATGAAACAGCTTAAGAGAGTATTCTCATAATGAAATAATATAGTTTAAATTAGCAAAGAATTTTTAAACATTTTAAAAGTATCAAACATCTTTCGCATCATGGAGGAAAATTTACATATTATTTTAACCATGCTATTTTAATTAACAGTATTAATGATTTTCTATAAAATGAGTCACAAAGTTTTTAAATGTGATAACAGATGTCTTCGTTTTAATTGATAAAACTGAATTAATATGCGCCGGTTTATATCAGACTTTAAATACCGAATAATCGTCTTTAAAATTTGAATACAAACTCAATAAAGGATTACAAAATTGGCTGAGTTCTATTTCTCGTTAATTCAGAAGTTACAGAAACAAATTAATTAGTTACGTTAAACCAAGTGTTTTGAGAATCTCTAATTTTCGCATCTAAATACCTTAACTGCAGCTTGAAATTTAAATCTCAGAATTAGCACGTTTCAGCGATAAACCCAGTACTTTCTTTAAATTGCATTTGAGTTCATGATTAAGTTATCCCTGCTAAAGTGGTGTATATTTATTTCAAATATTTTAAAAGATTTAGTTAATGTAGGAAATCCCTAAGTACCATTTTGCAATCATTTCTTTATATATATGAATAACAACATTAAGTTGCTATATACTTTTAATGCAATGAATAATGATACAATGCTATATTTAATATATAAAGGACTATATATTTTATTCAAGTTTATTCTCTCTAATAATTTAATGGCATGAAAAAATGAGCTATGTCATCAGATCCATTCTAGAATATCTGAGTGACTATATTAGATACAAAGGTATAGATTGTTTTGTTTTTAACGGATAATAAATCTACAGTCTACGCAAGAAAAGGGGGAAGGTCAGTTTATAAGGTACTTCTCCCACTTTCCTAGCGTGCCTTCGTGGTGTAGTGGTTCTGCACGCTGGGCGGTATTTCACAGATCCGTGGTTCGATTCCCAGCGAAGGCGGTTGCATATTTTTCACCTTTTCTGCCTCTAAAAATAAATCCTAATGACTCTCTATAGTGGCGGCCGAACTAAAAGGGTTGTGGATGATGATTCTGCACATCCAGGATTTGGCGACTACGTCCCCTAAAACCCTAGTCGCCCTTTAAAAAGGGGAGTATATAAGGTATTCCTCCCACCTCCCTAGCGTGCCTTCGTGGTGTAGTGATTCAGCACGCTGGGCCGTTATTCCAGAGGTCCGTGGTTCGATTCCCGGCGAAGGCGGTTGCATATTTTTCATCTTTTCTGCTTGCAATTAACCTAATGACTCTACAAGTTCTATATCCTCCGTTCTTACTCGGCTGGTTGACGAAATCTAACCTACGTTTTTCATGTCTCGAAAGTGCGACTTAGGGTATATATTAGATTTATATATAGCAATTGTTATATATAAATTAAACATTAGTAAAATCATTGATATAAAATCGGATTTTTTTCTAAAATGATACACGGAATTTTTTTTCGTATTTCGATTCTAGAACTCAAATTATGCCAAAGCGCCAAGTATTGTAAAAATCGCACAGTATTGTAAAAATCGCACGAGTAGTTTTTTAAAAATTAGCTCTTAAATTCTAGCTCCTCAGTGTTAATTGAATTTAGTATATATTTATGAATATTTCTTTTTTTTATTAAACTTATTTGATTCCTTCTTTCACATTTCAAAATATAGGTATAGTCCAAACAAAAGTCGCAGAAATTTTCTGATTTATTTTTAAAATATGTATTTTTTAGTAATATCTTTATAAATGTTTCGAAGAAATTTTTGAATTAAAACTTATAAAATTGTTACCGTCACCTGAAAGATGATGTATTTCTAAGCATACTTGCAAAAAATTTGTTTTTTCATTCAAAATTTCCCAACATACACACGAATTTATAAATTGGAGGTTTCTTAAATTTGGCATATTTGTTACAAACGATAACGCCAATTGTGGTTTAAGCACTTTGTTAAAATTATGCGAAAGAATGAGCCCGGCACCTTTTTTTCCGCTTGTGCGCAATGAAATGGAAAGTAAAATAGCTTCTGTAATTTATGAATTTCGCCAAGTGAATTAAAACTGATAAAAGTGCACCAAGATATTTTTTTTAATTTCTCGGTACGTTTTTCGCCATGATTAACATAATTGAATATTTAGATATAATTTGAGCCGTAGTAGAATTTAAATATGGGAAAAATTAGTATGTAATTTTTTAAAAAAAATCCGATTTTGTGTCAAAACACCTGTGTTAGAACAACGCTAAATTTAAATCGAATAGATATCCCAAGTTGAGTTTTTGAGATATGAAAAACACAAAAACAATTTTCGTCAGTCGACTCAATAGAACGAGAGATATAGAACCTTTTAGCCCAAAGGGGTTTGCCCAGGAGGGCTATTAATTTCGTTTTTGCATTTTGCATTGTTTCACTATAAACGGCATTTCACTTTTCGAATTGTTCCCACCAAATATTAGAGCCCTGAATTATAATTAAGGAAATTAAATGGTGCCTGAATGTATGTATGTTTCTCGCACTGTGAAAAAACAACGGTACATACATACATCAAATTTTGAATAACGTAGCATCCACTCGAATATGGGAATTTGGAAGCCCAAATTTGGAATTTGTTTTATTATCTATTTCATATTTTGTAAAACTTTAACGAATTTTTTGTTAACAAACTCAACGATTTCAAAGCGAGCAATGGCAACACTGTACAGGAAAAAAAAAAAAAAAAAAAAAAAAACCATTTTTATGTCCAACACGCGAGACTGTGTATAGGAATTTCTAAAGATATCCACTTTTTAAATTGCTTTGGGATATTGATTTTGAACTGAATTTTGTGGTTTAAGTGCGAAGAATATGATATTTAATAAATGAAGATAACTCACAAAACGTTAAAAAACAACCCTCTGGGCGTAATGTAAAATCTGAAAGCTTTCAGATTTTTTACTTCCTTGTACGAAGTAAAAAGGAAGTATTGTAATCGCGAAAAGTTTCAGGCAACATATTTCAACGAAAATATCCATTTTGACCGCTATCGAATGCAATTTAACAATGTTTTTGCGTGATATCTGTACGTAAGGACAGAATTAAAGACTCCTTTCTCAAAAAAAAAAAAAAAAAAAAATTATAAAACTGCTTTAAAATTAATTCTGAAGAGAATTTTTCGTGGCGTCTGCGCGTACGTACGTACGTATCTCGCATAACTCAAAAACGAATAGCTTCAGAACGTTCAAATTTTGTATATAGGACTGCTATAACATGTAGATGTGCACCTCGTATTTTGGTTGCAATCGGCCGCACCAAACGTATATAAATATATTTATATATATCCACTCTATTACCCGGCTCAGTGATCTCAGTTTCTTTACTCTTATATGTTTGTAAATTGTACATTTTTTGCTTTAAAAATGATTGAATTATGTTTTTCTTATCTACCGGATAAGGTTTTTATGTCTTTCGTAAATCTGGAAGCAATATTTGTACAATTTTCAACAATTTAAAAGCTGTTTAAGTGCAGTTAAGTTTTAAATAACATGGCGGACATATTTGTTTACATTTGAAACAGCAGAATTGTAGATTTGTTGCCAATCTAGAAAGACTAAGATTCGGAACACAAAAATAACGCCTTCATTTATTATTGCGAATTAAATCATGCTTAATCCTTTCTGGAATTTTTTCGAGGAAATAAGTGTTTAAGGTTTACTTCGTAATTTTTAATGCAGATATTTTGAGTTTTTATGTATTTTTGCCTTGTCGCGAAGTGAGAACTGAATTAATTGAATGAGAAATACTAAATCGTGTGTGAAAAACTGTTTCTTTTTCTGTTTTGTTTGCTTAATTTCTTTCATACATCGTTTTAGCTTTATTATAGTATTTGAATAAAAAGTGTGGCAACGATAATTCTTCAAATGATATAAATTTTGTGCATTCAGAGTGTCGTTATAGTAAACAAATAAAGTGAATTTTAAAGAGTGCATTTATTCTATTGTGGTTTATGCGCTGTCGACGAAGTAGATTTAATTCAATCCAATCAATTTAAATGAAATTCAAGAAAAAAATACGTATAATTTAATATTCCGTACAAGGAAGTCATGTGGTGTACACATCAGATTTTTTTTTCAGAGTATACCTCTTTGTTTAAGAAGTTCATTAAAATATCAGTTCACGTGAATTAAATTCGCGGTTTTTAAATTTGGCTATTGCAGTATATTTGAAGTCTGATGTTGCAGTATTCGAATTTGTCTGTTACTCTTTAAAAGAAATCAGTGAAGTGACATCTTTTGGAACAGCGTAGTTTTGGTTACAATGCAAATGGAATTAAAATATGTTTCAATAGTTCTGCAAGATATTGCATTTTGTGGAAAGAAAGATAAGATTCTTGAATAAGAAACAGATCCCTCTCATCCAATATCCACCTTAATTTACAGATTTTCAACTCTTTACAGTTACAGTGTTTTTGCTAGATGATTCAGATCGATAATCTGACTACCAGTGTTTTATAATCAATAATAATTAAGCTAGAAGATAATACGTTTAATACAATTACCTTACATATACCACTCTGTCTCTAAGGGCAAACATAGAATCAAATTAATTGCTAAAATTCTAAGACTTGTATCATTAACTTGCATAGTCACGATTTTCACATTTAACTATAGAATTATATTACAAACAAGGATACGTATTTTTCATTTTACCCTGAAAGAATCTTAAATTGCTAATTCATAGTTTCATGATTGCATAGAAAGTCAAATGTGCTTAAAAGATAGAAATTTATCTACTTACAATATACTTTGTGATCTTCTTGAAATTCAATTTTTCTTTGTATTTGATTATTTTTCTTAACGAGAAGAACGAAGAATATGTTGTAAAGTGCCAACAGAAACAAATATGTTTAAAATAATTGAGCTGTTTAACGTAGTTTGTGTGTAGAAAGAAAGAGGCCAAAGACGGGTAAAAATAGAAATAAAAATTAAATTTTGCAACTGAAGCCTCCAAATGGTCAAAAAAAAGCCATAGATATAAATTTTGAAGTTTTATTAGATATATTGAATGTCCTGTTTTCGTAAAGAATCATTATTTAACAATCTCCTAGGATTTCATTTATTGCTTTATGGTGCTGCTCCCTTGAAGAAGAAGCAATAGACCTATTAACATTCTTTTTTGCAAAATTTTTGGACTTAGCTATCTTACATTGTTTAGTACTTACGCATTAACGCAACCCCCTTCAGTCACCAAATTTTCAGAGTGTGCCGCACCCTGGCAACCATTCCCATAATCATTCTTCGATCCAACCGCGGACCTCTGGAATACGCGCCCAGCGTGCAGACCACTACACCACGAAGGCATGCCAAGAAGGCGGGAGAAATACTTTATATACTCCCCCTTTTAAAGGGTGACTGGGGTTTTTAGGGGACTCAATCGCAAATTTCTGAGTGTAGAGAATCATCATCCACCACTTTTTTAGTTCGGGCGCCACTGTAGAGTTATTAGGTTTTTTTTTAAAGCAGGAGTCGTGAAAAATGAGCAACGCCTTCGCCGGGAATCGAACCGCCGACCTCAGGACGCGTATTCTATGATCACTGGATCTGTCTACAACTTGAGCGAACAATATTAACTCAAAAAAAAAAACCGGTATGGACAGCCATCACAACTTACCGGAGAAAGCCATTCTGTGGTCCTCAGTTGGTGGGCGGGGGAGTCCATTTGACTTTACTGAAAGGGGACAAAGCTTCAAGGAGCTTTAGACCAATCTTCAGACGAGTGACGAAATTTATAGCGCGCGCTGGCTGAACTTCTAGGAATATTCTCCAATTATTTCACTAACTCACACGCTGCATTTGTAGTTCGAAAAAAATTGCACAAAACAGTAATATGACCAACACGCAGTGTGTTATGTGAAGGAAAATCCCGTTTTTTAACGTGAAAGTTAACGCAGGAATTTAGAGCTAAGAAATAAAGAGTGATATGGGATACCACGAAAGCAATGGTTAATAGATAAGAGTAAATGAATTAAGCTTACTTCAAATCCTTTTAGAAATAAACAATTTTAATCATTTAAATTTATAATATGATTAATTTGCATTACAATCTAATAGCAAACTAATTTCTTTTCTTTTTTTTTTTTCTTTTTTTTTTTTTTTTTTTTCCCGATGCTTACATTAAAACTGTTTTTCCGCAATTTACAGTTACTATTGGAAAAATATTTTTTTAAATAAGAAATTACAAAGAAAATATTTCTTTCTTAATATTTCTTCCCTTTTTATATTTTCTTTTTCTATGAAAATTATTTCTTTCAGGGAAAGAAATAAAATTCATTCGCTATGGCCGATTGCTGCTTCATTAGACTATCACACACCATCAAAATGCTTTATTTTAAATAATTTATTCTATAATTAACACGAAAGAAAATATTTTTTCAATATAAAATATATAACCAAAATTAAACTGATCTATCCTGTATGTGTGATTAATTCGTTTTGCAATTTTTGTCACAGAATTATTAATACCTTTTTTTTAATATTACATTGCTGTTATTTTAATTTTTTATATATATAAGAACTGCTCGGTTTAAATATTCTTCCTTCTCAAAAGATTTTATTCGGTGAAAATAATTAAAAGATAGTAATATTTTCACAATGCAAGTACTAAAGTCTCCTGCAGTTGAAGTCCTTGTCAAACCAGCGTTTCGACACATTTTAAATAGAAAACTAATAATAATCAATATCTTTTTTACAATATAAAAATGAGAATGCTATTTAAGTTTGCAAAGAAACAATGGTTTTTTTAACACTATAATAGGTTACAAAAGTACTATTCCATGAACAAACCCTCAGTCTTATAGCATTGTTACTAGTCTTATAGCATAATACAATAATAATGCAGTATAATTCTGCTAACAAGCCTACCAGCCGCCGAGCGGTAGAGTCGCTGAACGCAGGCAGTTTGGTCCGAGGTTCGAATCCCGCGAACGAGCTGGTCGGCGTTTTCGTGGCTTTCCCCATGTGTAACGTGTATACGAGCCAGCTTTCCTTAGAAAGACCTCACTTAGAAACTAGTTTTAAAACATAATAAAATTACACACACACGCACACACACAATATATATATATATATATAAATCTGAAAGCCTTTAAATTTTATATTACTTCTAAAGGGCCATTTTTTTTAACGTTTTGCGTGTTACCTTTATTTATTAAATATCATGTTTTTCTCACTTAAACCATAAAATTCAATTCAACAGCAATATCATATAATTTAAAAAAAGCATATCTTTAGAAGTTCCGATACATAGTCTCAAGCGCTAGAGATGAAAATGTTTTTTTCCGTACAATGTAGCCATTGCTCGCTTTGAAATCGTTGGGTTTCTTAATCAAAAACTCATAAATGCTTTACAAAATATGAAATAGATAATAAAACAAATTCTCAGTTTCAAATTTGGGCCTCCAGATGCCTGTATTAGGATGGAGGATTACGTTATTCAGAATTTCATGGCTCTAGGTACCGTTGTTTTATCACAGTGCGAGAAACATTCATACATTCTGCAGATTCCTCATTATTTAATTTCTTTAAATATAATAGAGTGCGATAATACGTGGTGGCAACAATTTGAAAAGTGAAACTCCATTTATTGTGAAAAGCCACAAAATGGCAAAAAGGAATTAATAGGCACTCTAGGCAAAAAGGAATTAATAGGCATTAATAGGCTAAAATTTATTTTTAAAAGTATCACACTAGTAGTAGTACGGCTACTGAAAAAAATATTATAAAGCCATTTTATAGTTACATATATATATATATATATATATATATATATTAATTTTGTTTTACAGTAGTGTGAATTTCGCGTAATAAGGAACGATATTCCTTTTTCTGTTCACGGTATTACTCGTAAGGTATTCAACTGTTAGATTTTAAAGTAAACGTAATTTTTGCTGCACATAAATCGAGTAGAAGCTTATCGGATGTCTATATTTGTATTAAATGAAGAAGGTTTATGTGCTTGATAAACTTTTTATCTTCTATATTTTTAAAGTATACAATTACAATTTATATCTATAATTTCAGGAATAGTATAACCTTTCTTTCAGTAAAATTGCGTTCTTGTTTTCTGAATGTGGCTCCAAATACTCTCTCAGTTCGTCGCAAATTAAAATAACTATAAATTTTGGCAAACTGAAATGCGCAATGAAAACATTTTTTGGCAGAGCAAAAGCATCAACATATTTTCTATAAATTCGCAACCGATTCAGAGATCTACGACCGTATTCTTCGTTTAAATATGAAAAAATCAGCGGCGAAAACACATACAAAGCCATTGTCTACTTAGTACATCAACTGCACAACCCTGATTGACGACGCGGCAACACTTTTTCACGCGCTTTCGACAACTTCTGTACTCAGAGAATATAGGATGTCGGGCAGACCTGTTTTTTACTAGCAGCGACATCTGGCGGCCCACAACTTGCTGTCGACTCTCGTAACGTAGAATAACCGTCCTGGACACGCGCCCACCATGCAGACCACCACACCACGAAGGCATGCCAAGAAGGCGGGAGAAATACCTTTTAGTACATCAACTTAAATTCGTCTCACTTAAAATCTACCTACTTGGCTTAAACTCAACTTATCAGTGTGGCATTGAGAAATATTGAAAAACATAAAACATCAAATGCAGTTAAAAACAAATCAAAAAATGTTTTTTTTTGCAAGCAAAATTACAGCTTGTACGCAAAAGCGAACAGTTCAACCAATATGAAACCAAAACATTTCGGTGCACAGAATTGAAAGTTAATTTTTGTCCCCACTGTGTGAAAAGACACTTAAGTTGATGCACCACCTAACTTAATTCATTAGCCTACTAAGAGTTTCAAATATAAACAAATGGCGGCCTCATTAGGCCTAGCACATATTAAAACATTTAAATTGTTGGTAATCTTATAACTATTGTACGTAGATTAACTAAAGGCATAAAAACTTTAACTGAATTATAAGAACAATACATTTCAATGACTTTTAAAGCAAAAAATACGCAATTGTCCAACATATAAGAATTAAAAAAATAAGAATAAAGTAAAACAGAGCTCACCAAGTCGGGTAAGAGGGTGGATATATATATATATATATAATGTATATATCTAATATATAATACACAAATATACACAAAGTGTATATATATACATATACACAAGTGTATATATATATACATATACACATATATATATATACACAAAGTGTATACATCAAAAGTGTATATATCTATATATATATAGATATATATATACACTTTTGATGTTGCCAATTTTAACCAAAAAATAAATAAATAAATAAAAAGAAGTGCACGGCTAGACGTTATAGCTGTGTCATATTCAAAATTTCAACATTCTTACGGCTAATAGGTTTTGAGTTATGCTAGATATATATAGACGTACGTACTCACAGATATCACGAAAATCCCATCTGAATCCATTTATATCTATTTCACAATCCTTTTTAGAAAAACGAGCCCTTTATTCTACTCATAAATACAAATATCAGGCAAAAAAATCGTTGAAATGGGTTCGAGAGTGGTCAAAGTGAATGTTTTCGTTGAACTATGGTATACCTGAAATTTTTCGCGATTGTAGTTCTTCCTTTAATTCGTGCAAGGAAGTAAAAAGCCAAATAATATTTGGTCTAAAACTTATATTAGAAGTATGCAATGTAAAATTATATGATGCCATACTAGACGGACAGAAAAATGTATCAACTTAAGCAGACAGTAATGATTTACTTAAAGTCGGTTTCGGCCATGTCAGCAAACGTGTAATCTTACTAATGTAAAAGAAGTTTAACAAACAAATTGTACTACTCGTTGAAATAAAGAGGAATCGTGAAAAGAGTTCTCTAGAATTATGCTTAGATATCAACAAAGACAAGAATATTACTGTTTGAGAAGAATGTCATTTGCATTTTAAAAATTCAAAGAGAAAAAGTTAAGCATAATTTAAGTTGATTAGTTAGGTGGGATATATTGGGTCAGAAATAATCGTAACAAGTTTATTTTGTGGTCTGATTTATTTAAATTTCAATGTAGAGTACATCGTAATTAAGACACAACAACACGCCGAATAAATACCAATTCAGAAGTCAAACAACAAAAATTGTTTGCCTTCGGCCTTTAAAGAAATTATGTTGTAATTCTGGTTTCACCAATAGATGGCGCCACTTTCTTATTCTTGCCCAGGCTTTCTTAGCTTATATAATCATTATTTCCTATCTTGTTCATTTGCAGTTTTGCAGCTGAGGATGGTGGTTCGGTAAAACCATCTAAACTAGTTCTGTGAAAATTTTGTAAATATAACGCTGAATTTTGTTGTTTGACTTCTGAATTGGTACATCGTAATTGTTACTGTTTCAAACGGTTTCATACCATAATACATCGTTTTCTTAATTAAAGCGCCATTTAATAAAAAATGACGATATTTAGCCTTTTGCAAAATGCCCTATGTGGCAAGACGTAAAATGCACGTAGGTTTGGTTATGTTACTAGAATATGGCAAAACACACGAGGGCTATGTGTTTCAGGGGAAGGATGCCTTAGTGGAGGACTTTCCAAGGAAAACTGTCTCAAATTGCTCGTAGAAAACATGCACAATTATCTTCCATGCGGTTTAAAACTCTTATAAACATATTTTTTTACGCCTGAAATCAGGAACTATTATTTTCACAACATGAATTTTTTGTTTTGGAAAAGTAGAATGTCTTTTTATGTACGGAAAATATTCGTTGCAAGTTACATGCTTAGGCCATCCAGTAAAAAATAAATGTAAAACTTCATCCTGAATAATTATGCCTAAATTATTATTAAATATGGGGACAATTATGGATTAATTTCACAAGACTAAGCTTCTGAATATTAATTAAATATATGATTAAACTAATGAGTTGTTGTAAATATTTACTTCAAAATTGTTTCAGATCAAGCACGAAGATGAATACGGATATTAATTACGATTTTATCTTTTTTTCCCTCTGTTCGGAAATAATGAAACAGTTATTCCTCGACAAAATAAAATTAATGAATCTTTAAATTATTTAAGACGACTAATTAGCATTACTTAACGTATAAATATACATGTACTAATACGTATGAAATATCGATATTATGCATAAAATATCGAATATTTTGTATCTTTGAGTTTGGAAGAACAAAAATATATCTTTAGGAAATCTATCCAAAAAGGAAATAGAACTCGGGCTGTAACACTGGAAACTTTATATTGTAATGCTTATTCTTTTATTTTCTAATGGGATAAATAGATTCATATGTTTTAATATTGACATGATTTTTTTGATTTAGCTATCAAGACAATTCTAATTTTTACACTGTTATGTGGAAGAAAAAGACTCAGACTTATTGGCAAGCGACGCCTTTCAGGGCAGTGGCGGAGCCAGGCATTCAACTGAAACTTGTAACGTCAGCAACAGGTCCTGGACAAATGATGAGAAACGCTCTATGGCACACTGGAGACACGGCCAATCAGGTATGCGTATACTCTTCTAGAAGACATACTAAAAGGTAGAGATAATATAAGTTAAATACCATTTTAAACTAATTACCAACGTTCTTCATGACAACTTAGCGAAACTGGCCAGTGAGTTAGAGACAATCATTTAAGAATCGCTTAAGTGTATACCTCAGACAAAAGAGTTTTTCATAATGAGTACACTCCTTTTCTCTGAATATTTAACACTAAAGCAGTAAGAGCGCAATAATATTGAAGATGATTACCACTTTATGTATACAGAGGCTGTTCACACATTTTTGGACGATGTATATTGTATTCACAAAACTAAACTACATAAAATTCTTGTGTTTTAAATGTTCTATTTGACATCCCTTATTCTGAACTATCTTATTCCCTTATTCTGAACTATGGTAACAGGTAGTTTGGTGACATTTTGGTAAGACGATAAAGGTTACTAGCTAGGACTTTAGCAATAATCTGAGAAGTACACAGTTCGAATCACAGATTATTTTGTCTCAGAGAAATGAGAGATCATGAGACATGTAATGTGACATTTTACGGAAAATTCCGATCGTGATTTTAGCTAATAAGCACTTCGAAACAATTTCGCTGCTAAAGTGCAGAATTGCCGACTTATTTGTTTGGCGCTTTTTACAAGAGTAAGAAGAATTGGATTTTTGTCAATTTTCTTTGACCTTTTTAAGTGAAATAGATCGATGTGTACGTGGATAAAGTCAAGAGTGTGCGCAATGCCATTTTTGTGCAATTCTGGGGTGTTTCTTTTTTAAGTGAAAATAGGTCGACGTGTATATGGATACCGTGTATGTGCAATTCTTAAAAACGTGGCAAGCAGTGGGCGATTCTGCACTTTCTCCCAATTTCGCACCTAATCTTCTCATGATTAAGCACTTTTGTTCCATAAAAGTTCTAGCATAAACGTAATTTGGCTAGCAGATTGTTGGAAAAAATGTTGAGTAAAAAAATAATAATTAAAAAAAAACATGCCTTTACTTCGTGAAAACAAAATAACGTCAAAAAAAAAAAAAAAAAAAAAAAAAAAACTAGCAGGTTACTGTAGCAGGATTGGTCGCCAAAGTTTCGCCAAAAAATCGCCAAGTTATTATAATCCGAAGATTCACCCTTAGCTTTGAGATATTGTGCATTATCCAACAGCAGTTTTACAAATGCTTGATAATGTGCTTGGTGTTCTTTTCTTTCATCAAGTACTTATAAGTGATATTAAACAAAATTAATCAAAATTTTGTCGGTTTGAGAAAAACAGTGCTAGAGGAAATTGCATCTCGAAGCTGAAGAAAATTTCTAAAACTGCGAGTAAAATACAAAGATTAATTTATAGGGTTATTATTAATTTAATTAACTAGTTATTACGATTTACATCTCTACTATAACTTCTCTGTTTTCGTTTTGTCACCAAAACCTTGTATTTAAGCTGAGGTTTTCGGATTATAAGATGGAGCATATTTTTGCCTGTCTAAGCTACGTTACTAGGTTTCTTCAGTTCTTATAAGAATGAAATTATTCGGCTTTGCATTAAAATTGTTACGCTGGTGAGAAGTTCTGAAACAACTTAGTTTAAATTAAAGTGTGTAGACCTTGACTACTAAGTTATGTTTTAATTTGAATTGGACTATCACTTTAAGTTGCATCGCCACACGTGGTGGTTGTTGATCTTGTCAGTCACGAAAAGTCTGTCATATGTTCGGGTTATTTTAAAACCTTTTTAAGACTTCTGACATTCCGACAAAGACTTTCCGATACAGCGATAATTCTCGCTGCGTCTGTTCAGGGTTTTGATTTAGTTTATGCTCGTAAAGAAAGTGAAAAATCTATGAACTGTTTCAAAATAAATTAAAAAATCAATAAAATTCAGCCATGTTTTTGCTTTCTTTTGCAAACAAAATTGAATGGAAATGCCGAAAATTTTCTATTATAACATCCTCTAAGCTGTTCTTGGACTATTTACATGAAGCAGTATTGCTTGAGAACTGTTTATTTCGCTAAAGAATACTACGACCAACTTTAAACATATTTTGAGTGACTGCATAAAAATTACATCTGTATCTTTCTCATTCTAAATATATTGTACTACGTTTCTATAATTATAAACTAATAAGTGCACTATATAAAAAGAGAACTAACAAGTTTATTAACGGTAATTACTACATTCCGTACTAGTACGCGCTTTGTCATGTTGTTTAGCCGAATCTCCCTGATGGATAAGTGAGAATTTCTCTCTTTGCACAATAGATGGCGCTGTATTCTAACTTAAACATATTTAATTTAATGCTATTTCTTATTAGCTCTTTTGTGTTGCTGTTGGCTTTTTACGTCTATGAATGGAGTAGCAGCGGAAATAATTACGTGGTACTTGCAGATATTCATCTAAAATCACAGGTACACATTTGAGATGAAGATTTTGTGCAAACAATAAGAGTTATATATTGTTAGCAATAGGTAAGGTACTAAACATTTACAGCTCACCTTGAATATCCTTTGAATGAGGCTGGCGTTTTAAATTTAAAAGAGAGTTACACATTTCAATTTTCTAGATAATTTCAGTACTTCCATTTTTTTTTTTTCATATAGTTGAGCAAATATTTTGAGAATATTTAAAGCGTTAAGCTGCAGCAACAAGAAATGAGAAAATATTTATGCACATGTACATTTAACACTTTAACGATAGATTAATCTTAAGTTGTTATCAGTAAAGAATATATTATTATCTCTTTGAATATCAAAATTAGAAACGATTATTCTTGGCAATATCACATTCTCTTTTAAAACACTGCATTGTTTTTTTTACTTTGTGTGAGATTATATATCCTGTATATGCTTAATTAAATTCATTTAAATAACAGAAATATAATTAATGTATCAAGCTAATAATTTGCCTAATTATATTTCTAGGTCAGACTATTGTGGAGAGACCCGAAGAATGCCGGTTGGAAAGAAAAGGTAGCTTACAGGTGGTTGTTGCTTCATCGACCTAAAATCGGACTTATCAGGTATACAATTTTTGAAAACAATAAAGTATAGTTTATTTTTCTCTAAGATATTAAGAATAACAGAGAAAATTTCTTTGGTAGCATAGTTAAGCTTCAGAATAACAAAAGGAAATAAACGAAATAAACAAAACAGAAAGACTTAAATAAAAATTGAGGCCTTTTTTATTTATTCTAAGCATTTGACTTCTTAAACTGTTTCTTCTCTTCCTTTTTCGCTAACAGATGGCGTTCGGTGCTTCTTTCTTATTCATTATACGTTATTACAGAAGGTTTCATTTTCTATGATTTTGCTTTCCAATGCGCTCTAGTAATTAATCTCCTGCTGGAGCTCGAAGAAGAGCTTCGAAATACGTCCAATTTCACATGCATTGCGCCATTTCTTGTTTCTAATATTTGTTATTATTCTATGTAAATTTATATAGCACGTCTTTTTAAAAACCTATGTCTTTAAGAATAATTTTCAGCAAAACGTAATATTAACTCTATCATGTTGAAACTCATGACAGAGGGAACTAGAATCCTTAGATTACCAGTCTTGACAAATGGGCACATCTTTACTAATATCACACAAATAAATATCTGTATGTTCGGCATGAGAGGAAATATTTAGTTACGATTCCACAGGTACAACTTTATTTTGTCGATAATATTTGCAGAATAATATCAGTAATTCTGCAATTTATTGTCAAAAGTTACATAACTACAAAAATACGAGTATAATTTGGGATTATTCCCGTTCCTAAAATTTAGAACGTTATGCCATAATATATGTTTATATTACTAGATTCTATTTCTTCGTCATAATTGTATAAACAAATAATAGGTATAAACAAAAACTATGTCAAAAACGTAAAGAATTTTTAGTTCCTTTTAAATCATAATTAATTTTGAGGATGTTTCAAAACCATTTGAGCTTATCAACTTATAAGGTATTTTCTCTCACCTTTCCGCATGCCTTCGTGGTGTAACTGGAAGCACATTAAACGCGTGTTCGGGAGGTACGGAGTTCGAATCTCGGCAAGCCCATTGCAGATTTCTTCAGTTTCCTGACATTAAAAAATTCTTAATGACTCTACAGTGGCGCCCGAACTAAAAAGGTGATGGACAGTAATTCGTCACCACCAGGATTTGGCGACTGGATCCCGTCATCCCCAGTCACCCTTTAAAAGGGGAGTAAGTAAAGTAGTTTCTCCCTCCATTCCAATACCTTCGTAAAGTCACTAGAAGCACGCTCGACGTAAATCCGGGGGGGGGGAGAAGTTCAGTGAGGGCACTGCACATTTTTCACGTTTCAGCATCGATATAACTTAGCGACTTTTCAAACTGAATAAAAAATCTAAATGACAGACAGGCACAAATATAAGAAAATCCTTGCCAAACATATAATTTAATTTTTATCCCAAAGGGGCAATTTGCCCAATATTATATTTAAAAAAATTAAATAAGGAAGAATATGCATGAATATATGTCTTTTTCGCACTGTGAAAAACAACGGTACGTAGAGACAACAAAGTTTGAATAACATAGTCTTCCACTCGAATACGGGCATCTTGCAAGCCCGATATTGGAATTTGTTTTATTATCTATTTCATATTTTGTAAAACTGTAAACGTTGAGTTTGTTAATCAAAACGAATTTTTGATTAACAAACTTAACGATTTCAAAGCGACCAACACTATACGAAAAAAAAAAGTTTTTATCTTCAGCGCGCGAGACTGTGTATTAGAAATTCTAAAGATATACTCTTTTTAAATTATTCTGTGATATAGCTGTTGAGTTGAAGTTTCTGGTTTAAGAGCTAAGAACATGATATTTAAGAAATAAAGGCAAAACACAAAACGTTAAAAAAAAAAAAAAAAAAAAAAAAGCCGCTTTGTGCGTAATAAAAAATCTGAAAGCTTTCGGATTTTTTAAAATAATTTTTTTATTACGGTGATAAATTTTAAAATATCGCATGATTATTTCATTCACCCGTAATACTGATTAGAATCAAGTATAATGAGGGACATCATACTTGATTATTGACAATACATAATGAGAGAGATAATAGGAAAATTGTATACAAAATATAGTTAAATTCAGTTTTTAAAATAGGTAATGTTTGAAGATATTAGGGCTCTCCGTTTTATAACATTCACGTGTAAAGAAATATTCTATTTACGGTTGAAAGAAAACAAATCAAGCAACTTTCGAAACACGTACGATTTTTTACACGTGTCTCTTCTATAGATTAATCTTGATAAAAGGTTCACTGCACTTTCTGCGTTAGTAAAAGCTTTGTTGATCACGGGATTTTATTGTAATTTTAAAAATGGTTTTCAAAGCTTTTGTAAAGAACAGTTTTTTAGTTTGTTAAAAATTTCTTAACTTTAAAGGAATTTCGAAAATGCAAAAAATATTGTCAATCAAACATTGTCTTTCAGGATTATTTATAAAAGACTGCTTTTTAAAAATGTTTAAAAGGACGAAAATGAAAATTTTTTTTATAAACTTGAAGCGGAAAGAGGGATTATCAAGTCGTATACTTCGTTTTTTCATTTTAAATCATTATATGCTAACTAGATTTAATTTATTTATGGCTTTTATGCCTTGTTAAACTTCTTTATTACTTTTCTAACGTAAAAAGATGTATACATATCATTCATGTAAATCTACAAATTAGGCAAAAAACTAATGTTCACTTGATATATTATACCAAAAAAAAAAAAAAAAAAAATGTTTCACACAACTCTTTTTGCAGAAAACAACATATAATTTTACTGATTTTCTTCATTTGAAAAATGTGAATTTAGATAAAAAAGCAATGATAAAATCTCAAATTTAAATATATATATATGAGGCTACCTTCTACTCAGTATGTAAAAATACTGAAATTTAGAAGTGACATGAAAATTTACATAAAATCTTGAGTACACCTTATAATTATATGGCTTTTAATTTAAAAATAAATTTCAAATCAAATATAAAAACATTTCTATGTTTGCAAGCTTTTTAATAATTTGAAATATAACTACATCTGACAAAAAGGTCAAAAAATGCAATCTAGTTTACCATATTTAAGTAGTAATGTTAGAAAAATCAAGAGGTTTGAAACGGGCAGTGATGTTTTCTTGTACAAAAGCTCTCAGAATAGGCAGGTATTATATTTTTGATTGCGTTTATTCAAAATTACTTCTGCGGTTTTAAATACAGAAGAACTTTTATCAGAAAATAATATTCACGTCATTTTATGAGGAATTTACAAGTTGAAAAACATTTTTCGGTCGGCTGATAGATTGATTAAGTGATTTTTTTTCAAGTTTATTAATAAAGAATGATTTGATTTGGTAAGATGACATCAATGTTTTCTATCAAAGAAATTTATTTCGTATTTACAAATTATGCATAAAATAACTTCATTTAAGGAAACTGAAATGTAGTATAACTGCTATTACCGAAAACATAGATGTGCTGCTAGCAGCGATAGTTAAAGCTTTCAGTCTATTAACAAATATTTCATGCTACAATTAATTGACTAACCTATGCAAATTCGTTATAACAATTCTTCCTTTACTTCATAGAAGGAAGTAAAAATACTGCATTTTATTAAAATTCGATTCTGATTTCTTCCCGTTTGCATAAAATTAGAATGAGCAAATCGGTGTGTCCCATTATAAAACATTCCTCAGCTATAGACAATTCATGCAGCTATTTATTTTGAACACTCCTTGAATCTCGAAGCCGTATTTATACAGGGTTGCCCGGCCGTTTGGAAGCTTCTTAAAAAATCGTTCCTACGGCTTAAAAATGCGTTTTGTAAAATTTCCAAAATGTCACCGAACTGGCAAACTTATTGTTGCGTGCGTACGGGTTCGTAATAAATTGAATTTTCAAGTCCGATGAAAAGTGAGTAAAATTTATTCTTATCACAATAAATAAAACAAAATGGTGAAATTTCTTCAGAGATATTCGTACGCTAATCCGATCTCACCGCGATTTCGCTACAATCAACAACAAGAAAATAAGTAAAAAAGTGCTGAACAACAGTTATCCAAACAACAATTGGACTGAGATGTTTTCCTCCAGCTTTTATAAGCTTTTTAAATAAAGCACAAGAATATTCTGGTATTTTCTCGGTTTTTTCCGGAAAGCAAAATAGTACAATTACGAGATATATATTTATTAAATCCGTCTTCTCCCTTTTTTAAAATTTTTTCGGCGTAGCTTTTCCTTTAGATAAGTCTCGTGCTGTATTGCACGAGATATAAAACAATTTAACAGCAATTCTATTAAAATTAGCAAATTAAATACAAAACTCGTAACATTATTATGCCAAAAAGCTCGCCAAATTTTGAGAAGCTAGCGACGTAAATAGTCGCCAAGGCACTTCAATAGAGTTTCTGATTCAGAACAGATCGATTCAGAACTGTAAGATCTAAAGAATAAACACTGTGTAAAATCTAAAAAATAAACACAAGAAATAAACACCGTGTGTCGTCGCGAATTTGATTACATATATACGTATGTTACGGTGAAACACCGAAATCTGGAGAATGTCGACTTTCACCGGTGAATGTCAACATTCACATAGTCGCTTGGTGTATGTCCGAAATATTTTCCAAATACTCTTATTTCTGACTTACACCGGTCAATGTCGACATTCACCATGTACTAATGGTGAATGTTGAACATATAAGAATAATGTTGATCATATAAAAATATTATATTTCCTTCTCCGTAATTCATTCGCGAAAAAACGCACTGGAGACTCAGAATAAGAACTTAAGAATATAAGAACTTAAAACACACAGTACATTCAAATTGAGAAAGGAAAATAATAGAAGTTATAAACTTACGAAATTATGTGATTCAAATCTTATTTATTGCAACAACTTAAACTATTATGACACTTTGAATTGCATAAGAGGCCCTTGCTTTTACAACTGCATTTATTTGTGTAACACTTCCTTTTGGAATGGCAGCGTGTACATAGACTCCTCTCTTTTCAACCTACACCAGAGCATATCTGTGACTGTCGACATACACCGGTGAGGGTCCGAATGTACAAGAATGTAAAGTGTGTGTGATTATGGCAAAGCCTCTAGGGCTATCTGCCTAAGGGGAGGGATGCCTTCGTGGAGGACTTTCTAAGGGAAATTGGCTCGTATATACGTTACACATGGGGAAAACCACGAAAACACCCATGCAGCCAGCCCGTTCGCGGGATTCGAACCTCGGACCGAACTATCAGTGTTCAGCGACTTTACCGCTCGGCCGCTGGTGGGCCCCACAAGAATGTAAAGAAATATTCGATCTTTCACCGACGTATTTGGTGAATGTTGACATTCTCCGCTGAAAGTCGACATTCTCCAATTTCGGTCTTTCACGGTAACATATATACACGTTAAAATTATTACAAAAATGTAACAAATAAATAAATACAAAGAGCACACAGAGTTATAATAATACGCAAAATTCGAAATATAAACAAATGGGTTGAAATATTCGCAAAAAGTTACGTTATTTTACGTGCTTAAATAAAATTAAAATTTCTAGAAATTAAAGTAAATGTGTATTCAAATAGCAACAAACAGCAAGCTTAAACTTTCTTACTGCTGAAGTCTCGTGCGAATTGTCATTAGTCTTGGGGAATGTTTTATTATCATAAAGAACAAAAAATAAATCTTTTGGTTTCCAAATCATCTAGAATACCTCATTCAAAGGCTTTAATCTCCTAAGTGTCCCCAAGAATTTTAAAGACCTTAATTAAATCTGAAATTCTTTGTTTCTCCGTCATTTCTAGCTAGCCGCAGAATGCTGTTCCCGGAATTTAAGCGGAAGTAATTATTGCGGTAATTTGCCAGTCATTGCAAAATATTTAAATTGCAAGGCTTAGCCATTAAGCAAGCCTTGCTAATGGTAAAGCGTTCGTGAATTAGAATTTGTTTCGTTGCTGATGTATTGATTTGTCGAACATAACGTAAATATGTCACAATTAATTTCAAGAATTTAAATTTTATAAAATTACTGCCGGTAGTTTGTGGCACTGTTATATCAGCGGTTGTTAGTTTCATAGCTTTGCCACCTACTTTGAATATAAATGTATTGAAAATTAATCATGTTAATGGAGCATTAAACTACAAACATGGAAATATTCCGATTTTAAGTACCTCTGATGTTTTCATAGATTTCAAATTTTAATTCCCTTATCTTGATAATATTAGATGCATTAGTCTTTTGCCTACTTTGGGAAAATGTCTTGAAACTCTCTTCATTAACAGAATAAATTGGTATTTGAGACAGAAATGCTTTTATAATGATTCTCAGTTCGGATTTACTCCTCGGAAGTCCGCTGAAGATGCCATTATTCGCCTTTGTAATATCTTGCAGTGTGCAAAGAAAATGAAGTATACTACACTCCTTATTTTCCTGGATTTCAAAGGAACTTTTGATAATGCATGGTGGCCATCTATCTTAAAAATTTTAAAAGATGCTGGTATACCACATAATATCTATAACCTTCTTAAAAGCTTCTTGAACGAGAGAACGCTGAGCTTCAGCTTGGGAACGAAGCTATTCTCTAGAAAAAGGCTGTCGTCAAAGCTCTGTATCCGGACCTACTCTTTGAAACATAATAATAAATGATCCTTTAAGAAAGATTTTGATTAACATTCTTTTGAGAGCACAAAAAGTTCTAGATTTTGTCTCCAGTTGGGCGATTTCTCATAAACTCACTTTCAATCCTTCAAAAAGTATAGCTATGCTTGTTCCCAGTACGTTTGATGAACAAAATATTGCTCTTTTGATGCTCGATAATTCTCCGTTGGAATTTATAGAAAATGTTAAGTATCTTGGTGTCATTCTTGACCAAAAATTAACATGGAAAAAGCACATTGAATTCCTTTCTGCTAAATGTGAAAAAAATATTAATGGCTTTCACCGAATCGCCAAAAATACTTTTGGAGTAAGCTACGATATTAAGAAACTCATGTATAAGCAGTGTATTGTACCTTTCATTTCGTACGGCTGTAGTGCTTGGGGAAATGTTCTTGTCAAGAAAGTTAACAAAAGAAATTTAAGAAAGATTCAACGGAGAATTCTTCTTCGTATTATTAGTGGTTATAGAACCTTAAGCTGTGAGGCTACTTTTGTTCTTGCAGTACTTCGGCCTATTGATTTTGAAATTTGCATATAAGAATAATATTTTCGAGTCATTGGCAACTCATGCTTTGGAAGACCGTATTAATGGAATTGTACCCTTCACTGATCTTCCTCATCCCGCTACTCTAGAACCCATAAATTTCTGCGATTATATAGAGACTGCTGAAATGAGTTTTCATATGGTTTTCTATACAGATGACAGCAAGATGAACAACAAGATTGGCCTTGCTTTTGTTCTTTTTGAAGGCCATTCCGAGGTTTGTTTTCTTAGACACCGTATACGGAATGAATGCACAGTTTTTCAAGCAGAACTTCTATGCATTTATCTTGCCGTCAAATGGATCCAGGATAATGGGACAACATCCTCAAAGTACCTTATTTTTTCTGATTCTCTTTCTTCTCTTCAACTTTATAACAGTATTACCAGCTGCAATAAATTTGTTAACGAAACCCTAGTAACTGTTAGTTCGCTTAGAATTAGAGGTATTGATATCTGCTTTGCTTATGTGCGTGCTCATCATGGTTTCTACGGAAATGAAAGAGCTGATTTCTTAGCTAAAGATGCCTTAAATTTATCCATTGATATCAACGTTAGAATTCCAAAGAATTATTGTAAGTCCTTTCATTATAAAAAGCTTTTAGCTATGCGGAATGAGGAATCTGAAATCTTGTACTGCTGAAGTTACCAAAAAGTTCCTTCCTTCTATTTACCATAGACTGAATTCCGAGTCTTTCCTCTCGTTAAATTTTAAAGTGTCTCAGTTTTTATCTGGTAACGGTAAATTTGCAAGTTACCTGTTTCGTTTTAATCAACGATCAAACAATTTATGTGAATGTTCAAAAGAGTTCCTCAGGATGTGGAACATTTGATTTTCTCGTGCCCTACATTGGATGGCCCTAGATTATGCTTACAGAAATGATTTGAAAATGTTCGGAGTGACTTGGCCAGTGAACTTACATCTTATTATTATTATTACTATTTGTTTTTAAAAGTATGCAAACCCTTTTTATTTCAAATAAAATAAAACAATGAAATAAATTTTTATTTAAACAGGGTCTAAAATTAATCGTTGAATCTTCATTTAATTCTCAATGTATGAAAATAAAATTTCAAAAAACTATTTTTAATTATAAAACAAAATTTATGGTTTATTTTATTAAAATAAAATGAAACTATTATCAGTGTATAATAGAATTAATGATACAACATGTATAAATAAAACAATGAAATAAATTTTTATTTAAACAGGGTCTAAAATTAATCGTTGAATCTTCATTTAATTCTCAATGTATCAAAATAAAATTTCAAAAAACTATTTTTAATTTTAAAACATACAGTTGATGGACAGATTGTCCGACTTAGATACAGACTTGTGTCAGCCATAGAACAACCCAGCATGTAAAAACAACTTAAGCATTTTAAAAAGGACATATATTGCAATGTAGGAAAACTGTCATTCAAGTGAATTGTAAGAAACTATAATGTAGACTAGAAACTCACAGTATAAAGACTGCCTGTATTCATACCTGGAAAGTCAGTTGCATTTAACAATGTGCATGTACTGTGTAAATAAATTTCGGCAAATTATACCGTAAGACCATATATACTGAACCGATATATAATGTAGGCATAACGAATGTATGAAAGTGCATATATCTGTAAGCAAAGTAATGTAAGGGAGTGTAATATATGTAAATATTTTTGTGCACCAGTAAGCTATGTATAAGTAAGTTATGCAATTTAAAGTAATGCAATATAAATGCAGAAATGTCTAATAAAAATGCATGGGTAACATATATGTTTTGTATTATGAATAAGGGATATAGGATGTCTAACGCAAAGCAATGTATGTATTGGAATGTCTATTTCATGTACTGGAAAATTATGCAATAAGTACTCAAATAACATGTAATGTAAGTAACCTGTAAGACTATTATGTTTGTAAATATTTGTATCTAAAAAATTAATCAGAATGTATCTGCATGTATCTATATGCAACTGCAAGTATATGTAACCTAAGGTTAAGCAGTGTAGGTAAAATTAAGTAATATGTGAAGCAGGCGTGCCAGACTATGTATGTATATAAAAATAATGTAACGCAAGGCACATGTAATATTGGCATATGTAACTGTACATGCAAACTGTATTTATATGCAATCTACAAGTATTGTAGGTATATTTATTGAAATGTACAGCTAAAAACTGTAACTGTACACAAAAGTAATCCAACACAATGTAAGATTAATGTATTTCAGGTAATGCATATGCATTGTATGCCGAAATTGAGAGACAAAGTCAGTATGTAACTCTGTAAATCACGTTATCCATAGAATATGTTAACCAGCAAACAAGAATGTAATACTAAATATTAACAGCCCTTGTATGGCCATGTATTGCTCTTTTGAAAGACTCAAGGTTCAACTCTAGATATTGTTGGACGTGGCGCTACACCAATTAACCGACGGTAAAGGGGTGGTGCCCACGTCCCCCGTCGCATGTCGCATGTTCTCTGGTTTTGTTCGCTTTATTTATGCATGTAACTTTTAATGCTTATTTATGCATGTAACTTTTAATGTTTTAGTTAACTTACTTCTGTAAGCCCCGTGTTGTACATATGTGGTGCACGGAGTCTATGTTCTCAAAGGAAAAAAAAATAAGATAAATAATTCAGATTAAATAATTTTTCAATTTGCCTTTAAGAAATGATTTTCAGATAAACATGCAGAGGATGAATGACTCTTAAGTAGAACACATATTAGTAAAAATTAGTATATTTATGAATAAAAATTTGTAATAGTGCATATTTTTATTTAATCTTGATAAGTAATTGATTTGATAAAAGCATTAGCGTATTTTATTCTTTAATCTAAATTACTAACTCGAATAAATATAATAATTTAAATTCTCAAATCTTCAAGAAGGTAAGAACAAAATAATTCCTAATACTCTTGTACTTTCGTATCTCTGGCATAACGCAGTATTTATACGAAATTTATAGAATATACGAGTATTTCAAAGAATATAAATAAATTTAAAATACGCCTCCGGTTATAATGTTTTATTCTGCTTATCGGTGCGCACTTAAAATATATTTATTTAACATATATGCTTAAATTCATGAAAATTAAAATAAATGTATACCATTATTCACATCTGCCATATTCATCTCAGAAACATTTTATTATAATATTATTACAGTTTTATTTTTTTGCACAGATTCCATTTTTCTAAATGTAACAGGCAATTTTATTTATTTTGTGATATTGCTGTTGAATTGAATTTTATTGTTTAAGTGCAAAGAACATGATATTGAATAAAAAAAAGTAACACACAAACGCCCCTTTATGCGTAACATTGTAGAGACATTAAGTATTTTTTTAAAGCAAGAGATGTGAAAATGAAAAAAAAAAAAAAAAAAAAAGAGGCTGGAGAACCTTATATGCTCCAACCCTTTCAGGGGCGGTGGTTTCGCCTTGAAACCGCATTTTCAACATTTTTTTTTTATATTTAGAAAATTTGGTTTCATTTTCTCAAAACCGCTGCTAAAATTAAATTAAATTCTTAAAGCTGATAACAGATGGCAGCACCAAACCTTTTTGGGCATCCATTAATTGATATGAATCATTCAAAAGTAACTTGTTTTAAACACTATTCTTTTTGGGCTATTTTAAGAACGAAAAACCCAACAATTTTTAATTTTTCCACAATATATTTTATAAGCAGGCATTAATGATTAGTGAAATGTCCTTAGTTCACAAAAAAGTAATGGAACCCTTTTAATTTTGAATGTTTTCATTGCGGTCTGAGACCCTCTGAGACATCGAAGAAAGGATCAGATGACGCAGTCGCGAGATTTTTTACAGCTGTGTTTATTGCTTTCGGATCACTGCTGTAAACAGTTGCACCATATCTTCGTTTGAGTGGCTTCAAAGATGAGGATTTATGGGGCTTTTGAGAGAGGGAAAACATTTCTTACTTTTTACAGAGACACAGAGCACACTGAGGAACACTTACAGTTGCGTTTTTATTCTGGTTCTCTTAGCCGTCGCTTTTCTCATGCTTCTAATTCATAGTAAAATATTTGTATACATCTAAATTAATTTCATTTTCACATATAATTTTCTTAGTTTTTAACATAATTTTTAAAAATATTTTATAGTTTTATGTAAGTAATTTAGTGCATTATTAGTTACTTTTTGTCTCATATTTTTGTTTCCTGTTTTACATATTTTATTTATAATTAAACATGCGTGTATATGCAAATATTACTTACTTCATTAGTTGTTCAGTAGTTTACTAGTATAATCTGCAATTTAGGTTACGTTCAGATACTTTCCAGCAAAGTGAAGATACATAAGCAAATGTTTAGTCTTATGCTCTGGACGGGCGCTGGTTTCAAGGTGAAACCGGTCCCCTTTCCATAAAGGGAGACGAAAAAAAAATATGTTTTTAAACACATTTATGTTATCTATAGGACCATTGCATGTCATTATGCTTACTTTTTCATAACTTTTAAAAAATCATAACATTGCGCCCCTGAAAGGGTTGGGCTACTGGGGATTAGGGGACCTAATCGCCAAATCCTGGTGGTAGGGAATCATCATCCACCAAATTTTAGTTCGGGCGCCATTGTAGACACATTAGGTTTCTTTGAATCAGGAGACGTGAAAAATGACAATGCCCTCGCCAGGACTCGAACCACGAACCTCTCGAATATACGTCGAATAGGCTGATCGCTACACTACGAAGGCATGTTAAGAAAGCAGGAGAAATACTTTATAATATAAAATCTGAAAGCTTTCAGATTTTTATCTTGGATAAACATAACAACTGACATAGTAGCTCTCTCTTAAGTTCAGTTAGATAAATGTACGAGTAGTAATCATAATCGTATGTTGTATTTTGAAGACTGTGTGAAAAGAAGAGATTTTTTATGTATTTTATTATGTTATCTTTTTCACGTCAAGTACCTTGCCATTGGAAATGAAAAAAAAAAAAAATATGTGCATTATTTTTCATTGTTGCGACTCGACGTTTCATAAATTGCTTTTTAAAAATCTTTGACTGATTATTAGTATTCTTTATTCTAAAATTTTATTTATTTCATCGGCATACATCTTTTACATTAAATATTTTGGGTCTGATTTGTCTGTGTGTTTAAGATGAGATTATATATGATACTTCTCTTATTTAGGTTTACAGCTTGGAATAAATATTCACCAAAGTTTTACTTCATATTTTCCAAGTTCTATATTTTTCAAGATTCTACTCTATTTAAACGGCTGATTAACTCTGAATATTTTTCTATTACCTAGATTGAGAATCTTCGAAGGCGAGAACATGGTAGCGGATTCTGGGAATATTTACGATAGTAAACTGAAAGGTGGACGGTTAGGAGTCTTCTGTTTCTCTCAAGAAGCTATCATCTGGTCAGATCTGGTATACAGATGTAATGGTATGTATTCTTAGGTAAAAAGTGCCTTGCAAAATATTTTTAATCCATATAATCCTGAAATACTTTATCCAGTTTCTTATATACATTTGAATGAGACTGGTATGACATTTTACGAACTGTATTTAATTTGAATTGAATGGGTATGACATTTTACGATTTCCATTTTGAAGAATTGTTTCAGAAACTATTCATTTACTTCACCAATAGATATATGTGTTGCATATTTAATGCTTAGATGATAATTTAAAAGTAATCTATTGAATTTACAGGGGTTGTTCCCATATGTATTAGAAGAGTTTGCTTTGCTATAAAACGTCTTCTTGGAAACTGTTTTTTTAACTGCAGTTATATTTCTGAAAGTATATTTATCGTCTGCTTCTTGATAGTTTTGTTTTCATCCAAAATGGCGCTTTAAAAATTCAATGGATGGAAAATTATATTTTTGCTGTTTCCGAAGAACATTATTCTTGTATAGTTACTAAAAAACGTTGTGAAAGTCATGGTTTTTCGCTATCTAAAGCTACGATAGGTAATACTGTCAACAAGAAAGTAAAAAAACGTCAAAGTTTCGCTTCAAGTGAAAACATTATTCCAAATACGTATCCAAAGAAAATATGGAATGTTGCAAACGTTGCGCAGTTAATCTATTTAAAGTTAAAAGGAAATCCGTCAATTCAAAGAACAGTTGAAAAATCCTTAATATGCTCAGTGTCAACTGCAAACAAAGGGATTAATGCTGATTTGAATCTTAAAAAGGCGAAAAATTGTAATCTGCATCATCTTCCTCCAAGACATCACTGAACGCAGAACTCTCTGCAGAGTTCTTTATGAGAAATGTTTATCCGGTCAAAAATGGAAAAATGTTGTCACAATCTTGGATGTATTTAAATGATTGAATTAAAAAGGAGATGCCTTTATTATTATCAAAGAGAAGGAAAAAAACTCTTTCAACATTGTTTAAAGTATCTAAAAGAAAGTTTTTTGAAAGGATTTATGATTGTTGTTGTTTATACCAGCACACTTTGTCAGATTAATGAGGTATAAGAAAAGAGTGGTAAATACACATCGATGTTTAGATAAATGTGCATAACTTATATCTCATAGTGACAAATGAGAAGCTATGAGTAGCTGCATTGCTCTTTGAAATGAATTCTTAAAAATAATTGAAAACTTATTATTAACGGAATTTTCACTTGTATTTTATACTTTAGCTCTTTATAAAATCTTATAAAATTCGGGCTATTTTGAAATAACATACCTATTTTTTTATATTTCGGTTCTACTACTCAAATTACGCCAAAGTGTTATGTAAAATTCGCACGAGTAGTTATTTTAAAAAAAGCATTGTCTATATTTCTCATTTTTTTTCGATATTCGCACTAAGTGTTTTTAAAAAATTAGTTCTCAAATTTTAGCTCCTCAATGTTAATTGAATTTGATACATTTATTAATGTTTCTTTTTTTATTAAACTTACTTTATTTTTCTTCCACAGTTCGAAATTTAGTTTGAATACAAATAAAATGCTCAGATATTTTCTGAGGTACTTTTAAAATTTGTATTTTTTAGTAATTTTTATAATTTTTTTCGGAAAAGAAAATGTTTGAATTATAACTGGTAACGTTTTTTGGATCATCTTAAAGTAGATGTGTTTCGAAACTTACCTGAAAATAATCAGATAATTCAAATATTCAAAATTTCCCAAGATATAGGTGAATATATGTACTGGCGTTTTGAAATTAGGCATATTTGTTATCAACAAGAATAACGCCGAGTGCTGTGTACGCACCTTTTTAAAATTGTGCGAAAGAATGAAACATGCACCTTTTTTTCCCTCTACTGCACAATGAAAGGGAAAGGAAAATAGGTTACCATAAATTAAGAACTTCACCAAGTGAATTGCTCTTGACGCAAACTGATACAAGTGTTCTAAGAAAAATTTAAAAATTTCTCTGTAAATCTCAGTCTCGGTTTGATCTTGGTTAATTTCCATCCATATTTAGGCAAAATTTGAGTAGAAGTATCGAAATATGGAAAACAATCGGCATGTAATTTTAGAAAAAGTCCGATTTTGTGTCAAAATATATATGTTAGAACAACGTGATATATACGAATCCAATATATATCCTAAGACTAGCTATTGAGACATTAGGCGATTGCCACGCGATTGAGTCAATCGTTGTTGTTTATCCTCACTTGTCTGACGTAGTCAGCCGAAGTTCACGAAATTCCTCGTGGCAAGGATCCATAGATTATGCCTGCCGTATGCAACATCCCTTGAGCACCATTCAGGAGACAGTGCGATTTAGCTCAGTTCCACCCCCAATTTTGGTGGAGAGGTTCGATGGTCTGCCACCCCTCTACCCTTCCACCAAACCACAGGACAGCACTTTCGGCTCGCCGCATATTTAGAGTGCGCCATACCGCACCGACACTATCCATGCCTCATCCGGGATTCGAACCCGGGACCTTCGGCACGGCAGTCAGTGACACGAACCACTATACCGGTTCAAATTTCGTCAATGGGCCCAGTAGAACGGTAGACATAGAATTGTCACTTTTTTTGTGGGGGAGGGTGCAGACTGTACTTCCATATTTTGGGATATCGTGACTCAATCCATAAATGGCGTCGGACAAAAGTCACATTGCAACCATTGGTGCCCAACGTCTGTGACCAGTAGCAGATGCATTCCGTTCTTCATGCATGGCTATTCATGAGTCCTTTTTCAAGGCTTGAGAATGAGCAAAGACAACAATGTAACAGCAAATTCTTGATATGCAGTTTTGCACATTTTAATTAAATGCTCTGTATAAAAAGGATAGACAGCAGTGTTTGAGAGAAACACTAAAGTATAATGAATATCACTCCGTGCTATGAATTAAGCAGTTTCTTTACTTCTGTTTGAATTAGAATGATAAATCTGTCATAAATTTTCAGACCGTAGTTAATATTTCTTAGATTTTCAACACCGTTTATACTTACTGATCTTTTTAAGCTACACAGTGCTGAATTTAATTCGACAGAACTTCAAAACTATGGAATAGAAGATTTTCATTCCGAAGTCAACGATATTTGATATTTTATTCTGCAATATAAAAGAAAACGAAGATGAAAATTTATAATATCGTGATAAATTAAGGATATTTGAGTGAAGAATTGCATGGTAGCTAGATAAAAATCTTCGCCTTTTTCCTTCACATAAAATCGAATAAATTACATTACTATCATTCAGTTTTAACATCTCATGTATTTTTTTATCGTTTTCTAAGTATTTGATCTTATATACTTCTTTCACAGAGGCAGTACCGTCAGCCATCTATCAAGATTTGCCGAGACAGTTGCAAGCTATGACAGAGATAGACACAACACGACCCAGTGACATCATCCAGGTGGGTCGTAGGAGAGTTGGTGACTTTCCCGCTGCCACCAGACCCCAAATGGTGGCGGACCAGTCCCAGGAACAGATGGTGGGAGATCAACCCGAAGAAGAATTGGCGGAAGATCAGATTGGCAGATGAGATTGGCAGTCTTCGGCCTTGCATTGTAATTACCGATATTGAATCTCCACGCCGGTTAGATTTGTGAGCTAACTTCTCGTTTAGCTGATCTGAGTACCATTTGGTTACTAGCTTATTTAATTTAAAATTTTACTGTTACTTTACATTAAGTTATCGATAAAATTTTACTGTTACTTTAAATTACTTTAAGTTTAAGACTGTTACTTTACGTTATCGTGCCATAAGCGCCGGATGAGCTGTAAGCATCATCTGTGCCTCCTATTCTTCTTAGTTTTAAATAAAAGGTCTTTTAAATCCTTCCCAAGTTTAGTGCTATTTTAGACTTCGCTTAAAGTTTACCAAGAATTTGGAGATTATTTGATGATTACAAAGCCTACCAAACCGCGCACACCCCAAAGAACGCCTTAATTTTTGCTTTCCTATCATGGAGGAACGTAATCCCTACGTTAAAACACATTAATAAAGTTGATTTTATTACTGTATAACGCAGAAATGTGGAATACCTTCCAAGGCCGAGTCAAGGTAGAGCATTTAAAGGTCTTGTCTGCTATATTATCAATGTTGGGATCTAATTCCTGAGTACATTGAAATTTACTTAAATACACGTTTTGCATGAGAAACAAAATAAAAGCAAACATCTCTTTCGGTAATCCATTTAGGACAAGAAGGATTATTAAAATAAATTTAATCAATTATTATTATTAAATTAATAATGATTATTAAACTTAATTTAATCTGTACTTTTGTCTGTACTGTCTATAGAATCAACGTATTTTTATCTATGCAAATGACATTATATATTACCCGAGTTTTAAAGCATGTATTTCAACGATTTCAAAATCTTTTCTTCCTGGAATATAATGAGTAACCTGCTTAAGAATTCTCCAGCAGCGTCTTTTTTATTTTAAACTGAAGGTAAACTAACAACAACAAAAAAAAAAAAAAAAAAAAAAACCTCGAAGAAGAATGTTGAATTTCGAAGAAAAAAGAAGATATCCTAATTCAGCCGAGACACGTCTAGAGATCTTCTTACCTTTTTCTTTCACAGTTCTCATACAAATTATAAAACAGCTGCAATTTTCGTTTCTGGACAAATAGCTAGTATGTACTATAGCTATAAACACACAACTATTGCAGCATATAATTCTTGGTGAGTGGTTTCTTGTAGCTATAGCTTGCAGCTCCATATATCGAGTAGACAAACTGATAAAGAAGACAATTGTCAAAGCCATCTTAAGCGTGTAATCATAGCTAACTGACCAAAGTATAAGGTAGCAGACCACGGCTAATTTCCAGATAGCTCTTCGAAGCAGTTCTTTTATCCTTCTTTCAGGTATTACCGTTCGTTTTGCTGTTACGTTAGACCATTCTCAGTAGAATGCTATTCGGTTCGGAGTTTAGGTGTCACGTAGCTGACTAGAGGAAATGGGTAATTGCAGTTTATTTGTCTGCGCCTTAAATTTCCCTCTTTTACCGAAGTAAAAGTTATAAAGAAGCATTTTAAACGTAACATTGTATTTATCGATATGTTCTTCTTTATATATAAATATATATACGAATAAATACAAAGTAAAAAGCAGTTCAAAAACCAATCCCATTGCTTGCTGATAGCTAGCAATGATGAAAAATGAAATAAAAAATACATTTAAAATTCATCACATACTCAATTCGGAATAAACCATACGCAAACACCAAAAAAATTTCATATAAACACCACATGATTTTCTTGTGCGGCCTATTAAATTAAACACTATTTTTGCTTCATTCAAGCCTACTCTCTCGAATTTCATAAGAGATATATTTCTCATTCAATCACTTCAGTTCTCACTTCGCGGCAAGGCAAAAATACATAAAAACTCAAAACATCTTCATAAAAAATTGTAAAATACTGAAAAACCTAAACAACAAATACAGTTAAAAAAAGAATTTTTTCAATTAAAATTAAAAAATAGTTTCCTTGTCAAAATAAGTGATTCGGTCGATGGACAGGAAAACAAAATTTTCGGCGCACAAAAATTTAAGTCAACTTTCGGCCCCACTGAGCAAAAAGACATTGAATTTGGTGCACTAACTGACTTAATTCACTACACAACTAAGAGTTTCAAATGTAAACAAACAGTCACCGTGTTAGGCTTAGCCGATGCTTTGTTTGAATTGTTGATAAAACGTTTGAATTGTTGAAATTGTTGAACGTTTGAATTGTTGAACGAAACGTTTGAATTGTTGAAAACGTTAAAATTGTTGAAATTGTTAATAAAACGTTCTACGGTCAATCATTTTTGAGTTATGAGAGGTACGTACGTATGTACGTACAGACGTCACAAAAAATTCCCTTCTGAATTCATTCCACAATTCCTTTTCGAAAAATAGTCCTTTATCTTGTCTTTACGTACAGATGTCAAGAGAAAAAAATCTTTCAGATGTTTGCGAGAACAGTCAAAATGGATAGCTTTGTTGAAATATGAAAACCGAAATTTTTCTCAATTACGATACTTCCTTTACCTTACACAAGGAAGAAAAAACAGAAGCACAAAGGCAAACTGCCAAATAATCCCAAAACCGAAAATGAAAATTAAATTTATATTTTTTGGTTGCATCGTCATGAGGGGATGGGCTCAAATGAAGAAGCAAATAAATCAAACAGCCTGCTTCTAAACTGATAAACACAAAAATTAAAGTTTCAAATTTAAAAATAATGTTAGAAAAATTATTAATGTAATATGTGTCTTTATCAGTCCAACCCCTACAGGCCGAAACAAGCAATGAAAAATTTAGTATAAAAAACATAGATAAATTCAAAAAAAAAAAAAAATTGCAAAATAATAGACGAAATTAAAAAAATATTTTGAGTTGATTGAAACTAAAAACAAAACTTCAAAAGAATACTAATTCAATGCTCCAGAAAAGGAAACTATATGCAATTTTTTTAAATCCAAAATTGAGCGGGGGAACCATATGCAAATTTTGAAAACATTCAGGAAGGGTTAAAATGTAATGACGTAAATCAAAAATAAGCAAAAAAGCTTAAAAATCTAATAAAATGTTTTTAATATGAGTGGACGGAGTTCAAAAACATGTAAGACAGAATTAACCCCATATATACAAAAATAAAAGAAATAAACAAAAATTTGATCTAAAAATTAGAAAATAAAAAAATAGAGGAGCAACTTTTTAAAATTTGTAATACAACAGCAAGAAAACTTTTGAAATGAAAACAAATATACGCCTATATAGTAGCAAATCCTAAAATTCGTTAAGTAATGAGTTTAAATAAACTACGAATTTGAAACTGATTAAACTCAATAATAATAATTAGAAAAACTTCTTTTGTACCCTAAAATATGTAGAAGAAAAAATAGAAGAATTTGAAAAAGGAAAGAGCATCGAAATACCTGGACTTTTAAATCCTAAGATGATCGCTAATATACAGAAATATATTTAAAGTCAGTTTCCTCAGTGTTAAATAGACATGCCCCTGTAACCTTATTTTTCCGGCAGAATTTCGATTTTCATGTATTTTATAATACGCTATACAAAAGATACTACAATTCCACACATAATTTCACTAAAGTGATTTGCATATACACAAAATTCATAACAATATCGATCAATACTTTTTAAGATTCTATAGTATACACTGAAGTGACAAAAGTCATGGGATACCTCCTAATATTTTATCGGTCCTCCTTTTGCCCGGCGAAGTGCAGCAACTCGACGTGGCATGGACTCAACAAGTCGTTGGAAGATCCCTGCAGGAATATTGAGCCATGCTGCCTCTATAGACGTCCATAATTGTGAAAGTGTTGACGGTGCACGACGGGTTTTGGGCACGAACTGACGTCTCGATGATGTCCCATAAATGTTCGATGGGATTCATGTCGGACGATCTAGGTGGCCAGATCATTCGCTGGAATTGTCCAGAATGACAATGTTGGAATGTCCAGCCCGGTGAGATGGCGCATTGTCATCCATAAAAATCCCATTGTTGTTTGAGTACGTGAAGTCCATGAATGGCTGTAAGTGATCTCCAAGTAGCTGAAGGTATCCATTTCCAGTCAATGATCGGTTCAGTTGCACCAGAAGACCGAGTCCATGCCATGTAAAAACAGCCCAGACAATTATGGAACCACCACCAGCTTGAACAGTGCCTTGTTGACAACTTGCGTCCATGGCTACGTGGGGTCTGCGCCACACTCGAATCCTACCATCAGCTCTTACCAACTGAAATCGTGACTCATCTGACCAAGCCACGGTTTTCCATTCGTTTAGGGACCAACCGATATGCTCACGAGCCCACGAGAGTCGCTGCAGGCGATGTCGTGCTGTCAGTAAAGGCACTCGAGTCGGTCTTCTGCTGGCATAGCCCAAGGAAGACAAATTTCGCCGCGCTGTCCTGTCCGATACGTCCCTCGTACATCCCACATTTATTTCTGCGGTTATTTGACGCAGTGTTGCTTGTCTGTGAACATTGACAACTCTACGCAGACGTCGCTGGTCTCGGTCGTTAAGTGCAGGGTCGTTAAGTGCTGCGCTGTCCATGGTGGGATGTTATGCCTGAAATTAGATACTCTCGGCACACTCTTGACACTGTGTATCTCGGAATGTTGAATTCCCTAACGATATCCGAAATGGAATGACCCATGCGTCTAGCTCCAACCACCATTCCGGGTTCAAAGTTAATTCTCGTCGTGTTAATTCTCGTCGTGCGGCCATAATCACGTCAAAGCTTCTTCACATGAATAACTTAAACACAAATAAAAGCCCTGCCAAAGCACTTCGCATTTATACATTTTCTACGCGATACTACTGCCATCTGTATATTTGCATATTGCTATCCCATGACTTTTGTCACTTCAGTGTATATAGAAATGCTCGTTATTTAATTTATTAATGTCAGAAATCTTTCCGAAATTGATATTTTATTTCTATTTGAGTACAAACACATACACGTTGCTCTTCAGTCTACGTAAGTTTTCAATAAAATATTTCGGTCATTTTTTTTCGTACTGGAGTAACGTACTTTTATATTGTGGGTTTTTGATAACATATTCCTAAATATGGAAATAGGGTTATATTTAGAAATTTACATTTAAGAAAAAAAAATAGATTTCGTAATGTATACAATTTTTTCTTAAATTTATAGAAACCTTAGGTTATTTTGGAGTACAGGAAAAATGAGTAATGTCCTTGCCAGTACTCGAACCTGGTCCTCCCGAATATGCGCCAAGTGTGCTACCGTTACACCACGAAAGCATGCTTGAAGGAGGGAGAAAATATCTTATATACTCCCCCTTTTATATGGTGAGAGATTTAGGGGACTGCTGTGTCACCAAATCCTAGTGGTGATGAATTATTGTCCACCATCTTTTTAGTTCGGGCGCCACTGTAGAGTCTTTAGGTTATTTTGAAGCAGGAGTACATGAAAACTTAGCAACGCCCTCGCGGGACTCCAATTTGGATCTCTCGAATACTAGCCAAGTGTGTACACCGTTACACCACACCATGAATATACAGAAATATATATGCTTCAAGCAGGTAGAAAATACCTTACAAATTTAAAAAATGCCAAAACATGAAACTTTTTTAACATGTTTATAATCGGAAGTATATGTTTATATGATAAAGGATTTCATGAACAATCCTACGTGTGTACACTGTACTGATTAAGATCTCTGTGTTAGTTAAAGTAAGGAAAAAATTTTAAACATGCGAATAAAATAATATAAATCATATTTTTGAATGGCCTTAGACCCGGATAAAGTCTAAGAAGAAAGTCCGGATAACTAAAATAACTAATAAGAACTAAAGTCCGGATAATTAGATTTCAATTTCATTATACATTCATGGAGATGATATGTTCAGATATCTTCTCCGATTTGTTACGCTATAAAGCGGTTGAAGGAGACTAAGATTTAACGTCTCCATAATTTCGGACTGAAGCCAAACTGTTTGGTTCAATGTTCAAATCTGCAAGCTTTCACGCAAATGTTCCATTAAGTTTCGAGGATGCATACACTCCGTAAGTTAGATTTATGAGTGTAAAGATGACTTCTGCTTCGGCAGCTGTATAAATTTCAAAGGTGTCCGTCGAAAACATCGCTGCAAAAACATCGCGGACGAAAATGTCATCGCGTAAAACATCATGAGAGAAACGAAAGCAAGGCGAAACCATCGCTGTTCTGAAACATCGTGGTGCAAAGCATCGTCGTCGAAAATAAAATGGTTCAAAAACTTCGCAGTTCAAAATCATCGTCGTAGAAAAATATCGTGGCAAAAAGTACACCTACAAATCATCGCAGAGAGATAACACCGCAGATATGCGATTTCAGGCTTTAAAATCTGTAATTTATCCGATCATATCTGATGTAACCGTACTCGTATCATAATTTTTGAGCGCAAGAAGGAATGAGGAATAATTTTGAATAAATGTTTGTTGAAAAAAATGTCAAAAAGAAACTTAAGCATTAAAAAACTGAAAATTAGTAGAAAATTTATTAGTTACACTCTTTTGCAAAAAAAAAAAAAAAAAAAAAAAAAAAAAAAAATTGAAGCACCAAGATGGACTTTTGCAATCGTGACGAAATTTGATATGCAAAAACATATTGATCGAAAATGCAAATAATCACAGTTTCAAACCAAATAAACAGGAATTGCAATCATAGAGCGCATTTCTAGTTCGCAATACGCAATGTAAGAAACCCGTAACAGAGGCGGAAAATTTATCTTTTTTTGTTGCTGCTATTATAATTCCGTAAGAAAGCAACTAAAGATGCCATTATGACGATATAGAAGACCTTGCAGACAACAAAACGACTTTGAATGTGTCGCATTGTAGGGTTGCGTGAAGCTGGGTGGTCATACCGAGCAACAGGCCGCCACCTGCAGTGTACAGACACTGCTGTGCAAAGATGTTGGCAGCAGTGGTTGCTACAAGGAAATTGCGGATGAATGAAGGCTCTTGGAAGGCCAAGGATCCTAATTGCGTTGTAAGATAGGATGATTGTTCGCCAGGCTCCGAACTGCAACGGTATCATTGTCGATTATTCAACGCACTAGAGCCACGACTGTATCCCCGTGGTACCGTCCACCATCTCATGGCGCTTGTCTGAGGCGGGCTTACGCTCACAGAGGTCTTTAAGACGTTTGTCTTTATCCCGACAACATCGGCAGAGTCATCTGAAGTGGGGACCACCGTGTTCGTGTCTGGAGAGGATGGGGACAGCGGTTCCAATCAATCTTTGTTTTATATTACCTATTTTTTATGACAGCAGGTCATCTTTAGTCATCATCCGCACATCTTTAACAGCTCAACAATATGTTGATACCATCCTGCGGCCGGTTGCATTACCTTTCATGGCACGCCATTCTGGGCCATTTTCCAACAAGATAATGCCGGGCCACATACCACTCGCATATCTCTGGATTGTCTCCGTGCGGGTGATACTCTTCCTTTGCCAGCAAGGTCACCAGATCTTTCACCAATGGAGCATGTCTGGGACAAGGTAGGCCGCCATATTCGGGCACCACGAAATATCGCAGATCTGGAGCGACAACAGATGAATGCCTGGCAGAATGTGTCGCAGGATGACATTAGGAAACCTCTACCACTCCTTGCCTCGACGAATTCAAGCACGCATTGCCGCCCGGGGCAGTTCGACCAACTACTAATTTGAACACTCAATGGGTGATTGTGAGCAGTGAGCAGGTACTATGACCTTGATTTTTTAATCATTTATCAAATGTGTATGAGCCATACGCATATTCAATTTCATCAAAAACAATAATTTCCTTCATGGTGCTTCGATTTTTTTTGCAAAAGAGTGTATTTTAAATATATGAAATACTAGTGGAAATACCTGATGCCAGTTAAGTTAGATTGATAGCAATGTATCTAACAACAAAGAGAACAAATACAGCTGTAATCCTTCTGTAATAATGATGCAAAAAATACTATTCAGATTCATAGATTTTTCAGTCTGATGTCATATGGAACCCTTATAAAGTATTTCCATAGAAAAATAAACTAAATCTCTGTCATTATATCAGCAAGAATGGCACGCAGTCTTTAATGATTTTTGTCTTTCTAATCAAATGGTCGTAAAAGCTCCAAGTTCCAATCAATATTTCACCTACATTCAATTTTAGTCGATTAAATGTGGCAAAAATTTATCATAATTGATTAGAAATCACTAACACGAACAAATAAACAAACACACATTCTTCTTTATATATATATAGATTTAGTAAAACATACAAATTTTTTATTACCAGACTCTACGATCTGAAAACGAGCAGCAGCAACACTTTTCGAAATAAAGCACTTTTATCTCCAACGCGCGAGACTGTTGCCACTCGGAAAAATGAGTGCGAAAATTAGTGTTTTCAGAGTTTTTAATTAATATCTCAGTTAATTAAAATCGTACGAAGATGGGAACTGTCGAAATGGCTTCCCACGAATTTTTGGAATCGGGAATAATGTATTTAATGTTTGGAAATGCTATTTTTATTTCATTGTAAAATTTAGAATTCTTTTATTAACAAACTCTACGGTTTGAACGAGAGCAGTGGCAACAGTTTTCGAAATAAAGCATATTTTCATCTCCAGCTTGCGAAACTGTTGCCGCTCGGAAAAATGAGGGCGAAAATTATTCTTTTTCGAAGTTTTTAATTAACATCTCTGATTTTATCTACTTTTTTGGGGGGGGAATCTACGTCTACCTTTTCCAGGATACAGAAAAGAATGGTAGAAAGTTTATTTGGCGACGATAGCTATAGTAGTGACTGAGTTATTAGAGGACAAACACACACATAGACGTTCTTCTTTATGCGAAGATGCATTCACAACTTTTAAACCTTAAAAGCACAAGTCTGACGATATTATTGTCATGCTTTCACTTATTTTTACCAGATCATTTATGTTTTACAAGGTTATTTTAGATGACGATGTTTTTAACCTGTAATGTTTACTTTTTCTAAATTTTCTCTTTACGATGTTTCGCACAACAACGTTTTTTGCCTTGCGATGTTTTCGTCTCTAGCCAATTTCGAAAACTACTTTTAATGATTCTTAAATTTTCGCCATATAACGGTTCAAAACATACCACAAGCACAAGGAATTATGTTATTGTTGCGTTTTTCTCATCTTCTGTTCTGACACCAGTTGTTACGTTATTTTCTTCCTTCACCTTCGTACGGGGTTCGTAGATTTGGAGTAAATAACGACGACACTTGATGAAGTATCGAAACACACTTTATTAGTCAGTATTGTCAGGACAGCTCCAAAACACGTTTTACAGTCGTCGATGAACTACTTATAAATACGCTGAAACAATCAGCGACACAGCCTTCACACTGTCAGGCAATAACGGTGGAGACAGCTTCCTGCAAAGCACCAGAGTACAGCTCACGACTCTGCTTGGTCGTTCTCGGAACTCCACGTACTCTCGAGACTCTCCACGCTACAACTCGCGATGCACTCGAAGACACACGAGCACAGCTCCCAACCCTTCGGTTCAGTCGTTGCCGGAGCTCAACACGCTCTCTCGACGATGCAATAACCGTGATACACTGAGAGACTCCTTCGGTGCACACGACGACCCACTCGGCACTCGTTGCCCGGCTGTCAACTCCGATCGACTCTGCACAGCTCGCTAGATGAGACACACTAACTGACTGCGGACCAGCAGGGTTTATATAGCTTTCGGCTTGTGTTCGAGAACATTCTGGGCTAAACTGGTAAGACTTCGTTCCAGAAGGTTCTCCATCAGTCCATGGCATATCGCCAATTTTCTCGCCAAAGGTCGCCGAATGGGCGATTTCTCGCCAAATGTGGCAACCTTGTCTTCTCTTGCCATTTTTTGGCAACCCTAAAACTGCTTTGCGGGGAAGCTATCTTACCACGCCTGTACATTTCGTAACATTATTAAAATACTGAAGGCCAAAACCTAATTCTGAATGAAAATTTGAACATGTATTTCTATCATTCTTAGCACATATTTAAAAGTAATTGCATCACGGCAATACGATTAGCTCCTCAACATTTTTAATCTATTCTAGCACAACTGGATGTTTTGATAAGACGTTTTCAGAAACATTCCACATTTACGACTTTTGAGCAGTGTTTATCCTTCCATAAATAAAACAGAGTTATTCTGTTTTCTTTCTTGAATCGATACTAAGAAAACAAACACAAAAAAAGCCACGTTTCTAGTCGAGAGAATATTTCCAACTTTCGTTTGAAAAACTCCGAACAAACCAAACAAAATCTCCTTGAAGCAGTGGTTTAAGACCAAATCGAAAACTTGGAGATATCATTTTGCAGCGGGACGAACATTCAGCCCCTCCCCATTATTCTGATGATGGTGGAACTACCTTCCCCGCTCTTTCACCTATTCAGGCTCGCGCGTGCATTCAGGCATGAACACCCCGGATGTTGCCATTCCCCCCACGGGAACCATCAGGAATTGTTGCTCTCGAGCATCATGGTGGATCTTAAGAAGCCGGGATGGCAGTCACGTGGTAAACGCGCAGCCGGAAGAAAAGTGATGAAGATTCACCTGCGTCGTTGGATTTTTAGGGAACGGCTGAACATTGATAAACATCACTGGAAAATGGGAGAGTTTCTAAAAATAATAATAATAAAAAAAGATTTGAATAAAGAAGTTTTGAAATTCATTGTAAAAAGATTCATCATTCCTTCGACAGGAAAGCTATAAAGTTTTGCAACAAGGTGAACTAAATGAGATGTTTGCTTTAAAGCACGGATTCCTCAAATACCATCCCTTGTTCAGTCAGCTGCCAATTAACCAGTGCATAAATACTGCGTACGAAATTCACAATCAGTTCAAAATCATGCGAACTTGAGGACAGTTAAATATAACGAACAGGAAAATACTAATAATAATTCACCTGTATTTTGAAACAGAATCTGGAGAATTTTCTCATTTGATTAGGTAAATTAAATCAATATTCAAAATAAATATAAAAAAATCTGAAAGGTTTCATATTTGAAATTACGTCCAAAGGGGGCGTTTTTATAACATTTTGTGTGTTACCTTTATTTATTAAATATCATATTCTTCGCACTTAAACCATGAAATTCAGTTCAACAGCAATATCACAAAATAATTTTAAAATGAGCATATCTTTAAAATTTCCGATACAAAATCTCGCGCGCTAGAGATTTTTTTTTTTTTTTTTTTTGTATAGTGTTGCCACTGCTCGCTTTGCAATCGTTTAGTTTTTTAATCAAAAATTCCTTGAAGTGTTACAAAATATGAAATCGATAATAAAACAAATTTCAAATTCAAATTAGGGCTTCCACATATCCATATTCCACATGCCTATATTCGCCATAATTATGTTATTCAAATTTTGATGGCTATAGGTACCGTTGTTTTATCACAATCCGAGAAACATACATACATTCATGCGGAGTCTTTATTATTTAACTTCTTGAAATATAATACAGGGTGATAATATCTGGTGGCAACAATTTGAAAAATGAAACAACGCTTATCGTGAATCGACGCAAAATGCCAAAATGAAATTAATAGTCCTTCTGCACAATTTGCTCCTTTGGACTAATAAAAATATCAAATGATGGAAAATTCGAAAGAAAGGCACTAATTTAAAAATTGCATTAAAGAACATATGAGAATCATATTAGCTAAAATACTTGATCAAAATCATTAAGTTCAAACTGGCGTAAAAATGTCGGTTACAACTGCGAATTATTGTGGACAAAAACAACTCAGAAATACTATGCAGTCATCTGCTAATACTGCTTGCTATACCCCACATTTTTCTTTTTCTTCGGTATTTTCCAATTCATCATTTCATAATAAGCAAACCGTTTTAGATCTGGCATAAATCTTCATTATAATCCGCATATCATCCTCGAAGTCATAATTGACGAATTAAGAAATGTTTATCAATCAATTCATTTAACAAAATTTCTTTTTATTTAATGCTTCTTTGCAAAGTCTTTTCTAGACAAGAAAGATAAAATCCTGTTTCATTGGTATACTCAGTGTTTTCTAGTATGGTTGGTTGGAAAATAGGAGAAACGTCAGAACCCCTCGCATACCCTTGAGAGTGTTGTTTATAAAAACTGAAATGGTGTTTTAAATCTGCAGGCAATTAGATCTGTCAGTATAATGTAGAAATGTAATATATTGTATAATGTAGAAATATTATATAATATAAAAAATAATATATAAAGGTAATATTTTCTATAATACAGATAAGATATTCTCGCCCTGCTTTCCCCTCCTCTGAGAAATGGCCTCATCAAGAACTGAGAAAAGGCACTTTCTTCTTAGAAATTGATAACAATATTGACACATCATCTGTCTTCAACTAATGTTTCCGTCAATAACTTGCTTCAAAGACTGCATATTCTATCTTCATGTTACAACCGTGTTCTGTAGCAACGTTTTCCATAAAGATGTTCCACATTTTCCAGCATTTTATTTCTCTTGCAGGAACTCTCATTCAGTCTTGACGGAAGTCTAAGTTCAACCAACATGTTGTAAACAGAAGAGCTATAATTGGAATATTATATGGCTTTTAGTATCGAGATTGTTTGGCAACATAACATTTTATTAACTAAAAAAAATCTTATAAATTTCTGTACATTTCTGTAAAACCCGCATCCCGCTACTGTCCATACTTTCAAATCATTGAAATTTTTTTTATTGCGTTAGTTTTTGGACAAATCTGTATACACACTGATGGGCAAAATTAAGAGAATCGGCACATTATGTCGAATTTCTGAAAAACTAATGGACAGATTTTAATGAAATTTGTTATGACTATATATTTATAACAGAGAAAGAGATGCGTCATTCAAAAATTATTTTATGTACTTATCATGATCAGTAAAGCTCATAGTGCAGAGATGTCCAAAATGCACTTTGTTAAATTAAAAATAAATGCACTTTGTTGAATTAAAATTGTGTCAAATATGCGGCATGACCCCCTCTCACAACCAAACAGGGCACGGTATACTGGACAACAGGCAGTTGAGGAGTAACTGTAGCTGTCGATCCCACTTCTGCAACAAGGCAGTTTTCACCTCCGGGACGGTTCCTGGAAGCTGAATGCAAGGTGAAATTGCCCTCCAAGAGCATCCCAGACATATTCCATAGGACTAAGACGAGGAGATCTAGCTGTCTAAACCATGCAGCGAATACCTTCACTTTCCAGGCAATCGTCTACCAGCTGGGCCCTAATCTGGACGAACGTTATCGTCCATTAACAGGAACTTGGGACCAACTGCGCCCCAGAAAATTCTAATATAGGATTCTAAGATCTCCTCTCTATATCTCATAACAATCAGGGAGCCTTTATCAAACACATGCAGAGTTGTGCAGTCGTCCAAAATAATGCCTGCCCCAACCATTATACTTCCTCCACCATAATGATCCTTTTCCCTGATGAAAGAGGGATGGTATCTCGTTCCAGGCTCTCTCCAGATACAGGTACGCCAATAATTAGTGTCCGTATTGAATCCCGACTCATTGTAAAAAGCACGGTGCGCAACAACTGTCCAAGGTGTATGTTGTCTCCACTATGCTAAACGCGCTGTGTTGTGTGCTGTAGAGAGCGAGACGCAAACAGCTGGCATACAGTCCTCTTTCTTAAAACCTTCGGGTAACTGTAGACTGTGAAACTCATGTGAGCTGCCGTGCTGAAAGTGCCAAATAACCGTCTCCATTCAATGGATATTGGTCGACCATGTCCAGATCTTAGAGTTATGGATCCAGTGCCCTAAATCTGTTTCGAGAAGTTGCGGACGACAACGAGCGCTACATGGATCTCTGCAGCCGTCTGCGCTTGTGACTGGTCTGGCTCCATTCTACCCATCAATCTCCATCTCATTCCGTCGTCCATACGTTTGCGTCTACTCAAGTTCAGTGGTACCTTATAAAATTTATCCAACTTTTGCTAGAAAGACGGGGAATATCCTGAATTCCTTATATTCCCTCCAGAATCACAGCCCCGTAGACACGCACTCTAACGAATTCAATAATTGCATGATTCTACGACGGAATAATTAGTATCTTTGGTTGAACACTTTTACCAAATAATATACATAATTAACTAGTTCTCCTAATTTTGCACACGAGTGCATGTATATATATATATGTATGATTCCTCTCTCATTTATATATACACTGCTGGCCACCCAAATTGCAACACCAAGAAAGACAGGAGATATCACAACAAAATTTATTTAGTAGATAACATGTTGACCAAGTATCAAATGATTAAATTTATAGACTCTGTGAAGTGTGGTTCGTTCCAGAATCAGTAGCCAGAGTAGCCGCCAATGTTAGAGATCACCGCTGCAACACGCTTCGGCATTGATTCAAACAGACTTTAGATGTGTTCCTTGGGGTACAGCAGACCAAGCAGCTTCCACACGTTGCCAAACTTGATCTGGTGTGGAAGCTTGGGATGTAATCTGGGTCAATCCTTCTGCAACCATGGACCACATGTTTTCTATCGGCGAAAAATTCGGAGAGCGAGCCGGCCAGGGAAGCAATTCAATCTGGCGATTGACGAAGAACCCTTAGACAATGCGTGCCACGTGTGGTCGCGCATTATCCTATTGAAATGTGGCTGTAGGCAAGCCCTGAAGGTAAAGAAAGACAGCTGGCTCCAACACCTTCAACAGATGTAGCGCTGCCTGTTTAAAGTACCGGCAATGCGTACTAGAGGAGTGCGAGAGTGATATGCGTATTCACAAAGCCTACAGACCATTTCACTACGGGCTGCTCTCATTGGAGGAAACATCTGCTTGGCGGTCATATTTGGAATGGCGAGTTATCGCCCTGTAGGCGTAGTAATTAACGCAAAACAAACGTTATTTCATTCGATATTTTTTTAGTTTATGAATGAAAGCTTAGAGGAATTGTGTGGAATATATTTTAAATAACCTACTGATCTTATTAATAGTTTATTTGCATTTAAATTTAAACTTTTTAAAGCACGTAATTGTTTTACAAGTAAAAGGTGTTTACATGGGGATAGCATATGCACTTTTTCGTCATTTCTGTTGTGTAAATTTCCATAGCGCATTAATTTATACAAATAAAGGAATATTAAAAAATTAACCAAAACAAAACATTCAGTAAACATTTAAGGGCGTCAGATACCTATTCTTTTTACCTAAATTATGAGTAAGTATAACTAATATTTTATTCCATTATGCGCTATTCCTATTGAAATGCTTTTCGGGATCTTGCTACTGGTACCTACTACAAAGAGTACAAACCAGTAAATAAAAATAAGAAAAATTAAAATTAACAAAATTAGAAAAAATAAAGGCGTTTAATTTTTAACACCACACCCGAAGGCGAAAAGACAAAGTCATTCAATAAAGTTAGAATAAAAGCAAATCCGTGGAAAGCAGAGTTTATGAAAGCTACGAGCGGGGATAGAACCGGCGATCTAGAAGCCTGAGATTTTTTCCCGTGCTCGTTACCGCTGAGCTGCGATTTCGCCGACAAATTATGCCCACTTTTTGGTACATGACACTCACATACAAATTGTAAAGGCGATGAACCAAAAGTCGGCAGCCAAGCACTAGATTCTGTAACCCTACGTTTCCTGTTTTAACCTATCCGGAGCAAATAGCAGCAGAAACGGTCTGTAGGCTTTGTGAATAAGCGAGTTATATCCAATACCGCGCCATACCAGCTGGTTCTGCGCAGGCTGTCAGCCATGTTGCTTGGAGTTTTGGTGTGAGATATTTAAAATGCTTATTTCTCCGTGTGTGCTTATTTTTGCTTTGTGAAATTGCTTTTAAAGGATTACTTAAGCATTCCGGTTTACGGAAAGGTGCTACTTTCGACAGGATGCTGGATATTTCCGAAGATTGAGGAAGTTTAAATGTTGAAGTTTACGATTCGGCATACGTACGCAGCATACGTAAGTACAGTTTTGAGCTTTTTTTGGCCTTTAAAGTCCGTGCGAACTGTGTCTTTTACCTTGTTTTTGTTTTATATGCCTGACTTTATGCTTAAACAAGTTTCTGGACTGTAGCGATTGATATTTTTAGTTTTGAAGCTTTTATTTGGCCCATTTGCATTAGAGTCATTTTGAGTTATTTTGGCGTTTAAAGACTGTGTAAATTGTGTCAGAGACCGTGCTTTTACTTTATGTACTTAAATTTACGTTTATGCAAGTTTTTAAACTCTGCTGATTGATATTTTTAAAGATTTGAAGCTTGCTAAGTTGCTGATTTGCATATACTGTTTTATGATATTTAAGCCATTTGGAGTTTATGCATATTGAATTTGATATCGTGTTTTTACCCTATGAGCTTCATCTTATGCTCATGTAAATTTATGCACGTTTCCGACTGATATTTTTAAAGATCTGGATACTTCTGGATTTATTATTTGAAGTAAGGCTTAGCGCGGCGGCCAAATGTTTATGTTTTGACTTTCATGTTTTGCACCAGTACTGATTAGTCTTTTTGCCAAGTGAAAAATTTTATTTTAGCAAATTATTAATTACCAGGATATAATACAAGGTTTTTTGGTGCATCAGCCTACTTAGTTGTCGGCCCGTTGGTCGAATAATCGAATTGCTTTATTTTACTGCAGAACTTAATTTTAAAGTGTGATTTGAGGTTTTTTTAGAGTAAACTATAGCATTTAAAAATATTATGGAATATTTTGCAAATTTTATACTGGAAATTTTAATGAAATAGTGTATTTCATTAAATTTTCAGATATTTTATTTAATTTCAAGATTATTTTCGAGTTGATTGCGTTATGTAAATTTATGTGTTAGATTTACTTTGTCCCTTTCCGTGGTGCGTTAAATTTATAGAATTATATGAATTCAGATTATGTCTTCTTTAGATAATAAAGAAAGTTTGGTGAATCTTCGGATTAAGGTAACTTGGCGATTTTTTGGCGAAATTTTGGCGACCAACCCTGCTACAGCAACCTGCTAGTTTTTTTTTTGGACGCCATTTTGTTTTCACGAAGTAAAGGAAGGTTTGGCTAATTTTGGAATATGGTAACAGATAGTTTGGCGACATTTTGGTAAGGGATAAAGGTTTCTAGCTAGGATTTTAGCAGTGTACATGGATAAAGCCAAGAGTGCCATTTTTGTGCAATTCTCAGATATTTTTTTAAAGTGAAAATAGGTCGACGTGTGCATGGTTACCGTGTATGTGCAATTCTTAAAAACGCGGCAAGCAGTTTGCGATTCTGCACTTTCTCCCAATTTCGCACCAAATCTTCGTCATGATTAAGCACTTTTGTTCCATAAAAGTTCCAGCATAAGCGTAATTCGGCTAGCAGATTGTTGGGAAAAATGTTGAGGGGGGGAACCATGCCTTTACTTCTTGAAAACAAAATGGCGTCCACACAAAAACTAGCAGGTTGCTGTAGCAGGGTTGGTCGCCAAAGTTTCGCCAAAAAATCGCCGAGTTACCATAATCCAAAGGTTAACCAATAGGACTAATAAAGAATTGTGTCTTGAAATTGTTTTAATTGTATATAGTGACTTTTAGTTTTTATTGAAGCTTATTTTATCTGTATATATTGTTTTTATATTTGGAAATTTATTTAATGAATTTTATTGTAAATAGTTTGCTTTTAATTTTACTGTTTGTTTATCAACCGAGATTTAATATGAGAATCTTAAACATTAACTTAAATCAAAGTACGGCTGCTGCATATCAATTATCGAGCCTTGATAAGGTCATCCATTTTGAACCTGACATTATCACTCTGCAGGAGCCTTATTACATTGGGGGCAACATTGCATACCAGAGAAAAGATTGGAGAGTTGCAAATACTAAAGAGGGAAGGACTGCTATCATAGTAGTAAATTAAAATATTAAATTTTATATAAAACACGCTTTTGACACAATAAAATGTGTTAGCTGCACAGGACGGGATAAGACTTTTTCAGTTATTTATGTATATTTTTCCCCTGAGGTGGACATAGAAGGGCATTTGCTGCATTTGGAGAATGTGTTAAAAGATTTAGATGATAGTTTTATTGTGATAGGTGATTTTAATTCTAAGCATTTTAATTGGGGGGCTTCTATTTTAGATCAACGGAGACTTTACCATGGATTTTACTTTACAATTGGACTTGATTTTATTTAACGAAAACGACTCTTTACCTACATTTGTGTCTTCTGACGGTATTGGATGGACCGATTCGGTCCTGTGCTCTGCTGATTCGAGATCTGAAAGCATTAAGTTGGAGATACAGGAAGTGGAGTCTTCGAGCGATCACCGTTACATCCCAGTTGAATTGGATAATAATTACGAGACTATGAAAAATCGATTGGTTTTCTCGAGACATAGAGAGAGAGTCAGAAAATGTATTAAAAAGTTATTACCTTATTTTCATGAAATGGAGAATAGGATCGTTGAATGTCATGGAATGGAAGAGTTGAACACTGTGATTATGGAATTTGAGATAGGTGTTCGTGAGAAATGTTAAAAAAGTTACTGATTAAGTCAAACCATAAAAGGCAAAAGTTGACTTGGTGGTCTCCTGCTCTCTCGACACTAAAAAGAATGGTTAGGGCATACAGAAAGAGCAGCCAGTTTCCGGGATTGTCAAATTCAGTCAGAATTGAAATGAGAATCTATTATAAAAAGAGTTTAGCAGTTTACAAGAGGGCAATAAAAAAGGCAAAATATGAATTTAAACAGAATCTTTTCTTGTGCAGTACAGAATATTACGATCAGTTTTACAGGATAGCACTTGATAAGAGAAAGAAAAGTTTTATGAAGAACATTAATCTTTAATCTTAATGTTCTTCATAAAGAAGATAATGGGTCATTCGAAGACTATTATAGAGATATTATAACGAAGATTCTTGACATAAATGCTGATTTTAAAGATGGTTCTTTTGATGGCATTGAGATTGTTTTTGATGGTGAGAAAAAACAAGTATTCTCAGTTAATGAAATTGATATGGCTATCTCTGGGTTTCGAGATAAAATAGCCCCTGGACCGGATGGTATCGGGGTCACATTGGTCAAGTCATTATATGAAATTTTTCCTTCCTTTCTTTCTGATTCTATTATTTAATAAATGTTTGGAATTTTATATGTTTCCGAATGCATGGACGATTAGGGAATTGGTCCTGATTCCTAAGACAAACGAAAAATTTAGACCAATCTGTCTATTAAATATTTTGGGAAAACTCTATGAAAAATTGATTGTCAATAGATTGCAATTCTACATAAATAGATGTGATTTTATCTCTAATAACCAATATGGATTCAGATAGGGAAGAAGCACAGAATTAGCATTGTATAGAGTTGTGGAAGATATTCGAAATAAAAGATTAAAAAATCATGTGGCCCTGGTGTCGTTCGATGTCCGGGGTGTCTTTGATTCAGTAAGATGGTCCTCGGTTTTGGATGTTTTGAAAACTCTGAGGATTACCCATCAGTTATTTTATGTAATAAAGGATTATTTTAAAGGAAGAAGATTGGTTTATAAAGGAGAATTTGGAGACTTGGATATTACGTATGCATTAAATAAAGGTTGCTCCCCTGTTCTGGGGTCTCATAGTTAATAAATTACTCCAGACTATTAAGTTGCCTCATGTGTCCACTTATTGTTACGCCGATGATTGCTTTTTATTATTTATGATGTGTCTCTAGAAAAAATAGAAAAGCATTTTTTAGATCTAAGTAAGTATTTTGAATATATGGACTGAAGAAGAGAATATTTCATTCAACATGGAGAAGACCTGCGGAGACTTTTACTCAAAAGAAGGTAAGCAGGTAAGAAATCCAAAATTAAAATTTAATGACACAAATATAAAATTTTGTGATCATATTACCTACTTAAGAGTTGTTTTGGACAATAAGTTAAATTTTATTGAACACTTCCATATCCATTCATAGGCGTACTGAATCCATTCATAGGCGTACTGAATACATTGTTAACTTTTATAGACTTCAATTCAGACACACGACTTTAGAAAATAAGTGGGATATCTTGAAAAAGATTTATATGAATGTTATTGTTCCTAAGATAATGTATAGAATCGGAGCTTGGGGCCACCGGGCAGGGGAGCTGGTCAGGTTGAGATCTAAGTTGGATACAGTGCAAAGAAGTTGGATTTTAATTATTACACGTTGATTTAGAACTATCTCTACTGAGGTTGCATGTGTGCTGGCTGGGATTCCGCCTCTCTCAGTTTATTTTAATTATTATTACAAGAAGTTTTTATTACAATATTTTATTTATGATCATCTAATGTTTGGTGACACTCGAATTGATAGCAGTACCTTTGATAGGGTTGACAATGATCAGGTTAACCCAGCTCAAAGATTCGGTATACCTTTTGATTGTAATCTTTTATCTATTGGCGAGTATGACATCTTTACAGATTGGTCCAGATTCGAGGGTGGTGTCGGCTGTGCATTTACTGTTTACTTTTATGGTTTAGAAATACACTATGGTAAATTTGTTTTGAAAATACAGAATTCTGTCTATGGGGCTGAAATTTATTCACTCTGCAAGGCCATTGATTGTGTTAAAAATAATCTGACATATAGATATACAGTCAATATCTATTCTGATGCGCACTCAGTTCTTGTGGCCCTCTCTCGACCGGTCCACAAAAATTATTTTATGAATAAGATAAAAAATGATTTTGTGATATTGAAGAAAAGGCTTTCCATTAATATACACTGAGTGAAGGCACACGTCGGTATTTTTGGAAATGAGAGAGCGGATTCCCTGGCACATCACCCTGGCACACCAAAGAGGTACATACACTGGGTGAAGGCACACGTCGGTATTTTTGGAAATGAGAAAGCGGATTCCCTGGCACAAAGAGGCTGCCCTGGGGGATATGAACCCTTGCAAATATATACAAGTTTGAAGAAAGATTGCAATTTCAACTATTAATAAACATATGTATAACTCTTGGTCGGATATGTGGACTCGGTCCAGTAGAAGAGTTGGTTCATGTGGACTCGGTCCAGTAGAAGAGTTGGTTCATGTGGACTCGGTCCAGTAGAAGAGTTGGTCCATTAGAAAATGTTGACATTAAAAGAAAAATGAGGACTCCATGCGACAGATATTTTAATCAGATAATTACTGGCCATGGTCGCTTTCCGGTTTATCTGCAGAGATTCCACCTCCAGGGAAATAACAAGTGTGTCGTATGTGGCCTTGACGGCGATGATAAACACTTTGTGGAAAACTGCGTACTCACCGGGGGGGGATCAGACAAAAATATGGAATTTTAATAATTGGTGACTTATTCAAAGAGTATAAAAAAGGTGTGAAATTTGCCCAAGAATTGATAAGAATAATTAATTCAAGCAGACAGACTATTGGCATTCAGGATTGATTTTTATGAAAATTTATTCAAGGGCATTGCTTTTGTACTGAAAAATTTTATGGAAAGAATGAGAGGTGTTGGAGAAGCGTCAACAGTTTATATGTATTATGCTTCATTATGTGTCGTGTTATTTCTTAGTTTACTAACCTTTTTTGAAAATTCTTTTTATTATTTCGCTATGGTATGTTTTTGAGGTCCGTTGAGAAGAGTTCTCATGGTCGTAGATATGATTTTGTTCTTTTTACATTTTGCTAACATTTTTGTTACTCGCTTCCCGGGCGTGGTTTCCTGGGGTGTATTATTATTAATTTTAATTAAGCTGTATTTAAATGTTTTACTTTAATTAGCTGTTTATTTGTTAATAAATTGTCATGTTTTTTTGGACACGGCCGTCTCGCTAGTTGCCGTCGTTTGTTGTTGGAGGGGTAAAGCCTGCTACACACATAAGGTTTTATAGATCAGGAGGGAAAGGGCTGCGCCCGTCTTGGCACCGCCCCATACCATAATCATGGAGGTAAGAAAGGGAGGAGTAGCCAACCGGCACTAAAAGTGAAGCACTGCTTCGAAGCTTCGGTCACCAGATGGGGTGTTCTTTGTTTACATACAGAAGCTCGCTTGACAGTGTTCTTATAGCATTCCGACACACGGCAGTTTCATACAAATCGAAAAAGGCACACTTTCGCATCAAAAAAAAATTCATAGTGTGATGGATAATAGCAATTTGTGACATTTAGTGACATTTACGCAAAATCACATCTTGGTTATTTTTCCATAACTAACAATAGCGATTTTGATTATGAATTTGTTTTATAAAATTCTAAGCTGGGAACTACAAAAATATAGATTTTAACAAAAATGTTATGCTTAAAGAATGAAAAATACCTTACGGTACCTTTAAAATTTCATACGTCTTTGGATACCCTTGGTAGAGTATTCGCTACTTTTATTTTATGTTCCAAACGACAAAATGTTTTAAATAAAATAATTTTTTCACATCTATATATTATTGTAACATGTACATTTTAAATTTTTTTTAGAGGAGAGGCTTTACTGCTGCTCATTTTAAACTCATTGTTTTAATTTTATATATCTGAAAAATAATCACTTTGGGCTTACACGTTTTACTTATTTAGGTTAATTAAAAGTAAAATTACCATCAAATGCTGCAATCCGTCATTCAAATTATATTCACATATGTTTTTTATGTAAAACTTTCGGGTGTATGCTAAATTAGTGTAAATTACTTTACTGGAAAAATATAGTGAATGCACAGAAATTAAAGATTTTCACATGTCGGAAATGAAAAATAAAAAATGTGTATGGGTATTTAAGCTTGTGCTTGCAAAAAGCATGTATCTGCCTTTAACAAAATACATAAATATTCATTAAATTATTTATAAATGTATTTGAAATGAAGAATTTATTCATTTATAAACAACTGTGAAGAAATCTAATTATTAAATGTATCTAATTTATAATGATTATAAATGTTATCTAAATATATAATAACCTTAATATTGAATTGTAAACATAAATTGAAATCCTGTTGGCAAATACGTTATAAAACTATTTAAGCAAGAATTGTTCGTATTGGAAAGCAATCTGTTAAAAGGTATTGTAAAGCAAATGCTATGAGATGCGCACTTAAGGAAGTAATAAAGAGTTTTGGAATATGTATTGTTGAAATAAAGGGTAAAAAAAATCTGATAAGTATAATTAAAAGAATTATTCCCTTACATTTTATAATAACTCAGTTACAAGTTTTAAATAATACTTTAAAAAAAAAAAAACTTATTTTATTCCCTTTCAGAAATGTTCAAAGAAAGTCAAGTACTATTTAAAGCATTTCGCTAAGTACTAATAATTCTCTAATTTAAAATGAACCGAATGGAGCATTAATTATAAATTGACTTACATTTTTCGATTTAAAAGATGCCTCAGAAGCCAAAAAATCATGTCATATTTAAGAAAGTACTTTAGGAAGAAGCTCTATAAATAGAAAAGAAATAATGCATAATTTTAATATTAATAGTACAATAAACTTTGATCTTAATTTTTGTACCTTAACCGAATAAAATCGAATTACCTTAGTTTTTTTTTCTAATGTAATTAACGAAAATTTGTGAAAATATTTCATTCAAATTAAACCATTCTGAGAAAACTGTTCTGCGAAAAGTATAGCATTTAATTCCGTTCAGAATGAAATGTTGTTAAAAAATATGTTGTTTTCATATACTTAGGACTCTGAAGTGTTGTAGAAAAAGAAAATATATACATTTATATGTATATTTACGACGTAATTACAAAATATTTACATCCGATCGCGTCAAAATCCATTGAACTTAATGGTAAATGACCCAATGTTTTGGTCACCACGTAGGGATCGCCGGTGCTTCAAAGCAGGGTACGGGAAAAACCTGTTTAGGGGTACTCCATCTTACTTCCTACCTCCATAACCATAATACCCGGTGCATAACGCAGCTGTTCAACATCCTCTCTCCAGACGCGAATCCGACCATCGTAGTGTTGCAGACAGAAGTGTGACTCGTCAGTAAAGACAATTTCATTCCATTCTGCCGTCCACATCCTTCTTTTATCGCACCATTGGCGGCGGAGACGTCTGTGGTTCTGCGTCAAGAGTAGACGAAGCAATGGACGTCTTGCAGGCAGACCACTCTTCAATAAACGGCGTCGAATGGTACCAGCAGACACTGGATAATGCGTTACAGACTGAATGCGCTGGACTATGGTTCGTGATGTGACTGAGCGATCCGTCACTGCCATGCGCACAATGTTCTTGTTATCACGTGGAGTAGTGCACTGAGGTGGATGCGATCGAACACGTCGGTCCGTCGTACCCTCCTGCATCCAAGGGTCACATATCCGCATTACAGTTGTTTGGTTTCGTCCAACAAGACTACCGATTTCCCTGAAAGATAATCCACCTTCTCGGTAGGCCACTATCCTTTCCCTGTCGAATTCGGATACTTGATCAAACGATGATCGCTGTTTACTACGAGGCATAATTGAAGGGTTTTTTTTTTTTTTTTTTTTTTTTTGAAAAAAAGACAAGAAACATACAATTGCCGAACTTGAAATCGTCGATAACTCCAAGCCTTAAATAGCGCTTTGAAGTGGCGCCACTGGCGCGCGTGATGTGCGTCTGCGCTGAAATTCTAATCATTTGCATACCTCACCTCCCCTAATGCATGTTGTAAATTTCATGTTATTTATCCACATATAATCATCGTAATGCTTCCTTCAGGGTGTTGCATTTACGGTGGCCAGCAGTGTATATATATATAGCTTAATTGAGCCACAGGCAAGCGGGCCCACCAGCGGTCGAGCGGTAAAGTCGCTAAACACTGGTAGTTCGGTCCGAGGTTCGAATCCCGCGAACGAGCTGGCTGCATGTGTGTTTTCGTGGTTTTCCCCATGTGTAACGTGTATACGAGCCAGTTTTCCTTAGAAAGTCCTCCACAAAGGCATCCCTCCCCTTAGGCAGATAGCCCTCGAGACTTTGCCATAATTAAATAACGTAACCTAACCACAGGCAAGCATTGCACAAATGCAAAATTATAGCATCCAAAACACAGGCAAAGCTGAAAACTGGCGTAATGATTGACAAATTTACGAAAATTATTTTGAGTAGATCTAGTTATAAGGTATTTCTCACGCCTTCTTAGCATGCCTTCGTAGTGTAATGGTCAGTACACTCGGCGCGTATTCGAGAGGTCCGAGGTTCGAGTCCCTGCGAGAACATTGCTCATTTTTCATGTCTCTTGCTTCAAAAAAAAAAAAAAAAAAATCCTGATTACTCTGCAGAGTTCAAAGTCAAAACATGGGAACTTGTATATTAAATAAATAATAATTTCAGCATTGTGTTTACTGGTTAAATTAATTTGAAGTCATTTTTTATTATAAAAAGAATGTCTCTTCGCCATCTTATTTTCAGATGCCTTATGTAGTTATTATAAAATAATAGAGAATATTCAGGACTGAATAAGTATCTTTCTAAATAAACTATCCTTAAGTAACAGCAATACCAATAAGAAAAATAAAATGTTTTAGGTAGCTAAGCAAGAGGTATTTTCATTATTATTTGCCACACATTAGATGTTCCGTGGAGGAAAAGTTAAAATTTTTCAAAGGATCCTCAAATGCTATTCGTTTTCATTAACACCTGCAATTTCGCCATGTATCATTAACTTTCGGAGACCCTAGCGTTAATGAAACGTGATTTAATGTGAAATTTTACGAGACTATCTGACGGATACGAATATTTCGCCGTAGACTACCTAAAAGGATTTATTCACATTTTTTCCTGCGGAGACGAAACTCCGAAACTCCATTTAGGACCGTTCTGGGCACTGATTTTTCAAGGAAAGGTTGATGTTTAACGACGTCTCTCGCTGCTGGTGATTTACGTGAAGAAAGAAGGAACACTTTTTTTTTTAATGTTTCCTCAAAAAGTTCCTACTTTTTGCCAAAGAAATCTGTCACCATTGCTATATTAAAATATATATCATTTATATATTGCAAAACTACTGCAGGTTTTATGTACTAATAGCCAGAGAACATAAGAAGGGGAAATACAAAAGGCGTTAACACATTTTTGAACGATTTCGGAGCAATTTAACTGAGCTTCCAAATGTGAGCACGTATTATTTAAACGGAGTTTTACCTGACACATAGTTCTCAGGATAGAAAAGGTTTTCATAAAAAAATAATCTTAAAAATCCCCAAACATATTGCTTTCCATTCCTATTTAATTACGTTTCAGAGGCTATCAATCTGCGATTAGAAAAATTATCTTGTGCCAGCTAAAAGCACATAAATGCTACGGAAAATGTCAGAGAACTTAATAAAAATATACTGAAAAGGCATACATGCAAGACCTGCAGCAATCTTTATTTTTTACTTCCTTGTACGCAGTAAAAAGGAAGTATTGTAATTGCGAAATGTTTCAGGCAGCATATTTCAACGAAAATATCCATTTTGACCGATATCAAATGCAATTTAACGATGTATTTCCGTGATATCTGTATGTAAGGACAGAATAAAACACTCGTCTCCTACAAAAAAATTATAAACTGCTTTAAAATGAATTCTGAAGAGAATTTTTCCTGGCGTCTGTACGAACGTATGTACGTACGTATCTCGCATAACACAAAAACGAGTATCCTCAGAACGTTGAAATTTTGTATATAGGACTACTATAACATGTACATGTGCACCTCGTATTTTGGTTGCAATCGGCCGTGCCAAACGTATGTAAATATTTTTATATATATATCCAGTCTGTTACCCGGCTCAGTGATATCATTTTCTTTACTATTATATGTTTGTAAATTGTACATTTCTTTTTTGCTTTAAAAATGATTGAATTATGTTGTTCTTATCTTCCGGTTAAGCTTTTTATGCCTTTTGTGAATCTGTATGCAATAGTTTGACAATTATCAACAATTTAAAAGCTGTTTAAATGCGGTTAAGTTTTAAATAACATGGCGGACATATTTGTTTACATTTGGAACAGCAGAATTGTAGATTTGTTGCCAATCTAGAGAGACTAAGCTTCGCAACACAAAAAAAACGCCTTCATTTATTATTGCGAATTAAATCATGCGTAATAGTTTCTGGAATTTTTTCGAGGAAGTAAGTGTTTAAGATTTAGTTCGTAATTTTTTAATACAGATATTTTCAGTTTTTATGTATTTTTGCTTTGTCCGGAAGTGAGAACTGAATTAATTGAATGAGAAATACTGAATCGTCTGTGAAAAACTGTTTCTTTTTTGTTTTGCTTGCTTAATTTGTTTTATACATCGTTCTATATTTATTATAGTTTTTGAATAGAACATTAGATAATTCTTTAAATGATATAAATTTTGTGCATTCTGAGTTATACTATGAACGAAATATAATACTGTTAAGTGAACCTAGCGCCAGAGTGTCGCTATGGTAAACAAATGGAGAAAATTTAAAAAAAAATGCATTTATTCTATTGTGGTTTATGCGCTGTCGGCGAAGTAGATTTAATTCAATCCAATAAGTGGAAATGAAATGAAAAAAAAAAAAAAAAAAAAAAAAAAAAAAAGCGTATAATTTAATATTCCGTACAAGGAAGTCATGTAGTGTACACATCAGATTTTTTTTTCAAGCAAAGAAGCGGAAGCTTTTGAATTATAATTTTCACCATAGTCTTGGAGCAGGTTTATTCTTTAATAATTGATGGGATAAAGAAATTAACTTTTGTTACCAGAAATGAAATATTTCCTTGTTAGGAATTGAACTTACAATTTCTTCCATCTTTCTTATTTTTAATTTCTCGCTATAGGATAATAATCCTTACTGAACTTATAAGGTATTTTCTCCCTCCTTTTCAAGCATGCATTCGTGGTGTAGCGGTCAGCACGCTCGGCGCGTATTCTAGAGGTCCGTGGTTTGAGTTCCGGCGAGGACATTGCTCATTTTTTAACTGTCCTGCTTTCAAAAAATACCTAATGTCTCTACAGTGATGCCCTAACTAATTTTTGAAGGGGAGGGATGCCTTCGTGGAGGACTTTCTAAGGGAAACTGTCTCGTATACACGCTACACATGGGGAAAACCACGAAAACGCACATGCAGCCAGCCCGTTCGCGGGAATTCGAACCTCGAACCGAACTACCAGTGTTCAGCGACTTTACCGCTCGACCGCTGGTGGGCCCAAATATAAATAGACGTTTTTGCTGTAGGCGTTAAGATAAACACAAACTAGGTTACGCTAGGTTATTTGATTGTGGCAAAGGACACGAGGACTGCCTGTCTATCATGCTTCATCAAAGTCATACCTTTCTATTTATCTCCTGATTTAGGGTGTTCAAACATGGCTTTAGGACATTCTCTGAATTCAGACACATGCCATGGCAAAAAAGCCGGCGAACATTTTAATTATTTAATTTTTTAATCCCTGAGTCTTTGCTTATTATCTCATTTATTGTTATAAAAATATATGTTAAAATACTGTATTTAATTTGTGTGCCATTGGAATTTCTATTTTTAGCAACGTCTTCATTTTAGAAACATCAGAAATATGTGCACTGCGGAAGAAAAAAGGACAGTTCTATATCTCCCGTGAGCCCATTGACGAAATTCAAATTGTGTTTTTCATGTCTTGAAAGCGTAACTTAGGATATGTATTTAGATTTATACGTAGCATTGTTCTAAAAGGTATTTTGACATAAAATCGGACTTTTTCGAAATGGCATGCCAATTGTTTTTCCACATTTCGATTCTAAGATTCAAGTTATGCAAAACTGCCAAGTTTTGTAAAAATCGCATCAGTAGGTTTAAAAACATTAACTCTCAAAATTGTAGCTTCTCGGTGTTAATTCAAATTTGGTATGTATTTATTAATTTTTTTTTCTTTTCTTTTTTTTTTTTTTTTAATTACACTTCCACGATTTCTTCCTTCACAGTTCGAAATTTAGGTTCATTCCAAATAAAATTCACCCATTTTTTACGATTTCTTTTTTAAATTTGTATTTTTAAAAATAATATTTGGAAAAAAATTTTGATTTATAATATATAAAAATTTTACCATAATCTTAAAGTAGATGTATTTCTAAGTATACCTGCAAAAAATAAGAGCTTTTTATTCAAAATTTCCGAAGATATACGTGAATTTATATATTGGCGTGTTTTGAAATTTGGCATATTTGTTGAAAGCGATAATAAATAAATAAAAGCGATCTAGTCTGGTTTACGCACTTTTGTTAAAATTATTTGAAAGTAGGCACGCTGTGACTTGTTTTCCTCTTCTGCACAATGAAAGGGAAAGGAAAATAGATTACTATGCATTAAAAAGTTCGCCAAATGAATTATTCTTGCCGCAAACTGAAAAAAATGCGCCAAGGTAAATTTTTAAATTTCTCCCAAAATTTCGCACCAAATTTTACAAAATTTAATATTTAGGCATAATTTGAGTCGTAGAATCGAAATATGGAAAAAATTGGTATGTTATTTCAGAAAAAGACCAATTTTGACACAAAATACCTATGTTAGAGCAATGCTATATATAAATCTAATATATGTGCTAAGTGGCACTTTCGAGACATGAAAAACGCAATTTGAATTTCGCCAATCGGTCTAGAAGAACGAGAGATATGGAATTGTTCGCCCCCCCTTTTTTTTTTTCCCGCAGTGTACAAGAAACTAGCACAAGCTAAAGCGATTTCATCTGCATCAGTATGCCGTATTTTTTTGACAAGAGTTTTGTAGAAGAGAGATATTTGTATCCGATTGATCCTTTGTTGCTTTGATGATGAATTAGAAAGACTTGCATCTGAAATGACAGCAACTGACAAAACGTGAATTGAAAACTTTGAGCAGAATTAAAATCATTGTCAAACAAGTGGTTCTCCTGGAGATTTAAAAAATTTTAGCATGCTCAAAGATTGATGAAATAAATTATGGTTTCTCCCTAGAATTTCCAAGGAATTATTACGGAAGGTAGTGTTTCATGAGAAAAATGAGTTAACTGCAGCATATTACTGTGAAGTGTTACGAAATACACTGAAGTGACAAAAGTCATGAGATAGCAATATGCAAATATACAGATGGCAGTAGTATCGCGTAGAAAATGTATAAATGCGAAGTGCAGTGCTTTGGCAGGGCTTTCATTTGCCTTCAAGTTATTCATGTGAAGAGGCTTTGACGTGATTATGGCCGCACGACGAGAATTAACAGACTTTGAACGCGGAATTGTAGTTGGAGCTAGACGCATGGGTCATTCCATTTCAGATATCGTTAGGGAATTCAACATTCCGAGATCCACAGTATCAAGAGTGTGCCGAGAGTATCTAATTTCAGGCATAACATCCCACCATGGACAGCGCAGTGGCCGACCACCTGCACTTAATGACCGAGACCAGCGACGTCTGCGTAGAGTTGTCAATGTTCACAGACAAGCAACACTGCGTCAAATAAGTGTAGAAATCAATATGGGATGTACGAGGAACGTGTCCGTCGAGTGCGTTTACTGACAGCACGACATCGCCTGCAGCGACTCTCGTGGGCTCGTGAGCATCTCGGTTAGTCTCTAAACGAATGGAAAACCGTGGCTTGGTCAGATGAGCCACAATTTCAGTTGGTAAGGGCTGATGGTAGGGTTCGAGTGTGGCGCTGACCCCACGAAGCCATGGACCCAAGTTGTCAACAAGGCACTGTTCAAGCTGGTGGTGGTTCCATAATGGTCTGGGCTGTTTTTACATGGCATGTACTCGCTCCTCTGGTGCAACTCAACCGATCATTGACTGGAAATGGATACCTTCAGCTACTTGGAGATCAATTACAGCCATTCATGGACTTCACGTACTCAAACAACGATGGGATTTTTATGGATGACAATGCGCTACGTCATCAGGCCACAATTGTTCGCGATTGGTTAGAAGAACATTCTGGACAATTCCAGCGAATGATCTGGCCATCTAGATCGCCCGACATGAATCCCATCGAACATTTATGGGACATCATCGAGAGGTAATTCGTGCCCAAAACCCTGCACCGTCAACACTTCCACAATTATGGACGTCTATAGAGACAGCATGGCTCGATATTCCTGCAGGGGACTTCCAACGACTTGTTGAATCCATGCCACGTCGAGTTGCTGCACTTCGCCGGGCAAAAGGAGGACCGACAAAATATTAGGAGGTATCCCATGACTTTTGTCCCTTCAGTGTATGTGAAGAAATCGCACAAAAATTGTTTGACTTGCTTAGGGATGCGGAATTAATTTTGAATGAGTCCAACACATGAGAAAATTGGGCACGTCTCCTAACCAAATAAGAACGAGAACGTTTACTTTACCAATCCCTAAAATCCCCAGATTTCAAATTGCTCACCAAATTGGAAGAACCATACATCGACAGCTATTTTACTCCTTTAAAGAGGTTTCTTTAGTTACCCAAGTCATTCAAGGACTGAATAATTATAGTATTTGACAAAGAACAACAAATCTTCCAATATATTGAATATCAACTGTTGCAGAGCATGGGATCAGACAGAAATGTAAGCAGAAATTACCTAAAATAAAATTAACCCGAGAGAGAAAAACAATTAGAGATGGTTGCTTTATAAACTACCTCGTATTTGTAAATTTTAGGCTTCCTTGACGGCCATTATCTGCTCTAAAAGTAACAAGTCGTGATAGCAATCGATAGATATGGAATTTTTTGAAATTTTATTTGTTACTCTGACAATAATTCTACGTGGGACCGTTTGCAATCGATTAAATTATTACCCACATTATATAAACGATTAATAAAGAAGTTTGTCATTGCATGGTTTTTATATCGAAAAGCAATTATATTTCAAAAAATAAACAACTGTTTGTTGTAAACAAGTCTCATTTCAAAGAGCAAAGTGTAGCAAGTAGCTCGCGAGCCGCAGTTTAGCCAATGCCTGGCAAATATTATTTCTTTATGCCTTTCGAGATCTAGTTTTTTCATTCTTAATGACATTTAGCTGGACCAGCGGATGAGCGATAAAGTTGTTGAACAATGGTAGTTTGGTCCGGCGTGCGAATCCTAGCGAAAGGTCGGGTTGTATGGTCGTTTTCGTCGATTTTCCCATGTATACAACCTAGTTTATCTTAGAAAATCCTTCACGAAGACATCCTTACCCTATGGCAGATAGCTCAATGCTTGAAAATACAAATCTGAATGTTAAATAGTACATTTCTATTAAATATAACCTTGCTTATTCCTCTTTCGTATAATTTTTAACAACCCTGACATTAATCATGAATTTGAAACAACCATAGAAGATGTCTCGGATAATATTTGATTAATTAGTAGTCGACCGTAATCGAAATTTTAATTTTTACCTCCTTGTCTGAAGTAAAAAGGAAGTATTGTAATCGCGAAAAGCTTCAGGCAGCATATTTCAACGAAAATATCCACTTTGACCGATTTCGAATGCAATTTAACGATGCTTTTGCGTGATATCTGTACGTAAGGACAGAATAAAAGACTCTTTTTCCTCCAAAAAAACTAAAAAATTCCTTTAAATGAATTCTAAAGAGAATTTTTCGTGGCATCTGTACGAACTTATGTACGTACGTGCGTACGTACGTATCTCGCATAATTCAAATACGAGTAGCCTCAGAACGTTGAAATTTTGTATATAAGACTACTATAACATGTAGATGTGCACCTCGTATTTTGGTTTCAATCGGCCGCGCCAAACGTATATAAATATATTTATAAATATATCCACTCTGTTACCCGGCTCAGTGATCTCATTTTCTTTACACTTATATGTTTGTAAATTGTACATTTTTTGCTTTATAAATGATTGAATTATGGTGTTTTTATCTTCCGGTTAAGGGTTTTATGCCTTTAGTAAATCTGTACGCAATATTTTTAGAATTATCAACAATTTAAAAGTTGTTTAAGTGCCGCTAAGCCTAATTTGATGGCGGCCATTGATCTTGCTTACATTTGAAAGAGCTGAGTAGCGGATTTGTTGCCAATCTAGAGAAACTTAGCTTCGCAACAACAAAGATAACGCCTTCATTTATTATTTAAATCATGCTTAATCCTTTCTGGAATTTTTTCGAGGAAATAAGCGTTTAAGATTTTCTTCCGAATTTTTAATACAGATATTTTGAGTTTTTATGTATTTTTGTCTTCTCGCGAAGTAAAAAGTGAATTAATTAAATGAGAAATACTCAATCGTCTGTGGAAAACTGTTTCTTTTTTGTTTTGTTTGCTTAATTTCTTTTATACATCGTTCTAGCTTTATTATAGTATTTGAATAGAACATGTGGCAACGATTAGATAATTCTTTAAATGTTATAAATTTTGTGCATTCTGAGTTATAATATGAACGAAATATAAATACTGTTAAGTAAACCTAGCGCCAGAGTGTCGCTATGGTAAACAAGGTGAATTTTAAAGAATGCATTTATTCTATTGTGGTTTATGCGCTGTCGGCGAAGTAGGTTAAATTCAATCTAATAAGTTTAAATTAAATGCAAGAAAAAATGCGTATAATTTAATATTCCGTACAAGGAAGTCGTGGTGTACACATCAGATTTTTTTATATAAGATATTCTGGTAAAATAATTTCTAGTTGCTAAGTTTGCATTATGACTGAAATAAGCCCAATACACTATACTTGCATATTTATGGAATTTTGTGTAAAAATATAAAGTGGCACTAATTAGCTATTACTTAACTATTCCAACCACTTATCTTTACCGAGCAAATTTATAGTCGTAACACTAATTCTGGACTGTATCGCAACTTGAAGAAATTACTTCCAAACAAAATACAACTAAAATATTTATAGCTTCAACATGTAGACTTAATAAAATTCAAAATTAATGAAAGTTATCCACCGGTATTTGCTCGGAATAATTTAAGCCAAACGCTTAAGCTGAATAGAACACTAAATTAAGCAGACTGTAGTTTTAACTAAGATGTTATTGTGTACGTTAAAGTTTGTCTTATACTCCCACTATTTCCTTCTTTACCAAAATAATTAAACGAGAGGAATTTTAAATAAGAGTTACCCTTCTTTACCAAAATAATTAAACGAAAAGAATTTTAAATGTGAGTCTCAGTTTAAGAACAAAGATTCATAATTTTGAACAGCAAGGGTGAAACTCCTACGTGGTTGTCCAGCGTAGGAGATATGTCTGCTATTTGATAAATTTCCCCTTAAAATGAATAATGAGTGATATTTTTGTAATTAGCAGAACCAGGCATTAGGATCTAAATTTAAACTTTTGAACTCTGTGCATTTTACTCGTTTTTATATATCATTCCTTTTTCGAAGCAGAAATAAACTTGTGTTAGTTCAATTCAATACTTCAAACGAAAGAAGTAAGTTAATTGTTTCATTATAGTTGTACTAGAAATCCCGGCGGTCATACGAAATGACCGCTGTTCTAGATATTATAAAGTGTAATTAAAATTATTTGTGCAAAGGTGTCTGCTAATTTAAATTGAATTACCCAGGGCAGAAGGCGAGGACGCCCCTTTGCTTATTGCCCCCACGGGGTTTCCCCTTCTACTTGCTTAATTGCTTAAAGTAGAGTGCAATGAAGGAAACCACTGGCGGTACATTTCTTAAGAGCCACCGCTAGCTCAATAAATATAGGTGATTTAAATAATGAAATGCTAATTCACATATCAAAGATCTCTTTGTATGCAATATTTCTTGTGTAGATCTTTCCATCATTTTTAAGCTCGCCTTGCAGAGGACCATCCATTATTTTTAATTTTACGTTCGTTCTTTCACGAACTCTTGAACAGACAACATAAAGCGGACCGTGTGTAGATGCAGGCTCAGGTTAAAAAAATGCTAACACGCTTAAGTGTTTGGCCCTGAGACTTATAGATGGTCATAGCAAAGGCAAGTTTTACAGGAAATTGTCTACGTCTTAAATGAAACGGCACTCCTGTGCCGTGGCAACTGCATCCCATTGGCTAGGAAAGTTACGCAAGCAACCAATAAACTATCGGCCACAAACAGAGACTTAAGCCGCATATGGGGTGAAGTAACATCATCTCCTCCGAAACGGCTAGTTTCCGCGCTTAGCGAAGCACATCGTTGGATTCCGCAGGTCCGTGGCACGCCATTTTGACCATTCGCGTCTTCTTGGGACTTTAATTAGCCCAGATATTAATTAAAAACTAAATTTCCCCTGCGTTTTGCCTACATTTTCCACTTTCTTTCTTGGTTTTTCCCTATTAGAGGGATTTGGCTACGTGCCAAATTCTTTTTTCTCGAATATCTACGCAACGGCGCCGAGTTGAAATTCGAGACGCGTATCCTCGGATTCCAAAAAAAATTTCCGAATCCGATACTGTTCTCATCTTCGTACGACTTTAATCGGCCGAGATATTAATTAAAAACTGCGGAAACGTTAATTTCCGCGCTCATTTTCTCGAGTGGCAACAATAAACTATCGGCGACACACACTTTAGCCACTTATATAGATAAAGATTTACTTAGTTTTCTGATTTCAATAGACAAGATAAACAAAATTCATTCAACAGTGCAGAATTTTAGACTAGTAATTAGAAAAACGTTCAGCGTAACCTTATAATATTTATTTCATAAACGTGTTGCTTCCATCGACTTAATAAGGTATTTCTTCCGCCTTCTTAGCGAGCCTTCGTGGTGTAGTGGTCTGCACGCTCAGTGCGTAATTGAGAGGTCCGCGGTTCGATTCCCGGCGAAAGCGTTTGCTCATTTTTCATCTCTCCGGCTTTTCCAATTAACCTAATGTCTCTACAAATTTATTAATTTGCTCATTACCTCTGCAATGAACTTAGCTGCGCACTCGTCAACGACCTTAATGTGGCTGTGGATCTCTAGGTAAACAATTACTCTATGTTGAGAATGTAAGCGTAGTTATTGTTGCAACTCCTCAAGAGAAGGAGCACAGAAGATTCTTTTGGTCGTAAATTAAATATCCTATTTTGTACTAAGACACTTTTACTAACATACAAAACAAAAACTGCATACTGCAGAGCATCTTCTTTGTTTGGAAGATAAGATATAGTGAATAATTTGCTTTTTGGAACTTTCTTCAAAGAATGTCTGTATAAAAATTCAATTCAAATCTCGTATATTTTATTAAAGATGTCAGGCGATCGTAAGTACAGTCAAAAGTCGTTAATTCGGACACCCATAAACCGGAATGATCTATAATCCGGACCTCAAAGCTAAAAACTTTCTGCGCATGCGCCGCGTTGACACATGCGCATAGGTGTTTACGCGTGCGCGTAAGACCTTTACGACTGCGATTATGTGTGTGCGCAATCTCAGAATACGTTTTCGCGTGCGCGTTTAATGTGTAACGGACGGTATAAGCTAAAATTACCTAATTATCTATTTCAGTTAATGTTGATGAGTGCGTTTTTCCTTAATCTTCGAATTGGATGCGGCTTATTATTTTTTGAAGACTGTAAGAGCAATTTTATAAAAGTAAACTTGAACTTTCGATTATGTCAAATAGAATTTCTGATGCTGGAGCTCCCAAAGGATCTAAAAAGCGAAAGTATGTTTCGATGTCCATCAAACAAAAAGTGGAATTGCTTCAAAAAATGGATAAACACATGAAGAAGGTGACAGAGAGGTTAGTGAAAACGAAAAAATTTCGATTGACAAGTTAGTCGGTATTCTCGGCACCGCAATTACGGAACTTGAACAGCGGAACTTTGTAACTGAACAAGAAATTATGTCTGTTTATAGAATTAAAGAGAAAGTATTATCACATAAAACGAAGCAGCTTTAACAACTTACATTGAAAGAAATGTTTAATAAAGTAAACAAATAAATATTAAGCTTATTTTTTTTGTAAATTTTGATAACCTTTAGATCATAATTGTTCTTTATTTCATAAATTACTGTTTCATATTTTTAATTTTAGAGTTTCTGCATGCCATCTTACGAGATTTAAACTGATGATCTATAATCCGGAAAAATCGATAATCCGGAATCGCCGAAGCCCCGACGAGTCCGGATTAACGACTTTTGACTGTATTGTAATATGAAAGATGTAACTTATTACTTTCGTTTCGCAATTGAGGGCCAAGTGTTTAGTTCTTTACTACCAATGGTTTTGAAAACTGTTTCAACGATATTTAGCTGTACAAGTCTTTCTGGATTTGTGCTTATTTCCATGTGAGCATATATCTATGTGAGCTTTTTCCGTGTGAGCTTTATTCTGTATGGGCTGTTTTCTTGTGAGTATTTATACCTGTGAGCATTATTCTGTGAGCATTATTCCTGTGGTCATTTTTCCGGTCACCGTCTTTTTGAACAGTTTTATAAAGACAAAAAGAAAGACGAGACGAGTTGCTCTGAGAGAAATAAATAAATAAATAATTTAGAGATATAAGCAAATGTTACTTTATTCACAGCTTGGAAAAAAAAGCAACTTGTAGAACATTCTCCATGTTTTAATAACAAGTACTTAATAGGAAGTTTAGTGAATCAGTAAGCAGTTTGTATGCTTCGAGAAAGAATTCTAAGAAACTATAAAGGAAGAGTTTTTCTTTATTGCCAACATTTGAAAAAAGTGATTATCTGAGCAAAACTTTGTATAATATAGGAATTGTGATTTCAAATATTACAGACTGAAACTACGAAGACAGCTGAAATCACATCACGAATTCAGAAATTTCACTATCTTGCGTTACGAATTATCAAATAATCAGAACATATTAACACTTTCATCTGCACATTATGATATCTAAATAAAAAACTCAGATGTGTACACCACATGACTTCCTTGTATATTAAATTATATGCATTTTTTCTTGCATTTCATTTAAACTTATTGAATTGAATTAAATCTACTTCGCCGACAGCGCATAAACCACAATAGAGTAAATTCATTCTTTAAAATTCACTCTATTTGTTTACCACAGCAACACTCTGGCACTAGATTCACTTAACACTATTATACTTTGTTCATATTATAACTCAAAATGCACAAAAGTTATATTATTTAAAGAATTATCGAATCGTTGCCACATGTTCTATTCAAATACTATAATAAAGCTAGAAGGATGTATAAAAGAAATTAAGCAAACAAAACAAAAAAGAACAGTTTTTCACAGACGATTGAGTATTTCTAATTCAATTAATTCAATTCTCACTTCGCGACAGGGCAAAAATACACAAAACTGAAAATATCTGTATTAAAAATTACCAAGTAAATCTTAAACATTTATTTTCCTCGAAAAAATTCCAGAAAGGATTAAGCATGATTTAATTGGCAATAATAAATGAAGGCGTTGTCTTTGTTGTTACGAAGCTAAGTTTCTCTAGATTGGCAACAAATCCATTATCCTGCTGTTTGAAATGTAAATAAGCAATGGCCCTCATCAAAAAAATTATTAGGCTTAGCGGCTCTCAAACAACTTTAAATTGTTGATAATTATAAAAATACTGCATACAGATTTACTAAAGGGATAAAAACCTTAACCGAAAGATAAGAACAACATAATTCAATCATTTTTAAAGCAAAAAAATGTACAATTTACAAACATATAAGAGTAAAGAAACTGAGATCGCTGAGCAGGGTAACAGAGTGGATATATATATAAATATCTTTATATACGTTTGGTGCGGCCGATTGCAGCCAAAATACGAGGTGCACATCTACATGTTATATACAAAATTTCAGCGTTCTAAAGCTACTCGTTTTTGAGTTATGCGAGATACGTCAGTACGCACGTACGTACATACGTTCGTACAGACGCCACGAAAAATTCTCTTCAGAATTCATTTTAAAGCAGTTTTATAATTTTTTTGGACGAAAAGAGTATTTTTTTTTTCCGTCCTTACGTAGAGATATCATGCAAAAACATTGTTAAATTCCATTCGATAGCGCTCAAAATGGATGTTCTCTTTGAAATATGCTGCCTGAAAATTTTCGCGATTACAATACTTCCTTTTTAATCAAAATCGTAGAAAACAACCTTATATTTAGCGTAGGTATAATGAAACACTCAATCGATTTCGAGGGCAGCTAAAGGTCCCTCCTCATCAGGAGAAAGAATTACATAGAAAGAAGAAAATAGGAATCACAGAAACACGTGGTGCTTATCAGCACTGCACGCGGTTATAACTAGATTTTTAATCAGAGTTGCACTGGCCGCCTACTTTTACTGAGCCAGGCTGTCTGATCAAGCATAAAGAAATATTAGCGAAGTTAAAATAGGGAGCGAGGGGCAAATGCACATTACGCTCAAAATCTGAACTTCAAATAATGGAAAGCAACCACTGAACGGATTTTTATACCCTCTGGTAGTACCAAGTGCGAGGAGGTAACGCCATCTATCGGCAAAAATAATTGAATTAAGACAGTAGAATTTTAAAGGCATTAGGAAGGACTGGATTGGACTTCAAATCATTAACTAAACTTTCTAAATCTTTGTGAATGTGAAAAGCCTCAAGAAAATCCAATTCGCCTATGGAAGAAGCCTTTTGGATGATTTTTGCAGACCCAAAATCAAAATTATGGTTAAAAGTCCAGCTATGATACGCTATTGAAGACTTGTTAATTTCCCCTTTTTTGACATAAGATTCATGTTCCTTGATACGAAACTTCAACGCTCTTTTTGTTTGGCCAATATATCTTAAACCACACTGACATGATATACTATAAATTGCCCAAGAATTCAAGACAGAAACGCAATCTTTTAGAATCGAAGGGTGAATTTTATTAATAGGGGAGAAACCGACTTGAAAATTGAATTTCTGGAGAATCCGTGCAATTTTATAGCTAACAGAAGGATAAAATGGAAGCACGACAAGGTCATTGATATTATTTCTAACAGTGGAATGTCTTCTTTGATGGGAATCTGAAAATTTTTTGACGGCTTTATCAATAATCACGGGAGAAAATCCCCGGTCAATCGCAACTGCTCTCAAATAATTAAGTTCATTGGTAAGCAAAGATTCAGAGGAACAAACTTTTAGCGCGCGGAAAACATAATAGTAAAAAGAAGCCATTTTTTGCTTAACAGGGTGGCATGACTTGGCATGGGGTGGTAAACAAACTGCAAAGGGTTTACGGTACACAGTGGTGCTAAAATCGGTTTCATTGCAGATTATAAGAATATCGAGGAAGGGGAGGGAATTGTTGGATTCAATTTCAAGAGTGAATTGGATGGCTGGATCAATTGAATTCATAATAGATAGAATCTCGGATAAATCCTCTTTATAACCGTCAAAAAGTGCGAAAGTGTCGTCAACATACCGAATCCAAAGACGAAAAGATAATTTATCAAATAATTTCATCTCAAAATAGTGCATATAAATGTCAGCAAGTACCGGACTGAGAGGATTACCCATAGCCAATCCTTCAACTTGACGAAAATATGCATTTTGGAAAACAAAATGGGTTTGACTTAGAGAAACTTTAGTAAGCGAAACCAACTCATTAATTTCAGTATGTGTGAAGTGAAATTCCCGAAGCCTAGTTTCAAGACAATTTAGTGCTCCTTCGACCGGACATTAGTAAACAATGATTTGACATCAAATGAAACCATAATGGAACGAAGTGGGGAAATATTTTTAAGTTTATCAATGACTTCAACAGAATTTTTTACAGTGTGAATATTGTTATCAAGTAGAGGAGAAAATCTGGAAACTCAATATTTGGCCAAAGGATATGAAGCAGTACCTATGTTGGAAACAATTGGTCGAAAAGGAATACCGGTTTCGTGGACTTTTGGAAGAACATAAAGTCTAGCGCAATTAGTAATAGGCAGAATAAGTGATTTCTTCAACTGAGTTGGCAGAATGTGGGAAGATTTAATAGCACTTTTTACTTTCATGAGGTCCGAAGTTGAAGGATCTTTAGGGATCGAGCAGTATGGGCCTTCATTTATCAATTTAGAGACTCCAGTAATATATGTGTGTTTGTCCATAACAACGATCTGTCCGCCCTTATCAGCTTTAGAGATAATGATATTAGTATCAGAATGAATTTCACGTAAGATCTCATTTTCCTTTTTGCTAAGATTAAAACCCAAAGATTTATTGTTAAAATTAACGTTATGAGTAATTAGGTGGCGGATTTTATCCTTCTGCGTTTCCGAAATCTATAGGAGCGATGATTTGAGGAATTGAAGGTTTAGATGTCTTTGAAAAGTTGAAATTATATTTTAATACTTTTAACTGATCCTCCGAAAGATTCCTATTGGAGATATTAACGATGGAGTTAACGTTTACAGTGGGAAGATCAGCTAGATAATTGGGACTATCCGACTGGTGTGTGAGTTTTTGGAATTTAGAAATGAGCACATTTTTAACATCAGTTAAAAGTATTAAAATAAAATTGAATTTGAATTATATTACCTCCATTTAAAAATTGCTAATTCCACTGAAAATGTTTCCTCATTTGAACATCTAGAATCCTGGTCTAGAACCGATACCGTTTGTCAACGGCATAAAAATGTGCTCATTTCTAAATTCCAAAAACTCACACACCAGTCGGATAGTCCCAATTATCTAGCTGATCTTCCCACTGTAAACGTTAACTCCATCGTTAATATCTCCAATAGGAATCTTTCGGAGGATCAGTTAAAAGTATTAAAATATAATTTCAACTTTTCAAAGACATCTAAACCTTCAATTCCTCAAATCATCGCTCCTATAGAGAAAGCCTTTAAATTCTCCAAAATTTCGGAAACGCAGAAGGATACAATCCGCCACCTAATTACTCATAACGTTAATTTTAACAATAAATCTTTGGGTTCTAATCTTAGCAAAAAGGAAAATGAGATCTTACGTGAAATTCAGAAATTCATTCTGATACTAATATCATTATCTCTAAAGCTGATAAGGGCGGACAGATCGTTGTTATGGACAAACACACATATATTACTGGAGTCTCTAAATTGATAAATGAAGGCCCATACTGCTCGATCCCTAAAGATCCTTCAACTTCGGACCTCATGAAAGTAAAAAGTGCTATTAAATCTTCCCACATTCTGCCAACTCAGTTGAAGAAATCACTTATTCCGCCTATTACTAATTGCGCTAGACTTTATGCTCTTCCAAAAGTCCACAAAACCGGTATTCCTTTTCGACCAATTGTTTCCAACATAGGTACTGCTTCATATCCTTTGGCCAAATATTTAGTTTCCAGATTTTCTCCTCTACTTGATAACAATATTCACACTGTAAAAAATTCTGTTGAAGTCTTTGATAAACTTAAAAATATTTCCCCACTTCGTTCCATTATGGTTTCATTTGATGTCAAATCATTGTTTACTAATGTTCCGGTCGAAGAAGCACTAAATTGTCTTGAAACTAGGCTTCGGGAATTTCACTTCACACATACTGAAATTAATGAGTTGGTTTCGCTTACTAAAGTTTCTCTAAGTCAAACCCATTTTGTTTTCCAAAATGCATATTTTCGTCAAGTTGAAGGATTGGCTATGGGTAATCCTCTCAGTCCGGTACTTGCTGACATTTATATGCACTATTTTGAGATGAAATTATTTGATAAATTATCTTTTCGTCTTTGGATTCGGTATGTTGACGACACTTTCGCACTTTTTGACGGTTATAAAGAGGATTTATCCGAGATTCTATCTATTATGAATTCAATTGATCCAGCCATCCAATTCACTCTGGAAATTGAATCCAACAATTCCCTCCCCTTCCTCGATATTCTTATAATCCGCAATGAAACCGATTTTAGCACCACTGTGTACCGTAAACCCTTTGCAGTTTGTTTACCACCCCATGCCAAGTCATGCCACCCTGTTAAGCAAAAAATGGCTTCTTTTTACTATTATGTTTTCCGCGCGCTAAAAGTTTGTTCCTCTGAATCTTTGCTTACCAATGAACTTAATTATTTGAGAGCAGTTGCGATTGACCGGGGATTTTCTCCCGTGATTATTGATAAAGCCGTCAAAAAATTTTCAGATTCCCATCACAGAAGACATTCCACTGTTAGAAATAATATCAATGACCTTGTCGTGCTTCCATTTTATCCTTCTGTTAGCTATAAAATTGCACGGATTCTCCAGAAATTCAATTTTCAAGTCGGTTTCTCCCCTATTAATAAAATTCACCCTTCGATTCTAAAAGATTGCGTTTCTGTCTTGAATTCTTGGGGAATTTATAGTATATCATGTCAGTGTGGTTTAAGATATATTGGCCAAACAAAAAGAGCGTTGAAGTTTCGTATCAAGGAACATGAATCTTATGTGAAAAAAGAGGAAATTAACAAGTCTTCAATAGCGTATCATAGCTGGACGTTTAACCATAATTTTGATTTTGGGTCTGCAAAAATCATCCAAAAGGCTTCTTCCATAGGCGAATTGGATTTTCTTGAGGCTTTTCACATTCACAAAGATTTAGAAAGTTTAGTTAATGATTTGAAGTCCAATCCAATCCTTCCTAATGCCTTTAAAATTCTACTATCTTAATTCAATTATTTTTGCCGATAGATGGCGTTACCTCCTCGCACTTGGTACTACCAGACGGTATAAAAATCCGTTCAGTGGTTGCTTTCCATTATTTGAAGTTCAGATTTTGAGCGTAATGTGCATTTGCCCCTCGCTCCCTATTTTAACTTCGCTAATATTTCTTTATGCTTGATCAGACAGCCTGGCTCAGTAAAAGTAGGCGGCCAGTGCAACTCTAATTAAAAAATCTAGTTATAACCACGTGCAGTGCTGATAAGCACCACGTGTTTCTGTGATTCCTATTTTCTTCTTTCTATGTATTTCTTTCTCCTGATGAGGAGGGACCTTTAGCTGCCCTCGAAATCGATTGAGTGTTTCATTATACCTACGCTAAATATAAGGTTGTTTTTTACGATTTTGATTGTCACATTAGCGTGTTTCTCTTCTAGTCTACTTCCTTTTTACTTCGTACAAGGAAGTAAAATACAAAAATTAAATCAGCTGCAATCGAAATTTCAATTGACCTCAAATTATAGAAAGAGAACAGAGGAAAGAAATGAATAACATATTTTTTTTCTTTCAGCATTAATTACTTCTTGCCGGTCAAATACAGCTGATGGAAATTTATTTAAGTTTTAAAAATAACGTCTAGCAAATGACAAGCATTGTTATTTCCGACTTGCTCTATATACGAAATTTTATGTAACTTTTGTTGGAGTTTTGGATTTAAGCTTTGAGCTGCCCATCTGGTGTTACCTCAAAATATAGTTCATGGTCTATTTATATATATCTTTCCTTTTAAGTAGTTCCAGAAAAAGAAAAAAAAATTCTGCAACCATTAAACATGGAGATTGCGACAGCCAGTTAAAATTGAAAATCAGAAATTATGTGATTGTTGAAAATTGTCCTATTATTTATCGCTGAAAATACTGAACCAGTTGAAAACTGATGGAGTATTAAGGGCTGAAAGAGTTGTAGTATACAAGTTGAGTCAAAAAAATAAAATTCGACACTTTTTGACCTTTTATTCGGTAATGAAGTTTCGCACCACAAAAATCTTCAGGTTTTGGCTATTCAAAGAAGAAGTAAAGTATAATGCTGGAAAATAACATATATAGTGTTCAAATCATAATTCTGGTAACCATTTGAGAGTTTTAAAAAGTCTGAGAGTTTTCTTAATTTATAGTTTTGCAATTAAATGATAATAGCTGATAAATCTTAATCAAATTTGTTTCTAAATGTTTTGAAAGAAAATATACTGTTATTAAATAATTTTTTTTTTTTGCTTTCCATTAATAAACGGTGTATGATTACTGTTTTTGGTTTTTTAAAAAGGAAATTAATCATTTTATGACTCAAGGATTGGCAACAACTTCATTTTTTTATTCTGATTTGTCTCCCGCTTCCTTCAAGCATAAAGTTTTGCACCACAACTCAATTAAGTGATGCGAAAGCATAACATTTTATAGATCCTCCAAATCACTTACGGATACTAATACATTTTTTGTTTAAAATAAATGTCTACGACAGGTATTTTTTTTTTGGATATACAGGGTTATCCAAATTAAACTTCCCCAACTCAGAGGCCTGTGCAGAGTGTTGTATGGGTCATAATGTGATGAAATTTTAAAAACAGACACTTCAGATCATGCGCTCGAGATTTATTAAACAAAAAAAAATTAGTACAAGAAGTTGCCGATAGATGGCGCTGTATATCAACAAGACATTCTACAGATGTTCTATATGTGTGTCGTGATTCTCCACAACTCTTTCCATTCGCAGTCTGTTCCACAGCGGAACGCAGTAAGTCCACATTAATTCCACGAACATGTCGAATAATTGCGTCTTTCAGATGTGCCAAGGTTGCTGGGTGCTCGGTAGACCCGATCCTTTAAGATTCCACAACCTGTCGTCCTCTACCTGGTAAAATTCCCAGCTGTCCCGTTCTTTCGCACTTCTTCATCATGTCTCGTAGAGCGCGTGGTGTCATTGGTCCTCGGCTAAGATCTTCAGCCGACGGAATGCTCTTATCGCACAGGAGTTCTTGTCATTCTGGTAGAATAGTTTCACTAACAGAGCTTTGTCTTTGTGCATCAGCGAGCTGGAAACAACTGCCTGTGCAAGGCCTATCTTCCACTTTTGTAGGGCTCGTCTTTTCGATACGTTGCGCAGAAGCTTTATTTCTGCAAATCACGTTGCTGCAATATGCACATTACTAGTGTTACATCGCCACCTATCGGCAACTTCTTGTACTAATTTTTTTGTGTAATAAATCTCGAGCGCATGATCTGAAGTGTCTGTTTTTAAAATTTCATCACATTATGACCCATACAACACTCTGCACAGGCCTCTGAGTTGGGGAAGTTTAATTTGGATAACCCTGTACATAACTGAAATTTAATGTTAAAAAGTCTGATATGGACACCACATGACCCTTCTACGGCCTAATAAATTATGCACATTTTTTACTGCAATTCATTTGTACAGATATTCTCAAATATCATTAGAGATACGCTTCTAATTCAATCAATTCAATTCTCACTTCGCGGCAAGGCAAAAATGCAAAGCCTGTATGTTATATGTTAAAACCAATATATATTTTGGTCTTTGTGAAACATTAGTTCTAAATTTCTTACTTTATGATTTTAATATATAGTAAATAAATTATTATTAACTTACTTTGCAGCAATTGCGCAAGTAGTAGTAACTTGTTTTTGCACTAAATGAATTTAAGATCATACAACATATATATATATACATATACTTTTATATGTTGGTAAATTGTGCATTTTTTGCATTAAAAGTGATTGAATAATGTTATTGTTATGTTCCGGTTAAAGGTTTTATAACTTTAGTTAATCTGAATGCAATAGTTGTAAAATTATTAACAATTTAAAAGTTTAAATGGCCCTAAGCTTAACGAAACCCGCCATCTCTCTTACATTTGAATCTGTTAGTAGAATAGCGAATTAAATTAGCTGGTGCACCAAGTTCAGTGTCTTTTTGCCGATTCGGACCAAAAGTTATCTTTCAGTTTTGTGAACCGAAAGTTTTGTCTCTCTGTCCGTTGGCCGAAATGCTTGTTTTTCCTTAGAAATGCTTGTTTTCGTTAATTTTAATTAAAAAAATATTTTAACTGTTTTTAACTGTATTTGGTGTTTAGATTTTTCTTGTACTTTAGAATTTTGAATGAAGTTTGAGGTTTTGTGTATTTTTGCCTTCCCGCGAAGTGAGAACTGAATTGATTGAATTAGAAATATATCTCTAACGAAGTTTGAAGAAATAAGTTTAAATGAAATACAGCAAAAACATTGTGCATAATTTAATAGGCCGCATCAGCTATTTTAATAATAAGATAGTACATTTTATTAAAGATCTTTCCAGGGAGTACCTAATAAAATATGGAAATAAGTATTATTTTAAAACAAAGAGCTTGAGTAAAACGTAAGAAAGTTTATCTTCTGTACTTTTAATATGATTAACTAAAATAACAACCAAGTCTAAATTCATTCTGTCAGAACATAAATGATCGCATTTCAAGTCATGCTGCATTACTGCGCTCCAATGATCGATTTTCTCGAAAATACCCAACTCCAAAAAAATCCAAAACAATTTTTTTCTTTGTTTCTTTTCGTTCCCTCACGTTTCAGGGTATTCGATGACTCAGTGCTCATCGTTTAAAATACACAGAAATGCAGCAAGCACGTCAGATTCAGAAACCAAACGATAGTGTTGCAAGGTTACGTGATGTCGTTTTATAGAAGGGAGGAGGAGATCACTTTTCGAAGAGCAGATATTACTAGCAAGCGAGGAGAAAAAAGAATAACTTGGAATACGTGTAAGAATTTTCCTCCGCTAGGAGATTTCGCAGAAGCCTCGCTATGATAGGTGCAATGAATTAAGTCAAGGGTATATCTGGAGAGTAGATATCAATTATAGTTTAAGGTCAATGAATTTTATTTCCTATGACATAGATACCAACGAAATATTGAAAACCAAAAGTTATTTTATTAATTGAAATTTATTTCCAATTATAAAAGTTCAGTATTTATTATTATTACTTACGTGTTCCACAATAAGGCGCTACACGAAAGGGAAGGATAACTTCGTGGAGGACTTTCTAAGGAAACTGGCTCGTATTAACACGTTACACATGGGGAAAACCACGAAAAAGTCCATACAGCCAGCCCGTTCGCGGAATTCGAAACTCGGACCGAATTACCAGTGTTCAGGCACTTTACTGATCGGCCGCTGGTGGGCCATAAAGATTCATTATTGTGGCCAAATAATGTGTGACTGAGTGTAAAAACCTTTCGGCTAATCTTTAGAATGTGGTAACAGGTAGTTTGGCGACATTTTGGTAAGGCGATAAAGGTTACTAGCTAGGACTTTAGCAATAATCTGAGAATACAGAATTTGAATCACAAATTACTTTGTCTCAGAGAAATGAGAGATTATGAGACATGTAATGTGATATTTTCCGGAAAATTCCGATCGTGATTTTAGCTAATAAGCACTTAGAAACAATTTCGCTGCTAAAGTGCAGAATAGCCCACTTATTTGTTTGGCGCTTTTTACAAGAGTAAGAAGAATTGGATTTTTGTCAATTTTCTTTGACTTTTTAAGTGAAAATAGGTCGATGTGTACATAGATAAAGTCAAGAGTGTGCGCAGTGCCATTTTTGTGCAACTCTGGAATGTTTGTTTAAGTGAAAATAGGTCGAAGTGTACATGGATATCGTGTATGTGCAGTTCTTAAAAACGTGGCAAGCAGTGGGCGATTCTGCACTTTCTCCCAGTTTCGCATCTAATCTTCGTCATGATTAAGCATTTTTGTTCCATAAAAGTTCTAGTATAAGCGTAATTCGGCTAGCAGATTGTTGGATAAAATGCTGAGTTAAAAGAAAAAGCCTTTACTTTGTGAAAACAAAATGGCGTCCAAAACAAAACTAGCAGGTTGGGTCGCCAAAATTTCGTCAAAAAATCGCCAAGTTAATCGCCATAATGTAAAGATTCACCAACAATACGGACATGCAATGCAAATAATGGGAAATATATTGGCAGAATCCGCATCATCAGGAAAGATCAATTCATATTTCAGTCAGTTAATTCGCTTCTGAATTTATTGCTGTCAGCAAAAAAAGTGCGTTTATAAACAAAACAATTTAAGTTTTTCAAATATTGCTTTGAAGAATTTCGATGCATTTTTAGAAATCGTACTTGACTGCATGGAAGGTGATGCATATTTAGTGTTTGAACATATTCAGTGTTCTAGTGTTTGAAGATGCTTTTAGTCAAGTCGCTAGGGAACTCAACTGGGAATTAAAAGATTTCGGGGCTCAATGTACACAACGTTCTCCATATTCAGGCAGCCGACTATTTAAAACTCATAAAATATCTAATAAACTCAAAGGAGAAAAATAATTTATCATACAATTTAATGAGAGCAAATGTTAAACAATTCTCTTTACAGAATTCATTTGCACTTTTTTTATCAGGAATAATAATAATGTGGGGAGCTTTTGTATATTGGCTTATACCTTTGACAATAAAATTTGATGATTAGGATTTGCTATTTAGGCACCTGTTGTTTATTTTATAATTAGTGATATGAAATTGTACACAAAAGGGGGGGGACTGTTCCAGGTCTCCCGTTCTGCTGTCCCGTTTGACGAAATTCAAATTGCGTTTTTCATGCCTCGAAAGCGCAATTTAAGATATATATAACTTTGTTCTAATAAAGATATTTTGATCCAAAATCGGACTTTTCCTGAAATGACATGCCAATTTTTTCCACATTTCGATTTTACGACTCAAATTATGCTTAAATGTAAAATTTGGTGCAAAATTTAAGGAGAAATTCAAAAATTTAGCTTGGCGCATTTTTTTTCAGCTTGAACCAAAAATAATACACTTGACGAGCTACTTAATTTATAGCAACCTATTTTCCTTTGCGTTTTTTCTTTGCATGAGAGGGAGAAAAAAGGTCCATCGCTTATACTTTCAAATAATTTTAATAAAGTGTGTAAAGCACATTTGACGTTATTATGGCTTATGACAAATACGCCAAATTTCAAATACCTCAGAGTCACTACCAACTTATGACATTACCAGAGTATGGGATGGCCAAACCTAACCTTCACTTCGAGTAACATTGCATCTGAAATTAATGATTGGGTTGCGCAGGACTTCATAACACTCAGTGACCACAATACCATAATGTTTAGTTTTGGTATTACGCAGGTATTACGAAGCGACGTTTTAAAATAGCGAATGGAGGACTCGAAAAACTTAAGATTAGCTCTTTTCCATATATCGGTCCCCTGATCGATGACCTCCAAGCATGTAATTCTATAACAGATTTGGACCAAGCCTAGGAACAACTGATAGATAGTTGCACCATGGCTTGCAATCAAACGTTCCGGATGAAGAATAACAGAAGCCGCACCAGTGCCTCATGGTAGACAGAAAGTCTATCAAAAGAAAGAAGCAATTTGCGACGCATGCGCAGACTAGCACAGGCCAAAAGAGACCCGGATGCACGTCGTAGTCACTTTGCACGATGCAAGTATGCACAAGCCAAATATAAAAGTGCCATAGCAACAGCTAAACAGGACTCTTGGCGCAACTACTGCTCCATCAGCCTGGCTGCATAAGGCAAGGTCTTCCAAGTAGCAACGAACAGGGTTTACGAACTCCAGGGGACTCTCTAAGATTTGCCCTATCAACACTGTTCCAAGAGGATCCTCCAAGCAATGACACAGCAGAGCAAGCACACCTAAGACATAACTTCAACAACTACGTTCCCTCCAATAGGTCATCCGAACCTCTCCCTAGCAAATACGAAATTGAACGAATCGTTCAAACTCTCAATCCAAAATAGGCCCCTGACCCGACAGCATGGATAATAAAATAATACAAATGATCTTTCAAATAGCTCCTAAACTTTTAGTCACTCTAATACAGACCTGTTGGAGTGTTTCATTCTAATATACTATTGGAGACTCCGTCATTTCCCAATGGCAACAAAAAGGGCAGAATTAATGCTCTTGATCAAAACGGACAAATATCCCATGCTCCCTGGTTCCTACCGGCCCATCCGCCTGCTTCCTGCTTACGGGAAATTGCTGGAAAGAATAAAACATGGCCGTCTCCCTGTCTTTATGAACATCCAAAAGGTTGTCGACTCAGCGTAGTTCGGGTTCTAGAAAGGCAAGTCGACCAAGCATACAATTTTAGAATTGATGAAGATCTTGAACACCAACAAGGACAATGGTCTCCATTCCTTGATCATCAGTCTTGGCAAACACCATCCTAAAAAACCTCAAGAACTTCCCGAATTGCAACATCATCGCATACGCAGTCTATTTCTTGATAGTCGTAAATGACAGATCAAAACTGGAAAACTGGAGTCTATGGCGCAATTAGCGCTAGGCGTCTTTAACAACTGGGCAATATCTCACAAAATGACAACATCGACGACAGACATTCCGGATCTTGTATTCTTATTTTTCCAGCAAGGTATCTTTTCTTTCAAGCATTTCATGTTAGATTATACTACAATTTTATACATATCTTCATTAAAATTTTTTACATATACACAAAAAATTGTAACGGGATCCATTTTGGAATACCTACATTTTTGGAAATACTTGATGAGCGCGACTTTTGAATTACCCTGTAGTGGCTTCAGCGCAGATTATGAACAATTTTTCTACCTTTCATTGTTGTTGTGAACTATAATTTTAATTAAATCCAAATAAATGTAGTAACAATGGCTTAAATATAAATTCAGATAATTTAACTAAGCACTCCAAAACTACAATAATCTCTTCTTTGTACTCGTTTTCAAAACGTTTCTGAATTTTTTTAACTTTCACATGATGTAATACCTGCTCTTTATCTCAAAACAAAAACGTGTAAACAACCATCAAATATCTATGCTCACTAAATAACATCTAGTCTAGACGATCACAGCATCCTGTGCTTCGGTTTTACGTGACTTTAACCACTTGAATTTTGAATTATTGATGAAGATGCATTCTGTTTACTTTGTCATGTTTCATGGCCCGCCTCGGTCTAGCACTCATCATTAAATACAGCACATAGCGATACATTAGATAATTTGTTCTTCTGCTATTAGTGGATATTTTTATTTCTTTTTTTCCCAAGGATCTTAGTGGTAATCTCCGCCACAGGGGAGTGGTAGGGAAACGAGTGTTTGGCGCATTGAAAGACGAAGATTTTATAGCCGCAGTTTTGCTTGCGCGTTCGGGGTAAGCTAGGTACGTGACGTCTCTGTATGTTCTATTACTTTTTGGGGGGTTGTTTAGTTTCTGCAGTCACATGCACGCATCAAAATTGGCTTAAATTCTTACATTGCATCCAAACTCAGGTGAGATTCGAACTCTTGTCCCCTCCCATCTCTGTGCTAAAGAACTATCGAAAGAAAATTCAATTAAATTCTAGGAACTAATATGGAGATTTAATTATTAAACATATCAGTTAAACTTTTACCTTAGGTTATAATAATTATAACATATGAACTTTAAAACACAATTTTAAATATTTAGTTAGAGTTTTACTTATAAATATAAGACCAGTTTGCAAATTTTTTGCAAATTTGGTCTTTTTTTTTGCAAAAAAAGACCAGTTTGCAACCCCCCCCCCAAAAAAAAAAAATTAAATAGAATTATATTTAGTCTTATACAAATCCGTTTACAGTATAACATTAGACATTACTCTGTAAGCACAAGACACTATTGTATATGAACAGAACCTTTGTCACCTCCATTCGTATGTATGAATCTGTTGTTAATATTGTTACGTTTTTTCTCTTCCTGACACCAGTTGTTACGTTATTTTCTTCCTTCACGTTCGTACGGGGTTCGTAGATCTGGAGTGAATAACGACGACACTTGATGAAGTATCGAAACACACTTTATTTAGCCAATATTAATCAGGACAGCTCCAATAACACTTTTTACAGTCGTCGAAAATCTACTATAAACACGCTGGAACAATCAGCGACACAGCCTTCACACTGTCAGGCAATACCGGTGGATATAGCTTCACTGCAAAGCACCAGAGTACAGCTTCCGACTCTGTTTGGTCGTTCTCGGAACTCCACGTACTCTCGAGACTCTCGACGATACACAAGAGTATAGCTCTCAACTCAGCACAGTCTAAGACAAAACTCGACGATGCACTAATTCGACATGCACTAAAAGACTCTCTCGATGCACTCGATGACCAATTCGGCGCTAGACTTCGAGGCACTCGCTCAATGACTGACTATCAGCTCGCTAGACGAGGCACACACGCTCACTGACTGACTGCGGACCAGCAGGGTTTATATAGCTTTCGGCTTATGTTCAAGAACATTCTGGGCTAAACTGGTAAGAATTCGTTCCAGAAGGTTCTCCATACGTCCATGGAATATCGCCAATTTTGTCGCCAAATGTCGCCACATGGGCGATTTCTCGTCAAATGTGGCAACTTTGCCTTCCCTTCCTTTGCCATTTTATGGCAACCCTAAAACTGCTTTGCCGGGAACATCTCACCGCGCCTATACATTTCGTAACAATATATTTCGAATAGAGTATCCTCAGGCACGTCACGGGAGATGCTAGTATCTCCAGACAGTGGAAGATGTGGGATAAATACCTGCTTACCCCTGTGAGATATGAGGCATCTTCGTCTTCTTCATCTGGCACATGTCTCTTCCTCTGCGTCAAGCATTTTGTTAAATTTTTGTTGATCTCTCTCTCTCTCTCCCTCCAAACGAAAGTAGAAAATAAAATTACGGGTTCAATGAGAGATTTAAAAATCCTACTACGCATATTTTTTCCTAAACTTAAACTAGCAGATTTGTTTATGAAAATAATGCATTTTGACTAGGTGTCAAGTGGTGAAACTATTTAATGACTTTTTATGCTCGGTAACACAGCATTTTCTGATGCAATATTTAGTGCAACTTTAGTCATATTTCTTGCAGTTTAAAATATGACATAGTACAACTTTTGTCATATTTTAAACTGCAAAAAATTATCGCATTCGATCAAAAAGGCTGTAATAGCGTAAATGATTCGCGTCTTCGGCTAGCAAGCATTACACCCATGGCTCGAGTCCTGAGTACGACACAATTGTTTTTTCTTTTTTTTTTTTCACCTTCCCGTTCCAAAAATCCTCAAGAGTCTTTACAGCGTCACTTGAACCAAAAATGTTGTAGGCAAGTTTTCGCCACCTGGTTTTGGTGATAGTATTTTGCACCTCTCTACAGTCGTTTTAATGGGGAAGAATGTAAGAAATTATCCCATTCCTTTCCGTGTGTTCTCATGATGTAAGCGATTGCTCCCCAGCCGCTGTAATGGTTAGTAATGCTGACTGTCATACCGATGAGCTCGGGTGCGATTCCCGCAGATGGCATGAATGTTTGTAAGCGTACAGTGTCTGTGCTGCAAGGAGGAACTCAAAATATATAACTAACCAAAGGTTCTCTCTAAAAGTAGGTGGTAGGGGAAGAGAAGTAGGAAACTCTCGGACCACCACCCATAGGTGTTCGGCCTCGAAACTGAGGTAGAACTGAACAGTTAGCACTGCATGACTATTCCCGTACGACCAATGGCGAAATTCTGATATCCCACCCATTCCTATACCTGTTGCATGAGGGTAAGACGTCCAGCTGTCTGAAGATCCATGTTTTGAAACCATCCGACACGTTCCGTGGTTAATCAATAATACCTACACATACATATATATGAGTGTGTGTGTAAGATGTAACACAAAATACGATAGTTGCTTTAAAAATAATTGGCGATCTCAAAATTAGCATTCTAGATTTGGTGCTCTTCCCCTAAATTCATCTGTTCTCCCAAATTCGGGATCTTTCTATGTTATGTACCGCGCTACTGGGAAAGGACAACTAAAACTAATATTAACCAATCACAGATTAGCTCTATTTATACCACAGATTTGGTATAAATACGCTTGGCACAATAACTACGTCATTATTCTGCTGAATTCCTTTCTAGCTTCCTCCCTGCAAATATCGCTATTTTACTATGTCCTCCTTTGTTCTTATGGTAAGACGATATAACGTGCATATAAAAATTATTGTAATTGCCTATGATCTAGGAATATCCTATCTGCTAAGAAATGATTTGATTATATGCGAAAATAAAGCTTGGTGATTTATCGAAATGCAGTTTTTGTTATCTTCATCGGTATGCCTTAACAACCATCAACCAAGACAGAAATCGAAAGCTGTTAAGATTCCAGCCATCGCGACTGTGCTTCGAAATTACGACATATATATATATATACAGTCTGTGCAAATATATGTTAAAAACATTCAGCTGATGAAATATTTGCGTATAGTTACTTCTTTTGTACATACATAAATATTCCGAGTGAAATTATGAGTCAAATTGTATCTTTTTCTGTATAAGGTAACATCAAAGAGACGATGCTTGGCCAGAATACAGGGGCAAGTCTGTGTAACATTGAATAAATGACTATCTCACTAAATTGGCGAGATATCGCCAAGGTGGCGATGGTTTTGGAGACATTTTGGTCCAGTCCCCCTTTTTACCGTACTAGGTATTATAACTGAAGGTACTTTTCCGTTTCGCCGCCGCAAATCTCGCCAAGCAGACTTTAATGGCGACAACATAAAAATAAAAACATACACATAAAAAATATTAAAAAATTGTTAGTTCTAAGAATTCTTTTTTTGAAGGCATAAACATTTTAATATCGCTTAAAATTTTATAAAACGCCAATAAATAAAGACAATAAATTTGTAAAAAGACATTAATTTAAGAATTTACTATGTTTCATGGTTCAACATTCCTGATTCGCCGGTTCATATCACGTGACCCCAAGCGATCTCAACTCACGTAAACTACTCTACAAAAATCTAATGCTCTCAGTAGTTATCTACATTAATTTCAAGTTAATTCTTAATTTGGAACACAAGTTTAAATGCAAGAAATATTCCAATTCGTACGAATAGCTTACTCAGAAATTATGTAAAACTGCAGCGCTTTACTTCGCTAATGCATTCTCATTAGAATGGATGAATTTAACCCTTGACTTTACCTTTTCTATATTTTCGCCTTCGGGGGATTGCATCCTAATTGACTTAATTACTGAAAATGGCCTTATACATAAAACTGAATTATCTGATAAAAATTCTATGTAATTCTGTGCCAGTATTGAAAGAAACAATCAATCTGATAAGAAAAAGCTGCGACTTGTTTTGAAATGAGGCGTAAAAGGTTACCAGCGAGAATATTCCGTTTGGCATCAATTGTTGGCGACTTTATCGCTTGCGCCGGCAAAACGGAAAAGTACTAAACTGAATAACTGTAATTCATTTCTTATGCAACTATAACCGTATCCGGGTCCCATATGCCTTCAGTAATTTCGAGAAGTACTACACAGTTCTCTGCGACCAGGTGAAAACTATATAAGCCCGGAAAGAGCATCTGCTCTCAGTTGTTAGTTCAGCTTGAGTTCGAAGTCCTGAGATATCTCCGGGTTTGCTTCGCTCTTTAGATGCTCTTTGCATTGCGTTGTGTTTAACGGCCTTAGTAGTTTGAAGTGTAACGACTGACTGTACTCTGTGATACTGAGAAGAGTTGTACTACTATTTTTGTGGAACGGAATGTTCTAGCACTACAAAATGCTTCTTTTGATAAAATAAATTTTATCATGCTATCAGTCTATTAAGAACCATTACGTACGCAACAATATCATATTTAGAAGCTATATATACGCAGATTAAAAAGACCCCATTAGACAGACATTAGGATTTTTTTGAAATCAAGAGTCATGAAAAATTTGCGAGAAAAGCCTATGTATGTTCCGAAGAATGAATAGCTTTAAAAGTGCCCTTTATGCTGCTTTAGAAAAAGATACTTTTTGCTCACTGAAAACGTGTTTGCAAGCATTTTTTTTAATCGCCTTGTTGTTGTATCTGTAACTAAAGGATGTTGTATCTATCATTGTGTAAATAAAGCTTAGATATTTTCCATTTACACTAATGCTATTAAATTTTAAAATTATAAGAATTTGAAATCGGGTGATTTCTTCTAAATTATACATTTACAGATTCGTTGCTTGTTTTCTTCATTTACAAAATACAAGAAAGCGGCAAAAGCGAATGCAGGAAAATTAGTAACGTTTGGCAATAAAACTAATTATTCATAATCCGATAATTTTCCTCGCGAAAGGATTTTAAAAGTATGCTTATCGTGATAGCTTTTAATGATGCATTATTTCCTTTAAATCCCCTTTCCTGTTAAATGACAATAATTTTTGTACAACTTTCCATCCGAAAAATAATCCCAAATAATATTTAAAAATGAATATTCATTTTGAACGTAGAATACGTAAGCTTTCCATTGTAAGATTTTAAACGAACAGAGAACCAAATTAGCATTAATAATAAATGAGCATAAAGTTTATTTTACGGCGAATTGTGTAAAGATGTATTCACAAATGCAAATTAATTTCTGAGGTTTGATAATACGAATCATTTTAAATAACTCCTAACGAATCCCTGGAGATGAAAAAGGATTATTTTGAAAACCTTTAACGTTGAATGGGTAATGACGAATGTTTGAAGCGTTTTGCAGAATAAAAATGTTTGGAATTTTTAAAACATTGCGGATTCTATATTTGTACGTTACTTCGTCAGATGTTAATGAACAAGAACTTAAAAAGAATATGCAATTCTAACATAAATTATGGGTTGTGGATTATTTAATGCATAAAACATTTCTTGCAAAGATGTTTAGTTTCCAGTTACGGTTAAAGCATAGAATACTGGATTCATTTTCACATTTGTCTTAATTTTGTATCTAATTTTAGGTTTCGTTAAGTTCCTATGACAATTCGCTACCATTTTGTTTTTTTTTTTATTATGAAATCGAGTAAATTACAGTACTCACTGAAGCACTATATATGCAACTCTGACAACAGAAAAAAATGGTAACATTGTAAAGAATTATCGTACTCCCTGTGCGTCTCCTGTTGTATTGTAAGGGAACTATCGAGACTCGACGCTAGAAGAAACTTTTTCCAGAAACAAACTTCTCCTACGCTAGAGGTTTCCTAGTGTGAACAGTATCGCTAGAAACGATGTCCCGGCTAGGTAAGCAGGTTATTTTTCAGTTGAGCTGAAAATGTTTCGCTTGAAGCTCTGTTTTGCGTAAGTTTTCTCAAAAGAACTGGTGTTCGTACAACCAACCAGAAACCAATATCACATATTCCGAAAGCGATGATTCCAGGAAATGCTTCTTTCAACCCTATGTTGAAGGTAGCTAGCAGATGTCATACCGGTTTAAGAGGCACGTCCAAGAAAATCTATGACAAGGTTACAAGGTTTGCTCTGCTGTGATGTCACTGATTCATATCTGCTCAAACGTAGCTACTCCCTATTCCTTTTGTGCCTTCGTTTCTCCCAGTTCTGTATTTCAAGTGATATCATTGAAGTCGTGAGTTCGGAAGAATCTAACTCTGTTTATCTATAGACATTGATACGTGATTCCAAACGCATGAAGGGCATAATTAGGTTTTCACATTTCCGTACTGCCATACATTTCCCTTCCCTAAAGTGACTCTAGAACTAAAATGATAATTACATTTGGTAGAATGGTTCTTGTTTCTTTCTCTAGTCATTCTTTAAGTGGAGGAAAAAATAAGATTTTGCAGCAGTTCCTTGCCTTTGCTGGGGTTATATTAATAGGCAACACGTTCGATTAGCAATCCTAAGGTCCGGGGGTCGAATTCCAGTGAGGAAAGAATTGGTTTTTCCTGTTTTTGCTCAGGATTTGCTAAAACAAAATTCCAGCGAAACATTTATTCTACAATACAAAGTGTGCGTCTGTACTTCAACAAATTACGAAATACATTATTGAAAAACGAAGGCACGGTGATTATAAATAACTAATCACATTACACGACTTAATTAGCAAGGTCTGAAGAGCAAGAAAAGATTATAATATATCCTCTATACATTTGTAAACACCAAGAGAGCAAGAGAAAGTGATATCAAGTCTTCTTTCCATCTGCATATCTTGTACACGTTTTCCTTCCTTACTCTATGATTTTACATTTTATATGTTTAACAAAGGACCTCGGGGGAGCCTGTAACCCCTAGAAAGCGCGTTCCCAGGTGGCGGATCGGGGAATGCCTCCATAGGTTTATCCTTGGGTGGTAGGAGGGAAATAAAATACCTCCCGCGGACCAACAGGCAGAAGTCCAACCTCTTCGAGGCTCTGGCAGCTTCTTTTTCTATGCCATCTAACTCCGGGATGGATGGTTCAATTCCGGGATGGAGTTTCCTTTAACTTGACCGATTAGTCTTTGGCTGACAATTGCATTGGCATCAACGAGGGTTAGGCAGTTAGATGGTAGGAGGGAAATAAAATACCCCCGCGGACCAACAGGCAGAAGTCCAACCTCTTCGAGGCTCTGACAGCTTCTTTTTCTATGCCATCTAACTGCCTAACCCTCGTTGATGCCAATGCAATTGTCAGCCAAAGACTAATCGGTCAAGTTAAAGGAAACTCCATCCCGGAATTGAACTGCGACAGAGCCATATCGACTATCATAACCAGACTTAGGACAAATCGCTTAAAAGGGATGAGGATTTCTGCAGACGGACAGCGTAGTTACACCAACATTTGTCCTCATTGCCCAGATGACATCCCACTGTCTCGCCATCACATCTTCAGCTGCCCAGCAATCCAGACCACACTGTTTGACATCGGCATTGAAGACCCAGTGGACCTACTTTATACTGATAGAGCTGCAAAAGCTGCCTTTGACAGCTTCGGAGCTATATAATTGCACTTTGTCATAGACACGACATCATCATCATCCTCATCATCAACAAAGGACCAATGGGTCCGGTTGACAAGGATAGCCAAATTTCCAGTTGAGCGAGGCTAACCTATGTTAATGCTCTTAGGCTTATGGCTGCGTATACTTAGCGGATGCCTGATAAATTGTTTCGGCAATTTCAGCGGCACAAGATTCAGAATTGTCTCTCAGCAGTGTTATTCATCGAACAGTGGGCATTCAAAATACAGATAGATGTTTCTTGCTCCAAAAAAGTTTAAAGATCTCTGTAATGAAAAGTATAAAATTAAATACCTTATCTATCTAACACAGTATGCGAGACATTTTCGGTAACTGTAATGCAATTCGTGTCTCTTAAAACTTCAAAATTCTGCAAATTTTTATAAAAAAAATTATTTTTATTTAATTCACTTTATAATATTGGCGTCACTTTCTGTGTAAAATTGTTGGCTCAAATGGGCATCAGCCCATTTATAAGGGCTGTTACTCTCTAAAGGAAATAGAAGGGCTAACTCTCGAAATGGCATTTTGCGTCGAATAAACGGTTGTATCACTTTTCAAATTGTTGCCACCGAATATTATCACACTGCATTATATTCAAAGGAAGTAAATGATGAAAAATCTAAGTGAATGCATGTATATTTCTCGCAATATGAAAAAAAGTTTGTAGAGTCATTAGGTTTTTTTGGAAGCCGGAGAGATGAAAAATTAGCAAACGCCTTCGCCTAGTAATAGTTTTTCACATTTCCGTGCTGCCATACATTTCCCTAAAGTAGCTTTAGAACTAAAATGATAATTACATTTGGTAGAATGGTCTTCGTTTCTTTCTTGTTTTGGAATCGAACCACGGACCTCTGGAATACCGGCCCAGCGTGCTACCGTTACACCACGAAGGCACGCTAGGGAAGTGGGAAAAATACCTTATAAGGTACCTAGAGTCATCAAATTTTGAATAAAGTAGTTCTTTACATGGGCAACTGGAAGCTCTAATTTGGAATTTGTTTTGCTGTCGTTTTCATATTTGTAAAGCTTAAACCTATTTTTGATTAAAAGCTCAACAATTTCAAACCACACAGTGGCAACACTGTAGGGAATAAAACATTTTTACCGTCCGTCCGTCGTCGAAAACATCGCGGAGAAAACAACGCGAGGCGAAAACGTCGTGGTACAAAACATTGTTGGAGAAAAAGAAAGCAAAGATTTTTAGATTTGAGGATCTGGTTTCTGCCACTTAAGATATCTTTGAGTCTTGACGAATAGTTGAAGAGTTTTGCTGGAGCAGGATTAGGAATGGGAAAAACATTAACATGAATTTTGCGAAGATGAGGGATTAAAGGACCTGTACTTTTTTTTTTTAAGGTAACTGTATGAAGAATGATCTTGCTACTTACCAAGTAATTCAACTCGAAATCCTCATGAAAGTAAATGAAAGAGCGATCTAAGACTAAGCTGCTGATTTTGTGAGAAAGTTTGTACAGGATGTGCCACCAACATTTCTATCCTCTCATCTTTAGTTAAGGCATCATTTAAAAAGAAACTTGAAAATGTTAATAGAGTCAAAGCTATGTTGGTAATAAATCCCACTTCACTTTCATCGAGTTGTCCTGAGTTATGCGCAGCGTCATGAGGTATGCAGTAGAAAACGTGCATATTATAAAAAGGCTCCTGTAAATATAGCTAAGGCTGAAAAAGCATTTTTGAAACTGAAAACAATAATAAAACTGTTTGCGAAACATTATAAGGCAGGACATGTTCCCCAGTTAAGCTTTATTCTCAGTTGAGAATACTCGAGCTCAAAAAATGGTCTGGACACACCTAAAAATATTCTTCTGTACTCACAGAAAAATTGAATGAAAAAGGGATTTATAAGTTACTATAGGTTACTCTGAACCTTCTTTATTTATAGTAGATGGCAGCTCAACACAAACCAGTCCATATATTTCAGCCATGTTTATTTTTTAAGACCCTCATTTTTCAAAGAAAACTTTCAGATTTTTTTAGGGTATAGAAGGAATTGTTTGAAAAGAAATTTCTATGTTATTTTTTTGGCTGTATGCTAATCTCCTTATTCCATATTAGTTTTAAATTTTTACCTTGAAATCTAACCTAAAATCGAACGGCGAACCCTAGGTGTGCCGAGATCCGGCTCACCGATCATCTAGAACAAATGAGAGTCTGTATTCTTTGTTTCTCCGCATCTCATCGGTCAGTTCATTGACAACAATGCTCGTTTCAGCACTCTTTTCGAAGCTCTATGCAATCAGTGTGCCACTTTGGGCACACCCACAGAGTTATAACTATAAGAGCTGTACTTCTCTAGGCCTAATTATACTGCCTACTTTTTTTTTTTTTTTTTTTTTAAATCAAAACTTCGACTTTAAAAGGTAGCGTGCCGGAAAGTGTTAAGGGTAAAAATATACTCAATAAGTTACTAGTAAACGTTTTACCCTTATTGTATTGCATATGTTTCATATTACGCTTTGTATGACGTCAAATAGTTTCGGATATCATATTCTTTTTGGCTTAACAGGATTTAACAGAAATCAAAAATAAAATATACCATACATTAACAAGGTATTTACAGAAACCTTTTTCATTCGATTTAAGAGCGTAAAGCTGCTTTAATTATTAAGAAAATGATCAATCATAACTAATAAAAAAATGGTTAAAGTTGGAAGAAAGGATAAAGAGAGGGGCCCATTATCATCCGTTGCCTCGTGGCCCCCAAGTCTCTAGTTACAGAGCTAATCTGAACACATCATAAAAATTCCAATCTAAGTTTAAAAATTGACTTCAAAAGATACTTTTGACTTTAAAGAAATAATTATATACCTTTCAAGTAGATATTAATGCATGGTTTATTTTAAGTATTCTCAAAGGTTAATTTTGGTCTTTTCTTCACATATTATTATAAATTCATTCAATAATTTTCTTATTAGCTAGTGCTGCTCTAACAGTTTTCTGTTTTGACCTAATGAAGCGGAAAACTTCACATAAAAAAGATTTTTGCATACGTAAAAGACAAAAGCGTCATCAATTAAATTCCTCAAATAAAGTTGCTTTAAAACCGGAGAGAAAATATAAGTTAAAAATGAAAAAAAATGTGTTTCACTTCGAAGCATCGTAAAGGCTTTGAGCTTCAAATAAAAGTGGTGACATTTCTTCATGGCTCCTAGATCTGCAGTTTGGGATATGGGCAGAAACCAACATGACATTTTTAGGAAATTACAACTTAAAGTTCTTTAAGATTAATTTAGATCGCAAAACTTATATTCTAAATAACCATTTAGTTTTCTACTATCTTTCCCGTCTCATATTTTAATTAAAACATGGCCGAAAGAGTCAATTTTTTAAAAAGACCGTCGAATATGCAATGAATAAAGTGTAGCGACATTTTAAGATATGCTGAGTCTGCTTAGACTCTTGAGGCAAATTATTGTTGCTTATGGTTCTGTTTCGAAAAACCTATGAACTGCACAGCTAGGGTCATTCCTAGCGGGTGTCGAGCTCGTAAAAGTAGGCAGGGCGGCCAAAATCAGGGGCGATTGGACTCTCGCGATACCACGCCTAAATATTTTAAATTCATATGTAAGTACTTTTTACACAATTTGCCATATGTATGTACTTTGAAAGTATGAAATTAAAAAATAGTAATAACTGAGCATTTTTTTACTTCCTTGTACGAAGTAAAAAGGAAGTATTGTAATAGCGAAAAGTTTCAGGCAGCATATTTCAACGAAAATATTTCATTTTGACCTCTTTCAAATGCAATTTAACGATGTATTTCCGTCATATATGTAGAATAAAACACTCTTTTCCTCCAAAAAAATTATAAAACTGCTTTAAAATGAATTCTGAAGAGAATTTTTCGTGGCGTCTGTACGAACGTATGTACGTACGTGCGTACGTACGTATTTCGCATAACTCAAAAACGAGTAGCCTCAGAGCCTCAGAACGTTGAAATTTTGTATATAGGACTGCGATAACAAGTAGATGTGCACCTCATATTTTGGTTGCAATCGGCCGCACCAAACGTATATAAATATATTTATATATATATCCACTCTATTACCCGGCTCAGTGATCTCAGTTTCTTTACTCTTATATGTTTGTAAATTGTACATTTTTGCTTTAAAAATTATTGAATTATGTTGTTCTTATCTTCCGGGTAAGGTTTTTATGCCTTTAGTAAATCTGTATGCAATATTTTTAGAGTTATCAACAATTTTAAAATTGTTTAAGTGCCGCTAAGCCTAAAAATGTTGATAGCGGATTTGTTCGAAATCTAGAGAAACTTAGCTTCGCAACAACGAAGATAACGCCTTCATTTATTATTTTAATCATGCTTAATCCTTTGTGGAATTTTTTCGAGGAAATAAGCGTTTAAGATTTACTTCATAATTTTTAATACAGATATTTTGAGATTTTATGTATTTGTGCCTTTCCGCGAAGTGAAAACTGAATTAATTGAATGAGAAATACTCAATCGTCTGTGAAAAACTGTTTCTGTTTTGTTTTGTTTGCTTAATTTCTTTTATACATCGCTCTAGCTTTATTATAGTATTTGAATAGAACATGTGGCAACGATTAGATAATTCTTTAAATGATATACATTTTGTGCATTCTGAGTTATAATATGAATGAAATATAATACTATTAAGTCAACCTAGCGCCAGAGTGTCGCTATGGTAAACAAAGTGAATTTTAAAGAATGCATTTATTCTGTTGTGGTTTATGCGCTGTCGGCTAAGTAGGTTTAATTCAATCTAATAAGTTTAATAAAATGCAAGAAAAAATGCGTATAATTTAATATTCCGTACAAGGAAGTCATGTGGTGTTTACATTAGATTTTTAAATTTAAGGACAGCAATCTTAGGAAAGTACACGGGTAGCCAATGGCTTAGGAACGTCCTTGTATAGCACTAGTACAGCACTAGCATTGAGTCAGATTTAAACTTCAGGGTAGATAACATTGAATTCTTTAAAGTAACCTTTAATTTAGCTGATGCGAAACTAAAAGTTTAACTAAAGTTCAGCCATAAGAGGTAGGCTAAATTTACGATATTCTTAATATGGTGTTGCAAGTCGTAACACACTATGAGTTATAATTTTCATATACTGTTAACAAAATAACAGGTTGTGAAGTGGTCAAGAAGTAGGTGTTGCCTCTAAAAAAATTTCAAATTGTTTTCACTCTAACTATAACCGTCAGAGCTCCATTGTTTCAAGGGGACTCGTACACCTTAAACCCCTCATGATCTTCGAATATGTGACTGTTGCAAGAATTGGGATATTTTATTTATTTTAAAAGAAATTACTTCCAACTTTTTACAGCTGACTACATAACATAGCTGCTTTGGAAACTAGTAACCGGAAAGTTTGTGTTGCCACAAGTATTTTTGTAATTTAATCCTCTTTGTGACAAAATATTTTGGCGTGTTTCCACCTTGCGCGTATGATATTTTAAAAATGGCTAATGGTACATACTTGCAATTTGATGGAATTCTTTATATGGGCACTATTTTCTAACTGAACCAACAATATTTTAATACTGAAAAATTTTATGGGCGAAAACATTAAAAATTTTTTTAATAAAATACATTTTATAAACTCAATACAAAATAAAACAAAAATTTAACATGAAAGTTTTAGAATTTTAAGTTCACAGTTGTTTCCAAATGTTATAAAAGCTATATATTAAATATGGAAATAAATTATGAAACAGAATGTTTTAAACTGTGCGCGCTAGTTGGAAACATGACGAAAAATGTTGTCACAAAGCGTATTAAATTATAAAAATATTTTGGCAACACAAACTTTCTGATTACTATTTCAGAAAGCAGCTATATTATGCAGTCAGCTGTAAAAAGTTGGTAGTAATTGCTTTTAAAATAAATAAGTTATCCCAATTCTCGCAACAGTCACCTATTCGAACATCTTATGGGTTTTAAGGTGTATGAGTCCCCTTAAATCATAACAATCTCGAGTATATACCTTCAAATAATAACATCTGAAACTTAATCTCGATTGATTGACCCAATAGGCCACTAGAAATTCATGTATAGAAAACGTTTCTAAATGACCACCTTGTTTCTAATGTACCCGTCGGTCATATCTTGATGCCGTTGATCCGTTTATCTGTGCATCTGTCCATGATAAAACCTGTAATAATAGTAATTTTTATCTCTAAGTAATAGCGAGTTTGTCACGCATATAGTCTAACCCGTTGTGTATGCATTCCAGTTCTCCACCATTGCCATATTTTTTCAACGACACTTCTGATTTACCTTCACTTATACCTTCAACCTCAGCAATAATTTTAGCGAAATGCAGTGCTGTGACTTTTTTGCTGATAGTACAATCATACTTATGACAGCACATGTATACTCATAGACCAGCCGTTTTCTACCATAAATCAACATTAAGCTTGTAGAGTCATTAGGTTTTTTTTAGTCCAAAGGGATTTGAATCCCGAAGGACTATTAGTTTCGTTTTGCGATTTTGCGTCGGACTCAAAAACGTCGGTTCACTTTTCAAACTGTTGCCACAAAATGTTAGAGTCCTGCATTATATTTGAAGAAATTAAATAATGAAAAATCTGCATAAATGTATGTATATTTCTCGTATTGTGATAAAACAACGGTACATAGAGTCATCGAATTTTGAATAACGTAATCCTCCAACGAATATGAGCATGTGGAAGACGAAATTTGAAATTTGAAATTTGTTTTATGATCAGTTTCCTATTTTTTAAAACTTTGACGAATTTTTGATTAACAAACTCAAGGATTTCAAAGCGAGCAGTGGCAACGTTGTGCAGAACAAACATTTTTATCTCCAGCGCGTGAGTCTCTGTATCGGAAATTCTAAAGATATGCTCGTTTTAAAACTATTTTGCGATATTGCTGTTGCACTGGATCTTATGGTTTAAGTGCGAGGAACATGATATTTAATAAAGAAAGGTAACATAAAAAACGTTAAAAAACGCCCCTTTGGACGTAATTTAAAATCTGAAACGTTTCAGATTTTTTTTTTTTTTTTTTTTTTTGAAACAGGAAGAAAGGAAAAACGAGCAACACCTTCTCCGGGAATCGAACCACGGACCTTTGGAATACGCATCCAGAGTGCTGACCATTATATCACGAAGGTATGCTAAGAAGGCGAGAGATATGTCTCTTATATACTCCGCCTTTTAAAGGGCGACTAGAGTTTAGGGAACCCAATCGCCAAATCCTGGGTGTGGAGAATCATCATCCACCAACCTTTCGGTTCGGGCGCCACTGTAGAGATATTAGGTTATTCTTGAAACAGGAAGAAGTGAAAAATGAGCAACGCCTTCACCGGGAATCGAACCACGGACCTCTGGAATACGCGCCCAGCGTGCTTACCACTACACCACGAAGGCATGCTAAGAATGCGGGAGAAATACCTTATAAGCTATGGTTAGGAAATTTACTGCGTCTAAAACCATCAGCGTCATGTAAAAAAAAAAAAAAAATCAAACGTTTCATCTTTTTGAAATACGAATACAGGAGCATGTTTTGTTGGAATATACACAAATAATCAGGAATTCTATAGATAAATCAATTAATATATTTATTGTACGTTAGAGGTTACGCATGCAGCACCTGTGATGACTAGCTTGCTTATATAGTAGTTATAGTGAAAATACAGCTAAGGTTATGAAATAAAATAAAATCAGAAAAAGAAGCACTAAGCGTTGAGCATGAGAAAATTCAGTATAATGACTCCTAAACATACATTTTTTAAACAATAAAAAATTCGTTGGATTAAAATAAAAGAACATTAGAGAAAAATAATCGCTTTCACCACTCTGCGTAACCTCTTTGGTTTTAATTCTCGTTAATAATCTCAGTTACTTTTATTTATGAGGATTAATTATTTTATGCTTCTTCTCTAATTTTTTTACAATAAGGTGTCAAGTTTTCCTTGTTTAACTTAAAAGCACCTTAGTAAGTTTTATGTTTTTGAAATGTTTTGTTATATTTTTGTAATTTCTTTCAAGCAATTACCCTTGAATGATTTAGAATAATAAATCTGTCATTCAAGCACAACATTTTGACAGTGTTTATGTATTATATGATAAGTATTTTGACGACGCTGTCTTTTACAAAGAGCAATCTAAGATTCTAAGAGAATATGAAGTTTGTTCACTAGCCTCAAGTTGCCCAGTTCCATCCGAAGTTTGAGAGATAGCACCCCTGGAGATGTTTCCGAGGGTCTCTCATTCCTCTTCACCTACCACTAAACCACACGAGAGGATTATCGGCTCGCCATATATTTAAAGTGCCCCATGCCGCAAAGATACTATACACTTAAAAACATCCATGCCTTCTATGGGATTCAAACTCAGGCACTTCCCTGTGGTAGTCAGAACCACTATCCTGTTGAGAGACACTTATTTTTTTAATTTATAAAATGATTGCGAACAGTTTATGATTTAGACATGTTGCTCTATATCGATTTCATATAAAAAGTTATATTTTTATTTCTATGGAATCTCTTCACTATACGTGTCAAAATATTTCACATAAATTTTATATGATATTTTGCAAAACGCTGTAATACATGTGTGAAGCACATGGCGAGGACTAAATTCTAAAGAATTCAACACTCTGGAATTGCATTTCTCGAACATTACCTATTACAGTGGATGGACAAAAATATGGAAACACCTTGTTAAATGCATGTTTGAAAAGAAAGATTGATTTTAATGAAATATGTAGGTGGCGCTGGCGTTTTTGACTACTGACGTCACCTATACAACTTCGTAAATGTGCTAAACAGTTCAGTTGTTGTCGGAGTACTGTTATGTGAGGTTGTCATTGCATTATGTCAGATTTAACAGACTTCGAACGTGGGCAGATTGTTGGAGCACGTATGGTAGGTGCTTCCGTAAGCAAGGTAGCCGAGGTGTTTAGTGTTTCAAGAGGTACTGTATCGAAGATTTATTCCGCATATTTGAAAAGCGGAAAAACATCATCTGTTAAATCACAGCGCGGACGAAAGTGTGTCCTGAGTGATCGTGACAGACGGTCATTAAGGGCAATTGTGACAAAAAATAAGAAGACCACACCTGCAAAAGTTACTGCTGAAATGAATGTTGTGTTACCGAACCCTGTGAGTACCAAAACAATTAGAAGGGAGCTTCATAAACAGGGAATTGCTGGCCGTGCTGCAATTGAGAAGCCACTCATCAGTGATGCTAATGCCCGTAACAAGAAAAGGTGGTATTTAAGTCATAAAGCCTGGACTATAGAGCAGTGGAAGCGAGTAATATGGTCTGACGAGTCTTCTTTCACATTGTTTCCCACTTCTGGCCGAGTTTACGTCTGGAGAACTCCATCTCAAGCCTATAATACAGACTGCTTGTTACCAAGAGTGAAACATGGCGAGGGTTCTGTTATGGTTTGGGCAGCCATATCGTGGTTCTCTGCTAGCCCCATGATAACTGTGTCAGAGCACATGACTGCCAAGACTTATGTGAACATTTTGGCCGATCAAGTTCATCCCATGGTACAAACTTTGTTCCCCGATGGTGATGGTGTCTTCCAAGACGACAAAGCCCCTGTTCACACAGCTCACATTGTCCAGGACTGGTTTTCTGAGCACGAGGATAAGTTGTCCCATCTCTCCTGGCCACCACAGTCACCAGACCTGAATATTATCGAACCTCTGTGGTCTACATTGGAACGGAAAGTGCGTTCTCTTTATCCACCGCCAACATCGTTATCTGAACTTGCCACCGTTTTGCAGGAAGAATGAATGATATAATATTCCCTTGGCAAACATACAGGAGCTGTATTTATCCATTCCGAGAAGACTGCAAGCTGTTTTGGATGCCAACGGGTTTCCTACACCATATTAAGCAAAGAAACATGTTTTTTTAAAGGTGTTTCCATATTTTTGTCCAACCCCTGTGCTTCTACAATGATATTAATTTCATTGAATTGGAAAAAAAAAAATATTTTCTCTGAATAGAATTTTCAGTTCTTGTTTTTCAATTATTTAAGATTAAATATCATAATAATCAATTTTCTTTCCAATTTCTTTTTTAAGAATTCTTTTGATTTTTCATTTTTAATGATCGATTTTTTGTCATCTTAACAGATTATACGTAACTTACGTATTATATTCGTACTTTATTTCCGCAGTAGGCCGGTAAAATCAACTTTCAAATTTCTAAAATCATAATTTCCCAGATAGGAGGAAATAATACTTTCCGTTTTTTTTTTCTTATTGTTCTTAATAATTTTATTTTTATTAAATTCTAGAATAAAGAACTTTTCTTGTGAATCTGAAATTTCAAAATATAAAGAATAAAATTTCTCAATATTTGAGAATATATAAAAATATTTTTCGAGTTTTAACTGTGCATGGAGATTCCAATCAGTCTAATCAGGATAAAATGACCCATCTTTGGAATTAATTTTAAAATGTTTTAAATATTTCCCGAAACTCTAAAAGCAAGTTTTTAAAACCTGCTTCTGGAGTCTTTCGATGTTATGAAAGCAAGAAACATGAAAACAGAAAGCTATGTTCTCCCAAGGATTCGAGTTCTGGACCTCCCGATGTTAGTCGTACTACCAATTACGCCACGAAGGCAAGAACTGAGGAAGGAGGGAATTCTTTATAACCAGGCATAACTTTTTCTGGCTTGAGATGTATTGTGATATTAAAGTTGAAATACTACGTTTAAACACTGAATAAACTACGAAAGTAAATGCGTATTTGAGCTGCCGTCGTTTTCCGATGCATTCAAAACACACTTTAACTCTGAATTTCGTTACGAAAATATTTTGTCATTTAATTCAGGACTAACCAGATGTGCTAAAGGAAGAGATAATGTTCCAAGGCTAATATTCCAAATATTTCAAAAATGTAAATTTATTTAATATTTACAAGTAATTAAAATACTTTTTTTATTCCTTTTATGAAGTAAAGGAAGCATTCTAATCGCGAAAAATCGTGGGTATCATATTTCTATGGCCGTATCCATTTTCAACGTTCCCAGATCTATTTGGACGATTTTTAGCATCATCTTAAAATGGATTCAAAAGACTTTTTTCGTCACGTCTGTACGTACTCCTGTATATATGTATCTCGCATAACTCTAAAGCAATTAGCCGTAGAACGTTGCATTTTTAATATGGAACTGCTATGGCATCTGGTTGTGCATCACTGTTTTTTATTGCAATCGATAGAACTAATATACATATATTAACCCACTTACTCCGGTTTAAATGTCCTCACTCGGTCTTTTCGCAATTATTGGTCGTAGTCACATACTTCCAATTATACAAGTGTCAAATTATGTTAAATTACAGAAGTATCAAACGTTTTGTCAGTGTCAAATTTTGAAACAAAATTAATTTTCTGCAGATAACAAAATTTAACTTTTAATTCGATCTCCTGGTTCCTGTACTTATATTTGGATAAGTTTTATATTCGCAGTGAAGAAATAAAATCATAAAAAGATTGACTCCCGTACAACAAAAATTGACCAGGATATTTAATTTCAAAATTTGCAATTTTTGATGTCATTTTCAACTTGCCTTGAGAGATCGGTTAATTAAGTTAGAATCCCCCAAAAAAGTTTAAATGAAATGCAGCAAAAAAAAAAAAAAAAAAAAAAAAAAAGTCTAATTTAACAGGTTGCTTGTATAAGGAAGTTATGTGGTGTTTATTATAATTACGTGGTGTAACAATGGAGACATGTGTTCGTGCAAGGAAGTCATGCGCTGGTGTACACAAACACCATTTGCGATATTAATGGGCAAGGAGTTAAGTAAAGGGAATACTCAAAGTACTTGAAGAATTAGAAAAAACATATTAAGTTACTAATTGATTTAGTGAGGTATGAGGTAATATGGTCTTTCCGTCTCGGTTAGGATATTTTGTCTATTTGTACTGGTGTAACGGTGTTTTGTCTATTTGTACTGGTGTAACGATGTTTTGTCTATTTGTACTGGTGCAACAACGTTTTGTCTATTTGTATATTTGTACTGGTGTAACAGCGTTTTGTCTATTTGTACTGGTGTAACGGTGTTTTGTCTACTTGTACTGGTGTAACGGTGTTTTGTCTACTTGTACTGGTGTAACGGTGTTTTGTCTACTTGTACTGATGTTAGAGCCCCACGCATTGTCAGTGGCGAGAACCCAGTACTAATTAGTTAGCGATAAGCACGCACACTGTCCGCACCGGGTCGCTTTCACCTCTGTCCGGTCAAAGCGGCAGCGAATTGTTATACTGTAATCCTTGCTCATTCTTTTGCGCGTTCAAGAGGCGTTATTATATGTTAAAGAGAATAAATGTTCTTTAAGGTTTTCATACTGACTTTTAGGAAATCATAGACAATCTACAACCACATGCTTTCAATAATGGTTACAAAGACCTTTTTAAGTAATAGTTACCGATTACTTTTTGCTTTTATTATGTACCTATGTCAAGAGTTAACCTACTAACAGTGCTGACAGCTTTACGACCCATCATCGAAGCAACCGAAATACAGCCAACTAACAACGATGATTCAGGCTGTTATTTACTTTCCCTCGGGCAAAAATCTGTGTGAAATAATTAGTTTAAATTTCAGTTTCCTGAGATTTTCCATGCTCTTGCTTCTCTTACAGGAAAAAAGAGATAGATGGATACAGGCAAAAAGGGATTTTTTTGGTGACATCTATACATACATGCATACATACGTACGTATAGATGTCACGAAAAAAATCCCTTTCGAATACCCTTTAAATCCGTTTTGCCAAAAGGAGTTTTTTATTCTGACCGCATGCACAGACGTCACAGAAACAAGTCGTCCAAATGGATTCGGGAACTGTCAAAATGGATATTTATGCAGAAATATCATACCCGAAATTTTTCGCAATAACAATACTTCTTTTACTTTGTACAAGGAAGTAAAAATGGGAAAGCTGAATCGTATATAAGATCGCGACAAAGAAACTGTACGCATTTCTTAGCTCTATCGATATCGCTTCTTCTTACTGATGCTTTTGTCTCTGGAGAAAGACTTCTCTTTTGCTGTGACATTAGATCTCTGAAAGCGTACCACACTAGGTAGATGCTCCCTTCCGTTAACAGGATTCTTATTTTGCGCTTCAATCCACGTAAGGCGCTAACGCCCTGGGACCTGAGAAAATAAGGACTCCCCTCTTAATATTTAACGATGACATGATTTCTACCTGATGAAGAATTCCTCCCTAATAGCAGCTCAGGCTGTTAAGAGTAAAAATAGGCATACAGGTTGTTTCTTCCACCAAATTCTTTTTCCTTTTACCTACTTTGAATTTGTGCTTTCCTTCAGACACTTTTAAAGTCCAGACTTCGTTCCGGTTATTGCAGTTTTCGAGGCTCTTATCCTGATAAAATTTTTACCATCTAAAGAGCAAAAGAAAGGGAGACAGCTTTTCCCTTTCCGCCTTATTACCGGGCTATAAATAATGTATTCTTTTTTAGTTAACGGAGTTTATCTGCATGATGTATGTTCCTCGCGTATAAAAATGCAATTTTGGGCTTCGGTAACATCAGTCCGTATATCACAGTTCCGAAACGTGTATTGAACCTGACATTTTCAGTTGAAGAATTTTAGAAAATTTAGAATTTTAGAAGACTCAATTCCAGATAGTAGTTTTAGTTCTTTTAAGCCAGTGAGAGAGCGATGTTCGTCTTCAAATGGGTTTTTTTTCCCATCATTTTTATTGCATTTTCGAGTTCACTTTCGAGTACCATTATTTAATCGAATTTCTTTAAAATTTGGTATACCTGCCCTGTACAGAGTAATCGACAGAGCAGAAAATTGGGCTAATCTGTGTAATATGGTAACAGGTAGTTTGGCGACATTTTGGTAACACGATAAAGATTACTAGCTAGGACTTTAGCAATAATCTGAGAAGTACACAGTTGGAATCACAGATTATTTTGTCTCCGAGAAATGAGAGATTATGAAACATGTAATGTGACATTTTCCGGAAAATTCCGATCGTGATTTTAGCTAATAAGTACTTAGAAACAATTTCGCTGCTAAAGTACATAATCGCCTACTTATTTGTTTGGCGCTTTTTACAAGAGTAAGAAAAATTGGAATTTTTGGCAATTTTCTTTGACTTTTTAAGTGAAAATAAGTCGATGTGTACATAGATAAAGTCAAGAGTGTGCGCAATGCCATTTTTGTGCAATTCTGCGATGTTTTTTTTAAGTGAAAATAGGTCGACGTGTACATGGATACCGTGTATGTGCAATTCTTAAAAACGTGGCACGCAGTTTGCGATTCTGCACTTTCTCACAATTTCGCACCTAATCTTCGTCATGATTAAGCACTTTTGTTCCATAAAAGTTCTAGCATAAGCGTAACTGAGCTAGCAGATTGCTGGAAAAAAAAATGTTGAGTTAAAAAAAAAAAAAAAAAAAAAAAAAAAAAAAACACCTTTACTTTGTGAAAACAAAATGGCGTCCAAACAAAAACTAGCAGGTTGCTGTAGCAGGGTTGGTCGCCAAATTTTCGCCAAAAAATCGCCAAGTTACCATAATCTTTTAAATATCTAAAATATCTATTAATTTATAAGATATTTTCACCCCTCTTCCAGCATGACATCGTTGTGTAATTGGAAGCATGCTCGGCTCATTTTCGAAAGGTCCAGAGTTAGTGTCCCTCCGAGGGCACTGCACATTTTTCCCGTCTCACTGGAGCCAGAACCGAAAAGTGGTGGACCATACCTCTTCACAGCCAGGATATCACGATCCCGTTGTGTCTGAAATGGATCTTGTGGCAAAACTCTCCCGCGCAGCTGCTGCAATCAAAGAAACTCTTGGTGTGTTTGAACACGTCCGGCAAAAATGGTCCGTCGGTGTCAGGCATTTCTGCCGTCTGATGGTGCAAACTTCGAACGTCTGTTCTAGCATTCAAGCTGTCGTACACCATTTGTATTCATGTCCAATAACCATTTGAAATTGATCCCTCTTGTTTCTTTTCCCATCTTCTACCTCTGTTAACACTTACCCCTGACATTTCGGAGCATGGGTTCCTATGCAATTCTTAATCCTTATGATGGGTCCTACCTCCCCTAGAAGTTTGTCGCAACATTTACGGTGAACCCTGTATACGGTTTTCAAATGAAGCTCATTTCCATCTCGCTTTGCCTTGTTCCAGTACAAAACTCAAACACAGTTAACTTCAGAAGTCAAACAACAAAAATCAGCGTTATATTTACAAAATTTTCACAGGACTAGTTTCGATGGTTTAACCGAACCACCATCCTCAGCTGCAAAACCGCAAATGAACAAGATAGGAAATAATGATTAGATAAGATAAGAAAGCCTGGACAAGAATAAGCAAGTGGCGCCATCTGTTGGTGAAACCAGAACTGAAACATAATTTCTTTAAAAGCAGAAGGCAAATTTGGATTGGAATTAGGATTGTTAACTAGAACAGAAAGACTTTTATGAATGTGAAATGCCTCTAGAAAATCCAGTTCTCCAATGGAAAATGTTTTTTGAATAATTTTGGCAGCAGAAAATTTGAAAGTGTGATTTTCGGACCAACAATGTTGAGCAACAGAAGACTTCTGTGTTTCCTTTTTTCTAACATATGCCTCATGTTCCTTGACGCGAAATTTTAAGGATCTCTTAGTTTGGCCAATGTAAATTAAACCACACTGGCAAGGAATCCAATAAATACCCCAGGAATTCATATCTGGAATGGGATCCTTGAGTATGGAACTTGAATTTTATTGATGGGAGAATAAACGACCCGAAAGTTAAATTTCTGCAAAATATGTGCAACTTTATAGCTAATTGTTGGAAAGAAGGGAACAAAAACAGAATTTTTATAATCTCCTAAAACAAGAGTGTGCCTTTTAGTGTGTTGAGATGAGAATTTTTTACCTGCTTGATTAATAATGCTGGGTGAAAAGCCTCTGTCAACAGCTATTGCTTTTAAATAATTTAGTTCTTCATCAAGGGATAGTTTGGAGGAGCAAACTTGAAGAGCACGGAAAACGTAGGAATAAAATGAAGCTAACTTTTGTTTAGTCGGATGACATGATTTTAAGTGTGGTGGAAGGCAAACCGATGAAGGTTTACGGTAAACCGTAGTACTGAAGTTGGATGTGTTACGTGTGACCAGAATGTCGAGAAACGGAAGAGAATTGCAAGTTTCAAGTTCAAAAGTGAACTGAATAGCAGGATCGATAGAATTCATTGTTGAAAGAACTTTATTTAAATCATCTTTATTACCTTCAAACAGGGTAAAAGTATCATCTACGTAGCGGAACCATGCCGGGAAGTTTAAAGTATCAAACAGTTTTGATTCATAATAATGCATGTAGATATCAGCCAGGATGGGACTGAGGGGGCTTCCCATGGCTAATCCCTCAGTTTGCTTGTAATATTTATTTTGGAAAACAAAATGTGTTTGTTTCAAACAGAGTTGAGTGAGAGAAATTAGCTCATCAATTTCGATGCAAGAGAAATGAAATTCGCGAAGTCTGGTTTCTAGACATCTTAATGCACCCTCCAGTGGGATATTGGTGAATAATGATTTTACATCAAAAGAAACCATGAGTAAATTACTAGGAGAAATGTTTTTAACCTTTTTTACAAACTCTATTGAATTTTTTATGGTGTAAAACAGTTAACTTCTTTACACCGTATTCGTAGAGAAAAAGAACATGAGAATTAAATTGTGGAAATGATTTATAGTGGCAGTATTGATTGGGAATTCTATATAGTTTTCAGACGAAACTCATTTCCCTCTTGGTGGATTCGTCAATAGGCAAAATTGGCGAATTTGGAGAACTGATGATCCTCATGTGTGTATTCCACAATCACGCTATTTTCAAAACGTTATTGTATGGGCAACTCTTTCCAGAAGAGGTATTAATTGGATCCTTTTTTCCTACATGATACAACGGCTTTCAAAGTGATAGTTTAAATTTTACACGGTTTTGTGGCCATTGAAAATACTTTGGTCGATTCATCCGTGACATCTTGGTTCATGCAAGATGGCGAGAGGTCTCATCGGATTGCTGCAGTTTTCATTTTCTTACAGATTTATTTTAATAACCGTGTAATTGCTTTAAATTACCCATACTTCATAGAAAAGAGAATAGAGTGGTCACCGTATTCATCAGAATTGAATCTCTGTGATTTCTTCTTTTGGAGCCTAATCAGTCACGAATGTACAACCTTTCCACTGGCCACTTTACAAAAAATATCTGCTAATTTTGTCTTCCGATTACGACGTGTGATTGCGGCTGATGGAGGAAATTTTGAAAATATTGTAATGTCATTTTCATTCATTAAAAGTTTAAAAAAATTGTGCTGTGAAAAAATTGTGCACTTATTTTAATTTGATTTACGGGTTTACTATCTGCAACGCCATCTGTCAAAAAACTTTAAAAACCAGGAACTCTAGAAGGAAAAATTTATTATTTGGAGTCCTTTTAGTTACTGGAAGATTAGCCGAAAGGGAAAATCGCGTACTTTGAGCCGAAATTTCTTCCTCCCCCCACACACATAGAAGGGAACGAAGTAGGTTGCAAGTAAATAAACACTCTCGACTTAGCCAAGACCTCGCAGTGATCCGCACGACTGGCTGGAATAAGTTCCAGAAGTTTCTCAGTCAGAATCCGCCCATCTTTGATACTCTGAACGCGTGGAAAGCTATAGATGATGCAGTTGATACCCTCACTGATTCAATCAATAATGCTATTGAAAATGCATCTAGACACGTGAGAAGAAATAATAACGCTGGCATTCTGCCACAGGAAATTAGAGAGATGATTAAGGACCGGAATAGGATGTGGAAAGCGTGGCACATTACATGGAGCCCTCACGTTAAAAGAGATATGAACAAATTAAATAAATTAATTAAAAAGAAAATAGATGACCATAAGAGAGATGTATGGCAGGAAAAAAATTCAGAATCTTAGTCCGAATGATGGCACCCTCTGGACGTTCATGCGTAACTTGAAAAGGCAGCGTACATGCAATAAGCCGATTTATACTGAAAACTCTGTTGCTCTCAATAATAAAGACAAATCGACGGTCCTTGCGGACCATTTAGAAGAGCAGTTCAGACCTAACATGACGCCCATGGACATTAATTTTGTCAATGAGGCATGCTACTTTGTTAGGGATTGGCTTAGTGCCCACACTGCTAAGAGGTACATGGCCACTGCTACCACCAGTGAGATCAAAGAAATCACAAAGAAGCTTAAAGTCAAAAAGGCCCCTGGCATAGACGGAATTAATTATCACGCACTTGGAGATCTGCCCTGCAATGTTGTGACAAAATTCACGAGTATTATCAATGCGTGTCTTAGTCAATGCTATTTTCCCACAAAATGGAAAATCGCAAAAGTTATTTTATTGCCTAAGCCCGGCAAGGATAACACTAAGCCAGATGGGTACAGGCCCATTAGCATGCTTCCGGGACTAGGAAAGGTCTTTGAGAGATTAATCTACAGCAGATTGAAAAACTATATTGAATTACTGCCTCCGGAACAATTTGGTTTCCGGAGAAAGCTTTCAACAACGAAGCAGCTGGTTCGGCTCGTCGAGTTTTGTGGGGATGCGCTTCACAAGAAACAAAATGTCGCCTTACTCATGCTAGACGTGGCGAAGGCATTCGACCGCGTCTGGCATGAGGGGCTTATTTATAAACTTATAAATCTCCCTATGGATAGAGAGCTGATTCAGCTAATTATGTTGTACAGTTGCGCGCCTCCAACCTGCACGCAACAAAGTGGTGACTGCTGAAACTGGAAATTAGACAGAGTCTTGAGAAGGGCTTAAGTCCCTTTTTATTCAACTTTAGAAATTAAAAATGCGTGCTCTTGACGCTCACAAACTACGCCGACCCGGCGGTTAAAATAAAAATAAGAAACTAAAAAGAGATACTAACAAGTCACTAACTACGAGGCTCTCTAAACGTAACTAACCTCACGGCGTTTTACAATACCGCTGCTAATTCAGCAAACTTTGAATATTACGTTGAAAGATTAACAATTTGCCGAGGCAAGCACACAGGCCGAAACGCGTGGTTCTTCAATTTCTAACTAGCCACCTCCACACTCGTGAAGCAAGAAAGCACACTTCGAACTCGTTTCCTTTCTATTTAACTCAGAATACTTCCGCTGATAATTTGAATCCTTGCGCGTTCTACTAAAATTTACATACTCTGGTATTGGCAGTTCCAGGGGAAAGTAAGGCTTGACAGGAAAGATAGTTTAAACTTAAAATAAATGTTAGTTAAAATAAATATAAACCCTACAATGTCTTTCATCACTAATAGGAAATTCACTGTGGCTATTGGAAAGGACATCTCCAGTTTACGCACCATGAATGCAGGCGTACCACAGGGGTCCATTTTAGGGCCCGTCCTGTATTTATTTTATGTTCATGACTTCCCTAGGGCTCACATTGGCAGAAATTACTTTCTTGGGTGCTATGCGGACGATACGTCATTAGCCGTAAAGTCCGTAAACGCACACCATGCAATCAAGAAATTACAGGAGCTTCTACCAGTGGTAGAAAAGTGGTGTACGACTTGGAGAATTGCTATTAATGCCAGCAAGTCGCAATTATCATTGATAAGGAGGGAAAATGCACAGTTGACTATTAATAGCAAGCTCTTCTTATTCTCTGAAGAGATTCCTAGAGTTAGTAAGGCGAAATATTTAGGAGTAATGCTAAATCAAAGATTAAAATGGGGAGATCATATAACAGAGGTCATAAGAAAAATTTTCACTGTTGTAAATAGTCTCATCCCTATATTGGGTAATTATTCTAGCTTAGACCTCAGGAAAAAGAGGCTAGTTTATATCACGGCAATTAGGCCATTGATGACTTATGCGTCGCCGGCCTGGTGCACGGCTACCAAGGAGGATATAAAAAGACTTCAAATCATGCAAAACAAAGTCTTAAGGCTTATCACCCATGCTCACTTTTTTGTGAGCTATGCTACACTGCACTGTGACTTAAAACTGGACACTCTAGAAGAGCACCTGAATAAGATCAACAGTAAATTCTTCACGAAAGCTCTGAACTGTGACCATATGAGAAATTTTGATATCTTTACCTACGAAATATTGAATGAGGACGCCGAACTGCGGCCCACCTTATCAGGGACCCGAACTTTCCCACCTAGTGCCCACCTGTAAATAATGTACCCAATGTGTTTATTAGCATTCTTAATTTTGTATCTTACTCATTTATTGTACTGTGTACTTCTTAAATTCACTAGTTTTATTCACATTCTACACTCATTTTATGACTCCCACTTAGTCACGCCTTTACCGGGCCGGTTACTTGCTAGTGAGCTCTTGCGTTGCTGATCTTCCTATTCTTTATCCGTCTTTCTCCTCCTTACTGCGGACATTATGTGAAGATAGTTCTATGTTATTGTGCCAATCCGGCATAAATTTGATTGAGTCAGATAAACTACTGATCTCAGTGGTATTCTGGCTATAAGTTATCAGTCAGTCAGTCAAGACCTCGCAACATTGCCCGCCTTATTTGGTAGGTTAACTTTTTTCTTAGGTCCGATGTCTTTGCTCGGCTTACATTCTGCGGCTGTTTGCCAAAATTACTATATTTCTTAACAGCACTAATTTCCACAGACTACACTACTTGCGTTTTCTCCGTTCGACCGCATTTTATATATATGAAATTACTCAGCATATAATACAATTATTTAGAGTTGATCTTGTTTACGAACTAAGTACCGAAATAAACTTGAAATAGAAAGGCTAAAAATGTTCTCCTTTGTAATTTTCATTAAAAAAAATCCACACAAATTAAGTAAAGTAAAATATACAATAATACAAGATTTCATTACTTGTAGACAGATCTACTACATAACTCCAATTTTTGATAAGTATTAAAAGTACTATAATTTTTTATAAGTATTACAAATAATTAAGTTTATTCAGCTAGCTTGATATTTCTGTCTCCGACATTTTATTTAAAAAAGGTAAGACAACGTTAAAGCTTTCAAATTTTATTCTTGGAAGACGGTACTTTAATTTACGGCTATTTAAATCAATCAAATTCCATAGCAGAAAATATAGGAATAGTTTCACTGACAGGTGTTATGGCTTCCAATTATTGTTTAAAAATTAAATGAAGCAACAAGCGTAACATGTACGGCAAATGGCTGCATTCTGACATTTTAGTTCAATCTCACATTTGATATTTCAACATTAGGCACAGAAATTTCAACTAGCATTAATGAATAGTTAAAGCTTTCAAGACATTGAAAACTGTTTAAAAAAATTATTTCTAAAATTGAACTTTGGAAGACTGATTCGAACTCATTTATCTCGGGAAAAGGAAATTATATCTAAAATGTTAGTGTACCAACAAAGAAAAAATTTGATGTGTACACCATATGACTTCCTCGTAGGAATATTAAATTATACGCAGTTTTTCCTCCACTTCATTTAAACTTATTTCCTCGAATTTCTTTACAGATATGTTTCTCATTCAATTAATTCAGTTCTCACTTCGCGACAGGACAAAAATACATAAAACCTCAAAATATATTTATTAGAAATAGAAAAATGTAGAAAAATATAAAATACCAAGTACAGTTAACACAAATTTTTAACAGAAATTACAAAATTAAAATTTCTCTGCAAAAACAAGCAATTTGGCCAGCGGGCAAGAAGGCAAATTTTTTGGTGCACAAAACCAAAAGTTTCCTTTCGGTTCCACTCGGCAAAAAGACACTGAATGTGCAGAAACTGGCTTATTTCGTTATTCTGCCAAATTTCAAATGTAAACAAATATGGCTGCTATGGCTAAAAAAATTAGGTTAGCCAAAATTAAAAAAACTTTTAAATTGTTGTTAATTCTAAAAATATTGCACGCAGATTAACTAAAGGCACAAAAAACTTAACCGAAAGATAAGAACAACATAATTCAATCATTTTTAAAGCAAAAAATGTACAATTTACCAACATAATAAGAACAAAAAAAAAAAAAAAAAAAAAAAAAAAAAAACTGGGCTCATGGAGCTGAATAACATAGTGGATACACAGAGTGGCTACTCGTTTTTGAGTTATGGGAGATAAATACATACGTACGTACGTACAGACGTCACGAAAAAATCTTTTCTGAATCCATTTTAAATCCTTTTTGCAACCTGCTTTGGAAAAAAGGGTCCTTTATTCTGTACTTAAGTACAGACGTTATGCAAAAACATCGTTAAATTCCATTCGATAGTGAATAAAATGGATATTTTCCTTGAAACATGGCACTCGAATATTTTAGCGATTACAATACTTTCTTTATTTCATACAAGGAAAAAGAAGTTAAAAAAAAGTTATTTAATTAAATATTCAAAGCCTTCTAATAAAATGAGAAAGTCACTCAAAAGACTGATTAGTAAAGTTATACCTTTCTATACATTTAAGCACAATGTTTCCAAATTTGCATTTCAGTTCACTAAAATTTTCGTCACTTCAGAAATGCGAGGTTTCCAATTTAGCTGACTACATAGGCGTTTGCTCTCTCCATATGTAACATCAATGGAAGCGAGTTTCCCTTAAAAGGTCTCCACTAAGACATCTTACCTTTAGCCGGCTAGTGCTTTGCCATAAGCTAACAAGCAAACTGAAAATGTGAGGCACTGATAAGTCTTAAAAAAATTACAAAACTAGTTATAATCCGTAATAATTAGGTTAACATTGTAAGGAAGGTATTTTTTTCCCACCTTCGTGGTGTAGTGGTCAGCCCGCTCGGCGTGTATTCGAGAAGTCCAAGTTTCTAGTTCCGGCAAGGACATTGCCCATTTCTCACATTTTCCGATTTTGAAAAATTCTTAGCATGCCTTCGTGGTGTAATGGGCAGCACGCTTGGCGCTTGTGCTCTATTGATGGAAACTATCTACCATCCGCTATCAGCGGCATTTATTTGAAATAAAATTTTAAAAAGTTTACAATGGTTGTGCAAATATACATATGACATGCAGAGACATATTACACAGGTCTTGTGGTGTTTACATAGATGGCAATGTTTACAATAAAGCTCATAACATAAATATTTAGAGAATTGTTACTTAAATTGAAAATTTATGTTTACTGATTTTTATACACTAATTTTGAAGAATAACCAAATTATATAATATAATATGTCATTATATATTTTAAAGAATTTAGACATATATAATTCAGAAATAATTATGCCAAATTAAAAAAGAATGAGAAAAACACTAAATATAGAATAAACATTAAATAAATTTAGAAAAATTAAAATGTAGAGTAGATATAAATATTAAAGATACACTAAAAGTAAATAATAACTGAAATAATAAAAATATTTATAATCTTATATTAAATAATCTTCTAACTAATAATCTTATTAACTAAGACATTGAGACACTGAGGTTGATTGAAGACTTCGATATTTTGCGCTACAACATAACTTACAGCTATATTCGCCAGTAATTCCCGCTTAAATAGTCACGCGCTGCTATTATTACGGGACAGAGGATTAACATGGGTTTGCATAAAAGGAATTTCGAACTATACAGCACTGAAAAAAGATTTAAACTTTGGCATTCTTGAGAATAATGCTCCCTTACAACTGATAAATTAAAAGACATTACGCACCGTCTAAAATTCATTGTCTGTCTTTCTTATCTTGCCTACCTTTCGCACAAGAATGAAGTATTTAATATATTTACTAGGCTAATATGCAAATAAATAACACGCATCTCTAAAGCTTTCCCGAATACTAACAGCTTTTAAGTACCAGTAAAATATCTACCACACCATTATATAAATTTTCTGTCTCTTTTAGAAAAGTCGTTCATTCATTAATGTCTGTGTAGAGTTTGCTGCTGCGAGTATTAAGTTGAGGTGTTTGCATTCATGTTGCTCGAAATAATCCCTTCTCTGGAAGGGGTCACCTATACCTTCGGTAATTCTCCTACCTCTTTTATCTTGCTGATTGTCAAGCGAGATCCATTAGTAAAGGACGCTAAGCTGCACTTGTTTACCTTTTATTCGGAATGCAACAATTTCGTGGTCGTTGTTGTTATAATGTTTAGTAATTCTATAAATTTGTCAAAACTTCGTTTTATTAAGTACTTGCCAGATGGCCATTTTATTTACCTTTGCTTTAAAGCTAATTATTTGTTACATTAAATTAGAGCTAATTATTGGTTACTAAAAAGAATGTTAAATACTAATATTTAATAGAAACTTTTTTATTAACACTAGAAAACATTTTAGTTGTGGGATGGAGATACTTGAATTCGGTATATTTCATGGAAATTTTGTTGATAAAAATAACTAGTGAACGACAAAAAGAAAAATGTAATAAAATACCTTATAAGGCAACGTGGTCTATTATGACCATAAGACCAAATTGTTTGGTTAGGTATGTCGGGCACTTCTAGTACATTGCAGCAGTTCTAAGACAGATGACCCTCGCGTTCTTCACCACAAACAGTTAATGTTAAACCTTTGAATATAATACCTGCACTTAAGACATTCAGCATTTGTTAGAGTGATCTGTTTCGTATAAGTTTTATATTAATTTCTACAACACTAGCAGATTGTTGTAAGGTTTATCCTAAGTTTTTAACATCTTTAGTTAAAGTTACTTTCCTGTCTCTCCTAATTTCAGCTTACAATTTCCTACCAGAATGTGTTTTTAGAATCGCGGTTAATGCAAATGAGTAAGAGCGGTATTTAAGTCAAAGTTCCACCGCCTTCGACTTAAATACCGCTCTTACTCATTTGCATTAACCGCGATTGCTATAATGAAAATATTGTCTAATTCGACTTCGTTAGAGATTCTGGCTAGCGCGCGTTCTTATTTTGGCTACACTCTTTCTAAGCTATTACGACGCTCGGCCGTAACTCAAGCCCTTGATAGCTTCACTAGCTTAATTGGTATTTAGCGACCAACTACTTAGAAATCTTGAGAGCTTCGACTATATCTTTTAGTTAAGCTGTAGTGAAGTTTTATTTCTTATTGCTTTGAGTTCAAGCCCAAGCGGAGGCTTTGCTGTACGCCCTGAGAAAGGGACGTCTGTTAAATTCTTATTTTTAGAAATAATGAATGGTTTCTCAAATAATAAATAGATAATAAATAGATTTTGAGAAATAATGGATGGAAATGGTGGTTTAATTTACATTGGTCAAACTAAGAGAGCCTTAAAATTTTGCGTCAAGGAACATGAGGCATATGTTAGAAAAAAGGAAACACAGAAGTCTTCTGTTGCTCAACATTGTTGATCCGAAAATCACACTTTCAATTTTTCTGCTGCAAAAATTATTCAAAAAACATCTTCCATTGGAGAACTGGATTTTCTAGAGGCATTTCACATTCATAAAAATCTTTCTGTTCTAGTTAACGATCCTAATTCCAATCCAAATTTGCCTTCTGCCTCTAAAGAAATTATGTTTTAGTTCTGGTTTCACCAACAGATGGCGCCACTTGCTTATTCTTGTGAAGGCTTTCTTATTTTATCTAATCATTATTTCCTATCTTGTTCATTTGCGATTTTGCAGCTGAAGATGGTGGTTCGGTAAAACCACCGAAACTAGTCCTGTGAAAATTTTGTAAATATAACGCTGATTTTTGTTGTTTGACTTCTGAAGTAGTAAATAATGGATAGTTAACCATTCTCGAGTTTTACGTATCTGTTTCTGACATAAAGCGATTATTCGCTTAAGTGTTCACGAGGTTCCTTTGGACTTAGCTGTTAGATAAAAGGTTGGACCACCCCACTGTAATTACTGCAGTCTAGAAATTTTCAATACAGATAAAAACATGCATTTAAGCATACATATCTATAAATAGGAATGCATTTAAATTTGCTAAAACAAATGAAAGTCTCACATTTTATGAGGAAGTGATTTAGACTAATTCAAATCAGTCAACATTTTCATTTAAATTTGTTGAAACAAAGCAGTTATCTCATTATTTAAGAAGCAATGTCTTTAAACTTAAATATGCAGTTTACAGATGTGAAATAAATATCAGATGAATTAAAATAATTTAGTCGGTATAAAGAACACGAATAGAAGAATTTAGCCGCTACAAAAAGTGCTTCACCAATAGCTAATTTTTTGCCTTCATTTGTTTTTAAACTTTGTTTGCTTAAGAAATACTTAGAATTAGTCAATATTTTCATTACCGCAAGTACTGTAGAAACCCAAACTGTTACCCTACCTGCAGTAAACAAATTAATTTACCTGCAACTTTTGGTTAGAAGAACATCCCGAAGGCACATCACAATAAATACCGCCGTTTCTACTTGGAAAAAACATAGTATCGTTTTACTGCGGAAAAATAATTGAAATATAAGGAAAACAAATGAAAAAAGAAGAATGAAACAAGATTATTTTGTTTACTGGCACGTAAAAACAAGGCTATTAATAGTGTAACTCACCAAAGACTGCACAACCTTCCAGCAAAAATCGATTCTGTTTCTATTATTCAAAAGAATTCTTCTTCTCTCTATGTGATATCAGTGATAATTCCCTGAATATCTTGAAGTGCAGCACTCAACGAAAAGACCTCAAGGGTTATAATCCTCAAACAATCTAGCTCTCAAAGCTGTGGTACATTTATGCGATTCTATTGATTTAATTTTTCCTCTGACAGACGTCTTATTTACAGAGTTATGCTGCTAAGCAACTTTTTCGAGTTATTCATATGTATTTTCTTTTTCACGCGGGATTTTTCTTTACTGATGAATTACCTCAATATTAAAAAATCTGATGTGTAGACCACATGACTTCCTTGTACGGAATATTAAACTATACGCGTTTTTTCTTGCATTTCATTTAAATTTATTGGCTTGAATTAAATATACTTCGCCGACACCGCATAAAACACAATAGAATAAAGGCATTCTTTAAAATTCACTCTAGTATTTATTTACCACAGCGACACTCTGGCGCTAGATTCACTTAACAGTATTATATTTCTTTCATATTATAACTCAGAATGCACAAAATTTATATCATTTAAAGAATAGAATTATCTAATCGTTGCCATATGTTCTATTCAAATACTATAATAAAGCTAGAATGATGTATAAAAGAAATTAAGCAAAAAAAAAAAAAAAGAAAAAAAAGTTTTTCATAGACGATAGAGTATTTCTCATTAAATTAATTCAGTTCTCACTTCGCGAGAAGGCAAAAATACATAAAAACTCAAAATATCTATATTAAAAATTACCAAGTAAATCTTAAACGCTTATTTCCTCGAAAAAAATCCAGACAGGATTAAGCTTGATTTAATTGGCAATAATAAATGAAGGCGTTATCTTTGTTGCTGCGAAACTAAGTTTCTCTAGATTGGCAACAAATCCACTACTCTGCTGTTTCAAAAGTAAACAAGCAATGGCCGCCATCAAAAAAATTAGTAGGGTTAGCGGCACTTAAACGACTTTAAAATTGCTGATAATTCTAAAAATATTGCATTCAGATTTACTAAAGGCATAAAAACCTCAACCGCAAGAGAAGACACACGTAATTCAATTATTTTTAAAGCAAAAAATGTACAATTTACCAACATATAAGAGTAAACAAACTGAGATCACTGAACCGGGTAACAGAGTGGGTATATATATAAATATATTTATATACGTTTGGTGCGCCCGATTGCAACCAAAATACGAGGTGCACATCTACATGTTATAGCAGTCCTATATACAAAATTTCAACATTCTGAGGCTAATCGTTTTTGAGTTATGCGAGATACGTACGCACAGACGCCACGAAAAATTCTCTTCAGATTTCATTTTAAAGCAGTTTTATAATTTTTTTGGAGGAAAAGATTCTTTTATTCTGTCTTTACGTACAGATATCACGCAAAAAACATCGTTAAATTGCATTCGATAGCTGTCAAAATGGATATTTTCGTTGAATTATGCTGCCTGAAACTTTTCGCGATTACAATACTTCCTTTTTACTTCGTACAAGGAAGTAAAAATAGTTGCCATGACTTTAGCCCCAATTCTCGTATAAGTACAGGAATCGAAAGATAGCACTAAAAGTTAGATCTTCTTTTAAAGCATTTCTGTAAACCTTTCTCTTTCTCTCTCTCTCTCTCTATATATATATACACTATATATATATTTATATGTAAAATAAAAAAATATGTGAATCAAAATTATAATTTAAACTAACGGTAACCCTTTAATTCTCCCTCCCCTAAGCACCGTAATAACTTATCTGGATTGCGTCATTTCTAGATTATTCGATTTTGCACGGTCTGCGCAGCGCTGATGACGTAATAATTGGGAACTGAAACTTTAAACTCACTCAAACCCAAACCTTTCTCTTCGCGTCCATCCATCTTGCATAACTACGCACTTCAGTTTTTGCCTCTGTGCTGCTTAGACGTTGTTTCATTCTGTTCTGTAACTATTGCAACAATATCAAAAATGTAAATGTTCTTGAATAGGCACAACTAGAGTGCCAAGTGAAGTGTGGCCACAAACGTCAACTGGAAAATAAAAATGGAATTAAAAACACCTCGACTGCCAAGTTTCTTAGATATTACGAAATCAACACATTGGCTTAAGACGCAATCGGAATTCTTCCTCTCCAATATGGTTTTGCGTAGATATCAAACAGTGCTCCGTCCTTTCTTTGCTATTATGTCAATTAGTCGACAGGATTCGAACCTGTGCGGGGAAACACCAATGCATTTCTTTTCCTTGCTGTTATGTCATATATATATATATGTTTGATACTACCTATTGCAATAAAAAAGGGAGATGCACAACTAGATGTGATAGTAGTCCCATGTGCAAAATTTCAACTTTCTATGACTAATCGGTTTTGAGTTATGCGAGATACATGCATGGGTATGGAGGTACATACAGACGTCACGGAAAAGAATCCATTTTAAATGTAGGAGGGTAAGTTGAAAAATAAGTTTCCCCTGTCGACTGTGGTCAGAGTTGTGTATGAAAGTCAAAAAATAGAATGAGACATTAAAGATATGACATACCTTTATTTTTCCACATAGGTACCAAGTACATTGAGACATTTGTCATATCGCTTGATAAGCTTCAAAAAGCCCTCCAGGAAAAAATCAGGGCTTTGCGTATGGAAGAAGCGTTGAACGGCTTGTTTCACTTCAGTATTGCTTCCAAAGCGCCTTCCCCCGAGATTTTTCTTCAAAGCCGGAAACAGATGGAAGTCGCTTGGTGCGAGATCAGGACTGTATGGCGGATGGTGTAGGCGCTCCCAACCAAAAGTTGCAATATGGTTTCGCGTTGCCGTCGCCGAATGTGGTCTGGCATTGTCATCCAACAGCAGAACGCCAGATGTGAGAAGGCCAGGCCGCTTTTTCCGAATCGCCTCTTTCAGTTTCGACAGGGTATCACAGTAGCGCGTAGCATTGATGGTTCCAAAAGGTTGGAACCAACAAAACTCCTTGGGGGTCCCAGAAAACTGTGAGGAGCACTTTACCTGCAGAGGGAGTTGTCTTGCACTTCTTTCGGACAGGTGATGACGGATGTTTCCACTCCATAGATGCGGCCTTCGATTCTGGCGTGAAATGGTGGACCCACGTTTCATCCCCCCTCACAATCCGAAACAGAAAGTCATTGCCATCTTCATGGTAACGCACGAGATGTTTCAGGCTGACCCTCATGCGTTGTTCCTTGTGTGTCGAGGTCATTTGTCGGGGCACCCATCGTGCTGACACTTTTCTGTATCGAAGAATGTCGTGGATGATGTTTTGAGCTCGCTCATGTGAGATTCCAAGTTCTTCCACTACTTCATCGATGGTGATACGCCGGTTCGCTCTAATCATGTCATCCACCTTCCTGACATTTGCATCCGTAGTGGCCGTGCGCGTCCGTCCAGCTCTCGGTATGTCCTCCACTTGCTGACGTCCATCACTGAATGTGCAACACGATCTCCGCACCATTTTTTTCGACATCACACCTGGCCCATAGACTTCCACGAGGCGGTTATGAATTTCTGTTCCTGATTTCTGTTCCACGTGCCCATTCATAGCGGATAACCGCTTTCACTTCCTCCTTTGACCACGAATTCAAAACGCACTTCTCTCATACCTACCGGGGCTCAAATGATAGGCTGGTCTCCGCTTTGCGCAGGCACTGGAACAGCGCCATCTGCTTGATTTGCAGCGACCTCTACCCAATGGTGTATGGGTGACTTGCGCGTTTTCCTGCTGTGTCGCCTTTCGCCCATAGCCGTTCAACGCTTCTTCCATATGCAAAGCGTGAATTTTTCTTGGAGGACTTTTTGAAGCTTATCAAGCGATATGACAAATGTCTCAGCGTACTCGTACGAGAATAATAAAATAAAGGTATGTCATATCTTTAATGTCTCATTCTATTTTTTGACTTTCATACACAACTCTGACCACAGTCGACGGGGGAAACTTATTTTTCAACTTACCCTCGTATTTTACAATCTATTTTGGAAAACAAGAGTCCTTTATTCTGTCCGTCAAGCAAAAGAATTATCAAAATGGATTGGAGAACGATTAAAAATGATATTTTCGTTGAAATATGAAACCAAAAATATTTGGCCATTATAGTACTTCCTTTACTTCGTACAAGAAAGTAAAAATAATAAAAATTTGACTTAAATAAAGATTAATTTAAGCAAGAATACATTATATCTTTTAAAATTCTGAATCAATCCTTTTTTATTTCCTGATGCGCTTACACGAAAGCACCTCAGGTTAAAACCTTGATCCAATACATATTTAGTCCTATTATGCGCAATGGTAAATATTGCATTCTAAGCATAAACTCACAGAGCTGCATAACCTAATTATACACCAGAAGTATTACATGCAGTAGACATCATATAAAACAAATGACAGTAATTATACAAATAAATATTACATACACATTATATTTATAAATTAAAAGCTACTTTGGTTCACTTTTTGAAAGAAGAAGTGTTCCCTTGTTTTTCTCCAAACGAGTTAAAGAAGAGGGGGAAAATCATAATTATTATTTTTCGTGTGAAACTGCTAATTAGTAATAAAGCATGATAAGTAGAATAGTCTGATTTTCAATAAATTAATATTGCGTTAGAAAAATAAAATAACAAGCTGGGGCTTAGGTCTGCTAAGAAAAGGGGACGCTAAACAGAAAGATTTATTAAATATATTTCTCACACAAAACTCCAATTTAATTACAATCAGAGCAAAGCAAAGAGAATTTAAGTATTCATAAACGAAACTAAGTAATGCTGATGAAAGAACATTTTCAAATTTTGTTCGAATCTGTAAAACTGTAAATAACACAATTTTAATAAAACCTGTATCGTTTTTCATGAAAACGCTATTAATTATTCATTTTACTTTGGTACAATTCCAAATACTATATTTCAAGAGAGACAAGATGAGAGACAAACAAGGGAGTTCGGAAAAGCAGAGTTAAGGATTAAATCATTCAGTAAAAATAACGGGAACAAAACTGTTTAAAAGATGGAAAATTAAATTTTTTGATATTTTTACATACTGCTTGATGACAGTTTGAAAATATAAATCATATGTGAAATTCTTCGCACTTCCATTCATGCTACCGAATTAAACAGCCAGAAAATTTGCTCAGCTAATTATTCTTTCATTCTTAATTTACACTCCTTTCCTACCATCCCGATTAGTATAGCTTTGCTAGCTGCTGTACTGTATTATTGGACTTGGATTCCAATCCCGGAGAAGGCTTAGGTGTTGGTAAGTGTATAGTATCTTTGCAGCATGGGGAAGACTTAAAATACCCAGCGACCGGAAACGTTACTCAGTGGCTTGGTGGAAGAGAAACAGTGCTGCTTATACCCATTCCGCCAGGGTACTTCTTTTAACCCTTTGTGGTACAGTGTGTCTGGTGTGGACACACCTAAAAATCTCCTTCTGTACGCACAGAAAAATTGAATGAAAAAGGATTTATAGATTACTATAGGTTACTCTGAACCTTCTTTATTTATAATAGATGGCAGCTCAACACAAAGCAGTCCATATATTTTAACCATGTTTATTTTTTTAAGACCCTCATTTTTCAAAGAAATCTTCCAGATTTTTTTTTAGGGTATAAAAGGAATTGTTTGAAAAGAAATTTCTATGTCATTTTTTGGCTGTATGCTAATCTCCTTATTCTATATCAGTTTTAAATTTTTACCTTGAAATCTTGCCTAAAATCAAACGGCGAACCCTAGGTGTGCACAGACCGGGCTCACCGATAATCTAGAACAACTGAGAGTCTGTATTCTTTGTTTCTCCGCATCTCATCGGTCAGTTCATTGACAACAATGCTCGTTTCAGCACTCTTTTCGAAGCTCTATTCAATCAGTGTGCCCACTTTGGGCACACCCACAGAATTTAAGTGCTATCTTCACAAAATTTGTGTACTCCTCTAGGCCTAATTAGTCTGCATACCTTTTTTTTTTTTTTTTAAATCAAAACTCCGACTTTAAAAGGTAGCATGCCGGAAAGAGTTAAAGCTCGGACAGAAATGGGAAAAATCATGCTCTCACCTATAAGGCGCCCAAGCTCCATGATACAATACAATGATACATACAATACATGATACATGCAATACAATGATACATACAATCCTGCGTTTCTCCCCACGATAATATTTGTGGAAGTGATCTGATCTTATAATCAAATAAGTGAGGAAAAGTCCCAATAACACCACTTCTTTCCTTGTTAAGAGAAAGAAAAACGGTATAAATAATTTTTAAAAACTAAACCTGATTAATGACAAAAAAGAAATTCTGAAAGGTTTAGATTTTAACGATCTCCCAAAACGATTTACTAGGGTTTTTTACGCTGTATCTGAGCTTTTCAGTCTACAAATCAGCTCTTGCACTCCCTCCTACTAACTTTTTGTTGTCTTTTTAGCTTGGTTTTTAAGCATCTTTTTTTTTTTTTTTTTTTTTTTTTTTTTTCCCACACTTACACCACATTCATTTCAACAACAAAATCACATAATATCATCATAATTTTTGCAAGAGAAATGTCTAACTTTTCAAGGCTAATTTGGCACACGTTCTAATTGTTTACCCACGCAAGTGAGCCTGTGTCCCGGCTGCATATTTCACAAGTGCACATCTGTGTAGCCACCGAGGGAGTGGCTTTTAGGATGGACCAATGAGCATTCAGTAATATTTCTGTCATGTCACATGACCTTTCTCGTGCTTTACGATTTAAGCAAGATGGTTGAAAATATTCTGCCACGCAATTTTCTGTACAATATAATTAAAGCATCGTCGATTGCTTCTGATACTTTTTATTGCGAAGTTAGATCAAAGATAGGCAATTATGAAGATTTCACTACCTGATTGAAATAAATACAAACACATGTTGGATACGTCGCAAAAATATCGATGTGAAATATTACTTAATAAATCGTAAATAAAATATAAGAAAGAAATATGTGATAAACATCTGAGCCCAAATGCAATCTTTACATAAAACTATGCGTAGGAGAAAAATATTTACATCAATTATATATGTAAATAGAAGTCAGCTCTTTTTATTGCAGTCTGTATTAAAAAGATGTTCTATAATAATAACCAATGCAGAATTTTATTCAAAGTGAACTTTACTAATTTGCATTACGTATACATTTAGTGCGTAAAATTTCACGTTTAATAAATGCTCACTCTTAAATGTACCGTCTACACAAGAAATACTCATTCAAACAGAGTGAATTTATCGTATTCACAACGAGTATATTCAATTTATTCACATATAATTTTTGATGTTAACAATGGATATAATCAGATCATATGTATTCTGAATCTTACACTTTAAAAATCAAAAGAATGCCAGCACTGAAATAAGAAAACACTAGATTCGTTGTAACCCTTTCAGTCATTCTCAGCTGAATTAAAAAAATATACACCTGAATTCTCTTAATCCACTGAATATGCCGTGAACATCAATCCTAATATTAATGCGTGATAAAAATAGCGAAAGTGAAATGTCAGCGATTAATCAAACTATAAAACTAAAGCTCTACGAGATTTTCTACTATTAGGCCATATATTTATAACTGCCAAACAAATGCAAATTAACACGGAAACAACATATGCTCACATGCACGAAGATTTAGCGTCACAAAAGCAATAGCAGCTCATTGGCCCATTTTCGAAACCCCTCCCTCAGTGGCTATGCTGATGTGCACTTGTGAAATATGCGCCCCGGATTTGGACAATATCAAAATTGTAATTTTAAGCAAATTGAACTTCATTGTATTATTAGAATATGCTATATATTATTAGAAATAAGGGAAAATGTGCGCTAAAAATGTCGATGGTTGCAAATGTCGATGGACGTAAACACAGTGTAAGAAAACAAAGCAAGGAGAAAACATAGCATCGTAGTACAAAACATCGTCGGAAACAAAGCTATTCAAAAACTTCGCAGTTTCAACTAATCGTCGTCTAAAATATCGTGGTAAAAAATAAAGTGCCTACAAAAGCATAGCATGATGATAACATAAACAGATATTTGGTTTTCAGACTTTCAGAGTTGAAAATACATATTTGCATTATGATTTGCAAGCTCAAGGAGGAATAAGGAATATTTTGGTGCGTATATTTTTTAACTAACTAATAAATTTTTGTTGAAAAAGTAAGAAGGAAACTTAAGCATTCAGAAACTGAAAATGAGTAGAAAACTAATGCTATTATTGACAGTTAACAGAAGTTTATAATTTGGAAATTAATTAAATAATTTTAATAGAGGTAACAACAGTTACTCATCTTCCTTTCTCTAATTTTTTCTACACTATACTTTGCATAAAAAAGTAAGCAATAAAACTGTATAAAAGAGATTAATTAAATTATTAATTAATTATTTTTGTAAGTTAATTATATATGTTTAAAATTCTATTCCTACCATTCGATACCTAGCAATATTTTTCTACTCATTTCATTATCATTACTTATTTTTTTCAAGAAAAAAATTATTAATTAATCAAAAAATAGGAAATATAAAAGTAAAAAAATGCCTCATTCCTTCTTGCGGTCAAAAATCATTATGCGAATATGCATTTACATTTAAGATAAAATAACACGTCAAACAAGCATTAAATCAGAAGTCAAACAACAGCAATTAGAAGTTAAACAACAACAATTAGAAGTCAAACAACAAATCCTCAGCTACCAAAGCGCAAATAACTTTGCGCTTTGGCAGATCAGGATGATGGTTCGTTAAAACCATCGAAACTAGTCCTGTGAAAATTTGCAAATGTAACGCTGTTATGTCATGCTATCGTCATGCGATGATTTGTAGGTGCTTTATTTTTTTACCACGATATTTTCGTCAACGATGTTTTAAAAAGATACCGCTTTACATTCGATGGCGATGTTCTGTACCACTATGTTATGCACTGACTACCAATAAGTATTTGGACACCTGTGATAGAAAAGAAAAACTAACTTTATTCAAAATTAATAGTTAGTAGAGCCTCCACGAGAGGTAATTACAGCGTGGACCCTCCGAGGCATACTTTCCACAAGTCTTTGTATGAGAGCTAGTGGTATATTCTTCCACTTGGCGTGGAGAAGACATAGAAGTTTCTTCACCGATTTTGCACGGGTAGTGCACCCATGAATTCGGCGATGCAACTCGTCTCAGAGGCTCTCGATAGGGTTCAGGTCTGAGCAGGCCAGTCCATTCGATGAACTCTATTGGCACCATACCAAGCCTTGGTTAACGTCGAAACATGACAACTGGCATTGTTGTCCTGAAAGTAACAGGGGTCCAACCCGTAAAACTGCCACAACGTAGGAAGCACATTGTCATCCAAAATAGTGCAGTAGGCATCGGAGTTGAGCTTTACCATGAATGGGGACCAAGGGTCCCAGCCCATACCAGGAGAAACACCCCCAGACCATAATTCCACCTCCGCCGAACTTGACTGTTGGCACAATGCATTCTGGCAGGAGACGTTCTCTAGGTAGACGCCAAATCCAGACCCTGCCATCCGAATGGTAAAGGGTGAACCTTGATTCGTCACTCCAAAGAACCCGTTTCCACTGATCTACGGTCCAATTTCGATGTGCTTTGCACCACATTAACCGAGCAGCGCGGTTGGACTTTGTGATCAAAGGCTTATGGGCAGCATCACGACCATGAAAACCAAGCAGATGTGCTTTCTTACGGATGGTATTCATTGAAACAATACTCTTGGATGCCTGTTGAAACTCCTCGCGGATGAGGGCCATCGGTTGGGTGCGGTTCTTCCGAATTTCTCTGGACAGCACTCGTTGATATCTATCTCCCAGTTTCGTTGGTCTGCCGACTCGGGGCACATTCCAACAATCACCGCTCACCTTCCACTTCTTAATCACATAGGCCACTGTGGATTTTGGGTACTTCAGATCGCTAGATATGTCCCTTAAGGATCGGCCACATTTGTGATACCCGATAATTATACCTTTCTGGAAATCAGAGAGCTCTGAACTGAGAGGCATCTTGCATGCGACTAAAGCCGATGCTGTTTCCTACACGATATATACCGGCGGAGTCCGTGACGTACCGTAGGACAGCAGGTATCGTCATTTGCATAGGTGTCCAAATACTTATTGGTAGTCAGTGTAGAGCTGCGATGTTTTCTCCTTGCTTCGCTTTCTCCCACGACGTTTCGTATGAGGATGTTTTCGCCTTGCCTTGTTTCCTCGGCGTCGTTTTCGTTCGGGATGTTTCCGGCGGACGCCATGCAGATAATAAATTACCTACGTAAAAACAACTGCAAGCAAGTCAATAACAGTTTGTTTTTTTCAATGATTATAGAAAATAGATATACTCTTTCTGATCAGAGAAAATGATTATAGAAAATAGATATACACTCACTATAATGTATATACTCTTTCTGTATTCTGTTTAATGTAGATATTCTTTCCTTCTGGAGTCTGGAATAAGATGAATAATCTATCCATCTCTATGATGTTGATTCATAACAAAAACGCGGCAGAAATCGGAGTTCTTTCAACTTAATTATTTACCAGTCTGTATGTTTTATCCAATAGTGTTTCACAATGAGCTTTTTTCATGCTTATTTATCGTGTAACTGATGTTTCCATTCCCATTTCGTTTCAGTTTTTCTAGAAATTGTGTGGAAAAAAAATCGTTCTCTTTGACGCGGGAAGAAAACGAGATATTTTATTCTCGCCCTTTCCTTTTCAGAAATCTATTTCAGTTTCATTAACTGGAAAAGGAAAAAACAGTGAAATTCGGTTTCGTTAGTTCTTTGTTCATGTAGAAAATTTTATTTTCGTTCACTTGATTCAACCGCGTAAATAGCTTCAGCGAGTTTATTTTCATATATAAAACTAGGTTAATTTACAACGGAATCCACTAAACAAGAAGTGTTATTTTTATTTCAACGGAAAATAGTAAAGAGCTTGGTAAAAGTCCCCATAGGCGGATACAGAATTTTGCTAGCCACTACAAAAATAAAGATTAAATAAATAAATAAGAACTAAAACCTGTTTACTGAAAATTTGAAAAAAAATTAAACCAGAGCTGTGTTCTTGTTTGTATCCAAGGTCTAAGAAGCCTAAATCCAAGTGATTATTTTCAATAGTTCTGCCATCTGAAAAATGTTATTTATGAGGCATGGTATTCTATCTTAAGATTTTATAATAAAAGGTTTCCTTCAAGAATATAAAAAATTTTTGCATACACTTCATGCTTATTTCAATGCAGTGTTTTCTTAGAATAGAACATGAGGTAAATAATGGACTATACGAATAATATTATTTGATCGTTTTATCCTTTTCAAATCAAAACAAATTCAAGATTTTATTCGACAATGCAATGCTTTCCTAGAATGAAACATGAAGTAAATAAAGATCTGCTCTGGTAAAACTATTTGATTGTTCAACAATTCTTGTCCTTTTTCCGGAGAAAATTCAAATTAGTATTTACTAAAAGCAGTGGAAAATATGCGATAGAGGACATGTATAAAAGAAACTTTCTTACGTAAGGCAATAAAATAAATCAGTTAATTTATTGCTAGGAATATGATATAGTGCAACATGAAAGGTCCCAGCAAACGAAGTTTGCCGGAAAAATAAGTTTACAGAGGCAAATCTACTATTTAACATTAAGGTTAATAATTAAGGCTCTCCCTGTAAATTGGCGAAATATTTCCAAGCTGGCGACGGTTTTGTCTCCAAATTTGGCGAAAAATCTCTTTAAGCCTATTTTACTACATTCGGCCGTGGTCTTATGTGCATGTTAATATTCGCCGGTGAGGTTTAAATACAGTCCAATGCGGTTAGCTATTTATGTACAGTTTTGGCTTTGAATTAGTTATAATTAGTTTTTCTTATTTTCTGTTTTAAGTGGAGGTTATCCTGTAAGCTCGAGAGGGGGCCGACAGTATTATTTCTGTGATCGAATAAAAGGGTATTTTAACCCTTCTTTGGACAGATCCTTTTAGTTGTAAAAAAAGTAGGGAATATTCGCTAGACCCTTCACTAAAGTTCCAGTAGCCAAGGACCCATAAATTAACTAGAACTAGAAGGAAGAAAACTGAAAAAATGGCGTCCTATTTATTCAATTCGTTTATCAAAGGGTTATTCCCCGCAAAATACAAAAAACAAATTGTTGCCCATTCCTGTTATACACTTTCGGCAAGAACAATCTACCAATTTTAACTATTGGTAGTTTGTATGGCCGTGCAGTGAGCATAAAACTAAGCAGGATAGAGTGGATAAGGAAGGATGCCATTTTTGTTACAATGGAGAGCTGGACCAATACGCATCGCGCTTTTGTGACTGAAGTGTATTTCAAAAGTGGTGACAGAGCGGATATTTCCACAACAATTCGACTTTGGTAGACATGGAAAAGTACCAGGACGGCACACAATTCGGAGGTGGGTTGATTAGTTTTGTGGTACCCCAAGTGCCACGAATAAGAAGACACCGCGAGAGCCGAAGATAGACACCAGAAAACAATGAGAGGGGACATATTGCTAGTGAAAGATGTCCTAGATGCTTCAGTAAGCAAACATGCTACAGTTTTAGTTTTGTCAGACATAAGAGTCCGCCGCAGTCTCCACAGAGATTTAAGTTATCATACGTACAAAATGCAGGTCATCCGTAAGTTAACTGAGAGCGACTGTGCCTTTCGGAAAAAATGCAGTACAGACCTGATCGACCTTTTGGACGAGAATAAGCACATTCTTCCCAACCTAATTATATTGGATGACACCCACTTTGAATTGAAAAACTATGTCAACCAAAAATGCGATATGGAGTAATGTCAATCCACAGGAACTTAACGAAAAACCACTCCATATTTTACTCCTGACTCTACGGTTTGGTGTGGTGTTTCGGCTTTCAACGCATTGGACCAACGTTTTGGAGAATCATCTCGGAACGTCAAAGAGACTTACTGACGACTTACCTGTTCTGTTAATTACAGAAAAAGGGGGCGTTGATTTGTCATCAGTTTACCTTCAGCAAGATGTGGTAACTGCGCATACCGCTCGAGACACGAAAACAACGTTATGTACGATATTTGCAGCCAGATCCCCCGATGAGTGCTTGCGTTCTCTTTTTGTGGAGGTACATCGAGAGCAAAGTTCTTGTATCCGTGGTCATTAAAGATCATGTCAATGAAGAGGTCAAGACAATTCCACCTGAAATGCTGGTGAAAGTGATGAACAGTTTCCTACGCCGACGCCGTCACAAAAGACAGTGGTTATCTCATAGATGTAATTTTCAAAAAATAAACAAAACAGTAAACATAAAATGCCATTATATTATTTATCAATTACCACTCCCGTCCTTTGCATGCCTTGTGTGATTAACTATACTATAATTAAGTGGTAGATTGTTTCTGCCGGACTCTGTAGAAGAAAGTCAATAAAAATAATCTCAATAAAATGAGTTGCATATTGTTGCTTGAAATACGGTAAATAAGTCTCAGTCAGTTTTTGAGAACATGAAACAATAACTGGTGAATTAATTAACTCAAAGAAATACATAAAATGCCATTTATAAGATAATATATTTGACATTTAAATTCATATAACTAGGGGTGAAAATTTCGGAATTTGGTTGAATTCGTACGAGAGTGTAGAATTTCATAAAAATGCTTTACTAAAATCTACTTAATGTTATTAAATTCCATGAAAAGAACACAAATAACTGTTATAAATAACATACACTGAAGTGACAAAAGTCATGGGATACCTCCTAATATTTTGTCGCTCCTCCTTTTGCCCGGCGAAGTGCAGCAACTCGACGTGGCATGGACTCAACAAGTCGTTGGAAGTCCCCTGCAGGAATATTGAGTCATGCTGCCTCTATAGACGTCCATAATTGTGAAAGTGTTGACGGTGCATGGTTTTGGGCACGAACTGACCTCTCGATGATGTTCCATAAATGTTCGATGGGATTCATGTCGGGAGATCTAGGTGGCCATATTATTCGCTGGGATTGTCCAGAATGTTCTTCTAACCAATCGCGAACAATTGTGACCCGGTGACGTGGCGCATTGACATCCATAAAAACCCCATCGTTGTTTGAGTACGTGAAGTCCATGAATGGCTGTAAGTGATCTCCAAGTAGCTGAAGGTATCCATTTCCAGTCAATGATCGGTTCAGTTGCACCAGAAGACAGCGTCCATGCCATGTGAAAACAGCCCAGACCATTATGGAACCACCACCAGCTTGAACAGTGCCTTGTTGACAACTTGGGTCCATGGCTTAGTGGCGCCACACTCGAACCCTACCATCAGCTCTTACCAACTGAAATCGTGACTCATCTGACCAAGCCACGGTTTTCCATTCGTTTAGGGACCAACCGATATGCCCACGAGAGTCGCTGCAGGCGATGTCGTGCTGTCAGTAAAGGCACTCGAGTCGGTCTTCTGCTGGCATAGCCCAAGGAAGACAAATTTCGCCGCACTGTCCTATCGGACACTTCCCACATTGATTTTTGTGGTTATTTGACGCAGTGTTGCTTGTCTGTGAACACTGACAACTCTACGCAGACGTCGCTGGTCTCGGTCGTTAAGCGCAGGTGGTCGGCCACTGCGCTGTCCATGGTGGGATGATATGCCTGAAATCAGATACTCTCGGCCCACTCTTGACACTGTAGATCTCGGAATGTTGAATTCCCTAACGATATCCGAAATGGAATGACCCATGAGTCTAGCTCCAACTACCATTCCGCGTTCAAAGTCTGTTAATTCTCGTCGTGCGGCCATAATCACGTAAAAGCCTCTTCACATGAATAACTCGAACACAAATGAAAGCCCTGCCAAAGCACTTCGCATTTATACATTTTCTACGCGATACTACTGCCATCTGTATATTTGCATATTGCTATCCCATGACTTTTATTACTTCACTGTATGTAACCAATGAAATAATTATATCAAAGTTGTATCAAAAATAATTACAAAAGAATAATAAAAGAAAACAAATAAAAAAAGCCTTAATTGGCATAACATGAAAACAAAACCTCCTGTTCCAAATAAACAAGAGAAGGAAAAGTGAAAAAGGATCCATTATTTCTTTTTCATTTTCCGTTCCCTCATTTATTTAAAACTGATTTCTTTACCTTTTTTCTTGCCGATTAAGGTTTTCCTTCCTCTTTCTTTCCACCAGAAATTTCCGTTGACAAAAAATTCTTGTCATTATTTTCTTACTCTTATGTACTTCATATATAATACAATATCCTTACGAGTTTGATCGAAAATATTCTCTTTCTTCACAAACTACTTTATTCCTTTTAAAACTCTATGAAACTAAAATACCCATTTAAACGCTATGATTAACTAACTGAAATTCTCGTAAACTCTAGTTATGGCGTTGACTTTTTAATTACCAATTCTAGCTTCTACCGATGTGAAGTTTAACTACACCTACCATAGCTCCTTTCTGTAATCTTTTAAACAGTAGGACTAACTGCCATTTTGCCTTTTAAATTAGTGACTAGGGGCCTCTAAAACACATATTTATCCATATTCATAATTACAAATATGAATAATTTTTGTTAATATTAGACATATATTTACCGTGGCAAATGATTTAACAAGTTACGTTTTTAACAGAAATAAAAATGTATAAAATTATACAATTAAAATAGGTTTATTTAAAACACATGTGCCTTGCATCTGAGTAAATATGTAAAAAAATATCAATTTATTTTTTAGAAAAAAAAAAAAAATCTGAAATGTTTCAGATTTTAAATTACGTCCAAAGAGGCGTTTTTTAACATTTTGTGTGTTACCTTTCTTTATTAAATGTCATGTTCTTCGCACTTAAACTATAAGATCCAGTGCAACAGCAATATCGCAAAATAATTTTAAAACGAGCATATCTTTAGAATTTCCGATACAGAGACTCACGCGCTGGAGATAAAAATGTTTTTTCTGCACAACGTTGCCATTGCTCGCTTTGAAATCCTTGAGTTTGTTAATCAAAAATTCGTCAAAGTTTTAAAAAATAGGAAATCGATCATAAAACAAATTTCAAATTTCAAATTTGGTCTTCCACATGTTCATATTCGTTGGAGGATTACGTTATTCAAAATTCGATGACTCTATGTACCGTTGTTTTATCACAATACGAGAAATATACATACATTTATGCAGATTTTTCATTATTTAATTTCTTCAAATATAATGCAGGACTCTAACATTTTGTGGCAACAGTTTGAAAAGTGAACCGACGTTTATGAGTCCGACGCAAAATGCCAAAACGAAACTAATAGTCCTTCGGGATTCAAATCCCTTTGGACTAAAAACACAGAAAAAATGTCTATCCCAAAAGTTTATAGATAAACGTAATTTTGTACAAATTGTGGTCTGTTAGGGTGTAGGCAGCTTTCAGTTTCAACGGGCAAGTGAGTTTAACCTTTCTAGATGGTTAGCAAGATTCGTCTAAATACACAGAATTACTATGAGACCAACTTAATCTTTTTGCAGAAAACACTGGAGGACAGAACTGGGTATCCCAGCAAGACAATGCTCCCATTCATACCTCTACTATTACAAAAAAACTACTTAGACATGGAAAATGTCACTGTTCTTGAGTGGTCACCAATGATTCTCGATTTTAACCCGATCGAGAAATAGAGGATGTGTCAGGTATTATGTCTCGGAGAAATTACGAGGATGGAAGACAGTATTCTTCCGTGAATGCCTTAAAAGCAGCCATCGAGATTGCTTGGTACAATGCGGAACCAGAGTTATTACAAACCTTAGTTCTATCGATGGAGAAACGTTCTTGTACGTAATACGTTGTCATACGGTGTCATTGTCGTTACGACATCACAAGTTGTTAAAATGTTAATATTCTATAAATTTTGGGGATGCATATTCTTCTGAGTTTTTATTTTTTCTAAAATAAAATACAAATTTCTATTTTAGTTGAATGTTTACTGGAATGCAAGTCGCATGTGGTGTAAATAAGCAGATTTTTATTTGGCGTTTGTGTTCCTTTCCATTTTTCTAAAACGCGTAATATAGTCGAGTCTTTTGGGACGGAGAGGATATATTTTCGTAATCTTCAATAAGCGTGTTTATATCAATCTTCAATAAACAGGATTTCAGTAAGCATGCCTTCTAAAGGCAAGCTTTTAGCTGAATCGGTGGAGCCATTAGGAATACCGCTGTGAAGAAAAGGTTAGTCAATCCGGTTGTTCCAGACAGGTACATTCTTTCACTCTAAGCTGCTCGAAACCACAACAAATCAAACGGGTATGACTATGGGTGAATGTCACTGACAAGCATACGTAAGGAGAGTCACCGTACATAATGTTCTTCAGCTAGGCCCCTCGCCGTGGTGCAGATACACACAGACATAGTCCATGTTGAAAGTTCTACCTGTGTTCGGATGAGGAACAGGGACAGAAAAACCAGAACTTCGTCTATGGATTTACAAGTCTTGCTTTATCACACTAAGTTTCTAGTACAGCCTGTATCATAGGGCATACGGCACCACGCCTGGGGATCCATTTTAGAAGAGGATCCACTACACAATGTGCATCGTTCTCATTTTTCTCCTTTTGGGCGGCTCCTCCATGTTGCTGGTCCCTGTCATGCATTCTGAGTTTCTTTATATCATTATTGATATTTTGATAATGCCTTGGTGTTCTACGTGTTCGGATGAGGAACAGGGACAGAAAAAGTGGACGGAGCACCAGAACTTCGTCTATGGATTTAAAAATCTTGCTTTATCACACTACTTTTCAAGTACAACATCTATCATAGGGCATACGACACTACACCTGGGGATCCAGTTCAGAAGAGGATCCACTACACAATGTGCATCGTTCTTATTTTTCTCCTTCTGGGCGGCTCCTCCATGTTGCTGGTCCCTGTCATGCATTCTGAATTTCTTTATATTATTATTGATATTTTGATAATGCCTTGGTGTTCTACGTGTTCGGATGAGGAACAGGGACAGAAAAAGTGGACGGAGCACCAGAACTTCGTCTATGGATTTAAAAATCTTGCTTTATCACACTACTTTTCAAGTACAACATCTATCATAGGGCATACGACACTACACCTGGGGATCCAGTTCAGAAGAGGATCCACTACACAATGTGCATCGTTCTTATTTTTCTCCTTCTGGGCGGCTCCTCCATGTTGCTGGTCCCTGTCATGCATTCTGAGTTTCTTTATATTATTATCGATATTTTGATAATGCCTTGGTGTTCTACGTGTTCGGATGAGGAACAAGCACAGAAAAAGTGGACGGAGCACCAGAACTTCGTCTATGGATTTAAAAATCTTGCTTCATCACACTACGTTTCAAGTAAAACCTCTATCATAGGGCATATGACACTACACCTGGGGATCCAGTTCAGAAAAGGATCCACTACACAATATGCATCGTTCTCACTTTTCTCTTTCTGGGCGACTCCTCCTTGTTGCTGGTCCCTGTCATGCATTCTGAGTTTCTTTATATACAATTTCAATTATTATTGATATTTTGATAACGCCTTGGTGTTCTACCTGTTCATTGGATACCTCTGGATGAGGAACAGGGACAGAAAAAGTAGACGGAGTACCAGAACTTCGTCTATGGTTTAAAAAATCTTACTTCATCACACTATTTTTCAAGTACAACATCTATCATAGGGCATACGACACTACATCCAGCTCAGAAGAGGATTCGCTACACAATGTGCATCGGTCTCATTTTTTATCCTTCTGGGCGGCTTCTCCTTGTTGCTGGTCCCTGTCATGCATTCTGAGTTTCTTTATATACAATTTCAATTATTATTGATATTTTAATAATGCCTTGGTGTCTGTTTATATTTCGTTGTTCGTACGCATATTTTTTATTCGTTTCAGCTTTTCTCGTTTTTTGCTTCAGTTACATTCTTTTCGTGTGATGCTAACTGTGCTTTATATCTTACGTATGCTGCTTGCTTCTGTTCATCTGGAATATTTTCCGCCTTTGTGCCGTTTTTCTCCCCCTGAGTTCTTTAGTTCACTTGTTTGCTGTTTTTGTCATCATTTCTTAGCTTAAATGCGTTAAATGTGGTCTCTTGTATTGTTCTTATTATCATCTCTGTTGCTTTTCCGTAGAGTCAGCGTATGTGCATTGGTTTAGAAGGCGTTCTACGACTTTCAAGGCAGCTTGTGCTATGTTTGTTCCTCAGATGGTTCTCTCGGTATTGGTCTGTCAACGGCGTATGCAATCTTTCTTGAGTGTATAAAGCCCATCTCGTCCCCCTAGTTCTCACATCAGTAAATCAGACCAGCCTAGGCCAACTAAGTGGCCTACACATCCTCAAAGTAAAGCCAGAACAGCCTAGGTGACAGGCTACTCACTCAACTAGCACCTGGTTTCTATCATTTCGATGAATCTTCGCCTCTTTAACTGACCATATTATCTTCAATGGCGATGAAACAGCATCCCTAGTGAAAAGACATCGTTATGAAATACATTTAAGTAATACTGAAAATGACTTTCCCTACCTTTTTTTACGCGCCAGGGAGAACGAAGTTCAATCCCTTCCAAAGGCATTCCGCAACTTGCAATAAAATTCTATTTCAAAACATTTGCATATCTCCCTGACACTTACCTTCATACGATTTCTTCTTGGTGCTCAAATTTTTCTGGCAATGAGTGTAATTAAACGCTTAAAACAACAAATTAAGATTTAGTTAGATTTCGATATGATGCGCTTGGAAACCATTGTTGTTGTTTTTACTTCCTTGTACGAAGTAAAAAGGAAGTATTGTAATCGCGAAAAGTTTCAGGTAGCATATTTCAACGAAAATATCCATTTTGACCGCTATCGAATGCAATTTAACGAAGCTTTTGCGTGATATCTGTACGTAAGAACAGAAAAAAACACTCTTTCCCCCCCAAAAAAATTGTAAAACTAATTTAAAATGAATTCCGAAGAGAATTTTCGTGGCGTCTGTACGAACGTATGTACGTACGTATCTCGCATAACTCAAAAACGAGTAGCCTCAGAACGTTGAAATTTTGTATATAGGACTGCTATAACATGTAGATGTGCACCTCGTATTTTGGTTGCAATCGGCCGAATCTAACGTATATAAATATATATATATCCACTCTGTTACCCGGCTCAGTGATCTCAGTTTCTTTACTCTTATATGTTTGTAAATTGTACAATTTTTGCTTTAAAAATGATTGAATTATGTTCTTCTTATCTTCCGGTTAAGGTTTTCATGCCTTTAGTAAATCTGTCTGCAATATTTTTAGAATTATCAACAATTTTAAAGTTGTTTAAGTGCCGCTAAGCCTTTATTTTCATGGCGGCCATTGATTGTTTACATTTGAAACAGCAAAGTACTGGATTTGTTGCCAATCTAGAGAAACTTAGCTTTGCAACAACAAAGATAGCGCCTTCATTTATTATTGCCAATTAAATCATGCTTAATCCTGTCTGGAATTTTTTCGAGGAAATAAGTGTTTAAAATTTACTTCGTAATTTTTAATATAGATATTTTGAGTTTTTACGTATTTTTGCCTTCTCGCGAAGTGAGAACTGAATTAATTGAATGAGAAATACTCAACCGTCTGTGAAAAACTGTTTCTTTTTTGTTTTGTTTTCTTAAGTTCTTTTATACATAATTCTAGCTTTATTACAGTATTTGAATACAACATATGGCAACGATTAGATAATTCTATTCTTTAAATGATATAAATTTTGTGCATTCAGAGTTATAATATGAACGAAATATAATACTGTTAAGTGAATCTAGCGCCAGAATGTCGCTATGTTAAACACATACTACAGTGGATTTTAAAGAGTGCATTTATTCTATTGTGGTTTATGTGGTGTCGGCGAAGTAGATTTAATTCAATCCAATAAGTTTAAATGAAATGCGAGAAAAAATGCGTATAATTTAATATTCCGTACAAGGAAGTCATGTGGTGTACACATCAGTTTTTTTTTAATTTTATTAACCAATAAGTTCGTTAATCCGAAATGGGATATTAGTCTTAAAAGTGCATTTTATCTCGAAAAACTTAAATGCGTTGTGTCACATTTTCCGATTGTTTCCACCAAATATTATCGCCCTACATTATATTTACAAAAATTAAATAATGGCGCATTCGCATAGATGCATGTATGTTTCTCTTATTGTGGAAAAACACAAAGGTACATAGAACCATCCAATTTTGAATAACGTTGTCCTCCACTCGAACATGAAGACCTGGAAGCCCGAATAATGAATTCCGAAATCGTTTTATTACCTATATCATATTTTGTAAATCTTTAACGAATTTTTTTTAACAAGCTCAACGGTTTCAAAACGAGAAGTTGCAACACTCTACGGAATAAAACACTTTCATCTACATCGCGCGAGAATGTATATCGCAAATTCTAAAGATATGCTGTTTTCAAATATTTTATGAGTTTGCTGTTAAATAGAATTTTATGTAGCGAAAGCGCCAAGACATGATATTTAGTAAATAAAGTAAACGCACAAAGCGTAAAAAGACAAAAAAAAAAAAAAAAAAAAAAAAAGTAGAAAAATGTATGCCAACATTAACGTTGCATCAATAATTTTAAACGTGTACCGCTATGCTGATTTTACAGTTTTGTAATTTTTCTGTTGAATTATTTATGACGTAAGGGCAAAGAAAATTATGTCAATCAAGCTAAAAGGGCCGAAAAAATGCGTTAGTAGGAGTGAGTGTAAAAACAGACTGTGAGCTCAGCGAAAGCGTGAAAAACCTTAACAAACCCTTTTGGATGACTGTTAAAATCTAAAACTTCCAGATATTTTTAGTTGTTTTATTTTTATTTTATTATTCACTTGCTTATACATTTATTTCGTGTGTATATGCACATACTTACTTTACATGTCTTGAAACTATCGTGGATTTTTCCATATTCACTGTTATAAGCTATTTCTCTTGCCTTCTTATCATGCCTTCATGCTGTAGTGGTCAGCACGCTCGGCGCGTATTCGAGAGGTCCATGGTTCAAGTTCCGGCGAGGGCATTGCTCATTTTTTAACTCTCCTGCTTTCAAAAAATACCTAATGCCTCTACAGTTGTGCCCTAACTATAAGAGGTGTTTTGGCGATTGTGTCCTCCAAATCTCAAGTCGCTCTTTTAAAGGGGAAGTATATAAGGTATTTTTACCGCCTTCTTAGCATGCGTTCGTGGTTTAGTGGTCAGCACGCTCGGCGCGTATTCGAGAGGTCCGTAGTTCGAGTCCCAGCGCAGGCATTGCTCATTTTTCAACTCTCCTGCTTTAAAAAATTACCTTGTGTCTCTATGTTATTAGATATGGATTTCTTTTGTAATTTTCTTATTGCCTTTGGTATAGATACAGAATATTATATTGCTAATAATAACTAATAAATCACAAATAGTGTCTGACGAAAGTTGTAAATCAAACCTAAACCTATTCAGATTATAATATTTTGCTTGCCTACGTAATAGACTTGTGTTTGACGTAATGCGAAACCTGATAAAGAGCTGAAAAGAGTTTGTGAATTTGATTCTTGAACATATTTTCTTTGCGATGAGGTTGTGATTTCCACATTTTACATACCTCATACCTCAAGATGGGGTTTCCTATATCTGACGTGTTTCATCTCTATTTTGGAAAGGCTTTCTCCTCGTAAAGCCCGTGTCGTTGCCGTGGAAACCTTTGTGAGTGCCCCAAGTCAAATATAAAATGTTCTCTAGATCGTAAAAAGCAAGCAGAGCGTTCAATTTTAGAGGTGCTGAGGAGATATCGCTGCAGTATTTTTCCAACAAGTTACAAGAATTTTACCATCTGCAAAAAAAACTTCAAATGATAAAGCTAGAGGAGTTAAAGCATTGTGTAAGAGAAGATTAAATTTTTATATTTTCAGATGCACAAAATGTTTCTTTATATATGATCATAGCTCATTAAAAGTTTCACGATTATATAATGTTAGCGAACATCACATTACAATATTGCGAAATTAATTGTGAATATTTCTTAATAAAAGCTTGGAAATGTGTTTTATGGCTTAATTCTTTACTGTTGCTTCATAGCTGATTTCAACTAAATTGCGTTATATAACTTGAAAACATAAGTTACGTGAGTTATAATATTCTATGAATTGAAAATTTACAAAAATTTAAAAATTTAATTATTTACTGGCATAAGAATTCAGATCTTGGAAGATTGTTCCAAAATATGTATTAGTTCAAATTCTCCATGTGGAATGAAGTTTTAGATCTTTGAAGTTTTTATAACCGTTTAAGAAATACACAATTAAATGCATACAAGAACAGAAATTGGATAAGTATTTACTGTAGTTTTTACTAACAATATTTAAAATATTTTGTGAGAGTTAACGTGGATTCGGTCTAAAGTCAGTGACTTTTGCTAGCTTTATTTGTTCTAAACGTGGTACTTTGGAATTAACGTAATTTTGTTCTAACACAATAAAGGTATTAGCCTCAAAACACGATTTCTCGTTAACTAGTTTACAGTGTGATATAAATCTTATTTGAAAGAGTTGAAGATACAGATTTCTGTTAACTTTTATTCGTACTGTAGAGTCATTAGGTTATTTTGAAGGGGAAGACATGAAAAGACAACAATGCCCTTGCTGGGACTCGAACGCGGACTTTCAAATACGTGCATTACACCACGAAGGCATGCAGAAAGGAGGGAGAAACTCCCTTATATTCTCCCCCTTTAAAAGGGCGACAGAGGATTAGGGGACCCAACGTTAAATCCTGGTGCTGAAGAATCATCATCCACCACCTTTTAGTTCGGCCGCCACTGTAGAGTCATTAGGTTATTTTGAAGCGGGAAACATGAAGAATTACCAATGCCCTCGCCGGGGCTCAAGCACGGATCTCTCGAACACGCGTCGAGTGTGCTACCGTTTACACTACAAGGTGCATCACGTAAAACTGGATCGTTCCTGCATAAGACATCAGAGAATGAACGTAATTAATGATTAAACAAAGTCAGCACCTAAAATGAAATGCAATGCTTTGAATATGACTATATTTTGAATTCGAATTCAAAAATGGCAACACGCTCGGGTATCGAATACGGCATTATCGCACACTCACCCGGCTTCACAACACTGACCTACTGAGCAACTTTCGACCTAAGTTAGCCTAAACCCGGCTTTACACAAGGAGGGCTAGTTTGGGCAGTTTTCATTGGCTACGCCTCCAGCCGCCTAACACGTGCACATGCAGGTCACATGTCAGGACCCCGGCTTAACAAACTATCTATTGACCCAGGAAGCTAAAAATAATTTAATTGTCGCTCCCCCCAAACGCAATATACCATGATATTGTTACGAAATGTACAGGCGTGGTAAGATGGCTTCCCCGCAAAGCAGTTTTAGGGCTGCCATAAAATGGCAAGGGAATGCAGGGTTGCAACATTTGGCGAGAAATCGCCCATTTGGTGACAGTCGGCGGCAAAATTGGCGATATTCCATGGACGATTGGAGAACCTTCTGGACCGAATTCTTACCAAATGTTCTCGGAACACAAGCCGAAAGCTATATAAACCCTGCTAATCCGCAGTCAGTGTGTGTGCCTTGTCGAGAGGGCGAGGGAGAGTGCCTCGTAAAGTGCGAGATAGTTAGTATCTAGTTGGTGTCCCGTCTAGCGAGTCAATTCCTGCGGAGTCGATCGAGTTGACAGCCGGTCAGGGAATGCCGAGTGGGTCGTCGAGTGCACCGAAAGAGTCTCGAAGTGTATCGCGATTAGTGCATCGTCGAGAGAGCGTGTTGAGCTCCGGAAACAACTGAACAGAAGAGTCGGGAGCCGTGCTCTGTGTGTTTAGTTGTAGCGTGGAGAGTCTCGAGAGTAGGGGAAGTTCCGAGAACGATTGAGCAGAATCGGGAGCTTTACTCGGGTGCTTTGCAGTGAAGCTGTCTCCGCCGTGATAGCCTGATAACCTGAAGGCTGTGTCGCTGATTGTTCCAGCGAGTTTATAGTAGATCTTCGACGAGCGTAAAACGTGACTTTGTAGCTGTCCTGATTAATACCGGCCAATAAAGTGTGTTTCGATACTTCATTAAGTGTCGTCGTTATTCACTCCAAATGCACACGAACCCCGCATGAACGTAAAGGAAGAAAATAACGTAACAACTGGTGTCAGGAAAAAAAGTAACAATATTATGAAGGGCTGGGTTTACATGCCGCACCTTGTACTTGTTAAAGAATAACTAAACTCAGTTACGAATTTTTGCACTAAGAAACATTTTGCGCTTTGTTTGGAAACACATTTATATGATAACAACTTTTTTTCATATTAAGGAAAGAACTGGATTATTCTCAAGTTTTCTTCTACTTGGAAAATTTTCTCTGAAAAGCTAAGACTGTTTACATAATTTCTTTTAGTTTAAATTTAAAATAAGTTATTTAATGGTTAATTGAACATGTTAGAATTAATTTAAATAAACATCAGTCTGAAAATGTAATATTTAGTTATTAGTATTGTGGTGTTAATGCTTCAACGGTGTGGTGTTGAACTTCAGTGAAAACTGTAATGATGGAACACCGCATGAAAAATTTATTGAAAGTCGAAAATAAAAGGCTACATACAATCAACAAGAGAAAAGCCTATATCTTCCTTTTGTTTAAAAAAATTTCAAATATCTATATTTTCATGCGAGAGCCATACATAGCTCTCGAGTCTGCGTTTGAAACAATGCCAACATATTAATATTATTTTTAAAACAATTAATTCAACTTAACAACTATTGAAAACGTATAAAAGTTAAATAATAATAATCCTTGTCCACATTAATCTTTAGTTTCTTTTTCCTTAATGCGACCTTATCACATTATATTTGAATTACAAAGTGTAACCATTAAAAATGCCTTACAAGTACTAAATTTTAGCTTTCAAATGGGAAATAAATTTAAGTTTGACTTTTTTTCTCACTTTGCGATATTATCATTACTGTTAATGCATGTTTTGAAAAATACTTAAAATTAATTTAAAATATATATTTCGTTAATAAATCATTTCATATTTTGCTAAAAAGAAAAACAAATTCTGAATGATCGATCGATAGCAACTTTACCCTACTTTTGTATTTTTTCTCTTAGCTTTTTAGCGACAGGCTCTGAAAATTTTGTAAACATTTGCCTTATTTTCCCTTCCTCAGTGTGTTGAGAGAATGAGTACCTAAAATTTTAAAATGTATTCATCTACATAGTGATCTTTTTTCTCTTACTAACAAAGAAAAACACTCGCATACTACCTGCAAAACTTCTGCTTCTAATTGTTAAACTTTATGCCAACCTAACACATGAACATTAGGATGTTGCATTGCCAATAATAAGAATGGACAAGATTCAAGGTACACGGAAGTAGAAATGAAAATATATTACCAGATACACTATGCATTCTATGTATTATTGATATTACTATGTATTTTTATTGGAATGTAAGTTTCTTTTAAAGAAATAAAATTGTGATAATTACCTGTAGTTTATCCATGACTACTTTTTGTTTGTTATGTTCTTACTGTAATTGCGTCCTTCGTAAATTGAATTATTCACATAAATTTCGCTTTTCGATTTTCAGACTACAAAATTAAGCGTGGAAAAAAAAGGACGAAAAAAAATTTTTTTTTTAAATATCAAAGCTTTCAAATTTTACATTGCGCCCAATGGAGCGTTTTTCTGGCGTTTAGTGTGTTACCTTTATTTATTAAGTATCATGTTCTTCGCACTTAAACCATAAAATTGAGTTCAACAGCAATATCGCAAAATAATTTTAAAATGAACATAACTTTATAATCTCCGATAAAGCTCGCGAATTCCAGTTAGTTCGCTGGAGTTAATAACTTTTTTTCTCCTGTACAGTGTTGCCATTGCTCGCTTTGAGGTCGTTTAGTTTTTTAGTCAGAAAATCGTTGAAGTTTTACAAATAGGACAGTTCTGTATCTGCTGTTCTATTGGGCGGATTGTCGAAATTTAACTAGCATTTTTCAGGTCTCGAAAAAGCGACTTAGGATATATATTAGATTTATATATAGCAGTGTTCTAACATAGGTATTTGACACAAAATCGGACTTTTTCGGAAATGACATACAGATATTTTTTCATATTTCGATTCGAAAACTCAAATTATGCATGCCAAAGTGCCCAGGTTTGTAAAATTCGCCTTGTAGAGCAGTTTTTTAAAAAATTAGCTCTGAAAATTTTAGCTGCTCAATATTAATTGAATTTTTTACGTATTTATAAATGTTTCTTTTTGTATTAAACTTATTTTATTCTTTCTTTCGAAGTTCGAAAGTTAGGTTCAGTCCGAATAAAATGCCCAGATATTTTCTGATTTATTTTTTTTAAATTTGTATTTTTTGGTAATTTTCATAAATTTTTCGGACTGTAACATATAAAATTTTTACCATCACCTTAAAGTAGATATATTTCTAGGCATACCTGCAAAACGTTTTTTATTCAAACTTTCCCAAAATATATGGGAATTTATATATTAGCGGGCTTTTAATTTTGGCATATTTGCTATAAGCGATAATGCCACATGTGGTTTGTGCACTTTGCTAAAATTACTCGTGAGAATGAATAATGTACCTTTTTTTTCTGATTGTGCATAATAAAAGGGAAAGGAAAATAGGTTACCATAAATTAAGAATTTATCCAAGTGGATCGTTCCAGGCGCAACCTGAAAAAAGTGCGTTAATATAAATGTTTAAATTTCTTGGTAATTTTCTCAGCGGATTTTACAACATGTAGTATTTAGACATAATTTGAATCACAGAATTGTAATATAGAAAAACATAGAAAAGTCCCCTTTTATGTCAAACTACCATTATTAGAACAATTTGCTATAAATAAACCTAGTATATATCCTAAGTCGCGCTTTTGAGACATGAAAAACTCAAATTAAATTTCTTCATTCGGCCCAGTAGAACTGAAAGAACTGTCCGCCCCCCTTTTTTCTGCAGAGAACGCATACATTTCTGAATGCCTTTCGTAACATTTTCCATTCCCCCCCCTAACTTCTGTTACTGACATCTCAAAAGTTGACCCGTTGCGAAGTATAAGAAGTTCTTTCGACAGATGGTACAAAAGACCATTCATAGGAACTGGAACTTTTGGTGTGTGATTCGTTTCAGTATACAGTTTTGAAAAAAATTCAAGGGAACGTCATGCAGAGTCAGAAAAAATGTTTTGCTGAAGTATCATATATATCTAAACCCATTTAATTAAAAAGCCATCAGCAAACACCTGTAAAATATTTCGAAAATGATGAAACTATATTAAAATGCCCAAATAATCTGTCGAATAAAAAATGTCAAAATAGCCTTGATTTATAAAGCTTTGGAAAAACAATAATTACACAACAAGTTGTATAATTCAGAAGTCAAACAACAAAACTCAGCGTCATATTTTCAAATTTTCACAGGACTAGTTTCGATGGTTTTACCGAACCACCATCGTCAGCTGCAAAAGCGCAAATGTTTGCGCTTTTGCAGTACAACTCTGTGTCTGTTAAACTCAACGCAGGTCTACTCTGTGTGAAATAAATACATTTTGTTTTCCAAAATAAATATTACAAGCAAACTGAGGGACTAGCCATGGGAAGCCCCTTCAGTCCCATCCTGGCTGATATCTACATGCATTATTATGAATCAAAATTGTTTGAAACTTTAAACTTCCCGGTATGGTTCCGCTACTTAGACGATAATTTTACCCTCTTTGAAGATAATAAAGATGATTTAAATAAAGTTCTTTCAACTATGAATTCTATTGGTCCTGCTATTCAGTTCACTTGGGACTTGCAATTCTCTTCCGTTTCTCGACATTCGGATCACACGTAACACATCCAACTTCAGTACTACGGTTTACCGTAAACCTTCATCGGTTTGCCTTCCACCACACTTAAAATCATGTCATCCGACTAAACAAAAGTTAGCTTCATTTTATTCCTACGTTTTCCGTGCTCTTCAAGTTTGCTCCCCCAAACTATCCCTTGATGAAGAACTAAATTATTTAAAAGCAATAGCTGTTGACAGAGGCTTTTCACCCAGCATTATTAATCAAGCAGGTAAAAAATTCTCATCTCAACACACTAAAAGGCACACTCTTGTTTTAGGAGATTATAAAAATTCTGTTGTCATTCCCTTCTTTCCATCAATTAGCTATAAAGTTGCACATATTTTGCAGAAATTTAACTTTCGGGTCGTTTATTCTCCCATCAACAAAATTCCGAGTTCCATAATCAAGGACCCCATTCCGGATATAAATTCCTGGGGTATTTATAGGATTCCTTGCCAGTGTGGTTTATTGGCCAAACTAAGAGAGCCTTAAAATTTCGCGTCATGGTACATGAGGCATATGTTAGAAAAAAGGAAACACAGAAGTCTCCGATTGCCTAACATTGTTGGTCTGAAAATCACACTTTCAATTTTTCTGCTGCCAAAATTATTCAAAAAACATCTTCCATTGGAGAACTGGATTTTCTAGAGGCATTTCACATTCAAAAAAAGTCTTTCTCTTCTAGTTAACGATCCTAATTACAATCCATCTTTGCCTTCGACCTTTAAAGAAATTATGTTTTAGTTCTGGTTTCATCAACAGATGGCGCCACTAGATTTTTTTCTGTCCAGGCTTTCTTATCTTATCTGATCATTATATCCTATTTCGTTCTTTTGCGCTTTTGCAGCTGATGATGGTGGTTCGGTAAAACCATCGAAACTAGTCCTGTGAAAATTTGAAAATATAACGCTGATTTTTGTTGCTTGACTTCTGAATTAGTATTTTGTTCGGCGTGTTATTGTGTCTTAAGTTGTATAATGTCGGAAAATTACGTTTAGATTTAAACTTATCCAATCTTCGGGACATAAATTTTGGTTACAAATATGGTTGACAGTCAAATGATAATTTGTCATTTCCAAATGATATCAATTCCAAATTAATTATCAGTTAATTATCCAAGAGAAAATTTCAGTTCCAAATGATAAGTTATCAAAACATTAATAGTTTAATAATTTATTAAATTTTCAAAGTTTGTCATATAAGCTCAAAAGTACTGTACATGCAACACATAATTTTATTAACTCACAAAACCGACAGCATCACCTGCAAAATACTTGTTTTTTCTCTCAAAGCGCACCTTTCCCAAATTTTATTGATTTTTATGAATTTTCTCCCTAATCTCTTCATTAAGCTAAATTTATGACTGGACTTATTTTTAGGCTTCAAAAAGAATAAAAGTAATCATTTTATTTCTCAGAAAATCACTTCCATAATTTTTATTTTATACCTTATTTGCTTTTTAAAAAGTAGATTTAGCTAGACATTTAATTGCCTCGTGTTAAAATTTTGACTTAATTTGATACCTGCCGAAATTATTACCGTCAAACTAGTATTTTAACTATTTAGTCACAGCAATATTAAATAATATTAAATAATTCAATATATAGTAACTTTAATAGCAATATTAAATAATATTAAAAAAACAATATTTTTCGAAGGAATTGCAAAGATAAGAGCATTTCTATATTTCTTCAAATACTCATACTGGCTTATTTAATGAAGATTATCAGAGAAGAATGTAAATTACAAAATGACTCCAAATATTCGAAATAATTTAGACAGTTAGAAACTAAAATAAAACAGAAGATCGTACCTTCTTTCGATTAAAAAATTACGGTTATGATTAATTTCGCAGATTTACATGACATAAAATTACTTCCTTCATCTCACTGAATTACTTCCGTCCTCTCATTCTTGTATCCTTATCTCTTTTGTGATTTTCCCTTCTGCAACTGAAGAAGAAGGTTCTATATTTAAACCTCTGAAACTCATTCTGAAAATCTATGAAAATTCACGCAAAAAAATTGTCCAAATGGACTCGAGAACTACCAAAATGGATATTTCCCTTAAAATATGATACCCAAATTTTTTTGCACGAGAAAGTTATACGAATTTTGTACAATAAGCTTTTATTAAAAAAGAATAGGAGAATTAAAGCACTAGATGAAACTAATTTATCATATAGTTTAATGGAAATAATAGATTAAATAATTCTATTCTCAGAATGTATTTACAAATTTATATGACAAATAAAAAAATAAAAATTCTGAAAGGTTTCAAATTCTAACCGTTACCAAAAAAGTTTTGTTAATGTTTTTACGCTCTTTCTGAACTCGCAACCTATCAATCCTTGTACAAACCCATTTTTTTTTTAATTTTATCGTTAATCATCGTTTTCTTCGCACTTACGCCGTACACAGTTCAACAGGAAATTCACAAAAATTTTAAAGCAGCATATGTTTATAATTCCCAATGCTGTGTTAAGTGTTGTTGTCATATATTTTTCTATTATTTTTGTCTTTTCTTAGTCCATCATATCAGTGTTATATATATCAGTGTTTGGTTTTCATATTAAGAGGGCTTACAAAGATTTATTTTTGTCTTTTATTATTAATATTTTGTGTGTCAACTTTATTTATTAAATATCATGTTCTTCTCCCTTATACCCTATAAATTCAGTTCAACAACAAAATCAAAAATTATTTAATAACAGCACATATTTAGAATTTCCGACAGACAGCCTCAAGCGCAGGAGATAAAAATGTTTTATCCCTTACAGAGTTACCACTGCTTACTTTGAAATAGTTGAGGATGTTAATCAAAAATTCATTTAAAGTGTTAAAAAGTATTAAAATTAAAATTAAATATTATTACTAAAATATTAAAATAATAAGAAATATATAACGTCATTCTATGAGAATATTGAAAATTTTTAGTTAGGTATATCATGAATTAAATGCATTTTTATAATTTAAATGAATCCAGTCCAAAAAATTAGAAACGAATATTCTTACAAACTGCATCTTTGCTTTCTCACAATCCCTAACACACAGATTCAATTTAAAAGATAAACACCTTACATTTTACTGCAGACTCGAATCGAAAGTGAAACGACGCATTTCTACTGATTTGATCCGAAATCCCATTTCAAGACTAATAACGCCTTTTGGCTAATAATAAAGCGGTGGGCATAATAAATTAAAAAAGATAATCCGTCACATATTTGATAGTGCAATAAAACTATTAGAAAATTGAAAAATATAAAATCAAAAAAATGAAATCTGAAAGGGTTTTAACGATCGTCCAAAAAAGGTGCCTTTTTAAAGTTTAATATATTTTATTAGCACCGATTATAATAGATATGCCCAGATGGAATGACCAAATATTTTATAAGATATTAAATAAAATAAGTACATGATAATAGATAATTTACAGTAACATGGGAAAGTTATAAGTCTTCCGTATTGTTAAGAATGTTGATAGATGATTTTAGTGCAATTATATGCGAAATTGTTGTATTTTTCTATATAATGTAACATGAAAATCTAGAGAAGCGAAACTTTATTGGAAAAGTAGGAAGATAAAGACATTTAACATTGAGTAAATGCATATCTCGCTAAATTGGTGAGATATCCTCAAGTTGGCGACTGTTTTGGAAACTAATTTTTGATCGCCAAACGTGGTGACTGTTTGAAGTTAAACGAAGATATGTGCGAAAAGCCGTTTAAACATGAAATAAAAAAAAAAAAAAAAAGTCGAAAAAAGTCCCTTCATTGCATCGTATTGCAATCGACCAACAGAATTTGAACTCGACAATTTATCTGGAAATAGGTTAAAAATTAACTAAATTACTTTCACAGGAAAACGTTGTGAATGAACTAATTAAAAGATTATAAAAAGTTGCAGTTTAGGTAGCAAATACATATATATATACAAAATGCAGTATTTTAAGTGTGGAGACGAAACTGGTGCTTTTAGCAGCTTGCAGTCGTCATGGCTGAAGGTGGATATTTTGATGTGATACAGCTTGAAGTCTGCGTAGTTAGATAGATAGATAGATGGATGCATAAACCAAAAACTTCCAGATGTGGCCGTTTTCAAAACATAATTTCATTCCACGATAATTCACATCAGATTACTTTTGGTAGACAATTCATTTATCCAATCATAGTTAAATATGATAATTTTTATGTATACTGGTTTTAAAAATACGGCGTAAGCATAAGCGGAGCAGAGTTGTTTGCATGGCTGAAGTCAAGAAAAGGAATGACGTAGTTTCTTTTGAAGGAGTATTTATACTAAGTAGATATAAGTACAACTAAGCTGCTATTGGTTAATTTTAGTTTGTAATGTAACGTGGAAAGAACTCGAATTTGGGAGAACAGATGAATATGGGGGGGGAGAACATAAAATCTAGATTAGTTAATTTTCAAGTCGTTTCTTAGCGCAGCCGAAAAGTGGATGACCTACAAAAACATTATTAGGAAAACACCCTAATGGGAGCCCGGACAGCCTGCAGCCTCCATTTTAAAGCAAATTTGAGCCTGAATAAGAGAATGCTGTGTGTATTCTGGGTTGTCCAAGGGCTAATATATTACTAGCTCTTGAAACATAAAGCTCCTTTCGGAGCGATAGCGTCAGCAAATGGACGATTTAAACCTTAGAGCTAAGCTCCGAAATTCTTCCGCATCCACCATACTCCCCAGACCTAGCAACCTCCGATAATCACTTGTTTCAGTCTTCGCAAATATTTTAAAGGGGAAGAAATTCAAAACTGAAGCAGATATTAGCCAGGCAAAGTTTTAGTTCTGCTCTCTAAGGACAAGACATTTTTTTAAAATATCTACAAATTACCATCACGTTGGCAAGAAGACGTAAGTAATGACGGAAATTATATTGCACAATAAATATTACTTAAAATATGAAAAATGTGTCACTCTCTTTTACTTCCCAAACCGACAGATGTTTCTGGTAGACCTTATAATTAACCAACAGTGAGAGGTAGTTCTAGGTGAAGTAAAATATGCTTTGAATATTGGAGTTAAAAGCCTTATTAAAGGGAAACTTTTTAATGAAATAAGAATACAGATACTTGTATAACACTGATTTAACAAAAATAATTTCTTACTAAAACTGGGCAATGTACTTTTCTATTAAAAAAACTGAATTTTCTGTAGCGTATAGAAATAAATTTTTATGAAGAAAATCTTGAGCATTATGAAAAATGCAGATTTCATCACCTGATGAAATTTATAACCCGAATGTAATAAAGAAAAAAAATTGCTATCAGAATTTCACTTATATCAAGGCAACTTTATAAGAGGCGTTCGTAAACGAGCTAGATAAATATATGAAGCGAAGTTGAAGAAACATTTCTATTTTTATCCAAATTCATTACACTGTGTGCTTCAAACTAAATGATTTATTCTCGTGAAAAAGAAAATGAAAATCTTCGGAGAATTTGCGATTTATTTCGACTGCAAGAAAATGCAATAGGATTTTTCGCAGGGTGTGGTATAGCGGGGAAACGCTACGACGACTTATCTGTCCGAAACTTCTGCGAGTATTTTTGGAAACGATTTAAAGAAAGACTTTATATTTATATGACTTTCACCTGGCTGTTGGGAGTTACTATTTCTTGTTTCTTTTTTTTTCCCCTTTCGTTTTCTAACTAGCTGGAAAAGGACCAAAACTTTGAAAGTTTACCTTTTCAAAAAAGTTGGAGTAAATTTTCTTCCTTCGTGAAATAAAAGTAAGCCATGATAACATTGGTTTATTTTCTGAAAGTTCCACTGAAGAGATTTGCGGAAAGTGGTAATATCTTTTCGAAGAAAAATTTAAAAGTTATAATTTTGAGATTGTTCAAAAATGGGCTCGTCATTCTGGTATCTTCACCGGTGTTCATTATTTTGAGACTGTATTACTTCCTGGTTCAACCATTTTTCATTTTTTTACTTTAGATATCTAAACCAAATTAGGTAACTGTTATGAATTTGAGTTATATTTTTATGTTATATACAACTTACTTCTAACGTTATGTTTATTGGAATAACTGCAGTTTGATAGCTGGTATTTCATGACAGCGAAAAATTTACAATGCATATCCAATAATACAGAATGCAATTTCCCACATGCATAATGTATGAAGCACAAGAAGTGAACAAAAGCACGTTTTTATAGGATCAGGTCAAAATTGTTAGCTTATAAGGTATTTCTCACGCCTTCTTGGCATGCCTTTGTTGTGTGGTGGTCTGCACACTGGGCGTGTATTCCATAGTCCGCGGTTCGATTTCCGGGGGAGACGTTGCTTATTTTTCATCTTGCCTGCTTCCAAAAATACCTAATGTCTCTACAAGCTCATTGAATTTTTTTTTATTTCTCATCGCTCACTAAAAATGACTTTCTATTATTATTTATGTATTATTGATAAATAAGATCGGGAACGGAGAGTAAATCAAGAACGGTATGAGAAAATAGAGCGAAGAACTGAAGGAATCAAACTGGAGGAGGTGATCGGATGATTCGACTGAATCAAAGAACTGACTTCCTAGTCTGATTTCTTTCAAGTGCATTTTTTAGATTTCTTAAAGCCACATGCAGCCAACAATGAAATTCTGAAATAAAAATATATATATATATTCGAAATGTGTGGAAATAGTATAAATTAAACTCGATTTTAGCGTAACTTTCAAATGGATTCGAACCTCAGACCTTCCAGTTGTAGCTGGAAGTACCACCCACTTAAATCACGAGTGCACGTAGCGGGGGAGGAGGGGAATTCAATACTTCCTTATATTCTTTTCAATTAAAACAGAGGCTAAAAAAAAAAGGCAAGCCCGCCAGTCTAACAAATCCAAATAGTGATGAAAATATTTTTTGTTGCACATAGAATTTTAATTCGGGTGCCAGTGTAGCAAAGATTAGTTTTTTAAAGAATAAAACATGAAAAAACAAACGTGATCTCGCCTAGATTCGAATCACGAATCTTCCAGTTTCTGGACAGACGTAGTAACTTCTTACACTACGTGAATACGTAAAAGCAGAATGTGAAAATTTCTTACATTCCTCCTTAAATTTAAAGGGGATTGTGTCTTGGATTTTAATGTCTGCTTTTACCTTGTTTTTATATGACTGCATCCTCTGGATTTGGTGCATTTGTCCACTTGTTTTTATTTATTGTATTTTAATTTCATAAATATGATCATCTCACCTTGTGTTTGGCGCGTCATAATCATCTTTGGTTTTGCGCCAAAAACCCCACTCACTCACTCACTCACTCACCCTAAATTTAAAGGACGACTGGGGAGAGAAGCAAGGCGCAGTCGACCCAATCTAAGCAATGGCGATTATCGTTAATCAATTTTATTTCTGTCACCACTGTAGAGATCAATAGACGTTTTCGGAACGAGAAATGTGAAAAAGCAGTTTGCGCTTACAACGGGACTCGAACCATTGAACTCATAATTGCTATTTTGAAATGTATCTCCAGGACTGGAGTAGGGAAATGCGTTAATTTCTCAATATGTTGTTGTCGTGTCCATATTACATGAAACAATGGCTGCCAGAGTCTACCCCGAAGAGAGGTTGGACTTCTATTTTCCACCACAAAATCTGAGCGAGAGAACCCCCCCTCCGGGGGATCCGGGGTCTCCCACCTCTCTCCCTTTCCACAAATCCACACGAGAGAACGTTCGGCTCGCCGCATATTTAGAGTGCCGCCATGTCGCAATGATATTATGCATTTACAAACATGCATGTCTTCTTCGGGATTCGAACCCAGGACCTGTGGTACCGTAGTAGGTTCCCCTAATCACTATATCGTCTGGGCAACTCACAATATGTTTTAATTATTAAATACATTTATAGAATTTTATGCACTTGTGATTTCGATAAAAGTTTTTAAAAAAGTCTTGAAAAAGGTTAAATAACATTTAAAAATTGTTTTAATATTTTTAACGCAGATATGGTTCCGATAATCTAATATTCCAGTGTCGTGAAAGTACACAATTGTTGGAAATTTACTGAAGTACGCCACCTTCGCTTTTAGAAGTTCTAACACTTCTTTACGGTTGAAGTTTGCTGTTGTTGATTAATGCCCGTACAGACTAATTGACAGAAAATGAACAAAACGCAAACTGCAAAACCAAGCTAAAGTACACTCATGTCCATAAATTAAGGATAATGCAAAATCAGGCAAAGGAAGAGTTAGATGCAATCCAAATTTAACTTATTTGTAAAGCTTATTTATTAAACAAAAGGTAAAGAGCAAAAAAAGATGCTATATGTTTGATATTATTAAAAAAATCAGCGATTTTTTCTCCCTGGAGCAAATTACAAAAAAAAAAAAAAAACCTATTTACAAAAAAACTAATATTACATGGTTGGTATGATCGTTAATACACTGTATGTTTCCCAGACGATGCAATATAGTCTGTGCAACGCCTAGGCATGCTGAGTATCAAATTATTGATCTGATCTTGGGGGCAACTCGTCGGCCAAGCATGTACCACACCTGCTGTACTGGATTCAAGTCCGGTGGGAATGTTGGCCAGTCTATACGGGTAATATCCTCCGATTGAAGGCATTCGCTTACGATGTTTGCAAGGTGAGGACGGGCGTTGTCATCCATAAAGACAAACTGTGCGCCCATGGCTCCCCGAAACAAACGTACATGTTGTTCCAGAATGACGTCCCGATAGATTTGGCTTGTCATGGTTCCAATTTGAACATGCAGGTCAGTTCTGGAACCCAGAATAATTCCACCCCAAACGAGCACTCCTGCACCACCGTAACGGTGTCGTTCAATGATGTTTTCTTGTTGGTAACTCGTACCTGGAGCTCTCCATATGAAAGTCCGGCGAGAATCAGACTGCAAGATAAACCTGGACTCGTCGAAAAACATCACACAAGCCCACTGTTGCGGTGTCCACAATGCATGCTCTCTACTCCAGGCTAACCGCAGGCGACAGTGAGTTGCAGTAAGTGGAACGCATCTGACAGGTCTACGAGCATATAGAGCAATCTGCCCTAAGCGTCTGTACGCGGTCTGCCTTGAAATTATCGTACCAGTGGCTGAAGAGAGCTGACGAGACAGGTCTGAGGCTGTGGTCCGCCTGTTTCGTTTGGCAGTAACTGCCAAATACCGGTCCTCATTCGGCGTTGTAACTCTAGGGTGACCTGTGCTGTAATGTCTACTCACATTCCCATCATCTTGGAATCGTTGCCAAAGCCTGGAGATGACACTCTGGGCAATTCCAAATTCGTCTGATACTTCCAGTTGGGTACGCCCACATTCCAGACAGCCGATAATTCTACCACGTAAAAAATCATCCAAATGCGTCCTTTGTGTCATAACTATTCTGTTATTGCGCTGAAATGGTTATAAAGCGCCTGCGAACAATTTTACTTCTTTGCCTGTATTCCTTATATATCACTCTCTTACACTCTCGTCATTGTGACGTACCATCGGTGTCATCTGGTTACTTCCTGAAATTTGCATATGATTCTTGAAGATGTGTGTAGTGATTTTACAGGTGATACATTTATTTTAGAGTTCGATTTCCGCGTGACTCCGAATTATCCTTAATTTATGCACATGAGTGTATTTGCAGGTACATTATATAAAAAACTAAATTAAAGATTACATTACCACTGTCTTTATCTGTCCATGTCTAGAATCTTAAATATTCATAAAATTTGCTACTTCTGAACAAAATGGAACGAAGAAGCAGATGCTAGAAAATCTTATAAACAAGAATTTAATTTACAGTTTAAATTCACAAAGCATGTAGCAATATAATTTAAATAAAAAAAAAAGATTGCTATAACTTCAAAATGTGGAAATGTTGAAGAATTCAAAATAAAATAAGGTGTTTATTATATAATGACCCAAAAATAAGGTCATATTTTCCTCCTTAAAATACTCTTCTAAATACCATACCTCTCTTACATGTTCAGGCTAGCATTTAGAAAAAGTCATTTATTTTTTCTTGTCTAAAACATCGACTTTTACATGATTTTATGTAAACTGGTTTCATGTAAGTTAAGAACAAATCTTAAAAATCAATCTTTTACCTATTTTCACTCAGCCGATTGTCATGAGATCTTGCACTCATATGTATTTGTGATAGTAATACAATGTTCCAAAAATATCTTTCGAAAATTCATTACACATTTAAATGTTATTTAAAAATTGAAGCATTTTTCATGCATATTCCCGCTTAATGTGGTCCAGGATATAAAAATTTTGAAAAAATCGTAAATTTATTATTTTGGCTTCAAAATGCTAGATTCCTTAAGGGGACTGATACACCTTAAAAACCATAAGATCTTCGAATATGTGACTGTTGCAAGAATTAGGATAACTTATTTATTTTAAAAGCAATGACTTCCAACCTTTTACAGCTGACTACATAATATAGCTGCTTTTTGAAATAGTAATCAGAAAGCTGGTGTTGCCACAAATACTTTTATAATTTAATCCTCTTTGTGACAAAACATTTCGTCATGTTTCCACCTTGCGCTCACAGTTTAAAACATTCTGTTGCGTAATTTAATTCCATATTTAATATATAGCTTTTGTAACATTTGGAAACTACTGTGAACCAAAAATTCTAAGAATTTCATGTTAAATGTTTTTTTTTTATTTGAAGTTGAATTTATAAAATGTATTTTATTAAAAAAATTCTGTAATGTTTTCGTCCATAAAATTTTTTAATATTAAAATATTCATCAGATTTTAGGTTCAGTTAGAAAATACTACCCATATAAGGAATTCCATCCAACTTCAAGTATGTACCATTAGCCATTTTTAAAATATCGTGCGCGCAAGGCGGAAACATGACGAAAAATTTTATCACAAAGCGAATTAAATTACAAAAATATTTGTGGCAACACAAACTTTCTGGTTACTAGTTTCCAAAGCAGCTATATTATGGCGTCAGCTGTAAAAAGTTCTAAGTAATTGTTTTTTTAAATAAATATAGTATCTCAGTTCTTGCAACAGTCACATATTCGTAGATCATAAGGGGTTTAAGGTGTATGAGCCCCCTTAAAAGCAAACAAATCAATCTGCATGTATGTGCGATAAATACATCAGCATACGATGTGATGTGAAGAGCCCATCCCGACCTTCCTGGCAGACTTAACATTGCCCTATGGTCTTTTTATGAGCTGTGCCAGAGCAAGCCAGGAACAAGAAGAGCCAAAAGCCCCCAACAACCCCCTCCCCCAAATGTTAGGAAAACATAACAGAAAAGAAATCATAAAATACAACCAGAAGGTATTAATATATAGATCTCTGTTTTTCATATTTCACGCACTGACGAAGGAAAGCGGGGGGGGACAATAAAAAACGTTAGAAACTAAACTAAAATAGTAGAAAAACACTCAAAACACTAACACAAAGACGCACCCACACGAAAACCAACATATTATACCTATTTTCTCTCTATTTTGTTCTATTCTTGATATAATCCTTTTCACTGCTACACTGTTGTAATTCAATGTTTTAAAGTCCATATATGCTTCTTCTCTAGTGATAGCATACTCTTCAACAAAACGACAAACATTTCCAATCGCATTCCATAATTTACATTTATAACGCATTTCTCCCGCCTTCTTAGCATGCCTTCGTGGTGTAATGGTCAGCACACTCGGCGCGTATTCGAGAGGTCCGTGGTTCGAGTTCCAGCGAGGGCATTGCACATTTTTCATGTCTCCTGCTTCGAATTAACCTAATGACTTTACAATGGCGGCCCGAACTAAAAAAGGTAGTGGATGATGATTCTCCATCACCAGGATTTGTTATTTGTTGATCGGATTCCCTAATCCCCAGTCGCCCTTTAAAAGGGGGAGTATATCAGGTATTTCTCCCGCCTTCTTAACATGCCTTCGTGATGTAATGGTCAGCACACTCGGCGCGTATTCGAGAGGTCCGTGGTTCGAGTCCCGGCGACCTAATGACTCTACACATTTATCAACAAAATGACAAGCATTTCCAATCGCATTGCATAACTTACATTTATCATTATATTGAAACCCAAACCTTTTAAAATAATAGGGAAATCTTCCACGGCCATCTTATATAATTCGACTCACATCTAAGCTTGAGATAGGTTTTGTATTTCTTTTAATATCAAAATTATGCAGAAAATATTTTCTGCCATCATTTCTATTACTGTATGTACAGCCACTTAGGATGATACACGATTACGTGTTACCATTATTCTTCATCTATCATATAATGTACAAGTGCCATTTTCAGTATTTTATTTCCATTAATGTTTAAGTGTTTAAGTGTATCATTTGTACTAATATATATGTACAGCCAAGAAAGATAATACACGAAATACGTGTAAGCATTAATTGTCATCGTTCACACTGATACACAAATTTCATTCTCAGTGTATCATTCCTGTCAACGTATAGGTGTGTATGTATCATTTTTATTGATGTGTGCATAGCCCAGTAGAATAATGCATGATTATGTGTTTTCATTTACCGCCATCATTCGCATGTGTTTATGCATATCATTTCTAGTAGTTTATGTATAGTCATACAGGATGACACACGATTACGTGTATTCATTAATTGTCATCCTCTGCATTAATGCGCCAGTTGCATTATCAGTGTTTCAGTTCTTTTAATGTATAAGTGTTTATTGTTTGTCTATCTCATTAACCACTTAGACCAATATACTCGTACATATGTATCCAATGTACACTGCTCAAAAAAAAAAAAAAAAAAAAAAAAAATGGGACAGTGCTATATCTCCCGTTCTACTTGGCCGATTGACAAGATTCAAACTACGTTTTTCATGTCTCGAAAGCGCGACTTAGGATATATATTAGATTTATATATAGTACTATTCTAACATAGGTATTTTGACACAAAATCGGACTTTTTCTGAAATAACATACCAATTTTTTTACATATTTCGATTCTACGACTCAAATTATGCCAGAATAATATAAGTTTTGTAAAAATCGTACGAATAGTTTTTAAAATATTAGCTCTCAAAATTTTAGCTCCTCAATGTTAATTGAATTTGGAAAATATTTATTAATATCTCTTTTTTATTAAACTTTTTTGATTTTTTCCTCTCACATTTCGAAATTTTGGTTCATTCCAAATAAAATTTACCCATTTTTTGCGTTTTATTTTTTAAATTTCTATTTTTAAATAATTTCTATAGATTTTTCGAAAACATTTTGAATTATAACCTATAAAATTTTTACCATCATCTTAAAGTAGGTGTATTTTTAAGCATATCTGCAAAAAATTAGACTTTTTTATTCAAAATTTTCTAAGATATACACGAATTTACATAATTTCGCGTTTTGAAATTTGGCACCTTTTTTTTTGCGCGATAATAACTCCAAATGTGGTCTATGGATTTTTGTTGCACTGAATTGCCACAGCTATTTTTAACCTTAAACTTCAAGTAAAATTTTACGGAGAATTAATTATATGACATTTTTTCCCTCAATATTTATTAATACTATATGAAAGGCTATTTTTTTAAATTATAGATGATATTATTCAAATTTTTAACTATTTTTTTTTAAATTTCTCTCGTATCTTTTCTTTATTTAAAAAAATTAAGAGAAAGTTTTTGTAAGAGTAAATTTTTACTTTCGGCGTTTTATCGTCTGCTACTGTACTTCGTTTAAATCGAATTGTCTAAAACTGAGAATTTTCGTTTGATATTTATTTGAATTTTATGACATTAACTGCATAATTTATTTCTAAACAAACTGTTGCTTTTGAAGTGGCTGAAAGAGCGGCTGATACTATTATCCATATTTTTAAAGCACAATATATTTTTATAGAAACATAATATTTAGAATAATCATTTTTTATAAAAGTCAAATTATGATATAAACATACAACCCTCTAGAGACTGAATTAATGGAAGTTCAATGGTTATGTAGAAATGATCTGCAGCTACTTAATGGCTGGATAAGTCAGCAGATTCTGTGGATAAGTAAGAATAATTATATAAACGACACCAACATTCTGGATTCAATAAACAACGAGGATACGATGTTTACTAAATGAATTTAAGAAGTTTTAAAATATAAAAAATCAACTCATTTTTTTTCCTAAAATGTATTTTTGTGCGTAGCGTATTTTCATTATATCCTTAAAATTCTAATTTAGAATGTAATTGTCAAGAACTGAATCCTAATCATCAGTAATATAATAAGTAATTATTACGGTTATTAATAAATCCTTCTTATAAAGTAATTGCAAATATTTCAAAAAACTTTCTGTCTGAATGCAAACATTTTTCTATGCAAATATTTTTAATTTTATATTAATCAAGATTGCACACCATATTACTTATTTCCATTTCAATTCTTACCGTCAGTTCTAGTAGAATTTACAAATCAATTATATTTAATTAAGGATTGGATTGGATTTTTTAATTATGGCAAAGCACAAGAGGGCTATCTGCATAAAGGGAGGGATGCCTTCGTAGAGGACTTTCTAAGGGAAACTGGCTCGTATACACGTTACACATGGGGAAAACCACGAAACCGCCCATGCGGCCAGCCCGTTCGCGGGATTCGAAACTCGAACTGAACTACCAGTGTTCAGCTCAGCTTTACCGCTCGGCCGTTGGTGGGCTATTTAATTAAGGAATGACCATCTAAGTTAAGAAACAGCGTACCGTAACAACATTTCAATTATTGATTCCGTATCTTTCATGTTACTCCCGATTGACTAGCTACATGATTTTTAATGAGTATTCGGATTTTACTAGTAACTTCACTTGGAAATCGCGCTTGAACTAGGTTAGTTGGTTATTTGAACATAGAAAGAACATGGCAGCTATTTGATTAAGATGCTTTCATAGAGAATCTTTGTAAAGAGAACCTAAAAAACTACGAAAACCAACCATGCAGCCTGGGTTAGACTGAGCAGCAAACAATTAGTATTTAACATACTTTTTTTTTTTTTTCAAATGCTAGGCAACTGATGAGGCTCCAATTAAATCTCCAATTTAATATTTTATTTGTAAATATTTAAAATATTGTTGTATTCTTTTGACACAAAAAGCAGAATTTAAGTTTTGTTAACTCGTTAGTAAACTACCAAGCCGTAGTACAAATGAATATTCAATTTCTTTGGCAATAATTGTATTCACTTAATATTCTTGGAATATGAGCTAAAGAAGGAGCGTTCTCGGAAGATTAAAGAAGTGTTTAAATCCAGTGATATTAGGTTTGTCTTACAAGCTCAGGATCAAAACGATTCTGCAATTGCCCGAGTAGTTGACTTGTAAATGGATGTGAATTAAGCAGATGACTTTTAATCTTACGTTATTCAGCCAGAAAACGTATTCCAAATGTTTTGTATTGCATGACAATGCATCTTTTCATTATTCAATAACCAGTCGGAGAATCGCTTGTGTTCGGAAAATAAGTATGTATATTCAATCGTCCTGCATGTTCTTCAAATTTGTCTTCTTGTGATTTTTTTTCTTTCTCAAAAACTAAAGTTGCCTCTCAAAGGAAAGTTTTTTGACATTGAAGAGACAAAATTAATATGACATCTACTTTTAGAGGCATGTCAAAAACAGATCTCTACAAACCTTCTCTTCCATTACATGTTGTGCAGTCAGACAAAAAGTTACATCAGCGTAAATTCTATAATCTATTTTTATTACACTCTGATTACTTTATTAACATACAGTGAATATATACTAAATCTTTTACTTTAGCTTAAGTAATTCGGAATTTTTGACGGAATTGTTGTCGGAACTAGGACTTAGAAGATAAGTCAAATTAAATATTTCGATAACCCAGTAAATTCAAGTTCGAAATTTCAATATTTTATTTTCGGAGGGAGGGGAAATGTTTTCAGTTTTGGTCCATTATACTAAGTATATTTGCTTCGATTTTTTATTTTTCCATAAAAGCGAACATTTTACGCTTGGTATACATATAACGCATAGCTTCAAATTAAAATTTAATAATATACAGAGTGGTTATAATTAAAGTTCCACATTGAAACGGTCATAAAAGGAAAACTACTGGATCAAATGTTATCAAACTTGGAAATCGTGTAAAGGAGGTCATGGGAATTTATTTTCCGCGAAAAAAAGGAAGTTCGAAACCTCACCACCAGGGGGGAAATGGCGCTGTATGCAATATTGTTAAACGAAATATGGGTCGGAATCTAACTTAACCTTTTGTTAAACGGGTTTAATATGTTGTATACCCTTAAGAAACTTTGAAGTAGGCAAATTACCATTTAAAGACGTTAAATTCGATAAATGTCGAGCGCGCCATCCCTGTAAGTGAGAATTTCGTCCGTGAAAACCACGAATTAGCGATTAGAAAATGTGAGATCGCAAATCACTCTCACAAGTGCGTACAATCTGGAAATAGTTTTCTTACAGATCGCTAATTTGTAATTTTTTAAGCCTGAATTCGGCAATAAAACATGAAGATACTGATTCAAAACGCTTTTAATCGATTTGGGCCAAAGAAATCGCTCATGTTATCTATCTAGTTCCATTGCATTCTCCTACTGCATTCGATTGCATAACAGTCATTTCACACCGTTTACTGTTGAATGACAGCTAGTTTTATAACTGAACCATTTTTTTCTGAAGAGCAGTCGACAGCTGGACCACTGCGATTGCAGCTCACTTAGAGCCAATATTAAAATGTTTCGTGATACATGAACTGCAGTAACGTGGCATTTTAGATACTACGATTTTTATGCAGGGCTGGGCACCACCTCAAGAGTGTCGTATAGTTACTTAGGCAACATTTCACGAATGAACGTCTTATAGGCCAACACTTCCCCTCTTCCCACCAGACCTCAACCTCTGTGACTTTTGTCTATGAGGTTATCTCAAAAGCACTGTTTATGGTGATAATCTAAATAATTTGGCAGAAATTAAAATGTGATACACTGATAACATTCCTCCTGATATGCTACGTGTAACGTGTATACGAGCCAGTTTCCCTTAAAAAGTCCTCCACGATCCCTTAAGGCAGATAGCCCTCGAGTGCTTTGCCGTAATCTAATAAACCAAACCAAAACCAAACCTGATATGCTAAGAGCTGCTGTTGAGAATGCAGTAACATGATTTAACTTGCTTTCGGAAAATGCTGGACGCTACATTGAACATGCTTTGTAACACGTTTCGGAAAATATTAAACACATTTTAAACAGATGGTTTCGTGTCTTATTTCATTTAACAATATTGTATACAGCGCCACTTTTCCCCTGATGTTGAGTTTTTGAACTCTTTTTTTTTTTTTTTTTTCCCCGCCTAAAATAAATTCTACACGATTCCCAAGTTTAATAACATTTGGTCCGGTAGTTTTCCTTTTATGACCATTTCAAAGTGGAACTTTAATAATAACCACCATGTAAAATAAGCTTTAAAAGTCTGACAGTTTGGTTCAAGTCCCAACTTTAAAAAATATATATATAAATATAAATTTTTATATTAATTCTCTTAGAAAGCATGTTTTAAGAAGCTAATTTCTCTCTCGCGTTATAGATTGTATAAAAAAACATGATCTTTAATATGATTTAGATTGTTTCAGCCGGTATAAGAATCGGGTTACTCTGTGGTACAGAATAAACCCTGCTGGACTATTTTATTTCTTTGTCATTTAGCAAAAATCTTTTAATTAAAATATTTATCCTTTGGACTTCGCTTTAAACTTTATTTATAGCTAAAATGACTAGGAAATGAAAAGCTGTCTTTAGCTGAAACGCAATTCATATAATTGATGTTTTAAAAAATTGACAAGAATGGAAAATGTATGGAAGTCTAGCAGTCGAAAAATCTTAATTTTTTTGTGTGAGCACTGAAAATAACTGTAGAAGGAAAGAAGAAAATTAGGCAGAAAAGTAAGCAAAAATTTGCAGGGAAATTTGGCTGTCAGACGTACCAAGATGTTCAAAATGTTGGACGCTTTCGAATATACTATCAGGATACTTCAAAGGATTTAGGTGTTCAAAGAGAAAACAGTTGGACGTGTACACCAGCAAATACCATCAATTGAGCTTGTGTTAACAGAAAAGACAAAACGATATCATTGCAGATTAAAGTGAAGAGCGAGTGGTTTTAAACTATATGGTTGTGTAAATTACGTTATAGAACATCATATCGTATCATAAATGGTGAATCCCATGATTTCCTCAGTCGAATTATTTGAAGATTCAGGAGTTTATCCAGTGATGTATGTGGATGTCACTTAAAGATGTTTTTTTTTCCCTTCCTGATGAAACAGCGGCCGAGCGGTAAAGTCGCTGAACACTGGTAGTTCGGTCCGAGGTTCGAATCCGGCGAACGGGCTGGCTGCATGGGCGTTTTCGTGGTTTTCCCCATGTGTAACGTGTATGCGAGCCAGTTTCCCTTAGAAAGTCCTCCAGGAAGGCATCCCTTCCCTTAGGCAGATAGCCGTAGTGTGCTTTGTCATAATAAAATAAACCAAAACCTTTTGATGAAACCAGTCTTTCCTTTCATCTCATAGCTTCAAAATGTTTAGCCTCTAAAGACTGATAAAGGCTCTGACGAAATACTTCGTGAAGAACTTTCTAAGGGAAACCAGCTGTCATACGCGGTACACATGAGAAAATCCACGAAAACGCCCATGCAACCAGCCCGTTTACCGGGCTTCGAACCCCGGAGTGAACTAGTGTTCAGAAACTTTACCGCTCGGCCGTTTGTGGTCCTTTATGAAATGGAAGGCGATAACTTTATTTAAAATGATTGTCAGAAATACCAAAATCTTTCGAAAAGTTGGATACTTTTCAATATACTTTCAGAATGCTTAAAGAAACAGAGAAGAAAAATAAATTTTTTCGTAAAATTTAGTATTCGTATTTTTTTAAATTTAAAACTTTTCAATCTTATGATATTTGATTCTTGCGATTTCAAAAATAAAATATTTGATTAAAATATGAATAACATTTTAAGAAACCAAATGTAGGATAAAATTGTGTAAAGCAATGGGCACAATGATAAAACTGTTTAAAGCAGTGTATGCAAGTCATCCTAAGTTAAAATATCGGTTATACATCTCTCTTATTTATATATATTTTTTCTGAACGGAACATTGAAAGGCGTGTAAAACTGTGCTTTACTGTATTTTCTCTTTTAATATAGTATGCAGTTTTCAAACGCATCGTAGTCTGGGTTACAAAGTATTCTTCCGAAAAAAAACGCAGTTCAAATAAATAAAATCAAATTCTGGAAAATTGATATTAATAAATATATTTAAAATGCACAGTTCGAAGGAATAAATAGAAAATTTTAAAACAATTATCTGAAGAGACAATGCAACACAAACAATTAAAATAAAAGTATAAAAATTTAAAAATGACCTAAAATAATAGCTATGACGAAAAATATATATAAAGAAAACTATTTGAAAAAAAAAATAAAAAAATAAACGCTGCACCTTTATTTACGCAGTTCGAATAGGTAAATAGAAATTTTTAAAACAGTTATTCGAAAAAAAAAAAAAAAAAAAGTGCAACTTATACAATTAAAATGAAATTGAAAAAGAAAAAATTACTTAAAATAATAAGTTATAATTAAAAATATAATATAAAGAATATTATTTGGAAAAAAGGAACGATGGTGACTTTTTTTCCTAAGGAAACTAGGTTGCTATATATTAAGAAGTTCGCCAAGTGAAGTATTCTTGGCGCAAACTGACAAAAAAGTGCCAACATAAATTTGTGAATTTCTCCGTAAATTTCGCTCCAAATTTTACAAAATTTCATATTTAGGCGTAATTTGAGTCGTAGAATCGAAATATGTAAAAAAATTGGTATGTTATTTCACAAAAAGTCCGATTTTATGTCAAAATACCTATGTTAGAATAGTGCTATATATAAATCTAATATATATCCTAAGTCGCGCTTTCGAGACATGAAGAACGCAATTTGAATTTTGTCAATCGGCCCAGTAGATCGAGAGATATAGGACTGTCCCATTTTTTTTTTGAGCAGTGTACCTATACCACCAATGTACCTGTGTATGAAACTTTTTATTAATTGTATACTGAAGCATATATATGCACACGCCTTTGTTTGGCCACGTCAATACCACATATTCTCCATTAATATATTCCCGATGCAGCCTTCTCAGGAAGTCGCCAGGGTTGTGTTGTTCTAAATAGGTGCGGGTACTGGTCACCCGATTTGTCATATTAAGCCGTCCGGGTGTCCGGGCCCTGCATTCACTTGTCACCCGCCATAGCATATCCCAGTTCTTGTACAAATTATTTAGCATAATTAGTATGACCTTTCTTCTTGAACTCGGTGTTTTAGCTATTGAAGAACTAGTCTCTATAGCTACTTCTTCAGCAAGGACATCCGCCCTTCCACTATGTTGATGACCCTGCACTCCGTGGGCACTTAAAACCCACGGAGAGCTGGTAGTCCTTTCTTGAGGTTTGATAGCACAGTGAGTGATCCACGGATTCGTCCCCTGGGTGATTCTCCTTCAAATCTAGGACGGAAGAAGACAAAACCATACTGTCACCAATATGGTTGTGAAGGCCCACGCCAAGGGCACACACAATCCTGGCTTCCTCAAAACAGTAGATTCCGTGTTTTTGATCTGATGTTATCGTCAGACAAGTCACAACAGAATATAATCAGTTCTACATAGCAAACAGCTTATATTACATCTTTGAAGGATTTGTGCTTTATTTCCTTGAATTCGCTTGAAAATGGGAATCTTTTCCATTTGAAAAGGTCAAAGGAAAACTGATTGGACAGCTACAAATACCACTTTTCATATTGAATTTAAGTCTCAGGGTCATTTAACCAAATTGCGTATATATGAGACGAAGAAAATTGTTTCTTTTCTTTCCAGATGCGATATTTTTGGTAACCTTCTCAAACCTGCTACCTGATATATTGAACAAAATATATTATTCGGTGAAATCCGTGAATTTCTTCGCTTAACTCAGATTTATCTGTCGCAGAACGGGTGGGATGAGCGCTCCGTCAAAGGTCATCTAAAAAGATTCCCGCAGAATCTCAGTTATTCAAAAATGTGTCTTTGGTGCGCTATTTTTATAGTGAATAAAAGACTACATGAAGCGGATTTGAACGCAAAGAAAGTGCTGAGAAATATTTTCTGGAAGCTTAGAGTTTTCACAAAGTAGATTTATTTTCGTATTCAACAAAGCATGCGAGATAAATCCTGAAGATCCAAGCAACAGCAGAAAACAATTTTATGGAAATGAAATTGAAATCCCATATGTGCCTAAGTATTTCCATTTGGGCACGTAAAGAATAGAATAATTCGGCCTTTCGAGTAAACTGTAACGAAGAAAAATGATGGAATTTTTCTACATTCATGTGTAGACAACATTTATACTTCGAACAGGAAGACTGAAAAAGAGCAAATGATACTTAACTTTGACTAGCTGAAATCGCTTAAAAAATATAAATAAACTAGCAGCTTCGCTGCCAGCCTTCGTCTGGCTTTTAAATGTACCGGGAAAATGGCTGAAGGGAACACCAAACGTTAAATATAAAAACTGCGTAGAATTTTACTCTGCTTCATAAAAAGAAGGTTATTACGTTGTAGGGTTTATATTTATTTTAACTAACATTTATTTTAAGCTATCTTTCCTGTCAAGCCTTTACTTTCCCCTGGAATTGCCAATGCCAGAGTATGTAAATCGTAGTAGAACGCGCAGAGTATTCAAATTTTTAGCAGAAGTAATTGAGTTTAAATAAAAGGGAAGCGAGATTGTAAGTGTGCTTCTTGAATCACGAGCGTGAAGGTTGCTTGGTAGAAAGTTTAAGAACCGCGCGTTTCGGCCTGTGCGCCTATTTCGACAGTTCGTTGAGTCTTTCAAATTCTTAATCAGAAAGTTTGCTGAATCTCAGCTGAACGCGGTTAAGATAGTTACAATTATAGAGCCTCGTAGATAGTGACTTCGTTATTTATGCATCCTGTCATTTATTTTTAGCTGTACTTTTCTATTTTTGTTTAACCGCCGGGTCGGCGTAGTTTGTGAGCGTCAAGTGAACGCAACTGTGATTTCTAAAGTGAAATAAAAAGGGAGTTAAACCCTTCTTAAGAGTCTGTGTAATTTCCAGTTCATAGCAGTCACTACTACTGTTGCTGACAAGTTGGGGCCTCCCAACATCACAACGTATAACAAAATTACAATGAAATAAGCAATATCCCTTAATACAAATATTAATTATCCTAATAAATAAATTAACCCATTTCTCTTTGCAAAAGCTTAAGAACTCAAATGGTATAAAAGATGTTAAGAACTTTCTTTCCTAAAAAAATCACTCAAAACTTTTCAATATCTTAAAGACAGTGCAATGTGTAATAAATAACATAAAATTTCGCGCACAATTTTACTCTGCAGAACAACTTTATCAAAAAAAAATCAGTAAAAATGTATTATATATCTATATATATAAATGATAATTAAATATGCCAATCTCTTAAAAATAGGGACATAAGAAATACGATGAAAAATTGTTGCCAAACAAATATTTCTAAAAGAATTAAACTATCCAAAATGATGCGATTTCATCAAAAATCTATCAACAACAATAAGACAGGAAAACTGTTGCCAAAATCACATTTTTAAATATGTGAGATGTGAGAAGTGTACTCGGAAGCTTCATTTAATTTTTTTTTTTTTTTTAAATACAAAATATTATCATTTTTCCAAAATTCTTTTTGTAAAAGCAGTCGCAAGGATGAAAGTTTAACGTGTCCAAAAATCAAAGAAAAATAAACTGTACATTTTAAAAAATAAACTTTTTTAGGAAAAATCCCGTTGAAAAGGTGTTAAGCTCCCTTTGTTAAATAAATTCGTATTTAATCCATTTATTGAAACACGAAATTTGTTTTAAGTTCGTAAAATAGCTAAGTTCCTACGTTTCATGACGATGTGAAAATGGAGTGTGTAGAGTAAAATCTCGCTTTCCTATAGCCCATTATGTCTCAAAATGACCGGATTTCATCACAAAATAAAATTTTAAAAAATTCGAATTCGAATTTTGAAAAAATCGCTTCGAGGTGCACTGGCTCTTGTCTAGATGCACCTATGTACCAAATTTTGTAGCCGTGGGTCTATTAGCTTAAGCGGAAGCGCGAACGAAAGACACACACACACAGACAGACTCTTTTTTTTTATTATATGTAGAGATAAGTGCATCATCACAGAAATGATGGTATATCAGCTTTCATCATGTTAATTAGTTGAACTAGTGTACTAGTTGTTTCCTTGTACGAAGTAAAAAGGAAGGATTGTAATCGTGAAAAATTTCGCCTATCATATTTTAAGGAAAATATCCATTTTGACCGCTCTCGAATCAATTTTAACGATGTTTTTGCGTGACATCTACATATATGGACAAAATAGAAGATTTTTTTTTCCAAAATGGATTGTAAAACGGATTTAAAATGGCTTCAGAAAAGATTTTTTTCGTGACGTTTATATGTACGTATGTATCTCGCATAACTCAAAAACGAGTAGCCGTAGCACATAAGCATTTTGTATATGGTATTGCTATAACATGTAGTTGTACACCTCCCTTTTTTGTTGCAATCTGTCTCACCTAACACACATATGTAAGATTAAAAATATGAAAACAACTTAGAACTTCTAACTTCAATTGGGAATAACTTCTTTTATTTTTATTTAATTTGGGGACTTCCTCTTTCTATCTTAAAAATAACCCTACAAGTCTAAACTGCGTCATTCAAATTAATCATTCGATCCTACCTAATGCTTACTGCAGATACCTCTTGCCTAGTCACCAAAATATAAACCAAAATGTTTTTAACTCGAACTGAAACTTTTGACTCCCTCCCTTCTTCCTCTGATTTCCTGCGACACTTCTGGCTTGCGCTTTTCTTCCTCGCCAGACGCTTTGTGGCTACCTTCTTTGTTCAATGAACATCTGCTGAGCTAACAAAAATGTAAGGGCTCATAAGACACTCGTCCGTATGTGAACCAAATATTGAGAATCAAGAATTGCTTTCCTCAATAATAAAATTATCTTGAATCCGGCCATGTCTGATGTCTGCCTTGCGAAGTTTCTTAGCTGGGCATCATTTACGCCATCATCAAGCTCCAAATCAACCATATTATATTATATACATGTATACCTACTGTGTTAGTCGGCTCAGAGGGCTCAGTTTCTTTTATTCTTATAAATTGGTAAACTTGCATTTTTTGCTTAAAAAGTGATTGAGTTATATTGTTATTATGTTCCGGTGAATGTTTTTATGACTTTAGTTAATCTGCATGCACTAGTTGTAAATTTATCAAAAATACTAAAATTTTAAGTGGTGCTAACCCTAACGAGGCCGCCATTTATTTACATTTGAAACTCTTCGTAGAATAGTGAATTTAGCAATTTGGTGCACCATCTTCAGTGCCTTTGTGCCCAATGAGACCAAAAAGAGGTTTCATTTTTTGTGCACCGAAAATTTTGTCTTTCCGCCAGCTGGCCGAATTGTTTGTTTTGGCGTAGAAATTCTAATTTTAATTGTAAAAATTGTTTTCTTGACTATTTTAACTGTGGTGTTTCATACTTTTCTGTATTTTACAGTTTTTAATTAAGATGTTTTGAGTTTCTATGCGTTTTTGCCTTGCCGGGAAGTGAATTCATTGAATGAGAACTATATCTCTAAGGAAATTTGAGGAGATAGGTTTAAATGAAATGCAGTAAAAAATTTTTAAATAAGTTTAAAAATGTATAAAGTTATGTTAATTACATAAAGAAAAATAATTTACAAAATACCATATAAAAATGTACATATTATTAATGGACTGCACATGTCACCCGCAAAATACGAGATACGGCCTTCTACAGAATGCCTAGGCATTTTATAGAATACTGAAAACTGGCCGGCAATATATGAAATGATTAAACATTCCACTCATTGCCTTTAGAATGCCAAATGGCAAACCGGCAAAGCATGAAATAAATCTCCGATTCGTTTCGAATATCGAAAATAATTACCAGAAGTTAGTAAATAACGTAAAAAAAAAAGTCAAACCGACTAATAAGAAGGAATCACGTGACTAATGGTTGCTGAATTATTCCTATAATGTGATGCTTGTGGAAAACAAAAGAAGATTTACTTATCTAGTTGAAGAAGGGGTCAGTAAGAAGTCAGTCAGTTGAAGAAGGGGTAAGTCAGTTGGGGTAAGTAAGTCAGTTGAAGAAGGGGTCAGTCAGTCTATACAATATTACGTCATGGACACTGAGTTATTTCTCGTACTTCATGAACCTGATTTGAAAAGAGAGGTCATGATAGAATAAGCAAAGAACTTTCAACCAAATACAAAAATGTTACAAGTAATGCTATTGAACTGTACATCCACCTTTGTAAGCCCTGCCAGAAAAAACAAAATGCTATTAAAACGAGCACTGTTGCGAAACCTGTGTTGTGATGTCTTCTGAATTTATTTCCTGGGTACTATTCGGTTTTGAGGGCTGTAGAAAACCGCCAAATAATTCTTGATGCCAGTGCTGCCAAAAATAGTTGCGGCAACCCTAACGCAAGAAAGGAAGTGTAATAGTAAATAACTATCTAAAGATTGATGTTTTAATTTAGATGAAAGATTCATTTCATATAATACATTTTTGTATATAAAAAAGGCTAAACGTGACTGAATGGAAGCATAAGAGTAAATAACTATTTCAGATCATTATTATAATTTATATAAAAATTGCTAAACATAACTGAATGGATGCCTGCATCGCTATTTCGCTACCGAGTTATCGCTAAAGCATAATTTCATCTCGTTGGTTGTTCAAACGTAATTTTCTATAATGAATGATGCCTTTTCTTTGAAAAAATTCTCGGTAACGGCAGAATCGCTCACTTATTTCTTTGCCGCTTTTTACAAGGGTAAAAACAACTGGATTTTTGGCAATTTTCTTTTACTTTTTAAGTGAAAATAGGTCGATGTGTACATAGATAAAGGGTCTGCGCAGTGCCATTTTGTGCAATTCTGGGATTTTTTTTTAACTTGAAAATAGGTCGATGTGTACATAGATACCGAATATGTGCAATTCTTAACGCATCAAGCAGTGGATGATTCTGCACTTTACCCAAAATTCTATTGTAGACTTTTCGTCATGGGCAATTCTCAAATTGTTAAATCCATAGGATATCAAAAAAGGGTTTAAAATTTACATTAGTATTTCAATGGCGTCTTAAGAAATATAAAGCCTGAGTAAAAACTTTAAGGCCAGTAAAAATTTTTGAGAAAATAGAAACATTTAAACCGGGGAATTAAAATACCATGTGATTGATAATTATTAAGCTTAAATAAAAGTAAAAAAAAAAGTAGAAAAATTAATTTGCAAATATTTTATTATCAGAAAATATTACAGAACACACAGATGAATATTTGAGCCTGAGTAAAAACTTTAAGGCCAACATAGAAAATAACATATAAGAAAAAAATTACTAATTCTTAGAAGGTTGTGTAGGAGCCATTTCTTCGAATTACTTCAAATATTCTTGTTTTTATGGATGAAACGAGTTTTTGACAAAGGATGGGGTCGGTTTTATACCATTCATCTTCGATAATAGATTTCAGCTCTGTTGTTCATGTAAAATGTCTCCCATTTGCATAACCGCTTCTTGCTAAGTCACCCCAAAGGTTCTCGATTGGGTTGAGATCAGGTTATCTAGCTGGCCATTCATTGTTGACTTTGAACATATTTTTGTGCTGTTACTCGAATGGATCGATGCATTGTCTTGCTGATATTTCCAATTTTCTCCAGCAAGACATTCAGCATTTGGCAAAAGATGATTTGTTAGGACATTTTGGTATCCTTGTGAATTCATTCTACCTGAAACGAATGCAATTGAGCCCACACCATAGTAAGCAAAACAGCCTTAAGTCATGACAGACCCTCCCACCTAACTGGCGCTTGGAGAATATTTCTCTTTCATTTCTTATATCATGCCAGTAGAAATTCCAGCCATCTGGTCCATCCAAATTCCTTTTTTTTGTCAGAAAAAATAATTTCTATCTATTGGTTGTCCCAGGTCATGACTTTCTGGCCAAAGTTCAAACACTCTATTTTGTGTCTCTGCAGTAACTGAGGCTTAGTCAATTTTGTTGTATAAGTGAACCTTCCAGACCTTCTAATTGTGTTATAAATCGTTTTTTGACAAACCTTTAAACCTGTCGTTGGAATCAGTTCCCTGGTTGAGTACTTTCCAGTAGATACAAGTTAGCAAACTCTTCTTTCATCACGCGAGGACAAAGCTTTAGGTCTTTCCCCAGTATTTTTTTACCATAATTTTTTCAATTTTAAAAAATTGTTGACTATAGTCTTTCATCTTATCTTTATCGCAATAGCACGACTACTCATTCCTGTTGAAGACAAAGCTTCGATCTCTCCTCTTTCACGATCAGTTAACTTCTTACCATTCGCCATCTTCACAAAGATCACCAATACTTCAAAGAAACGTATGACAAATATGAAAATTGCAGCGTTGTCACAAGCTAGTAGTTGCAATGGTAATTACACGATTATATTATATTTATTTTTAAAAAATGACTGGTGGCCTTAAAGTTTTTACTCAGCCAGAAATACTAACTTTGTAAATAACCACACGTTTATCATAATTATGTATTTACAAATTATGTTTATAGCATTTATTTCTTATCAATGAACTTTAATAATTAATATTATTTGAATCCCTTTTATTTCATTTTACATTTTCTCAAAACTTTTTACTGGCCTTAAAGTTTTTACTCAGGCTGTTGAACTATATAAACTTACGCAATGTGAAATCAGCGCGTACGCTAGATTTGGCGCTGTTAAATAGGCGCGTTTGCTACATTTGGCGCTTTTGCGCAAACATTTTCGCTGAAAATTTTTTTACGGTCCTCAAAACGGAATAGCACCATTTCCCGTTCTCAGGTAGAATTAATTGATTTCCAGTTTCAGCCATATACAGAATACAAATGTATTATCAGAACTGTTGCCACTCGGAAAAATAAGGGCGATACGGTGTATTAAGATCATGTCACTATTTGTTTTACATATTTTAAATAATAATGCTTGTCTTTCATTATTTTTTCAAAATAACATTTGTATTTTTGAACATGACTTTTTTTAATACTTTGCCTAAAAAGGATTTAACACTTTATAGAATGCCTAGGTATTATATACAATGGCTAGCTAAACTATATAATAATTCTCATATTTCATACTTTGCCAAAAAACGCCAGGCATTCTATGAAATGCCTAGATATTCTATAGAATACGGGCGTTTTAGATATTGCCTGTAATATATATCTTGTGGGGTTCCAAACTTTTATCTAACAGCTAAGTGTGTAGAAACTTCGTGAACAGATAAGCGAATATTCATTTTAGTTCAGAAACGGATACGTAAAAACTCAAGAATTAATTCAAGTTAATTACCCTTTATTTCTCAGAATAAATTTCACAGATGGTCCCTTTCTCAGGACGTATAACAAAGCCACCACTCTGGCTTGAACTCAAAGTAATAAGAAATGAACTACTTAACTAAAGCATAACTAAAAGATATAGCCGAAGCTATCAAGATTTCTAAGTAGTTGGTCCCTAAATACCAACTAAGCTAGCGAAGCTATCAAGGGCCTGAGCTACTGCCGAGAGTAGTAATAGCTTAGAGAGAGTGTAGCCAAAATGCGAACGCGCGCTAGCCAGAATCTCTAACGAAGTCGAATTAGTCAATATTTTCGTCATAGCAATCGCGGTTAATGCAAATGAGTAAGAGCGGTATTTAAGTCGAAGTCGCTGGAACTTTGACTTAAATACCGCTCTTACTCATTTGCATTAACCGCTATTCTAAAAACACATTCTGGTAGGAAATTGTAAGCTGAAATTAGGAGGATCAGGAAAGTAGCTTTAACTGTTAAAAACTTAGGATAAACCTTACAACTGCCTGCTAGTGTTGTAGAAATTAATATAAAACTTCTACGAAACAGATCACTCTAACAAATGCTGAATGTCTTAAGTGCAGGTATTATATTCAAGGGTTCAACATTAACTGTTTGTGGTGAAGAACGCGAGGGTCATCTGTCTTAGAACTGCTGCCTTACAAGGTACCAGAAGTGCCCGACATACCTAACCAAACAATTTGGTCTTATGGTCATAATAGACCACGTTGCCTTATAAGGTATTTTATTACATTTCTCTTTTTGTCGTTCACTAGTTATTTTTATCAACAAAATTTCCATGAAATATACCGAATTCAAGTATCTCCATCCCACAACTAAACCTTTTTCTAGTATTCATTAAAAAATGCCTATTAAATATTGGTATTTAACATTATCTTTAGTAATCAAAAATTAGCTCTAATTTAATGTAACAAATAATTAACTTTAAAGCAAATCAAATAATATAGCCATCTGGCTGGTACTTAATAAAAACGAAGTTTTGCCAAATTTATAGAATTACTAAACATTATAACAACAACGACCACGAAATTGTTGCATTCCGAATAAAAGGTAAACAAGTGCAGCTTAGCGTCCTTTGCTAATGGATCTTGCTTGACAATCAGCAAGATAAAAGAGGGAGGAGAATTACGGAAGGTATAAGTTGACCCCTTCCAGAGAAGGGATTATTTGGAGCAGCATGAATGCAAACACCTCAACTTAGTGCTCGCAGTAGCAAACTCTACACAGACATTAATGAATGAACGATTTTCTAAAAGAGACAGAAAATTTATATAATGGTGTGGTAGATATTTTACTGGTAATTAAAAGCTGTTAGTATTCCGGAAAGCTTTAGAGATGCGTGTTATTTATTTACATATTAGCCTAGTAAATATATTAAATACTTCATTCTTGTGCGAAAGGTAGGTAAGATAAGAAAGACAAACAATGAATTTTAGACGGTGCAGTAATGTCTCTTAATTTATCCAGTTGCAAATGAGCATTATTCTCAAGGGTGCTAAAGTTTAAATCGTTTTTAACTTGAATGCTACATAGTTCGAAATTCATTTTATGCAAATACATGCTAATCCTCTGTACCGTAATAATAGCAGCGCGTGGTAAGTTATGTTGTAGCGCAAAATTGCGAAGTCTTCAATCAACCTCAATGTGTCATGACATCTGTCGTTTGTTTTGACATAGCTTTCAATTTTTAGGTTGTAGAGACGTTAGGTTATTTTGAAGCAGGACTCATGAAAAATGAGCAATGAGGGGGCTCAATCGCCAAATCCTGGCAGGAACGAATAATGGTCCACCACGTTTTAGTTCTGGCTCCAGTGAGACGTGAAAAATGTGCAATACCGCCGGTTGGACACTAACCCTGAACCTTTCGAAAATGACTCGAATATGCTTCCAGTTACACAAGTAAGTCATGCTGGAAGAAGGGTGAAAATACCTTATAAAGTAACAGATATTTTAGTATTTATGGAATTTTACGCCCTCTTGATAACTCTGTACATGGCAGGCCTACAAAATTTTAAAGAAATTCGAATAAATAATAGTACAAAATGAACTTGGAAAATATACCCAAAATGATGAAAAAACTCATTTGAAGGTGATATTTCAGAATCAACAAATAAAGAAAACTCAGTGTATTTCATTGCAGAACGGTGTAGTATGGTGTAAAACTTATTTTAATTTCGATTTCTACTACCTTTGATAACAATCGAAGCTGAGTTTTATAGAGAAAATATTGATTTTAAAGTACTTTAATTTTTTAAATTATTTCTTTTTGGACTCATGGTAATTAGTAAAATTCTATGCGATCGGAATTCGTCGTTCGGAACCTCTTTTAAGAAGGGTCTGTCTGCAGTGCAAGATTTGCAAGCCCGCATCCATTGGCTCTGATCGCAGGTCTCCAAAATATCTTGCAGAACAATATTTAAGACAATATTCACCAAGTAGCAAGCTCAAAAAGCAAGCAGCAAACTACGTAATCTTAACAGTTTGAGATAGTCTCAAATTCAACTGGTTCGCGGCTGCTCTGAGCCTTCTACAGAGGCTGTTCACACATTTTTAGACGATTTCGGTAAGCGATAATAAAAAGTCGTTTGCTGTAAAAGAAGTAATTGCAATTGTACTGTGTTTTTAAAAGTCAAAGTTATCATCTGTGGCTTGAAAGTTTTGTTTTTATTCAAAATGGCGAATTTAACAAAGCAGTGGTTCGAAGGCTACATTTACGCTCTTTCCGAAGAGAAGTATGCATACTCCGTTATCCAAAATAGATGTGAGAGTCATGGTTTTGTGATATATAAAGCGCCGATAGGTAATATCATCAACAAGAAAGGAAACAAAACGTCAAATTGGAGCCTCAAGTGGGACAAAAATTCCAAACAAGTATCCAAGGAAAATACGGACATCTTCGACTATTGCAAAGGTACGTTGTTTAATGTTAAAAGAAAATCCCCCTAGTCAAAGACAGTTGCAAAATCGTTAAAATGCTCGGTGTCCACTGTAAACAAAATGATAAACGTTGATTTAAATCTTAAGAAAGCGAAAAAACGCAATGTGCATCGTCTTCTTCCAAAGCATATCGCTCAACGCAGGACACGCTGCAGAATTCTATATGAGAAACACTTATCCAAAGAAAAATGGAAAACAATTGTCACAATAGATGCAGCATGGGTGTATTTAAATGATTGTAACAAAAAAAAGAGCCATTTATTATCATAAAAGGAGAGAAACAAATTTAAGTACATGGTTCAAAGAATCGAAAGAAAGTTTTTAAGGGATTCATGATTGTTGCTGGTTTTTCTTATAATGGCAAGTTAAAAATAAAGATATCGCAAAAAAATATCAAGATTAACTCCAAATACTATCAGGAACATATTTTATCGCCAATTTTTCTGAATGAAATACCATCGCTTTACCCACAGTGCCATCCATCTGTGAGCCTCCATCAGGACAAAGCTAGCAGTCACACATCAAAATCCACTGTCAATTTCCTAAAAGAAATGGAACAAAAAACTGGTATCAAGGCCATACCTTTAACTGATATCCCTACTAAATCTCCCGATGTGTCACCTATGGATTTTTGTGCTTTCGGACTTTTAAAAACTGCATTATCCAAACGTTGTCCCCAAACCCAAACAGGACTCTGGGAAGCTGTTCGGGAGGACTGGGATAGAATACCTCTTCTGCCACTTCAAAAGGCATTATTATCCTGGAAATTGCGGTGTCGGAAGATAGTTCAGAATAAGGGATGTCAAATAGATCATGTAAAACACAAGAATTTTATGTAATTTAGTTTTGTGAATACAATATACATCGTCTAAAAAATGTGTGAACGGCCTCTGTATTTATGTAAAAACTTAAGGAAATGAAAGTAACATCTAGAGCTGCCGAGAAAAGTCGTCTGTAGGACTTAAAGAAAGTCTTTTGTGGAATCTTTCAGAATGTCCGTAAGGACCGATAATTAGTTTCTGCGCGTATCTCTCGTTGTATTTGAGATGCCCTTGTGATTCCTTTTCCAGTCGACGCGATTATAAGTTCCGCAAAATACTGCATCAAAATATAAGGTTCCTACTTAGAATTTACAGCTGAGTGTGCGGAACCTTGAGAACTGGTAAGCGAATAGTCGCTTTAGTTTAGGTGACAGACTCGTAAACTTGAGAAGGGTTAATGACCCTTTATTGCTCAAAATAAAGATTTACAGGTGGCCCTTTCTCAGGACGTACAGAACAGCCACCACTTGGGCTTAAGAATACTAAGAAATAAAACTTAACTAAAGTGATATAGCCGAAGCTAATCAACATTCTACAGGAGTTGGCCCTTTAAATTCTAACTTAACGGCGAAGCTATCAAGGGCCCGAAATACGGCCGAGCGGAGTAATAGCTTAGAAAGAGTGTAGCCAAAAGACGAACGCGCGCTAGTCAGAATCTCTGGCTCTCTAACGAAGATAGTGGAACTTCGACTTTAAGTACTGCTCTTTCTTCATTTGCATTTAACCACGATTCTAAAAACACGATCTGGCAGGAAATTTGCAAGCTGTAATTAGAAGCGACAGGAAAGTAGCTTTAACTAAAAGGATAATTATTAACAACTTAGGATAAACCTTACAAAATAAACCTATAGAAACCCAAAAAGTGTCCATAAATTCCAGACTAGACAAGATATACGATAAATAAATCTTAGAGAATGTACTCAAATATCATAGAAAGTGTACTAAATAAATAAATAAACAAATAAAAAGATTCACAGAATCCGAAAAAATACACACAAAAAAAAACTAATAACAAATAAACACAAATACATTCAGAGTTTTAACTACATACTATATTTTAAATGTTACCGTAGCCAGTTACCGTATTTTAAATGTTATACATTTTTCAGATGAGTTTTGCTTAGCAGAAATAGTATATCGCTATTCTTCATTTGTATTCGGAACATTAAATGAAACAATAATGCTGAAATACAGCCATAAAAAGCAATCTTCGAAAAACATACCACTATAAAACTTTTAACTCCAAAAACAATGAACTAAAAATTAAAAAATAAATTCATAAGTCACATAACACAAACTATAAAATATTTTTCTAAACTCGCATAAACATATTATTATTTTTTTTATTTATAGAAAAACACGCGAAAATATGTTACAATTTAATATTCGCTTGCGAGCTGTTTAATTCCCTTGAAGTTTCATTATTAAACTTCATTAGCATAATGAAAAGGTTGACACATTAAGGCTGGCCATTAAAAACCAAAAGGATCTTTCAAGAAACTATTTTTACATGTAATGCAAGTGCAGCAATTATCGATCATACGTCTCGGCGGGCTGAAGTAATGGATGCAGAATCTAAAATACTGTGTCGCGATAATTTGCTTTCATTTTGTAGTCATATTTCTGAATTGCTCAAAAAATTTGCATTTTATGTAATAAATTAATGAAACATAGTCAACAGTTGTGTTTAAGATAAATAATTCGAATATACAATTTGCACAAGAAAGAAATGGGATAGTTTTACATCTCCCATTCTACTGGGCCGATAGAATTGCATACCTATTTTTTCCATATTTCTTTTCTACGATTGAAATTACACCCAAATGTTAAATTTCATAAAATTTGGTAAGAAACTTAACGATTAAAAAATTTATCTTAGCGGATATTTTCTAGTCTGCGCTAAGGATAATTCACTTCGCGAAATTCTTAATTTATAGTAACCTATTTTCCTTTCCATTTCATTTCGCACGAGCGAAAAAAAAGGAACATCGTTTATTCTTTCAAATAATTTTAACAAACTGCGTAAAACACATTTATCGCTTATGACAAATATGCAAAATTTCAAAACGTGCCAATATATAAATTCACGTATATCTTGGGAAATTTTGAACGAAAATTCCAATTTCTTGAAGGGATGCCTAGAAATACCTTTACTTTAGGATGATAGTAAACATTTTAGAAATTATAATTAAACAATGTTTTTGAAACATTTAGAAAGATTACTAAAGAGTGTAAACTTTAAAAATAAAATCAGAAAATATCTGTGTATTTTATTTAAACTGAACCCAATTTTCGAAATGTGAAAGAAGGAATCAAGTAAGTTTAATAGGGAAAGAAATATTAATAAATATATACCAAATTCAATTAACTTTGAGGAGTTAATTTTGGGAGCTATTTTTCTAAAAACTATTCATGCGATTTTTACAAAACTTGGCCACGTTGTTATAATTTAAGAAAATCGGAATATGGAAAAAATATCGATATCTCGGTTTATAAAACGTCCGATTTTTATATCAAAATACCTATGTTGGAATAATTTTTATTTTGCTATATTTAAACGTAATATATATCCAAAATCACACTTTCGAGGCATGAAAAGTGCGAGTTAAATTTCGTCAACCGGGCCAGTTGAACGGGATTATGTTTGAACGGGAGTGAAAATTAATTATGTTTGCAGTCTTATTTAAAGACTATATCGTTTTTGTCTTTCTTTCAGTATTTTGTATCTTTCTTCAATGACATTACTTCGGGTTCGCCTCATAGTTTATTTTCAAGGCAGAGTCTGGTACTTGCTGTTGTTAACTTGTTCTCTTCACTTTTCAACTAGAAATGATTGTAATTTTTTTATGATAACGCTAGAAGCATTGCAATAAACGGAAACTTTTTCTCTTATTAATGTTTTGCATTTTCCGTTTCTTGAATTTCTCGTTGCCGGTGAGTGAAGTAATTCTCACTTCTTAGCACGTCTTCGTGGTGTAGTGGTCAGCACGCTTATTCAGGCATTGCTCATTGGGCCAGAACATTGCTCAATTGTTATGTATTCTGCTTCCAAAAATACCTAATGTCTCTACAAGTGTTACAATCGATGGCACATGCTAAATATTAAAACGGAGTTAGTAATCTGTTGCATAACAGAACTGTATTTACACTGAAGTGACAAAAGTCATAGGATACCTCCTAATATTTTGTCGGTCCTCCTTTTGCCCGGCGAAGTGCAGCAACTCGACGTGGCATGGACTCAACAAGTCGTTGGAAGTTCCCTGCAGGAATATTGAGCCATGCTGCCTCTATAGACGTCCATAATTGTGGAAGTGTTGACGGTGCAGGGTTTTGGGCACGAACTGACCTGTCGATGATGTCCCATAAATGTTCGATGGGATTCATGTCGGGTGATCTAGGTGGCCAGATCATTCGCTGGAATTGTCCAGAATGTTCTTCTAACCAATCGCGAACAATTGTGGCCCGGTGATGTGGCGCATTCTCATCCATAAACATCCCATCGTTGCTTGAGTACGTGAAGTCCATGAATGGCTGTAAGTGATCTCCAAGTAGCTGAAGGTATCCATTTCCAGTCAATGATCGGTTCAGTTGCACCAGAGGACCGACTCCATGCCATGTAAAAACAGCCCAGACCATTATGGAACCACCACCAGCTTGAACAGTGCCTTGTTGACAACTTGGGTCCATGGCTTCGTGGCGTCTGCGCCACACTCGAACCCTACCATCAGCTCTTACCAGCTGAAATCGTGACTCATTTGACCAAGCCACGGTTTTCCATTCGTTTAGGGACTAACCGATATGCTCTCGAGTCCACGAGAGTCGCTGCAGGAGATGTCGTGCTATCAGTAAAGGCACTCGAGTCGGTCTTCCTCTGGCATAACCGAAGGAAGACAAATTTCGCCGCACTGTCCTATCGGACACGTCCCTCGTACGTCCTACATTGATTTCTACACTTATTTGACGCAGTGTTGCTTGTCTGTGAACATTGACAACTCTACGCAGACGTCGCTGGTCTCGGTCATTAAGTGCAGGTGGTCGGCCACTGCGCTGTCCATGCTGGGATGTTATGCCTGAAATTAGATACTCTCGGCACACTCTTGACACTGTGGATCTCGGAATGTTGAATTCCCTAACGATATCCGAAATGGAATGACCCATGCGTCTAGCTCCAACTACCATTCCGCGTTCAAAGTCTGCTAATTCTCGTCGTGCGGTTATAATCACGTCAAAGCCTCTTCACATGAATAACTTGAACACAAAAGAAAGCCCTTCCAAAGCACTTCGCATTTATACTTTTTCTACGCGATGCTACTGCCATCTGTATATTTGCATATTGCTATCCCATGACTTTTGTCACTTCAGTGTACTATTCCACATATCCTTCTCCGAAGTATTTAGGTTTCTTTAAAATCTAAACTCTTTAGGATAGGTTTTTCAAATTATTTATGTTTTCTACTAAAAGTGTGCTAAAGATCAAAACAGAGTTAGTAATCTATTGCATAACAGAACTGTTATTACTATTCCACAGATCCTTCTCCGAAGGTTTCTTTAAAATCTAAACTCTTTAGGATAGGTTCTTCAAATTATTTATGTTTTGTACTAAAAGTGTGCTAAAGATCAAAACAGAGTTAGTAATCTGTTGTTTAAAGGAACTGTATTTACTATTCCACATATCCTGCTCCAAAGTATTTAGGTTCCTTTAAAATCTAAATACTTTAAGATAGGTTTTAAAAATTATTTATGTGTTCTACTAAAAGTGGCTAAAGATCAAAACATAGTTAGTAATCTGTTGCTTAAAAAAACTGTATTTGCTATTCCACATATCATGCTCCAAAGTATTTAGGTTTCTTTAAAATCTAAATACTTTAGGATAGATTTATCAAATTATCTATGTTTTCTACTAAAAGTGTGCTAAAGATCAAAGCAGAGTTAGTAATCTGTTGCAAAAAAGAACTGTATTTACTATTCCACATATCCTGCTCCAAAGTATTTAGGTTTCTTTAAAACTTAGATACTTGAATTAAACTTAGATACTTGGTTTATCAAATTATTATGCTTTCTACCTAAATATGGTTTTCAGTACGGTCTCACTACGGTTTTCTATTAAAATCTCATTGTCATATATTTTGGCCAAGTTAAAATACAGGGAACCCTGTCTTAGATATGATCCCACTAACACGACCAAGACGACTATTTATGTAGGTTAATGTTATTTTTAGAACCATGAATGAGAGCACTGAAATGTTACCTCTCTAAGACGAACACGATTTAGTTAAAATGCAGTGAACCTTCTCTTAGAGATCACCTCACAAAGACGACTAAGGCCCACCAGCGGCCGAGCGGTAAAGTCGCTGAACACTGGTAGTTCGGTTCGAGGTTCGAATCCCGCGAAATCGGCCGCGAACCGGCTGCATGGGCGTTTTCGTGGTTTTCCCCATGTGTAACGTGTATACGAGCCAGTTTCCCTTAGAAAGTCCTCCACGAAGGCATCCCTCCCCTTATCAGGTTCAATGTTCCTTCTAACCTTCTTCGGGAACATACAAGGACCTGACTCGGAACAGAGAGCTTACTAAAGCTATGTTCACTAATTGTGGTAAGTAGACAGGATACAGACGAAGGGTATACAAAACCCTTTATTTTCTCTATATACAATAACTTCCGTACTTCGGAATACACTGACCCTCCACTCGGGGTCTAACGTAAAAAAGTATAAAAATAAAACTAAACTCTAATTTAACTTTAGAATAATACACGTGGAAGATTGGCCTTATAATAACAGGAAGCGTATGTAGCACAGAGACTGTGAACACTACAATACGTTTAATTTATCAAGAGGATTAAACCCTCTGGCCTGGAAGGCGAACAGCAACTGCGCAACTTCTAAGGTAAGCGGCCTGCGTTGACTTACTGCTTCCTCTCTCTCGCTTGGCAAAATGCCACACTTAAATACTTGGCGTTCGCCAGACAAACTTTGCATAAAATCCTTCACGCTTATAATTCTGGCCGGAAGTAGAAAATAAGAAGTGATAGTAAAGATTTAAAATAAAGTAAACGTTAGTAAAACTTAAGATCCTTACACCCTTAGGCAGATAGCCCTAGTGTGCTTTGCCATAATTAAATACACCACAGTAACACCAAAGTTAATTTATGAGAGTGAATGTTACTTTTAAGTCCATAAATAACAACGGTACTGGAATGTTACCTCTTTCTACCACAGACGCCCAGAACTGATTGAAATTGCAGTCGGTCGTTACAGACAATATTCTGTGTATATCATTTTCACTCATTTAATAACAACACTTACTAGTTAAAATAATCCTTGAAACTAGTAGAAAGGAAAAATATTTAATTTTGAAAATTTCTACTCTTGTGTTGCGTGTGCGAGTGTTTTTTTTTTTTTTTTTTTTTTTACTAACATCATAGTTTTAGTTGCTTTACCTTAATAATTATTGAAACTTTGAGGAAACATAAATCAAACAGTTCCAAATTTCAAGTGTTGCATATTTAAAGATAGATTTGATGTCAATATCGCAGTCTAAAGTAATCTAGTTTTTCAGTTCAATAATATACAGGGTTATAACTAAAGTTCCACGTTGAAATGGTCATAAAATGAAAACTACTGAACCAAATGTTATCAATCTTGGTAATCCTGTAAACGAGGTGACGGGAATTTATTTTCCGCGAAAAAACAAAGGTTCAAAAATTCACCACCAGGGCGGAAATGGCGCTGTATGCAATACTGTTAAACGAAATAAGGGTCGGAATCTAATTTAACTTTTTGTTACACGGGTTTAACATGTTGTATGCCCTTAAGAAACATTGAGCTGAACAAAATTACCATTTACAGGCGATAAAAGTCGAGTACACAAACCGTGTAACGAAGAATTCCATCTGGGAAAACCACAAATTAGAGAATAGAAAATGTGAGATCGCAAATCACTCGCAAATGTATGCGCATTCCGGAAATCGTTTCCGTACAAATCACTCATGTTATCCATCCAGTTCCGTTGTACTCTCCTCAAGTCACCGTGTGTTGTGGTATGACAGCTAGTTTTATTAATTGGACCATTTTCCTTTGAAGAGTAGTCAGCAGCTGGAGCTGTTGCAAGCATTGTGACTTCAGCTCGCTTCAGGGTCAGTGTTAAGACGTTTCATTTCTAAACTACAGCAACGTGGCATTTTAGACACCACGACTTTTATGCAGGAGGGGGCTCCACCTCACATACGTAGATGTGTCACACAGTTATTTAGGCAACATTTCACGAATGAACCGTTTATAGGCCGACACCTCACTACTTCTTGTTCACCCCGCTCACCAGATCTCAACCCCTGAGACTTTTGGCTATGCGGTTATCTCAAAAGCAGTATTTATGGCGATAATCTAAACAATTTAGCGGAATTGAAAGATGCGATAATACGATACACCGACACGTCCGTAACATTCCTCCTGATATGCTAAGAGCTGCTATTGAGAATGCTCTAATATGAATTAACTTGCTTTCGGAAAATGGTGGATTGCACATTGAGTATGCTTTGTAACATGTTTCAGACACAATTAATCACGTTTCAAATCGATGTCGCCCACCAACGGCAGAGCGGTAAAGTCGCTGGACACTGGTAGTTCGGTCCGAGGTCCGAATCCCGCGAACGGGCTGGCTGCATGGGCGTTTTCGGGGTTTTCCCCATGTGTAACGTGTATGCGAGCCAGTTTCCCTTAGAAAGTCCTCCCCGAAGGCATCTCTCCTCTTAGGCAGATAGCCTTCGAGGCTTTGCCATAATCACACACACACTCAAATCGATGTCCTTCGTGTCTTATTTCGTTTAACAATATTGCATGTAGCGCCATTTCTTGCCCTGGTGGTGAGATTTTGAACTTTTTTAGCGGAAAATAAATTTCAATGACCTCTTCTACACGATTACCAAGTTTGATAACGTTTGGTCCGGTAGTTTTCCTTTCATGACCATTTCAAAATGGAATTTTAATTATAACCACCTTGTAGGTTACCAATTTCGTTTCAGGGCTTTCTAGCGCAGAATCGTGCTTATTTTTTTTTTTTTTTTTTTTTTTTTTTTTGTTTTCCAATCTTATTTAAAGACTGTATTGTTTTTTGTTTTTCTTTCAGTATTTGTACCCATGTACAAATAAAACTGACTTTACATGGTTGTCTATTTATTGCAAGCCATTTTCTGCTATGATTGTAATCGAATATTTTATTCTAGCTTTCAAAGAAATAAACTTTTTAAACTAAAATTTTTCTTTTCTGCTATTTTTGTTTCTGTCATGCTATTTACGTTTCTTCACAAAGTTTCTTCCGTTAGGAACAACTTCATATTTTTCATTAAAATGTGCTAAAATAAATATTCACTCTGCAGCTTAAAGTGAAAAGTCTATCAATATTTTGAAGAATAAGAGGGGATGTATCATGTAGGTAATAAAAATTGATTAATTGTTTCACTACAAATCTGATAAATATTATGAAATATTAATACAAGAATTTTTTAACAAATACGTGGTTTATATTCTATTTCAATATTGATAAACATAAAATTTTTGTTTCGGGATTCCTGTTCACTTTCTAAGATATTTATGATTCTGAAAAATACGTGGTGCAGAAAAAATATACATCGCATTGCAGTAAAAAAACAATAAAAAAACTTGTACTGATCGTTTGCAATCTTATTCTAGCTCCTTTAAAGATACTTCCAGATTTTCCCATAGGAATTCCACAAGAAAAAAAGAGATCTCTTATTCTTGGAAAATGTATGGCTATAGTTCGGAAGTTGGATTTTTCTTTTCCCTTTAGAAAACAACAGAATATAAACTCAATACTTTGGCTTTAACATAAAGAAAAGCTTATTTCTCGAAATTTTTTTCTCAACAGTTCCAAAAGCATTTTTAAAGTTCTTATTTAAATTGGAATCTGTATAAATTTTTCGGCATTAATGCATTGTAACGAAAAATCTATTTGATCTCTGTATAAATAATATTCTTATCGAAACTTTCTCTTTAAAAATAATCTTATTTTGTCTGCTCTGTTTTTAAATAAAGGTATTGAATAATAGTTGCTTGAATACCTCCAGCGTGTAATGTTATTCGAAAGACAAAATTTTTGGTAATTAATGAAAATTCGAATATTTTCTTCTTTCTAGGCAGATATTATAATATTTTATTACTGAAAAACGAAGTGTGATATTCTTATTAAGGAACTGTTGTATTTTCAAGTGCATATTTGCCTGGTGTAAGTGTTAGCATAAGCCAGTCACCTTGAAGATATGTTAACTTAGCTGATTTTTCCAGTTTCCTGGAAGCGATAACCATAATGTTTCTATAGAGATATCCAAACTAAAGAATGTTTCAAGAACTAAAAACGATAATTCGTCATTACCTGAATTTGATCGATTCTCGTGACTCTTCAGCCGTCTTTCAAGTGGGAAGAAAATAAGGAATAATCGAATTCGGTTGCTGGAGTTCTTTCACGTATGTAGCAGAACGTTCAGCCAGCGAACGTAAATGCCGTGGTCCGAATCCTCGAGAAAGCAGTACATCTCATATAATTCTCGAATTTCTTGCGCCGAAAACCAAAATGTTAAACTAATTCTCTCTGGCAGTTGAATTTGAATTAAAATACACCACTTGCGATTGCCTTAAATATAAAATCTCAAATTTATAAGTAATAAAATCTCTGTGAAAGTATAGCGTGCTTTAAAATAACCTAGCGACTCTACAAGTTAATTATTTTAAAATAGTGAGATCTTGCAACACTTTTAACAGCCTGGGGATAACTGTTACGAAAAATGGTAGTACTTACGTATTAACCCATCGATCGAGAATCGGTCTCCAAGCAGCGTCATTTAGAGCCAATTCTAGAAGCGTAAAGTAACAATCCTCTCTTGCTATACACTTGCTCTTTCGTTTGATATATCACTGATTGATACTCGATAATCATTCTTTTTTTGTCATGAATAAGGATATAAATTAGCGAGTACTGCTGCGTTTATTTCTTCTACTTTGAACAACAATTGATTAAACTTTTGGATCTGCCTTCTGCAGAACAAAAAGCAACGGATTATTATCGAACTTATGGGATCCTAACATCCAAAAAAAGTGTGTAATAAGTTGCATATGGCCAACGAAAATACACAGAAATATGATACACCGTACACAGTTAAAACAATTAAAAATTAGAGTTTGTATGGAAAAACAGGCTATTCGACCAACGGGCACGAAGACGACATTTTCGGTGCATAAATATGAAAGTTTACTTTTGGTCTCCCACCGGCAAAAAGACACTGAATTTGGTGCACAATGTGACTTAATTCACTGTAACAGTTTCAAATGTGAACAAATGGCGGCTTCTTTAGGCTTAATACCCCTTGAACAACTTTTAAACTGTTGATAATGCTACAGCTATCACATTGAGATTAACTAAAGGCTTAAAAACCTTAACCGGAACATTAGAAAAATATAATTCAATCACTTTTAAGCAAAAAAAAAAAAAAAAAAAAAAAAAAAAAAAAAAAAAAAATGCACAATTTACCAAGGTATTAGAATAAAAAAATCTGATGTGTACACCACATTCCTTGTACGGAATATTAAATTATAATATTCCGTACAAGGAATATTAAATTTTTTTCTTGCATTTCATTTAAACTTATTGGATTTAACTAAATATACTTCGCCTACAGCGCATAAACCACAATAGAATAAATATATTCTTTAAAAATTCAATCTAGTATTTGTTTACCATAGCAACACTCTGGGGCTAGATTCACTTAACAGTATTATATTTCCTTCATATTATAACACAGAATGCACAAAATTTATATCATTTATCTAATCGTTGGCACATGTTCAATTCAAATACTATAATAAAGCTAGAATGATGTATAAAAGAAATTAAGCAAACGAAACAAAAAAGAAACAGTTTTTCACAGACGATTGAGTATTTCTCATTCAATTAAGTCAGTTCTCACTTCGCGACAAGGCAAAAATACATAAAAACTCAACATATCTATATTAAAAATTACGAAGTAAATCTTAAACACTTATTTCCACGAAAAAATTCCAGAAAGGATTAAGTATGATTTAATTCTCAATAATAAATGAAGCCGTTATCTTTGTTGTTGCAAAGCTAAATTTCTGTAGATTGGCAACAAATCCACTATCCTGCTGTTTCAAATGTAAACAAGCCATCAAAAAAATTATTAGGCTTAGCGGCACTTAAACAACTTTAAAATTGTTGATAACTTTAAAATTGTTGTTAATAATAAATAAAAATATTGCATACAGATTTACTAAAGGCATAAAAAGCTTAACCGGAAGATAAGAAAAACATAATTCAATCATTTTTAAAGCAAAAAATGTACAATTTACAAACATATAAAAGTAAAGAAACTGAGATCACTGAGCCTGGTAAGAGAGTGGATATATATATAAATATATTTATATACGTTTGTTGCGGCCGATTGCAACCAAAATACGATGTGCACATCTACATGTTATAGCAGTCCTATATAAAAAATTTCAACGTTCTGAGGCTATTCGTTTTTGAGTTATGCGAGATACGTACGTACATACATACGTTCGTACAGACGCCACGAAAAATTCTCTTCAGAATTAATTTTAAAGCAGTTTTATAATTTTTTTTGGAGGAAACGAGTCTTTTATTCTTCCCTTACGTACAGATATCACGCAAAAACATCCTTAAATTGCATTCGATAGCGGTCAAAATGGATATTTTCGTTGAAATATGCTGCCTGAAACTTTTCGCGATTACAATACTTCCTTTAGTTCGTGCAAAGAAGTAATAAAAAATGGTGTGAATCATTTCTTAAAATCCTGATAGAACATGCTCTTACCACCTAAGGTGGCTTTTGCAAAATACTTTATTATTTAGCCCATTTTGGGGACGGAAAACTATAAAATAAAATATATGCACGAATTATTTAATGTTATATGCACTAAAATATCTAAAAACAACCGTTTTCAATGACGCAATATTTTTTTTTATTCTTCTAAAAATAACCATTCCTAAGGGCAGAATTGTTGGCCATTTTATTGTGAAGGAAACAAATAGGTGGCTACCGTAATCTCCTATGAAGGGACGAAAAGTTACAACCATGCCTTCTCTAAGATTTGAACCCGGGGTCTTTGGTATCGCAGTCAGCTTCCTTAACAACTATACCGTCCAGGGTGACGAATTGACACATATGAAAATGGTAACGTGCAATTCGCTTGCCTTTCGCGATTTTGATTTAAAATCCTTCATTGTTAATATCCCCACAATTTTATTTTTCGTCGCATGTAACTTTTTGTAGTATAAAACAGAATAACGCTGCTATCCAGGATCAGAAGCATGTTTTATAATTTGAGTAATTTAATAGCACTATGTATAATATCATACATAAATATAAAGCATTTCCTTAACGCATTTCATTTATTTTCTCTAAAGCGTGAAAGAACATTTTCAGATGAAGAATGTTGTCGTTTTACCGGCGCTGTTCATTTCTTTGATTAATGTCCGTAGCAAATTCAGCTGCTACACGTTTTACCGTGATTGATATTCATCATAAAAAAAGAAGATAATACCATATATTTCTTTGGAATTTATGACAATTCTATCAACTTGCAATTGTTCTGTAACACAGAAAATTTGCGACGCCTCTTCCGCATAATAATGCAACCACAATAAAGTATCCCTCCCAAGATTAATCGTTCCGCGTCACTTCACAACTTTATTCGACTGTTTGCTCTTCCGCGCTGAAATATAGTGCAAAGGAATTAACTCTTCGGGATGAGCTGTAATTGCGGCTTCTACTACCATCAAGAGGAAAGGGGGCATTTAATTAAAAGTCCCGGTGATTCCCCTTTCTTGTCCAGACTTGCTGATTTCAATTTGCGCCTTGAAAGCGGCATAGGACACTCCAGGCTATCGCATTTGTGTACTGAGATCAGTTGCTTGTTTATGATGCCATTTTGTTCCTTTGTGTGGTATATGCAGCCGGATATTGCCTGGAGAAATTTCCAGCTAGAGATTTTATATGTGTGAATTATTCATTAGTTTGAGAGGCATTCTAAGGGATTTCAAAAAGCTAAAGACGGAATTAAATTTTTCTTAATACTTTAACGCGAAGGACTTTAATGCAAATAAAATCTTGTGGGCAAATTAGGCATTAATTAAAAATAATCCCTGTTTTGTTGTCTCACATTTCATGCAGATTTTCATAAAAAGTGAGTCACTCTTGGTAACACAAAAGCCAAAAAAAAAAAAAAAAAAAAAAAAAAAAAAAAGGTTCTTGACAAAATTATTAAAATGATTCTTTGTAGATGAATTTCATTCTTTCTAGAATTATAATTAATGTTACTTTAATTCTTTCTACATGAATTAAAATTATTCTTACTAGATGAATTTGTTCTTTTTAGAGGAATTTCATTCTTTCTAGATGAATTATAATGACTGTTACTTTCATTCTTTCTAGATGAATTATGATGACCGTTATTTTCATTCTTTCTAGAGGAATTAAAATGATTCTTTTTAGATAAATTATAATGAACGTTACTTTCATTCTTTCTAGATGAATTAAAATGATTCTTACTAGATGAATTTCATTCTTTCTAGATGAATTATGATGACCGTTATTTTCATTCTTTCTAGAGGAATTAAAATTATTCTAGATTAGTTAAAATGATTCGTTTTAGATCAACTAATTATAATGAATGTTACTTTCATTCTTTCTAGATGAATTAAAATGATTCTTTCTAGATAAATTATAATGAATGTTACTTTCATCCTTTCTGGATGAATTAAAATGATTCTTACTAGATGAATTTCGTTCTTTCTGGATGAATTATAATGAATGTTATTTTCATTCTTTCTAGATGAATTAAAATGATTCTTTCTAGAGGAATTTCATTATTTCTAGATGAATTAAAATGATTCTTTCTAGAGGAATTTCGTTCTTTCTAGATGAATTTGTAATGAATGTTACTTTCATTCTTTCTAGATAAATTAAAATGATTCTTTCTCGATGATTTCATTCTTTTTAGATGAATTATAATGAATGTTATTTTCATTCTTCCTAGAAGAATTTCATTCTTTCCAGATGAATTATAATGAATGTTATATTTTCATTCTTTCTAGATGAATTATGATGAATGTTACTTTCATTCTTTCTAGATGAATTAAAATTTACGCTGTATTGCAAATATATATCCTATGCTCATAACGTATTAGCGTTTGCAATAACTACCTTGTCTGTAAACAGCTTATGAGTATTAATTAGATTAGTAGAATTAAATTATTATATTATTGCAAATTTAAAGCACCAGGAGGCTCTAATATAACTACTTACAAAGTCGTATAAAAAAATTTAAACATCTGGAATGAACATAATCGAAAATTCTATATTGTTTAGATAAAATTATTCAAAAAAATCGACCTTAAATTGCATAGATTTTTGAGTAACTCTATCGCTTTCGAGGGCAATCAGACAAAAGTTTCTCTTCCCTAACATTTTTCCCTAAATTTTTGTTCCCGAGAATTTTCGGCAAAATATATTTTGCTCCTGAAGAAAAGAGGCCTCTCGTTTCCATATTCCACAAATTTTTGTCTAAGTTCTACGCCAATCTAAGATTGGTTTCATCAAATAGTTTGTTCGTCAACCGATCTGTTCGCAATGCGAAGCATTCGTGATTTGAGGTTACATTGTATTGTACAATGGCTTTGCATGTCTCAAGAAAAATGCCAGATTTCTCCATAGAGAAAATTTCTTAAATTTGTAACTCAGTTTTAATTGAAAAACCCAGTGGTTTTTAAATGCGTTTCATTAATTATCAAAATGAGCTTCTCTTTTTCCCCTTAACTTAAAAAAATAAAGGCCAGTTGGCAAAATTACAAAAATTCCGAACTCCGGCCACTAAACTCTAGCCAGACCTAAGTATGTTTTAAGTGCAAATAAAGGCCGAATAAAGACCTTTAGAGCCCCTAAGTTTAAAAGACTTTAGTGCCCCCTCCCACTTGCTTACGCCATTTTATTTTTCTTCATTCCTTCTCTTTTTCAGTTTTGGTATAGCTGCACCATGCATTCCGTGGTAAAACTAGCAAAGGAAGATTTTTTGATACCCACTTTTCTAAATACTTGGTGACCTTTTTCTGCTGCTTCCTTTCCTTGATGTTCTAAAGCACTCGCTTATATTCCTTAATGGTAAATCCAGCTCTGGTACTAATAACAGTTTAAGAGAAAAAGTGCCGCACATCCGAGATAGTGATTAGTGACCCTGACTGCCGTACCTAAGACCCCGGGTCTGAATTCCGGAGAAGGCATGGATGTTTATAGATGCATAGTGTCTGTGTGGCATGGAGGCCCTTTAAATATACGGAGAGCCAAAAGTCCTCACGAGAGCTTGGTGGAAGGGGAAGAGCGGTGGCCAACACATGGACTCGTCCTCCCGAAGTGGTATCTATAAAAATTGGGGAGCGGTATTAAGCTAAAGTCGGGCTGTCACCTAGATGGTGCTCATGAGTCTTGCCAACGACAGGCGCCCATAACCAACAGCCCCTGGAGTTAGTTCTAGGGGATGTTGCCTAAAACTAACATCCCCCTACTTCTAGGGGGTGTTGATATGACTCCATACCACGATGAATGTCGTGGGCTACTGCTGAAATTTGTCAGACAAGTGAGCCTGTTAACAGCAACAAGAGAAAATAAGAAAATAAGACAGAACTAATCTAAAAATAAATGATTGGCTTAAATGAAAGCTGAAACTGACTTTTCTTTTCATAATAAATACATAAAATAAAATAAAAATAAATCTTGATTCTTTCAGATTTTACATTACGCCCAAAGGGGTGTTTTTCTAACGTTTTGTGTGTAACCTTTATTTATTAAATATCGTGTTAGTTGCACTTAAACCATTAAATTCAGTTCGAGAGTAATATCGTAAAATAATTTTTAAATGGGCATATATTTCGAATATCCGATACACAGTCTCGCGCGTTGGTTTGGCTTGGTTTTTGGTTTATTGTGATTACGACAAAGCACACTAGGGCTATCTTCCTAAGGGGGGGATACCTTCGTGGAGGAATTTCTAAGGAAAACTAGCTCGTATACACGTTACACATGGGGAAAACCACGAAAACTCTTATGCAGCCAGCCCGATCGCGGGATTCGAACCTCAGACCGAACTACCTGTGTTCAGCGACTGTTCCGCTCGGCTTCTCGCGCGTTGGAGATAAAAAATGTTTTTTATTTCGTACAGTGTTGCCACTGCTCGCTTTGAAATCGTTGAATATGTTAATCAAAAATTCGTTAAGTTTTACAAAATATGAAATTGATAATAAAACAAATTCTAAATTTCAAATTTGGGCTTCCATATGCCCAAATTCGCAGTAGGATTACGTCATTCAAAATTGAATGGCTCTAGGTACCGTTGTTTTATCACAATGCGAGAAGCATACCTACATTCATCGAGGTTCTTCATTATTTAATTTGTATAAATCAAACGCAGGGCAATAGTATTTGGTGACAACAATTTGAAAAGTGAAACGGACGTTTAAAGTTTTCGAAGGAAAATGCCAAAACGAAATTAATAGCCCTTCTGGGCTAACGCGCTTTGGGTTAATAATTATTCCACAAATGCATAATTTATACGTAGCCTTTTCTGAGGCTATGCATATTTATTTCCGAACTGCTTACCACGGTGTTATCTTAATTTGAAAACATGTAAGAAAGTTTAACTACCTGGAACTCATTGCACAGAACAAATTAACAATTAATGCCGCACATTGCAGAGATCGCAGATATCAGGCATTCACCGAAGATTTAATTCTAGTCCCTTCGAGGCATCATAACAAACGTATTTTGTAATTAAACTCAACAGCCAAGATTTCTAACTTCTTTGAAATACCACTGGGATAAAATTCATACTACCAGACGTGGATATTCATTCATAAACCATGATCTACATTTCAACAAATAGTATGTCTCCCGTCTTATTTTGTCAAACTCCCTAAGCTTAACTTCAATAACTCAGAGTCTTCGCTTTCCAAAATTTCGGAATTTTATTTCTGGTACTGTCTCGCAAATATCGGAGGAAATGAATCGAGTAGCATCATAGCCGCGTGCGGATTGGTGGTCATATTTTCAACGACAGCGATCGGGGGATCGTATAACCCGAAGTACGTGTACTCAGATATCGTGAATCACAGTCTGAGACGCAAAGGAACGTTGGCGTCGAATTTATAAACCAAAAAATTGCCCGTCTTTCAACTCCATGGTTGCTGTATAGGAGATAACGACAAGGCCACCGAATATGAAGCTGAGATATAGTACGGGTGGGATGTTTCTCGCAGCGTTGATGTTTCAGATAAAATATGCAGAGAACTCCACTGGAAATAAGACTACAAACGACTTTCTGAAACTAAAGCTCCCAACCATCATAAAGATATGGATCAAGCGAAAGCAAAACTTTTTGCAGAAAGTGTAAATGAATGTTCTTTAGCTATTACAAACGCAAAAGACACTAAGCAAATGAGTTAATTCTATTAGCCACAAAACTGTGTTTTCATTTTCTCCGAATCTTAAGCAATTAACCTTTTAACTAAAATTTGTCTTATTTAATTATAGTTTTCATCCAGATATAGTTATTTAACCAAAAATAATTATTTTCTTTCGTAGAAAATTATCTCGAACGCTTTTCTTGATAGATACTCTTATATTTCTTAAAGAACCGAAATTTTAGTCTAAGTTATGTTTTTTTATGCCTTTAGTGAATCTGCATGCAATAGTTGCAGAATTATCAACAATTTAAATGTTTAAGTGCGGCTAAGCCTAATTCTTTTACCATAGCAGTCATATTTGTTTACATTTGAAGCTTAACAGAATAGTGAATTAAGTCTTTCTGCACCTTCAGTGTCTTTTTGCCGAGTGGAACCAAAAGTTTAGTCTAAGTTCTTCAAATGTTACAAACACTAGTAGAATTATAGTTTCAATTATCTTATATCACATTATAAGGTATTTCTCCCACCGTCTTCGTGGTGTAGTGGTTCTGCACGCTGGACCTGTATTCCAGAGATCCGTGGTTCGATTCCCGGCGAAGGCGTTTACTAATTTTTCATCTCTTCTACTTCAAAAAAAAAAAAAAAAAAAAAAAAAAAATCCTAATGTCTCTACAACATATAAAAACAATTATTAATGTCTAGGAAATTTGACCAAAATGCAGCACTACTTCTTCATAACGAAGATTGCGGGATCAAAATTATGCAAATTTATTTTAAAAAAATCTAATGTGTACGCCATATAACTTCCTTGTACGGAATAATAAACTATACTCATTTTTTCCTGCATTTCATTAAAAATTATTCATTAAAGATTTATTTCTCATACAATTAATTCAGTTCTCACTTTGCGGCAAGTCAAAAATACATAAGAACTCAAAATATTTTCATTAAAAATTAAGTGATATAGAAAAACGCAAAACACAAAATACAGTTAAAACAATTAAAAAAAAACATTTCTTACAATTAAAAATTACAATTTCTACGTAAAAACGGCCAGCAGGCAAGAAGGCAGATTTTTCGGTGCACAACACCAAAAGTTTCCTTTTGGTTCCACTCGGCAAAAAGACACTGAAGGTGCAGAAAGACTTAATTCACTATTCTGTTAAGCTTCAAATGTAAACAAATATGACTGCTATGGTAAAAGAATTAGGCTTAGCCGCACTTAAACATTTAAATTGTTGATAATTCTGCAACTATTGCATGCAGATTCACTAAAGGCATAAAAAGACATAACTGGAAGATAAGAACAACATAACCCAATCATTTATAAAGCAAAAAATGTATAATTTACCAACATATAAGAATAAAAAAAAATTGCGCTCACGGAGCCGAGTAACAGAGTAAGTATATATACTTTTGGTGGGACCGATTGCAATCAAAACAGGCGTAACACAACTATGCGTTATAGCAGTCCTATATGCAAAATTTCAAAGTTCTGAGGTTACTCGTTTTGGAGTTATGCGAGATAATTATTTATACGTACGTATATGTACAGATACCACGAAAAAAAATATATTCTGAATTCATTTTAAATCAGTTTTATAATTCGTTTGGGATATAATAATTTATAATTCGTTTGGGGAGAAAGAGTCCTTTATTCTGTCCTTACGTACAGATGTCACGCAAAAACATCGTTAAATTTCATTCCATAGCGGTCAAAATATATATTTTCCATGAACTATGATACCCGAAGCTTGAAAGAAGAAATATACTTGAAGTTTGTCACTATTTTCCTGAAAACGAATGCTATAAGACTCTGTGATTAAATCTCCTTTTTTTAAAAAATTGCATTGGTCAAAACATTTCACCACGATCTGCACAATGTTGTTCTTTATTTAATGTATGGACATCCAAAACTTTTTCTTAAACTGATTTTTGATTTTTAACTACACACAGATTTAAATAATTTCGCCCTTCAATTTGTGCACGACGCTTGAAATTTCAAAAAACATGATTTCAAACTTTAAAATTAAAGATCTCGATGAATTTTGCTGTACTGGAGTCAAATATTTTGCGTTTTATTCTTTATAATGCGTATAAAGTATTGCTGAATTGCAAGCAGAAACAGCTGCAAGACTAAATAAAAAGTTGAGATTTCATAATTTTCAAAAAATTGGTTTTTAAAATTTATAAATATGAGATCATGAATATTTGCATCATTTAAAACATTTTTGTAAGGAGAACTACATATCTATTACCAACGGCTGTAAAAATAGAGTTCCCATTAAGACTTTTATAAACACATGCTGTATAATGGAACATTCACGCAAATCTCTTTATAAGAGTTAATTTACATTGCTTACTGAAAAATCGACTTACGTTTAAGTATAAAAATTTTACTGCAGAAACAGAATTTATAAAAATTAAAATTTTTTGCCTATCCTCGCCAGCCATTAAGGAGGATAACTTTTCATGAATAGTGAATTCACTGCATGAAGAAACGAATAACAGACAGGCGGTAATCATGTGGGAAAAGATTAAAATTAATAAAGAAGGGCAGTATGTTAAATTAATCATTAAATAGCTTACTTAGAAACATCTGAAAGGTTTCAGATTTTAACGGTCTTACAAAAATTTTGTTAAGGTTTTTTAAGCTCGCAGTCTACCAGCCTGTAGTTACAGTCATTCCGAGGGTCTCCCCTCACTTCCCCTACCAATAACCTCTCGAGAGAACTTTCGGCTCGCCCCATATTTGGACTGTCCCCATGCCGCACGAACACTATACATTTACAAACATCCATGCTTTCTCCGTGATTCGAATCCGAGCTCTTCGGCACAGAAGTCAGAGTCGTTAACCACTATACCGTCTGTGCGGCTTATTAAGAGCTTCAAATGTAAGCAAACCTTGTTAGGCTTAGAGACATTTAAACTTTTAAATTGTTGTAATTCAACAACTATTACATACAAATTAACTAAAGGCATAAAAACTTTAACCGAAGCATAATAGCAGCATAATTCAACCACTTTTAAATTTTAAAATGTACTGTTTACCAACATATATGAATAAAAATACTGAGCTTACCGAGCAGGATAACAGGGAGGAATGTATATATATAGAGAGAGAGAGAACTGGTTGCAATGAATATATATATCTATTTGTATATGGTTGGTTAATATAAAATATAGTGTATATATATATGTGTGTGTGTGTGTGTGTATTTGGTGCGACTGGTTGTAATGAAAGGGGGAGGTGCACAATCACATACTATAGCAGTCTCATGTACAAAATTTCTCCGGCTACTCATTTTTTAGTTATGCTAGACACATACGCACCTACGTATGTACGGATGTCCCAAAAAAAATTTCTGCTGAATCCATTTTAGAATCCGTTTAACTATTTTTGAAATTGTAACATTGTTTGACGAGAAATAATAAAAAGGGAATTTTACGTATTAATTGAATAAGACACAAAACTTGTCTCGGTAGAGTTTCTAAATTTTCGAATATATCTATACAAGACTTCAAAGAATAAGAATGGGAAAAAATTATGTTTTAGTTGAAAACCACCAATTTTCTCTGACTGTCAAAGATTATGATACGAATGTTTCATCCATTTCAGATGCTACAATTATTAATCTTTTTTTATTGCCAGTGTAAAAAATCGTTTGGAAACGTATCGTTAGGCGGCAATTATTAACAACTGAACCAAAAATAGCAGTTCTTACTCACAACTTTCTGTAAAGACAGTAGTTATCACAAAAGTCAAAGTTGTAATTTTTCCCCTTTGGGTTGTCCCTTTCCTATATATATTATTTCTAAAGAAGCTTATTAAATTTGGCAACATGAAAAATGCGTTTTGTTTAAAAAAAAAAACGAACAGCTGATTTAAGAGCATTGAAATCTATGAGAAGAAATTTCCTCTGATCTGACAAAACAGAATCATATGTGCGGAATTTAAAGTGTGTGCATACAATATATGTACACACACACATTGTGTGTATAAATATACAACACTGTATTATTATATTTAGAATATAGTATTTTAATACCATGAATTTTACAGCCTTTTTGAATTGTGGAATGGAGATATTTTGTTTTCGTAAGGCGCAGAAAAATATCCTTCATTCCAGAGCTTGTACATGCGACGTTTGAAAGAAGAATAAATTTAAAACTTGCAGACTATATTTTTCGTTTCAAATAATAATCTGTTGCCAGGAGTCTGTGTTCCAAAAATTTGCGGCTTTTTTTTTTTTTTTTTTTTTATTTTATTTTATTCTTTATCGAAATAATTCTAAAAATGTGTAAACATCTTCTGTACGTTAATTTTTATTTATTTATTAAATTTCATTTTCGTTTTGCTCCACATATGGTAAAGGACTAATTTTTTGTCCCAAATTCCTTAAAGAAAAATAAATGGTTGCAGTTAGAGAGAGTTCCAGATAGGAATAAGACTTGGCATTTTTTTATAATTAACACTATTATTTCTATAAAATTAAAACTTAAGTCAGAATATTATTCAACCAAATCTTTTCAGAAATTCACATTTCTCAAATTGTCCAAACGTCGACCTACAACTCTTTTGGGCTGGTTACAGCCAAAAACATCCCGGCAAAATCATCGCGGACGAAAACGTCGAGGAGAAAACAACGCAAGGCGAAAACGTCGTGCTACAAAACATCGTAGGAGAAAACATCCCAAACAGAAAATAAGAAGGAAACTTAAGCATAGAAAATGAATGCAACTTATAGCACTTAATAGAATTTTAAACCGACATAGTTAACTAACAAAGGCCATTAATAAGTCATTTTTTATGAAGTTTTTACTGGTAATTTTTCATGAAAAGTATAATCTATAAGTTGCATTTACTTTTCTATGCTTAAGTTTTTTAACTTTTTCAGCAAAAATTTGTTATTTAATAAAAAAAAAATGTGAAAGTAAGTATTATCTTTCTTTACATTTTGCGCTCACAAATCATTATGGGAATATCTATTTACAGTTATTAAAATCTGAAAAAAGCATGTCTGCGATGTTATCGTCATGCGATGATTTGTAGATACTTTATTTTTTACCGCGGTATATTCGCCGACGATGTATTTAAACTGCGAAGTTTTTTTTGAACCCCCCCTTTTTTTTTTTTTTTTTTTCTTCTTTTGTCGATGTTTTGTACCACGATGTTTTAGAACTGCGATGTTTTCTCCCACGATGTTTTGTAGCACGACGTTTTCGCCTTGCGTTGTTTTCTCCGCGACGTTTTCGTCCGGGATGTTTTTGCCGCGATGTTATCGGCGGACACCCTTGGGCTTTGGAAAGCGGTTCGAGGGAAAAGGGTTAAATTCCTCTTCGGATATTAGGCTTTATTATCTTAAAATTTTTGGCGTAGAAAGATAGTAAAGAATAAAGGTTCTCAAACAAAACATTTAAAGCACAAAACTTTTCTGTAAGATATTTCCATAATACAATGAAAATTGCCTAAAAATGTGTGAACAGCCACTATAGTCGTGAACAAATGGGATCGCCTTTAGCTGCGTCTACTGTAATACTGTCATATACATTTTGTAGCAGTGATCGGAAGAATAATAATGATTAGTCAGGAAACATTTATTATGTGAACTTTTATTGGCGAATAATTCATATCACTTAGATTCTTATTTTTGATCGACGGATATTAAACAATTCTTATTTTTGATCGACGGATATTAAACAATTCTTAAATTTGATCGACGGATATTAAACAATTCTTAAATTTGATCGACGGATATTAAACAATTCTTAAATTTGACGGATATTAAACAATTCTTAAATTTGATCGGCGGATATTAAACAATTCTTAAATTTGATCGACGGATATTAAACAATGCTGGAAAGAAATTCACACAAAAGATTAAAAATATCGTCTTCAAGAATGTAACTACGAATTTTATTAATCGAAATTGAAAATAATTAGGAAACAACTATGGAACTATGAAAAGGTGGGAAATTTATAACTAAACGAACAAAAAAATTCGGGGAGGATCATTAAGATACATTTTAAAAGAAGATAACATCTTGAATGAGAAGAAGAACATCTTGAGAAGAAAAACTTGATAAATAACGAAAAGGTAGAAGCATTTATCAATAACTGCAGTGCTTAATAATTTAAAAATTACGAATTTTTACAAACAAACATTATGGGCAAAACATAAGAAAACATAGAAAGAAAAATTTTTTCCCCATTTTTGACACATCTATTTGCTTTTTAAATTTTACTGATATTCAGAAGAACTCCTACTTAATTAATAGTGATTCAAAATCTCCATGCTTAAACAGAGTCTATCAATTAATTCTCTTTAATAATTTAATTCTAATCTTAACTTTCCAAAAAGCATTAAAAAATATCTTATAATTCGTCTTATAATTCTCTCTTTCTCTTCCCTCCTCTCATTATTGATTTACCAATATGAGTCACTATGACTTGTCTAATCACTTAGTGTGATTTTTTTTTCTGTTTCATTTATTTCATTCATCTTGAAGGCGTAGTATTTTTACTTGCAAATTAAAATCCACAGACACAATCGTATCCAAAAATAATGGATAAAATGAACGAAATAATCTAGAGGCAGCTCTTGGTAAGTATTACCACATCGCGAAATATAAGACTTTTCTCCAAGAGCCTTCGGACTTGACTGAATCTCGGAATATTGCCATTCCTTAAACCATATGATCTTTAATTTACCTTTCAGGTGTAGCCAGTCTGTTATTGATCAGCAAACTAAGCGATTTGAAAGCAATGTGTCGCCAGCGCGAATCATAAGATGTTTGTTTTCTACGAACACTGGCTCCCAACGAATTTAGATTTATAATTTATCTTTCATATTTAATCAACCTGTATCCGATTAGTATACTGGATGAATTAAAAGCAATAAATGCATTACTCAGTCATGTGCTCTTTATTTCGCTTTTTTTTTTTTTTTTTTTTTTTTTTTTGTAATGTATCCAATCTCTAAAAATCAAAATATATTTAATTTTTAGTAGGCCACCGACATTCTTTATAAATATTTGCAGCTTTAATATTAAGAATAAAAGATGTTTTTAATTCTTTTAATTATTAATAATAAAAGATGTTACGTAACTGGTACAGAGTCCCTTTTTAAATTTTTTTAATTTTCTTAAAACTTTTTATACAATTTTTAACACTTTTTAAAATTTTTAATGGTAAAATTTAAAGCACTGATATCGCACCTTTTTTATTTTACAGAAGACGGCGTTACATAATAAAAAAAATTATATTAGATGAATAAAATATATATCTAAAATATTATCAGAGGTTAAGTATTGCCGATTCATTATTAATAGCCAAGTTCTGTCCCACCCGCGACCGAGCGGTAAAAGCCGCTGAACACTCGTAGTTCAGTTCAGGAGTTCGAGTGTCGGCGAACTGGCTGGCTGCGTGGGCGTTTTCGTAGTTCCGCCCCCCTGTGTAATGTGGATATGAGCCAGTTTCCTTTTAATGACCACCGAGGGGTGATCCATTGGAGGTGTATTGGATCACCGAGTGGTGGATCTCTCCCTTTCCGCGTAGTGCCTAAGGGCGAGGCACGTAACAAGTAATATATAAAAAAAATATAAGTCAATTCCTACTTAGGTCAACAAAGAAAAATTTTAAAAATACGAAAAAAATTTAATATGTGAAAAAACTGTATTAACAACAAATGTCATCCATTACACGTTTAAAAATACGTATTTGAACTTGAGTGGATGAATAAAAAGTATTTTATTAACGATTGAAAATTAATTAGTTAAACAAAAAAACATTTTAAAGTCAATTCCTACTTAGGTCAACAAAGAAAATTTTTTTTAATTAAAAAAAATAAAACTACAGGAAAAATTTTTTTTAATTTTTTAACATGTGAAAAAACTGTACATCAAGTGTCATCCGCTACAAGTTTAAAAAAAATGTATTTGAACTTGAGTGGATGAATAAAAAGTATTTTATTAACGATTGAAAATTTGAACAAGTTATTCATAAGTTTCGCACATGCAAGCTTTCCCTTCTAAAGGATAAAAAAGGGAAATATCAATGCAAAACGAAGAAAAGACCCTCTCTTGTCGACGAGAAATTTAATATGTGAAATTTAATATGTAATATAGAGTCTTTCCCATGTATAGGCACTCATACACCTTAAAACACATAAGATGTTCGAATAGGTGACTGTTGCAAGAATTGGGATAACTTATTTATTTGAAAAGCAATTACTACCAACGTTTTACAGCTGACTACATAATATAGCAGCTTTCTGAAATAGTCATCAGAAAGTTTGTGTTACCACAAATATTTTTATAATTTAATCCGCTTTGTGACAACATTTTTCGTCATGTTTCCAACTTGCGCGCACAGTTTAAAACATTCTGTTTCATAATTTAATTCCATATTTAATATATAGCTTTTATAACATTTGGAAACTACTGTGAACCTAAAATTCTAAAAATTTCATGTTAAATTTTTATTTTATTTTGAGCTGAGTTTACAAAATGTATTTTATTAAAAAAATTGTAATGTTTTCGCCCATAAAATTTTTCAATATTAAAATATTCATCAGATTGTTGGTTCAGTTAGAAAATAGTGCATGTATAAAGAATTCCATCCAATTTAAAGTATGTACCATCAGCCATTTTTAAAATATCATGCGCGCAAGGTGGAAACACGGAGAAATATTTTGTCACAAAGAGGATTAAATTACAAAAATATTTGTGGCAACTCAAACTTTCTGGCTACTAGTTTCCAAAGCAGCTATATTATGTAGTCAGTTGTAAAAAGTTGGAAGTAATTGCTTTTAAAATAAATAAAATATCCCAATTCTTGCAACAGTCACATATTTAAAGATCATGAGGGGTTTAAGTTGTATGAGTCCCCTTAAAAACACGGCTTTTCCACTGTATCTTAAAAACACGGCTGGAAGCATGGGAAAGTGGACTCCTAATGCACCCCTCCTCTTGTAATGAAAGGAAAATCTCCCATTATTCTCCCTTTGGGGTGAAACTAATTGGCCGAAACTAAGGAAACAGATCGTTGCCCTGGGAGTCATCGATTTTTCAGGGAGGTTAAAAGATAATATCTGATAATCAGTCTGTAGGTGTTTTAGACCTTCCATGAAATACAGACAAAACTTATATCTAAAAGACCTTTTCGTGTGCTGAATTTGAGAATACAAAATTCCTGTCATATTTGTTCCAAAAATATTGTTTGTGACATTCTATCAAGATGAGAAGAAGCGGTAAAAGAATAACCTGCCTCTCGGTAAATTATCTCAATGAACATAGCCGACAGAAAGGAAACGTAGATGAAATCTTGACAGAGAAACTGAATTTGGACAATATTTCGTATTATTAATTCCGAAGTTCGCCAAATTAACGAAGGGGAAATTATTGATTTTCCACTCCAACTTGCATGTTAAAATTCATGTGCAGCCGTTTCGGCGAAAACCGAGAAATATTAAGCGCTACAGGCGCACAAATACGCATGTACAAATAGTTGCCAATCTGCATCTAAATGTGTGAAATACGCAAGCTCCCCTTTTCGTAAAGATTGTTGTAGAGATCGAAATGTGTCATGTGCTATAAAAACACCGCTGAAAATTTCAAGGAATATAAAAAAAACATTCAAAAGTGTGTATCAGAGCACCTAAATATACAAAAGAGAACAAAAACGGACGCCAGGAAATGAACAGAAAAGCGTACTTAGTGACCTTCATGTGATGATACGATAAAAGTCTTTAAAAAGTTTCCAAAACTACGGAAATTAAATTAGATTACTTTTTGAAACTGCGCAAAATTCTTAATTTTTCATGTTGAAAGAAAACTCGAAACTCTTGTTAAGGGATTCAAGAAGCTAAATTCTAGAAAATTCAATTCGCTTGGAAATTATATTAAATGATTGTGGTAGGGGAGTTGAAGATGCTATCCTAGGGTAAATAACAATATCAAACGTCTTCCACATCACAGACATTTAATGAAAATAACAGAAAAGCTACATTGAATCGAATCTCAGTGCCGTTGGATACAAACACGATTCTGCATCATCACTCTTACATATTTTGAATAGCTGCTTGGCGCCTACTCGCGTTCTCTAGCAATTATAGTTCTTCAATTACCACCTTCGCGTGGAAATCATACAGTGCTGTAGTTACCACCTTCGCGTGGGATCGAAGTCCGTCTATATGTCATCCTCATCTTTCACCTCACTCTCGCTGCAGGTGCATAGGTGATGCCCTCTGGTGGTTGTTTTGTTTTGTTAGGGCTCAGCCCGGTCCACCTTGCGAAACAAAGTTTGCCTTATGACTATATGCGGGCTACGCCAGTACAAAAATCACCACACAACTATAGTTGTTACCACATGAATAAACATGTATATCTAAGATATTATTAGAGATTAAGTATGTGCCGATTCCTCATTAATAGCCAGAAACATAATGGCGCCCGAAATAAAAACGCTGGTGAATGACGATTCTTCACCACCAGAATTGGCGATTGGGTCCTCTAAAACCCCAGTCGCCCTTTAAAAGGGGGGTATATATGGTATTTCTCCCGCCTTCTTAACATGCCTTCGTGGTGTAGTGGTCAGCACACTCGGCGCGTATTCGAGAGGTCCATGGTTCGAGTCCCGGAGAGGGCATTGCTCATTTTTCATATCGAAATAATCGAATGTCTCTACATATTAATTGGAAGTATACTTGTGTTTATTTTATATTACCATTTATTTGTGTTGCACTTATTTATTACTTGTTATATTTATGTTATTAGCCCAAACATGCGTTAGTCCAAATGGGCTACTTGTCACGAAACGGGATTATGCATCGTGCACTGTAAACGGCAAATCGTTTATCAAATTGTTGCCACCAAATACGATCGCCACGTGTTATCTTTAAAAAAAATAAATAATGAAGAATCTGCATGTATGTATGTCTGTTCTTCGCATTGCGAGGTACCTAGAGGCATTAAATTTTGAATAACGTTGTCCTCCAGCCTAAGGAACCTGGGAGCTCGAATTTTATATTTCATGTTTTGTAAAGCTTCAATGAAATTTTAAGTAATAAACCCAACGATTTGAAACCGAGCAGTGGCAACATTGTACGGAATAAAATATTTTTATCGCGAGACTGTCTGTCGGAAATTCTAAAGATACTACGCTGTTTTTAAATATTCTGTGAGTTTTCTGTTGAATGGAATTTTATGTGGTTAAGTGCGAAGAACGTGATATTTAATAAACAAAATCAACAATCAAAAAGTTAGTAATAAAAAGACAAAAAATTTTTGCAAACCATCTGATTAAGAAAACTGAACATTGATATGATAAACTGAGAAAAAAACTGAAAAATTCGAAAAATATATGCCAACACTTAACAGCGCATCGGGAATTCTAAACATTTGCTGCTTTCAATATTTTTGTAATTTTCTTGTTGAATTGTATGTGGCGTAAATGTGAAAGAAATGGTGATTACTAATAAAGCTAACAAGAGTGTGTGAAACACCAGAATGGCAGATTGCGAGTTCAGCGAGATCGTAAAAAATCTTAACGAATGATTTAAAATCTGAACTCTTTAAGATTTTATTATTATTATTATTATTATTGATACATCCTTTAACTATTTATTAACATGTCTTTGGCATCAGTCTAAAAGAATGACTCAAAGGACTGCTAGTTAATAAACATCGCAGAATCAAGATTCATGAAAATGCACAGAATATTGCTTTCAGAATAAAAATCAATAGCAAATTATTTCTTGTAACGCAAAGATTTTTTTTTTTTCCAAATCTAAGTTTTAATTTTATTTATTAGCCAAAAGAGATTTAGCCCAGAAGGGTTATTAATTTGGTTTTGGCAATTTGCGTTCATTGGCTATAAATGTCGGTTCACTTTTCATATTGTTGCCAGCAAATATTATCACCCTGTATTATATTTAAAGAAATTAAATAATGAAAATCTGCATAAATGTATGCATGTTTCTCGCATTGTGATAAAACAAAGGTACCTAGAGCCATCGAATTTTGGAACAACGTACCTGAATATGGGCATATGGAAGCCCAAATTTGAAATTTGGAATTTGTTTTATTAACTATTTCATATTTCGTAAAGCTTTAACGAATTTTTGGTTAACAAACTCAACTATTTCAAAGCGAGCAATGGCAACACTGTACGAAGAGAAAAATATATATTTTTATCTGCAGCGCGCGAGAATGTGTATCGGAAATTCTAAAGATATGCTCAATTTAAAATAATTTTACAATATTGCTATTGAATTGAATCTTATGGTCTAAGAGCAAAGAACATGATATTTAATAAATAAAGGTAACCCACAAAACGTTAAAAAAAAGTCCCTGTGGGAGAAATGTAAAATCTGAAAGCTTTCAGTTTTTTTTTTTTTTTTTTTTCCTTTCTGAAAATGTTATACCAGTTTTAAACTGCTTCACGAAAATACACGCATGTCCATAAATTAAGGATAATTCGGAGTCACGCAGAAATCGAAATCTAAAATAAATATATCATCGGTAAAGTCACTACACACATCTTCAAGAATCATACGCAAATTTCAGGAAGTAACCAGATGACACCTATAGTACGTCACAATGACGAGAGTGTAAGAGAGTTATATATAAGGAATATAGGCAAAGAAGTAAAATTGTTCGCAGGCGCTTTATAACCATTTCAGTGCAATAACCGAATAGTTATGACACAAAGGACGCATTTGGATGATTTTTTACGTAATAGAATTATCGGCCGTCTGAAATGTGGGCGTACCCAACTGGAAGTATCAGACGAACTTGGAATTGCCCAGAGTGTCATCTCCAGGCTTTGGCAACGATTCCAAGATGATGGTAATGTGAGTAGACGTTACAGCACAGATCGCCCCAGAGTTACAACGCCGAATGAGGACCGGTATTTGGCAGTTACTGCCAAAAGAAACAGGCGGAGCACAGCCTCAGACCTGTCTCGTTAGCTCTCTTCAGCCACTGCTACGACAGTTTCGAGGCAGACCGTGTACAGACGCTTAGGGCAGATTAGTCTATATGCTCGTAGACCTGTCAGATGCGTTCCACTTACTGCAACTCACTGTCGCCTGCGGTTAGCCTGGAGTAGAGAGCATGCATTGTGGACACCGCAACAGTGGGCTTGTGTGATGTTTTCCGACGAGTCCAGGTTTAGCTAGCAGTCTGATTCTCGCCGGACTTTTATATGGAGAGCTCCAGGTACCCGTTACCACCAAGAAAACATCATTGAACGACACCGTTACGGTGGTGCAGGAGTGCTCGTTTGAGGTGGAATTATTCTGGGTTCCAGAACTGACCTGCATGTTCATGTTGGAACCATGACAAGCCAAATCTATCGGGACGTCATTCTGGAACAACATGTATCGTTTGTTTCGGAGCGCCATGGGCGCACAATTTGTGTTTATGGATGACAACGTCCGTCCTCACCGTGCAAACATCGTAAGCGAATGCCTTCAATCGGAGGTTATCACCCGTATGGACTGGCCAGCATTCTCACCGGACTTGAATCCAGTAGAGCACGTGTGGGAGATGCTTGGCCGACGAGTTGCAGCCCGTCAACCTCCTCCTACATGTCTACCGGAACTTCGGAGAGCATTGCTTTTTGAGTGGTGTAATATCCCCCAAGATCAGATCGATAATTTGATACTCAGCATGCCTAGGCGTTGTACGGACTGTATTGCATCGTGTGGGAGACATACAATGTATTAACAATCATACCAACCATGTAATATTGGTTTTTTGTAAATAGGGTTTTTTTTTGTGTTTTGCCCCAGGGAGAAAAAATCGCTAATTTTTTTAATAATATCCAACATATAGCATCTTCTTTTGCTCTTTACCTTTTGTTTAATAAATAAGCTTTACAAATAAGTCAAATTTGTTTTGCTTCTAACTCTTCCTTTGCCTGATTTTGCATTATCCTTAATTTATGGACTTGAGTGTAGTAAGTTTGAGTTTCTAGATGTTGCATAATTATTTGGATGATTCTGCAGCTACAGATAGTTTTCCATTTTGCTAATCATTTCGGTTATTCTTTGAAAATTATTTTACTTTGGAAGATAACTATTGAAGTTTAAAAACCGATGAGAAATATAAAACTCAAGTTCCTCTTTTATAAAATATTGTTACGACTTTTCCATTTATTCAGCTGATTTTAGTAGAATTAGAATTAAAACTGTTGTATTCCCCACGTGCAATGTCGCGAGAGACAAATTTTGAGGGCACGTGCATTTAACGTCGAGTAAATGGATATTTCGGTAATTTGTATTCATATTGAATAAATGAAATTGGCCACTCTGTTAGCTGTAACCGTAATTCCTTCCTCTTATTGCTTTCCAGAAATCTCGAGAAGCAGAAATTACTAGAAATTTCTCGCGACCGATTGAAAGCTATAAAAGTCCAAAGAGAGCATCTCAGTTAGTTAGTTAGTTATTGTTGAGCAGTTCCGCGTGAACTGAGACTAATTAGTGAGTTAGCTTTTCTCTTTAAATAACGCTTTGCATTGCATTGTATTTTAACATTTTTAACGGTTAACGGCTTTTGAAATATAACTACTGATCATACTGCGTGATATTGTGAACACTTGTGCAACTATCTCTGAGGAAAATTTAGCATTTCTGATATATTTATTTTGATAAGAATAAATTTTATTAACCTGTAGAGACATTAGGAATTTTCGGTGATGGGAGACAGGAAAAATGAGGAATGCCCTCACCGGGACCCGAACCATGGATCTCTCGAATACGCGCCGAGCGTGCTGACCACTACACCACAAAGGCATGCTAAGAAGACGGGACAAATATCTTATAAACCTATTACCGGACTTGTGCATTCAGAATAGTTAAGACAGGAATTGACAGCCGCCTACAGTAACAAACATGGTAACAATAAATGCAAAACGTTTAAAGTAGAAGATCATAGATAAATGTCAGTCATATATAATAGAAAAACACAAGTAAATGAACAGTAAGGATTCCGTTCAGAATCTGCACGCTATTGAAATGAAGTATATAGTCATGAAAGAATCAAGTCTGATCTCTAGAGTCCAAATTTAAGTGTAAATGAACATACTTTATGTTCCATAATCCAGTACTAAATGTTTAGTCCAAGGCAAAGTATTGTGCAGTTCATGCAACATTCATGTCATACAACTCAGAGGTACTGGAATTTATACTAAATCATAGTAATAAAATCCAAAAGTTCAATCAAGATGTTTGTTGATTCCAGTACAATTAACAGTTGTCATATAATTGTAACAATGAGTTAAAGAAGATCATACCAGATATACACAATATAGAACAAACATTATGTTTCCATACTTGATCATGCATGTGCCAGAAAAAAAAACTATGAGTACAATTATATGTTAATCTACACAAGAACAGATAGCATAATATTGTGAGACATGCATTCATAACGTTGAACAAAAGGTTACTTCAGATACAACTAAACACGTGCTGTACACTTTATGCTGTTACTTTTGAATGAAAAAAAAAATGTCATAACGTTTATAAGAAATCAGATGTTACAATTGCTAAAAGTACAATTGTATTATTTCGTAGGTATGTCATTCTAGATATTCACTGGTTCATATAACCCTTTCAGGGGCGGTGGTTTCGCCTTGAAACCGCATTTTCAACATTTTTTTTAATTTAGAAAATTTGGTTTTTTTTCCCTCAAAACCGCTGCTAAAATTAAATTACTTCTTAAAACTGATAACAGATGGCAGCACCAAACCTTTTTGGGCATTCATTAATTGATACGAATCATTCAAAATTAGCTTGTTATCAAGTTTGTTTGTTGTTTTATTTCAGGGGCGCAATGTTATGACTTTTAAAAAATCATAACATTGCGCCCCTGAAAGGGATAAGCCAAAACAAAATTTGATTATGCACAGATTCAAACAAGGATATTTAGCAGTAAGACAAAACATAGTTTAAATATGAAAAGTTCGCGCCAGATATATGAAGAGATAAACGAAGAAAATTGGTCGCTAAATTAAAGTAATAAGCGCAATAGTCAACATTGCATATTATTACACATTATTACATTTGTATTCAAAACCTAGTTATTAATGTAAGTAAGAGATATACACAAAGATATACTATACTGGTTCAAATACGTACAATATTACTTATTTCATATAAAACTTACTAAATACATTAAATTACACAAAACATATTACATATTCAAAATCGTAAAAACAACCTTGTATTTAGCGTAAGTATAATGAAACACTCAATCGATTTCGAGGGCAGCTAAAGGTACCTCCTCATCAGGAGAAAGACATATCTAGAAAGAAGAAAATAAAGGAGAAGGAGTCTCAGAAAAACGTGGTCCTTATCAGCACTGCACGTGGTTATAACTGGAATTTTTAATCAGAGTTGCACTGGCCGCCTACTTTTACTGAGCCAGGCTATCTGATCAAGCATAAAGAAATATTAGCGAAGTTAAATTAGGGAACGAGGAGTAAATGCACCTTACGCTCAAAATCCGAACTTCAAATAATGGAAAGCAACCACTGAACGGATTTTTATACCCTCTGGTAGTACCAAGCGCGAGGAGGTAACGCCATCTATCGGCAAAAATAACTGAATTAAGATAGTAGAATTTTAAAGGCATTAGGAAGGACTGGATTGGACTTCAAATCATTAACTAAACCTGCTAAATCTTTGTGAATGTGAAAAGCCTCAATAAAATCCATTCCACCTGTGGAAGAAGCCTTTCGGATAATTTTTGCAGACCCAAAATCAAAATTATGGTTAAATGTCCAACTATGATACGCTATTGAAGACTTGTTAATTTCGCCTTTTTTGACATAAGATTCATGTTCCTTGATACGAAACTTCAACGCTCTTTTTGTTTGGCCAATATACCTTAAACCACACTGACACGATATACTATATTACATATTGTTGCATAATGCTTATAAATTTTCCACATCTTGTTTTGCTCTCTCGCTAGTTGGTTAAGTAAGGTGAAAAGGATTGAAGAATGATAAGCAGAAGTGCGGCCGTTGGAATTTACCTCTATTTGAAATTATAAGGATTCATTTAGTTTCACTAACTAGTTATGTTAAACTGCTTTTGCTGCCTTTCTTGCTTTCCCCGCCAGAATGCAAATTTCTAGTTCGCGTGTATTTAAATGAGGTAGAAAGGAGCACGTTTTTAAAGGAAGGTTTTAGAGGGGAAAATCAGAGAGCATGTTCTGCCTGCTGAAGGCCACGTTACTGGTTGATTTCTCTTGACAGCAGTTTATCTGCGAAGCTGCGTTATTCTCGCCGTTCACACTGGGGTTTATCTGAGCTAACGTGCACAACTGACGTAGCTGACCCATCTCCAAAATCAGTTTTTTTCCCATAGGGCAGCAAGCTGAAAAGTCTGAACTGCAAGAGTCGACACATGGAACTGACTCCGTTAGTAACCCCAGTGGGAACGGCTCTGACTTGAGCTCAGATTTTTTAACTTGCTGCCCTATGGGGAAAAAACTGGTTTTGGAGATGGGTCGGCTACGTCAGCTGTGTCCGTTAGCTAAGATAAACCCCAGTGTGAACCAAGGTCCGTAGAAAGAACAGGTTAGCTCACTTGGGGTAAACAAACGAAAATGTGTTCTCGCTGTCTATTGGCTGTGACGTCACTGAAGTTTTCTCTCCTCAGATCAACATAGATTTTTGCATTGATTTAAGCTGAACATAGATTTAAGCTTGTGCGCGACTGTGGATACTCATACGGTTTTTTTTTTTTTTTTTTTTTTTTTTTTTTTTTTTTTTTCTCTCTCAAATATAATTAAATTTATGTAGTATAATGGTTGGTACGCACTGCGCGATTGCATTATGCACCAATAATGCAGGCAAAATAAAAAATAATCGGCAAAATGTATTATTTCATAGGTATAGAAACTTATAGTGTTTTTTGATTTGATGCAAGTTATTTTGAATTTTCGGGTTACTTAAATTAATTTATTCATTAATATATATAGAAACTTCTATGCATTTTATTAGGTGTATTTAAATGCCAACGGTTTTGAATATTGTTGTGAATTGTGACAGATGCATATAAATATGCTTAAATAGTTTTAAATTATGTGTATGTAACTCACTGCATTAATTAACTCATTTTACACATGGAAAAAATGGCCATGCAACCAGCCTTTTCTCCATGAATTGAAGTCAAACCACCAGTGTTCAGCTGATGGGCCTTGTCAATTATTTAGAATTTGGGCCTATTGTACTGCTAATATGGTACATGCCAGAAATACAATATCATTAATACACGGGGTACATGTAAGCAATAAGAAGGACTAACAACACCGCAGAGTACAGAAAGCAACATATTAGAAGTCCACAATTCATTTGGCGATCAAATTAAGTTGTATTATTATACTTAAGGCTATCAGTTCAGGATAATTTAGTTACAATAATTTTGCAAAGATAGTAAAGCAGTTCCTTCAGCAATATTAATTTTCTAATTATTAAGGCTTTTTTCTTTCATATTATTTGAAAACAGAGTAATACACAACATGCATTTAAATGCAATCAAAATTTAGGAAATGTATGATTTAAGAATATAGAAACGTTTAAAAAACAAATATGCTAAAATTCTTGTAAAATATAAAATTTCATTTTCTATCTGTACTTATAATTTGTTATGATTTGTATTATGAATGAATAATATATCTTAAGCAAATATTTTATTTATTATAGTTTTAAAATTTGCATTCCATTACTATACAGTGCACCATGATATATTTCATACAAAATTTCATTTATAAAATTAAGATCCATATTTACTAAGATTTTGTTGAATGTAGCGTTTAAAATTTAGTACCAATTTTGACTTTTGCATTTAATTATATAAATTTACATGCAGAATTATATTTTGCTAGTATCTACGAATGTAATCATTATGTCTGTGGGGATATTGTAAACAGGTCATCATATTAAATAAACATACACCCTTTTTCCATGTGCTCACAGAAAGTACGATGACAGTCAAATGACGTTAAGATAAACTGCATAATGTTTTTATGAGTGCATTTATCTGTGTATGAATAATATTTTTCCACAACTAAACTGATAACTCTAATTTTTTTTTATATTCATAGAATGGTTAAACTGAATATGCTAAATGAAATGTAACATTTAAGTTATTATACAAACATATTTCTTTTTTGATACCAAAGCAAACACATACAGCATTCAGTCCTATTAAATCTGCCCACCAGCGGCCTAGCAGTAAAGTCGCTAAACACTGGTAGTTCGGTCCGAGGTTCGAATCCCGCGAACGGGTTGGCTGCATGGGCGTTTTCGTGATTTTCCCCATCTGTAACGAGTACACGAGCCAGTTTCCCTTAGAAAGTCCTCCACGAAGGCATCCCTCCCTTCAGGCGCATAGCCCTCGAGGCTTTGCCATAATCACACACACCACACCACCTATTAATATCTAGGATTTACTTCTCTGAAATAAAAAATGAGGATGACAATCCAGAAAATGACTACATGTTTCATTTCGTTATTATTTTTATAAATTAAACAATACATAAGTGAAATAAATATAGAAACCTAAAAGATAAAATTCTAAATATACAATATTAATAACAAAACATAATAGAGGATATGCAACTATTCTTTTAATATCTTTTACTCATTTTTTATATAAAAAGTTAACATCTTCTATATGAATACTTTTGAAAATTTTTATTTTTTATTTTTTTAATCTATTAAAATTAATTATATATTACAGGAAAAGCTCATGCGAGTTCATCTCAAAAAAAAAAAAAAAAAAAAAAAAAAAAAAAAAAGCCACAAGTAAACTAAGATTTCTAAATGAAACAAGTACTGCAGAAACAATTGGACCGAAAGTAGGCTTTAGCAAAAAATTAATTTAAATTTTAGCCAAATTAGATTCAAAACATTAGGGACAAGTTTGTACAGCTTTATAGAATAAATATTCTTAATTTGAATTTCTTCTATATCGCTACACTCAGGGCTTAATTTCTAAAATTAAAAGTGCCGGAACCCTATGGAAGACCGTTAGTAAAGAGGAACAAGAGTAAATAAATAAATAAAATGACTATTAAAATCATTTATCATTTAAAAATTAAATAGTTAATTATTATCAAATTAATAAATAATTATTTAATTAATATTAGCAATTAATGTTTATTAATTATTATCTAACAATTAATTAATAATCGATTATTATTTATTAAAATAATTCAATGAAATGTAAGGAGGTAAATTAACATTTAATAAGCGGTTTTTAATATAATTTTGTTGCTGCTAAAAATAAAATTTTTGAGATTAAATTTCTACTGAAATTGTAGTTCCGTTAATTACATAAAAGAAGTGCCGGAGCCTTCTTATGTAGGGCTCCGATGCGCTCCGGCTAGAATTATCATTTATCCCATGAACTGAAAAGTACCGGAGCCGGCACAATTTAAGCTCTGACTACACTACATATTTTCCAGTTCTTGTGAAATGTGGGTTTTCAGTCTGTTGAAGAAAAAATGAGTAACGGTATAAACAGCTGAATCTTGAATAGCAAATTTTGTAAGGAAGTTTGGAAGATTTTTGATGAAACAATAAATTACGGAGGGAACTTTTCGTAATTAAAACTTATTCTATACAGTAAACAATATTTTAGGTAGTTAAGTTTCAATTCCAAATATTAGAATTTTTACTTTTCCGATGAAAAACAGAAAATATTTCAAAATGAAATACGAAGCTACTATTAGGAGATGCTACAGCGAACTTCAGTGACGTCACAGCCAAACGAGTCGCTTGTTTTTCGTTTGTTTACTCCAAGTGAGCTAACCAGTTCTTTTTACGGACCTTGAGTGTGAACGGCCCTTTAGATTTGTCCCGCCGAATTAGGTATGAGTCAACTTGTGCGATTTCTGTCTGTGTAGCTTTTTGCTAACTTAACTTAGTCATAGTTTAAAATTCGTCAATTTTGATTTAGGTCATAAATTCTGGCTGTTTTGTAAGTAGTGTTTTCTGTTAACTTGAGTTAAATAAAAAGCTCTTTTACAACGCTCACACGTTTCTGTCGTAATTACAAGACTTAAACCCAGTTGGCTTAGTCTTAAGAGTTTTTGTGCATTTGATGCTACCAAAGAATGTGAAACTCTATAAAATGTCTATACGCATCCAAATATGCTAGATGCTATAATTATCAAAAGCATATATTCATTTTAAGATTGAGGCCATTCATGCTTTTCGTGGCTGGAGAAGCCGCACATCGAACAAGCATAAAATTGAAATTTGAAACGAAGTAAACAATTAACGACTCTATAAATTCAATTTAAAAGATATCTTATCAGCTAATGAATAAGAAGAAATTTAATTACTATGTTTTCACAGAGGAAAGGGAATATTTAATTTTCTTCATACAGTTCCGCGTAGGCATGTTTCATTTTTGCTATTGTGAATAAAAGTTCTTAATTAGGTTTCCTTTCTTCATTAGGTGAAAAATATTATTCCATTTTCGAAGAATCCAAATACAAAATCATCTAACCAATTCATGAAAAATCCATTAATTCTTTTTGTTTTAGGCGATTTTCTGTTTTAAATTCTAAAGATAGCTTTGCACTATATTATTTTCAGTTAATGGAATAAATTTTTTGCTTCGAAGATTTGTTTCATGAAAGCCAAACGATTTTCAGGCATGTGAAATTCTTTTTAGCTAGGGCTTTATTTTAATCTTCAAAATGATTTAGGTGAGAAACATTTATGAGGTTTTTTGCGAGAAACATTTATGTTATATCACATTTATGTGAAAAAGTAGTAAAACATTTCCACTTTTTATAATAATCAGCATTATCAAAGCAATAACTTCATGTGGAAAAAATTCAATTGCTTAGAAATTATTAAAAGGTTAAATAAAGTTATTGGTTCTCTTTCGTAATTCTAAATAAAAAAATCTGATGTGGACTCTATATGACTTTTTTGTACGGCCTATTAAATTATACTCACTTTTTTGGCTGCACTTTATTTAAACTCGTTTCTTCGAATTATTCTAACTTAATTAACTGATTTTTTAAGGCTTGTTAAAAACGATATGAAAAATTACAAATTTTAAAATTAAATATCTCAGTCAATTTTTGACTTACAGGAGTCAAACTTTTCTCTTTTTATTTTCTTTCATAAAGCTTTCCAAAATATAAGTATACAAACCTGCAGACCACATTAAAATATACATGTCGTTATTTGTCGAAAATTAAATTTTTTTTATTAAATTTAACATTTGAAAGCATGACTATTTTTGTCATTTTAAACACTTCCGTAGCTGGAAGTATATGACAACGACCAACGATTACGAAAATATATATATAGGTAATATATATTGTTTGATAAGAATAAATTGAATTTAATTAAAAAAATTAAATTTAAATACTAATTTAATTAAATATTCTTTGCACTATTGCTGCAAGGAATGAAATTTAAATTTAAACAAATTTATTTTTTAATTTTTACAAACACGTATAAAAGTAAAAAAGCAAATTTAAAGCCTAAAAAAAAGGAAGAAAGCCAAAATAATTTAAAAAAAATTTAATGTTCAAACATATAAAAGATTTAATTCTCGAACTAATCTACAATATCATTTAAATTCAGAAGTATAAGCAAATCAAGTGCAAAACCAATCCATGAAAATAAATTCACTAATTTAGCAAATTAAAATTAAACTAAACAATTTTTTAAAAATGCATAAGTGAATGACTGTTGAGTAGGCAGGAGACAAGACTTATCAAGGGGAAGTTGCCTCAAAACCTAACTCTCCAATCATTCAATTCGTGTTTCGTCATTCATGCAGGCAAGGTAAAAGTCAAAACCAAAAGTAATACCAATAAAGTGGTACCCTTAGAAATTAACATTTAAGAATTAAATTTAAGAATAAAGTTCTAAAAGGAAAATATTAATGAAGTCTTTTGAGAAACAAGAAACAAACATTTTTTATAAAAATTAATTTTTTATAAAAAATAAAAAATAATTTAGAAACCCTTGTCTACAGAAACCTCCCCGACACGAATATGCTTATCAATAAAAATAAACTAAAAAAGAACTAGACATTATCCATATAAACCAATAAGAAACAAAAAGAACTAATTCACAATTTTTTAAAAAAACAAATATATATTTAAAAATATAATTTCATATTTAGAAAATACTTAAATACTACATTAAATTTTTTTTTTAATTATTTTGGCTTTCTTTCTTTTTTAGGCTTTAAATTTGCTTTTTTACTTTTATACGTGTTTGTCAAAATTTAAAATTAAATTTGTTTAACTAGGTAATATATATATATATATATATATATATATGTGATATTTTAGCAGTCGTGAAGCTTGGCGTTAGTGTTCAGGCATGTTTTTTGCAGAGTGGTAAGGCTAATCCAAAGAGGCAAGCTGATTTAGGTTTTAATGGTACATCTTTTATTCCATAGCTTTAATTCAATTTTTACAGTAGATCATGCTTTACTTCATATGAAATTCTCTAAATCACATATTTAACAGTAGTTTAAACCAAGTATGACTAAAGTTAAACTTTATGCGTCAGTACTATTTCTAACAAAGGAAAGATAGATCAAGCAACATCGAGATGTATAGCACAGTAGGGGAGGCAAGCTTCTGACGCAAAATGGCGCGTATTCGTTATTTATAGTAAAGGTTACGTAATAGACTAGCAAATTCTAGAAGGTACTGGTCTAAGGGGAAGATCCTGAATTGCAGAAAGTTAATTAAAGGTTGCGTGTTCGCGAAGAGCAAAACCATTGTATTTTTTTTTATATTTTACCATATTATTACGTTTTTCCTTTCTTCTTTTGACACCAGTTGTTGCGTTACTTTCTTCCTTCATGTTCGTACGGGGTTTGTAGATTTGGAGTGAATAACGACGACACTTGATGAAGTATAGAAACACACTTTATTTAGCCAATATTAATCAGGGAAAGCTCCAATAACACTTTCTACAGTCCTCGAAGACACACTATAAACACGCTGGAACAATCAGCGACACAGCCTTCACACTGTCAGGCAATAACGGTGCAGACAGCTTCACCGCAAAGCACCAGAGTGCAGCTTCCGACACTGTTTGGTCATTCTCGGAACTCCACGTACTCTCGAGACTCTCCACGTGATGCACTTGACGATACACAAGAGTATAGCTCTCGACTCAGCACAGTGTAAGACAAAACTGGACGATGCACTAATTCGCGATGCACTAAAAGACTCTCTCGATGCACTCGACGACCAACTCGGCGCTAGACTTTGAGACACATGCTCAATGACTATCAGCTCGCTAGACAAGGCACACAAACTCTGACTGCGGACCAGCAGGGTTTATATAGCTTTCAGCTTGTGTTCGGGAACATTCTGGGCTAAACCGGTAAGAGTTCGTTCCAGAAGTTTCTCCAACCGTCCATGGTATAGACGATTGGGCGATTTCTCGCCAAATGTGGCAACTCTGCCCTCCTTTGCCATTTTATGGTAACCCTAAAACTGCTTTGCAGAGAAGCCATCTTACCGCGCCTGTACATTTCGTAACAATATATATAGGTAATATATGACAAAATACGAAGGCTCCTTTAAAAAAACAATTGGCGACATCAAATTTGGTGATCTTCCCCTAAAGTCATCTGTTCTTCCAAATTCGAGAATCTTCGATGATTATATAACAACCTTAAATTAACCAAGCATAACCTAGAGTACTTTCTGCATGTATTTTGTATAAATACAGCTCAGAAATAAAATACGTCATCTTTTTTCTTAGCTTCCACCTTGCTAATAACTCCTAGCTTCGCTTCCCCAGTCTAAACTGTTTGCGTCTTAATTTGTTTTTAGAATCAATGTACATAGAAATTTACCATATTTAATTATGCTTGAATAAGTCCACACACAAGAGTTACACACGAGAGTTTCACACATATCCAAATTAATGGGATATGTGTGAAAATAAAGACTGAAAATTCCTCAAGTTCATGTCTTGTTATCTTCATCTGTATATCTTAACCACAGCCAATGACGGATATCGAAAGGTGTTGAGAGTTCCAGCCATCGTGACTGTGCTTAGGACTGTGCTCAGAAAATATCACACACACACACATATATATATATATATTTGTAATAATAAAATTCCATAGTCAAGAATAATCTTAAAATTCTAACTGTATGTTCTTTTCATTTTTAATGGCAACGTTCTCTTATTTGAAAGTACGTGGAATTAAATCCACAGCCCCGTAGTCAAGTTGTTTTTCCCGCTTTTTCTACACGTATAGTTATAGAATGATCTCGAGATATTTAAAGCGAACTGGATTGGCTGACGAGGCTGACGTCATTTCTTGGAAGCTCCGCCTTTCCAGAGGCTATAAAAAGACTCGCAAAAGGTATATCGGGGCTTTTTCTTAAATGTCACGATGCAGTAAACTTCATACAAAAAGTTATTTGTAATTCTTTTTATTTAATCCGGATATCTGATTTTTGTAACTGCTATTTCTCCTGAATAATAATAAATGGATCCTGTTTTTTAAAACTTACCGTCTGATTATTTAAGCTACGACTAAAGCTGATACATCACACACACACACATATATATATATATATATATATATATATATACACATACCCACCACCGGAGTTTATATATATATATATATATATAAGATAAAAAATATGTGAATCAAAATTATAATTTAAACTAACTCTATTCTAAAAATCTCTCTCTATTCTAAAAATCGCAATAACTTCTCTGGATAGCGTCATCTCTAGATCATTCTATGGCTTGCGCAACTCTGATGACGTAATAATTGGGAACTGAAACTACCATTGTAAACCAAAACGTTTCTCTTCGCGTGCTTCCATCTTTCATAACTACGCACTTCAGCTTCTGTCTGTGCTGTGCTTGGAGGCAATTTCGCTACGCTGCTTCCTATTGCAATAATATCAATAATGTAAAATGTTCTCGAACAGGCACGATTAGGGTGCCAAGTGATCTTTGGCCACATAATGTCAATTGGAAATAAAAATGGAATTAAAATCGCCTCGACTACCAAGTTTTATTAACGAAATCAACACGTTAGCTTACGACGCAATCAAAATACTTCCTCTTCAATATAGGATAACTACGCACCAACAGTGCTCCGTCCTTTCTTTTGCTTATATATATCATATATGTGTGTGTGTTATAATATGACTTGGGGTAAGCTGCAACGGACTGACTCTGTTTCTCTACGTTCTAATCCTGGGAAGACTTTACTGCACATTTAGAAAGATGACATTCGAAGAAGAGACTTGTAGACAGGCGTGGTAGAATTGAATATAAATTTTATTGCTGGACACGAATGAATTATCGAAGATATATTTTTCGCCACACATGAGCATGGGCGCCATCCGCACCCCACAGTTTTACACAGAGTATCACATTTCAGATAACGGCCTAGTTAGCAACACGACAAAGGCAGCGAAATAGTACTTTGGGTGGAGGAGAACTGAAGCTAAGTGCGCCGCAATAATCCAGTATGCAGGCTCAACAAGAGAAGGTTTTGGTTGAGGTTAGAAAGATCTCAGTTCTCGGAATCTTGAATTCAGGTTCCGAATTAACTACATCATCGGCGTTATACAAGCCATACAATGTGGACTGATCTAGAAATGAGGCAAATTAAGCACCACGTTTTTTACTTTAACCTAAACTGAAAAAGGGATCTATGCTCATTAGGTTAATTTATGTGATGTGAAAAAGATGTGGAAATGAGGAAGATGTGAAAAATGTGCAACACCCTTACCGAGACTCGAACCTAGTCCTCTTGAATATGCTCTGAATGAGCTACCGTTACACCACGAAGGTATGCTGAAAGTTGGAAGAAAATACCTTATAGTGGAAACAACAAAATATTGAAGCGTTACCAACTGTGGTTCTGGTAAACTAAATTTACAGACACGAAACAACTTGCGAAATTTTCCCACTTTAAACGAGTCACGTGGCTTGGCGTACAAGCGTACAGTAACAAAGCTGAATCTATTCATTCCATCTTTTTCCTGCAATAGGAGTAGCCCAAACAAAGCTCAGTCCATAGCTTTATGTCTCTGTAAAAGCTATAACAAGCATCGCAGTAATAGTATCGAATATAATGGTAATAATAATATTGTAATAGTAATATCTAATGTAATATTATAATAATGTTACGAAATGTACAGGCGCGGTAAGATGGCTTCCCCGCAAAGCAGTTTTAGGGTTGCCATAAAATGGCAAGAAAAGGCACGGTTTCCACATTTGCTGAGAAATCGCCCATTTGGCGACATTTGCCGACAAAATTGGCGATGCCCCATGGACGGATGGAGAAACTTCTGGAACGAATTCTTACCGGTTTAGCCCAGAATGTTCTCGAGCACGAGCCGAAAGCTGTATAAACCCTGCTGGTCCGCAGTCAGTTAGTGTGTCTCAGTGTGTGTGCCTCGTCTGGCGAGCTAATAGTCAGTCATTGAGCGAGTGTCTCGAAGTCTAGCGCCGAGTTCGTTGCCGAGTGCATCGAGAGAGTCTTTTAGTGCATCGCGAATTAGTCTTAGACTGTGCTGAGTCGAGAGCTATACTCTTGTGCATCTCGAGTTGTAGCGTGGAGAGTCTCGAGAGTAGTACGTGGAGTTCCGAGAACGACCAAGCAGAGTCGGAAGCTTTCCTCTGGTGCTTTGCAGTGAAGCTGTCTCCATCGATATTGCCTGACAGTGTGAAGGATGTGTCGCTGATTGTTCCAGCGTGTTTATAGTAGATCTTCGACGACTGTAAAAGTGTTTGGAGCTGTCCTGATTGATATTGGTAAATAAAGTGTGTTTCGATACTTCATCAAGCGTCGTCGTTATTTGCTCCAAATCTACGAACCCCGTAGGAACGTGAAGGAAGAAAATAATGTAACAACTGGTGTCAGAAAAGAAAAACGCAACAACTATAAAATCTTCAGCTCTAATAAGATGGCGATCTCTTCGAGTCGCTTGTTGAGCCGACTCGAACTTCATAGCGTAGACCAAGGCAGATTTCAGGTTCAGTTGGATCAATTCGTAGCAATAATAACATCTAATATAATAATGATTATCTATATATATAAAGAAGAAAGTCTGTGTGGGCTTATTCGTTAATATCGCCACTTCTATAGCTATCGTCACCACACTTTCTACAATTCTTTTCCGAGTCCTGAAAAAGGTCGACGTCCAAAGTTTTACAATGAAATAAAAATAGCATTGCCAAACATTTAAATACAATATTTCCGATTCCAAAAATTCGTGGGAAACCATTTTCACTGCGTACGACTCTAGACAGGGAAGACATTAATTAAAAACTCCAAAAACGTTAATTTTAGTACTCATTTTTACTTCCGTATACGAAGTAAAAAGGAAGTATTGTAATCTCGAAAAGCTTCAGGGAGCATATTTCAACGAAAATATCCACTTTGACCGCTTTCGAATGCAATTTAACGATATTTTTGCGTGATATCTGCACGTAAGGACAGAATAAAAGACTCATTTCCTCCAAAAAAACTAAAAAACTGCTTTAAAATGAATTCTGAAGAGAATTTTTCGTGGTGTCTGTACGAACGTATGTACATACGTGCGTATCTCGCATAACTCAAAAACGAGTAGCCTCAGAACGTTGAAATTTTGTATATAGGACTGCTATAACATGTAGATGTGCACCTCGTATTTTGGTTGCAATCGACCGCGCCAAACGTATATAAATATAATTATAAATATATCCACTCTGTTACCCGGCTCAGTGATCTCAGTTTCCTTACTCTTATATGTTTGTAAATTGTACATTTTTTGCTTTAAAAATGATTGAATTATGTTGTTTTTATATTCCGTTTAAGGGTTTTATGCCTTTAGTAAATCTGTATGTAATATTTTTAGAATTATCAACAATTTTATAATTGTTTAAGTGCCGCTAAGCCTAATTTGATGGCGGCCATTGATGTTTACATTTGAAACAGGAGAGTAGTGGATTTGTTGCCAGTCTAGAGAAACTTAGCTTCGCAAGATAACACCTTCATTTATTATTGCGAATTAAATCATGCTTAATCCTATTATTGCGAATTAAATCATGCTTAATCATTTCTGGAATTTTTTCGAGGAAATAAGTGTTTACGA